>NC_133545.1:25000000-26250000 GCF_048773025.1 Camelus bactrianus | reverse complement strand
TGGGAAAAGGAACAGGCTTGATCTGGAAAAAGACTGCCTTCCTAGGGGGAGAGAGCAGTGCCAAGATTGTCAAGTTTGAGCAATCACGACTGACTTATTAGAAATAGCAGAAGCCCGAGGTGGGTGGGGGGGGAATGGGTCCCTCTGGAAAGAGCTGGGTACCACAAGAAGTGAATGTGTATTTTTAAATTTAGGTGGGCATTGTTCACTATTTAATGGAAAAGGGGGAGAACTGTCTGATCCTAAAGGAATGATTCCAGGGCCAAATAAGAAGGTAAGGTTTAAAGATACCTACCAAATAAAATAATCCAATTTGGTATTGCTCTAAAAATACAGCAAAATCACATTTGAAATGAGAAATACTACTAATTCCTTTGTGGCCAGACACTTCTGTAAAAAACTAAATGGGCTTCCAGAGGAATTGGTAACAAGACTATGGTTGTGTATTCATGGGTAGGGCAGGGGGCGAAAGCAAGGTCACCTTAATATCTTCTGTTAGTCACTGTGGCACTTCATGAAAGATTAAGTAAATTTTAAAATTATGTACTAAACATACGTACTCTGCACACATTTGAACAAGAAAATCCCTGTTAATTATCTTATTGCACTCTATTGAAAGCTATGACCATCCATTCAAGCATTTGTAAAATCTCCAGCAAAAGGAAAAACTCTAAATGTGGAACTTTCTGGGGTTAATGTCATTTTAAGCAACTCTGCTAAATATTACCTTTTCTGCATAACTAGACTCAAAGTCTCCAAGAGATCATGTAAGACCAGAGGAGCTGTTACTCATTTTCTTGAATATGCCTGAACCTGGCCAAATTATTAATCACACCAGGGAAGAAAGACATGAAGGAGGCTAATGAGTTTTTCCCTTTCAAAAATTGTTTAATTTTTTTTTATTAGTGGGGTTTATCACTTTTAAGATCTAAAGGGATACTCAAAGATTCATATGGGCTGAGACTAGCTTTCACAGACTCTTAAGGAAGAGAGAAGCCTGGCTGGATGTTACATTTCCATCGTGGTTTGACCAAGCAGATGTTTGTTTTTCTTCCATTGCAAGACGAGGAGAGGTGGGCAGCCCAAAGGAGGGGTGGTGGTCTGCAGCATCTTCTGTGTCCTGTTCTTTCTGTCTTTCCGCTCATGGTTGCCTCATGTCACAACATGGCTGCTCCTCCCTCAGGCTCACACCCACATTCCAAGCAGAAAGAGGGAACAGAGTGACAAAGAAAATGTGGCATCAGGGAAGGAAAACTTTCCCAAAAATTCAGAGCTGATTTCCACTTACATTTTTCTGGCTGGAAGTGTGTCACCTGCCCATGTCTAACTACAAAGGAGACTGGGAAAGAGAGGTTTCTTTGATTTCTTTTAATGCTAGACACATTGGTACTCCCAACAAAACAAAAGTCTTCTGCTAGAGAGGAAGAAGGGAGAATGAGTGTTGTGTAGGCACCTCAAGTCATCTGCTGTGATATCCTCTCTCCATTTTCACCATTTTATATTGAGAAAACTAGGTCAAGTGACTTACTCAGTAGCACACATGGCACAGTTGGAACTGAAATTCATGAGTGCAAATCCTAACACAGTGGTGCTTTTTCAATGCATTCCCCTGTTCTCTTATTCCATAAAATGTGTACAACCCCCTGCACCCCCCAAGCCTTACTGATACCACCTTTTCTTCCCCTAATTCCCTCAACTCGGTCAGCCAGTCTCTGGACATTGGTCTGGATTTGGCCATGTGGCTTGTTTCATTCAACTTTAAGGGTCGTATTGTTTGGCTGCAGCTAGAAAATAATTAATATCCACTCTGGGGCATGGAGGGTGAGGAGGGGCTGCCCTGGGTCCCAAAATAGTGAAGATTTGAATGTAAGGGTTACACTACACAAACTGCAAACAGAGATGAACTGCTAAGGGGCACTTCAAAAGGCAGCACAGACTACAGCAGAACATTCTTTGACCTAAACTACAGAGAGGAGGGTGTGACTTCAAATGTCTCTACCTGAAATTCCAATGTCTCTCTCCCACAAAGTGTTCCTTTCCCCTCTGCAGTAGCCCTTTGATTCCCATCCTGTGTTGGGATTTACTAGAGTCACGGCTGTTTGGTTAGTACCACGGAGCTGCCCTGCTGACTCTGGAAGAGCAGGTGCCTGCAGGAACCTCCATCAGAGGCAGAGGGAGCGCCATGCTGGCAGATGATTCAAACACAAAGACAAGGTCAAGGTTCCGGGCAGCAGGAGTGGGCACCCTGTCTGGCGCCCACTTACACTATGCTTTTCTCTGTTCTGCTTTATATTTATTATCATCGGCTTACATGTGGGATCTCGAGTAGTCAGTAAGTGCAAACACTGAACATTTAACAATATTACCATGCTCTATTGCCAGTCAGATCAGAACATGCTTCTGTATTATTACAGTAAACTTCTAAGCTGCACCCGAGAGGACAATTCAAATAAATGAGATGTAGATTTCAGTTCAGGATTAAGAAGGAATTTCTGATAATGAGCTAGGCTAGTCGCTGGAGGTCAGGGACAGGCCTTCTCAGTAAGGCACTTGTGGGTTCTAGGTATTAAATCAACCCCCTTTCCACTGGAACGCTGCGTCTGGGATTGCTCAGGACCACATTATGAATGGTCATCTTCCTCTCAGTAGGAGTGTGTAGCAGATCACCTTGGAGGGCCTATTTCAAGAACAGATTCCATGAGTTGATTATTAAATATGGATTGTCAGCATATCAGTTTTTTTTAATAACTTGATTCTTCTATTTTTGCTTAAGATGTCAGATAAATACTTTTCCCACCTCATGACCTTTGACATGCGATTCCTTCTTTTTGGAATTCTCATTCCCCCCGTGTTTCACAGTCTTCAGTTCAGATGTCGTCTCCTCAGAAAGGCCACCTGTGACTGACATGTCTGAAATAGCCCACAGGTGTAGGGCTCAGAGACTGAGTTTTGTTCCCCAGAGGACGAGCCATCAGCACACCTAACAGTGCATCTTCCTGATTGATGGACATGGCCAGTGGCACGTCAGGCTTCGACAGGGAGACCAGCTGGGACTTCGGCAGCTGGGATCTAGACTCCCTTTCTAATGTCTTCCTGATGAACATTAAGACAGGATTATACACACACACACCCCAAAGAGACCCCAGTCATTTTTAGGCAAAGATTTATTAAAATCCAGACTTCTTAAAGTGTTCCAACATTATTTGCCGTATTAATAAATTGAACACATCTCAGTCCCAGGTACCTGAATTTAGGTGACTTTGTGGCATGCTCACAGTGTGTTTCATGTGAAATGTATCATTCTGGAACCAAACAAGGTCTTCAGTTTTCTTAATTATATGTCTTAGAAATCTTTCTCCGTCCATTTAGATCTCTCCTTACACATGTTCTTTATGTACTGCATGAAGGTTTCTCTGGAGCAGACTCTAAGAAGTCTCACTTTGGGGCTATGGATTCTGTGAATTTTTAATTTTAGTATAAACTGTCTTCCAAAGTAGCTGAACTAGTTTGCACTCTTTATCAGCAGTATATAATGGTAATTATGCCTCCCTGCCCTCCCGAACATTTGATATAAAGATTTTTTTTCAGTCTGATAGATACATAATGCCATTTTCTTGGCCTTGAATAAAAGGTTTACTCTCCACCAAAAACAAATGGATAGATAGATGGATAAATAGATATCACACACGCACATTAATATATGTCATTTATAGATGTTTATTCAGACTAAATCTTCTCCTATCATTATGAACTTTGTTATTTTTCATTGTTATGCTGTAATGAACATTTGAATACAGATCACAATTCTAACCTTTAATCAGTTTCCTAAACTTCAATTTCTGTCATGAATTAAAAAATGAAAATACATATACTGAATCAGAATTTCAAAAAGTCCGCACACTAAGTACGAGGGAAGTGCGAGGGAAGGTGACCAGAAATTGCTCATTAGAGGTAGAGATACGGAGTGAACAAGAGGTCAAACCAATTATTTCTCTCCGTTACTGAGAATTTATGATCTATAAAGGGGGGCAATTAACTCTAACCTTTTACACATTCAGCAAACATTTATTGTTGTCTGCTATACGCTAGAGACTGGGTATACACGTGAGTGAAATAATTATTTGTTCTCATGGAGTATTCGGTCTGGTGGAAAAGGCACAAAGGACAATGTAATTCCCAAGAGGTGCAGAGTATGAAGGAAACAAATGGTGCTGATACATAATTGTGCTACCGTTTCCAGAGACTTAAAACACAGAAGATGCTCTCTGTGCAAAATTGGGGAGAAAGCATTCCTGACAGACATCATAGCATTTTCACCTGCCCTTTATTGTGGTAGACTGAGAGAACACAGTTGAGGCCGGATAGAGGGACACAAGGCAGGTACAGGTACCACTAGCTTTGCAGAACATGCTAAGAGGAAATGAGAGTGGTCCGACCTGCTGGAACAGAGGAGAGATTTCCGAGCCAATGAAATGCTGCTCTCCAGTGCTTCTGTAGACTGTGGAAGGCATTGCTTAGTACAGAACATGTCTCTGTAATGAGTTTCATTGCAGTGAGATGTTAGCTCCTTTCATAAATATGTGAAGATGTTTTGGATAAAATATCTGTATTTGATTCCATTTCTAGAATTTATATTAATCCCCTAGTGGAAATAGCTACTTGTAGCAAAAACAACTATTAATGAATCAATATCAAGAGAAGGGTAAACAAGAATTGCTCCCTTTTATCCATAAAGGTTACTTGGCACAGAAAGTCTTTATTTATTTCTTTATTTATTTGGGGGTGTGGTAATTGGGTTTGTTTGTTTGTTTGTTTGTTGTTTTTATAGGAGGTACTGGGGATTGAACCCAGGATCTTGTGCACGCTAAGCACGCACTCTACCACTTGAGCTATACCCTCCCCCCGGCACAGAAAGTCTTATTATTTAGATTTTATTATTACAGGTTAATTACTGTGACAGCTAATTTTTATCATTTTAATGCAGGATTGTGGTTTGCTGATTCAACCAGAGGAAGCCTGTGGGTTACAGCCCGTTTCCTCTGACTACATTGAAGCCATTTCACAGCCCGAGCTGAAGACTTGTCCATCTGGGGACACAAAAGGTGACTGTTATGTTGGATATCACTTCTATGTTTTAAAAATCTCTTAATATAGATAAGTAGTAGATGCTTATCTAAACTATCCTTGTACATAAAATTGGGGTTGTATGATACTTTTTCATTAGTATAAATGGCAACACATGTAATTAATGTAAATGCGTTACTTAATGTGTGAAACATTTTGATTTATCAGCTGCTTTTCTTTTCACCCTCTGCTCTTCGCCTGGTTAATGTATACTCACCTACAGGTCTCAGCCAAGTTGTCACTTGTGCCACAGAGCCTTCCTTGAGCTTCTGACTTGTTTTCCTTATTATATATTATCATAGCACCTAGTGTTTTTCTCCCATGGCAGTTTCCCCAATTGTTTAAACGATTAAATGTGTAATTAATTGTTTGATGTCAGTCTTCCCAGGCTGCCGGCTGCCTGAGGACAGGGAGTCTGAGTTTTTCACACTGCACCACTTTACAGAGCACTCTAGTTTCTCCCACGTGGGTACAAAATAAGTTGACCTTGAGAACTCAACGAACTGCAAAGGATGCAAGTTCAGTTTTAAATCATTTCTTTTATTTAAAAACAAAACCAAAAAACTTTGGTTATGGTCACTAACGTCTCCCATATATTGAGCATGAAGAGAGGCAGGAGAATTGTGATGTCAGGTTCAAATTACCATGTTCAGTCCTGCCTACGCCTAGGGCAGACCAGGAGTGAGACCCTTTGGTGCCACTGTCCACGTCCCCTGCGGCCCCCCTGCCCCAGCACGCCTCTCTCAGTGAGGACCAGGGCGGGTTAAAGTAAAGCTGGGACTAAGAATGCCTCCAAGGAAATAAGAGAAGCAGAGAGCATCTTCTCTGAGATTCCTGGTTACCACTCCAGCCTCCTGACCTCAAGTCTCCATCTAAAAAGTCTGAAAAAACACACAGGAGCTTCTCTACCCTTGCCATAAACTTCACACCCCAGCTTGAACGGGAAATGAGTTTCACAACTGGGCAGGACAGATTGCAATTTGGCATGAACAGTTAACAGACGTGGGCATTTCCCTGTTCTTGAACATGTGCCCTAAATAATAAATTACAGTCAGTGCACAGGGAGGGATTTACCCATTATAGCATGTCAGGTGGTATGATTTATGATTCTTGGCTAAATGAGACATATGCTCATATACAAAGGAGACACCAAAGTGTGTAGGTATTTTTTTTTAATCAGAGGACAATTTATGAGAATCATGATACAACTTAATTCTATTCCTCCTACTGAACCAAGTCGAAAGTTCTTCAACAAAAAGTTGAAGATGCATTACCAAGATTCCTGAAAAAGTGGAAGCTTCTTCTATCTGTTAAATTTGCAGTAACTTATGCCAGGCCCCTGTTATGAATTTGTCTCCATGTCTGGTCCTTACAGGAGAGGCCACCATAGAACAGGAGCCTTCTGATAACTTGAGCAGTTAGGCCTCTTTAAAGAAGCCCCCAGCATTGGCTCCCCAGTCAAGCCCATGCTCCTTCACCTGACAATCATCTGGCCCTTCCTGTCTCTCCCAGCTCCTCCCAGCCTCTTGGCCTCCCTTCATGCCGATACCTGCTTCAGGGCTCCAGGCTCTTGTCCAGGCTGTTTCCTGCTCCTAAGAATCTTCTTCCCATCTTGACCTGACTCCTCCTGATGGTATCTTCCTCTCCAGGAAGTCTTTCTTTACTACCCAGCCCCCATATTAGCTTCTCTTCTCTGCACCCAGAATATCTTGAGCACATGTCTACAAATAGCACTTAACTCATTATGCTTCAGTTGTCTAATTTACATGTCTCTCTCTCTCTTTTTCTAATCAGTAGCCTTCAAAGCAAAGTAACCCCTAGTAGGGGAGGGAGTGGCATGGGCCAATCCACAGGGATGAAGGCAGTAAAGATAAACATATACGTACATTTACTTTTACCTAATTATGCTTATTTTTATGTTTTGTAATGGATGTAATATATGCATATAGGGGTATAGATACATGTAATGCAGGGCACGTGTATTACTTTGTCAGAGGCTTATCAGCAGTAAGCCTGTGCTGATGGCTGCCGTGGATTACAGTGTGTCCAGAGCAGAGATCGTCTCTTATTCATCTTCCAATGTCTAAGATACGATTTAAAAAATTGTTGTTGAACTAAAACCAAGGTCTAGGCCCTCCTCTCTCTCACAGATGACTGTGAGCAGCAGGGTACAATCAACCAGGGATAACTGCTCCACCCTTGAGGTCCTGGACACCTAAAGATTCAAAGTAAATGAGTGAGATCAGGGACAGAAGTTTGCAAGAATGGATTTTGATTTTTTTTTTTTCTGTCGGAGATCATTTCCTTCTTTGGTGGTAGGACTCCTGTTGAAAGAAGCTGTCATGCTAGATGACACCGGAAGCAGATTTATTTCGATGCTCTGGCTGTAGCTTTTAAGGCCATAGAATGGTTCCAAAATCTTATTTTTACAACATATTACAATTGTTTGGCAGAAATGGATCCTTGCCAACCTTAATAATGGTCATAATGCTTCTTCAATAACACTAGCTAATATAATTTTTGAGTGATTTTTTTTAATTTAGTTGATTTCTAGCCTTTAGAAAATAATTTAACTGTAAGACACAACCTAAGAATAAAAATCTGTTGCTCAGAAAAGAAAAAATGATTCTTCTAAATTGCAGAAAGAAGAAATCTATGCAATAATCACTGAATGAGAATTACCTTTAAAGAAAATAGTTCAGATTGCGTTTTACGACATACAAACAAAAGCTTTTATCTTATCTTTTTTGGGAAGGAAATATGGCAACTTACACTCTAATACTTCTAATATTGAAAATATAGCTGGATTTTTTCTTCCTAAGTAAAACTGGTTTTATTTTATAGCATTATAGAATCAGGAATTAGTGCTATCATTTATATGATTTTACACCTCATCATGGCCCTAAATCACAGAGTTGAATTTCTTTTCTCCATTATATCACCCAGTCTGATTCACTTAAATAGCTGAAATCTAACTTGCATGAAATATAAAGCTATAATGATAAATCGAGTAACTTCTCCCCAAAGGCAGTTTCATTTCTCAAAATGTTATTCCCTAAAACATATGTCATACTTTATTTCAGAAATCACAGCTTTGATTCATTCATTGTTTAAATATATAGCATAGAATTTATGTCCTTCTTTTTGACAATTTTTGTTGAGCTGGTGTCATTTAAAATGTCAAGAAACCCCAGTCTTGCAGATGTTACACAGATGTCCATTTCAAGCAGTATTACTAACTCACAATAAAAAGGCATTGTTAACCAATACAAAAATGCAAAGAGTTATGACTATGAATATATAGTGTGATGAACCATTGGGGCTAAGTTTTCAGACACCCAGTTGGGCATCTTTTTTTTATGTGCCTGTGATTTTATGCCCACAAACTAATGGTACCCATATTTGTATCTTTGTGCATGCAGTTGGCCACTTTTTTCCTCAGCCTTAGCTAGGTTATGGGGGAAGAGAGTGTTTGGGGAGGGGATGTACATGCTGCTAGATACTCAAGGATCTGAGGAAAACTGAGCCCTTCAAAATATTATTAAATAATATCTCATTGGCAGAAACACATTTATGTCCCCAACATACCACCATCTTATTAAAAAGAAAAGCAATAATCTTTTTTTAAACCTAGTCTCTGAATACATAAACCCACTAAATAAATTCAGCTAGTAAAAAAAAGATGTGTTTATTATGACAACTGTTTGCGGGCTTTTCTGTCACCACTACCAGAGAGACTGCTGGGGCCATATTGCATTTTCAACCGATGATTTGTGATGACCTAACTTAACATGGTAAAAGATCAGCAAATCGGAGACTCTGAGACCGCGATTCTGGTCCAGCCCTGTTCTTAATGGCATGACCCCACTTCCATCATTTAACACCTTGGGCCTCAGTTTTCCTCACTGGAAAAGAAGAGGATGGAAAGGCGGAGATCTCAGGCCTCTTCCAGCGGCATCCAGAGGATTCTCTGTGCCCACAAAATCTCTATGAAGACTCTTCCAGAAGGAGGGTTTGTTGAGAAATTCATCAACAAAAGTTAAACTTAAGGCCGTGTCAAAATCAAATAATATTAGGACCCAAACAGGTGAACAAGGTGGATTATTGATTACAAGCCCTGGATCACAAATCAAAGCCAGAATGGATAAACTCATTTGGAACTTTTCTTTCTAACTCAAAAAGTAGCTGGGGATATTTAGCTCCTCAGTATTTTGAAGAAAAGCATAAAGCGGTGACATCACTGAGGCCTTTTGGGTAGAGCAGATGGTCATTGAAGACATCAGGGCATTCTCCACGAAGGAGACGAATAACCACCCCGTATTTAATATGCTGGTTCACACGCCATTTCTGAAAAGATGGACAACGGATAAACAAAAATCAAAAATCATCTCTTGATTTTTTTTCCAATAAATTATTAACGTGTCCACTCACACTAAAAGTTTCAGTGTTTTGAGTATATGTTACTTATCCATAAAATAAGAAAGATCTTGAACACAGCTTTCTGAGATTATTCATTTGTCTTATAAATATTTCCTAAAGCTTGTGACCTACTTTAGGCCTGAAATCTGCTGATAATGAGGGTCAGTATGACATTGTGACTGTGCTGGGTCCTTTAAAAGCACGTTGTCCCATGAAATCCTCACACCAGTCACGTGAGGAGAACAGTACACATCTCACCTAACAGATGAAGCAATTAAGGCGACAGAGCTAGAAAGAGATGGAGAGATACCTGGCAAAAAGGCCAACTGATCAAATTAAGGAACGATCGCTAGTCTTCAAAATAATAAATTATCAGTATAGGAAAGCCATTGTCTTATCTCTTGACTCTCTTAAAAGCAGAGAATATAGCGATCATTTGACCAGCAACCTAAGTATGTATTAATCTAATAAATATTTGTGGCCACCTACCTCAGCACCAGTGGCTCCCTGTGTACTTTGGTCCTATTAAGTGTCTAATGTACTGTGTACTGTTTGAAAAAAAATAATATTTGGATAGCACCCAATCACCTTGATTTTTCATGAGCATGTGTTTCCACGGAACAGAACTCATACTTGATTTCAGCGTGAACTGTGTTATTTCAGAACATTAATTACTACGTGGTGTGAGTATTTGATTGGCAGGAAGCCATGTACTGTTCCACTGGATTTATACAAGAGCAGATCTTCTCAGCGTGATTTCTGAAATGGTGTGCCACTCTGAATTCTCGAGTTACTGTAATTTCACCAGTAAAAATGGAACCAACAACGTCTGGCTGTCTCTTCCAGGCCAGTGGATCGTGCCTTGCCTTAGCTGTTCAGACAACAGGACCTGTGACTGGAGAGAAATAACATGGCAGCCCCACAACTGCCAATATGGTGTCTTAACTAAGCCTCAGCTCCAGCAGTGCCTGGGAGGGAGGAAGGTAGGTTCCGGCTCCCACAGGGGAGACCTTGAATTTACGCCACCTGCAGCCCCAAGAGCCATGCAGTTGTATCTACTAGACCCACCCCTGCTCGCTCCTTCTGCAGAGGACAGCTAACTGCATGCATTTGGGCTTTTGCACCGTGTTATCATAGCGCAACCTTCACAACTCTTGCTCAGAATGCTCAGTTATTTTCCAACAAGTCTGCTTGACAGATTGAGAAGATTAAGATCGTGTCCCGTGCTGACCCACTTGCACGCTGGTTTTCTCAGCACACGCGGGTGAGAGCTGGCCACTTCAGCTGACAGTTGGCGGTGCAGAGCAGCTGGCCTCGGCCACGGCAGCTCCAGCAAGCCCTTCAGTTAAAACAGACACCCGTAGCTCGCATGGGCAATGGAATGTTCCTGCATGTGAGACTTCGTTCCAGCTTTCCCCTTGCATGGCGTTGTTTCTACACACTAACCATCCTGATCTTCTCTCACGTTCCCCGGGCAGGTCTCACGTGGACCTCGCTAGGCTGCTTTTCCTTTAGTGCAGCTTCTAAGCTGATTTCTTGGACATACAGTGTCTCCTTGCTAGGCGCGCTCTGACTGGGTAGATCCCGGCAGAGCTCGTGGACATGCGAACTGGGCGCATAGACTGAGATGCTTGGTTAACACAGAGTAAGTAATCCTTATCCAGATTTTGAAAGTACTCTTTATTAGCTGGCCATTTCCTTACAGGCTGTTTGTAAGCTCTCCCATACAGGCAAGACTGATTTCAAAAAAATAATAATAATTTTTTTTTTAAGAAGTTCTGTGGATTCCCAGAGACCACTGGGCTGAATGTATGTTGATTTTTCAGATTAGACCTATGATCAGATTTTCTACTAGTAAATGATTTAAGAAGAATGATGGGGGGAGACGCAAGGCACAGGATTGGACAATCTTCTTCATGGAGATTCCAGTGTAAACACCCCAACGTTCATGACTCAGATCTCTGAAGATAGAGCAGCCATATTAGTTTCAAAAAAGGGAAGGGAAGAAAACAAACTTCTAGAAACTTCTGTTGCCATCAGTGTTATTAACTGAGCATTGATTCTATGCAAAGAACTGTGTGGCTTACTTTTTTATACCTTAAATTCTACCAGACTGTCGGCTACAGGAGGGCAGGTAATGTGTTTGATTCCCTGCCGTAATCTCCCTGCTTAGAACGATATTTGACACCTCATAGTCATTTAGTAAATATTTGCCGAGTAAATAAATACATTGAAATCTTGTTTATTCCTAGTCACAAGCCTGTGAGGTAAATATTCTTATGTCTGTTTTCTACTCAAGAATAGTAAAGGTCAGAAAGATCGAGAAGTTCACCTGTTATCACACATGCCTGTGAGTGACTGTTACTCAGACATTTGTAACCACCAATTTGGACAACTCAGCCTTAATATTCTAGAAATGTAGGACTGGAAGCAGTGGAAGTAGTGCCATTAGTAAGTCAGACTTCTCCAAGCTCTTTCAGAATATCGTTCTGACCTCAGAATTTAACGTGTTCAGGAAAATTCCAAGGTGTCCCTGTCTATTAACCTGAAAGTCAGTAGATGTTGAAGTTCATCACTCAGTTCCACGGCTTTGGACAGACACACTGTTTCTCAGGCTCATTGTCTTCACCTGCAGAATAAGAATAACTCTACCTGACCTAATCTGATGCTGTGGGTTAGTCAACTTCGTTGAAACCTAAAAGCCTTCCTTCCTGTCAGCCTGAAAATACCATAGACTGGATGGCTCAAAGAGATATTTATTTCTTATGGTTCTGGAGGCTGAGAAGTCCAGGATCAGGGTACCAGCACGGTTGGATACTGGTGAGAGCCCTCTTCCTGGCTTTGGTTGGCTGCCTTTTTTCTGTGTCCTCATAAGGCAGAGAGAGAGACAGAGACAAAGAGAGAGAGAAAGAGAGAGCTCTGATCTCTTCTTCTTATAAAGACATTAATCCCATCATGGGGCCACCACCCTCATGACCTCATCTGAACCTAAAAGCTCCACCTCTTAATACTGTCACATGGAGGGTTAGAGTTTCAACATGTGAATTTCGGGAGGACACCATGAAGTCCACCGTACTGTCATTGTCCATTTCAACTATTAGCAACTCTACAAAGCAATGGTAAAAGAAAGGGACGATCCTGTCTTCCTGCCTGTTAGAGAGATGATGTTAACAAAGTCTGAAAATAAAAGCCTGTGTTCAGATCAGGTGATCCCAGCAGAGACCAGCCAGCTGGCTGCTAGGCAGGGAGGGCTTCTCTTAGTGACTCTTTTGGTCCAGAAGCATCCTTCCGACCTGCAGGCTCAGAAACTCAGATCTGCCAGCACATTGGCAATGGTCCTGGAGAGTCTGTTTTGTTTACCAGGATGCTGATTTGTTCTGTACACCACAGGGAAGCATTGTGCATTTTTAGCAGGGGAGCGGCACAACCAGAATTAGAAAAACCATTGTGCAGCAGTATGGAGACTGCCTAGGGGGACAAGGACATGGGTATGGGTGCTGGGGAGGCGGAGGCTGTTCAATGGAAAAATTCCATCATGCAACGCTGAGGAGGCAAAGAAAGTAAAGCGTATGTATAGATTAATCCCATCGACGTAAAACCTAACACGTATATGCTTACATACACGGAAAATCCTGGGAGTTACAGGCCCTTCAGAGTGACGACATAAGTGGGGGGGGGGGCACGTGGGGGAGGAGTGGGGTGGTGACAGAATTGGCTATATATTCTGCCTGGCCCAGGGCAAAATGAAAGGGCAGGACCCTGTGTTCACTAATTATTAAGAATTTTGAGGCCAAAGCAGAGCAGTAAATGAAGCACAGGATCCTTCTCCACCCAGACCCTGTATGAATGCCCAGGTCACCCGGCCACAAAGCCAGTTCAGGTAGTAAATTATGGCTGGCGAAGTGTGAAGGGAGCTTTTCTAAATTCAGATTTGCCCCGCTATCCGCAAGTAGAGTGCTTCTTTGAAGCCTTTCGTAAATCGAAATGCAGGGAAATGAAGAGTCTCTCACATTTCCTGCAAGTTCAACTTACAATACTTCGTTTTTGGAGTCTAGCTGTCTCTGTTACCATGAATAGTAGTGAAATATGTTGTGCTACAAAAAAACAAACAAACAAACAAAAACAGAACTTTATTTTAAATCCTAATCAAGGCAGCTTTTAAGGGAATGCATTAAACTGAGTTATCTTTCTCCAAAGAATCAAATTAAAAGGCAACAGAATTTGACTGGGCCAGTGAGAATTATTAGGAAGTCCGGACTTCAAACGACATTCTGCTTTCTTTAGAATCTCCAAGTAGTCATTTCTCTCTGTTGAATGTGCTTGTGTGGTTATCACGACCTTTTACATCTTTTTACTACCGTTTTACATTGATGAATGGAAGATTATACTTGGAAATGCAGGCGCCCCCTGTGGGGAGGGAACAAGACACAAATCAGTTGAGATTTAAAAAGGGGTTCAAGTTTCTGCTAACTGACCAGGAATGTCACTGAACTCAATGGCGTGTAAGCAGGACTGAACTTTTCCTACTTCGGTCATTTGCTTGTACTTCAGTGAACAGGAGGCTGATCTCTGAGGAAAAATGGTACAGGGTTTCTCCTCGGAGCGCTTGTATTGGTTTGTATGGCATACTTGTTCGTGTCTGGAGGGCGGTTATATGTGAGACTGCTTTTAAACTCTAAATTCATCCAAATATGAGTTACTTCATTTGTAGGTTTTTGTAGATATGTATGGGTTTTGTGATGTACGATTGTGTTGAATCAGAGCAAAATTCATTTTAAAAGGACAAGCTGTGTTTTCAGTTATACTCTGACACATGTCTCTAGATACATGACTCTTACTTAATCAACTTTGAATGGAACATTTATAAAAATTTATCAGAGCGTAACTCTGAAATCACAGTGAGAAATACATGGGAAATAGTTTAGAAGTAGGATAATGAAGTTTACAACGGAAAAAACTTAGGGGCCTGACCAAACCGAGTGAAACAGGCTTTTATTTTGTTTGTCAGCTGAAAACGCAGTTCAGAATTTAAACCAGTCATAAAATATCCGAGAGAAGAGTGCAATTAAGAAAGGGAAATATAAAAAGGCAGTATTTACTGAAAGTATTTAAACTCAGCTGTGAAAACAGGAAATGTAACTTGAATTTCTCAGTGACATTTGCAAGTTAAGTAGTATCTTGGACTTAAAGGTGTTTACATATTTGAAGTACGCCCAGTTTATAATAATATGTTCTGACTGATATGTGAATTCCATTATGCTTATGCAATTCATTGTTGCTTGAGAGTTTCAATAAAAAAGAGGTGAACAGAAGGAAAGGAGTGTGCCTCACTTTGACCAGGAAAGGATGGCTTGCACATCATGTCCACAATCCAGAGGGAGGAGCAATAGAGATAAATACTTTGTTCTAAGCAGCTAGAAGATCTGTGTCTAGGTGATATTGTTCAGTTGTTTGTTTCCTTTCTTTGCCAAATTTCCTATGTTTGAGAATGTCAGTTTTCATTTCGTTCTTGACTCCAAAGAGCAATTTGGTTGGTCATCTATAACCAGTTTAATTAAAATGCATCGTTGAAAAACAGTCATTGCAATCATGTTACATTTCACGGAGAGATGCTTTGTTGAGTTAGATTTTCATCATGCCTTAAGTGTCATTAGCCATCGGGTCAGTCTCAGCTTCATCTTAGAGCTGAATCACCCCTACCTCACTTAGAAACGGGCATGTATCTAATGCGAACACTGGTGCTCAACCATGGGGTCATCAGAATCACTGCGGAGCTTTTTAAACATATGGGCTATGCTTGATCGTGGACTGGAGGGAATGAAAAAGACTCCTCCTCATCTCACTTTCGTTTCCTTTATTACCGTCATGAAAGCTCCTATTGCATTCCCATATAACCACCCCTCTTGGAAGGTCCCAGTGGGTTCCTGTTAGCTGACTGAGTCTTGTGTTGACATCTACATGCACTTTGCTGGTTCTGAAGACATATCCCACTTATGTGAATATTGAAGGCAGAACCTATGCAGGAGAAAAGAGAGAAAGATGGGAAATTATTCTAAATCAAGGGTTGTTTTTTTTTTTTATTATCTACTGATTCTACAAATACTCAGTTCTTTCCCAGCTTCAACAGATCAGAAGAATCTGAGACACTAACAAGCTGCCTTTGTGTTGACTCAACTCAGATAGCCACCAGTGTTTCTCTTCGTTGCTTTATGATTTGCTCTGCTAACTCTGTCCTTCTTACTTTTGGTGACTTTGCAAAAGGAGGTAAAGGAGTAAAGCACGTGCATGTTTAGGTGTCATCATTGCTCGTTCCCTTTATTCATGATGAAATAAAATGGAATGAAAATTGTTTAATTGTGTATTTCAATGAAACATTCCCAAAATCTTTGTTGCATTTTCACTAATAAATGATACTTCTTGCTATTATTTGTCCCAGGGAACCAATTTCCCTAAGAATAGAAGCCTTTTTAGGCCTCATGTGGATGATAAATTTAGCCTTTCATATACTTCATACTTTTGATAATTCACAGGTGGAAAATATGAATTTAGGGTTTAGTTTTTTTTTTTTTTTTTCCAGAAAGACTTAACATGTAGGAGAATGTGGTAAAGACTAGCTAAGCGTTCCTCAGACTCCTTTCCTTCTCTTCCTGGCACAGAGCTTGACTACATTTCTCCATCTCCATTGAAATTAAGTGTGTGACTATATGACTGAGTTCCAAACAATGGGATGTGAGCAGCAGTGATGTGCACGGTGCCCAGGGTGGGCCCTTCGAACACCTGGCAGCTCTTTACTCCTTCCCCCAGGTAGATAGCAGTGCCTGGTGAGTTCTTGGAAACCATACACGAAGAAGGCACAGTCTACCATCCTGGGACCCTGACTGACCTCCCTGCTCCCACCCCCACACATACCCCCGGGAACCACCTGGACTGTTTTCCTGAGGGAGAAATAAACTTCACTTGTGTTTAGGCCATTGTACATTTGGGGGCTCTGTTTGCTAATAGCACTTAGCCTGTTCCATCTAACACAGGGACCATATAGTGTCGAGAAATTAGAAATTAAAAAAAAGGTAATTAAACCATCTCATGTTTTTTTAAATAAGACTATTTTAAAATAAGCCCAAGCTTTAATAGAGCCTAAGAATGGGATGTGCTTCTAGGTCCCAAGGTCCATGATGGTGTGAAAAAAAGCAGAAAAAAACACCAGTCCTTATGTACTTTCTGGTGACACTTTGCATGCCAAGTTTTGGGACTGGAACAGATGCAAAACTCTTCTAAACACATCTTTGTCTCCCACTGGTGAGCTGTGATCCAGCCGCTCATGACACATGCAGACACAGATGTTTCTGCTCCTCTCCGGAGCCCACCTTAATAGAGCCCACACTTAGCTAGTGTTCCCTGCACCACGGGACCAGAAAAGAGATGCTGCATAGGAAAATGCAATTCAGTCTTTGGAATAAAACTGCAGCTGGGATCCAAAAATACGACTAACATCACTCCTGTGATGGGATTAATGCTTAATCCTGATTCTCTTCGGCCATTGTTCTATAAACGTAGACATTAAGTTTATTTAAGCTGATTATTTTTACGTGAATTTTCAAAATGTTTTTAAACAAACAGATTTATCATTATGGCTGCCGCTGTTGCTGCTTTTGGTTTTTTTTTAAATTAATATATAAAGCCAATGTATGTTTGTTTAGAAAATACACATGAGAAAAAAAGGATAAACTGTCATGACATCATTACTTCAAAATTACCAGTTAACTTTCCAGGGCCTTTTCTATGAATCCACAGGCTTTATTTACTTTTACAGGAATGCAATAATTATGTATATTCTCACTGTAAACAGCTTTTTATAAAAGCTAGCTAACACGTTCCCATCACAATATATCCATATTACAATATATCATTGTTAAAAGATTAAAAGAATTCAAGTGTATGAGTATACCTTAATATAACCAATTTGATAGGTATTTATTTTCCTTTTAAAATGTCTTTTCATAGGCACCCTTAAATATTTCCTAGAAGTAGAAAACTGCCAGTTTATAAACACACCATCAAAGTTTCCATTCATCCATTTAACAAATCAGGACTGATTTTACACCAGGCACTATTCTGGATACTTGGGAATCCAACAGTTAAAAAAAAAGAAATTAAAAAAACCTCTCCCTTGTGGTGCTTACACAGTAGTATAAGAGAGGGCCCATTTCCCTGAACTCATCATTGGAGCTTTAAAAATATTTTTTGGGGAAAAAATAGTTATTTTAATGTGTTATTGCTAAAATTGATTATTTTTATAATTGCTTACTGGTTATTTGTACTTAGTGATCACCTTTTTTTTCCCCTTTGATTGCATCTTCCAACCAACACCTGTGCATGCCTAGTATAAGGCAATAATTTTCACAGGAAAGAAGAGTTATTTACAAATTGTAGGGCTAGTTATAAATATTTCTTATGGTAATTTAAACCTTTTAAGGTAGAAGTTGACCTTTAAAATAATAATCTGCAAATTTCCTTTTTAAAAATTCACCGAGTTGAATGACCTAAAAGATATAAAAACTGAATATGAATCATATGATTTAAAAAAAAGGAACCAGTCTAATTCCTGGTCTTCATTTTTAATTGTGTGCGTACACTTAAAAAAGCTGACATTTTGAAGCTAGAAATCTTTTAGTTAGGAATACCAATTATTTTTTCCCAAAACTGCTTCACCTACAGAACAAGCTAAGCCTTCTTAAATTCCCAAGTGCATTTTCATTCCAGTTACAGTTTATCATTTCTATCTTTTGTGAATAGAAAGGCACTGGGAGAAAATCATTCTGTAGAACACAGTCTTCCCAGAGCAGTGTCTACTAAACTCAAAAAATGCTACTAGATATTTGCAGTTTAGAAGAACTTGTTTTGCAGATGGTGGTGAGGACACCTTCTTCTCCCACCCCCGTAGCTCTCGTTAGTCACTGGTCAGCAGTGGGGACGTGAAGGACCCTTCAGAGATTGTTGGTTTGCCCAGTGATGGTCTCTCTTCCAGTCCTTGACCCACAGCCTCCGTTTCACCAGCAATCCTACAGGTGCTGCTGAGAGTCTGGTACAGGGTTGGTAGGACACGAGAGAGGCTGCTGGGATTTAGACATATTTCCTGTCTTTGCCCACATTTTCTCTGAAAGAGCTAATGAATTTAAAGTGCCTAGGAATGCATTGCAGGGCACACTGGAGGCATTCAGAATGCCCCTTGCCTTTGCTGTGCCTTCGCGCTAGCTCCCATTTGTCGTGTGCTGTGCGCCAGGAATCAGAGAAGTCTTTTAAATCTCATTAAAGTCCTCTAAGGTGGTGCTGTGACTTTCCCCATTTTACACATAGGGGAACGAACCCCTGAAGAGGTCACATAATTTGTCTAGGTCATCTAGTTAAAATAACAGCACCTAAGAATTCTGAAACACAACTCCTTTGCCTCTGCCATGCGTGGGTGGGCTGCATCTTTGTACAACTCCACAGAAAAGACTGAAAATCTAGAAATTTATTTTTCTCTTGGTTACATACAGCTACTTGGATTTTCCTAAACCTCTGTGCCCCTCTCTGTAGCCCACGTTACAGACACCTGGTTGATCCTGCTGGCTGCCCAGAGATACACTGGGAGGGATTGCATCCTGATGCTGAGATGAAAAGAACCCGTAAGAAAAGCCTGTGGTGGCAATTTACTTCAAAAACTGGATCTCAAAGGTCCCTTACTGGTTTTAAGAGCTGAGTTGTATTCCTACCCAACCAAATTCATATGTTCATGGCCTAACTCCCAATCTCTCAGAATATGACTATATTTGGAGATGGGGCCTTTAAAGAGGTAATTAAGGTAAAATAAGGTCATTAGAGTGGGCCCTAATCCAGTGTGACTGATGTCCTTATGAGTAGAGGGCATTAGGACTCAAACACACACAGAAGAAAGGCCACGTGGAGGCACAGGGAAGACAGCCGCCTACAAGTCAAGCAGAGATGTCGTCAGGAGAAAACGACCGTGCCAGTATCTTGATCTTGGACGTCTAGCCTCCAGAATCACAAGAAAATAAATTTCTGTTGTTTCTGTTGTTTAAGTCGCCCAGTCTGTGGTACTTTGTCATGGCAGCCCTAGCAAGCTAACATAAATGGGGTTGCATAATTACTAGACTCTGAAATTAAGAGCCTTCCTAATTATTCAAAGTTTACTTTTAAAACTCAGAAATAAAACAAACAGAAATAGTTACAGGTCAAATCTGGTAGGAAGAATTTCAAATGATTTCACAAATCATTTTCTCGTACTTGGATTTTATGGCCCCAAATGGAACTTGACTGGGGCATTGACATCTTCTGTTATTCAGTTGAGCCTGATGATACTTACAATAACAATATTTGATCTGAAGGCGAATTCTGAAGGATTTCTTCTCACAGCTACGTGAATACACTTATCGTGGGAAGAGTAAAGCTTTGCAGAGTCTCAGTAAATTCACTGTGGATGGACAGATGCAGTAGTGCCTGAGAAATGATGGCCGTGACTGCTGTTAAAATCAGAAGAAAGTATGTGCATGACTAATGGAAAGAGAAATCTCAACAGAAAGAGAGAGAGAGAAAACAAAAACCTGAAGAACAAATTAAACCTTATCCAAAGACATTAAAAGGAATTGTTTCTAACAAAAGTCCCTTTGACTTTCAATTCAATAAATATTTTTAAAATGCATGAAGAGTACTGTGGGGGAAATTAGAATTTAGAAATTAACCTTGACTCTGACCTCAAATACTTCTTGATATGATATGAGACAAAAGACACAGACACAAATAGCCATAATTTCATGTAGTCTTTGATAAAATCAGTAATGGAAAAAATATATATAATGAAATCACAAAGGACAGAGAAGGTCACTCGGGCTGGGGCGTTGGACACGACTCACTGGGAAAGACGTTTATGTCGAGTCTGGAGGCTGTGTAGCATTTATACAGGTGGGGCTGCGGAGGGAGGCGCTTTCTAGGCAGATGGATCAGCACAAGGGAAAACAGATGTTGTTGAGTGCAAATCACGTTCAATGAAAAAGTAGGAATCTGACCTGCATACATGAGGGGAAGCGTTGAGAGGATGGGGCCATTGACCCTGCACTTGGAGATAAAGGACCTGGATTTGAGTCCTGTGTTTTCCATTTACTAGATTTATAACCTCAGTCTCCCTGAGCTTCAAATTTTCTCATCTGTAAAACACAGATTATTACTCACACCTCATGATTATGAAAATTGAAAGTGAGTACCCTGTGTGAAATCTCCACCCAGCAAAACCTGATGTGCAATAAAAATCCAGCAAATGTTAACTGAACCTCAGGAGTTTAGGCTTCATTTTGTAGAATACGGGGAGCGAATAAGGTTTTTGAGCGTGAAAGTAAAATTACTAGAACGAGACTTTTGGAAATTTCCCCCAGTGTTACTGTGTGTAGAATGAATTAGAGGACAGCCATTGTGCAAGAGGAAGGCCCCCCAGGCAAGTGTCGACCTTCGGTGGGATAGCAAGGAGGTGATGGTGAGAGACTTCCAGGGCAAATGACACTGGGATATGCACCCTGCGACATAGACTGCTCTTCAGAAAATCAGATTCTAGTCCTGTGACTCTGCTTTCAAGTAGTGGCTTGACCTCTACTGAGTTAGCTAACTTCTGTGATTCCCAGTTTTCTTACCTATGAAATAAAGGGATTGGAAAATATCTAAGTATTCTTACAGCACTAGAATACCTCATGCCTATTTGAATCAATAAAACTTGTTAAGCTGGTTCGATGAGAAAGTTAAGAGCTTAAGGCAGGTAGAGAAATTGAAGATAGCATAAAGAAAGCAAAAAGCTTTGAACATGAGTTAGTGGGTCAGGGATGATGTCATTACTAGGAATACAGAAAAGGAAAATGAACGGGTTTGGGGGAGAATATGACTAATGTCATTTCTAACAGTTTAAAGTGCTGTCTTTTAATTCAATTTGTAGCTTTTTGAGTTTTCAACAAATTACTTATTTTATATTGTCTCCTCTACCATGAAAGGATCAGATTTGAAAGTAAATTTTTTTTAACTTATAGATTCTTTTCATTGGAGATTCAACCAACAGAGGGATAATGTACTATCTGATCGAAAGATTGAATGAAACGTTGCAGGAATGGCAGAAGGTGCATGGCACTAAATTCTATCACAACGTCAATGGTGGGAAGACTTTGATCAGTTACTCCTACTATCCCCAGTTCTGGATAAGCCCTTCATTGAGACCGACATTTGAAAAAGCACTTGAACATCTCTTGCAAAGGTACAATAGAACTATTTTGAGTGAAACAATGCCACAAGGTACTGATGTTTTACTAGCAGTCATAATTGCTCACTCTATATCAAATGTGCTGAAAAGCTTAAATACCAAGTAATATGGCTGAAAACGAGTTGGAAATGACAAGGAGGTCCCTGTGATCAGGATGCCAGATATGGTTCAATGCAATGTGAGGCAATGCTGCTAAAATGTTTACCATCTGTTTCAAGGCAACATGTGTTGTATTTCTTTCTGGATTTCAGATCACGTCCCCTGGAGAATACCAGCCAGACTGTGTTGGTCGTTGGTGGTGTTCAGTGGCTTAATTCCAATCACCTGCAAATTATTCATAAGGTTTTGAAGAGGTAAATTTCTGCAACAAGAACTGTCATTGGTATTCTAGGTTTTAAAAAAAAGTTACTCTTGATGTGACTGAACTTTATCAATATTTTATTTAAAGAGCGACTTATAATTTAGAAGCTGGTACTTAAAGTCCAGTTTAAAATGTTTCAAGATGCTTTTGTGTCCAATCACAAGCTGACCCGTCAGCACCCAAATGTACATTTACTACAGATGAAAATGTGCCCAGTGACACGTAGAACTCTCCCCACAAAAAAAGACCTAATATACATCAAATTCGTAAAATGAGAATTGCGTCCTGTGTACCAATGATCACATTCTAAAAGAATTCCATTCCGTTTGCTTATGTAAACATGAAAGTCTAGAAATGTAATCAAAGTTTATGACTTTAGAATTCCGATTATTTCACAGGGAAGATTTACTCAATATCCTTGTGATCATCAAAACTTTGGGAATTGGATTTCATCTGCCAGTGGATGGAGTGCATTTCTTAACACAGGTAAGCCCATTCTCTCCAGGCTGTGTGAACTTCATGGCTCCTAGAAGGGTCCTTGCTGGTGTCTGAAAAAGGACCCAAAAGGCACTGCAAAATGTTCAGCAACCTTCACAAAAATTCAAAGATATTACACTTAATGATTATGATTTCAAATCAGTTATAATTATTCCTGGAAATAAGGAGACCATAGCCCATCGATACACTGTAAATAATGCTTTGAGTTCATAAAGGAAGAAAGGGACTGTCAAAGTCTGAAAAAGATAAAGACCTGAGGGGTAAATGAGAGGGGTTATGCTTGAAGTATCTCCTGACCTCACTAGTGTTTCGTGTACCTGTAAAGGCTCGTGCTGAAGCCACACGTGAAGTTGTCAGTATCAGTGAGTATCAATCACCCTTTGGAAAGGGTGGCTTTTTGAGGATGATTTCTGACTGACTGCTCTGGAAAATCATCTCTGAAGCGGTGTCATTCGTTTTCCCTCTGGTTGGATATTCATAAACGAAAGGAGTTAGAGGCCTCTGGCCAGTTCTTACAGAAGATAATAAATTGGTAGCTCAACTCTGAATAAAAGTCTCTGAAAAGGAAGGAAGGACAACATCTGTAGGTAAGAGAACCAGCTGCTCTTGGCTCAGCGAGGAGAGCTCACAGGCAGCCCGGTCTGTGTGTGGTCGCTTGAGGGGAGCTCAGGTTGCACTGGGAATCAGGGAGACAAGACGCTGTCCATTTAACATGTAAACCGAGGGAGATTTATTTCTGTGTCAATTCTGAGCGCTCCTGGCTTTCTCCAGCACAGATTACAGGGACCTCCTCTTCCATCTCAAAACTTCGCCTGCCTGGCCACCAGATCTGTGATGCAAAAGCAGAACAGATAGAAAGTGCCCCAAGGAAAACTTCCGAATTCAGCCTCTGGGAGTCGGAAGGGGTTAGTTCATCTAAAGTGAGTTGAAGTGTTCAGCAGCTGGGGTAGCCGGAGGGTTTGAGGGTTTGAGACGGTTGAGGATTAGAAGAGGGGTCTTTTGTTCACCTTCTCTGTAGGATATGAGTTGAATGTCCTGTAATCGCATTTGAAGGCTGCAGGTCAAGATTGCATTTCCTTCTTGAGCAGCTGGTAGCTCCACTTTACTTCCGTGATTGTAGCGTCTCGCAGGGGCTGGAGTGCTTGAGAGGCCTGCTTCTATTTAGAATGAATTCACCTCAGCAGACGGTTCTCCGGCTACTGTTAACCACTGTACCTGCCACCAGGGCTTGGACAGTGCTCATCGGTCTTTTCAGACTGGGTGAAGACCAAAGGAGGGAGGGAGAGGAGGGAGAACGACAGAAGAGAAAGGGGGAAGGGGGAGGGTAGAGCTCAGTGGTAGAGCATGTGCTCAGCATGCACGAGGTCCTGGGTTCAATCCCCAGTACCTCCATTAAGATAAATAAATAAACCTGATTACCTCCCCCCCCCCAACAAAAACAGAAGAGAAAGGGGGAATAGCAAGTGGAGGCAGAAAAGAAATCTGAACTCACCATCACCCTCATTGCAGCCATTCAAGACGTGGCCTCTGCCTTCTTTGGTAGACTTGCTTCCAATGCATATACACACGTGTACACACACCCACACATGCACACACACACTCGCTCCACCACTGAGTGTGCCATGCTCTCAGTCACCTCCAGGTCTTTGAAGTCACTGTTCCCTCTTCTTGGAGCCCACGTTCCCACCACGTGGATGACTTCCAGGCACGTTTCAAGTGTTAGTTCAAATGTAGTTTCTTCTGGGAAGACTTAATGGACACCCTGCACTCAGTTGGCTACTCCTGCCAAGAGCTCCTGAAACAGCGTCTGGGGTCCCTGTTCACGTCACTTGGCAGGTTCAGTCCTTGGTTTTGTGTCTCCCCTGCTGGACTAATCCCCGTGAGAGCGGCATGGGGAGGGAGCTGTGCACTGCTCACTCTGGGACCCCAAATGCAAAACACAATTCTCAGCACACAGAAGACTCTCAAAAAACACCTCACGCATGAATGAGTGAGTGATATTTTGTGGGATTTGGATGCTCCCAGATCGCCCCTTCGGGACTGAGACACTCATTCCCCTGGGCTGCTGGGGTTGTGACCTGAGTCCCAGTAGGAACTGCCCTGGGCTACAGACACCCAGCCAAGTCTCAGCCCCCTTGCGTTCATTTGTCCCATCTCAGAAGGGCCATCCCAGCTCTAACACTCCTGGTGGGATCAGCAGAAGCCTGTGTTGCAAGGACGCTGCGATTCAACGTCTCTCTCTGCCCAGTGCATCTTCCCTCGCTCCCGTGCAAGTGTTGATCCCAAGGGCGCTCTTCTGTTCCCCCGTTGAATGCAAACTGCCGGTTCAGAGTCTGTTTCCCAGAGAACTGACCTTTCTCTAGCAACCACCTACTGGAAAGTTTCTTCTATCTTTTATAATTGGACCCTTTAACGTTGAGAGGGTACTTGCAACTGGACAAGAAAAAGCCTACAATCTTGAGCCCCTGGAGTATCATTTCCCAGGTGCTGGCACAGACTGAAGTCCCATCTCTCTCTTTTCCTCTGGGTTTCTTCTTATGAACCTTTTCTATTCACTACTATATTTGGGGGGAAAACACTCATCTTTGCACGTCATATAAAAATAGGTGTGCAAACACAGTGGGGAAGACAGGAAGTTAGGTGTCATGGTACTGCTTCTTTTACCTGGCAGCTGGATTTTTAAATGCAAGTGATTATTTACTTTTTTACCTGGATTATGAAAAAAAAAATTTTTTTTTTTTTTTTGCTCTTTGGAAAAGGAAAGGGGCATGCAGTTCCCTCCCTGTGTCCGTTTGGGTTCTCAAAGAGACAAACACCATGACGAGGTTACTTGAAGGGAATTTATTAGAAAGAATGCCTGAGAATCAAGGAAAGGATGCGGGAGCAGGCAGGAGGCGTTTCAGACCACGACGCCCAATGCATATCACTCAGTCTAGCACCAGATATTTTTGTGTGTGTCTGCTGTGTGTTGGGGACTGTGTTTAGCTGTAATGTGTCTGATATGAAGGGAGTGGAAGAAGGATGGACTAGATAGGAAGAGTCTCAGACCACAGGTCGGTCTGAGAAAGTCTTGGCCAAGCCGATGATGAATCCTGGAGTCAGAGTAAGTTAGTGGAGGAGACCCTCTTCTCGGCAGTGGACCTGCACTCTCGCCGAGCTCCATCATTGCCTCAGACATGGCTGGGGAGGGAGGGAGGAATATGATTTAGAGAAGCAGCAGCTGGAGCCTTCGCTCAATTCCGGGGCTCCTGGATGCACACTCCCCGTCTGTTTCCCCAGCCCCACCCAACCAGCAACCCTCACCCTGCCCAGGAACCCCCTTTAGAAATCTCCCTGTCCAGCCGTCCCCCTGCCCCTGCAGAACTATTCCTTTTTCTCTCCTGGCTCACAGCCTGGAATATTTACCTCCAATAAAGGACTTAGTAAGTGTTCACATATCTGTTTCTCCTATTTGAATGCAATGTCTGAAGAGCAGGTACCACGATCAATTTTTCCTTATTTTCCCGTTGTCCCTCAGTGCAGAGGTAAGCGCAAAATAGATACTAATTAATATTCAAATGACTAAATGATTAAGAGTTCAAATAGATGGAGACAGAATTTGTGATTCTTAGTCTTGGCTTTTAAATTGAGGATTTTAGATACTTCCAAGGTTTCTTTGTGGCCAATAAACCTAACTACTTTTCATAGACAAGAACGTTCCAAACTGTGTGTCACTATAAATACTGATGTAAGGCTGTTTTGTGTATTCATAAATGTTTATATTTATATTTTGAAAAAAATTAGAGCACATCTTTATTTAAGAAATGCGTGGGAAATTAATTCTTTACCTCACAATTGAGACCAATCTGCAAAAAAAAATGACATATACATGATTTTACACAAGTGATTAAATCATGAAACAATCCTCTTAGTAAAAATCTCATTCTCCTTTACAACACAGAGTGAAGTTCAGAATTTATGGAAAGAAAATTTGGTTATTCTGGATGCTGCAAAAAAATATGGCTACGAAGTGGTTGACACATTCACCATAACAATGGGGCGACACAAGGAGTTTCTGCAGGGGGCGTGTGGATGTCATTTCCATGAGGTACCGATGCTGGCCATCTGATTTTTGTAGCTTTTGATTTTTTTTTTAAATTCCTCATTGTATCTTTGATTGCATTGCCAGTCTTATTTGGATTTAAAAACTACGTCCAGCGGAGATTAAATGACATATTCATTGCCACTCAGCCAAAGCAAGTAGCAGTCACAACTCGAGTCTCTACAAAATCGAAGTGTTAAAAGAAATTAATGTTTATGAAGACATTTGAAAACTAGAATCACTGGTCAACACAAACAGGAGGATGGCAACCTGGAGAGCACCTGTCTTTTCTAATAGACTCCAAGCCTCCCCATCAGGAATTGTGTCCAAAGACAGTGGCACGTGTCTTTAGTGGAGGCAGCTTAACAGTCGAAACAGCTGAATGTGCTAAACTGATGAATGACCTCCCTCCACTGGCTTATCCAATGTGTTCACAGGAAGGCCTGTGTTTTGAATAGTTTTCCCCTTCCTACTGGTGGAAGTGATTTTATTTGTAGCCAGTAATTGAATAGTCTTAGCTGATAAGGTGATAACTGAAAATACTTTTTTTTTTCCTTTCCCTGCTGTCTTATCAGCTCTGTGGATTATTTCCTCCCTACACTGGAGTAGAATCTGCGGGTAGGTCCCATCATTTTAAAACCACTTTCAGATAAGAATAGGACTCTAATCACTGTCAGGCATAAGAAGAATCTCAGCTAAGCACTAAAATTGCCAGGTCTGTGTTGTAACCACGTGAAGTTATTTCCTCCCCCTAGCTCAGACTTGCCTCAGTCTCAAAAGCCCAGAGTGGGAGAGAGAGGGCAGGAGGCTTCTTTCCTACTCCTCCATCTTGCTTTGCTGGTCATCTGCTCAGGGTAGGACAAGAAGTCTTACTTGAGTGGCGTAAGTACAGCCCATCAATGTGCTTTCTGGGTGTAGCTTGCTAATTCTTCCTTTTTAGGATGCTCTTGTGGACTTCCTTGAGGAAACCCCTCACTGGGACCCTCTGATCATAGCTTCTCTGACACAGGCAATACCTCTCTTATAGCTGCCTTCTTTCCTTGGCCCCTGGGCTTCCAGTTGTCCAGCCCTCTGTTGGGAGTCATGTTGCTTCCCCAAGCATCCTCTCGGAAAATATTCAACATGGCACTGGGCTTCCTATACTCAGTTGCCCACATTTGGTCCACAAGAAACACTCATGCATCCTTGCTCTGCTGTTGCTGCAAATACAGTTAGCTCCCAGTGCAGCCCTGTCTCTCTCTCCCTCTCGCTCTAACTTCCACTCTCACTCTTGTTCTCTCACTCTCTCTGCCACCTTAAAGCCGACCTATAGCCACAGTGACACATAGAAGCTCCATTGCTCCCCAACCCCCAGAGGACACGTGTCCACCTCCTAAAGCTGGTCCCTTGAAGGCCCTTCCCACTTGACTTAGAACAAAGATAAAGCAACTGCCCAAGATCAAGGGAGACCACAAAGAATTGGAAGAACTTCCTTTATGGAAATTCTTTCTCTTTCTTATTCTCTTTTTCCTAACTTTCAATCAGACAAGAGTTTGCTAAACTGGATTTTGTCCACACTTTTGCAGGTTTTGCATACATCACCCTTACATTGCTTTTAGAATGTGAGTTTACTTGGCTTCTGTTGTTGGCTCTAGATCTCAGGAGCTTCGGCCAAAACTGGGTTGGAAAATGTCTCATTTGATCATCCTGTCATATCTATTCATTCTTTCTTGTGTGGCTCCCTTTGTAAACCAGAGTACATTTATTAGTGGGTTGACTAGTGAGGAGACAACTAAAGGTTTTTTCTAACCCTGCTGTCAGCCCTATGGTAAGTATGAGAATCCATCTTGGTCCTCAGATTTTTACTAATATAAAAGTCATTGATGTGCATTGGTTCTTCTGTATGTTCTGCTAATGGATTCCCATTATATTTGTGTATGACAAACGGAACCGCATCTCAGAGAAGTGAGTCGGGAGTATGGCATTTTGAGTTTTGATTTAGCAACTTGAAGCTTGGCCATGCTGTTGCAGAACAGACTTTATGCCGTAGGATACTGTGTATCTCCTTACCTCTTCCATAAGATAATACCCTCCCAGTGCCTCTCCTACCTGCAAAAGGTCAAGACTTAGAACAAGAGCAGGTAGTTTGGAAGAGGAAGAAACAATGAACTTGCATTGGAGCCAGCCCAGTATCGTAGCTGGCTGCAAAAACATGCCAAAGATCGCTAAACTCACAGAAAATGAGGACTTTGCAAGACAGCATACAGGTTGGATTTTTTTTTTTTTCTGCCTCTTTTAGAAAAGGTTTATTTATTCATTTTTACGTAATGTATCTTCAGTTAGTATTTTGGGGAAGGGTGTGTTTTTCACTTTTCAGCTTTAGTGCTCTGGAAGTCTGAAAAAAGAGAAATCCACCAATGATTTCCCACATGGCTCCAATTAAAAACAGAAGTTGCCCTTCCCACATGACGGCATTGCATGTATCCTCTGCCACAGGATCAACCAGTTGTCAGTAAAAGTCATGGTATTTGAGAACTACAATAAATAATCTTTGAACCATCAGAACTGGAAGATTGGCTTATAATCATTACTAATAGAAACCATCCTTAATTTGCATAATCATGATTTAAGCATGTCAGATAAAATTATTTCACTTATTGGATTTTATAATTTTTTGTGCACAATTATTATGTACACATTGTTTTTTATTAAACCCTATTTCTAACGTGTGCCATCTTAATGGCAAGCTATACAGGTATCCCCCAAATTATCTGTTGATTCTGGAGCAGTGTTATCCATTTTGAAGTTTTCATGTTTGAGCTGAAATACTTCTGGGAGTGTTTGCCTCTCCAGTTACAACACAGAACTGATAAGATCATCTTTCTCAACTGACTCCCTTCATCACAAAGTCTCTAAACCCATTCATCTCTTAGGCACAACTGTTGCTTAATTCTTGAACAGTTTGTACCACTTGTACCTCAGGAGGTTTCCAGCACTGACACTGATGTTTGATAATCTTTCTAAACCATCACCCAACATCTTCAATCACTGTTAGCTTATTGTAAGCAATCAAGAAACTCCAAACCTTTTTGCAAAGGATGATTTGATGATGAATATAACAAGCCGGGAAAACATAGGTTGTTAGTCCCAAGCAAAACATATTAAAGGGCAGAAATTCATCAATAATAACCATTTTCCTCTGTGCTCGACTTATGAACTGGCAAAGGAATTTGTCAGACCGTAAAAGCAAGAACTAAGACCTACTGTACTAAAGCAATAAGAATTTGGGTTTGGGAGCCTTGTATCTTTTGGTGTTCAATTACACCATTCTCACAGTAGATTCACAGATACCTGAGAAGGACTGTTATAACCATCAGTGTGAGATCTTGATGCGTCCTCTTTGATTTGCAGTGAGAATTCTATCACAGACATAACAAACCTGCTGCGGTGGGCTCTGGCTGCCCTAGGTGAGATTAAGGTCTCGAGGCTTCTCTTTCATCTGTCAAGGCACTGAGAAAGGACATGTTGCCACCGTGAATCTATAAACAACTTCCCAACTGGTATGCATCAATTTTGACTAAAATGTTCCTACTGATTAGAGAAGCAGGTGTTTCTCTTTATGGGGAGAAATGGAATTTTGTTTTCCCGGTGTTTTTGCAGGACAACAAACAGGATCCAGGTAGCTCTTGCCCAACGGTGGTTTTGGATGGTGCCTTTAGTTGTGTGGCAAACATCTACTGTGAATGAGCTAAAACCTGGAAAGGATGCAAAAATATTACCAGCCTAAACCTGGCTACAGAAGGGGCAAATCCGCAGCCAGTTGTTATCTGATTATCAGGTAGTCTGACCAGCTGTACAGACCTTATATGATGTCTCTGTTTTCGGGCTGATGTAGCTGTAGCCTTTGACTCAGTCAAAAACAAAACATAACAAAACACAAAAATCCTCTGGCGTCACCACTCAGCTCTAATAGCAACAGATTTCCTTTGATTCTGGCACCTTGGAAAGAAGAGATTCTCAGTTCTTTGTCAGAGATGATTTCCTGTTATTACTTAATCTTAATTAAATTAGCAGAAGGTTATCTGGGCTAGAAATGTTTTCCTTCTGTATTTTGGGCCTAAACATTTTCTCCTTTTGACTTACTTTCAAAGTTTATCACAAACACAATAAGGAAAAAACCCTTTGAATTCACCTATCTAAAAAACTGAAGTAATGCCTTTTCGAGAGGGAAAAAAAAACCCGATCCAAATGTAATTATCTTATATAGCAGATCCCAGAATTTAACTATCAGCATGGCTATTTTTAATAAATTAGTAACACCACTTTAACTCAACTAATTGTGAAGCGTCTATGTGAGCATTGCACTAGAAGTAAACAAATAAATAAACCTTTTCTAAAAGGGACAAAAAAATAAAAATTAAAAGCAACCAATCTGTATGCTGTCTTTCAAAGTCCCCATTTCCTGTGAGTTTAGCAACCTTTGGCTTGTCTTTGCAGCCAACTATGATACTGGGCTGGCTCAGAGGCCAGGTCATTGTTTTTTCCTCTTCCAAGCTACCTGCTCTTATATTTGTAAGTAAAATGAACTGAGAGGACATTTTGTAGGTGTCATAAGCATCTCCAACTCAATGTGTTCCCAGATTGAGAATGAATACTCCCGTTCATCTCTCTTCTTCCCTAGTACTCCTGAACTTACTCAGTTGCTCTGTCATTTACAAACTCAGGTCATCCTTGACTCCTCGTTATCTTTCTCCAGCTCCCCAACAACTTCCAACCAGCTAGTTACCAATTTCTGTTTACCTTCTAAATATTCTTCCAAGTCTTTCCCATGTACTCTGGTCCGTTTGCCTCGATCTTTCTTATTCTTTTACTTAATCATCCAAAATTTGTTTTTTGAGTCCAGTTCTTGAGATAAACAGTAGTAATGCAAAAATAAATAAGACAGACTTTCTACCTTCAACACATTGTACTCAGAGGGTTAGGCATAAAAATCCACATTATGAAACAATATGGTAAGTGGTGTGTTAGAGATATAAATAGTGTATTGTAGTAACACCAAGAAGGGGCACCTAATCCAATCTGAGAATGGACTGAACCTCTCCTTGAAAACTATCCAACTTTATTATTAAAGGATGAGTAGGCCCTAGTCAAGGTAATTAGGTGATGGCCATTCCAATCCCATAGAACAATGTGCCTCAAAGTAGCTTTGAAATAACCTGATGTTCTCAGGAAATCACAAACAATTCTGTATCTTGTAGAACGTCAATTATAAAAGGGACCTGGGAAAACTTGGCTAGGGCCAGATCATGGTAAGAGCTCAGACTTTATCCTATAGGTGATGGAGAGTCAGTGAAAGATTTTAGAAAGAAGTGAGATGGTCACATCTCTTTGTTTCAAATAGGTAAGTCTGACAACAGTGAGGGGGAAAGATGTGAAGAGGATGAAGTCAGAGAGGGAAGTTAGGAGACTTTTTCAGATATCAGGGGAGCGATGATAAAGGCTGACCCAAACCTGGACAGAGACAACAATCATAAGAGAGAAGCAGGCAAACATAAGCCCTATTAAAAAAAATTAATGTCTCTAGATCTTATCAGTGACATGAGGGAGCAGGAAGAATCAAAAATTATGCCTAACTTGGGTGACAGATTAGAGAACCGAATTGGCAGTTGAGACAGGGAGTAACTGAGAAGGCATGGGCTTAGGGAAAAGATGAGGAATTCCATTCTGAACATGTTGTGCCTGGGATGCCTGTGGGACATCCAGGTGGAGAGATCCAACAGGCAGTTGGATACACAAGTCTGAAGCTTGAGGGACAGGGTGGGGCTGGAGACAAAAAGTTGGAAGTCATCATAAAATAGGTAAAAGTTGAAACCTTGGAAATAGATCATCCAAAGAAAGTGAGCAGAATATGAATTGCAAGGAAGGGACTCTTGGAAACACCAAGACTGAAGCAACTTTTGGAGAAATAGGAGCACTTGAATTTAGAGCAGAAACTTGGAGGAGAGCTCTAGTAGAGGGTGGTGCTGTGGAAAGGGGGAATTTGCAAGGAGAGATGAAAACAGGGTTAATGTTGTCAAATGCAATAGATACATCTATTAAGATAAGGATCTTTAAGTAGTCATTGATTTTTGGCATTGAGAAGATCCTTTCTGATCACGTGAAGAGGAATTTCAGTAAAACCTTGAGGGCAGGAAGTAAACTATAACAGATTGATGAGGTGTAAGAAATGAGAAAAGGGGTTGGGTAAAGCCTTTCAACAAGTAAAAATAAGAAGAGGGAAGAGATACTGGACTTAGAAAAGGAAGTGGCCTGGGGCAGTTTGTAGGAGGAACAGTTTTGGCATGTTTCTGGGAAGAGGAAGAATTGTCAATGCTATTATAGAATACAGGAGCGGGTAGGACTGCTGGAGAAAGGCCCCTGATAATTTGGGACAGGATCAGGTCAAGGACACTGGTAAATAGTTGATAGGATGCTGGTAAATGAACAAGGTGAGAGGGAGGGTCTTCTTTCCTATCATTCGTTTGCCCTCGACTATTACAAGATCTTCATCCTGGAACCTTCACCTGCAACTACTTGAGTTCATCTTTCATGCCCCGACCAAGGGTAGTGTTTCTACAATTTAAATTGAATCGTGTCATTTAACATTTTTCAATGGCTCTGTACCTAAAACAGAATCACAGAAGCTTTCACTACCTACCATCCCTATACCCGCCCCCCCCTTTAAAAGTAATTAAATACAGTCCTTCTGTGTAAAGTGATTCGTGTTCATTCCATCATCTGCAAGTGAATTATAACCTTTTCTAGTTGCTGATCAGATTAAAGGTCAGTCTCTGGTGAGAATGAACTCATTAGCCATAAGGGAGTCCAGCCTTCCCTGAGGTGGGTTGGAACAAAAATCCTCTTCCAAAGGGAGAGTCCTGTATTGAATGGTAATAACAGCTATAACATCACGGAATCTCTCCTAAGAAGGGTAATGAAATGGAAGAGGAACAAAGAAAAGTGACTCTGTGTTGAACTAGTATTATGACCCGTAAGGTAGCCATTGAGTCGAACCTCTGCAGTCCCGGATCCTGGAATGTCTGTGTGCCTAAGAGAAGCGGACCGTCACTATTTCTATGCAGCGAACACTCATTTCCAGGGGTTTAACGACCAATCTTCAAGGGCCATGCTGAGATGGACTTTGAACTACCTTGATTAGCATTTCTTAACTTTGTGTTTTAATATTCTAGCCTGGGGAAACCAGGATCTGTGGTTTGGGAAAGACTGTATGCCCCTCCACCTTCAGGACTCTCAGATAATACTAGTATATTAAATGATCCCATAAGCCCCTACAGCAAAGAAACTGTTTAGCTTAGTTTGACCCAGTTTTTCCAAAATTTTGACCACAGAACCATTTTTCTTTTTTTAAATAACAACTATTAACACCTCACTAAACACACTTTGGGAAAACTAGCATAGAGAATGAGCGTTTAAATTATGCATGGAGTACAGATTAAATGTGGCAGACTGACCACAAGCATTCATCTTCTCTTCCACTTGAAACTCCACTAAAGAGACTTTAAGACATAAATCTTCACCACCACCCAAAAAAAAAAAAAAAAGACAGAATAAGAAATAACTCATAACAGACAAGAAATCCAAATTCATTTTAAGAAGTCTGACTTAGCCTGTAGGAGAAGTACAATGTAAAGTGCCTAGAGGGGAGAAACACCAATTATAGGAGGGGTACCCTTGGCCCCAGACCCTCTGAATGGCTCAGACCTGAAGGAGCCACATGCCGAGGAAGGCAGGGCTCAGCACATGTCAGAAAATGATTAAAAGTCTGTATGCAAAACTGGTGGACCCTGAGTCCCTCACCCTAACGCGTGCAGTCAAGAACCTACACTCATACATATGATTTCTTTTAAAATTGAACAGCAGAGGTTCTGGACTAAGAAACACAGGTCTAGCAAAGAGCAAATTAATATAGAGGCTGAAATCAGAAAACCCAAAAGTGAAAGTTAGCCCCTGAAGGGTGGAGCCCCTAAACCTCTCTCCAAGACCCCAAAATACCAGCAGTCAGTCATCCACCTCCTCAGACTGGAGGCTGGAGAGCTCTTCGGATAAGAAATGGCACGGCCGCATAGAAGACCTCTTTTTAAAAGGCCAGAATAGTGCTGAGCAAATCCCTACAATGAGGCCAGCAGTAGGAACTGTGGGTCTACACCCATTGTTTCTAAGTGACATTTGAGTGCCATATTCTTAAATATAAATTCCAGGTTCAAGAGAGATGAATGGAAGACCAAATACCTGAGAGTGAAGATCAAAATAGATTCCAAGAATCAATATGTACTTCTAAACAGAAGATGGTAGGAATTTAACGTGTTATCAGTTACACTAATGAAGGTCATCCAAGTAGTATCAGGAATTCAGTGACATGGAGAAAGGGTCTAGCTCAGTGGTAGAGCACATGCCTAGCATGCACGAGGTCCTGGGATCGATCCCCAGTGCCTCCATTTAAAAAATAAATAAATAAACCTAAGTACCTCCCCCCGCCCCCCACCACCACCAACAACAAAAATCCAGTGACAAGACTATTAAGCTGAGTTTAAGACTAAAGAGTCCGTCTCTGGGAAACTGCATAGAAGGGCCAGACAGAACCAAGAGTTAACATTAAATTGGTAAACTTCTAGTGAGTCTTCCCACCTCAGAGCAGAACTTGTTCCCAGAGCTGGGAACTAAGCTCTGTCGAGAGGCAGGGATTCAACAGGCTTAGCTCTCAGAATAAGAAGGGTCGAAGATTTGGTGGTAGGATGGAGACTGAGACATCGCATATCTGGCAATATCAAAAACAAACCAACAAACAAAAAAAGCCCATTCCTAAAGACAGCTTTAGTCTTGTTCTCTAATTCTCAGCATCTTTGACCCATTCAGCAGTTGGACTCCCTTCACTCAAAACAAAGCTTACTTCATGTGGTCGTAATTAAATATTGGGGGTAGGGGGGAGATGAAAGAATTCCTTATTATCTGTAAAAAGTGCATGATTTCCTGAAATGGAATTATAAGGACTGGCTTCGAGCTATTGTGTGTCACTCTATTTTTATTCTATTTCTGTGAATTCTTAAGCTACATTTTCAGCTGGTTATAAATTTTGTGGCTGGATCTGGATTGAACGTCCTGTCTGCAGAAGGACTATACCAAATAAAAAGTACTGCAATAGTACACATTTATCTTAAAAGACTACATTAGCAGGTTTTGCCTGCTTTTCCAACCTTAGAATGCCATTACCCTCATTTCTCAGACCCCACCCATGATTGTGAAACACGTTTGAAATCAGACTGTTCCCCCCTAATCAGGTCGAGAGATTTTGGAACACTTACACCACTGAAAATTGTTTTCTATTTTGTTCTTTGGATCTGGAACCACATCAGAAGTTCCCTGGGTGTTATTCAAGTCAAGATCAGTTTTAGAAAAGGTATTTGCTTATAATCTGCCTGACACTTTTCCAGTTCACCAAGCTTTCTCTTTTTATATCGGCTTTTTGAAAATCCAAAGTTATTTTAGAAGCAGCAATTAATTGACATGGTAATACACTCATTCTGAGAAATATTTGTGTGAAATCAGTTTTGAGTGTTGAAGTTACATGAATTTAAGAGTAAAAGTTGCAATACACTTTTGTTGTGTAATAATTCATAACAGTGTTTTCTTTGTTTGAGAAGTCTTACAGCAGCCATCGACCCAAACCAATGAAGCTGAATTGTGCCATTCGTATACCTTCTAAAATGCCTGTGTGCCCAAGTCTTTAACTATATAGAGACTTAGAAAGATCTAGTCATAAATTGGAAGATCTCTCACCATATAAGAAGCCTATGAGAAAGTAAAAATTACTTCTACCCACCAAAGCACAGAATTTCAATTTTTGTTACAAGGAGTCACAGAAAAATGTGATCCTCTACATGTCTTTAAATTGTCATTGCAGCACTTGACTCCAGTTCTGACATTACTCCTTTCCGAGTTTCTATAGGTAATATATTAAAAATCTGTTTCTGATTTGAAACACTGTAATCTTTACTTGAAAGTCTATTCCTACCTGTAACTTAATCTAAACTTGAACATTGCTGTGAGAAAAGTAATTTTTAGTATTACACTTAAACACCTGTGATTACAGAACAATGCTGATCGAACAGGTCGTCATACTTTATGGAGACCAATTGTGCTTTACTATCTCTTCCTAATTTTAAATATAGTTTGACACAGTCAAGTCACCAAAAGAAAATAAAGATAAAACTAGAGACCAGGAGTTACAGAATTCAGGTTTTTCCAGTGGGAGCCGCCTGTCCTCCTTGCTTGGCCCTGCGGTAAACCTTTTCCTGCTCAAAAAAAAAGATCAGGAGTTATTTTGGATTATTTTAAAGTGGCAAAAAAAAAAAATGCCATCCTTCACTCATGTTTAAAGTAATGTAAATATTTGGCAACTCACACGTCTGTGTTATTAAGCACATGTAGTAGTTCCTTTTTCTCTAGGTAGATATGTCTCTTTCTCAGTTGTCAAGTCTTATACTCCCAGATTTAGAGAAGCATTTGGAAGCGTAAAGCCATTAGTATTTGCTTCTGATTGAAGTAAGGACTGTACACAGACACCTCGAGTCCTTTGTCTCTGGTTCAAGGCCTAAATCTTTCACCATTGTTTTTTAATAGCTCACTTTTGTTGTTTACTACTATCATGCCCCAGAGGCAAACCTAACATTTGTATTGCTAACAGTTCTCTTTAAAAGCCACATCCCTGTTGCTACTCTAGTTGGATTTTAGAAACCCCAAATGACCTCTGATTTTGGGAAGGCCTCAAATGGGCACATTTCCACACAGAAGATCAAAGGAAAGAAGCAGTTCGCACTTTACCGTGCAGGTATCAAACATCCTTCACGTGTATAACATTTTCAAGACTTAAAAATGTAGTTAACTGCTTTTTCTCCACTTTCAAGCCCATAAGGGTAGGTAAAATAAGGTAATATTTTGAAACTCAAGAGATAGCAGTTTGACAGCAATGCCAGGCAATTTTACAAATAAGTTCAAAGAAATAATAGCCGTGTGAACAGATTATCATGGCCGCCATAAATTAGCACTGTCTGCTCGGTGTACTAAAGACCTATTCATTACATGGAAACAACATGGTGCCTGACCTTGGGGATCTCGCCTCAGACAATGTCTTTGAAGTCATTTCATTCTTGTTCTTACTTCAAGTATCTTAGACATGTGTCTTTATATAGTCCCCTTGAGGGTAGGGACCATATCTGAATTACTCCATGTGTTTCCTCACACAGAGAACTCTGACGATAATAGGTGGCTATTATATGGGAAAATCAATCAAGAATTTTAATTTTTAAGAAAGAGCATCATTTTGTTTCTCTTCTACTACTTTGCTATTGTAAAAGTTTACATGAATTCTTGCTAACTCTAGAAATTTTAAAATAAGTGTATACAATAAAAAAAAAAAAACCTTTTGTTTTTACACTACATACAGGCCCTCAGTTTTCACCCTCTTCTCCACTGGAGACTCAGCAGCATTTTAAAGACACACTCTTGATTTTAGTCCATGTAATTAAAACCATTAGGTGGTCAACACTTAGGGTCACTGGATTTATATGCCATTGGGCTCTACCTAGAACTACCTTATTTCTCCATGAGTATTTTTAGGGAACAGCAGCAGCTTATGAAATACATTTTAATCTACAGTATGAACATTCCTGTTTTTTCTATCTCACTATTGAATTTTGATTATGCTTGGCTTATACAGCCAACAAATCGAGTCTATGGTAGATTGGTGGTAGACTCAAGTCATATTGATGAATGAATATCTGGTATTGAAAGTCTCCTCTCATCATTGCCTTTTTTCCTTCCCAAATGGCCTTGGCTGTTTTCCTACATTTATTCTTTAAGATGTACTTTAGAATTTCTCTGCCATGCCCCCCACCACCCCCACCAAATCCTGCTGTGATTAAAATTGGAATCGCACTTTAATTAACTTGGGAGGATTTGACTTACTATGTCGCTCCATTTATTCATGTTTTCTTTTATGTCTCATTAAACTTTTCATGTAGTTTTCACTTGTGTCCTTTACATCATCATTGAATTTGATAAAGTTGTGTTAGTATTGTAATGGAATCTTTTCTCTAATGTATTTCTTATTAATTATTGAGAGAATATAGAAAAGCTATACAAGTTTTTAAAATATTAACTTCATAATATCTCATTATTTGATAGTAGATTCCTTTGAGTATTCAGAGCAAACAATCATATAGCTACCAATGATTCTTTGGTAATCTCCTATGACAAAATGTTTCATAATATTGAAGCTTAACATTCCTGAAATAAATTGTATGTGCTAGTGATACAGCACATAATACTGCTGGATTTTTTAAATGCTCCTCAATTCAATTTACCATAGCATTTTGGGAGGATTTTTTACATTTATGTTTGACAAGTCAAAATTGAAATGATTCTTTGTCCGTAGGTTTGTCAGCTTTTAGCATTCACTATCAGGGTGATACTGGCTTAATGAAAGAATTAGGAAACTTATTATCTTTGATTAGTTCCTGAAAAAGTTTTCAAAGGAAACCAACTGAATTAATTGTTGCTGGGCCAAGCCCTGGCATGAATGTGTAGGCGTCAATCTTACATAGCATCGTGGGAGCACTGGCACTGCAGGAGGCGTTAGGCTGACCCTCAGAAGCTGGGGGAGACCCCGTCATCCCATCTTCCTTTCTCAGAGAGCACCTTAGTGATTTAAAAATAGAACTCTGGATGGACCTGGAGATTGTCATACTAAGTGAAGTCAGCTAGAAAGAGAAGGAAAAATACCGTGTATTACCCATATATGGACTCTTGAAAAAAAAGGTCACAAATGAACTAATTTACAAAACAGAGACAGACTCACAGGCATAGAAAACAAACTTATGGTTACCAGGGGGGGAAGGGGATGTGGAGGGATAAATTGGGAGTTTGGGATTTGTAGATACTAACTACTATATATGAAATAGATAAACAACAAGATCCTACTGTGTAGCACAGGGAACTATATTCAATACCTTGTAATGGTCTATAATGAAAAAGAATATGAAAAGGAATATATATAATATATACATATATGTATAAATGAATCACTAGGCTGTACACCAGAAATTAACACAACATTGTAAATCAACTATACTTCAATAAAAAAAATATAAATATATTATCAACCTTCCCATTGTGATCTGGCAAAATATTGGCACTACTCTGAAGTAGAAGCTACATGCTTCAGCAAATAACACCAGAAATATGTACTTGTGTATATCCATTTCATGAATCATGTTCAAGATTGCTATAAGCATCTAAACTAGCATTATCCAGCATTTGTAATGCAACATTAAATGCAACCCTGAATTCACACAAAATATTAATTTTTAAAGAACTTATAACCTTTTGCATTGGGATGGACCTTTTTCTATTTTTCATGTAATTAGCATGCAGATCACCAGGCAATTGCAAAAGCCAGAACTTAGGACAATAGTACACAAACAAAATTAACCTTATTTTGGCTTCAGAACACTGGAATAATATTTTTTTAGAGTTGGATGTAATATTTATGCTTAAGTGTTTCCTTAAATAAAACTTCCTTAAAAATGTTGACTAATCTTGCTATAGGAGAATATAAACCGCCTCCAAAATGGACAAAACCTTCAGGAAAACACCAGTCCATCTCCCCAGCCTCTCATATTTACAGTCATAGTATAACCAAACAGAGGTGGACGGAGCGGTGCATAATAGAAACTTGCAACCTTGGGACCTGGAATATTAATCAGTGGTTAACTGCAAACTGAGCTGTAAATTATGGTCCGTAGGGATTCCCTACCACAACCCGCTGATTTCACTGGAATTCTTAAGAGTCACTTCATCTGAGGGCCTGATCATGAAAAGCCAAACCTCCCATAGTTACAGAAAAACAGTTCATTTCTTTGGGGTTAGCACAGTATAATTGGCTTTAAAACTTATGACTATTATATTTTTCTTCAAAATGGGAATAGCTTCAATGTTTTAATCATTATAAAGTAATGCACTTTCATTGTAGTAGAATTTAAAAGTCAAGACCAAAAAGTTATAAGGAATACATTTTAAATTGCCTCTGATTCCTCCCCCCAAAGATCACTGCTGTTCACCTTTTGGTGTAGATCTTTACAGGATTTCTCTTCAAATAACTCTTCGAAAATGGTTCATGCTCACTTGCAACATGACTAAAAATACTTACCTTCAAAATAGATATCGGGCTACTTTGGTCAAATAGTCTGCATTGTTGGAACAGTTTTCATTGCCTTCTTTTCAACGGGACCAAGAACTATGTACCTAAGTCACTATATAGCCCTGAAAAGAATAAAAAAATTAACATGAGCTGGTGTTGCTTTCAATAGTCATCAATAATACATAAATGGTTAATATTTCCATATTGACTGAAAACAATGTCTTAGGACTGCATTAATATGATGGAATTAAAGATTTGCTATTCGTTTGTAAACACACCCTCTTTTCCTTACTTATCAACCCTTCCTCTGTCTCCTTTATGGTCCCCACCTTGTGTTGCTGACCATTGTTGTTAACAGCTTGAGTCATATTAACCCAGTGATTAAAACTGACAGTTACAGGATTTCCAGATCAACTTTTTATATACTGTACAAATAGACAATAAATACGGCCTCTTTGTATGTGTATGTGTTGATATTCATAAAATATCTGTGAATAGAATCCCACGGAGATTGTAACATACGTTGCCTCCGGGGAAGGAACTGACTGACTGGTTGTGGAGAGCAGAGATGGGAAGGAAACGTTTCATTACATACTCTTTCATGTTTTATAAATGTTCATACTGCCTATTTAAAACAATTTTTAAGTTAAAAATATATCTCCATATGTACAAACATTTATCAGGTTATTAGCACAATAGATCACAGGCTGTTCCTTCAGGTTCCATAACTAAGTGCCCAGAGAAATGAATCCACTGTCTGTAACAGTGTCAGCTTATGGGTGTGCAATGGAAAAATATTTTCTCTTTTCTCTGAAAATAGTTTTAGTTATCATTCTATAAAAGGATGCCATGACAGGTGTAGAGTACTGTGCTTGAATCAGTGGCTCAGTAAAGACACGAGTGTCTTCTCTGTATGTTAGCATCTAGCCTAAATACACACACACACATATACACACACACACACATACACACACACACACACACACACACAGCAGTGTGATGGAGAAACCATCTGAGACTACTCCTTAGTTGCATTAGAGACAGCTGCCCTGAGGTAAGAAAATGGCAGAAATTCTATCTTCAGTCTTGGTCCTTTTTGAAAGATAAGTTGCTCTGGATCTTGGTTATATCAGTTGTATCTGTGTCAAGAGATACTGTTCAAGTTTGTGAGTTAGTTGTCCTGCTCTAGGCAGGACTCGAATGTCTTTGATTTTGCCTCACTGTTTTTTTTTTCTCTTTATTTGCAGGTAGTGAAATCAAAGATATCCAAAGAATATCACTTCATTAAAATGAAACGATCAAGAAATCATGTTGTGGGAAGGTACTTCAGCAATCAAAGCAAACTACAGCAAAGACAACAAGATTCTGTGACAAATTTTCAATCACCGTATCATGTCAGAGGTCCAGTTAATCAGGTTTGCTCTGAAATTCTTCTCAGCAGGATGTGTGCGAGTGAAAGAACCGTGTAGACTCTGCAGAAGGACTGAATCTGGAATTGGAGATAAGCCACGCATCTGGATGATGGTCTAGGAACCAAATCCTGTACATCACGTGGGTTTTGGTTCCACTGCTCACGCTCAGGCACCCTGGCACACACATGTGCACCAAGGCACGCTTAGCTGAAAAAGTAATAACACTTTTTTTTCCCCTACAGCTTTATAAAGTCAGGATGTGCACTTGGAAATAAGTTGGTTTCAAGATGAAAGAAAGAGCTAAAAGAAGGTGACTTGAAGTCTAACCATAAACTAGAACCTCTGAGGGCCGGCTAGTGCATTGTGATAACAGAGACAAATAGACATTTAAATCGTGTGGGGAAAATAAGATAATGCTCTTGAGTATGTGTTATCATCTTTATCGGTACCTTAATATATGGAAAAGGGGGAAAAGTAATTACATTCCACCTGCAGGTAGGGATCTCGCTTATGCCCTTTGCCAGGAGAAGACACAGCATTTATTGCGGTTTAGGCTTTGTGAATCTGATTATGAAAACTGTTTCTTCCTGTCCTTTTAAAATCTTGTAACTGAAAGGAAAAGGACAGGAATGCTCCTCCAGGGGATTCTAAGAGATTCTACGAGAGAGATAGGAAATGTAATATTTTATAGTTAAAACACCAATATATTTAAAACTTTGCACTCTGTACTTTTCATAAACATTCCCTCCTAGCCTGTCTGTGAACTTGGATGGGTAAATGTAGTCTAAGTTGGTTAGTTATGTAATTTTCAAGTGAGAAACAAAATAGTTCCTTGTGGGTTATTTTCTTATGTTTCATTGATGATAATACTTAAGAAAGCTTTTGTTTGCAGTTAGAGCCCTATATAATTTAAGATTGCAATTATATTTTATGTAAATATTTTGCAAAGGATTAAGCATTCTCAAGTGCATAGGCATTTATTTCCATGAAGCATTTGTATATGTCCACAATACTACTATGTTACTAGTAACTATATTTTGATTTTCCTGAGCAACTGTAATCCAAATTTTAGAATAGACATAAAATTATTTTTTACAAACCTGTGGTATACATATAAAACATACCTAATCTTGGTATTGAGAACTTTCTCTTCTTTAAGTTCTTTGTTGTACAATTGCTCTGTTGTGAGATAACATATTACAGTTACAATGTCTTTTAAAGGATTATTTTTCTTTGGGGGGAAAAAAAGCTGAGGGTTAATTTAATACTTGACTGAAATTACCAAATGTACAAATACCTCAATTTCATTACCATACAAAAAAATAAAACTATTTTGATTGATCAGTTCCTTAGTATGAACATCCACCTCCTTTAAATCTCTATTTTTATACATATTTTATATGAAAGTAAACATGAATTTATATTTAACTGTCTTAAATTATATCTAAGCACACAAGTATGACTTGATATAAACAATTCATACCTGAATCTGACAATTTTTTTAAAGAATGGTACAGAATTAACTTTTAAAATGAAGGATTTTTCTAATATCTGCAGCTATATGCAAGCATCATTTTTAAGTTTTCAGTGATTTTTTTTAATGATATAAAAGTTTTCCAATTTATGTAGCTTATCCATCGTGTTAGAATATCACATACTCCAGAACAGAATTATAGTCAGTGGATGTTGCTTGTAACTTCCTGTCAACCTAACGTAATGCCCTTCTGACTGAGAGGTTAACCTGGCATTTACCTCTTTGCCATTGAAATAATAATGGGTTTTAGAAACAACTGTAATAATACTGTTAATAAATGTCTTCCTGGTAATAGTCTGTGTTCAGAGAGTGTATTTTATTTTCCTTTTTACTGGAGGTATATACCATACAAACAATGATCACCTGGCAGGGATATTATCCTGTGGATTCAACTACTAAAGTGTGGTTTTAATAAGGTAGCCATATAGTTCCTTCCAACCCTGACCCTCTCTAGATTTTGGTCAGATGAACTTCCTACGATACCAACACCTAAGCTTTTAAATGTAAGTGTAGTGATGAGGTTTGTTGTTGTTGTTGTTGATTTTGGTGTTTGTTTGTTTGTTTGTTTAGACAAGGCACTGGAATGCTAGGAATCACTTTAGTTACTCCTTAATGGAAAAAACTACATTTTATGTTACGCTGGGGAAAAAGGTGTGTGTGTGTATTTGCACGTGTATTTGTACATGCTTTAAAAGTTCCTAATTTGAGTGGGGAAAAAAATAGAGCAGGCATTTTAAAATATTTTTAGATGTTAAAGGAAGTGTATTATTTTGGGTAAGAACTGATCAGTATCCAATCTAAACTAAACTATTTATAATATTACAAGTCAAGAATAACTGCATAAGCATTCTCAAGCGTCACTGTTGACATTGTGGGTGTGAGTGTGGGTGTGGGTGGGTGTACGCATTTAAAGACACAGTGTACTACAACAGTGATTCCAACTTAGAAAGCGTTGAAAGAAATCACTGATTTTTGAGATGGAAATAATTCTGGTAATGTTTATGGGGAAAAAAATAATGCTGTTCCGTATCTGAAGTTTCTTCTTTTAGTTCCATTTCACTGAAGGACTCCAAGAAAAAAATACAGAAACTGGTTAAAAATTTTGTTTCTCAGTAAAAGTTAATTCAAAGCCGTAATGCTTTGGTGTGGTGGGAAGGGGGCGAACGGGGGTGGCTGGTGTCTAATAAGTAATAAGGTTAAGAGCCTAGAGAGATGATCAGGGTTAGGATCTTATTAAATATTATCTTATGGGCCCCTTAATTTGAGCAAATACCAAAAGAATGCCAGTATCTAAAATTTTCCTCTGTGCATTTTCATCTTATGAAAAGAAAAAGTCAAAACATGTCAACAAAATCAGTGGCTAGGATTACTGTATTTAAAATGAGCAAACATAACTTTGAGTAAGCTCATATGGGCTGATAACTTCAAAAACATGTGTCTAAGTACAAAATGATACTACACTGCCGCAGGTTCTGCCATGATGACTGCATCAATGAGTGACTGCTCTGTCAAAGCTGCTGGAGTTGTTATTTTTTTTTTAAACTATGCATTTAAAGTTCAAATTTTGATGCTCTTGGAAACAAAGGCATTTTGATTGATGACTTCAACCTAAGGAGATGAACCAGAAGTTGTCAGAAACCCCAAAGACCTGTTAAAGACAGCAGGATACTGCCAGTCCCTACAAACTCGATTTTGTATTTGGCACAGCTTCCAAGTTTTCATACTGTCAAAGAGCCTTTTATCATGTTTTTATTGCTGCGGTAACTGCTATTATCAACTTCCATATTTCTTTTATGGTTCAGTAGAACTCTTTTTTTTTTCCCTGAGACAGATCATGCAATCTCCTCCTAAAATCATGCTCCATTTGTTTTCTTTCCATTCGTTGAAATATAAAGAATTTGTCTTACAGCGCTATTAAATGTCAGGCCACTATGCTTTAACGCACTCAGGACACAACAAAAATACTAATTCTTAAAGCTCATCAGGAGTATTTACAATGCGTAAGTCTGTCTGCAACGTAAATGAAGATAATGACTTAAACCCAACTAATGGTAAGAACAAAATTAAAGCAGCCACTTTTAGAGAAAACACGGTAAAAGGGTTCCTATAGGGTCGTCATATTTAGGTAGATGAGGTTTTGAATTTGATTTATGCTGACTGGCATTTTCTCCCAAGTCCATAGCCCTTTCTGCAAAGAACTGTTTTCATTTAGTTTTTTAAAGCCTTTTTTCGAACTCTTTGTGTAATACATCCAGCGGGAAGAATTGCATTTTAGATTAGGTTGTGAGGAGACATTCAATATATCTAACCAAGTTATTTTCTTGGGAAATTCATGTGCAGCATCGTATTATTTTTTATTACACGGAAAAGTAATTCCAATAAAATTCGTTAGAATGTTTAGATTTTTTTTTAAAAAAAGCAATTACAATTAATCAGAATTCAGAAGTAACATGGTGTCATAAGCATAAAATGTATGCAACCAATTCTCAACTTCGGAGTGATTTTTCTTCTTTTATGGTTGGCTGGTGAAATACATCAATTTGATGCAGCTTGTAGTACTAGCCTAAACGATTTAATGGTGATGGTATGTGATTTATTTATACATATATTTTCAATTGTACTTCCATTTCTTAAAAATAATAAAATCTGTTGAAAATCTATGGATTAAAATCTCAATAGATGGGATCAAGGTCGACATCTTAATTTCCTTTACAGTCTACAATTTAATTTTTTATTTGATCCAGAATTTATATGCTTTTAAAATTAAATTATGAAGTTGAATATTAGAAAAATTTTTTTCAGAACATTAAAATAAAATGGGCACATGTTGTGAAATACACTCAATCATATATCCACTAACCTCCACTTAGCTATGAGAGGTTGTTGGGTCCCCTGTACATCAGTAGCTGAGGGTTTGAGATTCAGAATTCCTGATGTCCCTTTGCAGTAAATATACGGAGGTGGGAGGATGGTACCAAATGCCTACACTGAAGCCAGCATGGTGTAGTTTCTTCCACTAGACCCATCACGACCAGAACAGGATGGAAGGGGGGCTACACATTGGCCTTCACTCCAGGAGACAGCCTCTTCCCTGCACTGGGTTCTGGGATGGATAAAAATCATGAATACCCTCTCCAGCAGCGTTTGACAGATTCTGGACATCTCCTCAAACCTCTTCTTAACATACAAGTCATTTTGGAGGCGCTCATCCCTGGGGGAAAAAAAATAATAATTTTCAAACTTTATTGGACCAAAAATTATAACTTAGATTAACTAAATAGCAGCTGAATGTGCTTTTAATGGTACCTTCTTATTTATAATCAGGAAGAAGAGCAAATGACCTCTAACCACCAATATAGCATATCCTCTGGAGAACTTGAAATAACAACCTGTTTTTCACTTCATTTTGTTTGCACCCATGGGATCATTCGCCCTCCTGCTTGTCCTTACCTTTGCCTTTGAAATGGAACATATGAAGTATTTTCCACGTGCACTTAATATGTAATACAAGATACATTTTAAAACTTACATTTTTAACTTTCTCCTCTTTGTCTTAATTACATGTAACACGAAGCTTATGTTTTAATGGGCATGAGCGCTCCAGTTTTACAGTATCGTAAAAAGAGTTTATGAGCTTTTGGTTAAAAATCGGTGCCCATGTCATTGGCAGGGCATGAAATTATTTGGAGCTACTTCTTCAACTTATAAGATAAAATTTGGTCTGAATTAAGAAGCACACAGAGGGAAATTGAAACAATGCCTTCGTAGCCTAAAACGAGTTTAGTCATCAAACGACACAGATTTGGGTTCACCAGTTTCGACCACATGTGCTTACCCCCGGGGAAAACCTGGTCTCTGTTCATACTCGTCTCTAAAGAGTCCGCATTTCAGTGTTCACATTAGTTTGGCAAAACCAGCGGTATGTTTTTAAAAGGGTGTGGATACAACCCTAGCACAAGTTATTCCTGCCAAGAACAGGAGTCATTTCAATAGGATGGAGTTTCCAGGACCATGTTACTGGTAAACACCCGGAACTCTCTTGGCCACCTACCTTATAAATAAATTGATGTCTTCTATAAATTACTTATGGATTCTGAGATGAGGCTGATACAGACATTGTATCTCAAGCTTCTATTTCCCAGAAGAACAGGCAGTCTCAAGTGAGTGATTGGCCTGAGTGGTGCTTTTCTGTTGACTGGTGCCATCATAAGTCTTTGAAGTACCGAGTTGCTGGAAGTCGATTTCTCATCCACCGGAAGGCCCCCGAGCATCACCTTCAGTAAACTGTTATCAATTACAGTAAGAATAAACGCCTTCCCTTCACCACCGAGTGCTGACTTTTCATGCAGACACGAAAGCACAAACTGGGAGGCCAAAAGCGAGCCTTCTCTGGTTTGGGTCTGGGCAGAGTGCGGGTGTCAAATAAGGGATTCAGAAAAGGACTTCTGGATAATTTTAAAAATTCATGCTGACAAAAATCTGCATCCACACATATGTGTGTCAATATATGTCTTTGTGCACGTGTACGCATAACAAAATATATAATCGACAAGGACCAAATCATCTTCAATATATTGTTTTCGTTTCTTTAGAACATTCGTCTTATTTTTGATTTGCGGCCCCATGTAAAACCTTTAGAATAGCAGGCTCTCCATCTCTGGAGGCTCAGCCAGGTGCTGGTCTGGACATGTGGGGAATGCGGTTGGAGGCCTTCTGCCAAGCGGAGCCGGGAGCAGGTGCGAGAGGAGGGGTCTGGCAGATGCTTCTCTCGGGAGGTGATAAGCGACCGAAAGGCAGACACCATCAGAATGAGAAGATGCTAGGAAAGGTGGGACGGCAAAGTCAGGAGGGCTCCCACCACTCGAATGGCAACGAGAACTTGGAAAAAGAAAGAGGACTGAGCCGTTCTGTGCCTTGTTGAAAATAAAAAGGGATGACTAGGGCCCCGTGGTGGGAATTACTCTGAGTAGGGATTCCTCCGCGTGCCCTGCCTCTTCACCCTCCGCTCCCCACCCTCCACCCCACTTTGCAGCTTTCCCGGGGGGCTCCGATTTCCCAGGGCTTCCGCACTGGCCATGGCTGATGCGGACGAGGAGTGAGGAGGCGGCAGCCGCCTGGCTGAATCCTGTTAAGCCGTGGCCAGGGCCCCGTTGGTTGGAAGGCTGGCAAGATCACAGTTCTACAGCTCATGAAATTCAAAGGTTAACTGCCTCCCCCCAGTTTTTACTCAGCCTTCACCCGCTCGACTGGAATTATTTCCCCTTTTTCTTACTTGCGCAGTCCCTGTGTCCAACTCTGTCGATGCTCTACCACAATAGATCACGATTACCTATCGTCCCCTGTCTGTATCCCCCCACCGCCCGGAGACCCTCCTGGTTTAGGACTGCGTCTTCCTTGTGTTTCTCCGGTACAGGACCTAACACGGAGCAGGAGCGCAGCAAATGTTTTTCTCTCCTGCTCCTTTGTTGGCCCTCTTCCTCTCAGCCTAGGTTTTCAGTATATTTACCCATGTTACGGTGATAGTCTACTTGAGGACATTTTTGTCACTCCAAAAAGAAACATAGCAGTCACTGTTCATCCTTCCCCTTCTCCATCCACCAGCCTCAGGCAGCCACTGGTCTGCTTTCTGTTTCTACAGATGAACTCGCCCTGAACATTTCCTATAAATGGAGTCAGACAACACGTGGTCTTTTGCAGCTGGCTTTTTTCATTTAGTATCTTAATCTTCGCATTCTCAGTTTAGAAAGAACTTGCCTAGCACAGAAAAGACACTCAATGAATTCCTATAACATGAAAAAAAAAAAAAAACCAGTGCTCTAACAAACTTTAGCGTTTTCTGGAGTTAGAAATTGGGCTCAAGAGACAACTCGTCCAAGACTTTGACACAGAGCATTCTGTTAGAAACAGCATTATCGCTTCCTAAAACCCTCTTTAGCAAGTGCCAATTGTTTGTTTCCATTGGGTCCCTTGGACTGAAGTGGGGCATGAAAAAGGTAGTGGGGGGAGGTGTGAGCCATATATGGAAGCTGCTTGCCTGGGCTCTGGGGAGGTTGCTGGGCGCTCGCGGAGCTCCTGACACAGGGTGCCATGCCTTAAGGCTGGCAGTCCCTGCAGTTCTAAGGTGCTCCTGGCCTCCTCTTCGCTGAAGCCCCTGTTGCTCATCTCAGCAGTTGCTGATGCTCCGTCTGCCCTGCCCCTATCAAAACTGGAAAAGGTCTCCATAAGTGATAGACGAGGGAGAAGGGTGTGGAGAAAAGGGAATACTCCTACGCTATTGGTGGGAAGAATGTAATCTGGTTCAATCACTATGGAAAACAGTATGGAAATTCCTTTAAAAACTAAGAATAGTTACCATACGACCCAGCAATCCCATCTTGGGCATATATCCAAAGAAAATTCTAATTCAAAAATATACATGCACCCCAATATTCATAGCAGCAACTGCTTACAATAGCCAAGACATGGAAGCAGCCTAAGTGTCCGTCGACAGACGACTGGATAAAGACATTGTGGTATATTTATACAGTGGAACACTACTCAGCCATAAAAGAGAATGAAATAATGCCATCTGCAGCAACATGGATGGACCTAGAGATTATCATACTAAGTGAAGTAAGTCAGATAAAGGAAGAAAATACCGTATGATATACATGAAATCTCAAAAATGATACAAGTGAATTTATTTATAAAACAGAAGCAGACTGACAGACACAGAAAACAAATTTATGGTTAACAAAGGGGAAATGGGGGGAGGGATAAATTAGGAGTTTGGGATTAGCAGATACAAACTACTGTATATAAAATAGACAGACAACAAGGTCCTAGTGCATAGAACAGGAAACCACATTCAATATCTTGTAATAACCTGTAATGAAAAAGGCTATGATACAGAATATATGTATGCATAACTGAATCACTATGCTGTACACCAGAAACTGACACTACACAACATTGTAAATCAACTACATTTCAATTAAAAATAAATAAATAATAAAAATAAAATTAAAAAAATAAAACTGGAAAAAGTCTGATGTAGTCACGCCCAGGGCTAATGAACAATCAGGCCCTTGCCTCAAGCCCTCACAAGGGTACTGACGTTTTACGAGAGGACAAAGTCAGAAATTTTTGTGGAATTTCAGATATCAGCTATCCAGAAATGGGGCTGCTGGAGAAAGTGAGGAGCACCACATAACTTATCTTAAAGATTCTGCCGCTCTGAAGAACAGAGGAGACAGGAGGGAAGCTGTAGTGATGGCCCCCTCCAGAGCCGTCCGCTCACCGGATGCTGCAGTGGTTGGGAAGATGCCCGCTCAGGCCCTGCCCTTCAGGCATGCACACCCGTGGGGCACGGCTTCTGATCTGTAGAAAGACTTCTATTAACTTTCCTTTTCTACCGTACTGTTGTCAAATGCAATATTAATACAGAACCCAAACTTATCATTTTTCTGTCATAAATCTTCCTTTAATTTTATACATAATAAGTGCTTACAGATGCAAATCATGTTTGAATGGAAGGACATAATGGTTAAAAGAAGTATTGGCCATATTGTAGTAATTTTGCAAACAGCTGTTTCAAGTTAACATATGTGTATTCCCAGTCTTGTGTATATGAGATACAAGTTAATGTCAACAGTACATTAACAATGCAACTGAATTTAATTATGGAACAGAAAGCGCTGTGGGTAGAGGGATCACATTTTCACTGAAAAGCATAGGTAGACATCTGTTTCTGGTGAGTTTCAAATAGGTACTTGCATCTTTTACACTCACCGATTCCATAATTTGTTGTAACACTGAATTAACTAAAAAATTTGCCTGCATATTTTTTTCTAAAACAAAATGGCAGATACATTTTTTGGCAATTTAATTCTGCAAGGGGCATTATGTCTACCTTTTAAATATGAATCTGGGAGCTGTAATGAGGACTGTGAGTGATACTTCTACTTTTGCACCAAGTTGTGACTGGAATTTAGGGCAAAAGGAAAGCTTTTCTGCTTTGTTACCAGATGGCTCCCCACTGTGTCCACAATTCCTTATTTTACTAGATTCTTCTGTTTGGAAAGTTTTTCAATTAGTGAAACCACTTGCATTAACCGTCAGGGTCTCTTAAGATATCCTTGGGAGGTTGGGGCTGTGATACATTTCAAATATGAGTGAATTTAATCACATTATTTTTCTCCTACTAGCTGGCTAAACTCAATGCACTAAGTATTGGGGAATAATTTTGAAGGGAACCTTGTTGCAAAGAAGAGTTCTCAGGGAGAAAGGGGAGCCCAAGGATCAAGGGGCATTGGTTGTCAATGGGCCATTGTGACCAAGTGCCATGCTGTGTGCCAAGCTCACTCCTAAAAGCTGAAATTTAAAATCATTTATCCTTGAGCAATGGGCTTGGAACATAGCATCTCTGCAGAACTGCTAACGAAATTCAAATGAGTCACCTGGAGAGGTGAAGATTTCAGAGATGTCCTGACCGGGCTACTCCCATTACCTACTGTTGTTTGGCATTTTATCAATTCAGCTTAGTCAGAAGACCTAACAAGAACCACATTTCTTCCTCTTCTAGCTTTTCACTTGCTAGTTTCCGCTGCCCAAAGCAACGAAAGACTGTGCTTTTTTTTTTTTGCACTGTACTTTTAAGTGGGAGCCCAATGCATCTAAAAGTAGGCCATTTAGACGGTTGCCAAAGATGTAAAACGTTGTTAAAAATGGAGACAGTCACTCATCTGCTTAACTGTTGATGGAAATAAAAAGTTTATGTTCATCCTTTATTGCTTAGAGGAATTGAATATCAGTACAATCTGGCTGTGATGCCAACTAGCTCAAGGTTTCCCAGGACCAGCCTGGCTGCTCTGTTGGGCTGAGTATCCGGAGTGTTTTATCCAGTCTCATGGCTCCATGAAGGTGCATTTTTCAGAGAGAAAACGAGTTAGTCAAAGGTCTGACAACACTGGTCTCCTCCCACTAGAGCTTCCAAACTAACTCGATCATTTACATAAGAACGTATGTTCATCAAGCTTCTAAGACATGAATGGTCACTGGTAAGCAAGGCAGATTAAAGAACACGGTAGTGAAATTCCATGGTTTAAAGGACTTTATAGGATTTTCAAAATTTGACGAAGTATGCCCATTGTCTTTGGCCTCCAGAGAGGTAAGGTAGTTTAGTGGCCTGAGGGTAAACTATAAAAACTTCGCTCCTTCTGCCCCTCTGTGCAAATACAAAGCATAATGGGTAACCCAAACAGAGTGTGTTCAACTTCACAGTGTTTATTCCTGTGTTGTACTGAAAGACGACTGCTGGCAAACGTTTTCTTGGGGGAACAGGATTCAAACACTTAAACCACCAATTCTTACAGTTCCAGAAAGATCAGTTTTTTGTTTTTTAGTTTTTTGTTTTTTTTTCTTCCTGGCTACCACACGAGTTGGGAAGGCAAGCCAGCTTTGGCCATCAGGTTACAAGGAGGAAAGAAGAAAAGAAAACCAAAAAGAGGAAGCAACAGAACATGAGAAGAATAAGGAAAGGGAAGGAGGGAAGGAATGGGAGTGAGAGAAATTCAGGGGAGATAGAAATAGGGGGTTTAGAAACCTTAAGAAATGGTAGCAGATGTCATTTGGTGTCATGATTATCAGTCAAGCCAAAATGTCTTGAATTTAAACCACAAATTCAGCAAATGGAACTCAGAAGCCATGCCACAAACAGGCAACAATGGATCACAGTCTCCAGTTGAAAGCTAAAATTTTCAATTACCCAGATGTGTGTTTGGTTTTATAGCCACTAGGTAACTGCACTGCTGACAAAGTACGAAGATGCTGCTCTTAATCAGAGAGAGGCTAACTGTCGTCACAAAAAGAAAATGTCTCATTTCATACGAACTAATCTGATTAGTGGTACTTTCAAAACTGCCTTTTGAAAAGGACTAATCCTTTTCTTATCCGAGACTTTAGAATCATGGGAGTTTTCTTGTTTTAGAAATAAATCTAACCCCTGTCACTCACTTGTTAATTGTATTTCTGACATTTCCCAGTAATAAAAGTTGTCCTTTACTTTGATTCAAGTATTCACGGTGTAGAAACTTAACCCTTTAAGTTATCAAGATATTTCAGTGAGGAATATATTAGATTTTCTGTACAAGGCTGGTCAAACTAAAACAAACAAACAAAACCCCACAATATTTAGACAGTGAATGCTTAGACCTCGCGTGTCCCCTCCTCTGCTAGACTGAAAACCATTGGCCAGTATCATCAAAACAGGAGACTGAAATCATCTTCTTTGGGGAACCTCACTAGTCTAAGGGATAAGACATAAATATACTGATTTACAAAGCAGAAACAGGCTTACAGACGTAGAAAACAAACTTATGGCTACCAAGGGAGAAGAGGGATGAGAAGGGATAAATTAGGAGTTGGAGATTTGCAGATATTAACTACTATATATGAAACAGATAAACAACAAGTTTCTTCTGTATAGCACAGGTAACTATATTCAATATCTTACAGTAACCTATAATGAAAAAGAATACGAAAAGAAATATATGTATGTACATTTATGACTGAAACATTATGCTGTACACCAGAAATTGACACAACATTGTAAACTGACTATACTTCAATAAAAAAATAAATAAAAATATATATACTGATATTAAAAATTCACTAATAAAATGACCCATTGAGATCACCTTACCCAGAGCTAGTTGACTTTTAAATACTCCAGACTGTAAAAAAATTAAAAAAAAATTTTTAATTAAAAAAAAAATACTCCAGACTGTATATGGAATTAGAGTATATTCTGATGTTTTGGTAGTAACAATGGAAGCTGGAAAACAATGGAGAAATGTCTTTAAAATTCTGAAAGAAAATTATTTCTAACCTAGCACTCAATACTAGTCAAACAACTAGAACAGGATAAAGCTGTTTTAAATAGGCAAGTTCTTTTAAAGTTTATCTCAAATCCACTTTTTCTCCGGAAGCTGTAGGAGCATGTGCCCCTCTAGAGCAGGGGACTAAACTGAAAATGGGAAATGTATGAGTCACAAAACGAGGTTTCTATGAAGACACAAGAAACATGTGATCTCTGGGATGATCACAGATCACAGGTGATACTGGGAACCAGATGTGGAGGCAACCATTCCAGACTGGAACAGGACAGGGGACATCAGGAGACACTGTGTCAAAGAGACAAAATCGATGGAACTTTTGATTCATCTGAGGTTTAGAAAATGGGTGAGGTTTGGGGTTGGATTCGTGATAAGCACACAGAAACCAGGCAAATAGGGGGAAAAGGCAAGTGAGGAAAAAGAAAATATTCACAGTTTACTATACAGCTTAACATGAATAACATTATGTGTCATAATAATATAGAAACTTACTGTTGATCTAACCACAATTTTAAGATATCCGTATTGGGAATATAAAGGCTACCACAATACATATGTGTGGGGCTTAGAGACGGGGGGAGAGTGAAACAAAGCAAATCCTCAACTTCCACAGTGGAAAGTGTCAGATAATGCCTAAAATTTTCAAAATTAAGAAGTAGCAGTATGATATTTAACAAGTTGGAGCAAAATATCAAAAGAATTCCACTAAAAGAACTGGAAGTTATTACTTCTGGGGAGGAGCATATGGCAAGCGGGCAAGCAGGAATATGCTGTTTTTCATTACAAGACTTAGAGAACTGTTTAACTATGTCATATATGTGATTTTTTAAAAACCTGTAATATTGTGAGAATTTTAGTAGGAGGATCATTTTATTTAAATTGTTTTGCAAAGTTCCATTGATTCGCTGTGATACCCCTTTGATTATATTACTGAATGATCAATATAGTTTAAATATAATCAAAAGAGGCACAGAAAGATTCCAAGACAGAAAGATCCCAAGAAGCTACTGCATAAAACTAAGTCAGAAAGATAAACAATGTTGCCTGAACTTAATCCTTCTAAGGGCTTCTTCTGTTCTCTCCAGCTATGAAACATATTTTTAACTTTCAACTCCTTTCGTTTGTTTTTGAATGCCGAGTCAAGACACAACTTTAAAGTAAGCAAATAACAAAAAAAACCCACAATCAGAAGTGTTATTAAATAACTTAAATTATTCTGAAACAACATAGCCTATTTCTTTGTCTGCAATCACCAGCAGCACCAATACGTTTTGTCTGGTCTGAAAATTGATGCAACCGATTGACAAATAATTGCGCATAAGAAATGAATCAAAATATTTCTTCAGCATTTTTATGAACATCATATACATTGATATTACAAGATATTTCTCAAATTTAGCCTCCTGATGTTAAGCGGCCTGTTGATTACCTATTTTGTGACTTTATGTCTACATTTCTCAACTTGTATTGACCACTGTAGACCACTCAGCATGCTTCTGGGCCACTTGCCTGAGATGACAATGTGCAAGGGACCATGAATTAATTCTAATGTTACCAAAGAAAACTACAAGCAGAAAAATAAACCAAATAATGTGTTCTAAGATTTTTTAAAAATGGAGGAGGACGATATTATTTAGAGACACTGTGACCCGGGGGAAATCATCTCTGTGCTCCTCTGGGTTAATGTGTACAATCGAAGATGTTTTATCAGGGCTTCCAAGTGCACGGGCGGCTAGTGCCACAAGGGGCATGGCTGTGCCCTCTACAAACCACTCCCCGCACTGATGCTACTTAACACTGTGTGGCTCGTCTTTTCTCAGACTGCAGTCCCCAGCATTTGTGTCACAGGTATCCAGCCTATAGTTCCGTGAAGGTCCTTCATCTGCCTGCCCACCTATCTTGAGGGCTTGCAACGCTATGTTTTATAGTAGGTAGCAGACTGATTAACTTGTTCTCTGTACCCAAGGAGGTGAAAGCATCCTTCAACATTTCTGTAGTCTCATTTCTTTCTTCTATGGCGAGGAAATCTGTACTCTATTTCCCACCTCATTGGTTACTCCTCCCCAGCAGAGAAAGAGTGGCCAGTCCACTGGTCCCTGTCACCCGTGGGTACCTCCCAAGCAAGATGGCCCCACCTCCCCCTTTTCATAAGCCTGGGCATCTTCGGGCAGAGGGAGCTGTCCTGTCCACTTCCATGGCCTCATGCCTGCCTCTTCTCTCAGGTCCAGCTTCTCAGCATGAGGCTGGGTGGGTATCTTGGATCAGCTTTGCTGTCTTTAGTTCCGGGGTAGGAATAGAGAACTTCACTTTGCATAATCCAGCTCGCCTAGGAAGCCTTCCACTGAATAAACCTGATACTTTGCCCAAACTGGTTCAGTTCTCTGTGTGCATGCTTTATTCATCAGAACCCCTGGGGCAGGGAGGGGAGTGGAGCATCAAGGGTAAGATTCCAGCACTGAACCCCACCCTGGACTGCCAACAATTACTGTAAGATTAAGATATGCTGAAGGCCAAATCAGTTCCTGAAGGGAAACTCCTTTCAGCCGAAGCCTACCATAACTCAGTTAACCTCTGAGGCAAATATTAGTTCTTCCCCAAAACAGCATTAAAAAGTGGCTCCACCGTGTTTGTCTGGTGCTGGTTTCATGAGTGTGCCCTGGGGACTCCAGACAATATGCTGGTGCTAAAGTAGCAACTGGAATCTTTTACCCAGTCGGCTGGACTCAGGCTCTGTTCTGGCATGTGGCCCAGTATATCAGTATCGTGGTTTTTCAGCCCATTTTGGAAGCTGCTTCACTAAGCCATGTGACAACCCCAAAAGTTGGTCTGGCACCAGAAGACTTCATCAGATTGCGAACTCGAGAGCCCTCAAGTCGGCTGTTTTTCTGTTGATGCTTCCCTTCCAGTAATCTGTACCAGAGGGTGGGAGCCCTGCCGTTGGAACACACCTCACACCTTCCACGCCACTTGTGTTTATGTCTCTGAACCCTCGTAAATCTCCTGGGCTCTGAGCACTTGCCTACTCAAATAAAAGCATTCTCTGGAGGAAACTCCAGTAAGAGTGAGTTATTAGCAGAGCTCAACAAACATACCTGGAAGGAGCACATGGCATGGCTACAGGTTTGTCAGAAAGATTTAAGGGTACCAGTTTATTTACTGATTTGAGTACTAGCAGAAACCCAAGCTGTGAACACTCTGCACACAGCCATCTGGTGGTTCCCTTGGAAATTGTGCAAACCATGTGGCAAGTACTAATGCGACGTACTAGATACAAGTCATGGCGAATTTCCAATTGAAAGGTGGCAAATTAGTAGATTATGTCAATGCTGACAGCTCTCAACTTTTTGCTTCATTCATTCTAGCATGAGAGATGCCTTGTCTGATAAAACAACCACACAAACAACACAGGACCCTTACTACTCACTCAGCCCTGTCCTAGGCATTGGCAGGGGGACTGCAAAAGAATTACTCCTATTCTTTGGTTTGAAGAGATTTATAATCAAATTGGTGACTGGCAATTAAAGCCCGTTAAACCATCAGAAAGCAAAAGTAAGTTAAATGAAACATTTTCTGATTGGTACCTCAGATGATGTAGAAATTAGACAGAGAGAGAGACGTTCATATAATTAACTATGAAAGGCTTCCTGAAGTGGTGGGACCTAAAAATGATGGGCTTGGGTAAGTAGAAAAGAAAGGAGAAAAAATTCTAGGCATGGAGGCAGGGATTCTCAAGAAATTGAAATAGAAACATGCAGATCTGGCTTGTGGAAAAGGGGGGGAAGAAACTGAGCTGCCTGCGGCGAGTGAGTGTGAGGAAATGGAGGGAACGGCATCAAAAATGACAGCGATGGGCAAATCCTGAATGAAGGATTTTAGAAGTCCAACCAAAAGGCTTAAAACTTAAGTAGGAGTAAATGAGAAATCATTACAGGTTTCAGTCGGGAAAGTGAAAAAAAGAATTAAGGTCAAATTTAAGTGTGAAGATGGGTAGTCCCTAGACGGGCGACTGCTGCTTGACCAGACTTAACAAACCCCCTTTCAGCACTCTACCCGCCCGTCGTGAGGACGGCAGGCAGTGGTTAAACATATGAACAGCAAGCTTGAATACAAAATCAGCTGCAGCCTGTGCTGATTTTTGACTTTTTTTTTTTTTTTTTTTTACTGAAGTATAGTTGATTTACAATGTTTTGTTAATTTCTGGTATACAGCATAGTGATTCAGTTTTACATATACTTATATATCCTTTTTCATATTCTTTTTCATTATAGGTTATTATACTCAATAGAGTTCCCTGTGCTCTACAGTGGGTCCTTATTGTTTATCTGTTTTACATACAGTGGTGTGTATCTGTTAATCCCAAATTCCTAATTTATCCTCCCTCCTTTGGTAACTATAAGTTTGTTTTCTATGTCTGTGAGTCTGTTTTGTTCCACTAACATTTCTGACAGCAGAATATTTTTATTGTATCACAACAATTAAATGTAATTATGCAGACCAGCAGTTAGAATAAGAGACACAGTTAATTCTTTCTAGATGACTTTTCCCTCTAAATTTGCTCCCTTGAAGTTTGAGATTGCTCAATTTTAGTAAAAAACCAGACATCCTAGTGATCTCTCCATAAATAGCACTTAAAAGAAAATGAAAGTCTGGATTTTTGAAGTTGTTTTCTTGATAGCTTGTTAAAATTAGTAATAATTCATTAATTGGGTTGTTTTGTCTTACAGAATTTAGAAAAAAAAATTTTGAAAAGGGGTGCGGAGAAATTCAACTTTCTCCATGTATTTTTTGACAAATAGCGACCACTCTTAATTGTCAAGGATTGTGTTTTACTTTTATTCCTTCATTCCGAAAAGACTCCATAATCAGCACAAATACCACTAGAGAGAAGCCACTTCCTATTAACACTTAATGAGGTTTCTTCTGTCTTAATTTCTAGGGCAAGTAAACAAACAACAATCACTTTCACTGTTGTGAAAATCTAAAGAGCCAGACAGCATCCTTCTCCAACTGCTGCTCCTTCTGGTTGTATCACTGGTGTCCCCTCTGCTGCTCCAAGTAGGGCTTTTCAGGCCACCAAAGGACAGCAGGACATCCAGGATGCCATTCTCCACCCCCTCCTGAGAGCCAGTGGTCACAAGCCTGTGCTCTGTTCCACACTGGTAGCATCCAGGTGGAATTTAAAATAGAATGGATGAGGACCCAGTTATGTGAAAAGTCACCTCTGGTCTTCTGTTCCATCACGGCAGTTAAGACCAGCTGCGGGGCTTCTGGTATCAGTTTCCAGCACATAAGTCTTTGTGATCTGTAGCAGAAATTCTTACAACAGGGCCCTTAGAAGTCTCGTCCTCTGATGGGCTGCCAAAGGCCGACTCCAAGGCGTATCTGTGCAGGCAGAATTTTTGCTGAGTTTCCCAGGGACTGAGAGAAAACTACCAGAAGGAGCAGCCTCCCCTGGCTTCTACAACTAATAATCTACAATTTTCCTGGGTAGGAGGTGGGATTTATTCCTGGCCAGCTACTTATCTTGGTTCAACTGGCCCAGCTGGTCAGAGATGACCAAGATCAGAGATTCGGTCTCTCAAAAGAGCTTCCTTGAGGGAAATGAATAGCTCCTCTGGCTCTCCCTCCTAAATCCCCCTTTCCAGGATGTAGCTCAAAATACCTTACTCCTGCTAGGAAAACAAGTTCAAGAACCCTCATTGCAGGATCAAGGAGCTAAGATGCTTCAGTAATCTGTGCAAACTTCTTGGAGTCACATCTTGCTTCACTGAACAGCGTTAATCAAATTCTAAGAAGCTGGACTCAGATCATGAGATGGTATAATATCAGCTCCCATTTTAGGAACAATTAATATTATGATCTTTACAACACGTTTTAGATAATGGTCTCCTGAAATTTAGAAAGCTTGCAGAGCACAGTAAGTACCAGATTACGTTCTAATGGCCAGTTCATATTTTCTTCTCTATCCAATTACAAAGCCAAAAATAATGAGGCTCTTGCTTGCTGGGAAAGAAATAAACAATTTGAAATGGGTAGTTGTGTGCGTGTTTGGATTTGACCCATCATTTACTTTCTTCTTCAACTCTAAATAGAGAGCACAACCCTTACTAATGATAGTAGAAATGAACCACTTCAAATTAAAAGATGCACATTAGATTATGAAGGAGCCCCCCACTTTCATATTCCAGGATAAAGAAGATATCTGCAACTTCTTATTTCATCTTCTAAATAAAATTTCATGTGACCTGAGAAGATTATAATATATTTTAAAACTCAACCATCTTAAAATATTTCTGCAAGTAAAATAATTCATTTTAATTGAAACCCAGAAGCAAAAGTGGCACTGAAGATACAAGATAGGGGTGAAAAAAACTCTAGCCTGTGCTCCCCTAAGAACTAGGGCCCCTCTCTCACGTAGACAAACCCAGTGGCTAAGGTTTCCTCCTCCTAGGAGTGCAAATTCACTAGCAAATGCAGTCCCCTAGCCCATCACATACATGTACCCAACCACACATAACCACATGTACCACTTCCCTCCCTCTGGCCCTATGGGAACTCCAGTAAGAGATTCAGATCTGAAAGAGAGCTTTTGATCATTTGACACGTGAGAAAACTGAGGATCAAAATGGAAATTGATTGCCCGAGATGATAACCTGCTGACTGGAAGCCCAGTCACCCAACTCAGCCTGGAGTCCTTTCCCCTGGTCCGCCCAGCCCACGAAACCAGACAGCAAAGAATGTGGAAACAGGGGGCATCCAGGAAGCCCGCCATCGGCCCCTGAGAGCCCCGACTGCAGGGAGAACCCCTCAGGAGACCCACCCGTGCGGTTTTTGTTTATCTTCAGAGAACAGACCAACTCCTTCCACAGAGAGATCTGTGAACTGTGATGTAAAGATCCAAGGGACACAAAGAGAAATGTAGACCTTGAGGGCCAGGGGCCTGGGATTTGGTCAGGGGGAAAAAAAAAAGACCTTTTAAATTAGGTTCTGCAGCAGCACGTTGTAGTAGAAAGAACAAGGCCTCCAAAATAATAAGATGGAGTTTTGACTCTACTACATTCTAGCTGAGTGACTTTGAGCAAGTTTCTCAATCTCTTCAAATTTCTTTCTTTATCTATAAAATGAGTACCCATTTGGGAGGGGGTTGAATCTTTGTGTGGAGAGACAATAGAGTCAGACAGAGAGACAGTAAGAGACAGAACGCTAGGGGAGTGGGGCACATAGGCTCTCAATACCTTAAGTTCACAACACCTGACACAAAACAGGTACCCCAGTGTCTGCTCATCGAATGATAATCCTTCAGCTGGACCCACTCCTGGAAGTAAGTCTCCTTTGCTTTAGAGGTATGACCACAATGACCCCCTAAGGCCCTAGACCATACAGAAGAGACACAGGACCACTCGGGGCCTGAAACTGTGTCTTGGATTTGAAAACAGTTGACCCAGTGGTTTTAGACTCTAAGAACAGAACACTGAGTGCCCCTTTAAAGGTTTATCTGGATGCCCCAGGCGATGGTTGAGCCTTAGAGTAACAACAAAGGCAACATTCAAGTGACCTCCCACCCCCATCCCAAACTAGATTAAGTAATCCTCGAGGGTGTGTTCCCTGCACACCATACTCCCCCTGGCTGTGGTTACCTGCCCCTTTGTCTGTCTTATTAGCTGGGCTGTGAACTCCACTGCCATTGAGCTCAGTGCTAACCTCACTTTTAACCCATAATAGAGGCTCAGTATATCATCCTAAAGGAAAAAAATAAAATCCAGCAACTTCCTTAAAACATCTACCATCGTTGGCTTGAAAATCAACCTAAGTCTTCATGTTCTCCACTCCCCCAGCGCCTCCCCAGTTCCCTTGTGGAGGAAGCCACTTCTCTAGTTTCACCATTGAGGCCGCTTAGGTTTCTGCTTGGGATGTTCCTCGCCATGTTAAAATGTTCAGTAATTGTGTTCAAAACTGGCATCTCATATGCTGGGCCCCATGGCAGGGGTACAGCGGGGAGCGCTCCGTGATCCCTCCTGGAGAGGCTCACAGAATAAAGGGAGCTTGGATGAAGGCTCTGATTTTCAGAGAGGCCACTAGCCATTAGCCAAAATATTTCTGGATCAGTAACTACACCCTATCATCAACTTGACTCTCTAAAAATTACAATGTGGCTTTAGGACCTGGTACATAGTGTTCACTCAATAAATATTTGTTGGATAAAGAAATGAATGGGATAGGATGGGGATTTCAGGGAGCTTTTACTGCTCTGAGCCGATATAGGAGATATGCAGCAAATAAAATCCTTTATTTGAGGATAAAACAAATAACATAAGTCTTAAATTTCGGTAAGTCTGGATTTCAGAGCCCACAAAGCTGGTATTCTCACCCTGAGAATCTGCTAACACTTGTGAAGTCCTCTGAGGAGAACTCTCAGAAACATTTTCCGGCACCACTTAGGTGAGACAGGGTTTTAAGCATGGCCCACCTGCCTTCAGAGTTCTCCCAAGAGAGCTTCTGGAAAACCCTGGTTTACTAACCTTCCTAAACTGCCAGGTAGCAGAACATTCTCCTGCTTCCAAACTCTTTGGCTCTTAAGAGTATCTCACTGGACTCTATACTTTCCCTTAGTGATAATCTTGAATTATTTTGTTTTAGACTTGTCTCCTTGGCTGGTTTGTGCCCTAAAGGGAAGGGATCTTGTCTTTATAAATTCCCACAGTACTGGACACACAGTAGGTTTTTCATAAGTAAATTTTTAAAATTTGTCTTCGGTGTGTAGCCCTGTCCAAGGTCTCCAAGAAAGACATAATGTGGATCGCAGAGAAGGCTAGTTTCACCTCTCTCTCTCACATTCTTTCTCTTCCCTCTCTCTTCTGACAGTGCTCTCAAGGACTGCAGAAAATAAGACAAACCCAGAAAACGAAAAAAAAAAAAATCACATAATACAATTTAAACATGGTAGATGAGATGCTAGCCTGGAATCGTCCCTTTCCAAAAAAGTAAATGTCTGCACAGATGATGGCGATCGCAACCTTTGCAGTATTTCACCCATTCTATAAAGTCTCCAGACACGTTGAGACCTCAAACAGGGTGTTGAAAGGTCAATTTGTTTGGTACCAACTCTGACTCAAAAAGATTATTCTCCTGTGAGGAGACGGAGAGGAAAGAAACAGGCAGCGAGATTTTCCAGCCACTCCACCCAGATTACTCCAGATGCGACCAGAGTGGGTGGAACTCAAACATCGCCCATTCAACCCACGCCTTCACTCAGGGCTGCTAAGGGAGAAGCACCCCTATCATTCTCTGGGTTGAATCAATACCCCTCTGGCAGAGACCCGCTCTCAGAAGCCAGTGACAGGAGGAAAGGTCAGGGGCAGGATCCGGGCGCGCAGTCCGGGTGCAGCTGGCCCTAGCGCCCCCCGCAGAGCCCGCTCTCAGCCAATGGGAGCCCGAGGTCCCGGGATGATGAGATGCGGGGCCGCCGCTGGGCCAATCAGGCTCCAGGCGCGGCCAAGGGGAGGAGATGGGAGGAGAGTCCAGGGGCGATGGAGACAGAGCTACATCAACAGAAGTTTCTCACCTTGGAATGCGAGGGACGCTCCCGCATCCCCTGCACCTCTCCAACTCGGCGTTGTAGGAGGGCCCCAAACTACTTTCTCCACCTCCTCACCCTACTCCCTGCAAGCGAGGAGAAGGCAGCTGAGAGCCCCTACCACGGCTGGCCTTCTTTTCACGTTGTCTGCGGGGAGAAAGGGTGCAAGGAACAGCTTGGTGCTGGGGAACTGACCTCTGGTCTGGTGGGCTTCTGGCTGGGGAGGGCCGAAGAGGAGTGGCTGTGGCTGGGGGACTCCATGCGGGGGCCATGGACAGAGCCGCGCTCCTGGGACTGTCCCGCCTGTGCGCGCTGTGGGCAGCCCTGCTCGCGCTGTTCCCTTGCGGAGCCCAGGGAAACTGGATGTGAGTATAGCGGCAGCAGGGGCGCACGGGGTTTGTGGCAAAAGGGGTGCCCAGCCTCAGAGAACTTTCAGCTGAAGCAGAGAAGGAGAGGCGGGGACCCTAGGGCCGTGACCTAATTTTCGGGTAAACATCTGGGACTGGGGAAGAGGGCAGGGCAGCGGCTTACGCTAGGGGAGGCCGTGTCTTACAGGTGGTTGGGCATTGCCTCCTTTGGGGTCCCGGAGAAGCTGGGTTGCGCCAACTTGCCGCTGAACAGCCGCCAGAAGGAACTGTGCAAGAAGAAACCGTACCTGCTGCCGAGCATCCGCGAGGGCGCCCGGCTGGGTATTCAGGAGTGCAGGAGCCAGTTCAAACACGAGAGATGGAACTGCCTGGTGACCGTCACCGCCCAGCCTGGCACCAGCCCTCTCTTTGGCTACGAGCTGAGCAGCGGTGAGTCCCGGGACCGTGGGGGCTGGCGCAGGACGAAGGGGGACAAGTCCTTCAATTCTTGTGAAGAAAGAGTGCTTGCGAGGTCCCGTCTTTCTCTAAGTCCCCAAAGAGGTCCTTTAGTGGAAGGGAATTAGGGAGGACGGAAGTCAGACCCGGGTGCAGGTGCGCTCCTGGAGGGGTGACTCCCCAGGTCCAGAGCAAGGAGCGTGGAGCTGTAGCTCTTCCTCCCCTCCTTCCCGCGGCGCCGGGCTGGAGTTGGAGAAAAACTCTGACACTCCACCCCGCCGACCCCTAGGACCCCGTAGCGCCCCCCCACGTGGGTGACCAGCTGGAGAAACATGATGTCGGCAGCAGGGAATGCCGCTGCTGCATCTGCTTTGATTTAAGCAGCTCTGCTGCGCACCGAGCCCTGGACAAGTGGCTAATTGCAGTGAAGCCCCACGTTGGTTGGCTCCTCGGAGCACCGGGTAGACGGAATAATGGCGATTTTAAAGGGATTGTCCTGAACAGCCTCACGTGAGGCTGACTCGAGCACGACTGCTTTGCTTCTCCCCTCTGTTCTTGTGCTTCTGTCTTGTCTCTCCTATGCGCATACTCGCGGCGCGGGAAGCTGCTGTAAAACAAAGTTCCACCTCCACGTGCCTAGCGACTCGGTGAGGATGAAGGTAGAGAGATATCAGCAGATTCAAAGAATTTCAGGACCTTGGCGTTGAAAGATTCGTTGTTGTTTCTCACGTTCATTTCCGTACACCCTCCACCTTTGACCCTTCCCCACGGGGTCCGTCCACTCACCGCCGCCAAGGCATCGCTTTTGCCCCGCTGCGCTTTGGCCGGCACACCCTTCCGAAAGAGTCCTGACTCCCTGCAGGACAGAAAAAAAGAAAGAAAGGAAGGAAGGAAGGAAGGAAGGAAGGAAGGAAGGAAGGAAGGAAGGAAGGAAGGGAGGGATGAAGGAAGGAAGGAAGGAAGGAAGGAAGGAAGGAAGGAAGGAAGGAAGGAAGGAAGAAAGAAAGAAAGAAAGAAAGAAAGAAAGAAAGAAAGAAAGAAAGAAAGAAAGAAAGAAGAAAGAAAGAAAGAAGAAAGAAGGAAAGAAAGAAGAAAGAAGGAAGAAAGAAAGAAAGAAAGAAGAAAGAAAGAAAGAAAGAAAGAAAGTAAGGAAAGAAAGAAAGAAAGAAAGAAAGAAAGAAAGAAAGAAAGAAAGAAAGAAAGAAAGAAAGAAAGAAAGAAAGAAAAAGAGGATGTGTTGTTCACAGTTGCTGAAATGCAAAGGCATCAGCTGTTGAAAAGCTCTATTGGATAACGGCCTAATAAGGTTTCTACTCCAATTTAAGCATCTCCAAAGGAAAAAAAAGATGCCTGCTGAGTGCCTTCTAGTCCATTTTATTAATGTTTTAATAGGGCTTTAATTTTCAAAGATTCTAGCTCAAACTCTTGCAGGTGTGCTAAATCCATATTCAATAGTTTTCTGTAACAATTCTTTTTTCTCTGATGACATTTCAATTATCTTTCATTGTCTTTAATACTGTCAGGATATAATACGGTATATAGGAATATATATAGTATTTAATTTGCATATTAATATTGTTATTCACATTATCCTAAAACAACCCATCTTTGATGTGAAAGTAAACTGTAACAATTATCTCCTAATTGCTTTGGTCTTGGCATAATTTTAACTTGCATTCTGACATGTATTCTTTATACAAACAAAAGTCACATCAAGTTTTTCAGCTTGTGTTTTGCGACAACATATTTTAAATTTAAAGAGAAAGGTAAGGCAGTTGGGCATTGGTATCCATGCAAGGGATTTTAAATTCAATGTGCATTTACCAGACTTCTGTTGTCTATTAAGTGCTGAGCTGGGTGCTAACATACACTTCAAATTTTAAAAATGAACGTGTGATTTTAAGGTATGAGGAAAATTTATGACATAGGAAAAGCATACTGAAAATCAAAGTTGCTTTTTTTTTAAAAGGTAAGAACAATATGAAATTGTCCTTTCAAAATATGTACTCATTAAAGCATCCGTTGTAGGCAACTGAAAAATTGCTTCCCTGATAAGAGGACAAGTAGGAGGCTCTGTTATGAACATAAACAGAGAATGGTATGGCTCTTCCATTTAGCAACTTATGTTTTGTTCTAGGCACCAAGGAGACTGCATTTATTTATGCCGTGATGGCCGCAGGCCTGGTTCATTCTGTGACCAGGTCATGCAGTGCAGGCAACATGACCGAGTGTTCCTGTGACACCACCTTGCAGAACGGCGGCTCGGCGAGTGAAGGCTGGCACTGGGGGGGCTGCTCTGATGATGTCCAGTATGGCATGTGGTTCAGCAGAAAGTTCCTAGATTTCCCCATCAGAAACACCACCGGAAAAGAAAGAAAAGTACTATTAGCAATGAACCTACATAACAATGAAGCTGGAAGGCAGGTATGTATTAGAAAACGGAATAGAAATCCAGTTTCTTTAAGTAAATAGCACTAGGATTACACTTCCGGATCAATCTGTGAGGCCAAATGGTTTAAAAAACAAACACTGGCAGTCTGGAAATGTATATGTGAAGTTGTATATGTGTGTGCTTATTATATAAGTGCAAATATACATATATATTCTTTCATAAGCCTGTACTAACCACATTGATTTAGTTTAAATTTTCAACTGATGGAAGTTGAATCATAGATGTATCTGTGGTTGTATATTTCATGTGCCTGAAACACCAGTTATAAAATTGGATGTATAAGTGCCTGTTGGGTCATTTGGTTCCACCCGCTTAGCTGCTTAGTTGCAGAGTCAGAACAAGATCTACAGTATCTGCCTTTATAATGGGATTGAGTCAAATTTCATTTCCTCAAATTTGAGTTTTCAGTATTGTTTAAAAATCTATTTTTAGCTGGCAGTGGCAGCTAAAGGAGTTATCAGTTTTGTCCTCAGTTTCTCTAGTGGACATTCTTGAATACATTAGATAACACACAACTCAATATTTTTTGTAAAACAATTTATTTAAGGGAAGTAGTTATTTTATTATAAAGCAATGAAAACTCACTGTAAAAACTGACAAATACAGATAAATGTAAAGAGGCTAGAGATATATTAAATATATAGATATTTTAAAATATAGGTATATTAAAGAATTAGGGAGAGGAAGATTTGAAGAATCACCATCTAGTTAACCTCTTATGAATTTACTCCACTTCTTTATACTGAATTTTCTTAAAACAGAGATTTATAGCTTCATTTAACTTTTATATGTTTCCCTTAATGAATATTGAAGCAGTAAGGTTTGAGTTCTACAGTATAGTTGAATTACTTGGCAATTCATAGTGACTTTCCAAAAACAGTCAAAACCTTTCTTAGGAATATATTTGTTCTATTTTGTAATAATCTTTTCAGGATGAGAATATCACCACATATCCTATATTATTGTAACTATCCAGTAACTTCAAATGGTCCCAAAGTAGTCATTGCAATCTACCACATTCTCCTGCAGTAAATTAAAACGAGTTGCGGTATCTCTCAGGAATATCTAAAGTATATGTTGCATTTGTTTTACATTTTTGGACAGTGAATAAATGGAACCCACTCAGAATAGTTGCAGGTTTCAGCTGGTTTTCTTTACTTAATCACTGTTTAAAATACAAAGAGCGAAAATTCAATGAATATATCACCGACCGTAACACTTCAAATTCAAATTTGAGTATCGATTCAAAATTGAAAATTAGAAAATAGGAAAGTCAAGAGCCATGTAAACTTTTTCACATTTTTGCTTAGAAATTTTAAAAGTTACTGAAGTAATTCTTGCTAACACCACAGTTATGCTCATGTCTCTTCTCCTTGAAGTTTTGTTATTTCTCATATAGTAATGTAAAATAAATTAAATGTAATTAACATATTCTTCAAAACTCTAAAGATAAACTGAAGAAAAACATCAAGTCAAATTAACATATTTAAAAAACAAGAAAGCAATTAAATAAGTGTTTATTATCAGTTTAGACCTTAAATCTCCTTTAGTCATTCTTTAAGTAATTTGGTAGAGATTAAAAAGACCTGAACCAGAAAACAAAATTTGAAATTCACGTTATGATTTATTCTTTTGAATCAAGTTATCCACAAACTTATGAAAAGCCCTGCAGTGTTGTAAAATGTATTTTTATTAGTAATTTTAGGCAGCTATTTAGTTTTATTATGTCTTGTGTGTTTTTTCCAATTAAGTAGCAATATTTGCCTCTGTAAACTATTAACTTTGATCTTCAACTATTACTTATATTCTGATTTATTAAAAACAGAACTATTGAGCATCAATCTTCATACACTGTCTGTTGGCAATAAAACAATCTCCTCACATTACTGAGGTTTTTGCTCTTATTCTGATTATGCAGAAAATAATTCAGCCTGTAGGCATATACACACTATGTAAATTTCAGCATTTTCTCTACTTGAGTCTTTTTCTATTCACATTGGTCTAGATGGAAACTTAAAATATTACAAAATATTACCTGGATATTTTGAGGGTACTAAACTGATGTTTTTGTTGGTCTTTTCTCATGAAGTATTACAATCCAAAACATTTTAATATTTTTCTTTCCACTAGTGGCTAAAAAAAAAAAAACAAAAAAAAAAACCCACTACCACCACCGCAACAACAACAAAGATCAATCAGGTTTCCAAGGTATTATCTAACATGGAAGAACGATCAACTGCATTTTCAATATTGGCAATTAGGATTTTAAGCAAATAGGCATATTCTTCCGAGTAAGGTTCAAGGTCTGCATTCAATTGAGTCGATTTTCCTCGTCTCAAAATCCCAAACTCAAAATGTAGGAACGTGTTCAGAGAAATGTGGGTACTGGCGCTTAGTAGTGCTGTGAGCAGGACAGATGATTTTCAAACCGCTGACCTTAAATACTCTAATTCCCACTTGGTTTCTGACACCATTCCTAAAGTTATGACTCCAAGAATAATGTTGCCGGATGGTGATTGGTTAACAGAGTGATGTGATGTCTTCCAGGGGCAGTACTTCTGGGAATAATATGACTTGGAATATTTATGGCTATTTCTTTTGGTGTGCTTAAAATATTTCCATTCTTCCCATGTCCACCTCATAAACTTTTAAGTCTCCCTACCCCATAATTTGTTTTATGATGAGTAACTCAAAAAAGTGGGATGGGCCCAACCCCAAAATTTCATTGACCTGTTTCAAGAATATTTATAAGTACTTGAACAACACATCAGTGTTTTGCTTTTCAGCAGGTTCAAATATATTTTTGGATCAAAAGGGGCAAAATGAATCCGAGGAATAGAAATTCTATATACAGCCATCCAACCTATGTCACCATTTTCATAAAAACTTAAATAGATCATCTGATAGTTGACAAAATGAAATGTCACAAAATGTTCCAATAACAACTTTTTTTTTGGTCATTTCTGTAAAGTTTGGATAAAGCAATATACTGGAAAACAATCACTGCCTGTTCTGTTACCTCTGAGTCAAAACTGCAGAACCAATCGCTCCTTAGACCACTTCTCAAGCAGTTTCTATTTTCACATTAAGTATTAATGATAAATCTTTTCTATTTCACTCCTTCCAAATTTATCAAACCAAAACTTAGCACAAGGAGCCCAGTAGATTAAATGCTAGGCTCCTAATTGCTCTCCCATAGTTTAAAATATTAAACCCAAATGTGCACATCTGTTTGCAATAGTTAACAAAACATTCCTCTGTTAATATCGTTATAAACCTTAACAACTCAACTAAGTAGAGAAAGGAATTTTCTCATAACCACACACAACTCACTCGCTTGCTATTCTCTTACTTTTCTCGTTAGAAATTGTGCTATCACTGCGGCTCAAAATGGCTACTTGACATTCATTAAGAATCCTAGCTGAAAAACTCCAGGATTTATTATTTTGGAGTGTTCATGCAGTTTTCTTTAATATACTTGTATTTTCCACTTTCATTTTTCTCCTTTCTACCAAAATTATTCTGCTACATAAAAAGACTTTATTTATATCATATATCACCAACTCTCCTTATGCAAGACGAATGTCTTAACCAGGCTATTTATTTTTCTGTAAAATTGGAATAATAAGCAAGTACGTATTCATTGACTACCTACGATATGCAAGGCATTTCTTCCTTCAAAACTAAATTAAGTAAAATAATTTATGAAAATGTGCTCTGAGAAGCACTAAGCTTTGCAGAATCAAACTTTGTGTGTGTGTGTGTGTGTCTGCATGTTATCTCCCCTTGAATTGTGCATCTCACCAAATTCTCCTAGTGGTGATTGCATTGTTTTATTTTATGCCTATTTGTCCAAGTTTCTTCCTTGAGTGTAGCACGGGTATAATCATTTAACTTGCATGTCAAGTTAATGGGATTCTTCTCCTTGGAGGAATCCACTTGTCTTTCTATCCTAGAATATATATATGTGAATAGTATTAACATATATAATAAAAATACTCCTTTTCTTATTGTTAAAGACAGAAATGTAATGAAATTGAAAGATAATAGAATAAAATTTCTTAATATCTTCTCTAGAAAGTTTTGTTAACTCCAGGTATTTAAAAGTTTTTAGTTTTCTATGGCAGGAAAATCTTCCCAACATTCTGATACGAATTCAGCAGGTGATATTCCTGGATATAACATCAGTCTTCTCTGTTATCCTTCAAACCTGTGCAGTAGTGTGTCACTCTTATGGACTAATACTGTTGTGGGCTGAGGAATTAGAGGAAAACCCAGCCACATCACGATCTCCCAATACCATCGACTTCCAGGCAGGAACTCTTTTGTTTAAGATGGTATTTTTTTTATCATGTCCTCCTGATTCAGATAATACCTATAGAGGATGAGTTAAAACTGTTCAAGTCAGCAGGACAAACTAATGAGTGTTCGGTGAGCATCTATTCTTTCCTCCACACTTTGCAAATTGGTAACATCATACATGATGTCTGAACTAGTTAATAAAACAAAAACCTTCTAAGTCAAAAATCTGAGTGAGATGCAGCTTTAAGTCACTAAGTGATGACTGTAATGAACGTAGATGCGGTTTAAACAAGTAAACATACATTCTTCGATTTTTGGCTCTCTTTGGACAATTTGTTTCGTTGTTACCTAGCGTTGGTTGAGCTCTCTTCTTCTTACGTCTTTCAGGTACTTAAAATCTGAACAAAAGTAGGTAGTTTTCATTAATTTGAGCATTTATTTGCCTGGTGACATTTTAAAGAATTGAAGGCTGTGACTGTCAAATGCCATAAATCTAACCAAATAAGCTTGTGTGCCATACTTTATAAATTGTTTTCATGTCATTGAAAGATAACTTTTGCCTGAGATAATAAGAAATAGACATAGCTACTCGCTTCTTATTTCCATGAATTCAAAAACAGCACATGTGCTGTATTCTGTAAAGGACAGTGTTTAAATGTTATTCCATTTATTATTTTAAACACAAATAAAAAGTATTGAATATTACACAAATCAATACCATATGCTCTCATTCAAGACTGCGCATATAATAAATTGTTTGAAATATTCTGTCTCATTTAGATAGTCCAGAAACTTTAATTTGTTAGGAAACATAACATTCCACAAACATTGACATGTCAGGTTTGGTACAAAATAGCAAAGTATAAACCCCTTGTCATTTTAGAGTTTTGATAAGAACTGTAAGTGGAATTTAAGCTGTAGGGTTTTCCTTTCTTTGGTGAGATTACACACATGATTTCCAAGCTATGGAATGGGTAGATCCTTTTTTCATTTTACCCAACATGTTGACAGGACATCAACTCTACAGTTAGTCCTGACAATATATTAATCTGTTCTGCCATCCTCTGGGGACTGAAGGAAGTTATGCTGACTAGCCTGGTGTGTAAGAAATTAGAACTCTAAAACTTGAAATCTCTGTATTGGTTTTGCCCCATCTGAAATTTTATCTTAACTCTTTCTTCTTCAGAGAAAGGGGGGGGGCATTTATTTAGACCTTAAATGTGTGTCAGGCAGTGGACTCTTACAGATAGATGTATGTAATCTCATTTAATTCCTCAGTCTGAATAGACTAACTCCGCCCTTAGAATTGAAAAATCATAGAAATATTATCCCTTTTCTATGTTAGTATGGTGCTACTGATCCATACAGAATAGGACATATGTTTTGAATTAATTTTCTAGAAATGAGAAAGAATTTGGTGGGAGCAATCACACTCTGCAGCACCCTCTTTTTTTGATCAGTCGGGATTTCTCATATGGTCTATGACCCGGGGTAGCCTGTCTCCCCAACCCCCAGTGAATGTAACTGACTTTTACAGTGATCAAACCTGGGAACCCTCAGTTCAGCAATTTCATCCTTGGATGCCCTTCCAAATCATCCGAGCAGTTTTGTGGAAGTATCATTGCCTGGACCCAACCCAGACCAATTAAATCAGAATCTCAGGGGTTTGAGCATCAGTTATTTGTAAAGTTCCACAGGTCATTTCTATGTTCATACAAGTCACCTGAGGATCTTATTAAAATGCAGATTCTGATCCGGTAGGTTTGGAGCGGGGACCCTGAGATTCTGCATTTCTCACAAGTGATGCTGGTTCTGCTGGTCCCTGAACCACACTCTGAGTAGCAAGGTACTTAAACAAATGATATCGCGAACATGGAGGCATGCATGAACATCCTCTCACACCCAAAATTAAACAAGCGATTAGGAAAAAAAGTAGTTCCCTTTTGTTACCGCAGATAATCTCTAATAACAATGTTAGTCTGGAATGCTACTTTAAAATAGACTCAAAATGGCTCTGCAGTGTCAACAGAAGGACAAAACATTTGAACCCTAAGCAATCTAAAAGATCCTTTATGTCCAAAACCATCGTTTTTTTTAACAAAAACTTATTTTATTTTATTTTTATTGAAGTCTATAACCATTGTTTTTCTACAGGAGGAAACAGACGCAGAGTTAAGTGATTAGGTTGGTTGTGCTTCTGTTGTTGAGTAAAACAATTTGTTAATGATGTTTAACGCGATTCCTGTTGGTTTCAGGCTGTCGCCAAGTTGATGTCTTTAGACTGCCGGTGTCATGGAGTTTCTGGCTCCTGTGCTGTGAAAACATGCTGGAAAACCATGTCTTCTTTTGAAAAAATTGGCCATCTGTTGAAGGATAAATATGAAAACAGTATCCAAATCTCAGACAAAATAAAGAGGAAAATGCACAGAAGAGAAAAAGATCAGAAGAAAATACCGATCCATAAGGATGATCTGCTCTACGTTAATAAGTCTCCCAATTACTGTGTAGAGGATAAGAAACTAGGGATCCCAGGGACTCAAGGCAGAGAGTGCAACCGCACGTCAGAGGGTGCAGATGGCTGCAACCTCCTCTGCTGTGGCCGCGGCTACAACACCCACGTGGTCAGGCACGTGGAGAGATGCGAGTGCAAGTTTATCTGGTGCTGCTACGTCCGCTGCAGGAGGTGTGAAAGCATGACTGATGTCCACACTTGCAAGTGACCACTCCATCCAGCCGTGGGCGAGCGTCCTCAGTGACGAACAACAGGAGAACCCCGAGACGGTGCCTCCCCTGTGCAGGGCTGGGGGATTTGACTCCCCCCTTGGAATTCCCAGATCCTCCAGCCTCTCTCTGTGGTCCCTTTACCTGATGGTTGTCCAATCAATCACACACTGAGCATTCTTGGGATTCTAAAGTTCAAAACATTTGGGTTCATCTTTTGGTGGTTTGGGGAATTTACTGACAGGAGGATAATCTGTCTCCTAAGCAAGAAAGACCAGGAAAGAGCCTTCATGTCGAGAGACCTGGTCCATTCTCAGGATAAGATCCTTGGCCATGGAACTCAAGTTATGGAACTCAGTAGCGGTGGGTAGATATTAGTCATTTTTAAAAGACATCTCTTATAGCAGCAAGGAGCAGTAAACATGAATCTCATTTATTCTCTCAGTATTTTTTACGAAGAAATCATACTAAGTGTTTGCTCATAGAAACAGAAGATGTTGACAAGTTTAACAGAAGCGGTGAGTGTCTATTATCCTTTCATTCATTTCAGAAGAAAGGCAATTAAAACGAACCTTCAAAGGTGATACGATGCCCATAAAAATTGTTTGCTAGAGATGTTTAGTGACAAAATGAAAGACGCGAAGTGTAAAAAGTAAACGTATGATTTGGATTTTAAGTGACTTTCAACCAGGAGTATTTATCTAGAAAAATATCAGTAAGATATATAGCAATCTTTGATCTTTGGTTTCACACTTTCATCAGAGACCAGTTTCCACTATTAAAAACTCAGCTCTGAAGTATTTGGGAAGGAAGGGATCCTGAAAGCTTATGAGGAAATTGGTGGTAAAAATATAAAAGGCTTTCATACATTGTAAGGAAAAGCACCCTTTACATGTGTAAAGACAGTGTTTTGTATGCTATTTTGCTAAATTTTTTTTTTATATTTTGTAAATACAGTATTTAAGTTATATGATACATCTTGAAACTTAAGATATTTATTGCCAAAGCCCAAGGGCTAAGGCAATAACATTATCTCAGAAATAATATTAGCTTCTGTTTCCTTTTATACTATTAACGCTGACTTTTTTTATACATTGGGAAAGATGTTCACTGAACAGTTACTTATATGGATGTGTATTTCTTGCCAAAGTGGCAATTTTATATGTTATAGATTAAACTATGCTGCAGAATATTGATAACTATGTGATTTCAGAAGATTAGTTGGATTCTGTTTTTAATTAGTTATGTTTCACTTATAAGGTTATTGTAATAAATTATACAGTAAAAGTCTTAACTGGAAAAAAAAGAATCTAAACTAAAATAATTATTCATTTGTGGATGTGAGAGGCTGGATATTTATTATGTTTTGTGCAATGCTGCATTTCCACATGAATGTTGAATGGTCTTTCTTGTTTTAGTATTCATGCTTGTATACTCATCATATTTTACAAGATTCCTGGCAAAAATTACAGGGCTGTATTTTAATGTAAATGCTATGTTTTTCTAAGAATTGTTAAATATTTCAGTATTCTATAGAAAAAATAGATTTTCTAAGTTCAGGATGGACAAAGAAAGAATATTCTTTTCCTTAACATAAGGTAAAGAAATGTTTACCTGACCCTCAGGTCTCATTCTATTTCCTTTCAATTTTATTTACCAAGGCAGAGCAATAATTTGTGAAAAAGAGCTAACCATGGAAAATGACTCTGATCTAGTATTAAAATCAAGGCTAAGCATTTAACTGTGACCCTTAACATTTAACAAAATCATTCCTTACTGAATGAGAGATTCCAAAATGACAAATGAACACATAGTGTGCTTATTTAAAAGAGAGATTTACCATTCTTTAGCATTCACTGATTAGAACAACCGGAAAGATAGACACTTACTCTTATGCTATTTTTTGAAAAGCATATCTATTCTAGCTGCATTGAAAATAAGCACTCTTTTTTAAAAGATGAAGAGTGTAGTTTCCATTAATGAGCAACTTTTTTTCCTAACAACTAGAAAACTTTCCATGATTATCTTACCAACCATTTGTGAGAATCAGGCAGCCTCTAAATCACAAATACCTGATTAATATTCAGCCTCCTCTCTGACATGCCCGGGCAGGAAATCCCAGCTCCCAAGCTGCTGTGTCTCTGGGTTCTTCTTTGCCTTCTCCCTGGCATCACTGTGGAAGCTATCCTTGAATTTCTCAACTGTTTTATTGGCCGACAACCCAGCTTCTGCCCATTTCCTTCCCACTGTACCATCTGGTACAGGTCCCACCACGGTGCTCCTGGAAATACATGTTCCGGGGCCCAAACGTTTCTTTCTAGTCTAGGCTATTTGCCTGCATTGTTTAGGGCTTCTTACGTTGCAGGCAACAAAAAATGCAACCCCAACTGACAAACATTAGAAGAAATGTATTGACTCAGTAACTGAAAAGTCTAGAGTTATGACTGATTCAGCTGAAGCTTGATCCAAAAGCTCACACTATGTTCCCAGGGCTCAGGTCTCTCCATCTCCTGGCCTCTGCCACGCTGTCTTCTGTTGCAGTCTCCATGGGTCTCTGTGCTAACCCCCAGCACCCCACTCCCAGCTCCAGTCTCTTGGCTTTTCTCAGCAGCATGGCTGCCACAATCTCCTCTAGATCTAACATTCTCCTACCGCTCATTCTAAGGAAAGGGAGAGGTCCCTCTCCTCCTTCTCCTCCCCCTGCCCTACCCCCTACCATTTCCCCTTCCCCCTTCTCCTCCTCCTCTTCCTTCTTCTCCTTTTAAATTTGTTTTTTAATTGTTTGCACAGGCGAGAGGGAAAACTTTTATTTCTCAGAACGCCCGGCAAAGGTCATCACTGGCTCTGATTGGTCACTGTGCCTATCCTGGAGCCAATCACCATGGCCACTGGGGTTTGGACTTGGATGATAAATACAGTGATCATTTTAAAGCAATCAAGAGTCATGCTGGGAAATGGTACTGGAGTTCATTCCAACCAAACTCCCATAGTTTGGGAACAAGAAAGAGGTGAGTCCATTGAGAAAAACCAGGGTGTTATGGTACCACTAAAGGGTCCTCTGTGCCAGACAGTCCTTAGTTCCAGAGATGTGTTTAGGAAACAGCTTTCTGGCATCACATGGGTCAGGCTCACAGCCAGACAATCATTGTGGGTACAAAGTGCCTTGATTTGTTTAAATGTCCTTTACGATGTTAGAAGGGGAGGGGGGTTACACTCTAGTGTATTAATTTTCAGTTTAGGAGTTCAACTTTTTTGTAAGCTTGGAACTGCCTGATAGAGGCAATGGTTAGTAGCAATGATGATTATCCTGAAATGAGATCAAGAAAACATATCCAATGGCGTTATCTGTAATCTCTGGATAAGAAGTTGACTAATTAAAGCATTTCCTTGATAGTTATACTTTACACAACACAAAAACACTTCAATTTGTTTGAATATAAGTAACAGCATTATTTCCCTTATTCATGATCTGGATGATAGTTTTTTGTTGTTGTTGGGTTTTTTGTTTGTTTTTTTAAGAATATGATAGTTATATTAAGAATAACAATATAATTGAACTATGTAAGTTAGATGCTATGACCCTATTTTGCAGCTTTGTAACCATCCGATACAGTAAATATTTTAATATTTAACACTTCAATTTTCTGCAGTACTGTCAGTACTGATATGTTTGTTTTTACTAAAGATGTGGAACCAGAAAAGCCTTCCATCAAAATAGTTATTTATTGTCAATTTGGTGAGAGACTTTTTGCATTACCTCTTAAAGGCCATCAATACCAAAGAAATGAACCCATTATTTGGAGAAGACAGTTAGTTGTCCAGAACACTATAATCCACTTAGCTGACTTGAGGGGAGAAAATTTCAAATTATATCTCCAGGCATCAGGAATACTCCTCAAGAAAACACTTTCCTAAGTAAGGTTGGCTAAGACGCCTTAATTTTTAAATTTTTTTAATTTCAATTTTCACTATAGATGTGACAATCCATTTCTTGCATTTGAATGATGAGGTAAGCTGAGAAGGACAAATGGTGGCACAGCATGACAGGGAACATGGTGGTATGCCCAAAACTCAATTCCTCTGAAAAAGGAAACAATATTAGTAAACACTTACATAGCACTAACCATGTACCAGGTATTGTTCTAAGTAAACTACATATATTAAGACACTTAATCCTCAAGATAACCTCATAAAGTAGGTACTACTATCGTGGTCCTCCTTTTATAGAAACAGATAGAGTAATGGTGAGGTCAGTAGCTGGCCCAGGCCACACGGAACAGACTGGCTTCAGAGACTGTGCCCTTAACCATCATCTCATTATTGTGCCTCTCACAGCATCAAAACAGTCAGCACAGAGTTTACAGTATCCCATTTGAAGGGTTTGGGGATTTGTAAATATAATGACAATTGCAGGATGTTCCTTCAGGGTTCGATTATATAAACTCAGCTGAGAAGCAGGGCAGAGGTGATGGGAGAACTGAAGTCTCAGAATTCACCATGAAAGGTAATTAAAATCCACTGCCCCTTGGTTTCTAAGCTCAAAGTGATTTAAACGGCCTGCCACCTGAGATCCCAGCATGGCTAACAGCTGGATTATGCTTCAAGAGCCTCACCATCCAGTCCAAAAGGAAATAACTAGGGGTGAGGATCAAACTGACTTAGTGTGACATTAAATAAACACTTACATCCTTTCGATTGTTGTACTTACAGCCAACTGTTCCATAAGGTGTTATTTTTAATAGATGGGTGAAATTTACCATTGGTAATGGTTTACACTCACATCTAGAGAAAAACCACAAGACACGGCTTGCACGATTAAAATCTCTTGAAACAACATCATGCTAGAAAAAGGCAGCCTCTCCCACTGGTTGTAAAGGGAGTGCAGTGTAGACCAACAACACAAACTGAAGTTTCATATGTGACTTCTAAATTTGCTGAATAAATGAAAGCATCTGATTCGTGTGTAAGAACTGGAAGAGCAGGGGAGAGTGGGAGATTCAGGGCTGCCTGCTGCCTTCCGGAGCGATTCACCTCCAAAGAGGCCAAGAAGCCTTCCCTTCTGCGCGTCAGTAACGAACAGCCGTCCGTGACCATGGCCCATATCCACCCGGCCATGTTTAGCCAAGAAAAAGGAAGGGGGGCCCCTGGCAGCCCCTAATTACTCTTTGATAAAAGAAGAATACCCCTAAATTTAAGTGCATATTTAAACACAGCTCGAACTCTTCATAAACCAAGGAAGGGTGTAAATATACAAGATATAAGCCAACATTACCTATTTCTTACTAGCACATACTCTCTACTTTCAAGAATTAAAAAAAATTTTTTTCAGTTGTATTGATTTTTTTCCCCAGCTCTACTGAGGTATAATTGACATAAAATGTTGCATTTTAATTGCTTGATCTCCAACTCCCTGGCAAACAACTCATTTTTGATCCTCACAAGGGTCTATGGCAAGCAGGCAAGAAATATCATGTGGTACAACAGCAAAATGGAAAAACTGGAAAAGTCAGTGTGATAAATCCTCTTTAACATGTCCCCTGTTTAATGGATACAGGCTGAACACTTTTACAAGCTGAAAGATACATTTCTGAGGAAAAAATTCTCTCCTCTGCTGGCTCAAACGCTTTTTCTTCCCCCAAATGCTCAATTGATCATTTCTTGAGAAACGACACTTCAAAATTTGTTGACTAAATATAGGGAGTATAATCTCAAAATTTCCATGGCCGCAGCTCCTGTAACTACGCCCACATCCCACTCTCCCAGGGCTGTGGGGTTAGGGGGAACTGTCTCCACGGTATTTTCATAAAGGGATTTTAACACTTCCTTGCCAGGTGTTAACAGTTTCACAAGAATTGGCTTTCAACCCCCTTCCCAGGCCAAAAGTTTCAGATTTCTGTAGGAGGTGAGGTACCAGCTCATGTACTGATCTTAACCCTCAGGTCCCCTCCCTGAGGGAGAACAGAAAGTCATCTGGGGCTGGTGCACGCCCCTTGGTAAGGGGCACACAGGCTCATTCCTCACACCTCAGGAAATCCTCACCATCGACTCTTCCTCTTCCACCCAGAACCTACCAAGAGACCCAAAACCCTTAGGGATGATGGCCTTCCCCACACTGAACATATTTCTGGCTCAATTTCTCAGCATCGTTTGCTTTCAAATCCCTCCTCTGCTCAGAGGTTGGAATTAGAGGCATATTCTTTGAAATTCATTTCTGTTTTTGTCAAATGAAACAGTGCTTCTCTAATCACGTTCCTAATACTCGGGGGTCTGCAGAAGCCAGTTTTCAAATCAGTTATCCTACTCCACTGGTGAGGCAGAAGGCTCAGACCTGGCCGGGAACTCCTGGCCCCAGCACTGAGCTCGCTCATCTGACCAGGTGACATCCCAGCAGTAGCAACAGCATCTGCGTGGTAGGTAGACAAGCAGGACTGCATTTGAACACAGAATGAATGCCCTGCTGCAAATGTGTTTGAAAGTCAAATGAATACATTTCAAATGACAGACTTGTAAGGGAAGTGCTATCCCAGAAACCAAAAGGAGGTTTTAAAGTTCTCATTCCAGGTTCCTCTCTTGCCCAGGCACCCCTGCTGGTGGGTAAGGGCCCTCACAGGCTGTCTGAGCAAGAAGCAAATGCTGGTGTGCAAGGGGGTTCAGCCAAGTCCCAGCATCTCCTCTGACCTGATGGCCGTCCCCACCCCCAACCCCCCACTGAGGCGGGAGTTGGGTGGAGAGTTTGGAGGTTTCTGTGCTCCTGGGCAGGACTCTCCTGTGAGGCCCCTCAACCAGCTGCTGCCCCAGGAAGGAATCAGAAAACCCTCCCTGCCTCTGGCTGAAGTCACATAATCGCGCATGCTCGTGGGGCGCCAGCAAGGGGAACTGTATCACGTGACCATCTGAAATGCTAGCTGCGTGGAGGTACACAAAAGCTTGAATTCTGCAGGTGAAAGAGAGTTTGGTGTCAGGGTGGGTAGAGTGGAAGGGGATTGTGTATGGTCAGGGGCTTGGAGGTCAAGGAGAGCCCTGTGCGGCAGGAGGGCCTGGCCAGGGAGCTCCCCTTCACACAGCGCTAACCCCATTCGCGGGGGCTCCGCCCTCATGACTTAATCAACCCCAAAGGCCCCACCTCCAAATACCCCCACACTGGGGATTAGGTTTCAACATATGAATTTTGAGGGGACTCAAATATTCAGACCCTAACAGTTGGTATGACGGAATTGGAAAGCTAAAGAGGCCGGCTGAACCTTCCTGTCTGGCTAGAACAGCACCAGCAGGCAGAAGACAAGAGTCAGCAACGACAGAGGCGCCAGCAGCTGCGTTAGGGAGCAGCTTGCGCCAGGCCCCCGGCGGACACGGCAGACACGTGGTGCTGTCCCGGTTTTCCAGGTGACTCTCCCAAGGTCCTCGTGTGGCCGACAGCGGGACAGAGACACGCAGGCGGGTCTGTGTACGCTCGGCCAGTAGCGACCCCTGTCTCCTCATTACAGAATTCTCTCCACTTCACGATTTTAGTCCCGCTCCTCCCTGGCTATCCAGTGAAACAATATGGGCTGATTATACGGAACATTAGGAGACTGCAGGTTCAAAGATAATTTTCCCTGATAAAAAAGGAGCATCTCTTAACCATCTTAGCTTCAACTTGTTCTTTCGATATTCAGGGCACCCCAGTGGTTGGCACGGTTTCTGCAGAGCTGGAGAGGGAGTTTAGTGATGGCAGTTTAGTGATGTCCCTGTGAGCTAGCTGGACTGGGAAGACGGTCTTTGCTGTGTTAAGTTTGCTTATAAACTACCCGTGGAACAAACCCAGGAGAAACCTCTCTTCTTGTCTCTAACCAAAGGGCTGGTCAGTCCCTCTTCCTTTCCCAGCCCTCCTAGGAGGAGACATCCTCGTGTTGAAAGTGTTGCCTCAGTCCAGCAGCCCCTCCCCTCACTCGCAGGGGGGAGGTTCTGGTGCAGGAAGTCTCACAGATCCCTGAAGGGCTTTTGGCACATCCTCTGCCGCTCCCTGATACTCCCCAGCCCGGCCTGGCTGCTCCTCACTCTGTCCCACCCTTGATTTCACTGGAACCTCAAGAAAGGGGATGGAGGAGGGGGGAAGACAGCAGTAAGAGGGGCAGGGACAGGTTAAACTAGGGAGCTTTGAGGGGAAGAGACATTAACCAGCCACTGGCTTGTGACAATCAAAAACTAGGCAGAGGACAGAAAAATCACCCTGGGAAAAGACAGCAAAAGAACGCCTCTGAGGACTGCTTTAGATAGTGAAGAATCTGGTACTTTATTCTACAACCCCTAACTCACATGCACGCATTGCTGTTCAAGGCCCAGGTGAAGAGGTTCAGTGGCAAATCTTTTCCCTGATCAACACAAGCAATTCTTTCCATATTCATTTTAAAAAGTATTCTGAAGGCATTTCCATTTTCAACTGCTCTACTAACTGAACACAGCATGTTTCTCATTCTTTTATTCAAAAATGAGGAGTGCCAACCAAATTGAATGAAACTAACGTCTTTTTTTGGGGGGTCAACTTATTTATAATTTGTATAAACTTTAAGTTTATAAAACATAATACAGGCTAAATGCACTGAGCTTCATGTGGTAAAAATTATAAAATATTAGCTAATTCACTTCAAAACAAATACAATATAGAAAGAACAACGATAAATTTTACTTTAATCAAATTAAAGTCAGGAATATAAAGATTCTGACCCAATTTTTCTTTAAGTTCTCAAATATCACTAATTTTTCTACTGTCTTCACTTAATTTTAACAGGCATATTATAATACACTTGTTCAAGGGAAAGCATCTATGATTACAAATACAAAACACATCTGTAAGTCCTTAAACATCATTTAAAATATCAAAGTGTCAAGGCCAAATTTCTGATTTTAATGAAAATTCTGAAAATTAAATGAGTGTTGCCGCATTTCCAATGTTGATTTTTTTAAAGCTATCTGAAAATGAAATACAGTAAGGTTATTGCTTCCAAAGTTAAAAGTTGGCATAATCTATAAAAGACAGAATTCTAACAGAAGCAAACTGCATGAAAGCAGTTACATAACCCATCTTTATCCATTATGTTTTATCCACCTCTACAAAGCTATTATAGTCTTTATCTTGAAAGGGATGTCCTGCCATCTAGATACTCAAATTCCATCCGTGTTAAGATATATCCTCATATTAGCATGTTGAACAAGAATGACAGATCTTGCACATTAAGCAGAACAATAAACGCTTGACAAACCTTCGTGTGAGGATCTGTTGGTATCACACTTTGCCAGATAATACAAAAAAGTTCACAATGCAAAAACCAAGAGTATTTATTCTCATTATTTAAAAAAAGACATTTATTTCACCATCCCTGGAACTGTAAAATAGCTATTCTTTTAATTTACAGAATCGAGGGAAGTATTTTAAATGTCAAAATACATGTGCTGAATGTGATTTACCATATAAGCACCGAAAATCTGAAAAGTTTACAAAAATCGTCTAAATGTGTAAGGTACATTTTATTCATGAATTACATTCAGTTTGAGGGAAGAAACAGTACCCCCAAACTCACTGATATTTAGAAAAAGCCAAATACCTTCCAACTTGGTTTACAGCAAAATCAAAAATACTGCTTTTTAGTTTTTTTATGTCATCTAAAATTTAAGTGCTGCCTTTTATGGTGAATGGCAGTCTGATCATTACGTTTGTTTATGCTCTAGTTTGATACTTCATACACAATTGATATTTAATCCCCTAAAAATATTTTAAAACTTGAGGCATTTTGCGAACATCTGAAGTTAACAAAAGTTAGCTCTCTTATATTTTTATGTAGAATTGGGTATAATGTCATTGTGTGTCAAATAAAATTATTTTTTAATGTTATCAGTCCCAATCAGTAATTAGGACTTTTCTAAGTACGTAGTTATCTTTTCAGGCAAAAAATTGCTATTAAGAAGTTAGAGGACAGTAAAACTGGAATTTCTTGGTTTACATATCAAAATTATTATGATAGTAGCGCATGCCTGTTTCCAAACCGCTTGATCAATGCCAATTACAATTAAGTAAGGAACACGTACGCCAGTCTCACTCTAAATATACTGACATGGCTGTCTCAAAAGACCTGATGGGGCTGAGGCAGGGACCCAGCCTGCTTTCTCAGTTCTGTGGAGTTGCCACCTCTGGTCTTAAATAGCTTATACAAAATCAAGTTACTCACATTACCAACACAAAACCCATCCAGCTACGGTCCTGAATGCCATCTACATGAATATATTTACTTTTCACTGTGTACATTAAAAAAAAAAAAAGAGAGAGAATTCTGTTGTGCTTTTCACATATTTGATGTAAATTTTTGTATTTTATTTCTAGGTTTCTTGGGAAAGGAAGAGAAAGACTAAGAAAAGACATACAGCAGGAGAGCCAGACTGTAAAGTAACATTACACACACAACTAGCCAAATATCTTTTTAATTTAAAAGATACTATCATCAAAAGCCTATATATTTATATATATATAAAAGAAAACAAAGTCTCCCTAATATCCGTATTATTCCATGATAGATTTTCACAGCAATAGTATATATATCAATATATTTTGCAAATCAGTCCTGTTATCCATTGGGTACGCTTTTAGAACTAAAAGATGCCATTATCATCGCCGTCTAAACATTGTACCGTTAGGGAGATGTGCTCAGAAATGGTTCAGTGACTTGCTCATTATGATGACTATGTACAAAGATGTCTATTTACGTTAGCAATAAATAATCCTGATATCAAAAGAGATAATGGTCATGCACACACCAACAGGGCTGCATGCTCTTAAAATATTTACATGTCCTTGTTCTGTTACAGCTTTCCCCACCAACAGTGAGTGTGTGGCCCCCTCAGTTCTCCGCACGTCAGTCTTGCTTCTGGGGGATGCATCCTTCCATTTCTACCACCTCGGGCCAGCCTTCATACTTGTTTGTGTCCTTGTTATTCTTTATGTGCTGTTGGAACACAATCATGGTATATACATTTTTAAGACTTTAGTGAACTGTGTATCTGCAATAACATACTCACGCACACTCACTTCAGGAACACTCACATCAACAATAACATACTCACGCGCACTCACTTCAGGAACACTCACATCAACAATCATACAAATTATTGTTCAAGATAGTAAATGAGCCACCCCTGGGGTCTGGCATGTAGCGGCAGACCTTCAGATCACAGCTGAATGAACAAAACATGGCAGATGGTTTTTAAAGGATCTTCTGAGTCAAAGAGTAGAGTTTACATTCTACTAAGTTCTAAAGTATTTCTAAACTCGATTGATTATTATATCAAAAGCTCAATTAAAATCTTTAATAACCAACTTCCTAAAAGGATTAAGATAAAAGTAATCACTTGCCCAATGTACTGTCATGTAGGAAAAAAAATTTCCATGCAGAAATCTGACTAACTTTAAGTTTTAAAATTAAAATAGTGCCATGGCTATTTCAAATAATTGACTACCAAGAACTTATGAAAAATATAAAAACATATTTCAGTGTCTACTTTAAGCATCAAATAGCTGGGATAGGAGTATGTACCGTATGGTTTCACACAATTTGCTTTTGTCCATTAATTATGAAAGTCTGAGACACTAACCTGTTCAAAAGGGCTTTTTGTTTTAATGCCTTTCCCACCACAGAAGACCCAGTTGTCTCTAAAACCAAGATTAGTAATAGACGTGCTCCCCAACTCAGCGATGAGCCGCCGCGCCTCATCATTGAGCCTTAAAAAGGGAACAAAAGAGTAATACAATAAATGTGGTGCACCGTATGTTATCTAATACTGACACATCCAGGGTATTTAACATACAATGAGAAAACGTTGGCTTAAAGAAGAGCACACGAAAGGAATAAACAGATTTTTTCAGAGTAACAATCCTACCACTTGAATTCTTCAGTTATGAAAGAAATGAAACCTAGCAATTAATTTTAAGTTTATGCTATTTAGAAGTACCTTTTAAATGTCTTTATTTAACAACATTTTCATCTACATCCTTCAAATAAATAAGGGACACTGTAGTTAGCAGTTTTGCCTACCCAGGTTAACCCAAGATCTTTTTCCCTCTCCCTTAACAGAGGCACTGGGGGTTGAACCCAGGACTTCGTGCATGACAAGCAAGCTTACCACCACCCCCTAACCCAAGATCTTAAGCAACCAATATCTCTGTAAAATTAAAAATCACTTTGACTCTCCACTAAATCCTTTGTAAATTACATCTGAATAGAGCAAAGGTAAATGCTGACAGGAATCTGGCTGTTTCTAACACTATGTTTTATTTAAAAGAAAATGCATTTTGAGAAAAGGGATATAAACTCTACTTCAATGACAACTGCCAAGTGGTTATTTAATAAAAATGAAAATATTAACCACATGGCAGCTAAGGACCTGCCAGCGGAGAGAGGGCAGTGACAAAAGGCAACTGCTAGGGAACCAGCTAGGTAAAAGATGCCACGAAGGAACTGTGTGTAGGTTATCATCCTGATGTCGAGTGCCTCTCCATCTCCCCTCTGACTGGAAAGGGAGAAGGGAATTTAGGGAACACATGCTAGCTGTAGAGCTGGAAAAAAGAACAAAAAGACAACTAAGGGACACCTGTGCAGGTACTTTAAGTCCTTTATATCACCCAAGAGATGGCACTGAGCAGAACAAACCTCTCTGATTGACCCCTAAAATCTGAGGCAAGGCAAGTTTTATATTTGCAAACAGCTGGAGGATCATTCGCTGCAAATAGCAGGAGGGTCAGTGAGGAAGGCCCCTGTTTATCCCACAGCGTTCTTGGAAGCATCCCATGCTAACATCAGTGAGCTAAGCCTTTACTGCACGAATGAAAGGAACACTACACAACAGTTCTCATTTAAGTAACTTGAAGACACATGGGATAATTTATGTTAAAAAGCTTCCTAAAACAGGAAAGAACTACATATATCATTAGCTTCTCCAATGTATACAAGCACATCCTGGGGCCGTAGAGCTGTCTTAGCCACAGCTTGGGCACTGCTGTCCTCCTGGGGGAAGCTCACTCGAATTTGGTTAAGAAAACCAGGTGTAGCCCTGGAATATGGAGCCTTGCAGACTCATAGCTAATATTTAAAGTGATGCATTTATAACCAAGGGAAATAAAAACAAATGAAATGGCTGTGCAAAAGGACCAGGGACGTCTTGGCCTCTGAAAGTTCTGAGACCTGCACAGAGAACCATGCGTACACACTTCCGGCTTTCCCCCAAAGGTCATCTAGCGGTGTTTCCTGTACCCATCCTTATGTCAATTAACTCTCATGGCCTTTGTCTGCTTGTTCCCTTGATAAGCAGCTTCTGCAGTAGAGGCACACTCCTTGAAAGTATTGTCTGAACACTGTTTTCTTGTTTCTAAACAGTATTAGGATGTCCTGGATCTGAAGACTGCCTGGCTCCACTTACATGCAGATGTTTTTCAACAGTAAATACAATACTACACAGTCTGTGGTTGGTTGAGTCCGTGAATGCAGAGGAAGCACGCATGCGTAGGGCTGACTATAAATAATACTTAGATTAACCTCCACATTGTTCGAGGGTCAACTGTTTTCTATGTAGGAACACCAGGAGTTTGTTACATATTATTTTAATCTTTGCTAATGGCCTTAACTAGCTGAAAAAATTTTAAAAAATGTATATGGAATAAATTATTTTAGTTGAGAATTTTCTTTAAAATGAATAGAAAATTATCCTCTGACAAGCCAGAAGGGAGACAGGGACAGGGACTGAGCTTCCCTAGAAGAGATTCCAAAGCTGCACAGAGGCAGCGTGGAGGAGGAGGGGGAAGAGGGGCCTGGAGACAGGCTGCCTCCGAGACCTGCCTCCATCTCTGCTGAGGAAGGAGGAACAGCTGATAGGTCTTCAGTCCCACCGCCCCACCAAGCCAACACCACCTTTCTTGAAATGTACAGAAAGCAAACAGGGGAACTGATACTCTGGGCTCAACTCTGATTAACAGGGAAGAACCAGTTGGGAAGTGTTGAGAACTTTGGAAGAAAATCACATTACCTTAGGAGCTGGAAGAATAAGAAATGCTAGGCAGCGGTGACCACACAGCCTAGATTCTAAAGAGAGCATATTATAAAAAGTTCAGAGTAGAAACTCTAATGGGAATATGACTATTTAAAAACAAACCAAAAAAAATCCAACAATTTTCACCACGTAATTGCTAACAATCTGGGGCGGGGAAGGACAGTTTTTGCGTTAGTGCTACTACAGGAGTGTTCTGTGATGGGTTCACACTCTGGAAAGGAAGTGTGCAAAAAACACAAGGCAAGTCATATTACTAATGACAAAACTTTAAATACTTCTACCAGAAAGACTCAGAGTGCTCAAAATGAGATGAGACTCATAAGACTGCTAAAGGCCACAGAAAGGACTGCTGCTACTAAGGACAAATTAACGTCACGAAGGGACCTCCCTGTTTCACAAGAATGATATTAACATCAAGATCAAAGCACAACTGTCTTTTCCGGGGAGGCAGACACTCTTTGATCAATATAAAAAGGGGACAGTAGTTCAGGAATGTCCATAGTAAGTGCTTTAAAATAATTTAAGCCTCCAGGCTCACACTCGTCACACACTTAAATTTTCAAGGCACTTGTTAATACAATCTTCAAGGTAATAATGTCAGTTATTTTTAAAGAAGCATCATGGAAAATGAAGATGCTAAGACATTAAAAATTAGTTAAATATACTCGTTTTCAAAAAAGACAAGGAAACTGTTGGAAGCAACGGTCCAATAAAACTAACTCTAATTCCTAGCGAAATTCTAGAATGGATTACAACAAGGAGGTCCTGTGAGTATTAAAACAGAAGAAAAGAGAGGCCGTAGTGGGAAGGAGGCAGGAATAAAGCCAAGTTAATGTCCATCTCACATAGCTTTAAGAGATTTCTCAGCAGTCATCAGGGTATTATAATTAGCATCGTTCATGAATTTCAAGTGGGCATCTGACGGTCTCAGAAAAAAACCTCTATGAATAAAACGATGGAACAGCAACTGGATGGTATGCCTATTGGAGTATGTTGGAAACTCTCTGAAAAGTAGTTTCTGCAGCTGATTAATAGATGACTCTCCTGGAGCAGGCCTCTAGCTGGGTGGCACGCTGCCCTTGGTGAACATGTTTATCGATGACTTAGATTCAGACACTGGAATGACTCTGGAAAGAGTACAAAGCCTGGATCATGGAAACCTCACAGGACAAATGTCAGAATCAAGACCAAGTGGGCCAATAACAGCAAAACTAAATTTAACAAAGATAAATGACTATAATGTCCTTCACTGAGATGAAACGAAAGCAAGTTCTGAATGGGGACAATGACTTGACTTGACAGTGGTTTAAAAAAAAAAAAAAAAAGTCTGAGATCAAATGAAAAGAATCTGAGAATTTAACTTGACCAAAAATTCATAAACCAAAATGTGATGTGACTGCTTCAAGAAAATGAACACAATATTAGTTTCCATAAATATTCAAAGAAATGTAATTTCTCAAACATGGTGAGCTAGTATCTCCATTGTACCCTGCAGTGGCCAGACCACATCTGGAGCACTGTGCCTGACTGGGGCACTCATTGTAAGAGAGACAATAATCACTTAGAGAATACCCAAGAAATGCAGCCAGGAGGGTGAAATGACCTAGAAACGTAACACGATAAAAAGTTAAGAGTCATGTATACTGAGCCTGGAGAAGAGAAAAATGAAAGAGAAATGCAATTAGTTCTAAAACTTGAAATATCAAGTGATTTGGGGGGGTATGTTTCGTTGTTCCATTTTTATGTAAGCTGAGCCGACCAGGTGGAATTGGGAGGGAGACCACTCTGAGGACGTAACGTTCACTTAAGAATAGTTTCAGATGACCGCTAAGATCCTTTCAAGATATCCACAGTTAAACCCTTCACTTAGGCATGAAGTTAACACGTCACAGAGTGTTCTCCCCAAAAGGAGGAGCAGAATAACAAAACACAGCTTGCTCATTCAAACCATTACACTCTTTATTAAAAAAACAGAAACCAACTTATTTTAGGGGGTTTGAGGTGGAATGTAGGCATCAACACTGACTTCACTCCAGAGAGCGTAAGCTGTCTTAGATACAGGTTTTATTTCCTGTTTTGTTTTTAAAACGGATTTCCTAGTTAAAATCAAAGAAGTACTGGGATTAACAAAGGTAAAGAGGTTTCTTTAGGAGAGAACTTGAAAGTCTTTCATTGTAAATCCTTAAAAGGGGCCAAATCCATGATGCTACCCCCAAACTTATTTGATCATTACAGGTTTAAAGGACTGAGGTTTTACCGAACAAACTTTGGGAAATGTGTGATGGAGACCAACGCCAACCACCCTGCTGAAGTTCATGGTACAGGCGAGGAGCTCATTATGTACAGCAGTGACTAGGCCCAGAGAGCAGCAGCCACAGAGAACTGAGTCCTGCTCTCCCTGATCACCGTGCAGTGGACACCAACTCTCTAGCCTGGAGAGAGCAGGCACATCCATTTCATATTCTTTTTTTTTCTTTAAATCTTTTTTTTTTTTTTTTTGTGGCTCTCAGTCTGTTTTTTTGTTTGTTTTTTTTTTAATAACTTAGTTTTATTTTATTTTTTGGTGGGGAGGTAATTTTTTTTTAGAGGAGGTACTGGGGATTGAACCCAGGACCTCATGCATGCTAAGCATGCACTCTACCACTTAAGCTATGCCCCATTTCATATTCTAAACTCTCTTGGGAGTAAGTAGGAGAAACAACCATTCCTTATGAGGTAAAACCCAGTGGCCATATGTAAGGAGAAGCCATAACACATCAGTAGAAGTAGATGGAGCTTCTGTTCCCACATAAGCCTGGATATACCACAACTGATGGACATTTCAGATGTTTGAAAATCAGACATCCGCCAAAATACAGGTTTATACTTGGTTAGAGTTAGTAGATGTAGATAGCCCTTCATAAAGATTGTTTGTCCATTTCTGTATAAAGGACAAGATGCTTACAATTTAAGCATGCTGGAAGAGGGAAGTATTCAAAATATAAATTCATGTGCTCCAAACTGAAAATGTATACAACTGAATTAATTTAAATGCACAGAAGTTGAATTGTATATTTACCAAGTGTAAAGACTTGGTTAGATCAAAAGGTTAGATTTTCTACTCTTGCTTTGTAAGTTAAATGGTCTTTTGCGGCTGCATTAGGTGCATCTGATAAGCATCAAGAAATAGTAGCTAAAGAGTAACCATCATCCTTGCCTTAGTTCTTAGGTATGGCTAAGATACGGCTAAGAAGGGGAATAGGTCTTACGACCATCAGGTGTAATGATGAAATAACCTGATGAAAAAGAGAGGTTGTATGTGTCTATTTTAAAAAGTAGGGCTTTTAAAAAAAATTTTAAACTTCAAATTATCCATGTAATGTCCTAATATTTCAGCAAGTTACTTGTTTTTGATAAGAAAAGCCTAATTACGTTGTGTTTAGTTCTGTCTAGCTAAAAGGCAATGGATGAATATGCCAGTTTTATTTAACCTTCAGTCTATGGATTTAACACATCCTTAGCTGAACCAGATAAAATGTACAATGTCAATAAATGAACCTGCTGCAGCTTAGAAACGTTCATAAAGTGGCACTATTTTCTTAGTGCAAATCTACAGTGTTGTAGTTATGCATTAAATACATGTACACAAAAATCAGTAAACAGAAGACATGCCATATTCCTTCATGGAACTTATAGTTTTAAAGCCTTTCAACTAAAATCTGTAAGAAATATTTTTTAGTCTTGATAAAAATCATTTGGATAAAGTATCATAGAAGAGAATGTTTTTGAGAAAGAAGACTATTACAGGGGACTTAGCCCCATCAGCAAGGTATTAAGTATGCTCATTTAATAAAATAATTAAAAACTGAAATAGTATCTTATTGGAGCAGGGATAAATAGATGAACAGCACAGAACTTCTAGAATCAAAGTCCAGTCCACTTAGCGACAGGCATTGTAAGTCACTGGAAAATTACAAGTGGATTTTTAAAAATGAATGAAAACAGTGAAATCACTGGAAAAGGAAAAATCTACAAAATATTTAATTTGGAGATGGAAAAGTACTTCTCAGGTATAAAGTGGAGAAGACCGAAAAGGAAAATCCATATACTTAATTACATAAGAATTAGTCTAAACTTCCAAAAGTCAAAAAGCCCCATAAATTAACAAAATTTTAAAAAAATAATAGATTTTAACATGAAAAATGGTTAATATCCTCAACATAGAAAGGGCTCTTACAAATCCATATGAGTCAATCTAAGTCAAAAGACAATGTACAAGAGGAGGAGCCAAAAACACTTGTGAAAAAAGATCCAGGCTCCCCAATAACCAAAGAAAGGCGTGTTAACACAAGATGCCTTTCCAAAACATTTAGAATTGGAAACTTTAAAAAAATGAACAATCAGTGTCATGGAACTTCTGAGAGACATGTAAAATTGGTACGAACTTTTAAAAATCCTTTAAAAAAATACACATCATTTAATTCAACAACTTCAACTTCAAAATATTTTATCTTAGGAAAACAGAGATGATTATTAAAAAATTTTTAAGACTACATTTTTGCTAAGTATGAAAAATTAGAAATAGCGTAAGACTCTAGCAGTAGGTATTTTGTCAAATAAATTTTTGTATTTAAAAACTATACTAAGTAGACAGGAAAAATTTTGCTATGAAAAATATGTAATGATATGGGAAAATTCTCACCACATGCATAGCTGAAAAGATATGCTCTAAATACTACCATTCCAAAAGTTTAACGTGAAGAAAACATGTGTATTAAGAAGTATGGAGACAGAAACTAAAGTATTATCAATGGTTATCTTTGAGTAGGTGAGATGAACAGTAACTTGTGCTTGAGCTCTTTTGAGCCCTTCTTTTTTCTCCAAATTTTACATCATAGACAATTTTAAGAAAAAAGTTACAAACTACCATCTACTAAACTTTATGAAAACTCTATCACATTTATCCTTTCCCAACTAATTCCACTTCTAGGAATTCACCCTAAGAACATAATGAGAGGTGCAAAAAATGTAAAATGAGGTTTATCATGTTATTTATAATAAACAAAAAAATTTGGCAATACTAGGGAACTTTTAAATAAAAGTGGGGCTGTATGATCAACTGTTGGAGAGCCATACAAAAATTCTACTGGAGTATTATTATCATCAGAAAACACAACTACAGTTGTTAAAAACAGAATATAAAAGAGTATAACTAACTTTACAACGTGAGCCTAATTTCACAAGATATGCATGATCAATACACAAAGAGAAGAAAGCAAAATTTAGAGAAATGTTAATAGTGTTTATCTGAAAGTTGGATTACTTTGTTCTATTTTATACATTTTTTCATTGAAAATATATTGCTTATACTATTATAAACTGTAGCTCAAAAAAGTTGAATAAATTTTTAAGTTTACATACTTGGTTGCTCCATCATCGTATGTTCCCATTAAGACTATTGTTCCATCTTGTATGGACTTCAGAAACTCAATAAATGGGGCCACATCTGAAGAAAAAGAAAGGGTTGAGGGTTTAATTTCTTATGAACAGGTTAAAAACTAACTTTCCCAACAACTTAAAATTTCCTAATCCTGATTCATCCTGTGTTGTCTTTAGTACTGACATCCCAGGGGCTAAATGAAAAAAAAATATATAGCAAAATCACATTAAAGCATGACTTATGATTTAAAGCAAGAAATGGAGGGGGGCAGGAGAAAGACTCATGGACTCCCTGAGTTTATGTAAAACTGTTTGCATAGATACTTTTCTGAAGAAGAGGATACCAAGATTCACAGGGACTGAAATCACTTCTGTGACTATAAACTGGTGATGTTAAAGAGGTCAGTCTGATCAGGTACTACATGTTCCACCTTGAACTCTTTATAACGTCAGGGTCCTTACTGCCCCCGAGTCTAGTACTCCTTCAAAACTGGGTTACTTCAAATTTACTCAGTTTTGTTCCACGGCAAAGATTCTAATGATTTTCTCTAAATGAACTCTATTTTAAAATAACAGCATTTTCAGTTTAAAAAAAATATAACAGAGCAGCTAACAAATCACTTCCATTTAAATGTAAAGATGGCAGTAAACTGTAATAATGTCTTAACCCAAGGAGTATTTTCAGCAGTAGTCAACCTGCCTGAGATGAAAGACCAGAGCTTCTGGTCACATGACTGATTTTTGACAACAGTTTTGTAAGTGTGTTTCTGTGTGGTACGTTTTGGTAGAACCAATTATGCCGTCAGAATCTAAAACTGATGGCACATTTTAAGTTAACACAGTTTGGACAGCTATGAAAAGTTCTTCTATCTCATTTAAAAAATAATACCTGGCATCTCATTACAAGCTAAAGAAATATCAGAAAAGCTGAGTAGTCAAAAAACAGCACAAATTTCAGGAAGCCTAACAACTCCGGGCTTCCAGGGACCACAGAAAGGGGATGAGGATGGCGAGGTGCAGAAGACAGCCTCCTGCTGATGAATTTCCCAAACCAACAGCTTAGAGAAGAATCAAAGATGAATCAGTGCTGGCTTCCCTCACACTTGAGGAAGAAAGCACCTTCTTTTGGGCACATTCTTCTTCGAGGTGCCAGGCCCTTCTCTGGATGCTGGTGACTAATTTCACCTGCTGCCTGAGTAACTTCCAAATTAGGAAGGTATCTGTGCATTGCTCTAAGTCCAATGGACCAGAAAGAAAATTCTACTTCTTCTCTCAAATATTCATCTACTTGAATAATAATCCTGGTCATGATTTATTTTTGAGACTGAAAAATCATTTGTAAAAAAAGCAATTCAGTCAGTTAAATGTGCTTACATTGGTTATGCCTTTCTACAAATTACTTATTCTTTTCTAAAATTTCAGACAGAAACCTAGGAGTCCAAACCTCTGAATTAGTTGTTCTGCAGAAAACAGGACTCAGATTTTTAAAAGTCTTAATTGTGATATTATTGCTCTTAATCGTACATCACCAGCAATTTTTATGAAAAAGCAAAATGTGTGCAGTATGACTGATCATTTAAATACAGTTGGACATTTAATAAACAGAAAGTAAGAGAAACAAAGTAAACTAACACAAAATAGTACCATTATTTTCTCACTAGTGGGCTACATTATACTGATGTGATTCAGTGCTGGTGACAGAACAGTTACATGTCATTCACACTTACCTCCTCCCCACATGTCAAAATATCTAGTGTCTAATACGTCTCCTGTTTTTCCTGAAAGAGATTGAATTCATGGCAAATTAGGCAACTGAAATATACTCTACATTGTATAAGAAATGATCTTGTCCAATGGTAAGTGTGAATTCATTAGCAGAGAAAGAATTATTTTGAGAAAGACTTAAAATATGAACTGTATGCATCTTAAAATTTTTTCTAACAGGGTAATTTTTGGAAAGGACTTTCTCACTAATCTTGTAAGCCAAAGAGTAGCAAATGTAAGTTCACGCTAACTGCAGACCACTCAAATTCAAAGGTAGATATTTTTCAGCCTTATTTCAGCCTTTCAGTGTTAACCATCTTCTCTTATTTAAAAATTACCCCCAATACATAAACCTTTAAAAAAAATGAATGGAACCATGCTATTTGTCATTAAAGCCATCTTTCAAAAATTTTTATATTTGATTCCCTTTTAAAATGAATTTTCTTTTTGCTATCAATTGAATAGACAAATATGTATAGAACGTTTTATACTTAAGAAAATGAATAAGGTAGAAACGCAAAAATGTATCTCACATGAAAGAAATAAAAAATATTTTCCTCCACCATGAACTGGGTAGGGTGGCTGTGGTTTCTCATTGCCCTTACAGCTTTACAGGGTTACTGTACCAGGAAGAGAGGTGAGCATGCAGTTAGGCAGGCCTCTCTTCATGGGCTCATATTTTTGGATTTGATTTTGCAAGAACGCTTGAGATGTTCAGGACTCAATGTGGATGACACTGAAAAATTACAACTGACTCCCACTCTCCATTCGTCCCCACACCCCATCCAACCATCCCCCACACTTTTGTCGTTTTACACACCCTCATTCATGTCAGTCTATCTTCATATTATGTTAGGATTCCAAAATGTGCAACAAGAATTCATTAATTTAATGTTAAGAGTGGTTGTATCCTGGCAACCTCATGGGAGGCTCTTACACCTTGCAAAGCAAGCTGGATGCTCCCAAGAAAGCATGCTGTAACTACTGAGATGCCAAGTCTCCATGTGCAGTTGGCTTTTTGGGAGGGTGGGAGGGAGGGCTTTAATGTCAAGTGCAGCTCTTTCTGACCTGATCTCTTGAGATCAGAGTGTATTTTACTTAAGGCCATATAAACACCCACTGACTACATCCATAAGCTAAAACAATGATTCTTACCATTTACTAAGGCAACGTTGATTCCTCTTCCAACATTATTCTTAACACCACTCATTAAACTGAAGGGGGAAAGTCAAGAGAAATTTATAATTAGATACTGCATATAAACATACATCAGAGAAATAAAGCCATGCCAAAAAAAAAAAAAAAAGTCAGGGATATTATATACACATACAATCAGTTAGTACTACAGTGGAGACTAAAGAACTCAACGGCAGCTTTAACCACCCGAATCTAATTGACATTTAAAGAACATTCACCCAACAAGAGCAGCATACACGTGCTTTTCAAGTCCTCATGGAGCATATATTTAAGACAGACGATATCATAGGCCAAAAAGTAAACCTCAACAAATGTAAAAGAATTGAAATCGTATCAGATGTGTCTCCGACCACTATGAAGCCAGTAACAGAAAGATAACAGGAACATCTCCACACACTTGGAAACCTAGTGGTATACGTCCAAATAATCTATGGGTCAAGGAAGTCCAAAGTGAAATTTAAAAAACACACTGAAAATATAATTCATTAAAACTCGTGAGGCATAGCTAAGAGTACTGAGAGAGGAATTTATAGCACTAAGTGCTTAAATTTAGAAAGAAAGTCTCAAATTGATAACCTAAGTGCTCATCTAAAGAAAGAAACCTTAAGCGAGTGGAAAGAAAGAAATTAAAAAGAGCAGAAATCAATGAAACAGAAAAGGGAAAAATAGAGGAAAAAAATCAATGGGACAAAAGGCAGGCTCTTTGAAAAGGTCCATAAAATTTAACAAAACTTTAAGAAGACTGACAGAGGAAAAAAAAAAGAGAAGACACGAATCACCAATATCAAGAATAAAATGGGAGGTCCCTACAGACCCCACAGACATCGAAAGAACAACAAAGGAACACTGCACAACTCCACACATGCAAACATGTAAATCTGACAACTCAGATGAGCTGGATCAACTCCCCAACGAGTACAAACCAACACAACTCATCCATCATGAAAGAGGTCATTTAAAGATACTGAATTTGTTTATAAACTCCCCGCACCCCCAAAATCCCCAAGCTCAGACAGTTTCACTGGAGACATCTACCAGGTGTTTTTAAAAGGAATTACCATCAACTCTACACAAACTCTTTAAAAAGACAGAAGTGAAAGGAACACTTCCCAACTTATTTTATATTAATAATGATATCCAAATCTACAAGAAAACAGCAAACCAATAAGATCCATTAGTATACAGGCAAAAATCCTTAACAAAACATTAGTAAATGGAATTCAGCAATATATTTTTTAAAAATTAGCATAAACCATGACTAAGTCAGTTTAGTCTACAAAAAAATACAGCTTAACATCATACTTAACGGTGAAGGACAACACGTTCCCCCTAAGGCCAGGAACAAGTCAAGCATGTCCACTTGCACTATGACTACTGAACACAGTACTGGAGGTCCTCGCCAACTGCCAAGGAAAGGAAATAAAGGCGTGCAGATTGGAAAGGAAGAAACTAAAATGGTCCCTAATTGCAGATGGTGTGTGTGTTACCTGTATAGTTGGATAATCTCAAGGAATCTACAAAAACTTCCAAGAGGTTTCAGAAGTAATAACTTAATTCAGCAACATTACAAGATACAAGATCAATATAAAAATCAACTGTGTATCGATGCACTAACAATGAACACAAAGAAACTGAAATTAAAAATACAATGCCATCTATACTTCAATAAAAGAAAATACGACATCATCTACAATTGCTCAAAAAAGTAGAGGATACTTGGGTATAAATCTAATGAAGCATGTGTGGGACTTTATGTTGAAAGCCACAAAGTGGTGATGAAAGATATGAAAGACAAAAATAAATGAGACATGTCATACTCATGTACTGAAAGACTGAACCTTGTAAAGATGGTCAGTTTTCCCCAAATTAATATACAGGCTTAACAAAATTCCTAACAAAACCCCACCAAGATTTTTTTGTACATAGAGGCAAGATTAATCTAAAATGTCATATACAAAGGCAAAGAAACCAGAGAAGCTAAAATAATTTCGAAAAAAGAAGAATTAAGTTGGAGGAGTCATTCTATCCCATTTAAGAGCTACTGCATAACTAGTGTCATCAAGGGCATGTGAATGTGTTGGTGGCGGGTCTAGACTAAGGGAACAGACAGAGAACCCAGAAGTGCACCAGCGGAACCAAGGCCAACTTGTTTTTTGACAAAGGAGGAGAAGCAAGTCAATTGAGAAAGGAGAGTCATTTCAACAAATGGTAATGAAGGAAGTGGATATCCGTAGGCCAAAAAACTGAACCCAAACCTGAATCTCACATAAAAATTACATACAAAATCTCATACAAAAGTCTCATACATATTCAAAAATTAATGTAGAATGGATCATACGGAACACATAAAACTGTAAGAATTTTAGAAGATAATACACAGAAAAACCTTTGGACTCTAGGGCCTGCTGAAGAGTTCTTAGACATGACATCAATCCATAAACAAACAACAAAGCACAGTCCGAAAAAGAAAAAAAAATCGATAAATTGGACTTTATCAAAATTAGTAACTTTGGTTCTGCAAAAGACCCTGGTTAAGAGGAATGAAAAGACAAGCTACAGACTGGGGGGAAACAGTTACAAACCACGTATCTGGCAAAGGACTCATGTCTAGAATATATTTAAAAAACTCAAAACTCAGCAGTAAAAAACCAAATGATCCAATTAGAAAGTGGACAAGGGACTTGAATAGATATTTCACTGAGGAGAATATACAGGTGGCAAAAAGACAGATTAAAAGACATTCAACAGCACTAGTCATAAGAGAAAACTGTGGTATCAGTACACACCTATTAGAACAGCAAAAATAAAAAATAGTCACAATGCCAAATGCTGGTAGACATACAGAGAAACTGCATCTCTCACGTGTTGCTGGTAGGAAGGTAAAGTGGAGCAGTCACTCTGGAAAATGTATGGCAGTTTCTTATAAAGTTAAACATACATCACACAACCCAGAGCTTCTGGGCATTCTATTATAGAGAAATAAAAATGTACATCCATTCAAAAATCTGTAAATGATTTTTCATAGCAGCTTATCAGGAACAACGAAAAACTGGAAACACTGAAATTGTTTGGTGGAAGACAACAGGTGATGGATAAACTGTGGTATATCCATACTATAGAATATTACTCAGCAATAAAACAGAAGCAAATTATTAATACACAATAATATTTCAAGAGCATTATGCTGAGTGAAAAAAATCCCACTGTAAATGGTTATATATTGTATGATTCTTTCTATTTATACAACATTCTTGAAACACCAAGATGACAGAAATGATAAACAGACTAGTGATTGCCAGAGGTCAGCGGTGGTGGAAGTGACTGTAAGAGGGCAGTATGAAAGAGATCTACACATGTGATAAAATGACACAGAACTACACACACGTGCAAATGCCAATTTCTGTTCTGATACTGTACTATAATTATATAAGACACAACCCTGGGGAAAACTGGGTGAAGAGCACATGGGACCTCTCTGTTCTATCTTTGCAACTGCCTCCAATTTCTGCAATTACTTAAAAAATAAGTTAAAAAAGAAGCACTCTACTCCCAGGTCCATTAAAAAAGGAAAAGCATACAAATTTGATTTGTAAAAGCTTAGTAGCATTTAACTAGTATTTACCTGTACTGGTTGCAAATCCACCTTCAAAATTTCACTTGTCATTTTCTAAAATTTCAATGTAGTAAAGTACAGACCTTTTTTATGTGTGTGTAAGACCAGTCCTGAAAGGGGGGCCATAAAAGAACCAAACAAATCTGCTATACAAAAGAAAGAAGTTTCAAAATGCATTTGCTCCGCTCCTTTCAGAAAAGTATTGGGTAAGTGAACTCAATCATTCATATGAGCAGTCGTAGCAACGATTAGCCTGGCATAGTAATAATTAAGTGTCCCGGTGTCACCTCCAAGTAGAGGTCATCTCGGAGTGTGTGTGCATCTACCACGAGGCAGAGAATACAGGCAACAAAGCAACACTATGACATAAGCTTCCCACAAGAGGGCAGTAGCTTATCAATTTTTAAACCTACAGCAAGCAAATGACAAACCACTGAAGATTTTAAATGTATAAGGCTTAGTCACTCTTACTAACATGACTGCAATATTTCCTTCTATCCTTCATGAATATGCAGGTACCCCCACCACCACCACGCCACACCTCTAGGCAAAACTCTAAAGACAATGCCTATGTAGTCTATATAGATTCTACATCCTTGAATATAGTTTTGTTTCAAATGTCTATTATATGTTCCAGATATTATATCTTAAAAGTAGTTCAGAGCAGGGGTTAGCCACCTTCAGTCTATGGGCCAAATCTAGCCAGCTGGCTGGTTTTTCGTTTGTTTAAAACTTAGAATGGATTTTACATTTTTAAATGGTTACATTTTAAATGATTATGTGAGTACCTACATCATATCTGTGATTTTTACCTTTCGGCTCTGACAGCCCAAAATACTACCTGACACTTCAATGTGGGGAAAAAAGAGAAAAAAGAAAAAAAATCCCTCAGAGTAGTATTCTGTATCATTTCTATACCAAACATTAAGAGTGTAATAAAAGGTGAAATATTATTCCTAACATCAACTTCATATAAACTAAAATCACGGGTGTATGTCTAAAATAAAAGCTACATCTTGAACATACGTAAATTCTGGGTTCTCTAATACGAAAGGAAAAAGCCACAGTTCCTGTACGGTGTGACATGATGTTTACACCCAGGATTTTCTATTTCTAATCAATGAGAAGTTTGAAATCCGTCTCAATCTCCATAATATATCTTGCCGGTAGCCACTTGTCCTTAAAGCCATGACCTCAACTCTAAACTGCCATCTTTTACGTGTACTGAGGTTTGTAAATCTCAGTCTATGATGACATTATAGGCTTGACTCATGTGGAAGGGCTGCCCTGTGCACTGCAGGATGTTTAAGAGCATCCCTGGCCTCTACAAGTAGCACATCCACAGCTGTGACGTCCCAAAATGTCTCCAGACCTTGACAGGTGTCCCTGGGGAGAAAATTACCGCCACTGAGAAGCAATGATCCGAACTAGTCTCCGAAATGAGTTTGCATATGCTCAGAGCATGTGTAGGAAAATATTAAAATTTCTGCTGATGTATTTTTTAGTATCTATTTATATAACTTAGTGAGTACACATGCAAAAATGTCTCCTGCCAGTGCTGCGGGGTGGGGTGGGGGAGAGGAGAATCAAAGAGCTGTGGCAGCTACAGGTGATGGTCCTCCACCGCTGCATCTGCTCTCCTTTTCTAACACTTTTACACGGCAGTCAGATCGCTGCTTCTTCAATGTAAATTACCTCATGATGCGTCATGTTCAACAACTTCTCAGTCCACTCAGAAAAGAGCTCATCTTCACCTGCGTGGCCTGTAAGTTCCAATGGCCCAGCCCTCACTCACTTCTCTCCAGCTCCTTCCCACCTTAGGGCCTTCGAGGATGCTCTTTCTTCTGTCTAGAATGCTTCTGCCCCACCCTTCATCTGGCTGTCTTCCTTCTTATCCTTTAGTCCTCAGATTAAACATCGCTTGAGAGACTATTCCTTGACCCACTCAGTCTAAAGCTGGACCCCTCGACCTCACCTGGCTCACCCCCATCAGCAGTCACCACACAGCGCTACTCTTCAGGGTGCATGCCACGGTCTGCATTCATTTGCACTTACTTCTTATATCCATCTTCCCACTAGACTGCATGCTCCATGAGAACAGAGACTGTGCTCAGTAAATACTTGTTGAGTAAGTGAATGAATGATGCTAAGAAAATTCAGACTCTTTAAACTTTTTGTTGGAAAAACTTTCAATACACAAAAAGAACAGACTAGAAAAAGTACTGGACTGAGCATCGTCCCTACTGTTTGTCCACTAGGGAACCCTGGACAATTATTCAGTCCTTCTTCAAGGACTGTTTCAGGGCTGGAGGCATAGCTATAGAATCCCATCCGTTATTTAACCTCTCATGGGAATGGCAGAATCATTCCTGAAAAGGGGGTGGAGAGGTGGTGGCCTGCCTCAATCCTATGGTTAAAGAAACAAACATGAATTCTACACGACATGCCCTGCAACCTAGAACCAAATCCTCTGGCTCTGAGTCTGTATTTACTTTACCAGACTCTACTGCATACAAACATACGCTTCTCTTTTCTTTTCAACCTATATAATCTGTGAATAGAGAACCTGCTGGTAAAATGAGTTTGATCTCCTCCTCTGTGCACTGAAACTTACATGCTCCAAGGGGGCAGAGGTCTCCAAAGACCGTCGATTATGAGTTACGTATTCTAAGACGACTTTCTACTTATTCCTCAGAATTAAATTTGTAGCCTCTTTAGCCAAATAAGGTGAAAAAGAGGAATGAGAACATTCTCAGGTAATGGGAAGGGTATTATATAATATCTACAAGCTTTAAAATCTAAGTGCTTTACTGCTTAGTTCAGAAAAGCAAGACGGTTATGAGAAATCAGAGGACAAGGGATCATCATCAGTATGAGGGAAAAAAAGGAAATGAGTAGAAACTTTACAGATCACCTGGCTCAAGCCCTTACTTTTTCAAGAAAATTGTTATTCTAAGGGGCTAAATAATCTGCCCATAGCTAACTGAAAAGGGGGCTAGGATAAAAATGTAAGAGCTTCTGCATTAAAAAGACAAGACAAACAAAATGCTGGGAGAAACTGCCTAGCTTCCTCCTTCCTGTAAATTACCTCATTCTTTATTCTACCCAATTAATGGCACATTTACTATTTTACATGAAGTTTAAATAAGCTCATGGATCTAATATTTCAGGCAAAACCAGATTAAAAGTAACCAACTAAAAGTTGGGTTTGCGACTTCAGAAACAGGAAGTCCACTTCAAGTGACAGTCAACACTGAAGGAGGCGATTGAAAAGCCTAAAAGATATACTTTGTAGAGCATCTCAGTAATAAGAAATCATTCAGCTTAGTGGCAAGCAGTTCTGTGCCACAGCGAACTTCAGGTTACCACTGGGTAATTGCACACTTCAACAAGCAGCATTCAAACATTTAGAAGGAAAGACGTTGGTCTGTAAGATGAAGCGTTCATCATCTAGGGCAGTGCTGTCCAATGGGACTTCCCGCAGCGATGGAAACGCTCTCTGCGCTGTTCACTTGGGCAGGTACGAGCCACATGTGGCTACTGAGCACTTGAGATGTGGCTGGTGTGACTGAGGAACTGGACTTCTAACCTGAGGTAATTTAAACAAATTAACTTTTCCCCTATTACTTAAGAATCAAAACCCAATAGCCACCTGTGTCTGTGACTACCAGATAGGATCTAGAGAATTCACTCAGAGGAAACCTCTCTTCTTTATAGGAAGCTGCATGAATGCTGCGTTCTTATGTCGCTTTAGTAAGAAATTTAAGAACTTTAAGACTCCTTAAATGAGTGGGGACGAAAACTATACAACATAAATGGAAATCACTGTTCTTTGGCAAAAGCATGCCCAATACATTTTCAAAAGACCCATGGAATTCAGGTTCAATTTGCTGAAATTTAATAGCACACCTTATACTTCCAAACTGATAAATACTTACACATTGTCCTCTAGGCAGATTTTGGGTCCCACCACATTGGCAGCTCCACTTGCCATTTTAAAAGCAAAATGCTTCTCAGGACAAGCTTTTGAGATCCCACATTTATATCTGGGAGGTTTTGTAGCTTCGGGAAGAAAAATATTCTTTTAAGAAAATAATAATGGACTCTGTAATCAGTTTGTTTCATATCTCAAACCACAAAGGGCATTATGCAAAACACCAAGATACACGTATCTTAAAATACATGCTAGGTTTTTTTTTTCTTTTTCCTGAGGGTTTCAAAGAATCTCAAAACAAAACCAAAACAGAACTTCTTAAGAAACAAGCTAATAATTAACATAAATGAAGCAAGTAATATGATCTAGATGAAGGTAAATATATTTTATCTAATTATTTTTAGGCTTATTTCAAAAATTCAGGATGGGGAAGGTTTTGAACTGTTACTCTGCATTTCCAGTGTGTGTACACACAACAAATGGACAGTAAAAAGCCTGATGCATCACTGGGTACCTGCTCAGGACTAGTTCTCACTAGGGACTCTCCTTACACGCTTTCTGTACATATAATACTGAAGCTAAAACACATCAATGGGAGAAAATATCCATCATAAATAAATACCAAAATACTGAGCTCTCCAATCAAATAGCATCCTTATAACTTGAAAGAATAATTTCCAAAATCAGTTTTGCTCACGTTGAACTACATTCGTTGTTTAAATATAAGCCCTCCTATGTCTACGATAAAACAGAATAAACCCCCTGGAAAATACTGAGATGAAATACTTACAACGTGCAGCTGCGTCCAATGCAGACCTTGCTAAGGGGGAAAAACAAAGTTATCTCTGTTATAAAAGGAGTAAGGCTACTGGCAAGTATCACTTTTAAACATAAGTGAAGCTAACAGGTAGGTCTATAAAAATGTGTTTAAGGTATCGCTTACTATACAATAAATAAAATATGAATATCACTATGGAGATAAAGTGAGAAAGTAACTTTAAGCTACATAATTCATTACAAACAATTATGTAGAGGAATTACGGAGAGCAGTATTTTATTATTGATCGAATATTTTATTTTTACCTTTACAGTTTTAGTTTTAGCTATCATAAATGTAAATCCCAATCAGAAAGTTACACTACAAGCTTAACTTTTTAAAATTAATTTAAAAAATTTTTCCCAGCTTTCTTGAGACACAGTTGACACATAACATTGTGTACATTTAGGTGTACAACATGTTGATTTGATGTATTGGTAAACTGCAAAATGATTACCACTACAGTGGTATATATAGTGGTAAGATGCCATACCACTGTAGTACCAGCTACCACCTCCATCCCATCACACGTTACCATTTCCTTTTTGTTTGGTGAGAACATTTCAGATCTACTCTCTTAGTAACATTCAAGCATATGATACCGTATTATTAGCTATAATCACCACATTGTACATTCCATTCCCAAACTTGTTAATCTTATAATTGGGAGTTTGTACCATTCAAGCAATGTCTCCCCATTACCTCCACTCCCTCCAATTCTTAGTAACCATGATTCTGTTCTTCTCTCTCAGTTTGTCCTTTTTAGATTCCATATATAAGTGATATCATACAGTATTTCCACTTCCCTTCAAATGACTTTAAATACATACTTGGTGACTATTAGAGTGTTTAAAAGTTGTTGCTGCTGTATGGTGTTGTGACACATGCACACAAAGCCCTGGAGAACACATGTAAATCCGTCTCAGAGGTCAGGCTAGGAGATTTTGGGGGTGGGAAGAGGGATGGTGGTGACAGGGAACTTTAATTTCTCTAAAATAGAAATGTGTTGGGTGTAGTTAAAAAAAATAAAGTCATTACTAAGAGTTCTATAATTTATCAGTTCAAGTAAACCAGAATTTTCTGATCAAATCTTAACTTGAATGCAGTAGATCTCAACCTGGCCATCTACTCTTAGAGCCTTATTTAAAAGCTCTAACATTGGATCCCAGCCCAAGAGATTGCAATTCAGATCATCAATAGTACTGCGGACAGCCAGTTCCTGATTTGGCTAATAAGTATGTGGTGTCATAAGTGTTTGCCAGCTGTTTGACTATAAATAGTCACTTAGCTTTTCGTTCTGTACTATTTTAGATAACTGCGAATTTCCTGTAAAACCAGTACTCAAACTAGAGAACAGAATGTTAAAGCTGAAAATAACATGCACGTGTTTAAAAAGAGGGAAATCACTAAGTAAATAAAGGTTATTAACTCTACAGAACACTCAGAATATTACGAACCATTGAAGTCATAAAGGCAATGTAGTAACATGGGAAAAGTTTAACGCATGAAATAATACAGAAAACACACTTTTTGTGAGTAATAAAAAATATTCATGGGTAAAGACAAAAGCCTGAAGGAAACAAAAAATGATCAGTTAGTGAATCAGGGTGCTGGGATTACTGGGGCTCATTCTTTCAATTTCCTTAATTATGTCATACAAGGGAAGAATAATTCCAGGGATCATCTGGCCCAACGCTCTCACTTTTCTAAATGAGAAAATTAAAGTCGGAGAGTGATCAGCAACCAGTGATTAGCAGCATGAAGATTAGAAAGTCTCAGTACCGCTTAGACATAAATAAACACGTATCATCAGGCTCCGGTGTTAAGATGCTTACAGAAGAACAGCGTTCAAATCAGGAATTCTGGTATACCTAACTTACGGTAGGCAAACGCTAGGCAAACGCGGGGAAGACAGCGAGATCAGAATGGGGTAAGTTAACAGCTCATTCACATATGCTGGGCACTCTCAAAGTACTTTTGCATATATGGTTGATTTGCTCATCACCTCTGTTTTAAAGAGAAAGAAACTGAGAACAGACAGGTTTGCTGACTGGACTTGTTCTATGCATAATCAGCCACTGGCAGAGCTAGTTCTCAAAGCCACATCTAATTCTAGCACCGAAACTCATGATGCACCACCCTCAAAACGGGAACGTCTGAGGTCTCATGATCACAGGTATAACAACCACTAGCCCTGCTAGAAGCAGGAAGCCAGCGTAGCGAGCTCTTAGGACCACCCTGCTGACTGCAGAGTGGAGAACAGACTGCAGAGGGTTCAAGACTCGAGACAAGACGGCCACAAGGGCAAGGATGCTGCAGAAGTGATCCTGCTAAAAAAGAGCAGTAGCCTGAACAAAGATATGACTGTGCATCTGAAAGAAGCAGACAGGCTCAGAACCACCAAGGAAGCAACGCCGGCGGGACGTGGGAATGGACTAGATGGAGGGGTGATGGAAAGGGAGGAATCAAGTTTACCTCTCAGACATTTGCTTTTGGAAGCGTTCATTTATCCATTCACACGAGACAGACGACAAAAACACTGTCTCCGCACTCAACGGGTTTGTCATCTAGGGAGGAGACGAGGTGTGGGATGAGTGATGAGTTCTCTGCTGGACCTGTTCATTTTAAGATACTTGGAGAAGATCTGGGTGGACAACCTAGAAGCCAGCTGTAAGTGAGATCCGGGATGAGGATGTAGACTGGAAAACTGGCAAGCGAAGAGGCCGTGCAAAGGGAGGATTTAAAGTGAAGAGAGGGCTGGGGAGAGAAACCTGAGACACCAGTCATCAGTACTGCTCAGAGGAGGGTGTGGCTGAGGAAAAGGAGGCAGAAGGAAAGCCAGGGACGAGCCTTCTGAAACGGTCAAAATGGGTTGTTTGTAAAACTTAAGATATATTAATACATAACAAATGCTACTCAAAAACCTTCATTAGGATATCATCTGGGTGAACTTTCTTAGTCATCAGGCTTTTAATTTTAAGTAAATAACATCACCTCCATTTAATTTGTCTAAGAGTAAGAGGAAAAGATGCTTAAAGAAAACAAGAAACATCTTGTGGAAAACTTTTCAGGTTAAAACTAATTTTATCCAATATTCCTCAAAAGCAAAATCCCTCCATTTGGCCTGCAATTCTGAGAATGTTAACACCTGGAGGCCAAACAGATACATTTTCATAAATAAAACAGGATGTTTTCCACATGTGGAGCACAGGCACAATATACAAGCACAAAACCCTCTCCTTTTCTGTAACGTCCATCCTGAAAATACCTTGGTAGCTTTAGTTTTTAATGTCTTTCAAAAAATACAGCTTTTCACTTCAAGGAACAATAATAAACATTTCTGATTTGATTTCATCAATGAATGTCTTTCAATAAGTCAGGCTAAAGAAATCGGTAAACTACCTTGTACTTTAGTTTTTAATACTATCTCAAGTAATTTATGCACATACTATTTCAATGGTTTAAATCTGAAAGGTAAAAAAATTAACTAAAGGAAACATCAAGTACTTACAATATATGCAAAAAATAATTTGACTGTTTTCAGTACATTTGCCAGTTGTTAAGTATTGATGTTGAAAACTAACAAAATGTTAAACCACAGTCATAGCTAAGACTGGTACCCACCCTGATACACTGGTGTGACACTGCATATGGTCTTATATGAGAAACTGAGAAAAGGTTATGCAGGATCTCTCCAAATTATTATCATTTTTTTGTTACAAATGCATGTGAATCTACAATTATCTTGAAATAAAATGTTTTGTTAAAAAATTGTTTAAAAAATCCCAATCTAGTTTGGTAATTTCAATTATTAACTGCAGGCAAAATTTTTCATTCTTCCTTTCTAGAAATGTTTGTCTTATTTTTCTAAAACAGTACTATGTAATCAACTCAAATTCAAATTTACAGAAATTATCAAGTAAAGATGAAGAAATGGAAAAATTCATCACCAAAAGAACCATAGTTAATCTCATGGGTCTCCTTAAGACACTGATTATAGAGTTAATCAGTTGAGTTAAACTTGTTACCCTTTGGTAAATTAAATTAGATGCTAAACAAACGGCAAAGACAACCATGTTTCCATCTTGGCTCAATTATTCTGAAATAACAATTAAAAGCAATCACACAAATTAAATTTTCACCAATTCAATAAACTGGAATCCAATGAGGTCTTGCAGATAGAGTATGACTTCAGTTATGACAACAAAGTAAACCATCTGCCCTAAGGATGCCTACATTAAACAGCTAAAACACACACAATAAAAACTGGCAGGGTCCTAACATCAGGAAAAATCAGAATGAAATTTAAGAGACAACAATCCTAGTTAAGGTAGTTTAGAGTTTGTTCATTGCTGAAGACCAATGGCTTGTCAACTAATACAGCTTTAAATGAAAGCTTTGAAAATACTCTTCCTCCCCGTGTAAAAATCCTAGTCCTCAATTATCTACATTCATTTTTCCATTCAGTCAGCATTCACTGTCTACAGGACTCGGCTGGGAGAGCAATCAGCAGGAGTCGAGGCTGAGGTATGAAAGGACAGGACAGGGTTTGTGTCTGTAGTCCGTGTGCACCCGAGCAGAGCGAGTGCACCCACAGGGAGGTGGGCTGGGGGGCGGAGAACAGGTGGAAAGGCAGAGACAGGCGGGGGGCTTTGAGTGCCATCCCAAGCAGAGAGTTTAGATTTTACTCTCCAGTGATTAGAAATGCTAAAGGTTCAAGAGTTTTCAGAGAATCTCTCTTGAGAGTGGTGAGACAGGCAGGTGTCAAAGGTGACATACAGACGCAGGCACATCCCTGTGATGTCCGAATAAACAATCCAGCCTAGAGATGATGATCCAAACCAGGGGAACCCCGTGGCCTCATCCGGCCACTTCTCTCGGAAAACAGCGGGCCTTCCTCCAAAGTTGTTTTCCTGTTTGCACTGACAGTCCTGTTGCCTCCCTTCTCTCAAGAAGCCTCTGGTTCTTGTCTGTTCACTCTCCTCCCACTGATCTGTAATTCACTGACTCTTTGCCCAAGGCCTACAGACAAGTGAAAGTCTCGCCATTACTTCAAAAAAGAAAAAAATGTTCCACTTGCTTCTGTCTCAAGCTAACATCCCATAACCTTCTTCCCTTACCATCAACCTTTCTTAGAAGAGTCACAACACGATGTTTCCACAGCAGCACTGAACAAGTCCTCAATGCTTTCCTGGTTTTTCTGCGCCATCATTCCACTGAAACCAGCTGTGCTCTCCAAGGACCCCAGGCTGGCCCCTCTGCAGTAACGGAAGTATGCAGCCCAGAAGAAGTCAAGAGAAGCCTCACAGCGCTTCGCAGTAACTGCTCTATGCTCTCTCTTGGATTCTTCATTCTAAGTTGGGTGCCAAAAAATAGCTCAGGAGGAGAATAACGAGTATGTTAGGAGGAATGGTTCAAAGGGAGGATTTCATAACTGGGTAAGATGAAAACGTATAAAAAGATGCCCTGAGGGAGTATGTACGACAGCTCCTGAACTACTTGAGAGATCATTAATGTGGAAGAAGCCCCAGCAGGTAGAAGCAGGATCAGTGGACTGAAATTACTTGGGAGTATAAAAGACAGAATTCAGTGCGACACAAGTACTTGTAAGTAGTCACTGTAAGAAAAGTCACCTGAAATGCACAGAAATGAAAATTTAGAAATTGACAGCTACACGCCGAAACCGTCTCCAGCCTTGATGCTCAGTATATGGAGCAGATAGGACACTCAGCTTCCCACCTGGGGGCCTGTTAGGAGTGCAGATTCCCAGGCCCCGTCAGGGACACCAACTCAGAATCTGCATTTACCATGATTCCCTGGAGGTTCCTTTCACCTTAGAGACTGAGAAGCACTGGTGAAGGGAGTCTTAAAACTAGATGCGAGAGGGAGTGTATTAGGTCTTGGGGATCCCTTCCAAATATTAATTTATGGAAAGCAAAACTCACTGTTCCAGAGATCTCCAAGCTGTTTCATCTGATTCCTACCTCCTGCATCAAAATACTATTTCTAGGTTACTCACCTTTCAATGAGTAATTTTTTTAGTACTTTAATCAATGCTCAGCCAAAGCCTATTCAAATATTTCAAATATTGACTTATTTTATTAACTTAAAAACTTAATTTTGTTTAAAACTGAGTTAAGGCAGCTTACAATGGTATATTTACAACATAGCATTAAATAAAGTGGTGAAAAAAAAGAGTTGCAGAAGGAAAATAAGGGTAGGAAAGCAAGATGGATTTCTATGACTGGTACTTAAAATGCACTGTCATAACTCCTGACCACTTGCTAATTGAGAGTTAGATTTGATTCCAAGTGTTCAAGCAGCCAACTCAAATAGGGTGTGACATCCTCTGCAATGTGCATTTAGAATGCCATGATTAGTGTCCCTACACATGCACAAAATAGGCACCATTAAATATACTCAATGCTGAATATAAGATTCATGCTTTATAATGAATTAACTGTAAGGTTTTCTATTGTTTATTTTAGAATATTCTAATGAGTCATACTTACCAATATAATTAAATTTTCTTTTCTAGATAGACTAAACAGCGTGACTCAATGTTGATAACTATTAAAAATTCAAAGACCATCTCACCAAAAATAAAATTTAAGAAAGGGAAAAAAAATGAAACTTACCAAATAGATTTCCTAAACTTGCATCCATTTTTATTTCAAATACTTGCGATATAACATAGAATGTCAGTAAAAATACTGCCACAGCTACCACCAACTTTGCAGCACCTAAAGGGCAGAAAGAGTTCAGTATGAGCTTATGAGCCCACAGAACTTTAACTATACACTTCCATGAAAAATGTAAGTTTATTTAAAAAACTATTAAGACTAATAAATTTCTACTTCTTATTTAGGGGATCTTAATTTTACTTGTGTTACAACAAAAACTGTATCAACAATCCATCAAGATAAAGGATTTTCCTGATCAGTGAATTATCAGATGGGCTAGCAACCTAGACACAGGAGTGCGTGAATCACCTGCCTATAGTTATCACATCTGAAAAAAAGGGACTTGCTATCAACTGCTGGCTGACTACAGGAGTGTAAGCTAATGGAACACCACCACCAAGTGTATGGGATAATGCGTTCCCGATCCTTTTCAAACATGAAGGGCAATACGACACAGAGATGATACACAAACACTCGACCTTCTGCAGACAGTAAGGCAACAGACCAGGATGTCCACTCAGCAAGGAATTCTCAAGCGCAATGTAACAGGTTTACTGTCCTCACCAATCAACGTATCTCTTGGAGCACAGAGGTGCTCCTGGTGTGGTGAACCACAAAGAATCTCCCCTTATACTTAATACCTATGTTTAAGACAGGCCTTCTCCACTCCTGGAGGACTTAACTGGTATCCATCACGTACGTATGCCTTGTAACTGGTTGCATGGTAAGCTCTGTGAAGACAGACTCTTAGCATTCCATACGTTATATCTTTAACCGTTTCTGAGGGCCTTAGAAACAGCACTGCTAGTAACAAATTATAACATCTATCACCACGTGTCTTTTTTCTCTACAGCTAAGGAAATCAAAGAAAGAAAAAAAATACAAGATCGGAAAGGAAATGAAAAACGGCAGGAAAGAAACATCATCTTCCTACTCTTAGAATTTCAGAGCCATCTCACTTTTCACTCAGGAACACTGTTAATATTCGTCTGGATGACCGCCATTCCCGACACAGCCCAGGCTTTGCACAGTATTCCGCTAACACCAAATTACCACTGTCTCTGAAGAAACTGCCAAAACTCAACTTACTCGGTAAGAAAGAGTAAAAAAATGCACTGTGTTCATCCTAATTCATAAACCTAAAGAGACCAGGACTGCATCCTACAGGGAGGGAAGTGAATGAACTGATGGTGCTCAGAGAGGTGGAGGATGCTGACAGCTACTCATTTCTACTCAGAAACAGTCTCTGAATGTAGAAATGGGATGGCAATGAGGAGGCCTGAACAATGAACTAAACAGTCCCCACCCCCACTTCCTGTGTCTTACCTTCTCACCCTCCAGAAACTGCTTCCTGTTTTCAAGAATGACTACAGGTCATCTGCATTTTTAGTGCATGAGAGTAAAATTCCATTAGGCTTTGAACTCTTCCCCTACAGGATCCAGCAGGGTGCCCTGTACATAGTAATACTCTTAACAAGTATTTGCTAAACAGATGAATGGTTAACAGGTGGCATATTCCTTCTTGATCATTTAAGATCAAGGGTTGGAAGATTATTTATCACATGATAGTCTTAAAAATCTCATTTTCTAGCAATCATGGGCATGTGCAAATAGTGATCATCTTTCCCTGTCCCTTAAAGCAGACGTATGAAACCTTTGTTGTTCAAGACTGAAATATTAAAATGATTAAAATGCCAAGTTTATAATACATAACAGTTGTAGACGAGATTCAACAGCAAGCTAAACCTCAGGCTACACTACACTATCTATATACACCATGTATACAAATACATACATAAACATAAAAACACACACACACCGTTTACTCAGTGCCTACTAAGGAGCTAACTGCTTCATAAGCATAATCTCATTTGTCCAGCCTTTCAAGATACTATTTTCATTTTACAAATAAGGAGAACACAGTCAAAAATTTGGATCACTTGGCTAAGGTCACAAAACTAGGTAGTGGCAGAACTTAGTCTTATACCAAGACCTATTCAATGTTAGGAAACCATCAAAAAAACAAAAACAAAAACAAAAACAAAAACAAAACGAGGAGGAAATAAAAGCTCAGAGAGAGAGAGAAGTTAGAGGTGGAGAAAGTAATTGGTAACAGGACAAGCAGAGGGTCCCTGAGAGGGACAGGCAGAGCCTCCATCAGGTGGGGTTCTGGAAGTTCTGTTTCAGGGGCTCCCCTGAACCGTCACCATCCACTTCCGGACTGGAGGGGCCTGACCACGGCACACCACAGTTCCCACTCCGTCCATGGACTGCACTAATCTGAGTATGTCCCCATTTTTCACAAACCAATAAGCACAAACACTAGATACTGATGTCTCACCATGAGAATAATGGCTATAAGGATATCCAGAGCAAGCAGGATCTTTTTTTTTTTAATTAGAAGAGATTCATTAGTCCAAAAGCAGTAAACTAATAGCCAGTCTTCCCAGTTTCTTCACTAAATGCAGTTCCCTTGAGACCTATACTAGGAAAGTGCCAAATACAAAAGAAGCGCTCACTCAGTGAATAATTACCCATCAATTAACCTTGAAATTAATTGTCAGAATCAGAGAAATGGACTAGATGACAAAGTTAATGTCAACTAGAATAAATGTAGAATTGTAGTAGAAAGAAGAACTTGGCTTTGATTATTTCAAATCACCACGCTTAATTAATTTACCTTTTAGAACCATACTTTTAGAGATGTTCCCCTAGGAATATTTTGTTTGCTGGTGAGAACATGGTAATTAAAAGAAAAGACTATCTTGATTTTGAGCAATGACAAGTTATCTCCTATGACAGACACACAACACTTAGTAGAAATTTCTACATGAAAGTGTACATTTCTTCTTAGGCCATGGCCATGCTGCAGGAGGGGTGGACGGAGGGCCCACGTTTATTTTCACTATAGACAGAAAGAGGTCTCAGCCTCTCTGGTTATTGATGGATCTGCCTTTTGATCAAGATCTGCCTTTTGCCTAAGGAACAGATGTCCTTGTGTAACCTCACTTGTACAAACTGAACTTGAACTAGCAAATACAAGAGTCATTTAAGCAAAACTCATTTTACGGAATCCTTTACATACACTAGTTTTAATTTGAGTGCACACATAGGAAAGATTTAGGCTTTTAAACTTCAAAACTTATTTTTCTCAACAAGCTAGAACTCAGCATAAACAAAAATCAGTCTCTCTAAATTGTCCAAATTGTTCTTTATATGGACGTATCTATTGTTAGGCAAACAAGCTTAATGTATAAATTATGTATAAGGACATAAACATTAAAAACCATAACTCAAAATATTTAGCATAAATAATTTCAACAAGTGTCCAAAAAAACCTATGCAAAACTCACTAAGTGTCCAATTTGTGTCCAACTACATTAAAAAGCAAAAAGACTAAATAATGATTTACTCTGTCATATTCAGCTCACGCTCAATACAGAAAATGATTATTCATTCTCTCATTCAGTCATTACTAAACAAACAGGTTACACAAAAAGCAAAATTATTTCTACTGACTTAAGTATCTTACCTGCTACCCTCATGTTTGGTTTTTCAGTCTGTGGCACTTTTCATTAAATAAGCTCCTAAAATGAAAAGAAAGGCAAACTTATTAGGTCTAGAATGAGCACTCCTCCCTAGATTGAGTCTGGTTTGGAGAGTACATATTACATTAACTAAGTAACTGTCATGACGTTTCTAAGTATTCCACCAATATTAACATTTAAGGAAGCCGCCTTTAGCATCGGGCCCATCTCCTCGCCCGGACCACAAAAGCTCCTGAGAGGAGGGTGTGTCTGAACCTGCCCTGTCCCCGAGCTCCCTAAGTGAGGGAACTACCGAGGGAAAACCTGCCCTCAAAGCATGTGAACAGAAGATAACTCTTCCTGGTGATTATGCATCCTTAAGAGACTTCTGGTATTTAGTTTCAAACCTTCAGTTTTCGGCGGGGCTCTAAAGAGGTTAAGCCGCTTATCTAGTCAGAGAACAGATGACTTGTAGGAACCTGGGGGGGGACGGGGACGGACACCTCAGTCGGCCGCCTCCAGGGCTCACTCCAGGGTCTGGATGCCACAGCGGCTTCAGCACGGGTTAGGATTCAGGGGTCACTGTGATAAACGCTCACAGGAAAGGCATCTCATCTTAATATCAGGGTCTTCATCCTCTTCATGTTTTCCACTTAAGTTTGTGAAAGAACATATTCAGAGGCACAGAACTGCAATTTTAAATATTCCAGCAATGATCATTATTGACAGTGTATGCTATCCATCAAATCAAGAAACCATATTTTGATATTATTCTAACAAGAAATAGATGCTGGAAAAAAAAATCTGTATACATGTTTGCGTGTTTCGTCCCTAAGAAATAACTCAAGATAGGTGAAATTTTAAAAAAGAAAATGGAAAAGCAACCATATGAGTTAGGTAGGAAATTCATGCTCAGGTTCAGCCAGACAGCTTCCATGGTCTATTCAATCTATTGTACAAGAAAGGAATGCAAAAGAAATTTTTGATTAATGAATCACATCAATCAAAAAATATATTTCTTTTAGACTGCATTTTAATACTGACGTTTCAATGCTGATGTCTAATCTAGTATGCTAGATTCATTGAATGCTTCAAATAAAAACAACGCCACACCTCTGAAGGACACTGAGAGAAATGAGAAGTCCAGTTTTCTTATTCACCAACAAGGAATTAGCAGGGGTGGGGGTGGTGAGCCTCTGAAGAATCAATGCTCTTATGCAAACTCCCTTCCTTCTGCCCAATCCACCCTGAAGAAAATACCAACATTTAAACTAACACTGAACTGAGCATTATTGATTTCCTTTCCTTTGTTAGTTATCTGAACACTTTCCCATATGAAAAGTCAATGCCACGTATCTATTTAAACTAACAACTTAGCCACAGGCTAGGAAAACACTAAAAGGAAACAAGAGTTACTGAAGCCACCACATAAAAGCAGAAAAAACAGATAAACAAACAAACAAACAAACAAAACAAAACAAAGCAAATCCCTCAGCTTTTCTAATGAAACCCCAGCTGGTTATAAATACTTTTTTGCCTTTCTGCAAGACTGAACACTACGTTCACAACACACACACACACGCCTTTCCTCCCGGCTAATCTCCCAGGATGATTTCTTTGGAAGTGTGAGGGGCAGCTGGGCAGACACCTGCTGCTCTAGTTCACTGTTTCCATGACCTGCCAAGGAGGCCACGCCTGTGCAGTTACAGACACTGCCTCACCGTGCGGCCCTGTCTGGACCGCTTAGTAAGCCTGCTTCTAAACCCACCACTCGTGAGACCCCCCATACAAGCACCTACAGTGGTCGAGCTGAATTCGGGTTTTCCATTCAGTTTCTCAGAGAATAACATTTTAGTAAAATCTCAGCCACGTCACACTTTTAATTACTATGCTTAAGAAGCAAATGAATGATGCAAGAGTGTAAATCAGCTTAAGGAAAGAGTACTGAATACATTTTGAGAGCAAATCAAGGAGCATCTGAACAAGTTCATACTGTATAGCACAGGGAACTGCATTCAATACCTTGTAACTTATGGTTTAAAAGAATATGAAAATGAACATATGCATGTTCCTACATGACTGAACACCAGAAACTGACACATTGTAAACTGACTATACTTCAATAAAAATATATTTAAAGGGGGGGGGCATCTATTTACTATGTGCTAATTCCAAATCATTCCCAAACTTGTCTTCTTAGGAGGAGACTAAACACAAAGAAAAAAATCTTTAGACAGAATCATCCTGGGGGGGTGGGGGTGGGCGGGGGATAAACCTTAATGGCATCTGATATGAACCTTAATGAACCTCTGACAATCAAGCTGTGATAGAACGGGTCCAGAAAAAACGAACACAACAATGAAAGCAGGAAAAGGGGCCTCGACTGGAGATTCAGAGCTCGTTAGCCCAGAGGCAACAGGTGAAAAGAGTTTATGTTTGTTCATTAAAAAGTAGACGCACAGAAACTAGAGCCATTTACCAAAACAAAAATTCAGGTGGTGGGAGGAGAGTGTTTCCATGAAAGATTTAAAAAATAAAATAAACTGACAGTATATCTACGAAATACATCTGTCCCCCCCCCCAAATGTAGTATAGGTCAAAACAACAAGTCCCAGTGTTTTAGATAAATGACTGAAGCAGATCAGGTTGCTCATGTGTCAAGGGCACAGTCACCTGAGAGTCTAGTGCAAGGAGGGCCACCCTGACACCCCCGTGAGACAGCGTTCTGGGTGAATGCCAAGCCAGTGACCCGGCCTGAAGAACAGTGCCTAAGTTAGGCTCTCTGATGGACATACCAGATTTCTGTGACTTTCTTGTAATTTAAACATTTCCTTTAGCCCAACTGTCTACTTTGGTCTAATTCAGTGAAGTTTTATTAAAATCAGGCCTGAACAAACAGGCATGTCCTAGTATCAGTCACCTGCAGGACAACAGATAAAAACACTGGCCAAGTGATACTTTCATTCTTTCCTTCAGAAGTGGACCCGAGTGATTTCAGGTGAATTACAAGAACACCATTCTGTATCAACAAAATAAGCTATAAAAACATTTTTTTTCAACCAGGAGGGAAAGGTTTTGTCAGTCAACAAAAGCTAGGTAATAATGCAAACTGCAGAGCAAGTCATACATTCTTATTTTATATAATCTTCCCAACAGCCCTATGACATTATGGATGAGGTCAAGGGATTTGTCCAAGGTCATATGAAGGGTAAGAAGATGATACTATAAACAAATCCACTTCCCTTTCACCCCAGCAGCTCACTGACATGCTCCCAGAAGTCTGTTGACAAAATTCCATGCCAATCAATTTGGCTTTTGCAAATTGCTCTGGAAATCGCTAATCTCTCCTGCCAACTAGCCACTCTAGGGCTCTGATGGTTTGTCAGAATGACTAAGCATGTGTACTAGAACACTCGTCCGAGACAGAAACGATACAGCAAAGTGAAGTGTACAGATACACTCACTGATATATTTAATATTAACAAACAACAATTGCTGAATTAAACATTGCAAATTATACTCCACAAATATAAAGAAACTATCACCAATTCAATCCAGCTTTAACTCAGTGCTGGCGAAACGGTGGTGCAGGGGAACAAAATATGCCACCCCAAAATGTCTCTTTGGCATGTTGATTATTTCGAGTTGGTAACGATCAAGGCCCAGAAGACTCTCTGACCTCCCCTCTTCGCTGCCTACAGAATTTAGACAAAAGGCCTATGACAGGAAGGGGCTATCACTGTAGACAACTATGTATAAAGTAGGTGTGCAGACAGGGAGGAATCTAGCAGTTAGAATTCCCCTACTGTCCCATTGTCACTGCATGACCCAGCAAACATTTACCAAACATCTGCTTTTCCAACTCCATGTGAATTGCTTTCCTCCCCTTTGAAGTCCCAAACCACCACCCCAACATCCGCCCTCTTTTGTCTTTAGCTCAAGACAGCGTTTAAGGTGAAAGTTTTGGTCATTTTGGCAAGCTTCTCAGTTTTCCTGGGTCTCCCCCGTGTATACATGTTATTGAACTTTTGTTTGATTTTCTGTTCATCTGTTTCATGTTAATTTAATTTTAGACCAGTCAGAAGAACCCAGAAGGGCAGAGGAAAATTTCCTCCTCCCGGACAGCAATTTTAAATGAACCAACTTAGTGAAGTACAGATGATTCTAATATTCATGTGAACTGGGGTTTTTCAAGAGGACTAAGGAAAAAAGATCAAAGTGCAAGCAAATGGATCTAAAGTATATTTAGGCCCAGTGATGGTTAATTTATACATGTCAATTCTGCTGGGCCAGAGTGCCCAGAGACTTGGTTACACATTCTGGGCGCGTCTGTGAGTCTTTCTGGATGAGAGTCACATTTGAGTAGAGCAGTTTGCCCTCCCCAAGTGAGTATGTCTTGTCCACTGTGTTGGGAGGCCTGAGCAGAACAAAAAGGCTGAGTCAGGCAGCAATGGCTCTTTCTGCCCACTGTCGTTAAGCTGGGACATCGGTCTTCACCTGCCTTCAGACCTGGACTGAAATGTACACCATGGACTTCACCAGGTTCTCAGGCCTGCAGACTTGGACTGGAACTGGACCATTGGCTCTCCTGGGGCTCCTGACTGCAGACCCTGGGACTTATCCTCCAGGGTCACAGCAGCCAATGCTTTGTGACATTTATCTCACTGAGACACTTATCTCCGATGGGTTCAGTTTCTCTGGAGAACCCAGACTAATACACGGCCCCCTCAGGATCAGAATGCAAGAGACCAAATTTTCAGTCCCAGAGCATTAAAAGAAAGAGGAAAATAACATAATACTGTAATCAAAAGGATGCTGCAGCTAAAAAATCACAAGTACACGTTATTCTAATATTTACAAACAAAAGTATGGTATTTAAAGAAAACGATTTGCAAAAAAATAACTGCATTTATGTAAAAATAGAGCAAGTGCTGCCAGCTTTCCTTCAAGGGCCGGATGGTAGATGATTTTGGCTCTGTGACCCACACAGTTTATCTCAACCACTCTGCTCTGCAGCTGTAACTGGAAAGCAGCCACAAACAATATGAGAACAAATGGGCCCAGCTGTGTTATAATGAAGCTTTACTTATGGACACTGAAATTAGAATTTCATAAAAATTTCATGCTACAAAACATTCTTCTTTTGATTTTTTTTTTCTTTCCAACCACTTAAATATATAAAAGCCAATCTTGGCTCATGAACCATATGGACCCACAAGTCATAATAAGTCAACCCGAGGTGAAGGAATAAAAAATGAAATTTACATTTAAGACAATTCTAAAATAGACGAATAAAAATCTTTCCTGAATGTGCTCTACTATTCCGGCATTTCTTGCTGGGCTATTTGCAGGATATACAATTTCTACAAGGCTTCTACTGATCCTCTCAGAAGTCCCAGCACAGAAGTAGGACAGTTCAAACAGCCCCAAACCCTGTGTTCATACGTATTCATCATATGTTTTCATAATCAACTGCTCTCCAAGGAAGAAGCATGTATTCCAGGATAACCAACCTAATGGATCCTCTTCAACAGGAAGGAAGAGTCCTTCCCTTCCTACAGATGAAGCTGTCCGCCTGCAGCAAAGATGGGAACACATCTAGACTCTGGAATGTCTTCCAAAGTGATCCCAGGAGACATTAAAAAATGGAGGAAAATCTTATTACTTCCTATTTCATTAACTGTAATATGATGGTGAGGAGATCATGACATAACTATTTTCTTTTTGTAAGTGTTTAAAAGTGATTATTTTTGTGATGGGCTTAAAGGCCATGGGAGGATGGGTAACTGTGCATCTGATATTTGAACTTTTAAAATTCCAAATATTTAGTTTTAAAAAATCTTTCCTGTAATAGAAAGCTGTCATAGTAGGTGCAGACTGCTATCAAGTACCCATTTCACCCAGATGCCACTATGTATACATCTTCACCAGGAGCGACATGCTTCTGAAATAACAAAATGAAGACGGTGAGAAGGCTGCATTCATTTAAAAGGATCTTAACATTCAGACACTCAGTATGATATGGGAGCTGCTATCACCGTGCTATAAATATTGTGAATTTAACAGAATGTATTATTCACACTAAATGCTAAACAGAAAAAAAACTATAATTACTACCTTGAAAGTATTTTAGTTCTAGTAGGAAATTCTGATATAGAATCCTACAGAATGGTTTTTAAAAATCTACCATTTTAACACACACATGTGGCAGATACCTTTTAAGCATATGACTTGATAAGGATTAAAGAGAAATTTTTTAGATGTCTACCCAACAATTAGAAAAGTATTCCAGGTTTTAAATGACCAAACTAATCTTATATTTTGACTAGAAGGTGAAAAAAAAAAAAAAAGGAGCAGAAAACAAAGTATTTGGGAAGGGAGGGAGGGAGATCTGTATAATTCTATAATGCCAAGAATATATTCACTTTCTCCAAAGATCCCTGAGGAAAATGTAAGTATATCCACTCTTCTGCAAAGTGGCCTTCAAAAAGGTGAGACTGCAAGCAATAAACCAAAAATTTTAAACAATGGCTCAAAAGAATCAAGAAATAGGTTAAGTCTTTTACAAAAAAAAAATTTTTTTAATGCTCTATTAAAAATCTTGAGAGGGATATGGATGACCTAATCCTGGGTTTGTAAGCTGTCTGAACTAGAACCACATGGCTTTACTTACTTTCTTACTAGCAGCATCTTGAAATTACATTAAAAAGAGGACTAATAGCTAACTGGGCCTCAGACACAGAAACAGAATTACAAGCATACTATGCAAAAGCACAAATGCACCGGAAGGCGCCCCCCACTCCCGCCATGTGTCCTGGGTGCACTGAGCTCTCCTCCATAGTCAACACATCATAAGTTGCTATCCTTTATTTTTATTTGGTTCTCCTGGCTGTGCATGGAGAAACACTTGAGAAAACTTCTATCTGATCTGCAGCAGCTGTGTAAAATTCTTAGACGAATGAGACGTGACACACTGTAACTGTCATACTCACTTGTCCCTCCAGTTAAGAACCGGTTAGCAAGGAGCCCTGCTAAGCATGCAAGCATCCTGCCTGTCCCGACTTGGCCCCAGTGACCAGGGAGGGAGAAGTCCCCAGGCCTGACAGACCACAGGCACACCACCCTGTCAGAGCAAAAGTATTTCAACACTGTCCGCACCACACTGAGAATTCCGTAGGACAACTCCTTCCACCAGTGTGAGTTAGCTAGAGGGGCCTCTGGTTCCTACCTCTTCACAAATTTGAGATGTTAGATTTCTGAAATACTTCCGCTGATCAACAAGCATTTAACCATGTTTCCTGTAAATACTTCAGGTGATTAGAAATGAAAGGGACAGGTATTCTGCTCCCCGCCCACCTCTCAAATCCAACAGAGTTAAGCAGCTTTTTCCTGATAAAGATATTTTATTTGCTAAAATGACACCACTGAAGGAAGCACCATAAGCGGGTGGAGATGCTCTTCGCTGAACTCTCACTGGTGAGGTGAGAACTCTAACCTGCAGATATTCTCTCACTCAAGGCCCAATGTGTCACCATGGTGTTTCTTTTTAAGCTGGCAGCCAGAGTTCAGGTCCACTCTGACCCAGACTTGGTGTGGACACCGATGATCACCGCAATATCCTAAAACCACTCAACAGGGGACAGTAGGTGGCTGGTGTGTATGCGTGTAACCTGCGAGCTGGCATTAATAAGGGCTGTGAACTTTCTAACAGAAAAAAAAGGGGAAAAAAGACAGAAATCAAATGATCAAGCCACACCAATCTCAATGTGACATTAAGTCAATATTCTAATGGACTGTGATTACAAAATGGAAATCACCAAAGTACAAAGAAGCTGAAAAATAAGACTCCTGAATTGGACTACCAACACATAAAAGACTGGAAATGGGTGGGATGAAAATACTATGGTGCCAAACGGGAGTGCGTTACACCTTGTGATACAGCTACTTTGCATTTTAAAACAGAGTCATCAGTATAATCTTCACTACAGACATGTATCAAGTGTGGACATCTTATGTTAAACTCTGTCATCAACAAACTTTACAAAGTAAAAGGTCTAAAGGAATGTTGCATTGTAAGCCTTTCATCTCATAGCTTCATAGTAACTCTTTACCATAACAAGAGAGCTTGTGCTTTCTCAGGTACCCAACACTATTTTATTGAGTCTAAGGTGCACACTACTTCCCTTATTTTAACATCTTAAATCAGGATGTGCCTTACAACCACATTTTCCCCCTCTTAGTAGTGACAAAGTCATGGTGTACTTTGCAGATATCTTAGATTCAATGAAACATCGTATCTGGTTCTTAGAAGCCCTGACTATAAAATGACCCACACCATGGGCACAATTACTGGTGGGTTTTTTACAATGCAAATTCCTGAGTCCAGAATTCCTCCCAGAAAGGATAAAAACCCCTGCATGGTTAACAAGCTCACCAGGCGACCCTTATTCTGACTCAGAACTTCAGCTCAACTGTACACCGATCCAAACACACAGAGTAGTTTGGGTAAGGGGCAGGGAGTGAGTCAGATCTAGGCCAAAAAAGCCCAAAGGTAAACCTCGCAAGACAAGAATCTTCATTCTTTCCTTCACAGTGAAAGGAAATTAGCCTGACTCTGGGCCAGGTCTCCTGTGGGGGTGCAGAGGGAGAGGTGGGCAGTGAATAAATCTGGAAATAATGTGTTGAACAACAGAGCGAGAGAGCTGTCTGCAGTGGTTACAACAGAGTGTAAAACTTAAAATCGTCCAAATGTTTTCTTGCAGTCTGCCCCTCTACCAAAGCAGAATTTTGCTTTAAAAGTCAGAATCCAGTTGAAGAAATGAAATGGGGATCAGATTTCTGTAACAGAGTACAAACACACCAAAAACACAAAACAAGACAAAATGACACTTCATTCTGCCTGCTCCCTCAGAGCGCCACAACTGTTGATTAAACAGCTGTAATGTAACTACCTTACTTCTACACTACACCATCCAGGGGGACAAAGATGGATGGGTGGATAGATGGAAAGAAAGGGAGGAAGAAACAGATACTACTTAACAATGGCAAAAATAAAACTAAACACAGTTTAACTATAAGAAGTTGAACACAAGTAGGATAAAGAAGTGTCCAGATCAACAATTGCTACAAAGAGACTAGAGAGGCCCAAATTTACATACAGTATAACTATCTTCATCTCATGTAAGTAGAGCATTTTACATTATATCAGATGAGCAGTTACAGAATTCTATTCTGAATGAATGTTTTAGAATTTCCCTACATATCCACTCCATTTCTACTGTCTTTAAGTAGTCTGCAGAACTTAACTGCACCAGGGCAGATGTCATTTGTCAGCCGAACTTTTCACGTGAAGAAATGGAGGAGCAGAGTGGCTCTATGTGCCCAAGGACCCTGGAGAGCACACCATTTCTCGCACAAAAAGAATGCAAGTTAGCAGCCATTTGCAAAGATCAGGAAGAAGCTTCTAGTGTAAAATTTTCTGAACCAATTAAAAAATTCATTTTTGTTGACCACATGTCCTTCCATACGCATTTAATGATCACTTAACTGCATATGCTAAATGGTATTGTAGTACACCAGATAACCAAGATACTACCCAGACAAGCTTTGCAGAATTTATGACGAAAATCAATTCAGACTCATAGATACAGATGTCCACATAATCTTTTCTCACTAGCACACAAAAACCAGGGCCCATCAATGGATGAATGACTAAACAAAATGCATTAAGTATCTTGGAATATTGGAATATTACTTAGCCATGAAAAGGAATGAAGTACTGATACAGGCTATAACATGAAGCAAACTCTAAAACATAATGCTAAGTGAAAGAAGCAACACACAAAAGATCACATATTGTATGACTCCATTTTCATGGAATACCCAGAATAGGTAAATATGTAGAGAGAGAGAGCAGACTAGTGGTTGCCAGAGGTTGGAGAGAGGGATGGAATGCGGAGTAACTGCTTAAGGAATATGAGGTTTCCTTCCAGGGTGATGAAATGTTGTAGAACTAAACAAAGGTGATGACTGCACAATGCTATGAATGCATTCAATGTCAATGAATTGTACACTTAAAAATGGTAAATTTTGTTATGTGGATTAAATTTAAATTTTAAAGGAAATTGAAAAACTCACCAGAGTGAACCTAGAAAAATAATGAACAGATGAAAATTAATTAGAAGTAAGGGAGACGTAAGTAATAAAACAGCTTGAATCAAATGTACAGGCCAATGAAGATGACAGTGAAAGAATACTGATGGGGTAAACTGTGGGAACTCAGAGGTAGTGGAACACTTCCTCCTGTGAGAGAAAGTCAGTTGACTCTATTTTAGGAGAATAAAAATCAGAAAATCTTTTAAAGTTTAAAGAGCTTGGGAACCATGCTCCACCTTCCCAATCAGAGTAAGGAAATTAGGTAATATATGATATTAAGTAATTTGGTCAATGTCATTTATGAACTAAATGCAAAACTACTGCTTAAAATCAGATATTCTGATCCTAAACTCAGGAATCCTTCTGAACTAAATGCAAGACAAATGTTTGCTATTGTACCAAACTCTCAGCTAGATGGATTTCTGTGAGACTTAAGACCAAGTTTTTTTACTTCTTAGGTCATGGATTTTTCAGTTTTAAGAAATGGGTATAAAAGTGGACTCATTGTCTCAAAGATAAATTAGCTCTGTGAGGCCCCAGGCTGTCTTATTCATAGCATCCATGATACCTATAACTCCTGGCATGTGGAGACCCTCTCATATGTCTAAATGAATATATAAGTTTTTGAATACTGAGACTGGCCATGTAAGACCTAAGATTTGTGGTTAAAAAAAAACCTCTTCTGTTCCTCCACAAAAAAATGGGACTAATTTTCACCATTCAACACCCTCTTGGTCCTCTGACCCTCTCTCCAATTACCTTTCCCTTTTTAATGCATCTTTAATTATGAAAAGATTAGTTAGCAATGCTTTTTAAAAATGTAACATATATTAAGTGTATTTAAAAAGTCACTTTAACCCGTGGTGTTCAGTCTTACTGACACTCCCACCCCCTACATTGGGGGTTTGGGGGAAACTGGTCTGTGTCCTTTTAAAAAAGCCCCACTTGTGGGTGATTGAGAATCACTGCATCAAACTCTTTATTTCTTACTATCAAGAAATGCTAGTTTTTAATGAGCTGAGGAAACTAGGCAGAATTAGTGAAACAAGGTGTCCCACACCTGTATAAAATTGGAAAAAACTGTGACTTAATTAGTAAACTGCCAGATTAACTCAAGAGACTGGCAGCCTTTAGAAAGGGGTACAGTTAATGATAGGACTAAAACAGGGTGCTGATTCTGCCAATCTCCTGTTGAATGGCATAAGCTGAAAACTTGTATTTTCTAAGGAGAGGAACTTCAAGAGAGCCCTCTGTACTCAATAATGCACTGTATGAATTACATTAAAATCTCCCAAAACTTATAAAATGCGACCGTATACCACTAGTTCCGCAAGGTGGTCCAGACTTCAAGGGATCTGGGATCTACTGTCAGTATTAACCTTTAGGTAACCTCTAGGGGAGTTCGTATTTTCTTTGTAAAATTGGGAAACATATACAAACAGACCTACTCTACGGGTTGTAAGAAATAAATGTGCGTATGAAAAGCACTTGACACAGTGCCCTAGTAAGCAATCTAATATTATCTAGTATCATTGTATCCATATTCTTTTTGATCAAATAAAAAGAAATGAAACGGTTCTGTCAATTAGACAGTAGTTTACTATCATACGACTTTTTTTTTTTTTTTTTAAAAAGCAAAAAGTCGAGGATGATGAAAACACAAAAAAATCAAAGCTGGAGATCTTAATCTCAAATCATCAGTCCATCACTCATTGTTTAGATCTAGGATCACAAATCGTCACACATGGTAGGGACTGTGACGTTAACAGCATACAAATGGAGGGAAAAAACCTAAACTAAAAGCACATTCATCAATGACACGGAACACCAATGGGCTGGATAGGTTTTAAAAAGAAGTACCTCCAGCTAAAGAGACGCTAAAACTTTACAAGTGAGCCAAGACCGCCCTCCACTGAGTTCAAACGCAACATTCGACTCCATCCCCGCCTCTTTAGAGCACTCAGCCCCCATTTCCGATCCAAGCCGGAGCCCCCGCGCCGGACCCGCAACCCAGGTACCAGCCCCAAGCCGGAGCGCCAGGTGCAGGCGCCGCCCCGCCCTCCGCGGAGCCCCGGGACTGTCGCCGGGCTGGGGACGACCGCGCGGGGGCGGCGGCCCGGAGCCGCGGCCAACTGCGCTCTGATGCCCCAGTCCTGCCGCGCCCTGCCCCCCGCGGGACCGGCCACGACGACCGGCCACGACCGGGCACGCCCCAGGCCAGCGGTCGTGGGGAGAGCGGAGGGTGAAGGTGAAGGTGGGTGCCCGGCTCCACGCAGCCTCCCTCCATCCTCCCCGTCCTCGGCTACGGTTCCGTCCGCATCCCCGTCCGTCTCACCGGCCTCCCGCCCGCCTCTCTGCCGCGCGTGCCCGCTTTCCGGCCTCCCTGCGGTTAGTCCTGCCGGAGGCCAACGGGAGCCGCCGCCGCCGCCACCTCCCGCTCGCTCCTCCGCTTCCTCCCTGGTTCCTCTGGCTTCCCCTCACCCCCGCGAGTGGCCAGGAGGAAGCCAGCTCGCCGCTGGGCCTCCTCCCCCTCTTCCCCGCTGCGACCAATGGGCCCCCGCCACCGGGAAGCCGCGCCCGCCCCCTGGCGGTGGAGGACTGAGCCGGCGCCCGGCAGCCCGGAGGGAAGGGCCGGGGAACGGAGGGAGGGGTCTGCGGCCCCGCCCCCGGCCACGCTGCGCCTCCTGGACTTGCCACGTGGGAGCCGCAGAGCGGCGGCTGCGCCCAGCAGCCCCCCCTGGAGAGGGGCAACGGGGCAACGGTCTCCTGCCCTCATTCCCCCGCCTAACACGCACTTCCATAATTCCCACCGTTAAGGCAGAAATTGTAAAATAATCACTCCCGTTCCAGAGATCTACCAGCTGGGACATAGGAGGAGATGGTCATATCAACCTAAGGTCGTAGGCAATTTCCTTTTGACTTCTTAAAAGCTAGCTAACCTATGGTGAAATGCTACCTATCCGGAGCACTAGAACGTTGTTGACCTTAAATGTTTGACTCAAGGAGAAAAGTAGAGCTTGGATTATGCACCTCACGTTTATGCAATTTATTTAGGAATACAGAAGTTAGAAACGTTTTCCTCCTGTACACACTTTTTTCACTATTGTGTTGGTAACTGGGAAGTCAGTCCGAGTCCCACTATACAAAACTTAAGAACACAAAATTGTTTCGTTATTCAGATCCGTATTTCAGAATAATTAATAACTATAACTCTCATTATTAAATATTAGGTAGAATATTGGAAAAATACATGGTTGGAGAAACTAAATTGCATTGACCATAGTAAGTATTCTGAGTTTTAACTTTCCTCCAAAAATATAAAACCCAGAACTTAAGTAATAGCTATGAATTTGGGAGTTTGTGTTCCATGGTGATAGGAGAAACAATAAATGCATTCTGAGAGCCTTCGTGCTTGGGCCTTGCTGGGCCTTTGGGAATGTGTTCTTATTTAATGCTCACAACTCAACCACAGTAGATATTATCTGGGTTTTGCTTTAACAAATCAAATAAACAAACAAAACAAAACAACAAAAACAAAAAAACCAGGATTTCAAAGCTGAGTTTAAATAAGTTGTTCAAAAAAAGGCAGTAAGTTGTGAAGTTGGAATTCCAGCCTAGTCCATCTAGCAGCAAACACACACGGCACTTTGTTTCTTATGGTCCTAAAGCACATGTCCTGTCACCATGCCTTCCCTACTGCCCCATGTCTCACTAAAGAATTTAGAAGCCTCTAGAGTAGGGAGGTCAGGCCATATTTGTGAAAAAGCTTTTTGCTCCATAACCAAATTGGCCTGTACAGAAATGACATGTGCCATATTTTTTTAGCACCACACTTGAAACAATTTCTGAACTGCAAGTGTGTTTGGTATCCAATGACCATAATATACAGCTTAGGATCCTTCAGTAAGTAATTACATTGATAATAGTGGGTCACAACCAACATTTTGCTGTTGATTCACTGAAAGAGATTAGAACAAAAACATCAGGGTTCATAGCACAAACTAAGGATAAGTGTTGTTTCATAAAACATTTGTACAGTATTAGGTATGGTTGAGCGTCTGGAACACAGTGTTCTGGGCTACCACGTAAATTATATTTCTTAATATGGATTGCAGCGTTTAAAAGTCGGTAAATCAGTTCTTTAGAACATTTGTTAATCAACCAGTTTTTTCACCTACTTTTTTACTTGGCAAGAGGTAGGGAGGCTGGAGAAGTAGTCAGTATTAATGATTAAGTTTAAAAAGACTACAGAAAACTTTGCTGCTCGGATAGGCTTAAACTAAACTAATGTTGCTATGTTACATAATAATAGATAATGATAATTTACATTTTTAAGCCAATATTTATTTTACATTTGCTGTGTGCCAGGCTCTTTCCTAAGAGCTTTGCATATATTTACTCATGTAATCCTCACAATAATCCTATAAATACAGAGGAGAAAATTGCATGACAGAAAAGGAAAGGTGCCCAAGATTCTGCTAGTACATGGCAGAGCCAAGTTCAAAACCACATGCCCCAAATTCAAAGCTCACCCCTGTCTATAGTTGAAACAAAAATTCATTCTCTCTTCAGTGGGTGTAGGGTTTTACATAAAACTATAACTTATACTATAGTATTTCCCACATAAGGATTACATAATATTGGTAAAGGTAAAACTGGATGAAAAGCTTCAGAATATTAATTGGACCCATTCTCAAGCAGAATATTTCACTTGGCATCAGTTATCTGTAAATGGAGTAGGACCTGCAAATACAGCCACCATCAATTCCTCCTGTTCCTGGAAATTCATGTCACCTTTACCATCAATTAGTAGAATCTATAGTTCCTCCTCTTGTTGCGGAAAAATGTGTCACAGCTCGGTGTTACAGCTCAGTTGTGACAACAACCTGGATCCAAGCGAGAGAACGAGCAGCACTGGGAGAGTTGGAGAACTCAGGTTTATTACGCCACCAGGCCCAGAGGAGTTAACACTCCAAGCTCTGGATAGTGTCTGTAGGTTTACACAGGCCTTGATAGGCTGCCAGTTTTACACATTGCAACATCATATGCAAATAAAGTATAACAGAAGTTGACCAACCAGGAACAAGCTTTGTAGAAATAGACCAATCAGGAATGAGAGAAATAACCAATCAGGAGTGAGCTCCATGCAAATGAAGTACTACAAATGGACCAATCAGAAGTTAGGGAAGTGGACCAATCAGAAGTGAGAGTAATAACCAATCAGGAGTGAAGGAAATAACCAATCAGAAGTGAGCTCAGGGAACCAATACAATTTTAGGAGTAAGCAAGCTGTTTCAGAGGCAAAAAGTGAGATAGAGCCTCTGGGCCAGGGAACTGGATGGTGCTGGCAGGAGAGTAGTGGCCCTGTTTGGGGGTCCTGCGGGTCTTTTTATGGGGCTTCCCGCCTCACTCTGGAACCTAGGCTGACCCTGGGGCTTGTTTTGATGCACAGAATGCAGCTGAAGGGAGGTTGTGTAACTTCTGGACCTTGAAGCTTCCATTTTCACTGTCTTGGGATCTAGTCACCACATTAAAGAAACTCAGACAAATCTACTGAATGCAAAGAAACAACATGGAGAGAGAAAGAGAGGCCTAGTTAGGCCCAAACCATCCAGCTCTGTGGGCTGAGTCAGTAGACGTGTGAGTGAGTTCGTCTGCGTGTTCCAGCCCCAGCTGAGTTCCGCTTGAGTGTACCAGACCAGTGACCCCAGACAATGCTATGTGGGAACCACCCAGTCCAGACCAGCCAGCCCACAGAATCTTGAGAAATCGTTGTTTGCTACTGTTTACACTTGCTAAGTTTTGTGGTAGTTTTTTTATGTGGCAATAGTTTAATGAAACATGGAGGAAAAGGTTTGTAAAAAATAAATAAACAAACAAACTCATTCATTCATTCATTCATAAATAAATGCAAGCCGACCAGCCCCAGGAGTAGAGTTACATTAAAATATGAAAGCATGCTTATATTGGAGTATACAGTCAAACTTGGAGACAGACAGCCAGAAACTCTCCTAGCTTTTAAAGAATATCGAAGGGAAAAAAATGGAAGTAGAATAATAAAAACGAGTAAAACTGTCAAATGTTAATACCTACACTGGGTTAGATAACACATTTGGGCATGGCTTAAAAAGTGGTGCTCAGAATTTTCAGAAAAATGTGCATTCAGAGCTCTCACACTCCCTCCAGCCTGTTGGTACAAGCCATGGGACACGAGTAGTACGCCTCTCATCCCACCAACTCCTCTGCCAAGCCAGCCTGGTCAGCTGGGCCAAGGGTAAGCCTAGGTGTCTCTATAAAGGCTCCAAATTTCCCGGCTTCTCTTCTTCACAGCCTGTGTTGGCCTCCTGAGCCAGGTGGACTTCTGCCTAAATGCCTCACCCTGAATTCCTCTCCTTTCCTTTCCTTTGATAAATTTACCATTTTAGCATAAATTTTGCCATTTTAACTGTTTAAAGTGTCCAGTCCGGTGTTATTAAGTACATTCACATTGTTGTGCAATCAGCACTAACTTTCACCTGTGGAACCCTTTTTTATCTTGGAAAAACTGAGACTGTACCCATTAAATGATAACTCCTGGGGGAATTTATCTTGGAAAAACTGAGACTGTACCCATTAAATGATAACTCCTGGGGGAAAGGGAATGGGAAGAGATAAATTGGGACTTTGAGATTTGCAGATACTAACTGCTATATATAAAATAAATAAACAACGTTTCTTATGTATAGCACAGGGAACTATATTCCATATCTTGTAGTAACCTATAATGAAAAAGAACATGAAAAGGAATATGTATGTATATGTATGACTAAAACACTATGCTGTACACCAGAAACTGATGCAACATTGTAAACTGACTATACTTCAACAGAAACAAGCAAAAAACAGTAACTCCTCATTCTCCTGTCCCTCCAGTTCATTGCAACACCCATTCTACATTCTGTTTCTATGAGGGTGACTACCTTAGCTACCTTATATATGCAAATTAATATTGTTTAAAAACAGCATGCCCACAGATTTCATGACACCGTATGTGATACATAGGTAACACAGTCTGTACAAAATAAGTGTTTATTTATTATGAAACATACATAAGCTACAATGAAATCATATTATAACAAATGTATTTCTGCATAAATAAGGACTCTAGTTTTCCATCTATTGCTACTTTTCTAGCAACATACATGAAAATTATAGATATTATAAAAATTCGGAATTTTAAGTGATGTCTTTCTTATTCTACTCCCTAGGAAATTCTGCTTTGGATTAGATCTTTTAATAGATCTTTCAGTGTGGGAAAATTTGGCACTTTCGTGTTGGTTGTAAGTCATATTAAATAACGTACTGAATATGGTAACCCACATCTAAAATATGTATTGGAATCAAGACTGCAAATTAACTTCCCTTTCCCTGAAAGTGTGTACAAGTATGTATTATAAACAATTATTAAGATAACTAGTGGTTTTTTCAGAAGAATAGTTTTATTATTCTGTCTTATAAACTATTACTGGCTAGAAAAATTTCTGATTCAGCATCACAATCTAAAAAAATACTTTTTTGAAGTCTTGAATGGCAATGGGACCTATTTGTAAGGCCAAGCAAGGATACAGAAGCCAGAGATCAGCTTAAATGCACAGACACACACGCACACACGCACATGCACATCTTGCATATATATATAATACACATATAATCTATGAGATATTTTTAAATGTATATTTATCAGTCCTTAGGAGAAAACATTTTTTTTACTGCTGCAGAGCAAGTGGCAAGATGTGACTACACCCCTGACATTCATATAATTCTAAGTAAATGGATGAATAAGCCTCACATTAAGTCATCTAAAAACACTTCTTTCCACATCTCATTAAAAAAAAAAAAAAGTCCACAAGAAAATCCTCTGAGAAGAAGCAACTGAACAAACTTTTGTGTTTTCCTAAAACATAATTGCTTCAGTCTGTAACTTCAGTCTTTGGTTCAGAACTGAATATGGGAACCTTTTAGACTAAGCACAAAAGGATTCACTGTGACGGTGGTATTTTTTATTAAACATTAAGATCTCTAGTTACATTAAATTGAAATGCACTGTTTGCTTTGAAAAGCAAAGCCACAGGAATATGGGTAACAAAATATCATCCACTGGTTAGTATTGCATTAAGACCTGTTCTCTAGCGGATTTAGCGGTCACTAAAGATAATTCAGCAACACTTCAGGAGGCCAAAATCCTGTATGATTACAGCAGGTCTAAGAAATACACAAGTGGCAAAACAAACAAACAACAAAGCCAAACAACACCTACTCCATGCATTGTTGCCCTCTTGGAGTGTTCTTTTCTTGTAGTTTTATATATTCTCTTAGATTTGTTGAACCTTTTTCCTAATGTTACTAATTTCAGTATCGCCTGTCCAAAGAATTAGATGGAAATATTGGAATCCCAGATGACTTTCACATCCACAGGCATGATTTGTGCAAAGCTGAATGTGCAAAATGCCTTTCCTTGATATACTTGTGACCTAGATGGGGAACTGGAATCAGCTTACATACCCAAATTTGTTTCATTAACTGCATTTTGCATTTAACTTTACATCAATTTCTATTGTAGTTTCTTCACTCCCTACCCCCTAACGGTACCACATCTGAGCTATTCTGAACTTGTGTCCTGATTAAGTATGAAAGGATATTTATGAGTCCCTAAGCCATTCTTTTTTTTTTTTTTTTTTTGCACTTTTATTTCGAAATGTTTCTTGTAGGACTACTGTGGCCTCACTGAGGTTTGGTACATATTTTTAAGTGTAATTTATTTACCCAGAGAAGTTCTGCTCAAATATAGCATCTGGTATTTTGTAGAGTTCTATCCAATAGTCAAATTTTCCATCTCTATTCATGAAGCAAAAGTTAGGGAAATTGCTCACTTCACTTTAAAAAGCCAGGAGTAGGAAATTTAACCTTCAGTTTCTATATTTTCCAAAACAGTGTCACCTTCCCAAATTCCCCTTCTCTTCTGTGACTCTGGGACACCCTTCCCTGAACCCATCATTGTTTAACACATTGAGAGGCCTGAGATGGGACAGTTGGGTTGGATTTGGAGTCAGACAGGTGAATTTAGATCCTGGCTCTATCTATTACTAGCTGCTGAGTGACTTCAGGCAAGTTGCTTCCTCTGTTCAAGCCAGTTTCCACCCATAAATGAAAACAATAACAATTCCCTGACAAAGTTTGGGGGATTATTTTCTTTAGTAATGGAAAACATTTAGTATAGTTTTTAGCAAAAGAGATGAAACTCATTTGCCATACATGGTCTCAGAGAATTTTTCAGTGCCTTTACCCACTGTTCCCCTGATCTGCACATAAAACTTTGGTGAGATATCTGCTTACCAGTTCAGGCTACTGGTTGTCCTGGAACTTTGCATGCCCTTACTCTGGTTCTCTCTGAAACCCTAGGAATCATCTTTCTAGGGATCTCATGTTCTGCTATTCTGTACTACACTTCGGCAGACAGCATGGTCTGATTCATAGGAGCTGACATCTCATGGCTCCTCGTCCCCTTGCTATCACCAGCCCAGCAAAGCTGTCATCTCTGCATCACCAACAGCAGACCTGCTAGGTGATCAGGCTTGCCACTGGTCCATTTACCCTCTTCCAGGAATCCAGAGACCCCATGGCTTTTAATTAACTGTCTATACCTGTGTTTTAACCTAAACTGCTTACTTTCTCAAATCCTTAACTCATGTGCCAAATTCTTTCACAGTTTCTCACAGCTCCTTATTGGAGACAGAACTTTAACTTATTTCTTATGGAATCACCATTGTATCTCTCCAACAATCCTATCCTTTTCTATTTTTTGTTTTGATGGAAGAAATTTTCACATATGAAGGTATGGGGAAGTCATTCTGGTTTACACATGATTTGGCTTGAACTTTATGCTAACTAGAACAGACTGTCTTACAGTCTGTGAAACATGTATTGTACATCTGCTTTAACCATTAAAGGAAAGAATGCATTTAAAAATCAAAATGGAGTAACTGCAATTTAGGCATTTGAAATGGAGCTAGGTGCCCACGTGGGTGTAGTTTCAGACATTTTCCTACATTACTGAGAACTTGGATCTTCTGAACTGTATCAAACTCAAGGACACCACCAGCTATTCTCAAAATAATATCTGCTTGCAGGTGCCAGCTGTAACCCTATGGTCTCAAGGTCTCCCTTTGCAACTACCCTGCCATCTCAGACCCCAACTGATCCTTATTTAATAAACACCCTGACTTCTTGCCAGGTCTGATTATAATTCCTGACAAACAACTCATGTAACTAATTGCCACCTTGTGGTTTTTGCCTTTATAAGCCTCTCCCATTTTGTAGTCTGGCAGAACACAATTCAAATGCTTCTTAAATCTGTGTCTTCCAGGCTATAACCCTCAGTTTGGCTCAGATACAATTCTTTTCTATTCCTATTTTAGAGGATTTATTGACTATTTCCATTGACTGTCTGTCTGTTTGTTTTTGTTGTTGTTCCGTTATATACTGTTTCTCTTGGAGCCTCTCATATATGGTGGGTCATTCTCCCCACCAAAGAGCTTAACATGTAATTCCATTTTAGAGGCTTCTGATTTGGCATTTTAGTGCATTTCCTGAGGCAGGGATTGAGTATTCCCATTAGGGCACACAAAAGAGTTCACAAAATGTTAACTGAATGAAAAAATTAATTCGCTGTATAGGACAACTTTGAGTCTCCTGAAAATTTTTAAATAAACTTTACTTTCAAGAGAATACACACCCCCTGGCAACCACTAACCTGTTAGCCATCTCTGTAATTTATCATTTCAAGAATGTTATATAAACGGAATGATATGGTATGTAACCTTTTGAGGTTCACTTTTTTCACTCAGCATAATTCCCTTGAGATTCACCAATTTGTTTTTCTCAGGGATAGGTTACAGACATAAGAAGGTGGGTGTGGTTATAAAAGGGCAGTGAGGGATCCCTGTGGCAGTAGAATAGTTTTGTTTCTTGACTGTGGTGGTGGCCACCTGAACCAAAACAGGTGATTAAATTACATAAATTAAATAGATACACACAAGTGAGTACAATTAAAATTGGGGAAATCTGAATAAGATTCTTGGATTGTATCCATGTCAATATTCTGGCTGTGACATTGCACTGTAATTACGTAAGATGCTACCATTTGATTTTACCAACCAAGTAGAGGGTATACCAGATCCCTTCTATTTCTTACTACTGCATGTGAACCTATAATGATCTCAAAATAAAAGGTTTTAGAATACACATGAGGCATTTTTGGCTGTTAGAGTAAGACAGCATTCTTGAAAAATCATGTAATTTGAATGTCAGTTTTTAAAAGAGCTTGAGGAATTTTGCACCTGTCATTTTAAAGATTTTTAAATAGCACATATTACACAAGGAGCCTGGGGCAACTGTCTCTCTAGCTGCTAAGATAAAAATGATTCTACTATTACACACAGACATGATGGAGACTGATTCTGCAAACAGCTCAAGGGGATGATGGATATATTAGTTTCCTAGGGCTGCCCATAACAAATTACCAAAACCTGCGTGGCTTAAACAGCAGAAATTCCTTCTTTCACAGTTCTGGAGGCTAGAATTCTGAAATCAAGAGGTTGACAGGGTGGAGCCTGTCCCTCTGGAGGATCAAGGGGGCAATTCTTCCTTTTTTCTCCAGCTTCTAGTGGCTCCAACCATTCCTTGGTTTGTGAATGTGTCACTCCAATCAATGTGTCTGTCTTCACCTGGCCTTCTCCTTTTCTTTCTGTGTCATCTCCTCTTCTATGTCTTGTAAAGACACTTGTCTTTATATTTAGGGCCCACTGGATAATCCAGTATGATTTCTTTTAATTTAAAAAAAATTAATTGAAGTTTTGTTGGTTTACAATGTTGTGTTAATTTCTGGCATTTTAAAAAAATTTTTTTAATGGAGGTATTGAGTATTGAACCCAGGACCTCATGCATGCTAAGCACATGCTCTACCACTGAGCTATACCCTACCTGCCCTTAAAATGAATTTTTTTTCAGTATGATCTTATCTCAAGATCCTTACTATGATTACATTTATAAAGAAACTCTTTCCAAATAAGGTCATCTTCACAAGGGATTAAGATGTGGATATAACTTTAAGAAGACACCATTCAACATACTACAAAGAGCAATAATTAATTCATCCATTTTTTCTTTCAAGAGTATCCCTTAAGCTCCTAATAGGAACATAATACCATCCTAGGAAAGATGATCCATGCACTATGACATCTATGGATAACTTGAAATCACATTGTGGGGGAAAATACCATGCCAAAGCTTAAAGACAGTAGATACAAGGAATGTGTAAATGCAAGTCAGGGCAGGGGTCAAGTACAGGAGATCCAGGGAGGCTGATCCATTGTAAATTGGTAATAGGTAGATTTCTCATGGGTTATATGAAGGGAAATATAGCTTGAGATGGGCCTTAAGGGGTGATAGGTTTCATTTCAGTCTTGAGGAATAATGCGGGCAAAGGTATTGTGGTGGAAATGACCACTCCAACCAAATGTAAGTATGTAGGAAATAAAATCAATGCCACCAAAAGCCTGATTATTGAGGGAAATTTTACATTGAGACTAGGTCCACAAAGGCTGTGAATGTAATTAAGGAAGTTCACGATAAATGAGAGCCATGGAATATTCCTTCAAAGAGGGTGGCACTAACTGGTTTTATTTGTAAGACTCAGACAGGGAAGTGCCCCAAATGGGAGATCAGCTCCGGGCTCTGGCATAGAGCTCACAAGAAGAGGGGAAGTTCTGAGCTCACGTGGTGAGAACTGAAAGAAACTGAAGGGCATGGGAGACACCCAAGGCAGGCTTCACGGGGGAGCGCTCAGTCACATAGGGCCGGCATTAGTCAGGGCTCTGCATAGAAACAGAACCAAAGGGATAATAGTAGTAATTGGTTCCTGCTATTACAGAGGCCGACAAGTCCCATGATCTACAGGGTGAACTGGCAGGCTGGAGACCCAGAAGAGCCAGCCCCAGTGTAGTTCCAGTCCCAAGACCAGTAGGTTGAAGTCCTGCTGAAGCCGGGAAAAAGCTCATGTCCTGTTTGAAGGCAGTCAGGCAGGAGGAATCCTCTTTTACTCAGAGGAGGGTCAGCCCTTTTGTTCTATTCAAACTTCAACCTACTGGATAAAGCCCACTTACGTTAGGGAGAGCCATCTGCTTTACTCAGTCTACACATTTAAATAGTAATTTCATCCAAAACCACTCTCACAGCAACATCCAGAACAACGTTTGACCAAATATTTGGGCACCCTCTGACGCAGTCAAGTTGACACATTTAAAACTGTAACACCACAGGGCCCCAAAATCACTAGGACCCTCCTTGGGGTTTAATGCTGTGTAGTTGCTTAAAGTTCTTAACAGTTTTATTTTTGAATATGTGTTTTGTGAGACCTGATGGGGCCACGAAGCATGATTTGGATGTTTGGAGCCATGGTTCACCTGTAACCCTACCCACCTCCCTAAGCCCCCTCAGCTCCCCAGGGTGGGTTTTCTACCACCAGCCTCACCCCCACCCCTGGTGTCCTAAGCCATCACCCCCTTCCTCTCCCTGCCCCCACCTAGTGACCACGGCCACACGCTGCCCCAGGGGGCCTGGTGCTGGCATAGAGAGGATGGAGATGGGCATGCAGGCTCTGCCGCATCTCACAGCGGGGCTCAGGGCGACTCTGTGAGAGCAAGCTCTTGTCCCTCCTCTACCCGGGCACTATGCAGACCCTGGCACAGAGGGTGTAAGCTTAAGGGTCACTGTCCACTGGGGAGTTAGACAAAGGGCTTCTCTGGTCCCAACTGGGGCCCTGAATGTGATCCAGCAGCTAATGGGAGAGGGAACCTGGCCACCAGTAGTCATGGGGCGAGGCCTGAGTGACCCCCGTCTGAGGGAGGGCCACACTGAATCACACATGGAAAAGCACCAGGACAGACTGAGAGAGAAAGATCCTGGAGAAACCGTTCTGTTCCTTTAACGGTGTCTTTTCTCTGCTTTTTGAGCAGGGCTTCTGCATTTTAATTTTGCACAAATGATGTCACAAACTGGGAGAGACCATAAAGGAAGACTAGACAGGCTCTGTGATTGAATGGATGCAAAAATTGCAGAGACAAAATGTATTGAGACTATGATTTTAGGTGACACAGAACATGGAAAGCTCTGTTGCTAGCAATGGCCAGTCAGAAAGGGAGCTAACCTCTGAGGAAGGTGACGGGCGACATTAAGGGTGTTACAGTGGGAACACGTGTGTACCTTACACTGCTAGGACTAACACTCGGGGCCCTGCTTGCTGAGTGGATCCCACAGGCTCCCCACTCTTGGCTCTCAAGCTGTGGTGCTGTGACCTTAACCCTGGGCAGCCCTCCTTCTACTAAGCCTTCTAATCTCCCAGCTTTCCCAAAGCTGCTCTTTGCATGAGGCACAAAGAAGCTGATTTAGCTTGGGAGAGGTCATGTGTGGACACATCACGAATAAGAACAGCTTAAACAGAAACGGACTCACAGACACAGAAAACAAATTTATGGTTTTCAGGGGCATAAGGGAGTGGGAAGGGATAAATTGGGAATTTTGAGATTTGCAGATACTAACAAATACATATAAAATAGATAAATAATAAGTTTATACTGTATAGCACAGGGAACTATATTCAATATCTTGTAGTAACCTATAATGAGAAAGACTGAAAAGAAATATATGTATGTATACAAATGACTGAAACATTATGCTATACACCAGAAATGTACCACATTGTAAACTGACTATATTTCAGTTAAAAAAAAAAAGACAAAGAGAATAGCTTAAGGGGCTCCCGTGACATCTGTATGTTATTGTAAAGCGCTTCAGCCTTGCCAGCGTGATAGTATGTTTGTTTTACTTTGAGCTCAACTCTAGGGTAGTTAGTGCCTGAATCAGAACTGCACAGTTTTGGGGTTGTCTGTTCACACTGAAGAAAGGCTGCACCCGTAAGCAGTTATACTACAAGGGCCTTGGAGGTCTTTATCTCCATCAACGCCAAAGACTGTTCGTCAGTGCAACAACGGTTAGAAATTGTATTCGTTCATTGATGAAATGAGTGGTTTTGTGATATATATACATATATATATTCTGATATATATAGATATATATATATATCTATATATATCAGAAAAAATATTTTAGAACATTCTCTTCTCATTGTATAAACAATGTATAATACTCTAGTAGGCTTGTACCCTCAAAGATAGCCCTTAAATGTATTGCCTCTCAAATGTTTCTGCCTCCAGAATACTGTGTCATCATCAAGCAAACCTCTTAGTTGTTCAAACCTCTTCAGGGTACAAAGAACTGGGATTTCAAAGTGTCTGTGGAAGAGTTTGTGTAAATGGTTTTATCCTGTTCTGTGCCCACTTGCTAATAAACATTTGTTCAATAAACGTGTATATGGCAGATTTTGGTCTAAGGCTCACTTTTGTTATAAACTATTAGCAAGTTTGTAGGTATTAACTCTCAACTACCTGTATTGGCAGCTACCATGAACTATAATGAATAATCTAAAACTCGAAACAAGCGAATTGACTTAGGACAGGTTTAAATCCTTCATAAATTCACACACCAGCCACATGCCAATACTGAAGGGGCAGATGTTTTCCACTGAGCTGTCTTACGAGTCCAGAGCCTTATGGAAATTTATGAGGTGAGTTTCCAAAAGAAAAGGCTGAGAATTTGTCTTTGAAAACTGAAAGAGAAATGCAAGGAAAGGAATGAGTCATCTTGGCTTCTTTGCAGTGATGTCAAAGTACAGATATCTAGAAAGAAGAAGAAGAGGAAATGCCAAAGAGAGTCAATTTCCTGGAGATATTGATGTGTCTTTGTAAAGAAGAGAGACACGTGGAGATTTTTTCCTAAAAAATACCAAGGAGTCCAGAAATATGCAAAATAAAATACTAATTTTTTCCCTCTCTACTAGTTCCTTTCCTTCTCAATTCCTTTGGCCCCTATGTACAGATGAGTAACTGATGAAAACCATGGGATTCTTTTCCCAGAAAAAATGTTGGAAGGAAGAATCTAGGTGCTTAACCCTACAAAGGGGCCACCTGCTCCATAAACAGCACCAGCATTTTCTGAGACCTCGTGGTTTCCTTTGATAGATTCAAACTCCTTAGAAGGGAGTTATGGTTCAAAATAACATTTTTCCCTCTTTGATATGCTTATCATTTCAGAAAGTATGGGAGCCTTCTGACGTCCACCCATCAATATCAGATTGCAATCCTCTGAACTGCCCTTTCAGTTGCCAATAGGCTGCTAAGCAAATCACCCCATTGACCAGAATCACTACTATATATAATGTTTCCTTTACAAGTACCAATTAGCATCCTTGAGGCAAAATGAATTTAGTGGACTGCAAGAAAGACTATTTCTTGTATAACACTGTTCAAATACTTCTCCACAACAAATAAGGCAAAAGACATTGTGTTCAGAATTTCATTTTATAGAGATCTTTCATAAAGGCCATACAGCAATGGCTAAGTGGTTGGCTATTTACACACATTTGAACATCTACACTGAAAAAAATATTATTAAGCATACCTGATATGTTTAGTTTGGGTTTAATCATTTATATAAACTTTAAGACTTTGAAAAGTCATCCCTTAACACCTTTGTTCTTTTTGCATAGTCACTTTTCACTGTCAAGGTTCAGTCACCTTAAATTTTTTAATTACATCTAGTTCATTAATGTAATTTGTTTGAATTACATTTAATGCATAATACTACAATTTTCTATTGCTTTTAATGTGTCTTATATGTAAAAAGGGAAGAATGCAGATAGAAAGAACCCTTCCATATTACACTGGTGGGAATGTAAATTGGTGCAGTGACCATAGAAAACAGTATGGAGTTTCCTTAAAAAAACTAAAAATAGGATTACCATATAATCCAGCAGTCTGACTCCTTGGTGTGTACTGGGAAAAGACAAAAGCTATAATTCAAAAAGATACATGCACCCCAATGTTCATAGCAGCACTATTTACAATAGCCAAGACACGGAAGCAACAGAAGTATCCATCAACAGAGAAATGGATAAAGAAGAGGTGGTTTATTTATACAGTAGAATACTACTCAGTCATCAAAAAGAATGAAATAATGCCATTTGCAGCAACATGGATGGACCTGGAGATTGTCATACTAAGTAAGCCAGAAAGAGGAAGAAAATGTCATATGATATATGTGAAATCTTAAAAAAAAATTATACAAACGAACTTATTTACAAAACACAGACTCACAGACATAGAGAACAAATTTAAGGTTACCAAAAGGGGAAAGGGTTGGGGACAGATGAATTAGGAGTTTGGGATTAGCAGATACAAACTACTATATATAACATAGATAAACAAGGTCCTACTGTATGGCACAGGGAACTATATTCAGTATCTTGTAATAAATGATAATGGAAAAATAGAAAAAATATAGGTAAATACATACATAAAGACACAATCACCTGACTCCCCCACCCCATGGCCTTTAAGGTTTAGTCCCTGAGGCTCATTTTACCACTGCTTCCTCCATAGGTCCCACCCATCATTCCTGTCTGTGGATTCCACACATATTAGGAGAAGAAAAATATCCTTTCATCTTGGTGACTTCTGAGCAAGGTATAATTTGACAAAAATCAATTCCTTAAGCGGCTAAGAGGAAAAATTGAAATAGACAAAAGTAACAGAGAAACACAAGAAGAAAGGGTATCATAGAGCAAAACGGCATACTTCAAAGTAAACAAGGCCAAGCTCACACGGACTTGGCTGGAAAAAGCTCTCAGGACAAACACTCAAGTCTGCAAGCAAACAAGCTACAGAGCTCACCTCTGGTGTCTCTGTGTTGTCCCCACAGCTAGAGAAGGTGGGTGGTTCAGTGGGGATCTCTGTCCCTCCCAGAGCCTACTTTTTAGTTTTCTTTTCGAGTTAATAATCTTGTCTGTCACCTGGTCCTGGGCTGGTCTCTAATTTTGCGCAACCTTTACTTTCTTAAGAGCTCTGTGCCCATCTGGTTAGAAAGCTAATACTACATATCTTTAGGCTGCCCTGTTTTGTTTTGTTTTTGTTTTCTCTTCTTCTTTCTTATAACTGTAATTTAATTTTTCAACCTTGTTCTAGTGATTTCTCCCTCCCACTACCAAATTATTTTTCCAATTTGCAACTAATTCAGAGCCTAGGAAGAGAAGGAACTCTTATTTAGGAAAAGGATCTCACCTTTAAGTGATGTGGATTCTTTCCTACTTGCTTAGGATAATATCTTGACCTAATCTCTCTGGCAGCCACATGGCCTCTGATGGTTGGTGCCATCTTTTTGAAAGACTGTTCATCTTTTGTCTGTCAATTTTCTTTCCCAAATTCTCAGACCCTTACACATTCTCCACCGAGGTCTGGTTTCAGCTGTCAGATATGTAACTTCATCTTAGCTTGTTTGTGGTGTAGATGTAATCAGTGAATATGCCCATACCCAGTAAACACCCAATCTGTCTTCCCTGATGCTGGCTGATGGCTTCCTGTCCAGAAGATGTTTATTATTATAGTAGGATGAGAGTTTCTGTGTTCTTCACTTCTTCCTGTTTGCCATTCAGGTTTTCTGTGGTCTTTAAGCAAAGTGATCAATATTAGCAGGAGAAAGTTCTTTTAGTTACTCTAATAATGCCTGCGTGTATGTATTCACTGAACGAGTATTTACTGAGTATCTGTTGTATGTCAAACACAGCTGTAGGAACCTGGGATGTGGAGAGGAATATGTAAAGTCCACGTCCTCAGAGCGCTTACAACATGATGCAGGAAGATTTGAGGTAAGAGGGGAATTGAGAAGGCAGATTCCAGGGCAGGAAACTTTGATCAACTTTGCAAGCTCAAGAGCAGAGTTCAAGGCCAATACCTGAAAGAAATCTAATAGAAAATGAAGGAGAAAGGGTAGCTCAGGGAGGGAGAAGACCTGGATGCTCAAGGGAGGTGAACTTGGTATTAACGGAAATGTATCCTAAGGAAGGAGTAAATATGAGTTTGTATCAACCTCTGCACTCCAAGTCTACTCTTGGTTCTCACAGTTAACAATATTTTAAAAGGTGACAGGTTGAATGGATTCTGTGTATCCTCCTAATCATCATGGATAAATTTAAGAGGGATTACACAATATCAAAAAATAATAGATCTCAGAAACAAAGATTGTTATCTCACAGCATGTGTGGACTCATAAAAAAGATGAAATTACGTTCAAAGCATTTACTCAATCAGAAGACCTACTCTAATCATGAGCTATGCTAATATATTATAATTGCTTAAAGTTATAGTTTCTTTGTTTTCTATTTCCACGTGGAGGAAATTTTAAAAAAGAGGAGGAGAAGCTGAAGTTAATAACATCTGCATCTTCCTTTTAATTATAAATGTCTTTCAATTCACTATTAAAATATTTCAATAGGCATGTTTAACTCCTGATCCTGTAATTCATAGGGAAGTAAGTGGGCTGAATTCAGCTTTGCAAATAAGATTTAGAAAATAGATACATTTGGTCTAATTCTCCTCTTATAAAATCTTTACAAGGTTAACAACCATACTTATATTATTTAGATTTTTGAAGAGAGTAGATATATGTTTATATTCTTGATAATATTTCTTACGTTTGGACAATTTTTGTTGTCAATTATGCATGTAAAGTTTAATTTTTTAGAAGTTTGACAGAAATGAGTGTGGGTAAACTTTCATCCTTTGTCTTGAAAACTAATTGATTTTCATAGCGTTGTGTATTTTTTTCTATTTACTAGATTTATCACTATAGTTGTATAATGTTGGATCTCTTTCCAAAAAAGCATTTACTTAGGGAGGTTCTCGGCATTTACTTAAGAAAGTAAAACAATTCTCTTTCCTTGCCACAGTTTTATGTTTACCTACCATAGCTTGCACAACCCATAGGAACCCAGAGTGTGCGTGATGACCAGGTAGCGACCTCGGAGAGTTTATCTGATGAACCCAGTGCACAAGCAGACTTTTCCACTTGGATCTTCTCTAAAAGTATGGAAGCAACACCACTGTCAAGAAGTGTTCTCATCCAACCACACACTGATGTCTGTATATGGGAAATATGGTCAAGAAAGCATCGACACCAAAGGCAAACTTTAATTTTGCAGAGAAAAACAGGAAAAAAAGAAGGGGATATAGACTGAATGGGTATGTGATGCTTGGAGCCCAGAGCAGGAATAACCATAACCATGCATTTTTCAGTTGTTTTGACTTGACGCTAAGAGAAGAATCACAAACTGTGTTTACATGCGTGAACCTCAGGTCTTTTTTAAAACACCAACTGCAGCAGTGGGAAAATTGGAACAATACTCTCTCTTTGACTGTAACCTGAGGATGGATCTGTCCCTGATGACCTGAATTTCTGCCCTTTCAAGGCTGAAATACTAATAATAAAAAAGACAAGTAAACAAAAGACCCCAGAAACAATTAAAAAGTTTTTTTTTTCCTTTTTCAATAGTCCCTTAATAAAATTCAAATCCCTTCTGAAAAATAGCATCACTACAATGTTAGTGATTTATCAGATTCATTTTAGTCTTATCTTTAAAAAAGAGCAAATCCATATAGAGATAGATGGAGAGAAACAGGGTGGTGGTGGTGGAGTGTTTGAACTAGATATCTCAGAAAATATTAAGAATCAACCATTGTAAATGTATTGTATGCTGATGTGAATCTGCTTATATCTATTATCTATATGTCAATAACTATGTCTATGTTTTTGCCTAAAATGAAAAATCGCAGAAGCTGGTCAATTGAAAAGGAGACTAGGGGTGATGTCAATATATACCTTCAGAGTCTGAAGGATTGTCACAGTCATGCTTAAAGCCTGCTTCCCCACTGCCCATCCCAAATATGTATGTATGTGTGTGTATTGTCTTTCCACTCTTGATACTTATTTCTTGATATATATCTTATTTATCATATATAATCTTTGTTAGGGTATCCACTGGAAATTAATAAACTTTCCAGTAGCCACTTTATAATTTCCAGTGGCTAATCCTAACAAATCACCACAAACCTGATGAGTTAGAAGAATATAAATTTATTCTCTCACAGTTTTGAAGGCCAGAAGTCCAAAATCAATGTGTTGGCAGGACAGCACTATATCTGGAGGCTCTAAAGGAACCATGCCTCTTCCAGCATCTGGCATTCCTTTGCTTCTGGCCACATTACTCCAACCACTGCCTCCATCTTCACATCACCTCCTCTGTGTCTGTCTTTTCTGTGTGTCTCCACCTTAACTTAATTACTTCTGCAAAAAATCTTTTTTTCCAAATAAGGCTGAATTCTGAAAGTCTCCCTGCTAAAAAAGTCTTCCTGCTAAAATCTGGAACAAGACAAGGATGCCCACTCTCACTACTTCTATTCAACATACCATTGGAAGTCCTAGCGATAGCAATCAGACAAGAAAAAGAAATAAAAGGTATCCAAATTGGAAGAGAAGAGGTAAAATTGTCATTAGATGCAGATGACATGATACTATATGTATAGAAAACTGTAAAGACTCCACACAAAAACTACTAGAACTGAAGAACAAATTCAACAAGGTAGCAGGATACAAGATTAACATACAGAATCTGTTGCATTACTTTACACTAACAATGAAATATTAGAAATAGAAAGTAAAAAAAAAAAAAACCCTTTTAAAATTGCATTTAAAAATACTTAGGAATAAATCTGACCAAGGAGGTAAAAGACTTATATGCTGAACACTATATAACATTGATAAAGGAAATTGAAGATGATTCAAAAAAATGGAAAGATAGCCCATGCTCTTGGATTGGAAAATTAATATTGTTAAAATGGCCATACTACCCAAAGCAATCTACAGATTTAATGTGATCTCTATCAAATTACCAAGGATATTTTTCACAGAACTAGAACAAATAATCCTAAAATTTATATAGAACCATAAAAGACCCATAATTGCTAAAGTAATACTGAGGAAAAAGAATAAAGCTGGAAGTATGACCCTCCCAGACTTTAAACAAAACTACAGAACTACAGTAATCAAAACAGCATGGTACTGGCACAAAAACAGACATATGGATCCATGGAACAGAATAGAGAGCCTAGAAATAAACCCACACACCTATGGTTAATTAATCTTTGACAAAGAAGGTAAGAATATACAATGGAGAAAAGACGGTCATTTCAGCAAGTGGTGTTGGGAAACCTGGACAGCCACATGTAAATCAGTAGTTAGAACACACGCTCACATCTTACACAAAAATAAATCCAAGATGGCTTAACGTCTTAAATATAAGACATGACACCATAGACCTAAAAGAGAACATAGGCAAAACAGTGTCTGATATAAACTGTACCAATCTTTCCTTAGGTCAGTCTTTCGAGGCAATAGAAATAAAAGCAAAAATAAACAAATGGGGCCTAATCAAAATTATAAATTTTTGCACAGCAAAGGAAACCATAAACAAAACAAAAAGACAACCTACAGACTGGGAGAAAATATTTGCAAATAATGTGACTGGCAAGTGCTTACTTTCCAAAATATACAAATAGCTCCTACAACAAAATAACTCAAAAAAAAAAAAAAAACCCAAAAACCCAATCAAAAAATGGGCAGAGGACCTACAGAGACATTTCTCCAAAAAAAAAGACATACAGATGGCCAACAGGCCCCTGAAAAGATGCTCAACGTTGCTAATTATCAGAGAAATGCAAATCAAAACTACAGTGAGGTACCAGCTCCCACAGTCAGAATGGCCATCACTAAAAAGTATACAAATAACAAATGCTGGAGAGGGTGTTGAGATAAGGGAAATCTTCTACACTGCTGGTGGGAATTTAAATTGGTGCAGCCACCATAGAAAACAGGTGGCCATCTCTGGTGGGCACGGGCTGTCCACCTGGGGTCACCTCCTCCCACACAAGCACCAGACCCCAGCACTGTGACCATCACAGGCCTTCAGCCATCTCCGTTCTCCAATCCATTCAACATCCACATCCACATCCACATCCACATCCACCATCCACCAGTCCGCCATCCACAACGGCCCTGACTGCAGGCCCCTGTCAGGTGGGATGCCTTACCTGCTCCTGTCTATTCCCACCCTGACAGCAAGTGCCACAGCAGGATCCTGAATTTCAGTAAGCTTTGCCTTAAACAATTGGGAAAATTTATGCTAAATGAAAAATACCAAACTGGTGTAATAATAAAAGAAGATTAAAAAAATACTCAGTATACATTTAAGGACCATATCTACTTCTCCAGTTTTTACATAATTCAAAGTAAACAGTTAAAAGGCTAAGCCATTAAAATATGAAGCACAAAACTCCCTATAGGAAATCATTCTTTTGCTAGATAAAATTTCTAATCTACTAAATCTAATCAATTCTGTGCTGGTTATTATCATCGTTTGGGAAGAAGCAGTAAAAAAAATTCTTACAAAACTGTGAATAGGCCTATATTTTCCCCCAACCTACGCTCTTTTTATTTTTGTCCCATGGGAGCTGTTAACAATCACTCTGCATGTATAAAAGTACAGATTTTTATCTCTATCAAAGTTTACCACCTTCTGTTGAAGTGATAGGTGAGAACACATCCAGTGACAGGAAGGAGCTGTGTGAAGTGGAAATGAATTGTGCATCACCACGCCCACACTGGGCGGGCGTGAAGGGGTTAAATAATCAACCTCGGGCAAAGGAAGACTCTGTTGTTTTGGATGCGGAGCATCAGAGTCATGCATCCCATTTTCATCCCAGAATTCAATCAAGGAGTGACTTTTCCTACCAAAGGGAGCCTATTATGACTTACCCTAATTCCCTAACACAGAAACAGGGTAGGGAATACCACCTAGGGCAGGGAACAAAGATGTAGGAGAAATAGTGCTCAGAGAAGAGACAGGCTCCGGTTTGAGCCAGGAGCAATAGTGGACACGTGAGTGAGATACTTTCTAGCAGTGTGAACTTGGGCAAGTTATTAATTTCCCCTCAACTTCCTCCTTAGTAATGTCAGGATTAAATGAGGCAGTGTATTTACAATGGGGAATTCTTGCTTTTGGTCATGCAGCATCTCATCTTTGAGGGTCTGCTTCTCCACTACTACATGTGATTCTAGAGGACTGTCAATCATAAGACCCCCAACCCGTAATGCCAAGTGAGGGCACATGGTCAAGGCTAGGGTAACCAGAGTCCCTTTCCAGAAATCTGAATCATGAATGGAGACACATTGAGAAGGATGCCTTCTAGGAGAATTGTTGCTACTTAGACCCTGGGAGGCATTCTGTTTCCTGTCCTTTCTAAAACCCAAATGTTCAGTCTTTACTTTGATTCCTTTGATTGTTAGCTGCACAGCATTCTTGCTTAAGCTGGCCATGCCATTGTCTATTGCTTGTAATCAAAGAACCCATAATACAGAATACAAACTGCTTAGGCACATTAGTTTAGTAACTGTGTAAAAATAATTTTTATTATTACAGAAACATTTTTTGGTGCTGAGGATGGGAAAAAGTCAGCTAAGCAGTTCTAACTGCAGAATGCTGTCAACAAGATTTTTTTTTTTAATTCCTGTTGTGAAGTGCTACAGGCCTCTCTCAGGAAAGCAGCATGGTATAGCAGGAGGAATGCTGGATCGGGCAGTGGGGGCCTGGACTCTGGTCTTGGGTTTTCTATCAGCTCATTTCATGACTTTTGAAAGTCATCCAGCTTCTCTGGGTATTTCTTCATCTATAGAGTAGAATATTGGGCTGAATGACCTCTAAAGGACATTCTAATTCTAAATTGGATTGCTTTCACATTTAACTATAATAGCAAGCACATTCTTTTGGAGAAATTGATAAGCTGACGTGAAGATTCACATGGAATTGCAAGGGACCCCAAACACTCTTTAAAAAGGGCAAAGCTAGAACATTTCCTGATTTCAAAGCTTAATACAAAGCTTGTAGATTTGTAATCAAAACAGTGTGGTGCTGGCATAAAGACAGACATATAAACAATGGAGAACAATAGAAAGCCCTGAAGTAAATCCTGCATATATAGTCAAATGAGTTTTGCCAAGAGTGCCAAGGCCAACTGTGAAATATGTCCTTTCAACAAATGGTACTGGGAGAACCAGATATCCATACGCAAGAGAATAAAGTTTTCCTCTTATCTAATACCAGATTAAAACATTAACTCAAAATACATGAAGTCCTAAAGCCATAAAACTTTAGAAGAAGGCGTAAGGAAAAGTTTTATGACATTGGATTTGGCAATGATTTCTAGGATATAATATCAAAGGCAAAGGAACAAAATAAAAAACAGAAAAAAATGGACTTCATGAAAAGTTTGAAATTTTTTTCATCAAAAGGTACTAACAACAGAGAAAAAAAGCAACCCACAAAACAGAAGAAAATACTTGCAAATTACATACCTGATAAAGAATTAATATCCAGAATATATAAAACCCTTTGAAACTCAACAGTAAGAAGCAAACAATCCGATTTGAAATGGGCAAAGAATCTGAATAGACATTTTTCCATAGAAGTTATACAAATGGTCAATTGTTACATTAAATGATGCTTAACATCACTAGTCATTAAAGAAATGCAAATCAACACTGCGATGATGGGGAGGGTATAGCTCAGTGGTAGAGTGTGTGCCTAGCATGCATAAAGTCCTGGGTTCAATCCCCAGTACTTCCACTAAAAATAAAAAAATAAAAACATAATTACCCCCCACCAAAAAAGACAAAACTACAATGAGATACCACTTCACATCCATTAGGATGGCTGGCTACTATCCAAAAACAAAACAAAACAAAAAAAGAACCCAAAACAAAAACAACCAAAACAAAAAACTCAGAAACCAAAAAGCAAACTCAAAAAACAAAAACCAGAAAATAACACGTATTGGCAAGGATTTGGAGAAATTAAAGCCCTTGTGCATTGTTAATGGGAGTACAAAATGGTAAGGCTGCTGTGGAAAAGAGTATGATAGTTTTCAAAAAAATCAAGTATAGCTCATCATATGATTAAGCAATTTCATTTCTGGGTATATAATCAAAAAAAAATTGAAAGCAGGATCTCCAAGAGATATTTGTATATCCATTTTCATAGCAGTATTATTCACAAAAACTAAAATGTGGAAGCAGCCTAAGTTCCACTGACAGATGAATAGATATGCAACATGTGGTATGTGCATACAAGAGAGTATTATTCAGTCTTGGAAAAGAAGGAAATTCTGATATATGTTACACATAGATGAACCTTGGAAACATAATGCTAAGTTTGAGAAAAGCTAATCACAAAAAGACAAATATTGTATGATTCTACTTATGTGAAGTACTTAAATAGTCAAAATCATAGAGTAGAATGGTGGTTTCCCTGGGTGAGTAGGAAGGGGGAATGTGGGAGTAATTAGTAATTAATGGGTATAATTCAGTTTCCCAAGATGAAAAGAGTTCTGGAGATGGATGGAGGTGATGGTTGAACAATATAAACATACTTAATATCACAGAACTGTACAGTTAAAAATGGTTAAGATGGTAACTTTATGTTACGTGTATTTTGTCACAGTAAAAAAAAAAGAGTTTAAAAGGGAGTGTGCGGAAGTGTAGTCTAGCACGTGACTGGAGAGCAGAAAGCTGGAAATACAGGAATAGCATTAAGAACTACCACATGGAAATAAAAGTCCCCAACCTGGAGTACTGAACTGTGTTAATGGCAATTAGGACAACAGCTGTTTCCCCCCATAGGAATATGGAATATGTACCTATTTATTAATTTATATGTATTATAACCTTGCACATACCCTTTTTCCCCAGCTTTATTGAGGTATAATTGACACATAAAATTGTAAGATACTTAAAGTGTACAAAGAGGTGATTTGATATATATATACCTTATAAAAGGACTCCTCCATCAAGTTAGTTAATACATCCATCACCTTACACATACATAATTTACCTTTTCTAATGAGAACATTTAAGATCTACTCTCTTAGAAAAATTCAACTGTAAAGTAGTGTTATTGATAGTTACTATGTTATATAGTTGAATCTCAGACATTATTCATCTTATAACTGAAAGTTGGTACCATTTTATGAACCTTTCTCTATTTCCCCCACCCGTCAGCTCCTGGCAATCACTTTTTCACTCTCTGTCTCTAAGAGTTCAACTTTCTTTTCTTTTTCTTTTTTAAGATTCCACATGTAAGTGGTAGCATGTAGTATTTGTCTTTGTCTGGCTTATTTCGCTTAGCATAATGCCCTTCAGTTTCATCCATGTTGTTGAAAATGTCAGCTTTTCCTTCTTTTTTTAAGGCTGAATAATATGCCATTGTGTATATATTCCACATTTTCTTTATTCTTTCCTTCATTGATAGACAATATGTTGTTTCCATGCATTGGCTAGTGTGAATAATGTTGCAATGAATATGGGAGTGCAGACATTTTGAGATAGTGATTTTGTTTCCTTTGGATATATACCCAGAGGTGGGATTGCTGGCTCATATAATAGCTCTATTTTTAATTTCTTGAGGAACCTCTATACTATTTGCATAATGGCTATACCAGTTAACATTCCTACCAGCAAGTTTCCCTTTTCTTCACCTTCTTGCCAGCATTTACTGTCTCTTGTCTTTTTGATAATAGACTTCCTAACAGTTGTGAGATGGTATCTCCATGTGGATTTAATTTGCATTTCCCTGATGATTAGTGATGTTGAATACCTTTTTGTGTACCCATAGGCCATTTGAAAGTGGTTTTTTTTTGAAAAATGTTTATTCATATCCTTTGCCCGTTTGTTAATTGGATTACTTGTTTTGTTATTGAGTTGTATAAGTTCCTTGCATATTTTTATATATTAACTCCTTTTCGGATATGTGATTTGCAAACATTTTCTCACATTCCATAGGCTACCTTTTCATTTTGGTGATGATTTTCTTTGGTATACAGAAGTGTTTTAGTTTGATAGGGCACCCTTATTTATTCTTACATTTCTTGCTTTGGCTTTCAGTGTCAAATCCAAAGGTCAAAGGTAGGATTGAAATTAGTTCTGCTGAGTCAAGAGCTGGACAGAGCCTAGACCAGGGTTAGAGAGCAATTCAGGAAAAGAGGGACGAGGGTTAGTGGAGAAAGAGACTTGGTAAAGCTTCAGCTCATTTTCATTGACTCCTGGTGTGTAGGTGTGTAGGTCCAGTGTTAAGAACTGATAATGGGGCAGGGTGAAATTTACTCTCGGTCCTTCATTTGATAAGAAGTGATTGATGTTTAGGTCCCTGGTTCCAAATCTCAGGCTGAGATAACGGTCTAGACTGATGGGGAGTTTGTCCAAGTGAAAGAATGGTTTCACAATTTATTCATTCAACTGTTCCTAAATTCTCATCCATTTCTGGACCACCTTTCCCTGCAATCCAAGTAATTGCCTTGGGCCACCATCCTAGGTTCTGTGGGCACGAAAGCCCCCTTCTCCTTCTCAAGTTTTCTTGATCTCCTATTACTCAACATTTCTGCTTCCTCTCAATTCTTAATCCTTGCTTATGTTCTTGACTCCTGCAGCTGTCACGCTGCTACGGCCACTGCCCTTCCTCCTACATTCTCCCGAGCACTGCCACCACCAGGCTGTTTTACGTAACAGATATCTACATAGGGTTTGAGGATAATAGGGCCATATGAACATTCATTTATTCCATTTAGCACATAGATTTTAGCATCATCTATCATCTGGATATTTTTCTAGGTGCTGAGCATAAAGCAATGAATAATGAAGATAAAAAACCCCTGTCTTCATGTTGCTTATGTTTTATTTGAGACCCAGACAACAAGTAATTTTAAAAGCCATAGTAAGGTTGCAATTCACTTCCTTTGTTAAAGGAGTAGTTTCAACGCTGTCTAAGAATTTAGGGGGGAAACTGGGCTTGGTTTATTTAAAGGGTTTCTTATTCTTTCCCCCAGTTCTGTATTTCTCTAAAGAATGAAAGAAGGAAAAACAGAGGGAGGAGGGAAAGGTCCCATGATGGAGATTGCTAATGTGACTGGACAGCCCTCCTGTCCTCCTCAGTGATGAGTGCAGAAGGAAGGCACCCCTCACAGAATTCTGTAAAGGGAAGAGTCTGTGGAGGTGCTCTACCTTGGGGCAGTCTGTTCCAGGCTTCATCTCCTCAAATAGATGTGGTCTGACTTACAAAGTTACCCAAGCAGTACCAGCGGGAACCTTCCTCCGGAATGAAGGTTCTTTCCTCCTTACCTATTGAAAAGCCTCCCTACGCTGCTGGATGGTTTTTACTTAGTACTATGACAGCTCTTTTCTCTGGAACTCTCTCAGTTCCCAACTCTTGATTAATATTTTTAGTTAATGTCCTTTCTTTGAATTATCTTAGTAATTTACAGAGACGAACTTTCTGTGTTATAACTAATACAGATAGCTTTGGATTTTGTATATTTCATTTAAAACGGTGCCAAAAAAAAAAAAGGAGATTCTCTGCCCAGATAAAAAGGAGGCTCTCTGGTCTCTGATCAGATAAAGGTAGTTCCCCAAGCCCCACTCTACCACACATGTCACTTTTCTTCATGGTCCACAGACATCCCATCACAAGGATATCCTTACTTGCTCTTTTTTCCCCACTAGTCCTTTCTCATCTTCTCTTTAAATATTTTTTTTTCTAAGGCTTCTTTTCTAGTTCCAGGACTCCCAACTCTTTTTCTCCCCTCACTTCCAAAGACAAAAAATTCTTTTTAACTCTTAATTATGTAAAGAATTTTATATCTTCATTGTCCCAATTATTCCAATTCTAACTGAACTCTAGAGCTTATCTTCATATAAAAAATGAGTCCGAACAAAAAAAGCCAGAATTTATGCAGTTGTCTTATGTTATAGAAGCAAGTTTGAGTCATCTTTTTCAATACCAAAGTTTCATTCCTGTTACAAATGTACCGCAGCCAAAGGGAGTTAACAGTAGGAAGGTTTTGGCATGAGGAAGGATGGGGTTTGAGATGAATGGATATAAAATTTCAGAAGATTTTGGGGGTGATGGGCATTTTCCTAGAGGCCTGGGAATGGAGAATAAGAGATTATGGGGTTCTTTTCAGCTTGAGATGGATAAGATTTATATTTGTGCATTGGGGGCAGATATGGGAATTAATAGTTTACATATATAGTTTTAGAAATGCTTAAAAACAGACACAGAAAAGAGAATCTACCTGATTCTAGCCTCTTAACTAGCACATTTGGGTGGAGCCAATATAAAATGTATGCAAATAAATCAATGATAGTAGATATATTTTGGAAGAGGCATGTTGATTGTGACAACACGTAGAAAAGAGGACAAAAGTTTGTCATAGGCTCAATACAAACAAAATCTGTGATTTGACTTTCAAAACTGCTGACTTTTATTTTAGACCACATTAGAGCAATTATATACTCTCTAATGGTGTGGTCTCATTCTACAATATTTACCATGAGGAATAAATGAAGCATTTCTAACAGTGTAATGAAGTAAGTCCATTAGTAAGACTAGCTGGCTAGGATAAATTGTATTTGGTCATATTAAGACATGGTCAGGTTTTACTTCTATAAAGTAATTAATTCTGTTCTTTTTCTGGTAATTCAAGGGGAAATGCTAGTTTTGTTTGATTAACGCTCCTTTCCCCCTCCTCTCTACCGATCCCCGTAAGAGAATAAATATAGCTTTAAAAAAGCTATTAAAGTTTGGAGACCAGTGTGGGGATTGGTACGCAACAGTAGGACTGCGTGGGAGGATCAGGGGTGAGAACCCTAGGACCCCATCCCAGACCCGACTCCCTCTTCCCTTCCTCTCTCTGCCCCCTAGTTTTCTGTGAGGGACGCGGAGCAAACAAGATCCAGGGACCACAACAGCTCTGTGGTCACAAATCATCCAGGTCTCAGTGGTACCCCAGATCTGCAGGAACTAAGGCCAAGGAAGGAGCCCATCCTCCTAAGACCTCAAGATCTGCAAGGGGCTCACCAAGCAGGGGCTTCAGACTCCTTGTCATCTCCCCTGAAAGCTCTAGGCTAGGAAGATTTGCCGCATTGCCATAGAAGAGGCAAAAATCTGTAGCACAGCCTGTTCTGAGAAAGAAAGTTCTGAGAGACAAACTTTTTAACATTAAAAAAAAAAATTTCTACATTCAGGTCATATCAGGTGGGATGCATCACGTGCCCAGGCGAGCAAAACACGGTGAGTGTCAGAACCGTTCACCCCTCCCCAGACAGACTGCCACAGCCAAGTCTCCTGACACTCCCTTCTTGGCGCTGTGCCCACACCAGGCTATTTCCCCAAGATAATGTAAACTGGAGCAGGAGGCCCTGAGGGCTGCTGCTTTGATGGGAGAATAAGGCAGCAACCTGGAGCCTCATTCCCCTCAGCTGTACGATGCGGGCATCGGCCTGGATTATTCATGAGATCCTCTTCAAATCCTACTTTCTACAAAAGACAGCAAAAAGAAGTTTCTCAAATAAGTGTTTCACTTACACAACGCTGGAGTACGTGAAACAAGTGGAGAGGCCGTTCGGTGACTAACTTGTTGGTGGTAATGTTGAGCAAAAATGCAAGTTTTGGGGAGTGTGAGGCGGGATAGAAGGATAGATGTGCCGATTTGGAAGAAGCCTGGAAGGAGTTTTAGGTAACTCCTGCACCAAAATCCACGTTGCCGCCCAGGCTTCCCTCTTGGGGTGCATTGGTGTGGAACCCGAGTGCTGAAATCCTGGTCCCATCGGCCCGCAGGACTCCTACCTCTGCTGGGCTTGGGTTTGTTGCCTAGGGCTGACAGCAGCCTTGGCAGCTAATCTCTGCATGCCCTGATAACATTAGCATGTTTCACGTGTGTCATAACGTGAACAAGGCCAAAGTACTGCTTGCACTGTGCTGTTTTTCTTTTCAGTGAATTTTACATCATTATAATCAAAGTTTCTCTGGGTACGAACTTGGATGATTCTGATATTCAAAAGCAAAAATGAAGAAATATTTACCATTTCAAAAAGTCATCCAATTTTAAGACAGTCTTTTTAATTAGGAAGGAAAACAAAATTAAAGTTTGTTGTCCAAATTATACGATAGAGGGAATACACTGCCGTATATTATAGTATCAAAAAACCTGGGCTTTCTCAGCTTGGGAGGGCTGTTATTATCGTAACAGTAGGATGATTCATTTAGGTCAGAAAAATCCCACTTCAGGATATCCTTGAAAAAATATAATTAATATAATTCCACTCATGGATTTGGGAGCAATTTGGTGTGCTTCTAGCTGTAAATAATGTCTTCTACACCAAAAAAGAAATTCCATTCTCTTTCTTTTCTCTGTGTTTGTCTGTTGCTAGGTTTCCCTTGAACTTTCCTTCAACCTTACAAAGAAACTGGGAAAAAGAAATATGTTTAGGGTGGGGACCAAAATAAGTAACATAGAATTCCAAATCAGGGTTAAAGTAAAAGAATTTGATGGTTTGAGGAACAGGATGTGGCAAAAACAGGAAGCCTATTGGAAGATTGTCCAGAAGCCAGAATTTGGGTTCAAATACTAAAATTTTAGAACTGGAAACAACCTTGAAACATTTAAATAAGGAAACTAAGAGCCATGAAAGGGCACAGATTATAGCTGAAAAACAGAGTGAAAGTGTGTATTTTAGCAATCGTACTTTCACCAGACAAATCCCCTCACCCTTATATTAGGGTAAGTCTCTCCAATATTAATCCTGCTACTGACATGGGATTTTTAAAGAGGCATCTGGAAACACCAGTGTTCCAATTTGGCACCAAAGAACTGACTGCTTTCAAATATTTCCTCCTGTTGCCTGTAACCACCTCACCCACCTCATCTCCAACCCCTTCCATGCCCTGCTCTCTTTCAGAAATTCTTCTCTTTTTGTATTTTGCAATATACAGATTGCTTTTCTCTAAAAGAGTGAACAAATGTTTGAAGCAAGAGTCAAGTCTTCATCATTATTCTTTAGGACATAACTTAATACTTTGAGCCTATTAGTTGGGTATTAAATATTTGTTAAATAAACACAAAATTGCCTAAGAGAAATGACTTGAAGTCAATCCAAAAGTAGGGAAAATAAAACCCAAAAAACCAAATTATCTTATATATCACTCTCACTGGGCCAGTGGAGAATTGCAGTTTGCAAACATCTACAGATCAGCTCTCTGCCAGGATCCAGCAGGATTTTGTCTCCAACCTCCCTGAAGTGTCTGTTAGCTGTTATTCTGAGGTTATGTGGGGACACAATGGGTTTCCAGAGACTCTTCAGTAAGACCGTCCTAGCCCCTGCCATTTTGTTCGTGACTGCAACTAGCAAACATTGTCTTACTTTAATTCTCTTTTTTTCATCCTCATTCTTTTTGCTTCTTCTTAGGTATTTTGGTTTGCTGTCACCATAACACTACTTTAAAGATGATGGGTTAACCAAACACATTTGTCTCCTCCCTAAGACCACACTGAAATGATGGTAAAGGATAAAAATACTCAAAAAAATATGGTAAAGGACCAAAAAATACTCAAAAGACAGAAGAGAGGACATCCATGGTTGGGAAATGTCAGTTAAGTGCTTGGCAGAAGGAAAGCCTGGTGTAGTGGTGACTGGATCAAGGGGCGGAGGAAACTGTTAAGGAGAAGATTGATTGTTCGTCCCAAAGAGCTGTGGTGAGGCCAAGGACCGCTGATGGTGGGAGCGTGTGTGGCTGAAAAGAGGGGGATAGATGGAAAGTGTGTGTACTGAAAAGCGGCTCACCTCTTCCTTCTTCCTCCTTCCCTGGCTCCACAGGTAGCGGTTTGCTCAGTACCTCCGGCTGCTTGCTCCCTGGCAGGTGCTCCGATGCTTCTGCTCTGGAGAAACAGAAAGAACGTGCATGTAAGAGCTACAGCTCTGCTTGCTGTGCAGTGGCAACCCACCGAGCTCCCTAGAATGGGGCTTACCACTGCAGGCCACCAAACATGTCACAAGGGCGGTTCTCTGCTCCCAACAGTTTGGGGAAAATAACTCTGGAATTGAGTCTCATTGCATTTACTCGGGTTACTTGTTATTTCTGAACCAATCACTGTGGCCAGGGTGGGGGGTGGGTAGTTAACGATCTGATTAACCAGACCCTGGTTCTATGAGGTCGGTCAGGAATGATTCCACAATAAAAAATACTGCATTGTGTTATAGGAAAAGGAGATGTGGGTCCTGGGGAGGCAATAACCTTATCCTCTATATCACTTCCAGTATAAAGTACCCCTGTGGGATGGGGCTGTCACGGCAGTCACTGGCTATAGGTAGCTTGATATGGGCCAGACTCAGTCACTGGGTACAAAACACGTGAAAACAAAACATGGCACATGGTACAAAACATGGAAATATATGCATAATGAACTGTATCTGACTACTTCCCCAGAAGGAGTCAGTGACCAAAAAACATTGTACATGGAGCCTTTTCTGCCTTTAAATATTTTCCTTCAACTTCCTTACTAGCTTGCTCCAGCTCGGCCACCATTGCCAGGAAATTTCCCTTTGTGCTATTAATTTCATCTAATTCTTCTATTCTGGCCACAATATCTCTTAACGTAGCTGGCCGTAATTCCCCAAATAATACACATGCTTATGCTTGAAGGTAATTGTAAAATTTTCTCCCAGGATGAATGACTTCTGTCTTTAACCACAATATTTTATTTTCCAAACCTTTCATCATCTTTGTGGGTCTCCTTTGAACTACCTCCAGATTTTCTGCATTTGCCTTGAGCTGGAGAGTCCAACACTGAATATAACAATCAAGGGAGATCCCCACAACAAAGTAAAGGCGATTGCTTAGGGAAAGAGAAAGGATGTTTTATGTTTGCATAGCACTTCGTAGCTTTAAAAAGACCTTCTCAGGCATTATTATGTCATTTGAGGTATAAGTTCACTGAATCCTCCTCCCAAACTCTGACGGTTGATGTGGGTCTACACTGAGTCAGGTCCAGACTGGGAAAGCTCCGAGTTCTAGTTTGGGGTCTGTGTGAAGTCCAAGGTGGTTCTGAGACTGCATCAAAATTTCATTAATTTTTTTATGCTTCCCTTGGACCAGAAACAATCTTGAGGTTGACAATCACAGAGGCTTTCCACGGTCTGGATGAGCGCTGTCCAATAGAACTTTCTCTGGTGATGAAATGTTTTATATCTGTGCTGCTCACTCTCATGTGTCCAGTGCAACTGAGGCACAGCATTTTTACTTTTATTTAACTTTATTTAAATTCAAAATTGGATCGTTACCTGTGGCTAGTAGCATAAGCTCTGGACCATCCCCAAGTCTGGGTTTAAGCTGAACTGGTTTCTGAGACAAAAGCATAAGGCAGTTTGGTGGATCCTCATAGTTTAGGAAGAATTTGGATGGGTGAGAAGCACTTAGCAGAACCCCAGTGTTTTCTCATCATGTTCCTTTTTATGCATCTCAGCGTTATTAGACTTAATATCTTTTTCCTGAGGAGTGCTAGCACTGTGTGGCTAATTAATCATCTTCTTCAGGAACAGATTACTAGATACTTAGCGCTTTGCCTTGGACAATAGCTGTGTTCTCAAATAAATTTACATCAGCACAGCAACAAACCCACGGGGTACCTAGATGGGAATAAGCACGTTTTGGCAAAGGAGCCAAAGGATCAGAGAGGCTGAGTTCTAACCACCCATCTGAGACCCAGACCAAGTCGGCTAAGCCCTCAGATGGCATAACATTTCATTTACGCGTGATGCATTTATTGGCATAAAAAGGTTATATTAAAGGATATGCATAACATGAAACTTGACCAGTTCAGTTCAACTTCTGCCACATCTTTGGGCAGCATTTTTTGCTGAGTTTAGCTTTTAAAGCATCTTGAAAACCAGAAGCAGTTAGTAGGCTGGCAAGGAAGTGAATGGAGTCACTCTTCCCTTCTTCCAGATGTAAACTCCCCCAGTGGTCAATCTGCAGAGAGCTTTGGCTTTAGCAGCCTCCTCCCTCAACCTCCTTCTGAATCTCTGACAATCATAAACAAGTACAGGTTTATTTCCTTTTAAAAGTAAAATCTCCTCGTTTCTAAGTTTATAGAAATTTTGGCTTTTATGATGACTCAAGATTGTTGACTTTATGACGGTTTTCTTCCTCTGAACTATTTTTTCTCACAGGTCTGCTTTTTTCCTTGAAGTAACCTTAAATTTCCAACACTCCTTTTCCCTCTCTTCAATTTTAGCTCATAATCTTGTTTGTGATATCACTGAGAAAGGAGAAACTGTTAGAAAAGCTTCTACCTCTCTTCCTTCTGACATCAGCTCTACTTAATCACTTGAGTTTCTACCCACCACGCTCTGCACCCCCTCCGTTTATGACCGAGAGTCTGTCCGTGCTTCAAGCTAAGGTCAAGTCCTCACATACGCACCAGGACCTGTCTCTGTTGCTCCCGAAATTGTCATAATCATGATCCATCCAATTTGCCTTCTCCATTGGATTTTTTTCCCATTTCCATCATACACTTGCTTTGATATCACTGGTATTCAAACAGCAATCACAGCAAACCTTCTTAATTCCAACGTCTCCAGCTACTGACTCCTCTTTCTGTTTGTTTTACAGCAAAGATCCACAGAAGAGTCCTCAATACTCAATGACTCTACCGTTACCTCACCTTCTATTCTCATCTGTATGAGAATGAACTTTTTATTTGGAAAAATGTGTGTTTTTTACTTTTTTGCATTCTTTGTTCAAAAACAAAACAGTACGAAATATACAGGAACCATATAATGACTTTCTTCCTGTTTCTTAATCAACTTATAACAGGAAATATTTGTTTCTAATCAGAAAAGTGTATTAAAGACAAAGGTATAATAATTTGAGGAAATGAAAAATAAGCATTCTACTAGGAAGGTATGGCAAAGTTTGGCCATCCAACACATTAGGTGAATTATGTCTGTCTGTCTCTCAAGGGGCCAGGTAGACCCTTCTGTTCCCTTAATGTGAATACAACTAAAGACCCTATTCTCTGTGCCCCTCGCTGGGTTTCTCTTGCTACTTTATGTTCTTTTTGCTTTAGAGCCTTTATGGAGGAATTTTATTTTATTTTTTTTTTTATTTCAGTTACAATGTGTCAAATCTGGTGTACAGCATGTTTCAATCATACATATACATACATATATTCATTTTCATATTCTTTTTCATTATAGGTTACTACAAGATATTGAATATAGTTCCCTGTGCTATACAGAAAAAAATTTGGTTTTTATCTATTTTATATATAGTAGTTAACATTTCCAAATCTTGAACTCCCAATTTATCCCTTCCCACCCCCTTTCCCCCCAGGAACCATAAGTTTGTTTACTATGTCTGTGAGTCTGTTTCTCTTTTGTAGATAAGTTCATTAGTGTGAACTTCTTTTCTTTCTTTCTTTTTTTTTAGATTCCACACATGAGTGATATATGGTATTTTTCTTTCTCATTCTGGCTTACTTCACTTAGAATGATGATCTCCAGGTTCATCCATATTGCTGCAAATGACATTATTTTATTCTTTTTTTTAATAACTGAGTAGCATTCCATTGTATAAATGTACCACAGCTTCTTTATCCAGTCATCTGTCGATGTACATTTAAGTTGTTTACGTGTCTTGGCTATTGTATATAGGCCCCTATGAACATTGGGGTGAATGTATCTTTTCGAATTAAGGTCCCCTTATGGAGGAATTTTAGATGAGAACTCGTGATCAAAGTTATTTTTTTCTGTAATAATTGAAGTTCAGTGAATTTTCGATGTTTCCAGTGTTTCTGTGCCCATCACCCTCTTCAACTATTAACTAATTAATCTTGTATGTATTTTTCCATATCTTTCTTCATGCTCACAAAATCATACACAAATATGTACATATGTTTAGAGTGGGGTTTGTTTTTACACTGGGATCATTTTAGTTTCAAACACTGATATCATTTTATGTCTACCTCTCTGCATTGTGACATTCTCATTTAGGTGGGAACATAACAGAAACTGACATGCTTCTAATTCAGTCTTTTTAATGACTGAATAATATTCTGTGGTGTAACATACTGTTTTGGATCACAACCCTAAGGATGTACCTTCTCTTTGGTTCCAAGTTTGTAAAACCACAAGTGCTATAATGAATATTCCACTGTGATAGTGAATTTCTCACTGTTTGTGTTTCACCTCAGTTCTTGTTTTATATATTTGAAAGTTATACTTTAAGAATGTGCTGTGTAATACTGTCGTAAACTTTTTGGTGGGCTTTGCCTTTTATTTTCATATAATTTTCGCTGGCCTCTATTGCCATATTCAAGAGTCTTCTGCCAGCCTAATTAGTGTTCCTTTGTAGTCATCTTTCTCTCTGGTAACTTTTCAGATTTTTTTCTTTACCCTTGGCTAATCTGCAGTTATATTAGAAAATGTCTAGGCATAGATTTATTTTTATTGGTACTTCTTTGAAACTCAGAGAGTTCTTTTAATGAGTCATGCTTTTCCATATTACTTCTCTGCTACTTCCTTCTGTTCTGCCATTACACCTATCAGACAAATTTTAGAGCTTCTTAACTTCTAATTCATCTCTTTTATGATTTTTCTTGTCTTTGTCTCTGTGCTCTGTGTTATGAGTGAATTCCCCAATGCCATCTTCTAATTCACTGGTTTCGCTCCATTCGAGAGTTTTGCCCAGCTCTCAAGGGTGCCATTTCCATAATGTTATTGTTTTCCTTTCCAAGATTTCTAACTTAATTTTTATAGTTAGGGGGTCTCATTTCATTTACACCTATTTTGGTTATTTTTTTAATTAACATATATTTTATACATCAAAAATAAATATTTTAAATTAGCATATGACAAATTAAAGGTAAACTTTCACCTCTAACCCTGGCACAGGGATGCAACATGTATCAGAGAATGACTCCTATGTACGGAGCCCATCTTTTAGTCCACCCAACCCTTTAGAACACAGCCTTGACATCCTTAGAACTCCAGGTTGCCTTAGGAATAAGGCACCTTCTATTCCAGGTCTTTCTACTAGAGTCATGGTTCAGTCGACCTCAGAAATCTACAATTTTCATCAGGGTTAAAAATTGGAATTTATCACATCATTTGAGCAGGCATTTTCCAATTCAATTCACAAAGCTACAATATTAAAATGTTTTATGCTTACATATTACAAATCTTTGCTAGTGTCCAATTTATTCAGCGTAACTTAATTCTCTATTCAGCTCTGTCTTTGTATAACATCACTACATTTTTCTAACCATTATGATTTAATAATGGCAAATGACCATTTTACTCACTGCACACAAGTATCTCTCACTTCTTTACAACCAGATTAGAACCACATTCCATGTAATGGGATTTTGTGCCTCCCATGAAATGTAACAGATTTTGGATCTAACCTTGTCAATGCTCAGGTAATGAGGGCACAACTGAGTGATAAAAATAGTGCAGTAAAGTTGCTTTCTCAAAGATGAGAGGCTATCGCTTGAGAAACCCATATTAACCCAGGAGTTCCGCTGTATTATCTCCCTACTCAGATGAAAAGACATTCAGGACATTGTTTGTTCCCTCTTTTGCTTCGTTGCCAAGGCTCTATATTACCCTTTCTCACGAGAGCGATGAGAAACCTAATACAGTTTGGGGAATCTAGTCATTTTGTCTCAAAAGCTGTTCAACTCTCCAGGGTCTCTGAAAGACATTACATGGATTCTGAAGAGCAAAATAACTAGAATGGGACATTTCAGCGTTTGATCATTGCTCAGGTGATAACACCTGAAAAACTCAGTTTCCTACTGTTTGAAATACCTATTGAAATCTATGGCTTCCTGATAATATCCCACAATCATGCCCATGATTCAAAGGTTTTATATATATATATATATATATATATATATATATATATATATATATATATATATATATATATATATATATATATATATATATATATATATAAAAACACAGATGACAGAAGATTATTTTTGACTTTTAGAGCTCCTGGAGAGAGCCACTTTGAAAGCCTACAACACAAATAAGCATGTTAGATTTTAAATGAGACTCAGCCAAATGGAAGAGTCTGTATAGTTATTCTCTACATAATACTCAGTGATCCTCTGACAGATTATTCAACTTTATCTTTGGCTCATTGAGCGTTTACTCAAAACCACACCAACAAAAAGTGAAAGGATCTGTTTAAAAAACCCCTTCAGTCATGCAGAGAGTTTGGTTAATAATTTAATCAAGTGATTAGGTGACTCAGAGGCCTGCGTCTCCTAGAAATTTTGTATTGAGGAAAGGGAGAGAAATCAGAAGCACTTCATGCTGAGACAAATTGCTGACTTAGTATCCTGTTCTTTACGACATATTCCTTAATTCACCAACTTTGCTATCAATTGCTAGAAAGGCCTCAATGAACAACAATAGCAAGGATATATTAGTAATGACAAAATTTACACACATATAATTTTTTCCTCTAGAAAAATGATTTATCCTTCAAATACTATTGTACTTTGAAGGAACAGTTTTCCCCTTCCTTGGCAGAAAGATGTCTGTCATTGATACTGTAGATTTAAGATGAGGTTTCCCAAAGTGTGGTATATGTGCTATTGGTAGAAAGCACCATGATTCTGATAGTTGCCAAGTGAATAATTATTTAAATGGAAATTAGATACCGGAATATTTGTGAAGGTGGTATGTGAATGGCTAAGATTTGAGAAACTCTTGTTTAGGTATTTTTAAACAATCAGAGATAATTCCTATGGAGGAAATAGAGACCAAAATAGGATTTTTAGTTGGAAATTTTAAAAGAATAGGTTGCAAAGAGGGTGAGGCAGTGGGGCATTTGGCATGCTAGGAGGGGGTTAGTCAAATATGAGGGGGGTTTCTTTTACACAAAATCCACACTTGAAGCCACCTACTTATGGTAAAAGTGGGTCCCAGACTCACTTGGAACAAAGAGCAAGAAGCTAAATGCTGAGCCAGTTTGAACCTCAACTCTTGATGAGATTAATAAGACAGAGAAAAATGTCTGAACAGAAGGTACAGAGGCCCAGAGGCCTCCAAAGAGGCCCCCAGAAGGCCTGGGGACTGAGCGCCGTGGCGGGCACCACAAAGACGTTCTGGGGAAGCATCAAAGAAAATGCCATTCTCTCCCAGGGACCTTGGGTCAGGACCCAAGAGGAGAGGCTTAGCAAGGGCAGGGCTGGAGGTGGCAGCCCCCACCCCCATGCTATCATTGTGTAGAGGTCTTGGTGTGTGACAATAATATAAAGCAGACCGATTTCTAGCTGCTTTTATTCTTATTTTAGCATTCTCTCTGTGCCACAGCCTCCCTGGGGGGCGGGCTGTCACCATCCCACTTGCTTCCAGGCCTGCAGAGTATTGAGCATGAACATGGAACAGTAGGATAAGCCATCTCTAGATCTGCAGATTTGGTCTCATGTCCAGAAGGTCGGTTAAAAAGCAAGTGCACTTTGGAAGAGAGCTGCGTGAAGGTGTAACCTGAGTAACGTGTGTTCCCATTCAATGCGGGTGAACCAGAAGGCCTTGTTTCCAGCAGGATGACTGGGGGGATTACCAGATGATAAGGAGGAAGAGGAGACACAAACCAGAGAGAGAGACAAGCAGGCACAGTGAAAGAGGTGGATGGCCAAATTCAAGGAAGATAGAGGAGGAAATAACGTAGTACTGGTAAACCTTTTCCAGTTCCCTGGACCTAGGGCAGACGTGTTGTGGTGGGCCTGCGGGAGATGGTGAGGGTGGAGAAGCAAAGGAGAGAAGACAGTAATACTATGCGGTCTTTTCATTTACAAACAGTTCCAGTGCCCCCATTGATTAACATCGTACGTGGTTATCTGAGCATCCCATATCTACTTCTACCTTTGTTGACACTCGCTTCTAGTAGAGATAACATTTATTTTCCTTTGTTGGCGGCTGTCTGAAGTATTCATTTACCTTCCTGGTGCTGGTTTTCAGTTTTCTCTGAAGCTTTGCTAACAGAAAAAGTGAAATGATCCTCGAATTACAACTTGCATCAACTTCATGGGCCATTTGAGAGTGAAAAAAAACACACAGATCTTTTGTTGCACTTTCTTGAGGGATGGTAATCCTAAACTTGGGTGAGGCTCTCCCCTCTGGTTTGATAGCCAAGGGACGCTCAATCACTTCACCGGCGGCCTGTGCTTTCCCTCGCCCCGTAATATTCCTTGGCATCTTAGCTGCTTTGACTTTCAGTTCCTTTAATGTGGTATTAGGGCTTATTGATACCTATTCTTGTCTTCCACCCAGTTGAGCACCAGAGCAACTGGGGAAACAGAAAACTGGCAAACCTTTCCTCTCATGGAATTAGGCACAGGTAGGAGGAAGAAAGTCACGTAATTTTCCCCTTTCTGTAAAGATGTGATTATGGCATAAACCCTCAGTCAGTCAGTCAGGTGGTACTGAAATAATACCAGTCTCTCTCGTCAGTCCAGGGAAACTATCTGCTAAGCCCCAGATGCTTGAAACTTGAAGACTGTTTTTCAATCCTCAGTCACGTCGTGTAGAAAGATGCTCATGTTAACTGTCATTAAGCACTGTTGGAACGATGGGACTTAGACACGTCATGGTGTTCGGTTTGAGAGTAATAAGCAAAAGGCCCAGGAAGTAAATGGGAAGTCCTCCCGGGACGTTCCAGCACGTTGGGTTTTACTATTATGGGGGACAGCCACATTGGAGGTAGTAAGTCTCCCATTTCAGAAGTTATTCGAGCACAGTCTGAGATGCTGAAGACATCAAGTAAGGCCTGCGTTATTTCATTAGTTTCCTAGAGCTGCTGTAACAAAACACTCAAACTTGGTGGCTTGAAGCAGCGGGGATTTTTTCTCTCAGTTCTGAAGACCGAAGTTTGCAGTGAAGGTGTCAGCAGGGCCACACTCCTTCCAAGACTCTGCAAAGAACCCTTCCCTGCTTCTTCCCAGTTTCTGGTGATGGCTGTCAACCCTTGGCATTCCTTGGCTTGCAGGTGCGCGGCTCCAGTCTCTGCCTCTGTTGTCACAGGACAATCTCCCCATGTGTCTGTGTTTCTGTCTCATCTCTTCTTACAAGGACATCAGACATACTGGATTCGGGTCCACCCTAATTCATTATGACCTCATCATTAATTGATTATATTTGCAAAGATCCTATTTCCAAATGAGGTCACATTCATAGGTACTAGGGGTTAAGATTTCAAATGCCTTTTTGGGAAACAATTCAACTCATAAGAATTACATCACTACCAACATCCCTGTAGATTCTAAGATTTCATAATGCTCACAACGAGGTAAAGTGGTTTTATATACTTTACAAGAATGCGTGAGTATTCATAACCAAAATCATGTCCTTCAGAGGAAGTGTATTAGAAGGTATCAAAGAATGAGGGCCATGTTCCCATTTCACTTCCATCAGTGAAAGAAATCCTACTGAACGAAATCTAAATTCAGTGGATGGAAGGCAAAGGGAAGAAACATAAGAAAGAAAACTTTTTTGTTGTTGTTTTAAAGGAAAGGAATGGAAACATGGATTATTGGTTTGAAATGGATTTTAGAAATAACCTAGCATAATTTCTTCACCTTAAGTTAGTTGAGGCCCAGAAAGCAAGCTGCCTAGTTAACAGTAGAGTAAGAACTAGAGCGAGAGCTAGTCTGTAATCCCGTTATCTTTCCTGCTCACTGTCTTCCTATTAATTGTTCTAGACAGTTTCTTGACTTACCCCTTACAAACGAGCAAGATCGAGTACTTTAAAGATAGGGCCTGATTCTTATAGCTATCTTGATGCCCAGAACTGTGCTGAGCTCATACAAAATCTCATCAAAAATTTAGTAAATTTTTAATCCCACCAGCCAGCTGCTCTAACTCTGGGAGATCCAGAATAAATGGTAAATTGACTATAGGGGATACTGGTAAATTATTGTTTCCTGTTTCTGACAACATCACTCAATCTTCTAAGAAAGAAAATAAAAAATGAGATTAGGGGACAGACAATGAATCTGCACTGTATTTTTGTCATTCACGGCCCATGACATCAAAGGGGAAAAGAAACTAAAACTTGTAGGATACAGATCACTGTTCTAGAGCTTTTAAGAGTCATCTGCTCAACTCATATGACGTCTAAGGAGACTGCCACACTTAGTTTTTGCAGAAGGGTAAGTGGCATTTTGTGGGAAGACCATCTCACTCTCTTTCCTTTTTCTAGCTACCTATGTAATCTAGTTACCTCGTATCATCTAGTTACCGGCTACAATCGAGGACAATAACTGAAAAGATAAACCCGATCAGTCAGAGAATTGCTCTTAACAGCCTGAACTGAAAAGTGAATGAAGTCATCTGCCACTTATCTGCAGAGGCAGGAGAAAAAGGGGGAACTGAAAGGTAACCACAAAGAGGAGCTGGTAGCGTGGTACGTCGGAACCGCACACAAGCAGAAGTTATAAGGAAGAGAACTACAAGTAAGCAGAGGAAGCAGATTAGCAGAGAGAGGAGAAGGAGGCAGGTCCAGAGAGGAGCAGAGGGCGTTGTAGATGGAGCCCGTACACCACATAAGGGAAAGCAGGCAAAGCCCATTTTGAAAGTTGCCCTCATTCCTGATAACTTTTCTGTGAACTTTCATTCACATGCACCTTTACAGTAACTGAGCATCAGAGCTGAAAAATCAAACTCAGGACTGTCTGATCCCAAAGTGCCAAAGCTCTTTTTACTATTTTTATTTTAAAAAGTAACTATGAAACAAACAAAACCAAAGATGAAATAAATTAAAAAGACCTCTTTGCTCAAAGTTGGTAAATACCATTGTGTTCCACACATGCCAGGTAGTGTATTTAGGTAGAGTTTTGACAGATGGGGATCTAAGTAAAAATAAATACATATTTTTTAAAAAAGGAAATGCCCTTAGCTTTGATCCAAAACTACTGTAAACAGTCAAATACAAATAAGAAAAATGCACTTAACTGACCAGTGTGGTTTTTGAAATGAAATGTGGTCTTGACTTTCCAATGTAAATGTGTAATTTTAGAGATAGATATGACATATAGAAAAGCATTTGTAAGCCACGATTTACAGAACAACTTTGGAAGAGATCGTAACTGTCATATTGTATCACTTGAATCTTAATGAAACCCATCAATTTTGGCATAAAGTATCAACCTGGTGCCTTGGCAGCAGCGGTGGGTCACGTGAATTCAGTAGTAGGAGAATGTGAACTTTGAAGTCAGTCCTGGAAGAAACCCTACTTTACTCTTCTCTAGCTGTGTATGACACTAAGAAAGTTTCTTTAACGTCTGATTTTGGGTTTCTCATCTATAAAAATAGTCTTAATAATACTGATCTCAAAAGATTTCTGTGAGAGCTAAATTAGAGCGATGGGCACACAATAAGCAGTTGATAAGAACTAGTTTCTTCATTTTTTTCCTTTAAAGATATGAAAAATTTGGCTAGGAAATTGAGACATACTAGAGTTTTCCAGTATGACACACTTGATTGCCTATAGGAGTAAACTGATGCCTGAAAGAAAACTCTTGTGGTTTTATTATGCAGCGGAGAATGCCTTCCTAACCATGACCTTAAATGACATGTGCGATTTCTAAACACTGCAGAATTCAAGCCAGTCAGCATCAGATACATAGTTTTTTTAGTCAACTTCCTGTTGCTAATCTTCCTCCTTGCTAAATCTCTTCTAAAATGACAGGAAAATGACGTAGAAGGAAGAGAGAGGAGAGGTTGCTGATACAGACGATAAAAGAAAGTTGTTATTTCAGGCCACAAAGGGAAAGTGTCAACAGGAAGCAAGCACACCCCCCAACCCAGATTTCAGGACTTGGGGCACCAGGCATTGATGTGGGGCTGGGGGGAGGAGGAGCTGGAGCAGAGGGACTGGGTTAGAGCTGGGGACACCTGTGGGGCCCATCCTGCACTTCGCAGGTCCAGATAACTACACTTTTCTCACCCTCCCTCCCTGAAGGAGAAGGAAGTAGGTTTGTTCTCAGGAGACACTGAAACTGAAAGGCTATTTAATCATTCAGACAGAGAATCCAAAACACAGGGAATACAGTGGGAGTCAGCAAATGGAATTGAAAGCCCCTGGCTCCTCTAACCTTCCTCCCGGAATCCCTGGAGCCAGGTGGACCTCTCCCAGGCAGGAGAGGAGTGGACCTACTGACGTCCTGAGGAGTAATACCTTCAGTTACCCTCAGTGCGGGTCACCCAGCGAAAACTCCCAGTCAGTGCTGGTTATGTCTCAGGCAAGACCACTGATTAACCAGCTTTGCCCTCATACACAGAATTTTCAGTCAAACATCTTAACTGCCTTAAATTTAGTAAGGATGGATAACCAAGGATTAGACATTTAAAAGGTCTCCAGCATAAAAGAGACAAAGCCCAGAAAATAAGAAAAAAAAATAAGGAAGTAGGAAAAGCAGAAACCATGTAGAATACAGAAGACAACTTCAAAAAATATACTTTACGGCCTCAGAGATGTCAGATGTGATATTCTAGGTGGAATAAGAATAAGAAGGCAAAAACACGGGTCATCAGAGACACGAAAGAGCAATGAGACATTCAAATCAAGGTAACAGAATAAAAAAACTTCACTTAGAATTGAAAGCGGAAGGGTAAATTTTAGAAAATAATGTAGAAATTTGAAACAAAATATTGACTGAAAGAAAATGAAGGAAACAATGCAAAAGACAGAGTATCTGACTAATGGAAGTCAAAGGATGTGAGAAGGGGGAAAACTGAGATGAACAAACTGTCGATAAAAATGTACAAGACTATTTGAAATAAAATACATGTTTTTTCATGTTGAAAGGGCCCATTGAAAGCCTTGCATGATAAACTTGAAAAGAACCACAATAAAGAAATGATGCAAAATTTCAGCACACTTGGGCAAAGTGCGTTCGTGGAAAGCTTCCAAAGAGGGGGGAAATAGGCTGCATACAAAAGATTGTGAAATAGAATGACATCGTAGCCTCTGAAAGCTAGATGACAGTGGGACAATGCCTTTAAATTCTGAGAGAAATATTCAACTTAGAAATTTTTAGCTAGACCAACTATCGATCAAGTGCAAAGTTAGAATAAAGGCATTTTCATGAAATTAAAGGTCACCTTCAATTCATTTTTTCTGCTCCCTTTCTTAAAATGTTATAGAAATATCAGCTTTTCCAACAGAGAGTAAAAGAAAAAAAGAAAAAGATAAAAAGGGATGTGGGATCCAGGAAATGGGATATTCAACTCATTACAAATGGCCAAGACTTTGCAGGGGGATTAAATTAAGAGTCATGAGATTGGGAAGCTATCCTTCATTATCCAGGTGGGCCCTAAATGCCATCACAAGCAACCTAATAGAAGGGAGGCAGAGAGAGACTGTACACACAGAGAGACTGAACAGAAGGCAACGTGACAACAGGGGCAGAGATTAGAATGATGCAGCCACAAGCCAAGGAATGCTGGCATTTTCTGAGGGAGCAAGATATGCTGACACATCGACTTTGGCCCATTGAAACTGATTTTGTACTTCTGGCCTTCAGAACTGTCAGAGAATAAATTTCTGTTGTTTTAAGCCACCAGGTTTGTGGAATTTTATTCCAGCAGCCACAGGAAATGAATATAGTAGGTCATTATTAAAGTTCTCCTCTGTCTCTGACAACACCCCTGCCATGTGTTCTGTCTTTCCAATACACATATACATATAAGCAAGCACAAGTGCAAATGTGTACACAAACATTAATTTTCCCATCTAAAGCAAACATTCATTCTCACAAATGGTTGGTTAAACCTAAAAGAGAGGAGAAAAAAATTTAAATATATATGTATTAGTTTATATTATATATATATCTCAAGACACCATCACTAAACAATGAAATTAATTCTTTGGTTCATTACACACAATACTGCTAGTTCCATTCATTCATCCATTCTCTTCCCCAGCAAATTATACAACTTTAGGCTTGCTGAATAAGAAACAGGTCCACTTCTGAGCCATCAAAAAGAACTCTCAAAGCCTACTTAAAAAAATTACCTTTAAAATTATTTTACAGTTAGACAAAAGTTGCAAAAATAGTATAATATTCCCATATATCCTTCAACCAGCTTCTCCTGATGCCAACATCTTACGTAACTATATTACAATGATTGAAACTGGGGAATGATCCTTGATACAATCTATTAATTAAACTAGAGACCTTTAGATTTCACCAATTTTCCCACTAATATCCACACATGCAGTTATTTGTGTGGATATATTTTGTGCCTCTTCTTCTTCATTTTAAAACCCAGATGGATGAAAGCACCCTATGGCTGTCCCATTGTGGAAAGAACAGAAGTTAGTCTGCAGGCACTCCTTCACCGGGAATATTTGGATGAATTTTAAAATGCCTTTCACACTGAGCCAGGATGTACAATGATCTCTTCAACTCCTAAAGTAAATATGGTAGTAACCCAAGCATTAAGAGACTTCAGTATAAAACTACATTGTGCTGCTGGCACATTGCTCTTTGATTCCCTGCTCAAGAACATTGTTGGCTTCAATCACTCTTCCCTAAGGGTATATGTGACAGCTACACTCCCTCTTTTTTTTTTTTTTTTTTTTCCAATTATTCCACTCCACTGCTAACTCCTGACCATATGGATCTTTTATTTTTTTAATTGAAAAATAGTCAATTTACAATGTTGTGTCAATTTCTGGTGTAGAGCATAATACTTCAATCATATATGAACATACATAAATTCATTTTCATATTCTTTTTCATTATAAGTTACTATATTGAATACACTCCCTCTTAATGCTGTCAGAGGTAGCAGCACACAGAGGAAGCCCCTGCCAAAATGGCCAGGTGAAGTTAGGGCAGTTCCAGAAAAGAAATGTTCATACCAAGAGAGCTTTTGGCCATTGTTACTCTTTTTAACAGCCATATACCATTTAGACTCCAGGGGCTGTTTCTGAATTTGCATTTAGGCTTAAATGTAAATAATTCTAAAGAGATTTTAAAAATTCTATCAGATAAACATCCAGGAGACATTAGTTTGATATAAATTTTTCTGCAGATACATACCTCCATTCACTTGTTAGGCTGCTTTACCAAAGTGCTGTAAACTCAAGAGGCTTATATGATAGGAAGTGTCAGAGGCCAGAAGTTCAAGGTTGATTCCTTCTGAGGGCCTCCCTCCCAGCTTCCAACAGCCTCAGGTACTCTTTGCTTATAGATGGTGTTCTCTCTGTGTCTTCACTTGTCTTCCCTTTGTGCTTGTCTGTCTCTGTGTCCAAATTTCCCCTTTTTATGAGAACACCAGTCATACTGGATAAGCACCTACCCTAATGACCTCATTTTGAATTAACTACCTCTGCAAAGGCTCTGTCTTTAAATCAAGCTACACTCTGAAGTACTGCAGGTTAGGACTCCAATATTTCTCTTTTGAGGGGATGAATTCAATCCCTATCACTCTAACCCGGGAAAGCCCAGCAGACCATTCGCAACTCATGCAAGCAAGGGCACTGGCCAGAGGCTGACAAACTAATAAAGAGCCACCAGGACAGGATAAACTCAGCTACCAATAGCCACAACCCCAGATAAAGGGAGGATTGTTCCTGGAGAAAGAACTGAGCCTTCCCTGGGGGCTTCTCAGTCTCCCTCATGCCCTTAGAACAGCAGAAGAGTTCCTGCAGATTTTCAGAAACAAAGGACAGACCATGCTCCGGTCTTGCACAATGTGAAGATCAAATTAATTATTAGTTAAGGAATGAAACATTATGAAAGTGGTTAAATGAAATCACATCTAATTTAGTTATTTTCTTACAGAAAAAGAATTAAGAAGGAAAAAAATGGAGCTGTATCTTCTGGTTTATCATGGGAAATGCGCACAAAATTGTCTCAACACACTGAAATCCTATACACAGTACACTCTTACAGCCCTGGTCACCTAAACCCCATATTAATTTGAGGGATTCTTGAATTAATATTTGCCTGCCCATCTAAAATGTTGCCTCCCCATGGGCAAGGATGGCATTTATTATTGTTTTGCTGTGTTCTTAGATTCTCAGGAATGACTGCAGGTGTTGGCAGATAGTACGACCTCAGTAAATACTTGTTTATTATGAATGAATGAATGGTAGCATTTGAATAGATTCATTTGTTATTTGGTCAAATGCAGTCATCCAGTCCTTCATAACTAATAATATTTATTGTTCCACAAGCAGAGCTTCAGAGGTGCTACAGAGGTTACAGTGATGAAGAATAAGTAACATTTTTTCTCAAAGAGTTTAAGATGCACAAATAGAACCAAATTTTTTAAAAAATCAGCTGATACAAATACAATATGCAGTGATAAAACGCAACGAACAATGAGAGTGGAGTGAAAACGCTAGAGACATGGAAGGTGGGAGAGTCTATCACAGTTGGAGAGAGCAGAGGAAGATCACGAAGGGAACATCTGAGGTAGGTTTGGATGGATGAGCAGGACTTTGACAAATAAAACTGACAGTAAAGGGAGGATAGGGAGAGAAGGGACCAAAAGTGATGTTTTCATAATAGCAAGTAACTATACTGGCGGAAAAACAAAACAAAAGCAAAAACAAGGAGACGTGACGGTAAAACTAAAGATTAGACTGAGACCCCCCATTTGCCAGACTGAAGAGTTTAGATAACTTGTATGAAACACTAATCACATCACTGCCCTGCTGAAAAATCTTTGCTGTCTCCCCCTCATAAAAATTATCTGAGACACATTCATAACATTTTATAATTTTTATACTTTTTGGCTGCTTATATGTTATTATTATATATTATTATATAATTATTATATAATTATATATATTATATTATTATACTTATGGCCTCTTCTTATGATGACAATATTATAACATAATTCTTTTTGTAGAGGGATCAGATGGTTTCATTTTTTCTGTGGTATATTAATCACAGTTTGAAAGAATGTTGATAATTTAGATATTTTCTTCTAATTTAAAAACTTCCTATTGCGAATGTCACACTAAGATGGATTCTGATATGATGAAACATACAACATATACAATTTTGTCCAGAGATATACATGCTATTGTTTTATACACAGGAAATCTAATAATTCTACTTCATAAATTAGCCATCAAGAAAGACCAAAAAAAAAAAAAAAAAAAGGTGTATTATTGGATATACTGCTGACCAGACAGAACTTGTTTTGACTAGACCTTGATGGGACCTGAATCCTCCACTTCTAACTCTGCACATCTCATGACTGAATTTCCCCCACGCTAGCTTCAGGCTCCATACCTTTCAGATCCCCTAATTCTGCCAATGCTGAAAGCCAGAGAACATGTTCTTATCAAGATATAACCTCTGCTTTGTGTCACAAGGTCGGCTGGGTCTGCACAGTAGGCAGCGGCTGGGTTCCTGAAAACCATCCCTATACCTGAGCAAATAGCAAAAAATTACCCACACGAGGAAATGATCATAAACCACTTAACAGACCACACTAAATTCACCCTAAATATATCTCCAACTTAACTTCCTCTTATCAGAATGACAGTATTTCTGTAAGCAAGTGATCATTCTAAAGCCACTTCACAGAGGAGGGTGGGTGCTGCTGGGGGACTTGTGATGGAAGGTTTGTTGAAGTGAAGAAAGACAGTTTTCTTAACCAACTGCAATGAACATATCTTATTTTTACAAACTGTATGAAAATGTATGACCCACTGGACATATTGTTAGGGCCTTGTGGCAGACATACTTTAAGATGGTGCCAATGATCCCCATCTCCTGGAATTTATAATCCTGTGTAATCTCCTCCTTTTGAGTGTAATTTGTCCTAGTGATTTGCCTCTAACACACTGACATAAGGTAATGGGAATAAGTTATATAAGATAGTCATGTCCATCTTGCTAGCAAACTGTCTCCCGTGCTGGCTTTTGTAAAGCAAGTTAGCAGGTAGGGGAGGCCCATGTGGCAAGAAACTGAGGGTGGTATCCAGTCAATAGCTAGTTAGAAACAAACACAGGAAGTTGTCAGTACAACCACATTTGAGGAACTGAAAATCTGTCAACAACCACATGAGTTTGGATATCAATTCTTTTCCAGTTGAGTCTTTAGATGAGATCTCAGCTCTGGCCAATTCCTTCATTGAAGCCCTATGAGAAACTCTGAATCAGAGAACCCAGATAAACCATGCCTTGATTCCTGCACCAAAAAAGCTACAAGATAAAATGTGTGTTGTTTTAAGCTGATATATTGTGAAGTCATTTATTCCAGAGCAATAGAAAATGAATACGAGTCTCTTCAAAGGTCTTGAGACTGGTAGGGCCAAAGCTTAACTGATTTGCTTCACGGTACATCTTTGCCTTTGAATATGAGCCTGAACCAGAGTTGTAGCCGTGGGAACAGCATATTAAAATCTTACATAATCATACTTCGCAGCGTTTTTTCCTCTGGGCAGGCAGCATGGGTCTGGTGCTGGTGATCGCTCAACTGAGTGAAACATGAATCATTGGCCAAAGGTAAGAGTTAGAGAGAGTTTAAGGGGAGAACATGTTTCTTCAAACAATTTTTGAGATTTAGGACATCAGCATGAAGTGACAAACATAAATTAGGGGGAGCAGAGTAGACACCCAAAGTTAGACAGCGCGCGTTTAGCAATCTCATCGGCAGATTTTCTTACTTTCTCCAACGAAGTTTGGCAGCTTTGGTGTGGAAACTGGGAAAGGGGTTAAGTGAGGGTTACTTAATGGTGGAGATGTGTGGTGTGATTATGAGATTCTAACCCAATTGGAGGACAAGTAGAGTCAGAAAAAGATGATGTCATAGGATAATCGGAAAACATACAGGGTCCGGATGTTACAGTGAGATGGGAAAATGGGTTCAGTAGATATAACAGAAGAAGAGGAAAAGGGAAAGAATGACATGGTCAGAGAAAGAATTTCTGGACTTGGAAGTGGAATACTTTTGAAGGAAGATGATGAGTTAGGGTTTGGCCATTGGCTGAAATGGAGGCAAAATTCATTGAAGGTTAAAGCAAAAAATGTGACACTAAAGGTCTCAAAATTGTCATCGATAGTTGCTGAAGTTATGAAAGAAAGCTAAAGGAGACAAGGTGCTGAAAAATGGCTGTTAGCTGGCTATTTCTCATCAGGATAAACCTGTCTACTTTACACTTCTGAAAAGATTTTTTTTTCAATCTGGCACATCTAAATTAATAACGCCAAAACACATTCTATTATTCCATTAATAATAAGTGTAACATAATATTTTGTAACAACTTTACATGGAATATACTCTATGAAAATATCAAATCACTGTTTTGTATACCTGAAACATATAATATTGTAAGTCAACTATACTTTAATTAAAAATAATAATAACAGGAAATTATAATGTATATGCTCAATCATCTTCAATTTAAAACTACAAATAATATTTCCCTAAGATTACCAGCATCTACTTCCTTGAACAGCTCTTTTACGCTGCATCTAATTGATTTCAACCACATGGTTCATGAACAGAAGCCACAGACAGGTCATCTGGAACTGGTTAACAGTAGGGGCATAGGGTCCCAGATCCTGTCTTAATCTCATCTCTTGATCTTACAGAAGAAAAAGTTCAGCTGGGCTGTTTTGGCCAGTGAGCATCCTTCTGGGTGTTGGAGTAAGGATCTCACCTAGAGTTAGGTAAACCAAGATTTCAAAGCTGAGTGTTGAAAGGAAAATGGAGATTAATAAATCACCAGAGCAAGCATGAGCTGGTGTCTCAAAACATAATTGTTATTTTAAAAGTTAACCGTCTCCTTTGAAATACTCTTAAATATTTGGGTGAATTCCCTGCTTCTTCATTGTGTCATAACTCAAATTCCCAGACCTGCTAGCAGATAAAATGCAGGCTCTGGGCCTGGACTATGTCTATCAGAACCAACAGGAGAGTATTGGCCTTGAGAAGAACTTCCATTTTGGCTCTGGAGTGTGGCAACAGATGCATTAAACTTTCAGCCTTGGCAGTGGTAGGAGCCGTTTCCCAAAGGGTCCAAGGCGAAGTTCTTGGCACAGAGGTATCATCGACCAGGTGGCGGCTGCCAAGTTTCCTCCAGTACTCAGTGGGAAGGAAAGCAGTAACGACAGCAGGTTTTTTCATCAGGCCAATTTTGTAGTGAGGTTTTGGGCTTTATTCCTGAGAATTAAGCCTGAAGTCTGGTTCGCTAGCCTTCCGGGCAATTTCAAGATTTTTGAATATGCTTTGAATAAACTGCCTTTTTGCTTAATCAGTCAGAGTCATCATCTGTTGATTGCAAACAGGAACCCTGACAAACATTTCATAATAGGGTGGGGAATCTCACGAGGACCTCCAGATGGCATTTTCAAAGCGAATGCTTTTGCCTGAGGATTGTTTCAGCATTTATTTCTCACTGGGGTGTCAGGACACTACAGTTACATGTAAATTACTGGGAAGAGGTCTGCAACCCTCTTAATTCAGACTAGCACTTCAGGATGAGAAGGGGATGGATATTAGATAAATTCTAGCCAGAGGGAAAAGTACCATGTGAGATGGCTCATATGTGGAATCTAAAACAAACAAACAAACAAAGCATAAATACAAGGCAGAAATAGACTCACAGACATAGAATATAAACTTGTGGTTGCCAAGGGGGCAGGGGGAGAGATAGACTGGGATTTCAAAATTGTAGAACAGATAAGTGGGATTATACTGTATAGCACAGGGAAATATATACAAGATCTTATGGTAGCTCACAGAGAAAAAAATATGAGAATGAATATATATATGTTCATGTGTAACTGAAAAACTGTGCTCTACACTGGAATTTGACACAACATTGTAAAATGATTATAAATCAATAAAAAATGTTAAAAAATTTTAATGGAAGACTTTGGTCATTTAAGACCATATTTATTCAACCATCCCTTATTGAATGATTACTGTGTGCCAGGCCCTTTGCTACACTCTGAAAATAAGAGTGCAGGGAAATATGACTTGTAGAAAAAAAAGAGTCATATAAGTATGTAAACCACAATGTAATGGGTATTAAAGCAACTTGAATAAAGTGCTATGTCAGAATATATCTTAAGATAAACCCATATTAAGTGGTCACATTTTAAAAATATGTTTTTTTTTTTATGATCTACTAAAAATATAAAGGGAGCCCACCCTACCCTATTTACCTAGAAACTTCAAGAAGGATTCGGTGGATCGTTTCAAGAACTCCCAGCTTTGTAAGTCCTGTAAGGAGTTAATAAGTTGCTTAGGGAATAGCATTCAGCTGAATAATGGTTTAAGAAGTAAACAGGAAAGTGCTGGAGAGGGCAAACAGCATTCCCCCCTGGCAGCTCCGGTACAAACTCCATCAGCAGCAGGGTGGAGGCAGCGTTTGAAGACAGGACAAAGAGATACTATGACTCAAATGCTAGAATACTAGTACATTTTTGCTCAGGACTAGGAAAAGAGGGTGATTTTTTTTGGTGAGGGGGAAAAGCACTTTGGGAGTCTGTGTGGTTTTGAGGGAAGAGACATCTTGATTCAGAGGCAAATTAGGCTGCAGTGAATTGTAAAGAAGAGGCGAGGGCCAGGCAAGGAAAAAGGGGCTCAGGACTCAGGGGAGAGAAGACGGTCAGTGTGAGGAATTCCTTTTCACTTCCTTTTTAATTGCTAGGTCAATTCACCAAGCAGGGAAAGAGGCTGGAATTTGGAAATCCAACCATGAACCTAAGGTTCAGAGATGCTACTTTCTAGTTATAAAGATTAGTAAATCTTTGGTAAAAGATTCTCAGTAACTAAAAAATACCAGATATAATTGGAAAGTCATTTGTCACCTTAAATTGCCTAATTTACATCCAAGAACTAATTTAAGTAACGAGAGTCACTAGCATTAAAAAAAATCTATGAAAACATTAAAATGTATGTGACTATATTTGGCAAGATGCTTTGTAGTTGAGAAAACTATGCCCCATATACTTCACAGACACGAAAATACAAACTAGCATAAAGCATGGAAATAAATTTTAAAATGACAAATAGGAAAATAGGGCTGAAGATATCTAGCCAGTCTTAAAAAAGAATTACTTGTAATGGGAGAGAAGAAAAAGAAATCAAATGTGTCAGTTGATGATGAACCTTTCAGTAATATTCAAAACACAGTATTTTTTTCTAGCTTAATAATGTATCACTTACATTGATCCATTGGCTGAGGTACACTACATTTACCAGAATTCCCCTTCCTGTGTTTCTGGTTACAATGGGCCACAAGAGAAATTCTTGTGGGAGATCTGGAGGCTGGAAGCTGGGCTTCTAACTGTTCTGCCTTCTCCTGGATCCCTCTTCATCTTCTCTGTCACCTGGGCTGGGTGTGTGTGTTCAGTTCTGTGAAGAAGAACCTGGTGCCTGCAGGACGTCTGCTTTGCCAAGATCAAAGGCAAAGTGTGAACTGACTCAGGTGTCAGTCTGTCCTTGCAGGTTCTGGCTCACGCATTTGGGTTCCAGACTGTCCTTGCTTCCCCCTAACTTTACATCCATCTCTCCTTCCTGACTGCCTGCCCTATGTTCCTCAAGCTCCAGCTTCAGACATGAAGAGAACAGCCTTCCAAAGACAGCTTAACCAGCTGAGTAAGATCAAGTCTCAGTGACCAGTTCCTGTGTATGTATGAATGCATGCATGTGTGTCTGACTACGGTACGTGTACCTGCATGTATATGTACACACGTATATGCATACATATCCTCGATTCTGGCTACATGGGATCACTTAGATCCATCACCAGGAAGGTAAAGGTAATATTTGCTGACATGTCTAAATTATAATACATATAATTGCTCATTTTATTCTCACTTTTGTTTCTTCCAACTCCAGTTTTCTATCCTTTGTAGTGATGCTACAAAGTAAACAGCTATTGTACTATCTTCTCTAGGAGTGAAATCTAAGTACTCTTACAGATGAAACCTGATCATTGAAATCATAATTCAAAATGACATTAAAAGGAGGCAGATATTGAAAATTTCAAGTGTTTAGGCAGAGAAATAAAAGGCAAACTGAAAGTTCAATGAGGTTCTCACTCCCACTTCTTACGTGGAAGTGGAAGGAAGACAGTCCTTTGCCCTCTGCTCAGGAGAACTTCGCCCCATGGATGAAGGCAGGAGCCCAACAAAACCGTCAATAGAACGTTCTGCTCGTAGGTGGAGCCTCACACTTGGCTTTACTGTGTATACACAGGCTACGTGTGCTTTCTTCCTTATGAGAAAGACTTCATTGGGGAAACTATTGTTTTCTTTATATAACTGGAAATATTCAGTACATTAGATCAGACCAGTCTAGGGCTGGATCTAGGAAGTGACTGGAGGGTAAAACTCTCTTTCACCAACGAGGAAGGCAAAGCTATCTGGCTTAGTGCAGGGGCCCAAGGCTTCGTGTTGGCAGATGTGAATGTAGCAAAGGTAAGAGTTTGAGAAACCCCCTGCTTGGTAAGAGCCTGGAAAGCTGTGTTTACAAGCCGTGCTGATAGAGCAAGACCCCATGGAGTGGGACGGGGGTGTCCGGCTGGGGGTGAGTGAGCTCGGTGGCCTTTGTAGGCAAATCAAGATATGTTGCTCCTTTTCCGGATAAAAGTCGTTAGCCTGCTCAGGGCCCTGCTTCTGCTCCCAGTGCAAGTGTGGATTTCCCAGGTCACAGGACCAGGGCCTGGCAGGTATACGGATTACTGTCCTGGGCAGCAGGATCTCTGGGGCTTAAAGGCCACCTGGCTTCACTCCTCTGCCTTCTGGATGTTTAAATGAACATATCTCCATAGACGAAGTCCATATGAATTGAAATCATGCAGAACCTTCAGATTTAGGCTAAAACTGTCCTTCCAGGCAGTCTCCTGATGACTCACTCTATCCTTCCCGGTCCCTGTGTCCATAAATTCCTCGAATTAGCTGAAGAATGCAGTCTAAGCAGATTCCAGTTCTTTGCTGAGACACAACGTGAATTTCTTCTTTACCCTCATTTCTTCCATCTCATCTTTCTGGCTGTTTTACCCTTTCATCATTTGGCTAGACATATTTCCCGCACCTACACTTTATCAAGCTGCTTTTCTCTCTTATCAGTTTCAGAAATACAAATTTGGACTCTGGAAACAGGTACTTTCACATATACATCCATACGGAGTCCTCACTTTGTGCCGTTGCAATGCACATGAATTTCAGTTACCTTAGTTAATGACACCAGTCCCGCAACAACACACTTGTTCAAATTTCAGTTTCCACAGTCTACTTACTGAGTAATTGCACAAAGTACAAACTTGTGAGCTGCTGGCTCACAAATCACTACATAAATAACATGCTGATCAAGATCAGCAACCCCCGCACCACCTTCCAAAGGCCGTGGGTGATAGGTCACTACACACTCATTATTCAGCTCATGTAGTTGTGTTGCCTCCTGGTTTCCCAGCAGTAAAGATATGAGATAAGCAAAGTTGTTTGAATACCACTTACAAAGAAACAAGTTTAAAGCACTTCTACTGTCACTCTGTTCCCTACATGCAACTGGAAGTGTCTAAAGCACTCTGGCAGGAAGAAATGCAGGTAGTATCTGTGCAGTATGACAAACTGTTACCACGTGGTACAAATACTCTGTGGGATTCAAATCAGATGTAAATGGAGCTAAAACAGATGCCAGTGGGGATGTTGAAACCGCTGCAGTTCTAGAGGCTCAAGATGTGCAGCCAGAACTCAGTGCAGGTGATCCCATCAGTACCAATGAGAAAGGGCTTGTAATGAATGAAAAGGACGACGAGGTCCCAGAAGTGACACTGGCAAAAGGACTTCACATTAAAGGAGTTCTCAGAGGTGTTTCACAAAGGACAGAGTGTTGTTTAAGTTGATCCAAACTGAGAAAGGCGTACGACAGTTCACCAAAGTGTAATCAAGGTATGAATTATCAGATGGGAAGGTAAGCACTGTTCAAACTTTTTTTTTTTAAGCTGAAAGCATTTCCTCTAGGATCAAGAACAAGATAAAGATGCCTACTCTAGCCACTTTATTCAACATAGTTATGGAAGTCCTAGCCACACCAATCAGGGAAGAAAAAATAAAAGGAATCCAAATTGGAAAAGAAGTAAAACTGTCACTGTTTGCAGATGACACGATACTATACATAGAAAATCCTAAAGAGCCTACCAGAAAACTAGAGCTCATCAGTGAATTTGGTAAAGTTACAGGTCACAAAATTAATATACAGAAATCAGTTCTACACACAAACTATTCTTGATAAATTTTTTACAAAGAAATAAAGCACTTTCATTTCAACGTGTCTAATGTTTTAAATTGCAGTGTGTTAAGTAAATATTGTTTTTACCATTACTTTATACGTACCTATACATTTAGACAGTAAGATAATTTTTAATGTTTTAACAAAAATTTTAAAAGATCACAGAAAAATTATAATTTTGTCCCATCGAGTATTAAGATCGCTTCTCACGGTTTCAGTGTGCACAATCATTTCCATGATTCTCACTACTGAGCAAAGCAAAGATTGCCATATACATCATATAACATATACATAGAATTTTTAAATGTGTAGAAAGATTTATTCATTTACTTAATGGGTGTTTATTTTTTTTAGCACCAACTATTTGCCAATCACTGGGCAGTGAACAAAACAAAGTCTTGACGCTTATAAATAAATTTAAAATATATCTAGTGATTACAAGAGCTATGAAGAAAAGTGAAGGTGAAAGATTGGATCGAGAGTTCAGGGCAGGGGGATGCTATCCTATTTTCCTGTAGTGTGGTCCTTGAGAGATTATTCACAAGATGATGTTGAACATAGAAATGTGGGTATCTTGAAGATGAGAACTCCTGGTGAAAGAAATACTGAGTGCATTATTATTCTCTCTTATATTGTTGATTCTACAAAATGTTTTCTCGGCAGCTCAGGAGCCAGGTCTTGGTGAAGTCTGGACAACAGTTTTAAGGCTGTGGCTACATTTAGGAGCATATAGAATAGCCATATGATAAGCCCTAAATGACTGTACTTCCAGACCAGTGTAATAGTGCATCGATTCATTTTCTGCCTTACAATTTCTTGAAAAACATATTGATTCAAATTCTACTTGGTTTCCCAGTACATAATTATGCAGGGCTCATTCAGGTGAGATTCTATAGTTTCTACTACCCAAATGCTATCTTTATTGTACATCAAACATTCCATGGGTAATAACTCTCACACTGATTATCTTTAAAAACATCTTCAGTTTCAGTCTGTATATTTTTCTAGTTTTTTGAGATATATTGTTGATGCATAGGTTTTAATCAGCCTTAACTTGAATTTATTCATTTCTACAACTAGGCCACGAACTCTGATTTTTTGTTTTTTTCCATACATGGATGGCAACTGCTTTAAGGAGAAAAAGACTACTTAGTAAAGTAGAAATTAAGTGCATGCCACCTATTTGTGGTCAAACTGCAGAAACAAATGAAGAGAAAAGCAAAGCTAACTTAGTCTTTTTTTTTTTTAATTAAAGCATAACTTAATCTTACATATGAGCTAGGAATTGTTTTAAGCATATTTGCTAGTTAAATATTCAAGCAATCCATGGACTGCGTAGGATACTGTACAATAGTAAGGGGTATTATTATCCTTGCTTTGCAGCTGACGACCAGACTCAGAGAGCTGGTAACTGGTAGGTCTGGCATTTGAACCTAGGTGGTGGGACCTAGGTGGCCTTAACTCCTTATCATTGTCTTAATCACTATACTGGACTGAACCTCAGGGCCCAGTTGTAGAAGAAAAGATGTCTCAGAGCAGAAGAGACCATTAAGTGGGAATTTTACCATATGCACTTTATCTTCCCAAGGTGGTTGTTATGCAAGAATCATTTTGCTTTGTGTGAGGTTTACTCAAGCACAATCCTGAAGATCAAAGCTCTATATTTCAGTTCAATAGTTTTAAAAGAGAAGGTAGATTGGATCAACTGAAATACTAAGTGTACCCACAGAAACATGGTTATTTCTCTGGAACAAAATATCAGCTATTAGAAAGTTTAAAATAACTGTAGGGTTATTCTGGTTACACACACACACAGAGATTAATATACACGAAAGCTCTGTGAGTACAATGGAAAACCAGGCTTTAGGTATAGATCATTATGAATGTTTCATGGGACTAATGAATAGGGAGATTTTAGCTCTTAAAAATCAGGAAGGTGATTATCTGAGAAATAAAGGCTTTTAGTAAAACACGAATGTATGTTTTTAAAAAGTGTGACATTTACTTAAGCCCTACCTTTTATCACAATCACTCAAATTGTTAATAAAACCACAGCTTTTAAGTTGGGCACAGTAAAAATAAATTTGAAAAGATGATGTAGAGATAATTAAGCAGGCTTTTAATTTTGTGATTTATATGTTTGCAAAGTCTGCCTGCCTATTTTAGTTCTTTTATTCTGGCTCACCAACATAGCAGTTTAGCTTTTGCTTGGAAGCAGAAGGTAAAACAATAAAGCAGTTCTCAAATATTTACATATCAAGGTTAGAGGCACTCCTCCCAGCATTCAAGTTCCCCTCTTCTGTCAAGGCTATTGAAAGATGCTTCCCAGGAAGAATAGGTTTCACAGGCAGAGGAAAGTGATTTCACCTTAAACAATGACTATATATAAGTTTAAACCTGTAAAAATTCAAAAGAGATTGATTTTACAGAAACACCTTTTATATGGCTGATGCTAAGCGATGCGGAGGACCCAGACTGAGTCATTTCTTCCTTCAAATATCCTGACATCTATTGGATGCTCACAGAGAAGCAATGGGGCACCAGATTGAGTCGTTTCTGCTTTCAGTATCCTGACGTCTACTGGATGCTCATAGAGAAGCAGAGGGGCACTTCTGAGACTGTTCAGTTTCTATGACATTAGAAAAGACCTGAGAGGGAATTCTAGTTACACTTCTTAGGATGATGAAACAATATATTCCTAAATATCCAGCTTTCTTGCTTGTAAAATAGGATGATGATATCTATTTTGTAAGACTTTTGTGAGGATTAAAAATATCTAATATGTTCAAAACTTAGTATATCAAACACAGAGCTAGTCACTTCCTTTTGCAATGAAAAAAATTTTCCCCCTTGCCTTCCCTAACTTATTAAATAGCACTACCTTCTAACCAATGTCTCAACTCAGAAATGGAGGACTTGTACTTGATTATTTTCTTTCCCTAATGTCTACATTGAATACATTAGCAAGTCTTAAGAATGCTCACTTCAAAATGAGTTTCATATCTGACCTGTTCTTACCATGTCCCATCCTCTTTCTCCAGGACTACTCAATAGTATCTCAAGGTTTTCTGTCTGTACCCTTTCCCACACTTTATTCTTAACACTGCAGCTAGAGTGATTTTTCTAAATGTATATAATAATAGATCATGTGATCTCCTTGCTCAAAATCCTCTATTGGCGTCTCAACTCAATCAAAATGAACTCTACTCTAATTCAAAAAGTTACATGCACCCCAATGTTCATAGCAGCACTACTTACAATAGACAAGACATAGAAGCAACCTAAATGTCCATCAGCAGATGACTGGATAAACAAGTTGTGAGATATATATATATATATATATATATATATATATATATATATATATATATATATATATATATATATGTGTGTGTGTGTGTGTGTGTGTGTGTGTGTGTGTGTGTAATGGAATACTATGCAGCCATAAAAAGGATGACATAATGCCATTTGCAGCAACAAGGATGGAACTAGAGATTATCATACTAAGTGAATTAACTCAGATAGGGAAAGATAAATATCATATGATATAACTTATATGTGGAGTCTAAAAAAATATTCTATGAATGAACTTATTTACAAAACAGAAACAAACTCGAAGACATAGAAAACAAACTTAGGTTATCAAAGGGGAAAGGCAGGGAGGGATGAATTAGGAGTTTTGGTTAGCAGATACAAACTACAATATATAAAATAGATAAACAAGGTCCTACTATATAGCACAGGGACCTACATTCAATATCTTGTAATAACAAATAATGAAAAAGAATATGAGAAGGAATCACTGAATCACGATGCTGTACATCAGAAACTAACACAACATTGTAAATCAACTATACTTCTGTTGGAGGAGAATAGGTTCTTGCCTTATGCAGGAAAGAATTCAAGAGTAAGGCATGGTAAAATGAAAGCAAGTTTATTTAGAGAGATACACACTCCATAGGCAGAATGTGGGCCATCTCAGAAAGGTGAGAGGGAGAGAAGCCCAGAGGTGTGGGGTGCTTAGTTTAAAAGCAGACACATACTCCATAGACAGAGTGCAGGCCATCTCAGAAGGCAAGAGAGAAAGCAACCACCAGGTGTGGAGTTGTTAGGTTTTATGTGCTTGGTAATTTCATATGCTAATGGGTAAGAGGATTATTCTGACTACTTTGGGGAAGGGGCAAGGATTTCCAGGAAAAGCCCCCCAGCCCACTTTTCAACCTTTTATAGTCAGTCTAGGAATAGTCATGGTGCCTGTGGGTGTGCCATGAGGCTCAAGATCATGGAAGTTGAGTCTTCCGCCATCTTGGTTCTAACCAGTTTGTCCTGTCCTCAATTGCTGTGTCATTCCTTCGATGGTTGTGCCCTGCTCTCTTCTCCCACTTCACTTCAATTAAAAAAAATGAACTCTAATCTCTTTACCATGGCCTTCAAGAGCCCATATGATCCAGCTCCTTCCTCTCTCTCTCATATCCTATTACTTAATCTTCTGCTTAAGTTCATCATATCTTTTAGCTGTATTTATGGTTGTTTTTTTTCTGGATCATGCACAGCTAACTCTTAGAGTCTTTCCATGCAAAGTCACATCTGGCTGGCTCTCTCCCGTCAGTGATGTCACTGTCTCCTCACGTGCGCCTCCTCTAACCACTGCCTCAAAACAGCCCCCAGAGACTACCCTAGACAATATTATCCTGTTGAATTCTCCTCAGAGGACTTACATGTATATAAAATTACCACCTCCTTTAGAATCCACAGAGCAGGAATCATATCCATTTTGTTCATTATACCCCTAAGATACTTAATGTTAAGCAGTCTGCAATTAGGGATTTAATAAATGTTAGTTGGATGGCTGACTGCATTAACACGTTAACACGTGTAAAATTCTAGACATATAATAGGCATATGGCAAGTGTGACATACAAGTAGTGAGTAATTTTAATATGTGTACCAGGCTCACAGAGAAAGAGAACAGATTGGTGGTTGCCAGAGGGCAGGGGCGGGGTGGGGTGGGGTGGGTGAAATGGGTGAAGGGAGTCAAAAGGTACAAACTTCCAGTTTTAAAATAAGTAAGTCATGGGAACGTGATGTATAGCATGTTGACTATAGCTAATAATACTTTACTGCATATTTGAAAGCTGCTGAGAGTAAATCTTAAAATTGTTATCACAAGAAAAAAGTGTCTGTAATTATACATGATGACAGAGGTTAACTAGAATTATTGTGGTGATCACGTCTAGCATATACAAACATGGAACCATTATGTTGTACACCTGAAAGTAATGTAACTGGGTATGTCAATTATACCCCCAATAAAAATGTACAAAACTCTAAAATATGGGACAGTCTATGTTAAAAGCTATAAAAATCTAGTTAGAACATAAACCCTTCCTTTATGTGAGAGTTTAATTTAGACTGGGAAATTCTGAAGTAATTCATGGAGAAAGTGACATTAGTTAGGCTTTGAAGGATTGATGGGGTTTTTTACAGGAAGAAAATGGGGAGAAATGGATGCTGGGGAGTTTTAGTTATGTGTGCAAAGCTAGAGAGGCAGAAACAGAGCATGGTCTGAGTAGAAGGAAAACAGAATGGTAGGCACTGGGAGTCAGAAGAGACTATCTTAGGGCCAGATCACTGGCAACATCAAAGGAAATTTGTTTTGGAGAGAAGACAGTGTGAATCTGATTTTGTCATGCAAATCGAAGTGTCAAGCAAGCAGCTGGAGGTTTAAATCTGAGGCTCAGAAGAGGGCAGAGTTCTGGAGAAGTTTCCATTTTTCACTCTTCTTTAGGGTAACCCTTGAGATGGATGCCAGGGAGAATGCCCTCATGGAGCAGGGTACCCTCGGCAGCAGCGTACTTGTGCTGGTGGCCATACTGCGGTCAGACGCGGCCAGACTCCTCGCTGAGCTGATCCCAGCCCCATTTTCCAGCCTGCAATTTTTTTTTCCTTCTGGCATAACAACTTACATAGTGAGCTGCTGCTGGATTTCATTTGGAAGTGCTCCATGCTTTCAAAGCAATGCAAGAGGTACTACTGAAATTATGGCTTAGCAGAAGCCACCCACTCATCCACTTTGTTCTCATAATGGCCCTCGGTTCACGGCTCTGAAGGAGTAAAACAGACCACCTTTATGTCCCAGCCTGTCTGTACACAAAACCTTTGAACTCACAATGCACTTCAAACTAGGTGCCTGGGACCATCTTACGATAAGAAGGTAGGATTGGGTGCCTGGAAGTGTCTCAGAGAACCAGCATACCCTAACTCTGTTCCACCACGGCACCACTATTACAATTATGATGACGTTGACTTTTCCAGAGTCTTGTCCAGCACGGGAGAAAATTTGATAAATCACATGGTTCTTTCATTTGGACTGAGTCCAGTTTTTATTTATTGCAAATAATGCTACTCAGACTTTTTCTTTTGGTGTATTTTTGTTGGATATACCACAAGATGGCCAGGTCCCAAAGCAGAATTGCTGTATCAAGCATATGTATAACTTCAGTAGCAACTGCAAAACATTAAAGCAGCTGAACAAACTTTCTCTTCTCCCAGGAATAATTGAGAGTATCAGTTTTTCCATGGCTTTCCCAACACTTCGAGTTATCCTTTGTGTTTGTGTGTGTTTTAATTTTTAGTTCTGGTTGTTGTTTAGTAGCATTTCATTGTGATTTTCATTTGCTTTTCCCTGACAGAGAATGATGTCTAGCACCATCCCATGTTTTGGGGTATTTAGATTTCCTCTTTCGTAAAGAACCTGTGGAAGTATCCAACTGATTTTCTACTGAGATGTGTTTTTTCTTATTACTTTAAAAGATTTCTTTATTTATTCTTAACTAATTCAGTTTATAATTTTTGAATATTATCCTTCTATTTCTGGTGCTTTCTGAGACCTGTTTGAGATATTTTTGCCTACCCTGAGAACAGAAGGATATTCTCCCAGGTATTCCTAGGTGATTTTTGTAAGCAATACACTTACAATTAATTTTCATGTATAATGTGAGATAGGGTCAAGATTCTTTTTTTTTTTTTTTTTTTTTTTTGTCCATATGCACGCTATTGTGGGTTAACTCAGCAACGTTTATTGAAAAGACTGTCCTTTCTTGCTCTACTCTTACCCTAGTCCATTGGAGCTGCTATAACACAATACCATAAGCTGGGTGGCTTATAAACAACATTTATTTCTCCCAGTTCTGGAGTCTGGGAAGTTCAAGATCACGGTGCCAGCAGATTTGGTGTCTGGTGAGGCCCTGCCTCCTGGTTCACAGGCAGCTGTTTTCTCGCTGCATCCTCATGTGGAGGAAGGGGTCAGGGAGCTCTCTGGGGCCGCTCTTATAAGAGCACCAACCCCATTCGCGAGGGTTCTACCCTCATGACCTAACACCTACCTCCCTAAGGCTGTTCTTCTTAACACCATGGCATCAGGGTTAGGTTTTAACATGTGAATTTTGGAGGGGACACAAACAGTACATAGCAACTCTATGTGCTGGCCTTTATTATACATTAATGTCTGTTTCTGTGTCAGGACATTTCTAGAGCCTCTATTCTGTTCCTCTGATTTATTATTCTTTCCTTATGCCAATACCACTCTTTTAAAATTACTGTTACTTTCTGTTAAGTACTGATAGCTGTTAGTATTAGTCCTCCAACTTTTTTCGTATTATAAAGATATTCCAGGTCTTTAGATTTCCATACACATTTTAGAAACATCTTGTCCTTTTTCATAAACAACAAACAAATGAGCAAAAACCTGCTGAGCTGTTGATTGGGATTATATTAAATCTATAAATCAATTTGGGATGAACCGAAATCTTTACACTACTGAGTCTTCCAATACTGAACTACGCCTCTACCTCCGTTTATTCAACAGCTGGTTTCTGGACCCGGGGATTCCCAGAACTTCCAAAGGCAGAAGAAGGCTGAGCTGAGTCAACACAGGAGGTAGAAACTGGAACGTCGAGATCTGAGGGCACATTCTGACTCTCAGGGCCACTGAATTCTCTTTTCTCTCTTTCTTCCCTTCTCATTCTCCTTTTTTCCATTCTTCTTCTATTTCAGGAACATATTTCCTATATGTGTCTTTGAGCTGCTCATCTTGTCTGTAAGGCATGAAGGTTGCCCATATGCCATGGGATTTTTTTCAGCTCAAATACTTATTTTCAACTAATGACAGTTTTTGTCTCTTAGTTCAAATTGTTGAGAAAGAAAATGTAATGGATGATTAAGTGGTCAATTTGGTCTTTGAATCTTTGTGATTCTCATGAAGACGTTGTTTGCTGTTTACCCTTCAGCACCTGTTTTGCTTACCAATCTCATGCAGCCAATCCAAGCAGACGCTGGAGGGAGACAGGCTGTGCTCGAGCTCACATGCCACTTATTGCCCTGGCTGTTCCGTAGTTTAGTTTTCAAGTCTGCAAAGTGGGGATAAAGTTATTTGGGGAGATGATATGATACAGTACATGAAAAGTCCTCAATATAGTGCCTAGCATATAGCAGCACTCAAAAAAGTAATCCGTTTATTGCATTTCAAATGACTGGTTCTCGACCTTGGTCCTTTGACGCCTTGGAAGACCCTCTGGTTTTAGCTCTCTCTCTCTGAGAGTTCCTGTCATTGCTGCTCCGTCATCTGCATTTGGTTTACATCCTCTCTCCCCTTCTCAGTCCAACTGAGATAAAACGAATGCTTTTGGAAACAAACTGAAACCATTATACCATCTTCTTTAAAAGCACTGTTTATGATCTTACAGATTTTGGTTTTCTACTTTTTTTTTCTCCACATTTCATTGTTGCACATTTTAAAAAGTGCAATAAAACCAGAGAAGGCAAAACATGCACATGTTTGAGGTCAGTGATGGCAAAAAAAAAAAATGGGCTGCCGGATCCCTTGATCTGACTCAGAGCGGCCATTCTTAGGTTCCAGTGGTTCTAACTGCGTTTCTAATTTCAATCTTCCTGAACATGGGTTTTACTTGTCTGACTTTCCTCAAGTCTTTTTTTCCCCTGCTTCACTCCTCAGTCGAGCTATCACATTACACACTCTTGTTCTTTGTGGGTAGAAGGCTTTGTTTGCTTGGAGAAGCACAGTCCTCAGACATCAGGCCAAACAGCGTTCTGGTTATTCTAGACACTCTGTGCGGTCTCGTTCTCCCCTCCTTTACCTCCTGCCAAAGCCTCTTCCTCTTGGTCCCTTGGATTCACCAATTCTTTTATTATTATTATTATTATGCTTATTGTCTACTTTCCTCTAATACTTGGACTGTAAACTGTTCTATTTAATGTGTAGCTCTCCACAATTTGGGACAAATTAACACTTACAGAATGCCTCTCCTAACCTAAGGTTAAGGACCATAGCACGTTACTGCAAAAAGCAATCTTAGAAGTAATCTAGTCCAACTCTCTTATTTTACAGATATGGAAACTGCGGTCAGGATCGTAGGCTCATTTGGTATATTAATTAGGATAGGTTGCTGTAACAAATACACCACAAAATACTGGTGGCTAAATACGATTCATTTTTCTCTTAATAGTCCTGGGAGGTTGTTTAGTTCAGGAGGGTGATTTTTTTTTCTCCATATAATCATTTAAGACAAAGATTAATGGTAGCTATGTCATCCTAAAAATCTTGATTCCAGGATCAGCCTGATGGTTACTGTCCCAGTTTCCCTGAAGATGTTTCCACATGTGATCAATTATCTAAAATGACTCAGCTCCAAGCAGGCATCTCGAGTTTTTATTATTTAACGCTCTTTTCTATTGCACGGCTGCATGGAAGCATCGTCCCGCTTCCTTAGATCCTGAAGGGAACCAGACTTCTTTCCTGCTAGTGGCATCACTGGGCCCTATTAATCTCTTTCCACACTGCTAGCTAGTCGCCAAAAGTCTCCCACTCTTTCCCTTGTCACACAGCTACACTACATGTTTCAGCCTTTCTTGTAGTTATGCTGATCCTGGTACTAATTCAATGTCAGTCCAAGTGATGTGCTTCCTTCTCTGGTCAAGGCTTTTAAGAGAAGGGTGTGCTTCCTTCATGCTTTCTTTTCTGTTTTGCCAGCTGGGGGCAGATGAAAATGACGTTCTAGAGAACAGAAACCCCCAATATGAGACAGTCCCTGAATTACTCAGTGTGGAGGAACTGCCTGTTACCTGGAAACTTTTTAGACTTTCACCTAAGTAGGAAATAACCTAGTCTCTTGGAGGCATTTAACATTTGGGGTCTGTTTTGCACAGCACCTGTGTCATCTTAACATAGAATACATTCTGATTCTTGGCGCTTTGTCAGAAATCTACCTGCCCTCCTCCCTTCGTCCCTCTCTCCCTTCCTCCACCCTCTTTTTCTCTCTATCCTTTGTTTCCTCTCAGAACTTTCTCAGGATTCCCAGTCCTCTGAAATTTCAGTATAGCATGACTTGGTAGGTTTTCAGTCTTTATGCAGAGAACTCAGTGGATTTTTTTTTTCAGTCTGAAAGTTTATTTCTTCCATTTCTAGAAACTTATTCTGAAAGATTTCATTTCTAATTTAATATCCTTATTTTCCTTTCTGGTGGAAATCTTAAATTGATCTCCTGAACTGATTCTCTGATTTTCTTATATTTGTTTCACTAATGTCTATTTCTTTTTTTTTTTTCTTTACCTCCTGGAAGTTTCCTCCATTTATGAAACTCTGATGATTCCGTAAACCTCAATACTCAAATGAGTTCTAGGAGCTTCCCCATCTTGGCCCCCTAAAGAACTTAACTACGAGAGTTATTCCTACAGGGCAGCTGTGGCTTTGCAGGTTTGTCCACTATGCCCCAGAAGTATATGCCGGAAGTCCCTCTTTGGTTTGTTGCTGTTGTTTTTTGTTTTCTGTCCTGCTTTATGTAGGGAAAGAAATGCCTTCTCTAGGAATAGACCTTTTCTTTCACTCCATGTCCATGAATAAGTCATCAGCTGCTGCTCTATTATTTACTGACTTCAGCGAGACCTGTTATCAGTCAGGACAGGCTGGATGATACTTTCATAATAAACACCCTGAAAAATACTGGAAGCTGAAACAGCACAGCTTTGTTAGGTGCTCTTCCACGTCTGTCACAGGTTGGTCGTGGGGCTTTGTCTACTGCAGTCACTCAAAGCCCAAAGCTGCAACAGGAGCCACTGCCTCAGTGGCTGCTGGTTAGCGCAACAAGAGGAAAAACATTTTTTCCCGAAGTCTGACACTGTCACTTAAGTGTGCTAGTCTAGAGATACCACGTTGCACAGCTGTTCACAGCTCACTGGCTAGTAGTCACACAGCCTCACCCAAACACAAAGAAGCAAAGAGGTGTTAAATCTACAAGGTGCCCAGAAGGGCAGGAGCGGGAAACAGTCGTTGAACAGCTCTGAGGGCAGCTACACCTCATTCAAGGAAAAAGATACACTGAAGAAAAATATGTACTTATCTAACCATATAACCATATCTAACCATCTAACCATATCCATCTATCTATCCATTATTTATCATGTGTCAGGGACCAAGGAACACCTGCTTATTCAATGGACATGTCTATCTCCCAATTTCCTCTTTGATTTTCTGTGTGTATTTGCTTACATCCAGAAGGCCATTGGTGATTTTAGATTTATTATCTGTAGAAAGAAGAAACATTGACTATAATCACCAGCTGCCTTTCTAACACCTTCTAAGAAAAACCCTGCGGTACGTTTCATTTACGAAGTGATAAAATTTCTTAATCATGATCCAAACTGTCTTTAACAAGTTTCAACACAAACTATAAATAGCCAAGCGGTACCATCTGGTTTACATATTCTTAGTGTCAGTGATATATGAGGGAAAAAAGTACTGAAAGTTGCCAACTTGAAGCTCTTCAGGATTGTCTGCTGTCCCTTGAAGCCTGTGCTAACGTATCTATTGCTTCTGCCACAATCTCCATAAACTGAACAGCATTATTTGTGTGTAAATGAGATTCAATATAAGATTTACTTTCCAGGAAAAAAATGCATCCTTACTAAGGGTCTAAATATCAGTCTTGGTGATACTTGCTCTTTCCTTCCATTTGCTGTTCTGACCTTTAGTCTTTTTATCTCCTTTTGGGAGTATAAATGTAGAAGTTCCTTAGTTTACAAATCGGTTGTCTTTCAAAGTGTCCCCCCCCCCCGCCCCAACACACATTATTGAGGTATAATTAACAAATAAAATTATAATAGATTTAAAGTGTACAATGTGATGATTTGGTATATGTACGTATTGTGAAAGAATTCCCATAATCAAACCAACTTAACTAACACACCCATCACCCCACATAGTTACCTCCCCCCCCCCCTTTTTGGTGACAATGCTTAAGATACACTCTCTCAGCAAATTTCAATGATACAAATATTATAAACTAAAATCACCATGCTATACATTAGATCCTCAGAATTCATTCATTTTATAACTGAAGGTTTGTACCATTTTACCAACCTGTCCCCATTTCCCCCACCCCTGCCCCCTCCATGTCCTGGCAACCACCATTCTACTCTCTGTTTATTTTTTCAGATTCTACATATAAGTGATATCATACAGTATCTGTCTTTCTCTGTCTGGCTTATTTCACTTAGCATAATACCCTCTAGGTTTATCCCTGTGCCGCAAATGGCAGTATTTCCTTCTTTTTAAAGGCTGAGTCGCATTCTATTTTATATTTTCTCCATCCATTTATCTGCTGACAGACATTTGGGTTGTTTCTCTGCCTTGGCTACTGTGAATAATGCTGCAGTGAACACACGGGAGTACAGATATCTCTTCAAGACAGCGATTTCCTTTCCTTTGGATACATACCCAGAGTGGGGCTGCTGGATCATACGGTAGTTCTGTTTTTAATTTCTTGTGGAAGCTCCATATTGTTTTCCATACTGCTACGGAGTTGTATGAATTCCTTACATATTTTTCATACTAACCCTTTATGGGATATGTGTATTTACAAGTATTCTCTCCCATTCCAAAGGATGCCTTTTCATTTTGTTGATGGTTTCCTTCGCTATGCAGAAGCTTTTTAGTTTGATGCAGTCTCATTTGTTTATTTTGTTTTTGTTGCTTTTGCCTTTGGTATCAAATAAAAAAAAATGGCCAAGCAAAGTGTTTTATATAAATGCTGGTTGTGTAGGGAATATAAATACATTTTCTCATGTAAATTAGGTTATAATTTGATGGTTAGATTCCCAGATTTGATCATAGGAATTCTCTTCCTCCTCTCCCTTCTATTAATCATCTCCCTCCAAATCCTACTTTATCTCCTTTGCTAGCTTTGACTGCTTGGAGTGGGATTTTAAAGTATCAGATAAAATGAGGTCAGGTGGGGGAGGAGTGAGAGACGGCTGTGTTTACGTGGCATTAGTACTGAGCTAGAGGATGGCATTGGAGTGGCAATGGGGAAAGAGTGAGAGTTGTAGGAGAATCCTGCGTGCCTACTTGGCACAGCCTTTCCTGTAAAAGACTTTCACGCCATATTGCAAATTGCCTGTACAATGTCACGGAACTCGGCACACAACATTTCATTCTCATGGTATTTCTCTGTACTATCATATCTCTTCATCTAGATTCTGATTCTGTTATCGCATCTCAACCTGTCTTATGCATAACAGCAAAGGACACCTCACGTGCTAGGTAAAGAATTACATATTAACTGTGATTCATTCGAGTGTGTTTTTTCTTTATTTTTTTAAATTTAAATTTGATTTAAGTTTTGGATTTAACTACTTCATTAAGATGGTTCAACATTCAAAAGGAAGAGAAGGCAATTATAGTAAAAGTTTCCTTCCCATTATCGTTTTCCTGCTAACAAGTTTCCCTCTCTGTGATTAACTAATATTGAACATTTTCTGTAGGTATCCTTACAGAAATATGCTATGCATATACAAGTAAATGCATATCTATCTGTCTGTCTATGATCTGTCTCATCTCCTCTTAAAACACACATCTTTGCGTTGCCTTTTCACTTAGCATTGTACCTTGGAGATCATTACACATTATTACATAATGAGTTTCTTCCCTCTTTCGTTTAAAGATGTCTTTGAATAGGTTGAGAACCTTCCTCTCTATAGTTTGTGGGGAGTTTTAAAAAATCATTAATTGATACTAAAATTGTTGAATACCTTTTTGTGCATCTACTGAAATAAACATATGATTTTTCTCCTTTAATTTGTTGAGCTGTTAGTTGATTTTGAATATCAAGCCAATCTTGCTTTATACCCTGGTCACAATGTATTATCCTTTTTATAAATTAATAAATTTGATTTAGAAATATATTTTAAAAATATGTCTACATTTATGAGCAATATTGATCTTTAATTTACTTTTTTTGGTAAGGTTCTCATATAATTTTAGTATCAAGGTTATGCTTTATATGCTGTAATATGAATTGGAAAGCATTTTTTCCTCCTCTACCGTGTTAAGAGTCTCTGTAAACTTGGTATTATTTCTTCCTAAATGTTTGATATAATTCACTGATAAAGTCAGTTGGTCTTGGAGGGTAATAATTATGAATTTATTTCTTTAAAAATAGTTTTTCAAAGAATTTGTTCATTTCATCTAAGTTGTAAAACTGATTGACATAAAGATATTTGTAGCATCCCACTTAATTTTTTTCAAAATTTCTGTACAACCTATAGAATGCCTCCTCTTTCCTTCCTTCTTGATGTTAATCTTTTCTCTCTCCCTCTCCCTCTCTTTTTGTCCATTTTTCACTCGTGGTTTATCTATTATACTGATATTTTCAAAGAAACAGTTTTCAGTTTTCATGATTTTCTCTATTGTTTTCTATCCCATTGATTTCTCCTCTGCATTTCTTAGTTCCTTACTTCTGCTTAGTTTGGCTTTAATTTTTCTTTTTCTATTTTCTTTAGATAGAAGTTTACATGATTCGTTCTTCTTTATTCATATGAGTCTTTAATATACACTTTCCCCTGTAAGCACTTAAAAAGCATGCATATTCTGCTAACTGAGGGGATAGTGATCTATAAACATCAATTAGGTCAAGGTGGTTGACAGCGCTGATTAAATTTTCCATATCTCCATTGATTTGTTTCTCACTTATGGTATCACTTAACTGAGACATGTTGAAGTAATAATGGACTTGTTTATTTTTCATATCTAAAGGTTATCTTTCATAAATACTACATAGTTTGTTTGGTCTTGCTTTTTTATCCAATCTGACAATCTCTATATTTTAATGGAGGTGTAGTTTATTTATATTTAAGATAATTATTAATGTATTTGGGCTTAGGTCTGCTATCTCCTATTTGTCTTCAATTTATCTCGTCTTTTACTATTCCTTCTCCTCCTTTCTTTTCTTGATTTGAATCACTGAGTATTATTATCTCCTCTAATGGTATTTCAGCCAAAACTTTTAAAATTTGGTTTTACTAGCTTTTATAATGGACACTTTTAACTTATTCCAGTTCACCTTGACTTAATATTGCACTGCTTCGTATCTAAGATCCTTCCAACGGTATGCTTCCATTTACTCCTTTCCTCATATTGTTATTATGCAGTTTATTTCTAAGTATGTCATAATCCTCCAAATATGAAGTTATTATATATTTGCATTAAGCAGTCAATTATCTTTTGCAAAAATCAAGAAGCCAGAAAGAATAAAGTCTGTTACAGGTACCTGTGTCTGTACCACCTCCTGTACTCGTCATTCCTTCATTTAGACCCACGTTTCCATCTGGGATTATGCTTCTTCAGCCTTCAAGGATTTCCTTTAACTTATCTTGTCTGTCGTGGTAAATTCTCTCAGCTTTTGTTGTCTGTGCACATCTTCATTTTGCCTTCAGTTTTGAAGGATATTTTCTTTGACAATACCTTCTTTTTTTCTCCTTAATGCACTTTAAAAATGTAGTTTCATTATCTGCTAGCCTGCATTATTTCTGATGAGAAGGCTGTGATTATTCCGATTATTGTCTGACAAAAGCAGTGTGTATTTTTCTCTGTCTGCTTTTAAGAGGTTTTATTTTTCTTTAGGGCTCAGCAATTTGACTGTGAAATGCCTCGCTGTGGTTCTCTTGATGTGGGACTTGATGAACTTTTGGATGCCTGGTTGGATTTTTAAAAGTTGAATTTGGAAAAATGTTTGCCTTTATGTAATTTTTTTTTTCCTGCTATAGTTTCACTTCTCTTCCTCGGACTTCAAATAGACATATATTTGATGTTGGACTGCTTTATCTTTTCCCAGAGGTCAATTAGTCTCTTTATATTTTCAGCCTTTTTTTTTCCCCCCTTTATGGTTCACTTTGTATAGTTTCTCTAAACGTGACATGAATCTCATGAACCTTTATATAAAAAAACGCGTTATGGCTTATACTGACTCTTGATACTTTCAATAAAATTCAGGACTAGACACCTTCTTACCTAACTCTCATGGTCTTACATATGTATCTCCTCTCTCTTACAGTGAAAATCTCTGCTAATTAAAGTATTTATTTTGTCCCACAATACACATACTAGTCTCAGAGTTACAACGCAACTGCCACTCTGCCAATCGGATGTTTCCTAAACACAGTTTAATATTCTCTCGCAGGCCTTTTTTATTTTTAGGGCACGTACCGCTACAGATGTACAGGTAAATTACCGTGTTTTAAAGTCACTTGGTGTGATGATGCCACCAACAGATCCACAGTTTCATTTGTTTCACTTTGCTTAAATATTTACAGATTAAAAAAAGGTCTGTAACTAAATAAAATATTTAAATGGTTTCAAAGTCAAATAATACAAAGAATATGGTATTATTCTACTAAGAAAGGTAGTTTCCATAAAATGTCATCTATACCAAGAAATGAAGTTTCTATTCCTATATTTTCCATCTTCTTTCCTTTCTTTCTTTATAGATACATAAATATATATATATATATAGATTATCTTTCCATTGTCTAAAATACAAGAATATATAGAAAAATTCTCATATCCCCCTCATAAGCTACATAGAACACCATGCACTTTTTTCTTTATTTTACTATTTTAATTCAATAAATCTTAGACATAACCCCATACTATTTAGAAAAATCCCATTTTTCACATATTTTTAGTTCTTATTTTTATAGCTACATAATGCTCTACTGTGTGGATGCACCATAGTTTAGTCAACCAGTCTCATAATCAGACATCTGGGTTATTCCCTTTCTTTAGTATTATAGTAAAATGACATTGAATCTTTGATGCATATGTATTTTCATGTTTCAGAGTGTGTCTCTGGAGCAGTTTCCTGGAATTGGAGTCATTGTATAAAAACATAAATGCATGTGTATTTTTATCCGATATTGTCGAATTTCCCTCCATCCACTTATGACATTCTGCAGTTCCACCAGCTTGGGGGGGGGGGGCATTTCCTTGTAGCTTCACGAATGGAGTGGGTTTTCCAACTTTGGACTTTGCCCCATCTGATGGGTGAGAAGTAGTGTCTTGGCGCAGTTTTAATTTGCATTTCTCTTAAATAATATATTTTTCTATTAAAATTACCACTTTCTCCAGGGTCATTTTTTTCTTTCAAACTTTTATAAAATGGGGAAATTTCTATTTGGGAAGTCTGCCTCTCACGTGTACTAAAACATAGTTTTAAAAGAAAAAAAAAAGTGTCCTCTTCTGCCAATATCTTGGGGTTTTCATTTACACTGCAAAGAACAAATTGTAAACCACTTTGCATAGCGTCCCAGCCCCAAAATGAGGGTTTGATTTACCATGTAATTTTTTTCTGGTTCATATTTCTGTTCTGAACAAGCTTTTGGGTTTGAGGTTATAAACAAAATAATTTGACTGTTCCCTTGTGGTTAAACAAATGCCATAAATATATGTTAGAAAAAAAATTCTTTTTGAAGGAGAAAAAGTAGGGCAATCGTTTCCCAAAATTATCAACATCTATTTGTCTGACAAACATTTGATTCAATAATATCATACAGACTCTTGGTTCCTGTCATAATAAAAGAAATATATTTTTTTCTAGTCAACTGATTTTAGGTTCTTGATAAAATAGCCCCAAAAGTCAGGGAGGTACTTCTTTTTGTCGTCATTCTCATGAGTTTGACTTGGAATGGATATTTAAACCTTATTTCCTGTTGCTTTGTATTTTGTTTTTCCTTCGCTTGTTTATCCTTTTATTCCCAGTCTCCCTTTAACCTCTCACTCAAAGACTTTTGTATTTTCCTTTTGCACCTTTTTAAACCTATTGTTTCTTACTCTTTCCTGCTCCCATGCCTTCCTTCCATCTTGTCCACACTTTTTTTGATTCACACCCTTACCTCAACTCTTACCTTGATCTGCTCTTGTCCTATGTCCCTCTTAATATAAGAAATAGTTCTCACCTAGTCATGATTCACACCTCTCCAAAGGGAAGGCAGGGCTCTGGAGAGTTTCTTTGTCTGTTTTGTGGGTATCTTTGACCTGATAAAATTAACTTTCAGTGCCTTACTTCACCTGCCAGGAGTCCTGGACGAGGTATTGGGAAACCTCATCCTCTAGCGGATTTGTGCCTACTTCCTGGACACTCTATAACTCTCTGCATCTTTCCCTTTACTTCTTTGATCAAACATTTATGGTGCATGTATCAAATACAATCCATGAACTAGACAGCGTAAATGAAAGGCAGAGCTGTTGCTCTGAAAGTGCTTACAATCTAGTACTGGTCAGTATCACACAGCCTCCGAATATACAGGGCACATGGACATCTCTGCTGGTGACCGTCCTTTCTTCACACCTCCACAAGGTTTATTTCTACTTATCTTTTCACCTTATTCACTACATTTTCCAGGAGTCGTTTCTGACTCCCTTCCCCACGCCCAAAGTTGTTTGGTGCCCCTCCCAGCAGCTCCCAAATCACACTGAACTTCCCCCGTTTTATCACATTTCACTACAGTGTATTGTAATTGTGTCCTTCCTGAGACTAGAAGCTTCCAAGAGGGCAGGAGCACCTCTACGGTTAACTCTAAGTCCCCAGCACCCAGCAGATCATCAGCAGCTTCAGAGGCACTCAAAAAATATTTTCTCAATGAACGGCTGTGTGTAGGCATATAGGTATAAATTATATGCAGGTAAATAAAAGAGGGAGATAAGAGTTAGAAAGAAAGAAAATGTACCTCACGGTACAGCTGGAATAAGCAAGGCGCCACAGTGGAATGACTTACTTGAAGTCGGTTCCAAAGGTTATTTCCCAGAAATGTTGCCAGTTCTAATCTCAAGTACCTCTGAAGTACGTTTTTAAGCAACTACCAACCATATTTGTTTAACTTCCTTTGGTGGTATTGATTGCACTCCTGAAATCCTAACGAGGAACTTGTCTGTCATTTACAGACTTGCACAATGCTAAGCTGAGTCTCGTAAATGTGAACCAGTAATTCCTATTAGCTCAGTCACACGTGCCTTGCCAGTGACTTTAAGGCCAAAGTGAATTGTTAATCCATCTGCTCAGATAACTTCACAAGTTCAAAAATGAAAGCCTGACGGGGGAGGGAAAGGATCTCCTTGTAACGCACTCCTGTTTATAGCTGTCCAAACATCACAGAAAACAGGTTTTAGTTTCTGGGTGTGTTTTTTGAGGCTTCCCCCAACCCCTCTGGGTTGTCCCAGTATTTTCAAAAATTGTTTTAGTGTGCATGTGTATTTTACAATATTGACAAGACATTGGGAACCAAACAGATCATTAAATGGCTAAAGATTTTCCTAACACCAGAAATTGACACATTGTAAACTGACTATACTACAATAAAAAAAGTAACAATAAAAAAATTTTTTAAAGAAAAAAAGATTTTCTTAGCTTGCTGTTATACCAAGGAAGGAGCAATTTTAGTTCTCATTTATAATACTTTTGGAAAATACCTTGGTTTCAGAGCAACATGATGATATGTCTAATTTATTATCCCCTTTTACTTCCGTTTAAAGTGACTTCTTCCTCCCTCTGTGTCACACATATTTTCTATGCAAACTGAGTTTTGACTGAAGCTATTAGAGGAAGCTAATAAAAAAGTATGAAAGCTGTAAAGAGATCAACTCTGACCTGGGGTGAAATGACCAATTATAATGTAAAGATAAAACAACAAGGTCCTACTGTACAGCACAGGGAATTATATTCAATACTTTGTAATGGTCTATAACAAAAAAGAGTATGAAAGGGAATATATATATATATATATGTATACATGAATCACTATGTTGTAAAGCAGAAATTAACACAATATTGTAAATCAACTGCACTTCAACAAAAGAAGCTGTAGAGAAAAAAATGATGTAAAGATAGAATCATTTCCTACACAGGAACCCAAGAAACCCAGAGATCCAATGACCATGTGCTGGAGACTCACCCATGCCCCTGTCTATTCAACATATATATTCTCACAGGTCTATTCACATGAGCTATAAAAAGTCCCTTTAAACAACTAAACTCCTTTCATACAAAATTTGGAATAAAAATCTTACTTAAAACAATTACTAGATGCAGAAATCAGAGCACATTTATTTTTACACATTCCAATTTTTAAAGAGCCTTCTGTAACCTCAAAGAGTCAGAAAACATTTATTTTTTTTTAATTTTATTTAGAGGCTACTCTCCTGAATTTTTGTGGTAGTGGTAGTGATAAATAATATTAATAAGAAGTTTTTTTTAATTCTGAACACAATTAAATGTAACACAAATGGCTACTAAACTTAAAATCAGCATTTTATTTGTTCAGACATTGTGATTAGTCCCAGCCTGGGGATTTCCTTTTCAAAATCATGATAGAAAAGTTTTAGTAAGCATGTTTAATAGAGGATGACGCTGCATGAAACAAACTTAACTAAACTGAATCAGCTACTTAAAGGTCTTCAGTAAATTTTGTTTGTTATACAAATGTCAAATCTAATCTATTTCTCAGGCTGAGAGTTGCCTCCAATTTGTTAATTCTAAGACTAATTAACCTGGAAGAAGTTTCAGCTGAGCACTTGACTCTGTCTCATCTTCTGGCTTCTTTTCGTTGTTGGTCCCCAAAAGCCAGCCAACTCCCCAACCCAACACTCAACTGTCAAATGTCATCTCTCCAAATATATCACTAATATAACCTGTTGACAAGACAAAGCTGAGTTTATTGCTCACTGGGGCAGGGAAGGAGGAGCTTTGTCCGTGTCTCCAAAGGCAAAGTCCAGGTCTGATATTAACTGAAAATCTGGAGTTTGGTTTAAGGCGGGTCTTCCAATGGGGAAGGCTTGATTAAGATGGATGGAGGTCATGTCACAGCGATATGTTCATTGTCTTTGAACGAGTTTGACCTCTTTATAAATTGCAGGTAACTGACGGAGGTGCAATTTCTGTCTTGTTTGGTTAAAACTTAATTCACTTCCTTCCCGACTCTGGAAAAACTAGTTCTATTGCCTGCCTGCAAGTTGGACTGGACACTGTTAACCTTGCACAAATTGTCAGCCCATACCAAACTTGAAATTCTTCCTGTTTCCTTCACTATCTGGCTACTGTCCTCCAACTAAGGTTTCCAAATCCTCTCCCTCCTTCCTGACTTGGCATTGCTGAGAACAAAAACCTGATGGCACAGATCCTTACTGAGACTCTAGGTTGCCTTGTCGCTGGCCTTTCCCCCAGGATCTGAAGAAGCATTCGGAGCTAAAGCCTGAGGACGTGATCTCAGCCTCGAAGGGCTCGCCACCACAGTGGACCAGGATTCCTCCCTGGACAAGTCACTGTCTGGGCCACTAAGGAAGGTCTATGAAATGCTTGGGTCATGCATGTCCTTACACGAGATGTAACCAGGACTGGACAATACCACCAAGAGCACTGACGTCTTACCTTATGAGCAGGGCTGCATAATGGAAAGGTTTCCATCCACCAACCCCTGGAACCCACTAGACGGAACATTCTTGGGGTTCAATTCCTGGCTCCCCACTTTAACCTAGACTTTTATAGTAATATTTCTATTTTCATCTGCAGCATTTCTCTTTTAAAATGACTGATCTCCAGAACTTTAAAACAACTGACCTGTGCCACTGCCTCTCAGTAGATGATTCAATTACTTGTGCAGGTACAGCTTCAACAAGAGTCCCTGTAAGAGTCTTTCTTAGACCCTGGTTCACCTCGCTCAGGTGATTCACCGTCACCTCTGAGTTGTTCAGCAATGAATGAAATCCACTTGTCTTGAATGAAAAGAGAGAGCGGATCAACAATGTTGAACTTTACCTGAGACTTGTGCTTCTAGAAAATAACGATGGTTGAGAAGTCTTTCCAAATTTTTGTCTTCAGAAATCCCTCACCATTTTATGTTCTGAAAAGATTACCAAAAAAAGCCACCCTCCGGCGTCTGACTTAGATGAGACTTGCTGTTCCTGTTAGACTCCTATTAGATTCACAGATGATTCCTTTGTGATGACAAAGCCAAACACAGACCTTTCCCCTTTTGCCTGAAACTGATGATAAAACCAGACACAACCTCCTTCCCTTTTACCTCTAACCAACATCCTGTTCTTTGTTTAATGAGCAAATAGCTAAGATCAGAACTCTTGGTCCTCCTGAAACTAGCTGGACACGGGAGACAAAATCTCCTTAATTGTCAGGTTCATTTTGTCCTGCACACAGTACCACGGGGACCTCCCTGTGTGGCCTGGGGTAGTGGCACCGGTGGGGTTGCATTCTCTGCCCTTGTCACTTTCCAGACAAGTGAAAGAAATGGAAGCAAAAAGCTATCAGCACATAGAACCATCAGATAAGACTAGGAGGGCACTGGCACTCTTTGCATAATTTCTACCTTAGAGATATGGAAAGCAGGCAATTGTAAGTTTTTAAAGAGATTTATAATTCTCAGTTACAGTGAATCTACCCACTGACAAAATAAAGACTGTCACATTGTTTTAAAATACCATCGACTTAGTGCTTGCCTGCCCATTTTAAATAATATTCCATCACTCTGAGTAGGGGAGTTGGGAGAAGGGAGAACACCATATTGGCTGAGCACCCAGTTAAGTGCTGGCCTGGGCTAGACATCTAAATTCATTTAATCCTTTTAACAACCTGAGTAAGGTCAGTATTATCCCCATCTTAAAGGCAAGGAACTGAAGCTCAGAGATGTTAATACCCCACCTAGGATCACACGTGTAGTAATGCATAGAGTTTCATACTTTCTCGAATCTTATGACTTTAGAGTCAATTCTTCAGAAATTGGTAAACAATTTATAAAACTCACTCCTTAAGACAAACACACATATATGCTTTCTACCTATATAGTATATGTTGTTGAGATCTATTAAATTGTACAAAGGGTGTCCACTTATTTATCTTTTTGTTTCAAAATGGCAGATCTTTTCCAGAAGTCGAACTCAATGCGTAAAACCTATTTTAAAAAAATCAGTTTTCACTACTTTGAATATTCTTTGTTACAAACCAGCACTCAAATTATTAAGAAAATAGAAATAAATGAGCAGTTAAATCAAAACAAAAATACTTTATTGAAAATCAAAATAAGGTTTTAATTATTTGATCTACATGATCTGAAAGCATCTCCTTCCAGGACAGCTCTGTATAAAACAGCAGTAGATGCTAAAAAATAAAAGCCTGATTGTGTCTAAACAATTTGGCTTTAAGGCATTACAAAGACCCTGGGGCCAACTATGGGAGATGCTATGGTCTAATTGCCACCTTCAAGTGATACGTGTTTTACTGTCTTGAACACCCTACTGGGCGTGATTGTACAGGTCTGTCTCTGTGTTCCCACCTCCTGTCCCCACTTCTCAGGCTACCCTTCCACCTGTGCCCAGCAGAGCCCACACCAGTTCTGTGACTATTAAGTCCTTCTTACTCACTTTCTCCATAACAGTGATACTTAAGTAATAAATGAGCAGAAAAAAAAAAATCTCTCCTATATACTAGCGGACATTACATACCAACAAACTTCAACTGTTTCAGGGAGGGTCAGCAGTCTGGAAATTAGAAACTCTTTTCCAACATCAGCAAAATGAAGGATTCTGCTCTATTTGTTTGAGACCATAATTTTCTAACCTACTTCACTGCTTGCTGCATGCAAAAAGTCTTAGAGTCAGAGAAACTATAATTTAATTATTCCTCATTATGTAGGCTGGAAGTTGGGTCCCTGTGGCCATTAGCTTGTTCATCTGACTTTAGATGATAAAGCTCTTCCTGCAGCCACTATTTCTAATATTCTTGTAGACATTTATACATTTTGAAAAAATAAACTGGGTTAGGGTACTACAGTATAGCAGTTTGGCAGAATGTTACTAAGTTGAGTTATCATCATAAATGGTTCATAAGCAAAGAGGAAAAACTAAATGGCTATCCTAAAATAGGTTAAAAAATGTACAATTTCCAACGGAATTTTGTGATTTTTTAAAAAAACACTGATAGTAAAGCATGTGTGTAGGTATACATGGGTATATAAACTGTTCATAAGTAATTACATTTTTTTTTTCGGAAATGGAATATTATACAATATAAGGAAATGCTGAAATAAAGAAATTTCAGGAGGCTGGTGTGTGGCCCTGCGCTATTTCAGATGCTCCTGGCGCCATCTAGTGAAATACATGAGTAATAACACCAATAACTGACCCATGTGCTTTGTACATGCAGACCTTAACTCCGCAGAAAATAGTGCAACCTTTACTTACACTAGCAAGTATCTGAGATACCAGGAAAAGTCATTGTATAACTTTGATGTGCATTTAACATCATTTGAATAGTAGAGATGTAGATCTCACTGAACATTTCAATTGTACCTTTATCCTTGAAATACTTACCAACTTCTGGTACAATTTTCTCTTCAAATACATTTTGCATACCTATTCCACTGAAGTTAATGGAAGGCTAAAATACATCTTTGAGATAAAAACTGAACTTAAATGCATGTTGTAACATGGAAATTAGGAAGCAATTATTTTATTTAACTCTTTAGGATTATCATATCGCAATATTTTCTTAGGGGAAAAAAAAAAAGACAGGATGTTTTCTTTTAGGAAACAGACCCTTGATATGTGTAAGTGTATTTGAGCACAGATGCATTAAGAAGGAAGATAAAGCTGGCTTTGAAAAGGTTGAAAAACATGAGGGTCAGAGGAGGTGATGAATGGAAAAATACTTAATGTTTTGATTTGTAGTATCACAAACCCCTTTTCTAAAAGAGCTATTGAAAGGCAATATATACATTTACCTAAGACGAAAATATTTAAAAGTATAAAATACCTTCAGTTCCTTCCTAGATAAGCTCTATCTGCCATAAACCAGGGTCAACATATGAGTGACCCTGAGCTGTTAGAACAGCAGAGAATCGTCTGGGCATCAGAGAACCTCCATTTGTTCTACCTCTCTGAGTAGGTTGCTGAGGGAAGTATGAGGACGTGCATTTAGGCATTTACTGATGGTTTCCAATTTTAGCACAGAGACAGAATTTTTTTTTCTGGTTAAAATTTGATCAGATAGGGGCATTATGACAACAGCTCTATTGTCAATTTAGACATTTCCTTCCCTGTTTTTTAGAGGTGCCTGTGAATGGAGTAAAGCAAATCTTTGTGAACTGGATAAAGCAACCCATTAGAGGCAGAGATTTATAATCCATCTGTTCATCTCAGTCTAAACCATTGCAATACTCATGGTTTATAAAAATAAACAAAAAATAAACAAGTCAAACTTTCAAAGAAAAAAACAAAAAATCTAGACGTTTGGAAAGCAGAATAATTTTTCTATTTATTTAAGGAGGTCTAGACCTTACCTATTAGCAAAATTTAGGAGACCTTAGCAAAATGTCTTTGTCATTTTCAAAGCTGATGTTTATAATTTCTTTACTGAGGAGAATGTTGCAGTCCAGAATTAGAAATGAATTAACAAAATTAAAAATATTCGAGGGTTATCTGCTAATTGGTGAAATTTTATTGTAAGGTGAAAATGATATATAAAATGATCATGAGAACAGATTTGAAACAGGAGGGACTGCATTCATGATGGAAAGCACAAGACGATACGGTGGGAAGAAAGAGAAGGTGGAGGATTCAGGATAAACATGACCTGACAGCCTTCTCTATGCTCATACCATTTAAGAATTAAAGTGAGGGAACTGGATTTGTGCCCTTTGACTGGGGTGCTTCATAATGCACAGTTGGCTACAGTCATATTCATATTTCTGTTTCTAACATTACAGCAATGACAGTATAAATGTAATTTGCATTGCAGACCTAAAAAGTGGGGATTCAAGAAATATGACAAGCCTTTATGTGATAAACACTTCCTCTCACTTTTCTGACAGAGTAACGTTATTGATCAACTAAACAGTGCTTAGTGCAAACAGCACTACCAGATTCACAGTCAGGACCAGCTACTTGGTTTGAGGTGCTCAATGGCAAAAAGAAATTGCAGGCCCCCTTGTCCAAAAATCATTAAGAATTTCAAGATGGCAACAACAGGGTATTAAACCAAGTGCAGAGCCCTCCTGAGGGCTGGGACCCTGTGACCGCACAGGTCACACGTACAGACAGTGACTTGTCCCGGGAGAAATCGGCCCATGCGTGGTCTGCTGTGGGGGGGTGAGCCCTTCAAGGTTGATATCATGTCATCAGACCTGGGCTTACAGTGCTTCTTCAGGTCCCGGGGGAAAGGCCAGCAACAAGGCAGCCCAAAGTCTCCCTAAGGATCTGCGCAGTACAAAATTTTTTTTTTTTTTAATCTTTCTAGGATGTCCCTTTCCTGGTCTTCTGGCTAGAGAGGACAGGCTTCTGAGTTTTTTGGTTTGTTTGTTTTTGGTCTGTTTGTTTTGTCTGCATTCATTTGCATCTCCAGGTAACCAGCTTCCTTAGCTCCAAGTCTGGAGATGCATGAGGCAAAAATCCAAAAAAAAAAATAGAAAAAAGGAGAACCCCCAGGGAACACATCACCATGTCGTTCTTTGGGTACTGAGGTGCCCATCGGGTCTGCCTTCTCCCAGCCTTCCACAGTTTTCTTTTGTTTGTTTTGATACAATGTCCAGGGGTCTTAGCTGTATTAAGCAGGAGGAATAGGAAACGTTACCTTCTGGATGTCACCTTCTCAGAAGGGGAAGTCCCTTACTTGCTTCTTAAAAGTCCTTTTTTAAAGCAATAATCAAACTCAATACTATAAAGGCAGGTACTCTGTTGTAAGTGGGACTACTTTTTTACACGAAAGAGTCACTAAATATTTCACTTTTTTAAAATAGAGCATATGAGGACCTCTTTGTTACAGTTCACGTGTAATCTTTAAAGATGAAAAATAGGAGATTAATCTGCCATGGAAGGAGGTGAGTTTTCACTTAAATCTGCTTAAATTATAGTTTTGGGCTTGGATTTTTTTTTTTTTTTTTGAGCATCTAACTTTGAGACATCAACATAGTTTGGGGTTTAAATCAAAGAAATACAACCACTGTGAAGATCAATGAATTTTCTGTCTCCATCAGAGAGTAAGAACTGCATTATGTGAGACAGGGATACCTAAGGAATCACATTGTGATGAAATGAAACACAAAGTTTTGTTTCCCAGCAGCAGTGGAGTGACACGCCGCTCATGAGAAGCTGTCCTTGAACATCCTAAAAGCCGTGTCCAACATCTGGTAGAACTCAGAAACTTGCCAGGGACAGTCCTATGTGCCAAGTAATCTACAATCAATGATCACCTTGTCAACCAAGTAAAAATGACTTGAATGCCCTAAATTCACTTACTCCCAAGTGTTCTCTGGAACAGTTAACCAAAACCTCAATTTCATAAAATATAACTACCCTCCTGGTAAGCGTAATAGTCACACTCAGTCATATGATCATTTTGACCATTTTGAAAATAACAAGCTATTTTGTTATGCGGTGACCTTCAGCTTTTTTTTTTTTTAATCTTTTGAACAAAATAAAGAATTAAATGGTTTTATACCAGTTCTTGAAAATGTCAAACAAGGGCATACTTTTCCATCTGAATTCTTCAGAATCTAAATATGCACCTATTAAGGTCAGAAATTAATTGATATAGGACAACATATGGCAGTGAGCTTATTCTAAAGAGAAGGATTTCTATACAAGAAACCAAAGAGTAAATCAGCAGAAACAATCAGAACAGGGTCACTACTAATTAATGTATGACAATATTTATTTATAGCCAATTGTTTTGTAAAGAATGGAACAGGCGACTAAGTTTACTAAAAAGAGCAAAAGGAAGAAGAGATGCAAGAAAATTATCTTAAAAAAAATTCAGTGGTTCTGTAAGTGGGACCCTTAATCAGCACCACCAGTATCACCAAGGGACTAATTAGAAATACAAATAAATTCTCAATACCCTCCCCCCGCCACCCACCCAGAGCTACTGATTTAGACTCTGGGGTGAAACAAAAACACAGTGATCTTGGCTTTAACAAGCCCTGCAAGTGATTTTACATATATGTGCATTCACTGACCTCAACAGTTCACGTCCAGTGAGGAAGAATTTTAAATATCTCCCCAACATGATCATATGATTTGCTCCTCTTTATTATTTGGATTGTCAAATAATCCAAGAGTCTATTCATTACTTTTCTTATAAATACATCTCTTTTTCTTAATGAATTATTGCTTGGGGTATAATTTGCCAAAGACAGATTAATTCCTCTTGATTTCACTGCTCACCTTTATGGCCTGTTTTTTTTCTATTTCATTAATTTAAAAAAATTTCCCATTGATTTAATGAATAAATTTAAAGATGTATAAGGAAGTTACCCATGATATGAGAAAACTGGGAATCTGTCCTTTACATCTTGTTCTACTGAAACATCCCCAAACGCATTTTCAAATTGTAGTTGAAATGGCATATTCCTAACTCTGCTTATCTGGATCCCCAAAAATGCCACAGTTACTCCAGCATCTTGAGCAGGAAAAGAGTGTGGTAGAGAGAGGGGATCAGAGTGAAGAGAGATAGTTCTAGTAGATGTAAACCGCAAGTAAAGTATTTCACTTTGGCAGGTTCTACGGACAACCACGGGACCACATTGGGAGAGCCATCTCCCCCCAGGCCCATTATAGCCTTCATGGCGACCCTTTACAGAGAGAAGTGAATCAGTGAGGTTGAAGGTACTTTAGAGCTAAGGAAGGCCACTCCCCGGTGTCACCCTTCAGCCAAACTTATCTACAGGAACCACTTAGTAATGTTTTCTCTGGCAGCCGGAATCTCGCTGAACAATCTGTTTTATATTTTAAAACTATTACAAGATACTCAACCAAACAACAATAAAATTAAATTTAGGCATATTCTGTTGATGCAGAAAATTCAACTTGTTGAGTGGCTGAATGGCAGCAAACAAGTATATAATTTTCATCCAGGAAAACATTCAATTACATTTTCAACACTGCCTTTTTTTTAAACAACAAGAAAGAAAATCTGAAATACCAAGGTATTGGAAAACAAATACATGTCATAAATCAGAAAAAATGTCAAGATGGAAAATATGGGATAAAAGGCTGTCATTTCAATAATGTAAGTTTGTATTTTCCTTCATACAAGGCTTATAGAATCACCAGCTCTTAAAATTCAGCATAACACAGGAAATTCTGAACAGATTTCAGATCTCTGAACGGTGCTCAGAGCTAAGGGGAGGACAAGAAGGCAGGAAGGTTTGTTTAGCAAACTTTCCTAGGGGAGCCACAGGACCAAGTATGGCCAAGTAAAGAGCCCCATCTTCCAGGGTCAAATATCCAGGTCACCTGGAGATGCCAGTACCTCCTCTTGGAAGCCTATGCCCTGCCTCCCGCGTGATTTCCACCTTCAGGAAAGAAGGTAGACTATTTGTTCATATGCTCTTCACTAAAGAGAGGTTTCATGGCATCCATTTGGAATGGAGGAAAGAAAGATCTGGGCAATTGATGTTTTAATGCACAAAACCTATATTGGTAACTGGAGGAAGTAGGTGTTTTTTGTTGTTGCTTTAAAAAAAAAAATCCATCTATTCATCAATCGACTATTCAACACTCACTGCCTGAGCAGCTAGTACGTGCCATGCATTATGCTGAGATCTGGGGATAAAAGAAACCTGCTCCTTAAGAAACTTACAGTCTAGTAGAGAAGGCATGTGTGTAAACAAATAAGTGTGTAACAGGTCAGAGGTGATCAGACAGTTGCCTGTACAAAGGACCATGAGAACACAAAGAAGTAATCAAATCTATCTGTGTGTGTGTGTGTGTGTGAGAGAGAGAGAGAGAGGGAGAGAGAGAGAGGGAGAGAGAGAGAGGGAGAGAGAGAGGAGTATTTGGTCATTGAATGCATGGCCTTAAATTCTTTGATATTGCTTCTTTTAAGAGGTGGTGGTCTATGTTCTCTGCCCTTGAATCTGGGTAGATTTGTGCCTATTTTGACCAACAGGATATGGTGGCAATGAAGCTATGTGACTTCTGAGACTGGTCTTAAAAAGCCAAGAAACATCCGCCTGTTTCTTGTGAAATGTTTCCAGACACTCCTTTTAGTTACACTGCGTCTCAGAACCTGACCGCTACACAGTGCGAAGCCCAAACCACCTGGAGAGGCCACGAGCAGACTCTTCTGGTTCCCACTGAACCCAGCCTCAGGCTCATTCAGCCCCATCACAGGACGCGTGAGTGAAGGCGCCTTCAGATGGTCCAGCCTGAACCACTTGAGTCTCTTAGGAGAGGCCTCAGTCTTCATGGAGTAGAAACAAGCCATCTGTGTTGCACCTTGCCAGAAATATTCTGCAATATGTGACAACATAGATGGACCTTGACGACATTAGGCAAGGTATAATAAGCCAGGCACTGAAGGACAAACACTTATATGCAGCATCTAATACGGTAAAATTCATAGAATCAAAGAGTGGAACGGTGGCTGCCAAGGACTGGGGCCAGGGGAAAATTGGGAGTTACTAATCAGCAGATGTAAAGTTTCAGTTATCAAGGTGAATAAGCTTTAGAGACCTGTTGCACAACATTGCACGTACGGTCAACAATAATGTATCTTACACTTAAAATGTTGTTAAAAGGGTAGAGCTCCCGTTAAATGTTCTTACCACAATAAAATTTGTTCAGAAAAATGAAATATATTAAATAAAGAAACTTTGGACTCAGAATCCATGGACATATTACAATTGTGGTTGTCTCATGCCACTAAGTTTGTGGTGGTTCATTACGCAGCAATGTATAATCAGAATGCGAGAATTTCAGGCAAGGCTTTACAGAATATATAGTGTATAACCCCTGAATGAAACATAATTACCACTAAGAACACAGGCTTTGGTGTTGAGCTGGGTAAAAATCTCAATTGTTTCTCAATTCTACAGTGAACCAGATGTGCCATTTAGTCAGCAGTACGTGAGAGAATGACTGAAAGTACTTCCCACACCTTCAGCACAAAAGTACGCTGGACAAATGGAGGCAGCAGCTACTCTGCAGAGCGTGTGAAAGTCGTCTGAATGCTCTTGCTACCGTGGGCTAATCATTTATTAAGTAGGGTATAATAGGACTTATTTATCATATTATAATATATCCTATGTATACTATAATAAATATGGTATTTCATTTTGGAGTTAGTTTCTTTTATTTTGCAATAAACCCTTTTGACAGCAATGAACTAAAAAAAAGCTGAAGATGTTTACCATCCAATTATGGAAGCTGTAGTAAATAATATCACTGACAAATAAAAAATAAGCTTAAGAGGCATTAGCATCTACTTCAGAAATGTGTAGTGGGTAGTTATTTTAGGGAGACTCTGCACCACTTTTCATTAAAATCAAATGAGTCTTTGAATTAATTGCACTCATTTCTGATTTCCATTTTTTTTTTTTAAATGTACAAAAAGTGAAGCAACTGCAATGAATGTGTTGGCCCCGTCAGAACCTGTCAAACACTTAAATAAGGCCTGTTTTATATCATTGACCTCAGATGCTCCAAGTAGAAAGTCAGGTGAATTAACACCAATGGTTCAATTTTTAAATTCAACTAACAGAACCAATGAAATGCTTTTGAAATTTCACTAAGTTGAGAGTGAAACTTCTGACTATTGTTAATGGTACCATAAATTAAATCAAAAGTTCAACATTGAAGAACAAATTATATGTTTTGACATTATAATATACACAGAATATTTGTGGAGGACAGGGTCATAGGAAAAACCATGCTATCATTAAATTAAAAACTTTATAAAGCAGAAATGCTTGGAATTAATTACCATGCACACTCAACTCACAGCTGCATTTAAGTAAGCATCTCTGTTGTATTAATCAAAACTATAGTTGCAAAAATTTACTCAGATTTTTATATATACACAAGTGAGTGAAGTATACACTTTTTGTGACTAGGTTAATGTTGAATAAAAAAAAAATGTTACCATAGCAATGCATGCTTTCTTCTGTGCTGCCTACTATTAACTAGATTTTTGAAATGTTGACCTTATAAATCTCCTTTATATTTTCCAATGGTATTGAACTTTAAAAAAATGAGTTCTCTAAAATTTTTTTTTGCATTCTGGTTAAAATCAACTGGAAATGTTTAATTGAATTATTTGATGGATGAAGTGCTGCCAATTCCAGTCTCTCGGCCTTCCCCAGTTCTCAGCTCTATCTTTTCAACTAAGCGATCTGCTGGCCTCTGGTTTAGATTCCTGTTCCTGGAAACTCTTAGTAGGCAGTCAGTTGGGGTAATCATGGGCTTACCTCACTTGTTCCCCACCCCTCAGGGATCCCTCTCCTGACTGCCTGTTGTCCAGAGTCTGAAATCTTTTGCTTCATGCATTTTGTTCATTGTGTTATCTCTTTAAAGGTGAGAGAATGAACTTAGTTACCGTTACTTACTGAGTCTGGAAGCAGGAATCCTTAAAAATGTTTTGAGAATAGAGTCATCACTTCTGTCCACCAATATAATGAGTGATCAGTCAATAAATAAACATTGCAAATATTATACACTTTTTAAAATGATTTTTCTGTCTTTTATTCACAAAAGTATCCCAGTTTGGTAAAAAATCTGGTAACTCTAATTCTAGTACTGTAACAACATTTGTTAATTTTCAGTACTAAAATCATTCGTACCATTTTGAATTATATATTTTAAACTTAAAAGAATTAGAAAGTGAGTCAACACCTTAATTTCTTTTATATGTGTTAATTAATGAATCCACTGATCAACCTTTGAAACAGCACCATATAATTGTCCCTGATTAAATAAAGCTTTCAAAATGTTTAAGAGGATTCTGTTAAAAGCCTGGCACTAGGGCAGAACTCAGAATTACACATATTTTTTTTCTAAAGCTCATGTGCAAAGAATTCATTTAAATATGTACCGCTCAGTTTATTTCATAAAACCAGGCCAGGTTCCTCTTGGCTTACTGGTACTCTCTTCATCCTGTTCCTCTCATTTCCCTTCTCTACATGTATTTGATATATAACCTTAAATAGGCTTGAATCCTGATAAATATGTAGTATTTAAGTATGTATTTGTCTTTTTAAAAATTTACATTAATGACATTGTAACAGACTTAATTCTCTTTTTTTATATTTTCACGCCATATAAAGATCAATCCATGTTGCTGTAAATTTAAAAAAAATCAAGTTCCAAGTTTGTAAAAAAATAAAAATAAAGTACTCAAATAACAAAAAAAAAAAAAAAAAAAAGAATTTGAAATGTCTTGTGTTATTACAGGTGCCTGTAGGACAGAAGGTTGGAATGTCCAGGGGGTATCTGGCTATACGGCTGTGAATCCCAGTGATGCCTATCCCAGAGGTACAGATGTGCGCCTGGACCCTACCCTAGACCAACAAAATCAGGTTCTGGGGATGGGCCCACCTGTTTCCCACTGAAACAGTCTTATATTGGACAACTGCAGAGATATATTAAGGAATATCTAAGACAGAAGAGGTAGTAAATGGCAATGTTTTTTACAGTGTGGAGGAAGGACTAATGTTTTGAGGCTATATAAGAACTAGTCAAGTTCTAATATTTTCAGGTTAAAAATATTCTATTGTCATTCAGTGTTTAATTTTGTCCATGTTTATTTTCTCTTATGTTCTACTAGAGAAGCATGTTCAAGTGATTAATACATAATTGTGGACTATTTTGCTAGAGGCAATGTGATCTCCTCAAATAAAATAACTTCCTCCATTCTACAGCAAGTATTCAAATCTCCAATACAAGCAGTCTACTGTTCGCAGAGTTGAAAAAAGATGTGATTGGTATCAAGAGATTTGGCTCTGCTATTTCTTGTTTTGGTCAAATTGCTTGACTGCTTTGGAGTTCAATTAGATAAATGTATCAAGTAGCTACTATGTACATGGCACTTTCCCAGTAGTATAGGGAATCTTGAGATATATGCAATGTTAGCTACCTCATCTAGAGATGGACAAATGCAAAAAAAGGCATACATCCTTTTTGCATACATCCAAAAAAAATGGAGTTGCAGAGTGTTATGCAATTTCAAAGAGACAGAAACAATTCCGTGGGGGAGATCAGGAGGAAAAGATAGCAAGGGAAGGGAACATTTATTGAGTACATACTATGTACTGCGTTTCTTTCTAAATAATACACTAGAATTTTAGAACATTCCATCCAAAAGCAGCACTATCTGATGTAAGTTTAATTTTAACCAATTATTAAGTTTTATTTAGTTAAATACAGTCCTGTGGTAGGAGATCTAAAATTAAGGTCCAATATGTTGTGCTGTCTTAACATCTGATGGAACCAGGAGGACTTCGAATGGCCTAACTGCCCGTTCCCCTCCCCACTCTCTCCTGTGACTAGCATCCCCTAATCAAGCATCCTCCTTATCAAGAGGACCAGGTTCCCTTCTTACTTGTCTCCAAGCAGGGATTCAGTCTCTAGCCTTGCATGGAAGTGCGACAGGAAGAGGGCAGGGCACAGCCATTCAAGGAATGCTACAGCAGTTAACATTAAAATGGCGAAAGATTCAACCCCCAGTAGGCCTTGAGGCTCAAGATGGTGGGAGATTTGACTTCTAGCAGATCTTGAGCTTCATTATACGCTCATTGTAATATATTAGCATGGTGCATAACACGCCCACAGGCGCCATGGCAGTCCCAAGGCTAGCCACAAAAGGTCAAAGAGTGGGAAATGGCCAACTTCCTGGGAATCCCAGCCCCTTCCCCAGACTAGTTAGACCGGTCCTTCCACTTATTAGCATATGAAGCCACTAAGCCCATAAAAACGCTGCTCTCCCACCCTCCCTCCCTCTCTCTCTCTCTCTCTCTCCTTCTTCGGAGATGGCCTGCATGGCCTTTCTCTTGCCTTTCAATGTATCTCTCTGAATAAATCTACCTTTACTCAACTGTGGCTCACTCTTGAATTCGTTCCTATCTGACGCCAAGGACCCACACTTGGTGGGGCACGTTCCAGGGGCTCAGCTGAAACCTGGGACACGGCCTTCCTCACGCCCCACATCCGTTTTTCCTGCATCAGAAGTATTCATACAAACTAATCACATCCTCTCACCAGAACCAAGAGGCACCTCACTGTCTTGCTACTCCAGATGAACTCCAGATGCATAAGAAATTTCATAATCTCAGTCTGCACCTACTTCTCTGATGTTATTTTCCACAACAGGAGTCTTCACCCCATCCATTCTAAACCATTTACAGTTGACCCTCAAACAACGTGAGTGTTGGGGTGCTGACCTGTGAGCAGTTGAAAATCTGTGTATGACTTTTTACTCCCCCCAAACTTAACTTAAAAATAGCCTCCTGTTGACCAGTGCCTTACTGATAACATAAACAGTCTATTAACATGCATTTTGTATATATATGTATTACATGATGTATTCTTACAATAAGGTAAGCTAGAGAAAAGAAAATGCTATTAAGAAAATCATAAGGAAGGGAAAATGCATTTACAGAACTGCACTGTGTTTATCCATACTATAAGTTTACGACGTCTGTTTGCAAGATGAATTGTCTGTCCGTCAGTACCTACATCAATACTGTCATATATGATACAAAACACCATGGATGTTATATGTATTAGTAACACCAGATATCACAAATGAAAAATGAAAAAATTGTGAAAAAGAAATTCATATTTCTTTACAGGTGCAAAATTCATACATTGATAACAAAGCAGCCGTAATGTGACTGCTTTATGATAGCCTAGTGTATTCGATATGATTGCTTCTGGGGAGCCTAACCTATATACTAATAAATGAATTTTTATCAAATTTTTATGGCATACAGTATTGCAGCCATATTCATAATACAATATAGGCAACATTGTTACTTTTTTAAAAAAATACCACTTACCTGTGACGATAGGCTACTTATGGGAGAGAGAGGCATACTGTGGGGGCATGTCATTCTTTGAAAGAACAGATATAAAACAGGAAGAAAACTAACACATTATTAATTTTATATGAACTATCACTCACTTATGCCTATGTAAACAGTGACTAGTATCTACATACATATTATGCATTCATGACGTACCTTTGTCTTAATTTGTGTGTGCGTGTGTGTGTGTGTTTCTAGGCTGCCAGGTTTATCTGTGAGTTTTTCTAAACTGTCACAAATCTCCAAGAAAATTTTCCACTATATTTGTTGGAAAAAAATTCGCATATAAGTGGACTCATGCCATTCAAATATGTGTTGTTCGAAAGTCAACCATATATTGTTTTTTAACTCTGTTTTGATAAATATGCATGCTTTTACTCTTTGTTGTTAAAACATCTGGTAAAATGTTCATCGCTTTTTCAACTCCTAAAATAAAAAACCACTCCACATGGCCTCCATCATAAGGCTTTCTTATATACCCCACTGAGTAGCTATGTTTATGTCTTCCTTTATATTCTCATTGGGCTGTTTATGTACCATTAAAGCCCATGTTACTTTATAACAGAACTGTTTCTTTATATGCTTTTTCTATTTTATTCACTGTAACCAGCTTGAGGACAGGGTTGGTCATTTTCTCATTAATGCTTATGCTTCTTAGAACTTACATAGTGGCTATCATCAGATGGTATCAGTGTTTCAAAATTCTAGTTCAATAAATGCCACTGAATGCCTGAATGGATCACTGGGTAATTGTGTCCAGACAACATAGATTTTATAACCACAAAACTCATTGTGCAAGGAAATAACTTGATTTCTGCTTCTCTTTCTCCCCTAAAACCTTGTAATGATCTGAGCAATGGGAGGCATAAGTGTCATCCAGGTGAAGGACCTTCAGAACTTCAGCCACCTCACAGCATCTGTTGGCCACCACTGAGTTGTAATTGATCCCGGTCTCCTGACATTGGCCTTGATACCTGACATGCTGAGACAAATGCAATCCCAGTGGAAGCTCCCCTTTGGGTCTGTGTGAACGACCCTGCATTCTCTTCATCCCCCAATTAGACTCATTTAAGTCTGTGGCTTGCTTCTGGCATCTTTTGTGCTTTTTGTAGGAGCCAAGAAATCTTTGACTGTCCTCCCTGCTCAACCCTAGGTTACGCAGACTCCATAAGCCTTTCCTTGGGTGCCACACTCATCATCCCTAGAGACCGCTCTTCTGACACCATGCACTCACTCTTACAGGGTTTTACCCTGGGAAACAAAACACACTTTTTCTCTGCTTTGGGATTACTAAATTTATCTGGAGTCTGAGCAGTCTCTCTACAGTTCTGGGCGCTCATGTTTTAAAATGATCCCAGTCAATTTAAAATGGTCCCAGTCAATTCCACCTCTTTAGGTAACAATTTCCTAGAGGAGAGATGGCGTTGTTCCCACTAAATGTGACCAGATCTCTTCTTCTGAGCTTTTAAAAAAATTGTGTGGCCATCTAGTTGACATTTATCACATACAGCTATAAAATATTGGCATATATATTTTTTTTTCACCTACATCATATTCTATGTATGTGTTTTAGCTTTTCAACTATAGCCTAAATTTTCCCTCCCCTCTTCAGAAAAATTCTTTTAAATAAGTGGAAAATTGTCCAGCAAATGCTATTTAGTCCTTAAAACACTGAATATACTATGATTATGGTATATTAACCTGCCATTGTAAGTTGAATATAGTAGCCGTTTAATAAATGGTTTCTTGGAACCATGAAAACAGCAAACTTCGTGCTAAATTGTATTTTTATTGCAAGTCAGATTCTACTAGAGCAATGAGACTTTCCAAATACCAAAAACTGCTTTTCAGCCCTAGCCATGGCCCACTTATTTCAAACAATACCTACTATCGCAGCATTCTAGTATAACAATAGAATTGAGACAATGCCTTAGAGTTCATGCTAATTAGGCTTGCAGATGGCTTTAAAGCGTTTCAAATTTTTTTTTTCTTTTTAAAGTTTAAACACTGGGGAAATGGATCAGAGAGTGCATGTCAGTTAGCTCAGCTACGCTGAAACATGATTGTAATAACAATTTATACATGCCATCCATCCACGGGCTTCCTCAACTGTAGGAAAATGGCCTTCTGTTTTGTAAAACAAGATCAAACCCAAAGGTTTAATCCAACCGACTCAATATTTGGTGAGCAATAAAAAGTGACAAGTGTTTGCCTAAAGAAAGACCTAAATGCCTGGACAAACAGATATGCTTCCAGAAATATAAAGGTTTTTTTTTTTTTTTTCTTTTGTTCAGATTGTGCCAGGTAGGATTTTGTCTCCATCACTGTGAACATTTTATTATCATGTCTCAACAGGAGTGCTCTGGTTGAGAAAGCACCTTCATTCTAAGTTTCTTGTCCCCCACGGGCCCTAAGTTTCTTATTCTTACTTTCAATCCAGACCTGATTTTTTTTTCCTCTCTTTCAAAATGTTTGATAAAAAATTTCACTGTAGTCAATTTTGAGTTATTGGAGCATAAAAATGAAAATGCTTTTTTCATCAGATAGACAATTTTTCAGGTGCTCTGGGGATAGTTAACTTAAGAATTGATTTTGAAAAGTCAAACATTCTCCGGAATATAATTATTCAAGGGAAACAAAATTTTATCCGAAGTAAAACCAGTGAAATAAATGAGTGGTAGACCAAGAGTTGGAAGGCGTCTAGCATCTGGAACCTGAAAAATTAGCTTTGTTATAAATAGTTTAATCAATCAGTTCTCTTCTTTCCTGTGTAGGAAGCAATCCGCTCTGGGGCTGTGCAGTGATACCACTTCTCACGTGTGCTTTGCTGCGGCTTCCATATCTCGGATACCTGGGCTCCAAGTGCTCCCTTTGTGCAAACTATCATGTCAGAAAGGACACCAAAGTAGAGAGGTGGTAAGAATGTTCCTCAAGACCCAGTGCCCCATCCCCTTCCATATCTCTCAGAAAGCTGTGAGCACACGGAGATTTGTTATTACCTTCTGTCACAGCTACACCTCAGCTAGTTGCCCTGCCTTTCCTTCTCTAATTCTTGTCCCGAGATTCCAACAACTGAGATTATCCAAAGGAGTAACTGGTATTTTTCAAAAATCACTTTATTAATGTATGAGTGACATGCTGCACTTATACAATGTGCACAACTTGAGTTTGGAGATGAGTATGTATCACTGGAACAATCAACACAATCAATGCTATTAACGTATCTGTCACCTCCAAGCATTTCCTCCCGCCCTCTTAATGGTTATCATTTTTGGGTGATGGGAAAACAATGTAGATTTACCTTCTTAGCAAATTCTAAGTATACAATTCAGTATTAGTAACTATAGATTAGATGCTGTATAATGGATCTCCAGGACTGAATTCATCTTGCATGACCAAAACTTTGTACTCTCTAATACCTCCCCATGTCCTCCTTCCCCTCATGTCTGGCAACCACCATTTGACTCTCTGCTTTGATGCGTTTGGCCATCTTAGATTCCTCTTATAAGTGATATGTAGAATTTGTCTTTCTCTGTCTGGCTTATTTCACTTAGCATAGGTTCATCCATGTTGTTGTGAATGGCAAGATTTCCTTCTTTTTAAAGGACGAATAATATTGCACTGTATGTATGTACACATCTTCTTTGTCCATTCATCTGTTGATAGACATCTGGGTTGCTTGCTTCCACATCTTGGCTATGGTGAATAATGCTGCAATGAACATGGGAGTGCAGAGATCTCTTCTTGATCCTGATTTTAATTCTTTGGCTGTATACCCAGAAAGCAGTTTGCTGAATCCTATGGTAGTCCTGTTTTTAAAATTTTGAGGAATCTCCATACTGTTTGTCATAATGACTGCACCAATTTACAATCCCACCGGAGTGCACAAGGGTTCCTTCTTCTCCACAACCTTGCCAGCACGTGTTATCTTCTGTGTTTGTTGATAATAGCCATTCTACAAGGTGTGAAGTGATATCTCAATGTGTTTTTTTATTTTTTATTTAATTTATTTTTCTAAAATTTTTTTTTTGGAGGGGGGTAATTAGGTTCATTTATTTATTTATTTTAGAGGAGATACTGGGGATTGAACCCAGGACCTTGTGCATGCTAGGAATGCACTCTACCACTTGAGCTATATCCTCCCTGCTTCAATGTGGTTTTGATTTGCATTTCCCTGATGGTTAGTGATGTTGGGGCACCTTTTTATATCCCTTTTGACCATCTGTATGTCTTCTTTCGAGAAATCTCTATTCAGGTCCTTTGCCCATTTTTAAATCAGGTTATTTGTTTCTTTGCTATTGAGTCGTATTTAAAGCTACACTTAACGTAATAACAATGCTTTTGGTAGAAAGTGCCAGTTGACTTCCCTGTGTCAGGGAACAGAGCCAGGGAAGCAAGGGATGCCTGAGTAAGCACACACGTACTGCGTGACCACTACCTGGATGACAGAGTATAAATCCAATAGTAACAATGGCTCACTGGGTGCTGGCGAGACTGCAGTATCCCTGGAGTACCGGAGAGGACACTCAGCGCTCCATCCAGATCCCCCGAGTCCCCTTCACCCGTTCTGTGCGTCCAGCCCTAGTTTCTGTGTGCTCTGCTTCTAACTGCTTGGCCCTGTGACCTCCTTCAGAGACTGCCCTTGGGCTCCTGCAGCTGCTTTGCTAGTGTGCACAGACGGCAAGACGTGTCCAGCTAAGCCGGCAGCTGATGACTGTGGTGTGGGGGCATGAAAGACGACTCTCTTGCCTCAAGGCAGAACAAAGGCTGAGATCTCATGTTATGCTCCAGAGCTTCTCACAGGGCCAGGCTGGAACTGGGACTTTGCCTGAAGTCTACTAGAACTTGGCTTCTTCGGCTGCCTTGCTCTGCCTCCCTCCCTCCTCCCTCCCTAATTGGTTTCTCTGGGAGCACATCCTCAATAAATCATTAGTCCAGGAATCCTTGTTTTAGAGGCTGCTTCTAGGAAACCCAGCCTAGGACAAGTATCATGACCGTCATGATTATAATTGTAATGATAGTTAATATTTCCTTATTCTATGCCAGACATTATTGTAAGCATTATATATAGTATATAATGTACTCACTTATGGTCACACCACTATGAACAGGGACTAATCAGTACAGCAACTGACTCTGCACAATAGTTTAAAGGATATAAAGCCTGCCAACTATTATGTATAAAATGAACTGTAGCTTATCATTGTAAGGATATATTATACAACATGGGGATAGAGCCAATATTTTTAATAGCTATAAATGGAGTATCACCTTTAAGAATTGTGAGTCACTATATTGCACACCTGTAAATTATATGATATTGTACACCAACTATACTTCAATAAAAATAATAAATAAAAAAGGTATAAAGCCTGCTCAAGTGTCATCCCTGGAACCCCCTTCCAAATGTGATACGGTCCTCTCTTTTTCCCTCCTCACTTCCTCTCCTTAGTCTTCTCTGGGCCCCAGGATTGTGAGTCAGTACCAGTGATTACCCAGGTGGTCTTTATATTTACAAAGCTTTAGGGTTCCTGCCTCAGGGAAGATTGGGGAAGGGGGTTCTTCACTCACCACCTGCTCCAAATCACAAGCAGGTAAGAGGGAGAAGAGAGCCAGGGCTGTGGACACCAAAATATAAGTGGCCATGGAAATACTGGCTAGCCCTTCTGCAGGAATACACAGAGGGTAATTCTAGGTGGGAAGTGGTAAGATTAGACATTTCATAAGATAGTGATATATAAATGCCTTATTCTGTAGAATTTCGGCAATGTCAGGTACTTTAATGTTAATTTTGTTCCATTCTTCTCCTCACATGTACCTTACTTAGAGAAAATCATAGCTTAATCATGTGTAAACCACTAATTTATAAAGCCTTGTGTGATTAGAGTCCACCATTCTTGAAGCTCAATGATCTTTTTTTTTTCCCCATAAATTAAGCCAAACTTTAAAATCAGGCCCAGCAAATTCTTGAATACATTTAGCCAAACCCTCTATGTTTTATTATATTTCTTCTTGTCTCATTCTATTTGGAAATGGAGAATGGTCTGTCATAATTATCAGGATAACAACCTTTCATACACTGGAAAATAATTACCACGCTGCTTTCTCTTCAGCTGGCAAAATAATTCCCTTCTTTGTGTAGTTCTTTGTTTTCCAAACAGTTAATTATTTTGCTACCTTCAGATTCCTTTCTAAGTGCTTTTTCTTCTCAAGTGTACAGCCCAGAACAACCTATTAAGTAAGTGGTCAAAGTCTGTGATTCAAAGATTGCGCTATTGAATACCATGGTAAGTTTACTTTAGGACTCTTTCTGGAGTGTTGTATTGATGCCTGTTTCCAATGCCTACCTACTGAACGAACGAATGAATGAATGAATGAATGAAAGCAACAGCAGTATACTATGGGTATGTTTTATTATAAACCATAAATATTTTTCAGCTTTTTAAAAAGAGGCATAGATAAATCATTTTGTCCTTGCAGTTAAGATCTGGTATCATGGAAAGAGAAGCAACCTGGCACATGCAAAAAGCTTTTAAGACTTGGGTTGAAATCCTAGGTCCACTGTGTTCAGCTAGGTTTTAGGCAAATTGCTAAGGCTCTCGATTCAGTCCCTTCACCAGCAAAATGGGGCATTTTGATAGATAATTTGAAGGTTGTTTTGAAGGTTGGAGACAATGCAGGTAATAACCTGGCAGTCAGTAGCCCTTTAACAAATGGTTATTAATCTCATAGAGACCTTGAGTTTCAAGGAGAACCCTGGAGAGTCTTGGTAAAAGGGGCTTGGCCTTCTTGAGAGCAGACTTTGCTCAAATGCTGTCACGTTGTTTGGGAAGTCTTTGCCTTAGAATGTACTGATTCAGTGGAGATAATGCACGGTATATGGAAAGGAGTACCCAGTTTGGGATCAGGAGACCCTCCTCTGCTGCTAACCATATCTATAATCCTGAACTGACCACTTAATATCTGCGGGATGCAGTTTCCTCATCTACAATAAAGAGGCAAAGAATCCTAAGGTGCCTTCTAAATTTTTTGATTCTGAGATTCTTTTTAAAGAGTTCATGGGAGAGCAGCGGAGGGTGGTGAAAGCAGTTGAGGCAGTGGCACGTAGGAACAGCCCCCTGAGGTTTAGGTCTAGGACAATCTGAGGGTGGGGGGTGGAGACAGAGAGAGAGAGACAGAAGAAATACTATAGTTAAAACTAAATTCAAAAACAGAAGCAAAACCATTGCTCTTGTAATGCATTTTGGAAATTTGGGTTCTTGCAGGATACTTTATAGAGCTCATTGGCATTAAAACCCTTGATGCATGTAAATTACCAGTTCTGAAGATTACTTCTAATGGAGCTAATAGCCCCAAATCTTTGAACATGATGGCATTAGGTTGAAAGAAGGAAGAGAAAATGTTATGAGGGTAAGAGGGATTCAGTTGGTTGGGGTCAAGACAGTTAATGACACCATTTTTTTCCCTTTGTACTTATGACCTCCACATTAGATGCATTTATTTTTCAGAAGAGAGACTATTTTCATTATGATTCTAAGATGTGTGCAAAGAGCTACTTCCAGCTGAGACAGACTTACCAGAGCCCCTGTTGGGAGACAGAACATTAAGATACATCCTGTGCTTTCACCCCTGCAGAACTGAGCAAGTAGAAAGAAATGACTGATTTCCGCTCAGTCCACAACTGCATATGCTGCCTGCCAGAGGAGCTGCTGCTACCTAAATGAAAATGGATCCACTTTTCATTTTTTTATTTTAAACAGTAATATACATAATACATGCAATGCATCCAAACTCAGCAATATGGCTATGAATGCAACGACCTCCTTTATTTTCCACTTTATAGCAAATTGCAGAGAATTTTATAACTTTGCTATGAAAAAAAAGGCACATTGGTGTAACAGCTATTGTAAAACATTTGGCTCTATTTTTATTATTAAAATACATTTTCATTGATGATCACTAGGAAAACTCAGACAGCATAAGCAAGAAAATAAAAACCATCTATAATAAAACCTTCCTGAAATCACTATTGATAATATTTATGTCTATCCTTTTAGTCTTTTTATGCACATGTGTGTGATCTCCCAAATTGGGATAATATGCATATTATTTGGCATCAAGAAAAATAATTCAGGCAATGTCATAAAAATTTTCCATGACATTAAATATTCTTTGGGAATATAGTGGTAGGGCTGAGGTAAGGGTGGAGAAAAAAATCAGATGTGGTGAGAGATGAATGGGGAAGGCTCCCTGGGACCCATTTATAAACTGCAAGGGTCTCATATGCCAGGCTGCAGCAGAAGTGGGGGTGGTAAATTACTGCGCAGTATAAGCAGGAAGGCAGTGATCCCACCTCTCCAAACGGAGTGAATTCGATAGTTCAACAGGTCAGCCAACGTCACCTGAGATTCATTTATTCTTCCTCGAAGGAGCAGGCTGGACTAGAACAAGCATGGACTCTGGACTCAGACAGTAGGGTTTAATTCCACCTCCTGAACTTGTCTGATAGGCTACTTAATACCTGTAGACCTCCGTTTCCTCATCTGTAGAATGAGGATAACCATACAGAACTTACACCGAAAGTTAAGTGAGATAATGCAGATAGAGCATGCTGCTCTGCTCTGTATTGGGTGCTCATGTAATTGTACTGTTCTTATTTTGAAAGTTAGGTTGTAGAGGAAAAGGTTGCTTTCCCAATGAAGAAATTCAATCATGTTAGTGGGTCTGTCAAGGATTCTGTTTCTTAGGAGTGGAGACAACTTACTTGCATGCTTATGCTTTATAAAGCATTGTTCAAGAAATTGGGGGTTGGTATTTCTCAATCCGCCTTAGCCACCAATTAAAGTGATAAGTATTCAAAACTCGGCCTAGAGGAGAAAATAGGGATGTAGTGAAGCCAGTGTCCACTGCATCCCTCGATCCTTCCCTGGGGTGATAGTCCCTCTGTACATCCTTCCTCTCCAGGTCTCTCTCTGCCCATTCTTTGTCCTTCCTCTTCCTTACCCAGCTCCCACTACCCCCTGCCTCAGGACCCCGGAGCTCCACTGCCAACACACTCCTCCAGCGTCATTCTTAGCACCTACTTATGAGGTCTCCTAACTCCTGCAAAAGTACAGACTGTCTGGGCTGGCCTTTGGCTCTGCCTCTGACAAGCTTTGTGATCTGGTAAAATGGGGATATTAGTAGTATCTGTAAGATTTAAAATATATTGTAAAAATGTATATTTTATATTGTATAAATAACAATGTATATTATATATTGTATAAATAACATAATATTATATATATTAACCTATACTATGTAATATAGGGTTGCAATGAAAGTTCAGTGGATTAAGACATTGTCAAGCACTTATAATGATAATGAGTAGATTATAAATACTTATATATTAGCTATTATTATTATTCTTATTTTCTGTAAAAGCAGAATACCTGTAACTATCACATGGCATTGTTGGGATCAAATGAGATGTTCTACGTAAAAGCACTTAATCTAGAGCTTGGCACCAAGTAGTGCCAATGACAATAGTTACTACCTGTGCTCCAGCTGTGGTGAGGTTGTTTTAGGTTCTCTGCTGAACAATGTTCTCTCTTACTTCCAGACCTCTGCATACTCTGTTCCTTTTGTCTGGAACACTCTTCCCTGTGGGTAACTCCTACTCCGTCTTGAGATTTACACTTAATATTACTTTTCTGGGAAGCCATTTTTTCCCAACAGTACAGAAGGGCTAGTGCCCCCACCCTATCTCTCCATCCTGCTCCAGCTCCCTGACTCCTACCGTCATGGCATTTATTACTTTTTATGATAATTGCTGATTTTACTCTCTTTCCTCTCCACTTGTTAGTAAGCTCTGTGAGAGAAGATGCTGCAGTTCCTGATATCTACTATGCATAATACAAATAATACTTTAAACATAATAAGATTGTTGAATAAATGAGGAGTCAGAAAGATAAGAGAAAAATGAGGACTAAGTAATTCTATAAAACTCAACTGACAAGTGTGTTTCAACAGAGGTTTATTAAACAGTGTCAAACACTAGCAGAGAGGTCGGAGAAGCTAAGGACTGAAACGCGTTCATGGGGTCTGGCCGTTAGGAAATTACTGGTGACCTGTGAGAGAGTCATTTAATGATGTGGAGGAGCCAGGGGCAGATCACAGCGAAAGAAGGAGCAGGGAGATGAGAAATTGGAGAAGCTAGTGGAGATCCCTTTTTAAAAAGCTTGGTGGTGAAGCAAAAGAGTAAGAGGCAGTAGCCAGGGGGGAACAGAGCACCTAGAGATGGCAGATGTGTGTGTGAGATGGTGACTCTAGGCAGTGTGCCTGTGTGTGTGTGTGTGTGTGTGTGTGTGTACCCATGTCTGTGTATCTGGTGCATATGTGAGTCTGTGTGTCTCTCTCTGGGAGTGGTGTGTGTGTGTGAGAGTGTGTGTGAGTAGAGACAGTTTAAAGTGGAAGAGACTCGAGCACATTCCCAAGTTGAGAAGGAGCCAGTGGGAAGGAAGGGGTCTCAAGGAAAACCTAGTAACCCTCAGGGCCTTATTGAAATTGAGATGATTTTGTTACTCAGCCCTATTATCATCCACACACTTTGATGGTGTACATCGTTCTCCTAATTCTGTCTTTTTCTCCTCCTCCCCTGCCCCCTTCCAACTGATACTGGATCTGGGAAAACTAGGTTACGTTTCATTGTCATTGAAAACATTTGACTGTCATTAAAAAACCATGGTCTCCATTCTTCCTTATGAAACATCTTTTTGTACTATCATGTAGACAGAGCCTGACAGAAAAACAACGTGACACATTTATTCATTGGAAGTATAAGCACATTCTGGCTTACTATACATACATTTAGAATCACTAAATTCAAAATATATGAGATAATAATACTGAAGTCTCTGCTTCCGGCTTTGAGACTTGATATTTGCTCATTTGAAAGGACACTGGCCGGATTCAGCCGGGGATGTGGAATCTGTATCACACAGAACACCAAGAACAAATAGATCACCCAGCCACTGTTTGCAATTGGTCATTGTCTAAATTCCTCAGTGACATGAGACTTAAACCAAAAGAGATTGCATTTTGTTAGAACACTGGGAAAAAGGGAACACTATAGAGCAGTGCTTTTTGGAAAAGAAAGCTTTTGCTTTGAAAAATGTGGTCACACACAGTAAAGGGAAGAATTTTAATTTTTATTTTTATTTTCAAATCCTTTGTCAACAGAGCTGTCAAAAACATTCAAGCCATAATTTTAAAAGTTACTAGAAACTGAAGGAAAACATTTTTACAAAGGATTCTTGAAAACCTCGTTTCGAATAAGGAAGACGTACACATGTAAAATATTTAAAAGGTACAAGATGAAATAGAGGGAGAAGTAAGTCTTCTCTTCTGATCCTCAGTCATCAAGTCCCCACGCCAGAGGCAACCACTGTTGTTAGTGTTTTATGAGTTTTTCTCAGGATATTTTTTATACTTGCACATATTTATAGGTTTCCTGCCATAAGTAGCAGACTGTATACGTTGTCATCTACTTTGTTTCATTTTCTGAAGAGTTCTTGAATTTGAGAGTCTAAGAAAAATAACATTGGACATCCTTAGCCAATAAGAGCATTGGCCCATAAGTTACTGGTGAGACTTCACCTCCTCTTCCCTCCCCTTCCAGGCCCTAATATGCACGCAGGCTTCTATTTTGGACTTGGGCAGGAGGCAAGAGAAGGAAGGAACTTGGGGGTGCTGGTGTCTGTGGCTGGTGGGGAGGTAAGGATGGGAGTGATTACTTTTATAACCTTAGACTGGGTTACAGGCCCAAGGTCAAAAAAATGACATTCAGAAAAATAATGGTCCTATTTTTTTAGGAGTGATTTAGAAGATTTATGGGACGTAGGAGATGGCCAAAAGTTATTTTCTGGGAAAGAAGAGCCATTTTAGAATCCTGTGGACCAAACGTGGCACACAATTGGAGAGGCCATTTCCCCCACCTCCCTTTGGAAACCAGCAATGACCTGACACTCCTCAAATCTGCAGGCAGAGAATGTGGCAAATTATAAGCCAGGGTAGGAAAGGAAGGAAAAAGCAGACACCATGCAGTTACAGAATGGCTTGTGGGTATGCATGTGGCATCCTTTTGGTGAACTCCCCAAAATAACTTGGAAACACTCGGAGATGCACTAATGACTAGTCATCAAACCAGCTGGAATTCTTACCGTCATAATTTGGGCATAAAAATAGCCTGCAGCTTTATTTCATACTCCCAATCTGGTGAGGCCTAGAAAACTTGGGTTATATTTAAAAACGGAAAATTCCAAATGCACACCATATGCAATCCCTTGTAACAGGACGATGAAGTGAAAAGTTTTGATTGCAAAACAACAGATACCTAGTCCAAGTTGAAATGTTGGACCAGGATTAAAAAGTAAGAGACTGAGAGCCAGTAGATAACCCTTAACACTCCTCACCCTTATCAGAACATTAGAGGGTAGAGAGGGAGATTGAAATGTGACTTCTTAGGAGGATTTCTTTAGAAAGCTGTGCCGACAGTCCATGCCCTCTACAAGGGCAAGTTCTGAGGGACGCCAGCCCTTCTCCTGAAGCCAGATCTGTAACTGAACTACCTGCTCTGTGTCCCCCAAGGCTGAAGGACACAGTGGACTCATATATGATTCTCCCCTGAGAAATCCCCAGGGTGACAGGCTGGCTGAGTATCTGTGACAGCCACGCTGAAGGAACGTGGTTGTGGTAGGACCCATTAGCACTCCTAGAGTTCATCAGGGGTGATAACTGGTGAGTGTTTCCGTGGGCGTGATGTGGACCATTGGTGAGAAAACTTGGGCCTGGAGGCAGCCTAGGTCCTTTCTAACAGGGTTGCAGAGAGAAGCTGGAGGGAGGCATTGCTAGATGCCGGGGGCTAAGACAAGCACTACGTACCCAGGTGGCACAGAAACACCCAGGCCCAGAGAATTCTTGCTCCTCTTAACTCTCCTCTTCACTCCATCTCCATCCCTGAAAGAGTCAGGGGTCAGCCTTGGACCAGCAAAGTGGGATGAACAGAAACTCCAGGTAGGAAGAGAGAAGAAGCTGACCATACCCCGGGGGCTGGGAGAGGTGTCAACTTTGCACCACGTTCTGAATTTTGATTGCTCCATGAAACTGAACATTTTAACCGAAGTGAGACTGTTTAGTAACTAACAGGAAACATTTCCATTTTTGTCCAGGGGCTGGGGATGAACTGGCTCTGCTAAATACATAAGGCTGGTGCTTCACCACCTCGCCCCATAAGGTGTGCTCATGCCAGCTAACAGAGACCTGGAGACGCGGGAGGAAGAAAACAGAAGAAATCCTTGACTTCAGCCTTTTCTCCTTCTAGTTCCCGGAGGCCCTTCAGTTTTTACTTCGTTTTGGTGGATTTCTTTCTTGCAAGGGCACAAGCACTTTCCTGTCACGGTGGCTTCCAGATCATCTCTTTCCTTCTTTTATTCTCTCAGGTTTTCTTTCATTATCCTGGCCACTGCCCTTGGCCTCAGATCTGCTCTTCACAGCTGATTGCTCGCTCGCTGTCCCTGCGGTGGCAGTGATCACCACCCCAGCATTTTCTTCCCTTTCAAAAAGTACAGACCCTCAAGAGGGAGCAGCCCAAGGACATGGCCCTCCAGCCCCCCGAGCACCGAGAGAGCCAGGGTCGCTGCCCTGGGACTGCCAGTGACAAGTCACCTCAAGACTCCTTGGAGTTAACTGGCTACTTGTGAAAACAAATTACCCTTAGTCAATTGCTCCTAATAGCGATCGCTGTGGATCCTTTGAATGATTTAAATCTGGACATCAATTTGATAGATTTTTAAGGGTCCAGGTTATAAACACGTTCAGATTTAGTTAGAAACACCAGGCCGTTGGCCCTGGAGGCAGATTTCAGCTTCAACTTCTGTCTCCAAATGTAACATATATTTGTACGATGACTTTACCCTTCTGTTAAATGAGATAATAAGCATAACATTTTTAGCAAATGCTAACGTTAAATAAGCATTTGCTAAGTATTAACTATTATTATTGTAACCTTGGCTCATTAATCCCAAATTTACCTGTCTCTTGTATTCCTAGGCCCTTACTTACATCTTCTCTTTTCTTTCTTTTTCTTAGTTCGTTCTTTCGTTCTTTCTTTTTTTCTTTCTTTCTTTTTCTTTCTCTCTCTTCCTTCTTTCCTTCCTTTTTTTGCTCTCTCACTCTCTTTTTCCTTCTTTCTTTCTTTTTAGGTCAATGGCACTTTGATATACATGGGTTTTTCTAGGTCAGGGACTCCCACTTAATGATCTATACAAAAAGTTTAAATGGCTTGCATTTAATAACCTTGAAAACTGTGTCCCTGCTACACATGGGATTGAGCTCCCAATCTACCTTAATGCTTAAGCTATACAGTAAGAAAGAACATGACTGACTATAGAATACTAGATCATTAGATCAGTAGGGTTCCTTAAAGCTACAGCTTCCTCATTTCATACCCTCAGTTGACGTTTCCCAGGTGCCTTTCTGTCTTGTTGGCTCACTTATGAGCACATGGAGAGATTTAAAAAGAATACTTCTTGACATGACAGCTGCTTTGGACTGTCATTTCTAAGCTTCCACTGACACTGGAATCCGCAGGATAGTCCTTTCTCAAACCCATGCCGCCCTAGAATTTCTCTGGCTGCTGGGATGACTCTACATTTCTCTTTATTTCAGAGAGACCAGGATCCCTTGGCATATTATTGATGTTTTGCTCCCTCATAAAGGATGGAGGAAGGAAAATGCATCTGAAGAAAGAGTTAGTCCCTGAGGACCTTCACTGTGGGGCGTTTGGTGGATGGAAGGAGGAAGGTAGACCATATACTGCAAGAGGATTCAAGAATAGACATCAGCCCTGAAATGCGAGCAAGTACAGAGCTCATCAACCTGTCTGAATGCTAATTGGCTTCTACAATCACTCTGTCAGTTACTTACTTGATGGTGTTAGAACAGAATTTCTTATGAAGCAAAAATAGGTCTGTGGGATTTGTAAACCCTACGAAATCATTTACTTTTTTATGGGCTCTATCTCAAGGCAGGGGGATGAAGTTGTTTGCTTGATGGATGGATGCAAACATTTTATCACTTTGATGAGCAGCTGTCAGAAACTGCAGACAGATGGGGGGATCTTTGTAATGTTTTTCTGCATTAATCAAGGGCGTTGTGCCTTTCTTAGCTCATGGTTTAAGTTCTACTTTGGAGAAAGAATAGTAAATTTAACAAATATAAATTAAATTAATGATAATAAGGGCTTAAAAAAAACCTCTCCTTTTTAGAAGTTTATTCAAGAATGAAACAGTCTTGGGTTAACCGACTTGCAGCTTTTGTGACTATTTCTCATCTGCCTCACTACCCAGAGCAAGAAAACCCAACAACCTGCAAGGACTAGACTCCTGTCCCTTGGATTGCTTCCTCTTAATGTCCAAAACAGATCCAATTCAAAGTCTATTTAGGTAAGCAGGCATATGGAAGAATAGGAATTTTTATGGTGTTTTTAAAACTAGATTTGTGGCAAAATCATTTTATTTTATTTGTTCAAGCCCCCAAAAGGAGAGTCTAGAGAAAATTTTCCTCCATCATGAGCCTCCCAAGAAAGCTAGGGAGGTGAGTGGGAGGTGGTCTCAGAGACACTCCTCACAGATTCCCATCCCCTCCTGTTACAGGACGATCACAAGATGTCCTGCCCAGACTCACGCAGCTGGGGGGCAAGCCTTCCCCTACACAGACACCGCAAGGTCTCCAGAGCTTCATCCTAAAGTCGTTCCCCTGCACCCTTCTTAGTAAGCGAGCCAGACAGAAAGTCATTTGATCCACAACACCCCATTATCTCATTTTCATAGAATTCCCAGAATTATGTCCTTAATATGAGAAATAGAATAAGGAGAACTGTATATCACACTGAGGACACTGGATCAGAATAAAAATTGTATCTGTAGTTTTCGGTTAGTTATTTCCCATTTTTTAATTAAAGTGTTCAATTTCCTGAAATTTTAGAAACACATACATAATTTATAAAATTAAATAAAGCATATTAAAAATAAGCAGTGCATTGCTTCCTCTTTCACCGACCCTGATTCTGCTCACTAATGAAGCAAACCCAAGACCCAATCTTGACAACAAAAGGAGCAATGGCTTATTTAATTACAGAGCTAGGGCCACTGAAATAAAGACAAGAGTCTTCTGGTCTAACTCTTCCCTCTAAGTTGGTCATCAATGAAACTACCTCAGACTAATAATTTTTTTTCTGTTTTTTAATGCTTTTCTTGGAAATCCATAATCTCTCTCTACATTTTTTGTAGTATTTAACTATCTGTAAGGAAAAAAAAAAACTACAAGAGTAATTAAGATGTTGTATTTGTAAAATCCATGGTAAATAGACTCAGCAGGAGATGGCTAACTACACTTCCAGAAAATTGTTAGAATTGACAAATTGGTCATTTTTAGTAATTGTTATGAAACTCCTATCCCACATGCATAATTCTATATTTATCAGTGCCCACACCACCCATCGAGAAGCCCAGTTCCAGGACAGACACTTCCTATTCTATTCTGAGTAACAGTAAACTTCAGAGAATGGGTGGAACATAGGATCTGAAGGGCTGACTCTGTGAATCAGAACTTCAGGAAACCGCAGTGAATTATCTGGCAATTAAGTATACCCCATGGATAGAGCTTAAATCCAGGTCAACCTCAAGCCTCTGCTTTAGGATTGGCAAAATAGCTCCTGGAAGCCTGAGCAGTCTTGTTCGAGGGTTGTGGTTCCCACCTACCCTACCGCCTTTCTCATTAATCCCCTTTCAATGGGAGGTGGTATCAAAAATGCCATTTCCGCTACCATGCATTAGAAAGCAATGGAGGTCACGATGTTCATCCTGTGTCTTCTGAAACCAAGGGTCTCCTATTCTAAGACTTTCAAATGAAATTCAAAACAGTGGCCTTGGAGCAGAATTTCAAGGGAGGCCCCTACAAAGCCTGCCAACTCCATGGTTTCCAGTAAAAGGAACTCCTGCTCCAGTCTTTTGAAACCTGGTTCAAGCAAAATACCATTCTCATACCAGAGTCTGAATCACATTTCCTCTATCCACAGCTTCTATAGTCTTGCCAGAGACAGCATTTACCCCTCTACTTCCTGATTAAAAAAAAAAAAAAATCTGGCTGGCCTATGTTTAATATGCTAATTATCTCCCTCTGTAAGTGCCTCCTAGCCTCTTTAGCTTTTCTTGGCCCAACCTCAAATCCCAACCTCTCTTCCAAGGGAAAAAAATGGGTATCCGCCTACAGCCAGAAGCCAAGGTGCATAAAGACAGAACTGAACTCTTCCATAACGAAACATAAATATGGTATGAATTGGCAATCAGAATTTTAAGACTATATCTTTTAAAAGATAATAAACTTTATATGAACTTATTTCTTTTCACTTTGTTCCTGTGAAGAACAGTGCCCCAGAATATTTAAACCACGAAGACTCTTTCATACACTTTCCCAGATATGTAAGAAAAGTAAGATCAACCCACTTAAGTGAAGCCATGGATGCCACGATGTTGAGTCTCTAGGCTTCCCATGGATCATGACTGTTTGGTCCTCGGATCATATGTTTAGCTGTAAAAATTACATGGGCTACCACATGAAACCTCATACTGTGTGATGAGGGGAAATAATAACATCTTTGAGAAATAAGCTACACTTTCAAAATAATATGTTTTCTTTGGCCTCTTGGAATTTGTTTATAAAGTTGAGAAAGGAGGAATTAAAGCAAAGTGCTACCAATTTTAGCAGAAGCATCATTTCATGCTTTCTGTTTGAGTAGGAAGTGGATGGACTGAAGTCAAAATTCATATAATTTCCCTACAAACAGGTAAGGACAGACATTTCAGAAAAAGTCTGTTTAACCATTTCATGAGCCGCATGCTTCTGTTTCTCTATAAATATTTTAGAAATCAAAGATCATATTTTATTTCTTTGTTTTAAGTGTTAAAAGATCTTCCAAAGTCTATGAAACTATTTAAAACTCTGCCATATCTAACCATTTTCACTCTCCCCACCAAAGACTGGTTTTGTCAATTATCCAGAGCAAACTCTCGCAGGCAGATATCATTGGTTGCAAGAAGAGAGCAAAACAAAATAAAAAACAGAGCCTGCAATAATCAAGACTCCCTCCTTGACCAAACTAGTCAGGCTCCTCTGAGCCCTCTTTTCCTCTAGGCCTCCACCTTGGCCTGCCTTTAGCAAAAATCCTGCTAAGCCAGTTTAGCAAAAATCCCCAGATCCTTGAAATCTCTTCTTAGTAATTTTCTATCTACTGATGCTCTCGCTCTGACTATAAATCCCAATGTTTCTGCAGTATTCAGACTTGAGATCAACCTCTCGCCTTATTGCAATAGTCTTGCATAAAGTCTCCCTTACCATTTTTAGTAAGTGTCAGAATAACTTTTCTTTAACAATGGAAATGAGTAGCCATGACTTAGACAAGCTGCAAAGCTTCTCCAAACTTCACTTTCAGCTCTTAAAGGAAGGAGGCAAAACTTAGTACTTCTCAAGTTTCCCTACAAACCACAGCCCTAAGTGGCTCATGACAAGGATGACATTGATTGAGCCCTCATGATTTACATTAATAATTTGAGCAAAAGTTGCATTTTATTTACTTTACCATAAAAATAAGGCTTTAAATGATTAACTAGAGAGTAAATCCACCATGCTTATTTTGTTCCCCAGAGAGCTCTGTGGCACACTGCTAGCACCACAACTTGAAAAACCTGGCATAAGATACATGATATGTAATGGCAGAAAATGAAATACAATTGAATGCAACACTTTCTTTTAAAAATACTATTCACTCGCAATTACATAAGTAATACATGAATATATACTTACAGTGAAATCTCACATAATACAGAATATAGAGATTAAAAAGTTAAGTTTCTTTTTACTCCCTGCCCCTTCCCAGTGGTAACTACTGCAAACAATTTGGTAAGTAGTACTTGGTATATTTTTAAATTAATAAAATGTGTGTGTGTGTGTGTGTGTGTATATATATATATATATACATATACATATAATTTACTTTCTTGTGTTAATCATGGATTGAATACATCTATTTGCCAATACAAAAATATTTTTAAATCTTAAAAATCTTTACATTTTAAAAATCTTTCTGAAAGAATAGTCTACTTTAAAATAGTATAGCAAAAAATTTACAAAGAAGTCTCTCTAAACTTTAGACTGCCTTATGTGACTTTCAATCACATTTATGATTGAAAATTCACATGCATCAGTACAAGACAGATGAATTTAAGGAGCAGGGAAATATTAACTCTGGCGGATCATGCATGCTAATATTTATGTATGCTGTGGTATCTAAATTTAAAAATATAAATACTACCATATTTCTGCTTTTATTGGACATTGTAATGAGAAATTTAAGTGGATCTTTTAAAAATGAGCTCTTAATTGCCTTTGTAGCTTCCCCTTGCCCCTGGTAATAGCAAATTCATTATTTCAAAGCAGTAAAGATTATGGATCTAGAGTCAGAGTCCTGCTTTAAAACTGTTATAAAATTCTGTGCTGGGCTTTTTCTCTTTTCATTTTTCCTTAAGGCTTTATTTTGCAATATTTATTAAACTTAAAAATTGGATCTATTGCCTGAGAAATCTGGAAACTAGAGATATCAGCCACCAAAGAAAGAGGAAATAAGCAGCTGGGTGAGAAGTAATTTACATGAACTGGGAGTCTCTGTTGGTATAAATACTGGTCTTGCCCGATTAGGTTTAGATTCCGATTTATCCTGTTCTTTTTATTGTTCCTTAAATTTAGCAAGACAAACATTTCCCCCAGCTACAACCTAAATCATACTGAACAGGTCAATTTGATTGAGGTCATAAATAGCAGTGCAGCCATAATAGGTTTTTGCAAATTTATTGGATTATGTTTTTGTGACCCTTGAGGGCTCTTGGGCCAGTTAATTCATATATTTGTCATCAGGTTGAAAAATTCTCTAGGGGCTTTACAATGTTTTGAAGTATTTTCTTTAAGAAAAAATAACCTTTTTATTATAAAGTAATACATGCTAATTATATAAAATTTCAAAATACATAGACAACAAGTAAAAATCAACTATAATTCTGCCTTTCAGTTATAATTCTTATTGCGAGATACTGTTGATTACCTATTCAATGGTCATTTCTATTTTTTTCTCATCTAAAATAAACCAGATTATAAGTGATAAAATGCCCAGCCTTCAGGGCATGATTAATCTAAAAATAACATGAGTAATACCATTATTCTTTTCATCTTTAAGCATGTGACCCATATTCTGATCTATGAAATGCAGGGCAAGTCTTCCTAGGGTTCTGGAAAGATTTTGCTCCCTGAAAAGAAGATTGCATTTTAGAGAAAAACCTCTTTTACTAACATCCATTTCACTTGTGAGTATACGAAGCTTGGAGCTGCAGCAGCTATTTTGCAACCATGAGGCAACAATTTGAAGGCCAAAATGAATATGCTAAGAGCAATATAATAGAAGACTAGAAAAAGACATTGATCATTGATGATAGAGTTGAGCTGTTGAAAGAATACTACTAGAGCCTTCCTCCAGACTTTGTTAAATTAACAAAAATTATTCTTCTGTTTTAAGCAGTTATTAACTGAGTACTATTGATTGACCCTAACTCATTCAAATACCTATTATGAGCATTTTTGATGTATTTTTCTTTCATATTGTTAAAATAAAATAAGATGGAGACCAGGCTTAAAGATTCCCCCAAGTAGACAAAATCATTTAAGTGACTCTTAACTTAGGTTATTTATTAGAAATGCCTATGATGTTTACAGATAAAACTAACCTCATTTTCTGAAACTGTTAATAAATAAAACTAAACTCATTTTAACCAATCCCTGCCATCTGGAAAGCTCCACTGTAATAACCAATAACTGTGAAGGTTAAAAACTTCTTCATTTTCACTTTATATTCCATCCTGAAATGTCACATCTCTGAACTTCATACTACTTTTGGTTTGAAGTCACTCTGTTTGCAAACAATCTGTTTCTTGCTCAATAAAACATTCATCTCAAATAAAGCTCTCTGAATTTCTGTTTGACAATATATAAATACTTTAAAAAATTCAGGCTCATATGAAGCACACAGTTCTTGTATTCTGCTTTTTACCCCCTGAATATTATCCTAAGTCAATAAATATTACCTAAAAACATAATTTAAAAAATTTGGTCACAATATTGCATCATATTGGTGTATAATTATCCTTAACCATACTTTTATTGTTGAGAATCTAGGTTGTTCCTTTTAAAATATATAATAAATGCTCTGACAAAAAATTCTTGTACCTTTTTTTTTTTTTAAGTCAGACTCTGAATTTTTGCTTTACAGTGTTGTCCTGGAAGTGGATGCTCTGTTCTTTGTTATGTAAGACTGTATTGCATTCATGCTGTTTGAGAGGAAGGATCTAAGCAGTAGACTGATGTGTCTTTTCTCTTGCTGGAACACTTCTGTGCTCCTCTCTGAAGTAATGCTCATCACTAGCCTCTGCAGCAGCACAGACCACAGACCTTCATAGCCCTCACCAGCAGCTGCCTTTTGTTTCTAGAATACAAAGCCAGAGACGTGAATAACTGTGCCTCAGAGGTGTGCATGGCGTTGATCACTAGAACAGGTGTTTAGAAGACAGGCTGTGCTGTTGGAGCACTGATGATTCTGAGTGACAGTGGTACCCAGCTATTCTTTAAGGCATTTATTTTTTTGTTTGTGTTTGTGTTATGTAGGACCAACAAAAGTACAGGACCCAGGGATGAGCTCCTCTTGCTGGGGTGTAAGGGCAATACTTATCTTAAGTAGGCTTTTGGATTATTATTTCATTATGAAGAAAATGAAATGAAAAAAATCATTACTTCAAAATGAAGGAAAATGACAATATTTTAACCTGTATTTTTCAAGCACTATTTAATTTAATGGATTTTGTCAATAACTGGATGTGTGTGTAGGCACTTAGAGTTGGATTATTGGTTTGCTTTTATTTGTGATAATTGATGCTTCTTGTATACATTTACCCCATTGAAATGATTGTGAGGAATTCATAATGAGTTCTCCTGAGAGATACAGACAGCAATTTGAACATGCATGTAAGTAAATACAAAAGAAAAGGCCATCATGAATTCAAGCACCAGAAGCAGTCTATGTAAAATCTCACCCCATAAATGATTTATTTTGGAACCATACAATTACCAAAAGCACAGTGACCCGCTGCAGTTTCTTTGCTAGAGCTCTGGTTCTGATAGGACTCGTTGTAGTCTTGGTGCTATTGCTCAGCACACATGATTCCATTAACTGTTAAACTGATCAAACATTGACTACTATTTTATAACATTACACTTTTTTTTGTGAAAGTAGAATAAATTTAAATAATATTGCAGCTACATATGGCCATGTTGATGGCATTTATGCTTGGTTTGTAGAGAAAGCCACACTCTACGCAAAAGTCAATCCCTCCTCTGTTAATATATTCCTGCTTGTGGATCGTGTTGGGTAAGTCGGTCATACTCACCCAGAGCACGGAAACTGAGTGTGAAACGGATGTATATGGAGACCTAGGAATCGGAGAACTTGATTTTTAATTCTGGTTCTGTCATCAATTATGATTTGGCCCAAGTCACTTCCTCTCTCTCATAAACTACTCTGATTAGTTTCCTGGATGATTCCCCCTCCCCAGGTAATCTGAATGATTATTCACGGTTGTGTGGGAGGGGATTTGAGAAGGATGCGATCAAGTTGAGTAGCATTCCTAAGTGATGTGGTGCTGGGGTGCCGGCGAAGGCAGGCAGAGTATGGGCAGGAGCTATGTCTGCCATAATCTGCCATCGTTATCATTATCATCCTTCTTGTCTTTAAAAGCATCAAAAAATAAAAATAAAAGCCTCATCAGTTCAGAATGGTCACATCTATCACCTGTGGCAACGCTGCTAAGAATCCAAGCTGGGAATTCTTTTTATAGGTGGACTTGGTTTTTTGTATGCCAGCCAGTTCATTTCTTCTCATGTCTCATTATAACTACCCTCACTGGGTGTAAGATGTAGCCTTACCCGGTTGGAAGATAGATTAGAAAATTGGTAATTAGGAGAAATGTTCATATATTAGAAGTGATAACACAAAAATGAAATGGCAACTAACCTCTGGCAGTTAAACAACTGTACACTTCATTTTGCTAGATTGGAGACAATTAGTAAAAGTGAGTTAGGAGCACCCCAAGGAGAATAAGTTAATAAGAAACAACGTGAGTCCCCTGACCACTGGAAAAACACAGAGGAATGTCTGATGAGAGCCAGGTAGCTTGCTTATAAGTCTATGTGTTAGAGCCATAGATGTGATCTTTGTGCCGTAACAGCTGAATAAGCTTCCTTATGGCAGCAGGGACGTACAGCACGAATGTTGTTTTAGAAAACAAATCACAGCTTCAAATCTCAGATAATAAGAATGAACATTCACAGAGCATTGCGTGTGCCCAGCATTGGGCTTAGCACTCACACCAGCCCTAGGAAGAAGGTTCCTCTATTATCCCCACGGACGTAAAACAGGAGACACAATAACCACCCTAGGGTCATAATGAATTAATTGTCAAGTTGGGATCGCAAATTGCAGACTGCAAGTCTGTTTGCCTCTAGATCGCTAGCCCTTAACGTTTATACAATACTGGTGCCAGATTTGCTTCCCAGAAAACCTGCATCGAAAATGGCATTTCCATCACTTGCCATCTCTTTAGCTTTCTTTAGTTTTCCTTTATTGCATTTGCCATGATTATATACTTTGTTATTAGATATATTACATACTTTACATGATTGTACACGATTTACTATTATTATATATGTATTGTTAATTTCCCCCCTCTTCTACTCTGTCGGCCTCCACGTTTTTCTCCTTGCTGATCTCCTGGGCTTTGAACAGTGCCTGGCACAGGGTAAGTGCCAGTATATATTTGTTGGATACATTTGCAAGGGGCCACTAGGTAAAATGAATGTCACTATAATTCTTTTCTTTCATAATTTGGGATTTTTTTTTCTTTAGCTGTTATTGACATAAATTTTAGCTATTGCATTTTTCAAACTTACAAATTTCACTTTAATATTAACAGAAGATTAGAAGATTGACACCTAGAGAAAGACTAAATGTCAGATAAAATACATAAAACATATTTTTAAAACGGAGGTTGAAGAGTTTTGCCCTAAGTGGAAGCTAATAAGCTGACATTAGTTCAAAACATTTCTCGGAAGGGGCGAGAAAATGAGTGAACGGGCTTTGACCAGAGACACAGAAGGTCACTTTGTTAGAACATGCTCTGTAAAACTTCGATCAGAAAATCGCTTTATTATTTCGTAACTGGAAAGGTTATATCTTAGTGTCTATGTTCCACTTCAGAAATAACTATTTCATCTTGCCATTCAGCAAAGATATTTGCTTTACAGCTGTCATTTATGTCACCTGAGAGAGTAAAAAAGAATGGCTTGGGCTGTGGTTTCTGCACTCTTCTAGGTGAAGAAACAAAACGCATTTCTTTGTGTTTTCAGCAGTATTGGAATTGGCCTCAAGAAAGCTTCATAATTCAGACGCAATATAACTGCAAGAATAATAATTTTTTTCATTTACGGCTGTCTGCCCTGGCCTTGAACTTCTGTCTGACTCACGTACACCGAGTCCTCTGGGAGATGAAAGCCGCTTTGTCTGCAGTGGTTGTGCTCGCCTCCCTGTCTCTGCTCCTTCTCTCTCTCTTTCCTATCTCGCCGCCACCGGCCCGCTGAGGGTCAGTCTCGATGACACCTTTGCTTTGTCGTCCATTTCTGGTCCTGAAACCTTTGGTTTTGAAGACTGAGTGACTGAGAGGAGTCTGGCCTTCGGGGCTGTTCTCTGGAGACTTGGCTTATGCTCAACTTCAGGCCCCTCCCGGGATTAGCATCTCTGAGCGCACTATGATGCCCCTTTCAGTTTCAGCTCCCAAGATAAACTTGCCATTAGTGTCCAGGCTAAGCCCATTTGGTTCCGGAGGAGTGTTACTGAGCTGACAGGTTTGTACTATTACCCCAGGCACAGTGTTGTTTATCTTTTTAGAAAAGGCCAGGCATTAGTCTTCCTGATGTGAAAAAAGTTCCAGTCATAAAACAAGCAAACTGCTGCAAGAATATAATATCTGTGATCATATAAGTCTGTATATGGACAAAGAATGGGCCCCATTTTCTAATCCCCTGAAGTGCCTAGGACCCTACACTGCACTGCAAAGCAGGGGATGTACATTGGCTGAATTGAATTCATCAGAGCAGATACTCTATTTAGCCAAGAGGTGGCAGATGTGAGCACACACCTTTAGTTCTGACTGTATTTACATAGTTCAGCTCTGACATGGTCCTTGAATTTTCTCTGCTCAAGCTCAGGCATAAAAGGCAGCTGGACCAATACTCATTCTTGGCATGCGATTCGGAGAGGACAGTGGTTAAGACCCACGCCTGATGCCTGTCCAGGATATGCCATTTCACCAACGACACGTTAGAGCCAGGTGGGTCTTTTTTGTGGTTGTCCCTTGTAGTGCAACAAGGCTTGAGATAAAGTCCACAATGTCACACACTGTGAAGGAGCAGATTTTCAAAACTCATAAAATAATGGTCAGCAAAAAGAGAGGACATGCAACAATCTATCTTTCGTTATCACCAGAGACAGCCTGGTGACATCGAAGAACTCTCTGAAGCCGCCATAGGCTGCAGGGAAGGGACGCTGCCCCTCTGTGTCTCACTCTTCTTAAAGGGCAAGTGTGACAGCAAACTTGCCATCTATAGTACATGTGGGTGCTAACATGCCTAAGCGCAGAATGATTTGAATTTATCTCTTCAGATCCAGGAATAGGCTTGGCATTAACAACGTGAACACTTAGACCCAAACAAAATGGATTCAACTCAGCAAAACCACCATAACCCATTGTTTCCAAAACAACTGACTTTTAGGCTGTCTCTGCCTCTCTTTCTCTCTTTCTCCCTCCCCATGTCTGCCTCTAATTTTTAGGGATGTGTGCTATACTTAATTCCATGCATTTGATGTATTTCACCAGGGCTTTTGGTTAAGACATTGACATTCCATTCCGCTTTCTGGTTTGCTGCGCGTGGCAGTTGGAAAAGGCAGATGCCTTGTCCACTGCCCCGTGGTCCCTGCTGTCGGGAGCCGGCTGTGTGAATGTGAGGGCCAGCCTCCTCCATCAGAATTGCAACAAGCAGCTGAGCGTTCGTGCTATCAGCCCATCTGCCAACCCCCAGCAAAATCACACAAGTATTTCCGAGGCTAATGCTGACTCCAGGACTAAGATAATGAGCCCAGATAACGAGGCGCCACTTCCCCTTGGATATCTTAGTTTTACAAAAATGCTGTGGTGAGAAAGTACTAGGCTGGCCTAATGGAACTATTTCTTACAAAATTTAATGCAGAGACAATTCCCCACCCCAAAGAAAATACGTTTTTAGCAAGCTGGAAAATTTCTCAGAGAAAGATACAATCTCCAAATTGGCGGAAGAGATTATTGGTCATTTGATTCGACTTCTTTGATGTATAAATCACTTCTAGAACATTCCTGACAAGTGTTATCTGGTCTCGGTTTGAAACCCTCCAGTGATAGAAACACAAGCCGTCATTTCTTTTTGTTAGAAGCATAATTGGAAAGGCAAGTAATCATGCTGGCAATAACTGCTTCAAGGAATGTCCCAGGAGAAGGAGAGTAATGGGAAATCCATCACCACATTTATTTCACACTCCATGATTGAGTAAAAGCTGCTTTTTCCTTGATGTGGATGTTCTGAGGAGGGCGGTTTGGTACAGAGTAAGTTTAGGGGTCTTTGAGAAGGAAACGAGTCTAAGATATCCAACAGCTTCTTCTTGAGATTCAAAGTTAGGGGAATTTTTTTTATGTTGATTCAAATGGCTCAGATCAAGCCCCAGGGATAAAACATGACAATAATCTTCCGAAAAATTTTTTACCATGATGGAAGAAGCTGGCCTCTGCACATGGTTAGGTAGGTGGGAGCTGGGAATGTACGTACCATGTCTCGGAGGTGTTATTCCAGGCACTTGTTTCTTACAAGCATTAGAATCAAGAGGAAAGGACTCTCCCATCAAGGGCTTGTATATATTATGGGATATATCTGGCAATGGTGAGTGGGAAGGATAGGGTGAGAGGCACTGTGCACCCAACTGGCATAGCTAAGCTCTGGTTACATTTACATTAAGTCCCTGTTTTCTATTCTGAGTCCACAAAGGTCTGTCTGTACAATGGCAGTCATTCAAGAGTTTGATGACAGCTCAACACTGACTTCTATTCATTCCAGACTTCTTCAACTCTTTTTTCAAGGACATTCTTTTTAGTTAAGTAGTTTTCTTAGTATAGTCCGTCTCAGAATCCTTTACTTAAATACCCTTATTCCAGTACTTAACATCCTTACTTAAACACTGCTCTAGAGTCCAAATAACACTATGTAAAAAATATCTTCTGGTCTTTTGGAACATCTGGAATGAGACTAGAGAACAAGCAATTTTATTTATACTCCAGAGTACCACACAAAGCAGAGGCTGGCACCCGCATCCCTTGGCTCTCACTTTGACACTTCATGCCAAAGGTTTCCTTCTGCAAACACCTGCAACTTGTACCTGCAGGCTTTCTCTCAGGCCAGGTGTGAGAAGTCTAGAAAAGCCAGAACAGCGATATCTCTGGAGCTACCCTAGGTGATGATTTTGGGAGCTGGAAATCAAGTACTTTAGCTTCTCTCAGCTAAGCCTCGACTCTGTGTCATGTGTCACACTGTCATCCACAGTGGCTCAGCAGGACCAAGCCTCAGATGCCCAGAGCGTAACTGGCTGATAATGCAAACTTTATCAGACTGTTTCCCTTCCCCATCTCACTGCTCAGTCCCCTCCGATGTTTCCTGGGTCACTTCCAAATTAAACCACACGCACTTAAATCCTTGTTTCAGAGCCTGCTTCTGTGGGGACCCAAACTAAGATACTTAGAACGCCTGAGAACATTAGGGAATGTGGGTACTCATCAGGAAGACCCTTTTCTCTCCCGGAACCAGAGGGATTATGTGTTACATGTTTGTATATATTCTCAGCTATATGTCCATCCTGGCTAAAACGTATGCACAAGATATCAAAGATGGATAAATACATGCCACAAGGAAAGTTTATTGTTAACTATTACTTAAGAGGTTTGGAACTTAGACGGAAAACTTCATGGAGGCAAACAGAATTATTTACTTCTTGGCTCTTAGGGTTTGGAATGGTATTACTTTATGAAAATTTAATCTGCATTTTGGTTTCTTTTAGGTGTGGATAACTAAGAGTCAATATTCACTTAACCAATATTTATTGAGTGCTTAGTAGGTGCTGGGTGGGGAGGGTAGAGCACAAGTATTAATAAGACCCTCTTCCTGTCCTTCAGGTGTTCATGGCTTCGTAGAGAGCCACATAAACAAGACGCTGCAATCCAAATGAAAGCTGTGCATGAAACTCTGTGAGAGCACAAAGGATAAAAGCACTTATCACTGGGGCAGATAGCTTGTTTGAAGATTTAAAGTAAGACCAGGAATTAGTGACACAGATATGAGACAGGTGAGTATTCAGTCCACGCGAATAACTTATCAGGGAGAGGTGGGTGTGGGAGAATGTGATGTGGTTATGGAACAGGAAATAGTTCATTATAGCCACAAGGGAGTATCACAATACTGGTTACAAAAGGGTGCAGTCTTCTGGGGAAGCATATAAGTATTTGGTTGATGAAGACCTTTATCCTAAAACCTGTGGACCGATGTCTATAATTAAAGAGGAAAGATGAAAGGATAACCAGGAAAATATTAGATCATATATTAAGTGATGGGGTAAGGTGGACATATGAACAAAGGATGGGCAATGATGTAATAAAAGATTGAGATAAGGGAAGATAATACTTGAGAAAGTAGAGCATGTTATGTTAGGTGATTAAGGAACTAAATTTATGGAAACTGGCAAGTAGCTTACATAATCTTACATACAAGCTACCTATCTTAGGTGATTTCAACTCCTTTATAAAGCATAATTGAATTTGGTCCCATATAACAGAATCCTAAACAAGTAAGTGATTTATTTCACTCAATAACTAAGAGACAGAGGCATTCAGATTAAATCCAGTGAAGGTGCTTAAGAAACCAGGCTTCTTCTAGCTTCCTAGACCATGGGTTATCCTAATCTTGTTGGCACCTTTTTGTCTGTCACTTTCCCCCATCATTCTTGCTCTCAGTGTGGATGACATGAATGGAGGCGTGGCAGCCTTCTTGTGAACTTATGAAATCTGAATATGATTGGTGGATTGTATCAAATGTCAGTATCCTAGTTGTGATACTATATTATAATTTTGCAAAATGTTGCCAAGGAACCCCTTTGTATTATTTCTATGACTGCAAATCTCCCATCTTATCAATAAAACATCAATTAAGTAATTTTAGGAGAATATGTCAAGGAAAAAGAACTTACCCTTATCCTTAAAAAGTAAGGTAAGAAAATGGACTAGGACAGCATAGGAGAATAGTGGGACTGAAGGCAGGAAATGACAGTATTGGTAACGGAAGCTATTAACACTCTGAGTTTTGAAATGTCCCCTGGTAAGATTGGTAAGAATCCCCAAGGGGCCGTCAAACTCCAAAACTGCACGTCTTCAAGAAAAGTCATCTGAGGTGTGCATAATAAATTGGGAGGAGTCCGAGATCACTTCAGAAACTACTGTCATAATGCAGATTTGATTTGAAAACTGGCTATATTTTGTAGGTACCAATAAGAATAAAAAGGGAATAATTTTCATGGGAGCTGCAAAGGCATTAGCATGACTTGGGATAGGGCTTGGTTGAATACAGAATTTTGACTGGTTGAATTCAAAAAGAACAACAGTTCTAAAACAATAATGCTAACAAAAATAAAGAATTCGAAAGACTTAACACTGAAACCATTCTAATATCTTATTGCATAAGGCACAGGTTCTTTCTGCCCTAGGTCCCCCAAACTTTTTGGAGGTTCTCTTGTTTATATTTTCCTGTGTACGTGAAATGCTGAGTACTCTCCAAAATTATTGACAGTACCTGAGAAATGAAAGATGGGAGGGAAGGAGTAACCTAGGATCTGCCTACTGGCTAAGCTGAAGATGGCGTCCACCTCAGGCAGGAACCTCTCAGCATCACAGATGCCCTCAGCAGACCAGGTATCGATCAGACATTAGGAAACAATGAAAGGTAAAATATATCCCTGTTGATTTGTTAGGAGATGTGTCAAGCGTGAACTCGTCTCCATTTCTTCCAGAACCATTTCCTGCCTCTGGTGTGAATGGAGCAACAGTCTCATAAATAGCTTATTTTTTTTAAAAATGAAGCAATAATGCCAGCAATTGCCTTCCACAGATCAACATGAGATGATTTAAAGGCAATACATAAAACTGTATTATATTTCCTATTTTGGATTAATTCTAATCCTTCACATCAGAGTTACAACATTTTAGAAGAGAGAGGACTATGAAAGTCACTTGATTCAGTTAACTCTTCTTGGACGCGATCGCTGCAGGATATTTCATCATCTTCCTAGCTACCAAACCGTTTAATGGGTAGAAGGACGTCAATTATCAGATAAATGATTGTGCTGACTGGCTTTTAGGGTGCTCTGAAGCTCTGGAATCTACTTTCATAATTTTTGTGCTTCCTATATGTATTTTGCTCATTGAAAGATTATCTGGCATGCGCAGGACACATCTTGTACATTGCTAATGATGGTATTCTGCTGCGCTATATACTCCCAAAGAAAATTTGACTAAACCCTCACATTCATAAGGATCTGAAGCTGTGAGATAGGTAATAACAAACTCCATCTCCATACGGTAATTCCAATAAAAGCATCGAAATGTTAATATGTCACCTTTCAACAGTTTGCACACATTCTAATACCCCAGTTTCGACCTTTAATAAAAAATCTTTTAGAGCCATAATAAGCAAATTTCTTGTGTCTGCTTCCGATATTTCATAAGGCAAGAAATATATTTTTCTTTTAATGTGCATATAAGCTGAACTCTAAGACACCATCTAGGTCACAGAGAAGAGACCAGAAGAGAGAGACCAGTGGGATGAGGAGGTCAGACAAGGAGGAGTGGAGAGATGCTTTGTTGGTTTTTCTCCTTTGATCAAGTTCCAACTGAACATATCAGCACTTTCTCAACTGTATTCTGTAGAACCCAGTTACCCCTCAAGCTATGTCTCCAGATGGTAATAGATACTGCATGAAAAGAGAATTCTATTGTCAATTACTTTGAAAAAAATGTACACACTATATCCTCACATAGAAGTAAACTGTGCTTTGTGTATTAAAGGCATCGGGAAGTCCTGCAGCAAAGAAATCCGTTTAATTCAATGGTTGATCATAGAACCTCCTTTCCCTCCAATAGCTATTAATAAAATATTCCATGAAATACTGTATCTTTTTTTTTTAAACATAAATTGTGGTGATTAGATTCAATAGAATACCTCAGGTGTAAGCTAACCAGTTAAGAGAAGAGTGGATTATTAAACACACTCTTCTATTATAATGTAGCAAAATAACAAATTCACTTATTCAAAGCTACTGTTGATTTGCACTACGCTTCCTGCCTAACACAACTTCTAAGCCTTTTCTTTCACAAGTTGTACTAGGCAGTTCTTGTTAAATATTTCTAAAAATATAAGCAGAAAATGTGACATGCATTCCTGTTAAATTCCATTCTGGTTAACTCAGTGGATTCTTTACCTCTGCCATAGACAGAGACATGACACCAAAGATGAAGATGACATTTCTAATCAGTAATTTCTTTAATTATGAAAACTTTTCCATTTAATTTTTATAGTCACATAAGATTTATTTTTAAAAGTGTCATAAAACAATATAAACCAATTAAAGATGCCATGCTTTCTCATTAAAAAAGAGGAAACTTATGTCCCTCCCCAAATCACCAGATTTAAGAATTTTATGCTCGGCAGTCATTCTCATGACAGATAAAAGTCAGACTCCCATACTGAATTTAAGGAACAGCAGAAATTGAGATGATAACAGAAGCTTATTGATAAACTGACTCTTTAATTTTCGGAATGTACCCAGTCAGAAAATTCCAATTAACCCTAAATGCTATCTAAGAGCCGCACATTGTTAAAGCTAAAACAGAGCTGACATTTCTCATTTGGAAAGTGACATGGAAAATGGGACATAAAGCAAGAAGGTGAACGGCATTCAAATGGACTGACAAAAACTCAAGAAAAATGATTCATGATAACTAATTTACATTTTTGCCACCTATTGCTATTATAAGCAAAAGGATGTGGTGAGCAGAAAGTCTTTTTTAATATTTTATTTAATTATTATTATATTATTTAACTATTTTATTTGGGGGGGGGTAATTAGGTTTATTTATTTTTAGAGGAGGGGATTGAACCCAGGACCTCATGCATGCTAAGCATGCGCTCTACCACTTGAGCTACACCCTCCGCCTCAAGAAAGTCTTTATTTTTAAATATATTAAATATTGGACCTAAGTGAAGAAAAATATTCTAATAAGCTTGAGAAAATATTAGCAAATTATTTCCATATTGAGGACATTTTAAAACCTCTCAGTCATCTGAATTTGTATAACATTGCTTGCTTTTTAGTGAAGAAATTACGCTCCATAGCTAGTTACCAGCAAATGAAAATTCCCCCAAATTCTCAAGTTATTTTTTAATAGTAAAAGAAACATTTTGTTGTTTCATCAGTGCTAGCTCAACTTCTTTAAGCTTTTTATCAGACTGAGTTTACAATCACCTTTTATATAAGTGAAGTGAAGTTTTAAAAAGTGGTAAATTTGACAGGTTCTATTTTAATATCATTTTCTAGTTTAGTTGTCTGTATTTTTAAAAATATGAACCTTTTCTGGTATAAAGAATCAAGTTATTTTATACCATGCCTATCTAGATGTATATACTTTTAGTATCAATAGAGCTTGGTTTTTTGGTAAGCTTCTTATCTTAAATTATCATACTCAGAGTCCCCAAAACAAAATATGTTACATGAACATTAAATAGGAATCTATAATTATTGCAGTACACCATGAAAATAGAATTAAAGAATGACGGATTCAATGTACACTTTGCCAAAAATATAGGGGCCACCTATTTCCTTTCTCTGTGATAATCAAAGTAATGCTGTCATGGACACAATCATATTGCCAATCTGTATAGATAAAATTTGTTTCAAAAAGATATACTTCAACTATTTGGAATTGCTGAGTAGGAATATGAGCAAAATTACCTTGTGGGAGAACAGAGAAAAGGAAGACTTAATGGCAAAATAGAAAATGGAGAAAATGGGGGCAATGCCTTGAATCATAGAAATTCTATTTACAGGTCACATGCACCGGATGTGGAAAAGACTGCGGTAAACAGAATGGGATTGTTAGGTTTGGAACAGCGGTTATTGTCTGAAAGGTTAGCTATTAATACCAGCTGCCAGTGTGCAGAGACAGAGCACAAGTTACACATTAGCCTATTCATTTATATTTAAACATGCAGGAAGTGAGAGGGAAATTACTACAACATGACGAACGTCCTTAAATATTAGAAAAATGCACTTTGATTGAAAAAAAGAATCCTACTGAATTTCTGTGCTGCTGAATATCTGATCATTAATGTCTAGAAAGCAGCCTATATGGGAAACAAAAGGATGTGTATATTTGAAAGGGTGAAGTGTGGAGTAATGAGAGGTAGGAAGAAAGGGATATCCTTTGTAACTTTTCATCTTTCCTTTAGAGAGATGAGAAGTGAAGAGAGTGAAAACAATTCCCAGGGCATGCTGGAAGAAAAAAGCAAAATGTCAAACTTCCCCAAGTTTTTCATGCTGCTATCGGGGAAAACAAGTTCTTTACTGCAATGGTATCAATACAGAAATGGTATCCTCAAAAGCACTTCTCAAGGTTTATCAAAATTAGGCTTGCTCTTCACTGCACATCAAGTGTTAACTGATAAACCAGAGGAGGAACTGAACTGCCAGCTGTATTGTAGAATCACCTGAGGAGGTTTTGTAACATGTTGGACCCCACCTCCAGAGGTTCTGATTTAACGGGCTTGGCTTGAGGTTTAGGCAGGAGGAGTTTTACAAAGCTCCTTAGGTGACTTCATTGTACAGCTGGGGTTGAGAACCACTGAACTAAATGATGTCTAAAGACCCAATAGAATAAAGGGGGAGGAGAGGGGAGAGAGAAAGGAGCGTGCTATACTAAATGCATCAGTGAGTCTTTAATTGGTGGAATCGATGTAGGGAAGATGATTTTGAGCGTAGAGAACAGAGTAACATGGGCAACAAAAGAAGAATCCCCTTCTTTCTAGAACTGCCAGCCTCTGTTCTCCCTGTGCATGGCCTGAGCTGCACTATCAGCTCCCTCCTCCCCCTCCCCCACCTGTGCTGAGAGGCCCGATACCGAGAAGGAGCAGTGGTGCCAATGGAGGTGACAGGAACCCTGGCAGTGGGGCTGTGGGGGGGGGGGGCTTATTCACGTACTCCCGCTTCCTAGTCCACAGCTCTCGACGCTGTGTTTTCGTGATGTTTTAAGTACTCAAAGTGATCACAACTTGACGTTTTGAGTGTTAATTGTTTTTGAGAATCAGAGCTATACCTTCAGTGAGTGGTTTAATATCAAGTGGCATTTGGGTTACTGTCGCCATTAGTCACTTGCTGAGTATCTAACACGAGGGTGTGTTATGCCAGAGAGGAGATTTCTAAGGCAGAGTTTGGGCTCTATGCTATAATTACAGGACCAGGAGTTCCAAAGTAGGTGCTTAGGAATTTTTTTTTTTTTTAACTTCTTGGGAATTCTAACCTTGGAGTGGGAAGACCCTTCTTTACAATATCAAAAATTCAGAAATTATAAAGGAGAATTTAGTTGCATTTTTATTCATGTAAAAATCAGAAATTTCTGCCTATAAGCGAAGTCCAAAGACAAATGACAAAATGGAAAATAATATTAAGAACAAAAACCCAACGGCAAAGGGAGTGAAAGATAAGTGAATAGACAGTTCACATTAAAGCATATATGAGTGGCTTTTAAATGTGAAAATATGTAAAACTTTACTCTTAATGAGGTCATTTTAGATTAAAAATACCCTAAAATGCCATTTATCAAATTGTCAAAAATTCCAGGTCTGATAACGCACCATGTTGGCTGGGTTGCAGGGAAACTGGCATCTCTCATACTTTGCTGAGTATAAACTGGTGCAATTCCTATAGGGAATAACCCCGCCAATGTCAATTAATATTATGAATAATACATTCTTTGACCCAGCAAATTGCCTTCTAAGAATTTTTCAGTCCTTTCTATCAGAAACTTTTAGGTTTTTCTTTCATGTTTTGAAATTTCCTAATACTATGTTTGGGTGTGGAAACTTTCCTTTTATTCCCTCTGTTTCTCTTTAAGATTTTTCAACCTGAAGCCTTCTATCTTTCTTTAATTAGACAAAAGTTATCTTATTATTTCTTCAAATGCTTCTTCTTGTCTATTTTTTTTTACTATAATACTATTTAATTTTGATACTTCTGTTTCTGTTCTCTGTATCTCATAGCTTTCTATTTGTTTTCATTTTAAAAAATTATTTTCTCTGAATTCAGGTAATTTAATAGCTCTTATCCAACCAATCTTGCCATTACTATGTCTATACCTCACCACCCCTCCCAACCCAAACACCTTGGTTTCCCCAAAATTTGTCACAGGTTTTTGTTAGATTTGCAGGTCTTTGTCTCTCCCTTTCTCCTTCCTGCTTCATTTCTGACTGTTGTTTCACCACAGTTGTTTTGGGAGGAGGCAACCAGCAGCCTGGACTAGTTCATTACGTATTCAGAGTCTCAACTCACTCACTCTTAAGTACACTAAGTGCAAGAACCACTACTCTAAAGCCTGTTAAACTAATACATGACTCGTATTTTCCTAGATCACTGGGTCTGGTTTCAAATTCCAGCTCTATCATTTATTGACTGTGTTCAGCTTGGTATGATTATTTAACCTTCCTAAGCTTCTTTCCTCATCAAACTACTGAGAATATTATTTCTCTTACCTGCCTCACGTACTTCCCATGAGGACAAATCGTCAACTTGGTAAAGCATAAACAGGAAATTTGACTGTTGTTGTTGTGAAGCAGAATCATAGTAAAGAATTTAACCAGTTATAGTCCCATCAGGGCATCCTGATCATCTGAGAAAGCTCAGATGCTTTTCTACTGAGAAGTCTATGTCATCGATGATTAAAATGAGCAGAAAGAAGGAGCCGGCCATGCAGAGGACTGCTCATCCTTCACGCGTAGCCAGCTGGACTGGAGCACAGCTAAGACCGCGTGTAGTCATACACGCCGTCAAGATCCTCCTCACACCCAGCATGACTGAACACTATTGTGTGTGGATAATGAGTGTGGCTGAAATATTCAGATGACGTGTGCAGTGGTCTTGTATGGTGACTGTAGAAGTGGTAGAGTGCCTGCTTAGCATGCACAAGGTCCTGGGTTCAATCCCCAGTACCACCATTAAATACATAAATACATTAAATAAATACATAAGTACATAAATACATAAATAAATAAATAAACCTAACTAACCCTCCCCCCAAAAAAGAAAAAAAAATGTACCCCAGTGCTAACTGCAGCATTATTTACAATAGCAATATGTGGAAGTGTTCATTGATTGATGACTAGATAAAGAAGATGTGGCATGTATATAATGGAACATCACTCAGCCATAAAAAACAATGAAATCTTGCCATTTGTGATGACATGGATGGACCTAGAGGGTATTATCCTAAGTGAAATAAGGCAGATAGTATGTTTTCACTTATACGTGGACGCCAAGAAACAAAACAAATGGACCTACCACTTCTTTTTGAGCTTAATCCACATTCTAACAAGGCATGCCTTCACAGGAGAGGATGCTCTGAGCCCCTCACTTGATTCATTAAACATATGCTTTGGGATCTAAATACTTAGTCAGAATAGCCTGATCTAGAAAGGAAACAAAGAAATCTGTTTCTACTGAAAAAATATTATCTAGGGATTCTTTAACGAGAGAAAAGTTTACGGCAGTGCTAGACAGGCTCAGTGTGATTCGTTTACTTATTTTGTGAACAGAGAGAGCAGAGTTGCTGCCCACCCCCACCTTTTCCCCACTTTGTGGGAATATTGCTAAGAAGGCGCAGCCATGACCTGCTATCTCAGAAAACCGCCCAGTGGACTGACATCATGGGAATTTGCTGAGCCTGTTTCGTGGAGGTCATCGAATTCTCGGCATAAGGGTTTTGGGCAGGAAACCTTCTGTATTTCTTTGATAATGAACCAAAAATCACCAGCCCAAGAAACTGTGACTGCACTTCATGAGCACAGCTTTCCCAGAAAAGAGCATGATGCCAGGCAACCACTAGCACGGCTTTTACAGTCTGAGCCGGCTCGGCTCGTATAACCTCTGTGAAGAGCTGTCCCAAGTGTCTTATTATTTAAAGCACACAGCCCTTAACTCAGGGTGAAGCAGTTTTCAAATTCTCCCCTAACAAATGTTGTGATTCCTATATCCCTTGTATATCACCTCAGAACTCTGAAAGAGAAACCAGTTAACAAATGCTAAGAGAAATAGCTATATATGTAATGTAGGTAAAATAAAAATCAAGTCTTATTGTGGAAAATATATCATTAGTCATGGATTTAGGATATATTATTAGTATTACTGTAATTACTATCGCTGTATTATTAGTAGTATATTGTTTATATTTTGAGTATATTTAGAACAACTCAAAATCCTTTAGGTAACAAAGTTGACTCTATCACATTTATCTGCAAATACGTATCAGTCAGTACTTTAATTCTTTCTATATGCTAACTCATTTTATTCCTACTTTTTGTAAATAAGGACACTGAAGGACAGACAGGTGAGGGTAATTTGTCCATATCCCACAGACAGTAAAGGACAGAATTGGAGTTCAAATTCAGATAATCTAGTTGTAGATTCTGTCCTCTTAATCTCTGTTATAATGTGCACAGACTGTATCACATAAGGAAAGCAGTTATTACCGGAGAAGTATGAATGAGTCAAAATAACACTGATGAGATTGAGATTTTCTTTAACATATTTTCTTACAATGTTGATTTTTGAATATTTTAAAAAATTTATTTTGAACCAGTCCCAAATGTATGGAATAATTGCAAATCTAGTATAGAGAGCTTTTATTTTTTCCCTGAACCCATTTGAGTTAGCACCTGATGCCCTACCATCCCTGAGTAGTTTAGTGTCTACTTCCTTTATTCTCCTAAATATATGTCATATAGCCATCAAAATAAATAAAACACCTGTATGCAGAATTACGTACTACTATATTACCTAGACTTCATTTAAATTCTGCCAATACGAAGATGTCCTCATAACCCAGGGTGCCCCAGTGCTTCCTGAATGACTCAATGTCCACTGGAGTGTTCTTTATAGGATCTTTCAGCCATGTTGTTGTTTTTCCCTCATATAAAAATGTATCTATCTTATGATCCAAAACCTCATGCCATCTGGCTATGTGACATACAGATAATGTAAAAACTCCGTCTTTGTCAACACGTTAACACGTTGTTATATATTATCCATTTAAGATGGCACAATCACATTTTGAACAGGGATTTCTAAAGGCAATACTAACAAAATGTGACATTAATAATGAGAGTTGGCTTACTGTAACAAGAAAGAGATACCTTAGTGATACTTTTTGTGTCCTTAAATCTCACTAGACAGTTAACTTCTTAGTGGGGTTTTCCAATCCAAAGGAATGTGATCTGTAACTCTTCAAAATTGAAAGATGGCAAATACTCTCTAAGGCTGCAGTACACATCATACTTTCCTAACTAAGGGGAGGAAAAACATCCTCAGTGCTTTCTAAGTCTAACCTGCATTACATTGCTGCTTATTAAGGAATTTTAAAAATAGGGGATGGATATGGCCCTGAAATGGAAGTGTAAGGATAAACTTGCAGCGGTGGCTCTGGAAACAAGGAGCAAAAAAGCAGGGATCTCTTCCTGACCAAACTACTCGTATTTCGCCTCTCATTTTCTCTCATTTCTCTCTCCGTTCTGAGCGTATTCTCTTTTTACAGGGAGCTTGTTTGGAGATTCTGGTGGGGAAAACAGTTACTCCCTTATTCCTGTAGAATAACTCTTTCTCTTTTAGAGGTCAGGAGGATTCTTCTCCACTGAGCAAGAGCTTTAAGAGAGTTGTGAGATGGCAGAAGGGGCAGGTCAGCCAAATCAACCCTACTGAAATGAAAGGCAGCACATCTGTCATCGTCGGATCACTCTTGGGTGACGGTGATTTTTCTTAGGGCCATGAGCGTGGGAGGGACGGAGATTTGACACTGCTATTTCTCACCCTTCTCTTGTTATGGGCTAAGGAAATGGGATGGAGATAATTTGCTCTCCGTCATTAGCTTAGAATGAAGATCAAAAGTAGCCCCACAGTGGAGACCGTGTGTGGATTATATACAGAAACTTTCCTTTCCCTCTGCCCCAGATCCCATCACATTTACTCTTCTCCTCTTTCCTCATTCAGTCACTCGTCCAAGAACAGGGGAGACTCACCTATGATTACAATTCCTAGACTTTCTGCTCTAGGCAAACATCAGCTTCCCGCGGGACCTTTCGTCCAGGCATCTGAGACTTCAAAGGTGTACGTTGACCTAATCGTTTCCTATCCAGTCCCCACGCCAAGCCACCTCTCCTTTCTGTAGACCCTTTCTTGGGGAAAGTTTTCTAACAGCACATAAAAAACCCGATTGTCATTCTTTCTGCTTAGCTCTTCCATCCAAGTGTTTGCCAGGAGTTGCCTGTTCTAACCATCCTCCCTACTTTTTTTGATTCCTGGTCTCCAACTGCCAATGCTCTAGTTTAGGATCTCACCATCTTTCTAGCTTTATATGTAACATATTTGACTAAAAATAAAACAATTTTACTTTTTAATACTATGTTATCTATTTTATTTGGGGGTAGCCATCAAGGTCTGAGGAGCATGCTAGGAACAAATGGGCCCAAAGCCAGGGGGAGGGGACAGATCGAGAGAGTAACAGGAATATTGAACAAATTGGGGATGGAATTAAGAACCTCAGGGAGAAGACCAGCCATCAGAGATCAAGTACAGGAACCATATTTTTCATTTACGACTCTAACCTTGGTCCATTGTATAGTACCTGTCATATGGTAGGTAATCAATAAATATTTCTTGACTGAGTTAATAAATGAATGAATAAATGGTCATGAAATTAGGAGAGTCATTTCTAGGAGGTTCTTTAATAAAATGTAATTCCAGTCTCTCAGGCTTGACTATTGTGCCAGTTATCAATTTATTGCCTCTGCGCTTCTTCTTTGTCTTGCTTTGTGATACAGAAGCTCAACCTCATGAATATTTCTTTGCCAGCAAGCACACTATTAGTATTGCAAATAGAGAGCACTGGAAGGACACTGCAGGAGGAAGGGGGCTTCTTGTCCTGGATATTTTATTTGGGGGTAGCCATCGAGGTCTGAGGAGCATGCTAGGAACAAATGGGCCCAAAGCCAGGGGGAGGGGACAGATCGAGAGAGTAACAGGAATATTGAACAAATTGGGGATGGAATTAAGAACCTCAGGGAGAAGACCAGCCATCAGAGATCAAGTACAGGATCAAGTGGGGTTTTTTTCCACCTGCATCATTCAGTGTGTGGCTACAAGTGATACTCACCTCTCAGTGAATCTTGCCATCACTCCAGCCAGCAGTGCCCACTGAGTCAGGAAGGCACCCCAGTGCTTGGCTTTCCCACTGGACAGCTTCATGGGCACCCTAGGCTTCTCTGCAAATCTCACCATCACCCCAGTAAGTGGCTTCCCAGGTAGATTTCAGTCTTTGCTGGCACCTAAGGTAATTTTCCAGTGAGTTTTATTAATGCTTCAGTGACAGCTGATGAGTGAGTCTCATCAGGCCAGCCAGCCAGGCCCATCCTGGGACACCTCATCAGCAAACTTTTCTGCCATCTAGTGAGCCACGTGTGCAACCCTCTCCAATGAGTTCTGAATCTCAGCCATGGGGAGGATCCTTTTCCCAGTTTGTCCCTTTCTGGGTGTTCTGTCTCTACCTTAGAATGTTAACTGCTTCCTATATCTGCTGTTTCTGCAGTCTTTAGAGTTCTCCTTGCTCCTCTAAGTAGTTTATATCCTATCACTAGCTCGCAATTCTTTATATTAAAATGTCCCTGCTCAGATAACTAGTGTAGTTTTTCTTTCCTGGGAAGATACCAGTGGATATAGCTATGGAAGGAGGATCTCTCATTGAGCAAGGCCACCTACACCCCACAGTCCTGGCTCAGGTTCCCTGCAGTGTGTCTTCCCTGTATTACTACTGTGGAGTCTCTTCTGTCACTGTAGTCACCACCATACAACATCAGGAGACAGAGGTTCATCACCGAAGATTAATTTCAGATTTTGCTGATAGGAGGGATAACTGTCATTGATATACTACTTGGCTAATGCTTCAATGATTTCAGAAGAGAGGCAGGGTAATCTAGAAGTAAACAGTTGGAGCCCCACCTCCCAAAACTGGGAGGGAGCTAGAACAGAGTGGCATCACCATCTTTCCAATAAAGTCATTCTCTCCATGCATGGGCTACTTAAACACATAGAAAAGGAGTATGTCATTGCAGAAACAAAGTAACATTGCAAGGGGAAGGGTATAGCTCCCATGCATGAGGTCCTGGGTTCAATCCCCAGTACCTCCATTAAAAATAAATTTAAAAAACCTAATTACCTCCTTCAAGGTAATACTGTAATTTAGGGAAACAGAAAACAGTCACACCGCTGCAAACCTTGCTGCAGGGATTAAATATAATTTAGTTGATAACATCCATTTTGTGCATTTAATTTAGAAAGTGCTTTCAGGAGACCAACTTTTAATACTAAAATAATAGAAATGGACCTTGCCATGCCCTCTGAATCATCTGAAATAATAATTAGATCATACTAATGAGCAAAAACTCAGATGGTACCAAAGCAATCAATAATACAATGTGCACGGAATTACTTTATTAATAACCTAATGGAATTTGTTTCTCAAGCAGACAAAATTCGGAAGGGCTGTATTTTGTGTTACATTTTCCTGATGGCTTTTAAATTAAGCTTTACAGTGTGTCCCAGCTGTCAGCATCCTCACCGTCATCATTATCAGCAAACATTTAGTGCACACCCACTGTGTACACAGCACTGTGGGATTCATTAAGGGGAAAGAGCAATAATTTCCTGCCCTTGAGATGGTAGAGGGGTAATTATTTACTCCGAGTACTTCAGTTCATTTAGCAGCGGATGGGCAGCAGGTCTTGGAACTCAATGCCCTGACATTTTTATACAATTTCATCATTATTAGAGCAATAACATCAACATTTCTGGATTTGCTCTTCTTCATTTTAGATTATAAAATAGTGCAATTTATCTACTGTATGAGTTAAATAAAACAGCAGTTATAGAAGAAAAACTGAAGTTCTCCCTTAATAACGCTGATGAACATTTGCTTCCTGCTTGCTAACTCATGTAATGTTGATTATGTGCCTTATCTGTTGTAAGCAACCCTCATGCCTCCATACACTTTATAGATGAGGAGATGGAAAGACCTAGAAGGCACATATAGTCAGTGGCCAGGATTCAAACTTAGGAGGTCTGGCACCAAAATCTATACCCTTAATCACTAGTCCATATGGCTTCCCTAAATCCTCACCCTTTCCATCTAACCTTCCCAGAGGTAATCACTGCCCACAGGCAGTGTGTATTCTTCTAGGGCCCATCCTAGGCATTGGAATTCATGTGTGTACATATATGTATATCTTTTAAAAAATAAATTAGATCACAGTAAAATATTTTTAAAAATTGTTTCCTTTAAAAATACCTTGAGGCTGGAAGTCCAAGATCAGATGCCAGCAAGGTCAGAGGAAGACCCTCTCTTAGGCAGCAGACTTCTCATTGCATCCTCACACGGCGGAAGGGGCTAGGGGCTCTGTGGTATCTCTTCCATGAGGGCACTAATCCCTTTCATGAGGGCTCCACCTCATGGTCTAATCGCCTCTCAGAGACACCCCCCCCCCAACACCATTACATTGGATGTTAGAAGTTCAACATGTGAATTTGGGGGTTCGGGGAACCATAGCACTCAGTGAATTTGCTGTAAAAATTCTGGAAGTCACCCTTGATTTTCTTTTGTCTAAATGTATTAGCACCCCGTGGGCGTGAATGGACTGTTTGTGACATGCCCTTGTTGGTATCATAGATGAGGACTTCTTGCAGCTTAATTGATCTCAAGCTAAACAAATGATGCTGAATTCAAATAAAACTTTTTATTTGTAGCACAAATGTTTCATAAGAAGTATCAGTGACAATAAATAGTGAAGTTATATTATGGGTCTTCTTTGGGGTCCTAGTGGCTTTTTAAGTTGGCCTTCTTATTCCTTCTCTCATTATCTTCTCCTACCATATGTTACCCTCCTCTCCCAACACCCAGAATAAAAAGATTTAAAAACATGAAGTTTTGGCATTAAAGCATTATTACCACTAGGTATTTACATAGTTGGTTTGTGACCTACAGCAGCTCCTGGGGGCATCAAAGCCTTGGTATGCTTTTCTCCTGTAGCCTATTGGATTGTTAATATCTGTCACCTGAAATATTCATATATATATGAATTACATATACATATAATTGAATTATATATACAGACACATATATATGCATATATATAACTATTAAGAAATGAATTTTAAATACCTGCTACAGTCAGCATCATGTTTTAAGTTCCTAAAATTCAACAACTTCTTTGAAATAGTTGAAAATGATGAAGGAAAATTAATTTTCTCTTATTAGAAAGAATAGGTTAAGCCAAGAATCAAGCAAATGAACAGCATGGATATTGCAAAGCTTCTTGTCTGTTCTTTGTTAAATGATGATTTGTGTCATAGTTATATATACGCATAGCTTCAGGGTCAAATAATTTGCAAATTTTATAATAAAAATAACAACAGAACCCCCCCACCCCAAATACACACATCTCCCTTTCACCAATTTTAGTAATTGTTTTGGTATCGATCTCCCTGTGCTTAAATCATGGTGTTTCAGTTTTAGGCTATGCTTATTGACTTTCATTTTGTGGGGGGGAAAAAGGGTTTTTAACTCTCTTTGCTTTCATTACCCTTACTGCCTAATAATACCCTTTCACGCCTATTCCTCAATATAATTTCATTTCAATTTTGAATAGACAAACAGGTTGTGTTTATATTAGTATAATTATGCTAATATCATTGATGGTAAAGCAATGTAGTGAACGGTGCTATTTTTTTCTTTCCTACACAACTTTTGTTCCCTGGTATTTATTGTTTTGTTGTTGTTGTTGTTGCTGTTCGGCTGCTGCTACTTTTTTGCTTGTTTTTCTACGTGCGTCTCAATCTCACTGGACTCTTATTGGCACGTGGCTTACTCTGCCCTACACACATTCCACTGTATCAAGCATCCTGTCAGTTCATCTTCCTGAAGGGATCACGTGAGAAATCTTCTGACATGCTCCAATGAGACTGGTTGCTCCCGTGCTCGCTGCAATTCCTTATCCCGGACCTCCTGCATCTCTGTGGGTTGGCTCTCCTATCCTCTGCATTTCATTCCTTCCTCGGTACTGGTTTACTCTCTCACTTTAAGGGAGCACATCTTTCAGTAGCTTCCTGAGGAAGAATGCATGGGAAGTGAATTTTATGAAACTTGCTTTCCTGAAAACATCTTTGTTCTCCCCTCACACTTGACTGAAAGAAGGCCATGCTTTGGTGCCTTCTAGCTTCTGATGCTAATGCTGAGAAGTTTAATGATATTCCAATTGCCAGTCCTTTATATGTATTTTCCTCTTCAAAAGCTGACCTCTTCTCTCTGAAGTTCTCTGAAATTTCCAAATCATGTGCCTGGGTGCGGGTCTGATTTTAGCTATTATAGCTCTAGCAGTGGGCTCTAACAGTCTGGAAGGTTACATACGCTGCATTTCTAGAAAAAGTTTTGAATTACTTTATTGATAATTATTTCCTTTCAATCTTGTTCTCTCTTTTGCATCCTCCTATAATTTGGAAGCTTGACTTTCTGAACTGGTCCTCAGATTTTCTTATCTCTTCTCTTGCTATTTCTGGTTTTTTTAAACCACTATTTCTGTTTTTTTCTCTTTTTTTTAAGTACCATTTCTGTTTTTAAGCACTATTTTCTAAAAGATATATTATAGTTCTTATGAGACTTATGGGGCTAAGGTGTCAGCAAGCTGCCTTTTTTCTGTAGGCTCTAAGGAAGAATGTGTTTCCTTGCCTTTTCTAGTTTCTAGAGGCTGCCAGTGTTCCTTCGCTTCCGGCCTCACATCATTCGAACCTCTGCTTCCACCATCACATCTTCTCTGACTCTGACCCTCCTGCCTCCCTCTTATTAAAAACCTTTGTGATTATATTAGACCCATCAAATGCTTTTTCTGCACCTGTGTGATGGATGACCATGTGGCTTTTGTCCATTAATCTACTAATATTGTGTATTATATTAATTGACTTTTGGGTGTTAAATAGACCTTGAATTCCTTGGATAAATACCATTGCTCATAGTCTATAATCCTTTTTTATGTTCTTGGATTCAGTTTACTAATATTTTCTTAAGGACTTTAGCATCTTTTCATGAAGGTTGTTGACCTGTAGTTTTCCTTTCTGAGATATCTTTGGTATTAGAGTATTATCATCTTTATAAAATGAATGGTAAGTGGTCCCTCCTCCTGTTTCTGAAAGAGTCTTTGTAACAATATTATTTCTTCCTGACAAGTAAAGTCTTCTGGGCCTGGACTAATTTTCTTTAATTGAAATATTTTAAATTACAGTTTCAGGTCTTTACTTTGATATACATTTATTCAGCTTTCTTTCATGTTTGAAGACAAGTTTAGCTGATTACAGAAGTCTTGGGTGACAGATTTGTCTTCTCTGAACACTCTGCCTACGTCATTTTACTGCCTTCTGATTTCTGTTGTTTTTGTTGAGAAGTCAGCTGTTCATTATATTGTTTCTTTGCATGTGATGAATTATTTTGTTTTTGCTGCCTTCAAGTTTTTCTTTCTGTGTTTAGCTTTCAGTAGTTTTATGATGAAGTGTGGATCTCTTTGTGTTTATCTAACTTGAAGCTTGATGGATGTGAAAATTAATATTTTTCATCAAATTAGGGATGCTTTCAGCCATTATTTCTGCAAATATTTATTCTGCCCTTTTTTACTCTCTGCTCCCCCTGGAGCTGCCTTTACAGATATTTTTATGTGCTTCATGGAATGCAACAGGTTTATGAGACTTTTTATTTTTCTCCAGCCTTTCTTCACTGTTCTTTAAACTGGATCATTTCTGTCAGCTTACTTTCCAGTTCTTTATTTTTATCTTCTCCTATCTCAAATCTGCTACTGAGCCCATCTTGGGAAACTTTCATTTCAGTTAGTATACTTTTAAATCTAAATTTCAGTCTGGTTTTCTTTCATACATTTTCTTTCTTTATTGAAATTCCCTATTTATTTAGTCACTAGTATAGATTTTCACTTTTTTAATAAATTTTTCCTTAGTTCTTTGCACATATTTATAATGGCTGCTTTGAAATCTTGTGTGATTCTTATCTGAAGCTCTAAAAGTTTTCAAGAATAAATGCTTGTCAATTTATCTGCCTTTGGTTGATTTCAAGAACTTTGGCTATTTCTGTCAGGTTTTGTTCCCCCAGTTTTTAAAATTATTATTATTATTATTATTATTATTATTATTATTATTATTATTATTATTATTTACTTTATTGTTTTATTTTTATTTTGCAGAGAGGATTGGCTGGCCTCTTTATTCTACAATCACAGAAGTTCTCACCTATTTCTTCTTGCTTAATGGAACCCATCCATGACTTACTCTTTCTATAATTGATGTGATTTTTTTTCTGATCCAGCCTGGTACTTTAGTCTGCCTTATAATCCTAAGGGGAAAAAAAAGAATGCCCTGCCCTATAGTCCTGCTTAACCAAGCAGTGACATTAGCTAGGGAATGGTAAGCACTTGCCATATCATTCTCTAAGCATCTCTAACATCAGCTGAGTCTTTTCTTTTGCACCTAAGGACCACATTTATATAATTAAGACTATTGTTTTTAATCATATATTTAAAATTCTATAACCACTAAATGAGAAGATAAACTTTCCAGAAACATGAGAAAGAGGGGAGAGGAACATAGTGAGGGTGATGATCAGCAGCATGGCAGATTTAGGAACCCACTGCAAAGTTATATTTCATCACTGCACTATGGGTCACAGTCCTCATAAAAACATTGATAGATACATTTAATAAACTCCTTGAAATAGGATGATACTGAATCATCATCCATCATCTCTGGTGGGTCCTACGAAAGCCCTTGGACTATAACTATAACAAATTACTCTCCTTAGCTAACGTCAAATCTTATTTTAAATTATGTGTGCCTGTATCTCCTTTTTAATCAGAAAAAAACTTCCTGAAGGATAGGAACCAGTGCTGTCAAATTTACTTTTAAAAAGCATCTAACAGTGCCATATACCAACCGTGTGCTTTATTCTTTTCTGATGATGATAAATGTAATAATACTTTTTTATAGAAATTTCAGCATATATGGAGATGAGGTACTTTATCAACAACAGCGTGATTATGGAGCATACAAAGGATTCTGGGCAAGAGGAAAAATAGACATTGTTTATAATTGGTAATCAAGGCATTATGCCTGGGGCTCAGCCTGGGAGATGTTAAAGATTTGCATAATAGCTCTGGAATGTACATATGGGAACAAAAGCTGAGAGCTTTGAGTCAAGTGTGAAGGTCAGGTGGTGACAGAGCAAGCAGAATGAAACTGAGGTACAATCCATGAAGGAAAAGATAAGAGATGCACAAGGCAAAACTGAGTCGAGGATTCAGACCATCTACCCTTGTGAGGCAAGGCTGAGCCATCAGCAAGTGAAAGGATGTAAGTGGAGATGGAAAGAGTGGATGGTCTAGAAGACTGGACAACATGTGCCAAAGTCACTGGGTAACAGAGATTCAGGGCTAGGAAACCCAGTCGCTGGGAATGTTCTTCAACTGGAGGTACTGGCATTAGGCAGAGGCTCATTAATAAAGAATGACAGAGCAGGAGGAGTACAATTTGTGATAAGAGTAATTTGTTGCTGAGCTGAGTATCACAGAAATACTCTTAAGTAGATTCATTCTAAGCAGCTGTGAAGATAGATTTGCTGGCTTGACAATCAGGCAGGTTATAATCACTATAATCCAATCTTCCTAACATTTTCTAAGTTTGGTTCAGTCCACAGCATCAGTTCCATCTTTCTAGTTAGTGTCATATATATTGTTTCAAAAGTACTTTAGGTATAACTCAATCTCATCATATCAAGACCTCCCTAAAATAGAGCTTAAGTCATTTCCCCCCATAAATACCCCATATTTTTTAAATTAATGGTGAATGGATGTGCAGTCATTTCTTTGAGGGGTAAAAGGAATTATGTGAAATTTTATTTGAGGCTAAATCTTGTTATATAATTGTTCTTTAAAAGCTTTTGAATTGATTTGTCTTCCTTAAATGTGAAATTTCACTTTTTTTAGAAAGTATTTTTCTACTCCTCCTTGTTTGGGCTTAAAAATTGGTATATGTTTAAAGTCATCCTCTATCTTACCTAAAAACTTAAAAGGCTGAAGTAAAATTAATTAAAATATGTTATTTAATTTCCAGTTTCTAAATGTTAGAAACTATTTTAAGGTTCTGGTTTAACTAATAATTTAACATATTTTTAGACAAAGGAAACAAAATCAGGATTGAAATGTCAATAATCATAACATTATTTGTTCTGGGTTACTTTCTTTACTCTTTTGTAAGCCGATGTTTGAGATTTTTCTTCACACTTTAGAAGTTGTTGGAGGCTTCTAAAGAATATGACCCCTCCATCAAGATTAATAAATGTGGCTCCAATCAAGAGACCAGTAGGTTATTTGTCACCATTAATAGGGTTAAGAATCACTCATTTAATTTGTTCACAAAAGTGGGACAGATTTGGTGGAATCATAAATCCTAGTGGAGAGGATCACAAATGACCATGTGAACGATGTGAACGGAACAGGTTCCTCACAAAGGCAGACGAAAAAGACTGCAATTTTCAACCAGGAAAGATAAAACCCAAGGGCAATATTATCAAGATTCTGCTTGTTTCTAGTTCTAGACCATCTTTTATTTTTCCCCATAGCTACATAGCACTCCATTATATGGATGTTCTACATTTGATTAAAACAATTTCTCATGGTAGGATGTTTTTCACTGTTTTTAACATGTTAATGAATATTCTTGTAGCCAAAGTTTTGAAAGCTTCCTTAATTCTGTAAAATAAATACCTGGATGTGAACTTCTGGATCAAAAACTTTATGTCTTTTCAGAGCCTGCTTACCATGTCTCAGGGCTAGGACCAACGCTTTTCATCTCCTTACTTTCTATTGGCACTTTTTTTTTTCCGTGTGTATTTGAATTATTGCCTGATGTCACTTGCTTTAAGTCTGAAGAAATTCCTTTAGTGTTTGCTGTAAGACAGATTTAATATCAACAAACCCTCTTTAAAGTTTTATTTTTAACCTGGCAATGGCTTGATTTGCCTTCTTTCATAAAATATCATCTATCCTTTATTGGTGTTCTCTATTTGATGAGATAGTGAAGTCTTCCTTCAATTCTTTAAGCATGGTTTCTTTTGGTTCTTTGAATATACCTTTAATAGTTGATTTGAAATTATTGTTTGCTAAATCCACCATCTGGGCAGTTTCTGTTGCCTGCTTTTTTTTTTTTTTTTTTTTTTTTTTTTTCTCTGTATATAGGTCACATTTTACCATTTATTTGCATGTCTCATAATTTTTGTTGAAAACTGGACATTTTAGATAATTTATCTTAGCAACTCTGGCTCCTGATTCCCACTACCCAACCCCAGGGTTCTTTTTGTTGTTTGGTTGATTGTTTATTTGCATAGTGACTTGGTTGAACTATCTTTGTGAAGTCTATTTTCCCTGCTCTGTGCAACCTTCAGTGTTCTTGCTTAGAGATTTTTTTGTTTGTTTTTATCTTTTTATGGTAAGCTAGGGTTTGCCTCTGTGCTGGGATAAACCACTAATTGTTTAAAGGCTGGGCTTAAGCACCCTTAGTCAGCTAAATTATTACCCATTATCATTGGATATGTATGTGTGGCTTGCAAGATGCTATCACAGTTCAAGAATTTTATGTGTGTTTGTCACTCATTCTTCCAGTGCCTAGTATCCTGGAGTTTCCCTTTCTGATCATTCTGAGAGGCCACAGTCTTGGATATGCATACATTCTTCTAGAGTGCTAGGGATGACTGTGATTTCATTGTTAAGCCTCACTTCTCAGAAGTTACTCTTGGGTCAGAGTGGCTTATTTTTCAGTTAGTGTCTTTAGTCTGAGGCTGGATCTAAGCCCTTTGGGCCATTGAGGCTTCTGTTCTGTGTTGATGGGAGCTATCGAACTAGAATGGCTTTTCAGAGCTGTACCAAATTAAAGTCCTTTATTGCACCATTAATTAAACATTGACTATGTGTTACCCCATGGAGCAATAGTGGTGACTGATAGCGTTGAATCACCTGCATCTGAAGCTTATTGTGGCCTCTGGCTCTGTTCTTCCCCAAACTTTTATGTACCACTTCCATTTTACAATGAATTACTTATTGGAGCCACCCAATCTCATGATTCAGTGGATCTGAACTAACCCAGCTCTTTAACTTTGGTTTTAGTCTCTGGGTTTTCCTTACTGAACACCAGGTCATTGATGAAATTAAGAATTTATTTTAAAATATTTTACCCAGCACCTTTATTTTTTAGCAGAAAAGATGGTTGATGTATTTAGTCTACCACATCAAAATACCTGGAAATTTCAGGCATGGGTTTAAGAATGGGCACTGAAATCATTAAGAGCTTTTTGCTATTCTTTCCCTCTGACAAAATAAGCACCGTCAGATCATCCCCTGTGTCACTTCAAGTCCCCCAGGAAGCAGACCCTAAGACAGGATTGGAAGTGCCAGAGATTTCTGGGGAGAAAAAATGCCTGGGCAGAGGGGGAGGGAGCAAGGAGAGTCTTCAGGCACATTGCATGTCTGACCTTTGTGAAAACAGAAAGGGAAGGAAGCAACACTAAGTCAGAAGCTCAGACTGCACTGCTGTTCTCAGAAAGTCTCAGTCAGGCCCTAGAATAATAACTGCCCATTAGAGGAGTGCTGCACTGGGCAGAAGGGGCCGCCATACTCAGTCATTGTCTGAGACCATGTGGGCAGAGCATGGCCTCAGCATTTGTACTGCAACAGACCTGATGGTGCAGCAGCTGGATGCTGCCAGATAACCACACTCCTCACAGCAGGTTCCCTCTTGGAGAGAGATATGAATGGTGCACGTTGAAGACGGCAGTAACCCCACTCTGTCCCCTGGGGTTTTGACTGCTGCTTCTTAAGCTCACTTTACTGGGACAGCTTAGGTGGTTCTACTCCAAACACCTCACATTTCAGATTCACTGAATGATCCCCTCTCCTCTGGGTAAACTTATCCCTAAGGGCAGTATATCATAGTCAGCCATTTCAAACAACAAGACCATTCTTATCAACAATGTACAAGTGGATTTAACCTACATTCCTACTAGGAAAGGAACAGATGTTTTATGCCTGTTGCTCATTAATATGGTAAAGGTTTAGAATGATAATGCATCTCCCTAAGACTTTTTATTTCCCCCTAACTTCTGTTATAAACCACACAAATCTTCATTCGTAGCATCATTGATTGTTCTCCTTGGCTCAAGCTGCTTTCCTTCCCAGATCCATCTGATCTCCCTCATAAAAAGATGTAAAATGGGACTTTTACTCTTGCCTGGGAATTGAGGCTGAGATACAAACTGGGGAGTGTGACAGACAGCCATCTTCTCCACCCTCTTAATATAAGAGGGAAAGGAATCAATTCCAATGAGACTCTAGTTCCTCCTTCCCTGTTTGAGGTCAGAGAAGGTGGAGAAAAACCTGAGACAGCCACAGCAGAAAGAAAGGCTGACGCCTCATGATGAGCCAGGGACAATCCCCCCTTTGCCTTATTTTATAATGGTTACTGGGTGTAGGACAGCTGTCCAGCTCACTGGTGTTGATTTTATGCAAAAGAAAGTAGAAAGTGACTTTTTCTGCCTAGCTAGAAGATTCCTCCAGAAAGATCTGACACTTTGTCCTCAGTTTGAAACAAAATTTGCCTACAGCTACGTTAGCATAACAAAACCCAGTCTATTCCCATTCTCCCTCTGGCATTTTTCTGCACCATTAATTCAATGCTGGAAACTCCACCTTTTACACATTAGTCATATCTGCCTAAAAATCTTCAGATCATCACCAATCTATAGCAATCTGAGAGAAAGAATTTGAGGGTGTTGTTTTTTGGTCTCTGCCATGAAACAGTTTCAGAAAAACTTTACTTAATGTCCTGGGTCAAATAACATAGTAAGATTGCAATACCGACTCTCTTAGAACTAGTCATTGGACAGTTTTCAAGAGCTAATCACAGTCACACAGTAAATAATTTTCGGCACCAAATCTGTTATTTATTCTCTCTCCATTCAAATATTCAAATTCTATTTTCTTATGTATCTTCTCTGTATGTAATGGGAGAGTATTACATGAAAATCCTTTTAATGTTATATAAAACGGATTATTTAATTGATACTAACTATATCATAGTAACTGATCACACTCAAATTCCATGTGCCATAAAATCTGTTCAGGGTCACGGCCCATAATCTTAGTTTCAGATTAAAAATTGCTCTCCTCTGATTTTGCAAATGTAGAGAGGTAAATAATACCAAGGGACGGTGAGGGTGTGGGTAAAAGGGTACTCTCCTGCACTGCTGGTGGGAGGTTACACTGAGAGAGCAGTTTTGACAGGCTCTGCAAGAACCAAAGGTGATAGCTGATAGTGCACTATGGAATAAGGAGTATGATTACTCCAACTCTCTGCACTTGAGTTCCCAAACAAACAAAATAATAAGACAAATTAAAGGAAGTTAGTGATAGAGGCATATAAGGAAATTACTTCATGCTTTTCTTCCTTTTTTCACTTGTTATAAGATTGATATATAGTCTAGGTGTGGGTGGAGATCGCTTAGTACTTTAGCTGGGCACAACGAGGGTCACCATAGCCAAAGTTAGTACACTCTAGCTTTGTTGTTCAAGAACACATCTTTTTCAATTTACATAAGAGTTGTGGGTTTCCAGGAAATTAACTCATTTTGAAAAAAAATTCCCAGAGGAAAAAAATTATTAATGAGAGTATGAATATACTCAATTATTAAATTTATATTGAATACATTAGAATATCTATGTGATATGATCCAAAACTCAGTTCAAAACACATCTCTTGCTGGCTTCTCAACCATTTTTTCCTATACTCTGAAGCCCACTTTTCATGGACTGGAGATTACAGTGAGTAAAATCAGGTTAGTTAGAAATTTATTTATTCTAATTTTTCCCATACTCAGTATTTGTCACTAGCAGTGATAGAATTGTATCTTTATGATCCCTGTCTTCCAGCAGAGGGGAGTGTATACACATATGCCTCCACACAAGGAAGAAGCAAGACCTAATTCCTGATGAGAATGAAGAAGCGGTGCGTCCACATCACTTCATGCTCAGATTATCTGCAGTGACTTCAAAAAAATTAAACCCACGACTTAGCTGCCCTGAAATGAGTAATACAGAACTGACATTAAATACCTTCATAACACAATAAATATTTTTAGAAGTGTGTATCATTCAGGGGCCCAACACCATTCTTAAAATTGAAAGATGTTACCTTAGAATCTTTGTGAAAATTCCAAATCTGGTCCTAATCACTGCTAGCAATCTGTAAGCCAAAAACTCACTCTCACCATTAACTAATATTTATTGTTACATCTAGTATGTATATATACAGTGGGGAAAAAATTCAATTCAATTACCTACTTCTTAGTATTATTCTTACTGTGAAAATGACTATAATTCAACAGAAAATGTAGTCAATAGAGAAAGTTAAGACCTTCTTACAACATTGATTAATCCTTTAACAGTTGAAGACTGTTTTTTCAGAGCTACTCACATAACTTTTGTTACTCCATCTGTCATTAAGATTGCCTTTGCTTTCTTAATTTTTATGTCACCATGTAAATCAAGTGAAGTGTCTGGGTGTGTTTGTTTAGATAATAGGCTACTTCTAAATAGCTATAAATATCTTCATTAAATCTGTAGTACAGTAACAATTTAAGAATTATTTATGAACTCAGACAAAGTTGTCTATCAAGAAGTACTATGCGCCTATTAGGTTATACACAGAATGGTATCTTGTCAAAGATAGATGACTTCTGATGTAAAATAATTCAAGTACAGCATAAATCACAGTATCTTGAAATAATTTACAGACCTGAATTTGCCCTCCTCCAGACTGAGATTTTCTTAAGAGTCAAGGGCTATGTTTTAGATATATTTTAAAATTCAGTATCTAGTAGAGTGCTTGGTGCATAGCAGATGTTCTAGATGGGCTTGTGAATAACTGAGCCTTGTAATCTGGTTGAGAACATTACAGACACCAAAGAACTGAATGTAGAAAGGCAGGTTGGGTCAAAGTATCTAAATACCTTGAATATCAATCCAAAGAACTTGGTTTTTATTTTCTAGGAAATCGGGGTTTAGAAAAGGGAGAGAAAATGAAATTAACATTTATTGATCGCTCGTTCTAGGATTTTTTTAGATGTAATTTTATTTACATATTTTAGTTCATAAGGGCCCAAGCCAATATACAGTCTGATCTTCACCCTGCTTGGATAACTCAACTCCGACCCCTGTTTGAAGACGGAACCGGAGAGGCCAGAGGCTATAAGCAAACAGAACAGCAAGTTTCTTACTTAGAAAAAAATGTATACACTTTGAAATACTTTAGAATTATTTGACAGTCACAATTCCATGATTCTTACCACGTGACTGAATCAAGTGTCGGGTAAAATGTAAATGTTTATGTCACTGTGCGTCATGGATAACGGCTAAGGTGCTGGAGTCAGATGAACCTCCAAATCCTTGTGACCACTTATTAGCTACATAGATTTGAGTAAGGTTTTTTAAAAAAATTTTATTTATTTATTATTGTACTATTTTTTATTATTTATTGGGGGAAGAGGGAGGTGATTAGGTTTATTTATTTTTAATGGAGGTACTGGGACATCCTTTTAATGGAGGTACCCAGGACCGCATGCATGCTAAGCATTTGCTTTACCACTTAAGCTATACCCTCCCCAAAGTAAGGTTTTTAATATCTCTACATCTCAGCAAAAGGGATATACCTGCCACCACTTCAAAGGGTTTATGTGAAAATTATTGGAGAACTTCCTTGTAAAGTGCTTTCCAACACACCTGGCCAGGTTCCTGGTTATTCACTCTCAAAAGTGGCACAGTTTTAGATTAGACAATTCCTCTTTTATCTGGATGGTCATTTGATTACAGCCTGTCTCCCCCACCAGACTGTGGTGCTCTGAGGTTAGGATCTGGCTCATCACTGCTCACGACCGTGTTCTAGTGCTCAGCACAGCGAGCCTCTTGCGTGCTGCTCAATACTCGTACTGACTACAAAGCTATTGCTGTTAAGCATACGTGAGTATTCAGACTATGTATATTTTTTATTTCACTGATTCTAATCATAATTGCTTCTCTAACAATAAGAAAGAAAAAGCAAGCAAATAAAAACAGCAGAGGTTAATTTAGTTTTAAAAACATGCTACATAACCTGGGTAACAAAAGAAGAGAAAGCATGGAGAGAATAGACCACAGAGTGCCTGACAGGTCAACTTATCAGCAAATTTTCCTGTTTGGTCAACATGTTCCTTACTTGATACATTTTCAAAATTAAAAGGCAGTGTTTGTTGTAACGAGTGAAACAACACAATAAATAATATTTAAGGCAAATATAATCATTTCTTCCTCCCCTTCCTACCCCTACCTGCCCTAAAAATCAGTGTTAACAGGCTGGCATATACACCCTTCTATGCCTTGGTCCTTGCTCGTACGACCACATGCAGACCAACAGACATATATATTTAAAAAGATATTGTTGGTTTGTATCTTAAATTTTTTTATTACACAATCTAAGAAGAGAAGATTACATAAAATACATAGAATAAAGAACAATTAGAATAAAAAGATGATTATAAAGTCCACACCTACGTAGAAATTACTCATATAAAGAAAATGGGCACTTTCAGAACTCAACACTTTCCTTGTGCCTTTCTCTGTCCCCGCCAGAGGTTAACTATTTCCCTAAACTTTGTGATAATTATCAGCTTGCCTTAAAAAAAATGCTTTAGCACCTATGCCTGCATTCCTAAACATAGTATAATTATGCATATTTGAATATTCTATGAATGACTCCATAATAAATGTAGTTCAGTGGTGTGTGTTTTCTACTCACTATTATTCTAAGTAACTGCAGGTGCTCACTTTCATTACTTTACAGAGGTGATACTCAGCGGGTCAGCCCTTGAGCATCAGCATTAGCATTATCCTAGAAACTTGTTAGAAATGCAGCTTTAGGTGTCTACCAACATCTGGAGAGTCAGAAATTCTGGTGATGGGGACCAGAAATCTGTTTTAAACAAGCCCTTATGGTGATACTGATGCATGCACGCATGACAGAAAGCACTGCTAAACAGAATTCAATTACGTGAATATACTAAATTTCAGTGATGGGGCAGCCAGGGGCAAGAGTGAGGGTGCACTCTCCAGTATCCCTTCTCGTAAGGTCAGCTTCCCCATCAGGAGAGCCCCACCTTCATGACCTCATTTAAATCTAATTGCCTCCCAAAGACTCTATCTCCAAATACCATCACATTGGGGATTAGGACTTCAAAATATGAACTCTTAGGGGGACAAATCCAGTCCATAGAACTTGTATCATGGCTTTTATTTAATGCGATAGATTTTCGAGAGTGCAATGGCCATGTGGAATTACCCAGTAAATAGTACCAGACTGATATCCATGAATATTGTAACAATTCACATTTATGCCACCTTTACATGAGAATATATGAGAACATTCTTATCAGTTCATCCCTACAAGCACTGGGATTAGTTATTCACATCATTTTCCTATTTTTCTATTGGGCTGTAGGCTTTTCTGGCCAACGTGTAGAAGTTCTACTTATATCATGTATGACATTATCCTTTATATTTCCTCTATGTTGAAAATAATTGCCCCATGTTATTTGTCCACTGCCTTTGTTCAGAGTATTGTTGTCATATAATTAAAACTATATAATCAAAGATGAAAATTTACCATAGTTGGGGTTCTACACTCATGGTTAACAAAGTCTCTCCCAACTGTGTATTTTTAAATTTGGAATCAGTTTTTGCACATTATGTGATTAAGAGTTCAACTTTATTTCTTTCAGATAGACAAGCAATTTTACATGATCATTTCACAAATAAACCACTTTTTCCAACTAAATTGAAGTACTAACTTTGTTATATGCATGTTAACTTCTCATATATTCTGGGATTTATATCTGGATTCATTGTTTCTCTGATTTTTTTTTCCAAGAGCAGATTTACATTTACTTGATTTCAGTGTAAAGTCTTCACTTTTTACTGTCACTTCAGTTCAGCTGAGTAGTTGAGTGCCTCTTCTCCCTCTCTCCCTCCCTCAATTTCTGCATTTATCTAGAGTTTTTAGGATATTTATTCCTCCATATAAACTCTAAGATTATTGAAATTCAATTTTAAAAAATCTGTTTGAAATCTAATTGTAATCATATTAAATTTATGTAATAATTTTGGTACAACTGCCTTTTTTAATGATTTACTTGATATACTTTATTTTTTCCTCTTTTTTATGTTATTACTTGTTTTGCAGTGTTGCCTCTCTTTTTTCTTTTTTTTAGTGTGGAGGGGTTGATAAAGTTGTCATTCATTTCTTCTCCTTTATTAACGAGCAGAAAATTCCCTTCTCTTCTCTGGATCTCACAATATAGCACTTAGTTCTCTGATATAAGAAAACAAGCCTCCAACTATTTCTCCATCAAGATGTTCTATTTTCCCACTGCTTCCATCCTCCCTCCAACCAGTGAGCTGTTCTGAAACACTTTCATTTCCCTTAACATCCCTCCTCTCCCCTACTCCCAAGTTTTGCTGAGATAGACTAGTATTTTTAGTTCTAGACTATTATAATTTCCTTCGCAGTATTACAAAAATTATCTTCTATTTCAAAAGTCCTTGTTTAGCGGTTACATTGCATATTTTCAGCACTCTCTAAGTACCCAAGGTTTATTGCTTACTAGTTATCATCTATTTTAAGCTGTTTTAGTTGGGGTGAATAATGGACCCCCAAAAAAGATATGTTCAAGTCCTAATCCCCACTACCTTTAAATGTGACTGTATTTGGAAATAGGGTCTTTGTAGATGTGATTTACGAACCTCAAGATGATCATCTAGGATTTAAGGTGGGCCCTTCCTAAATCCAATGACTAGTGTCCTTAAAAGAGAAAAAGAGAGGAGGGATTCGAGACACAGGGAGGAAGACTATGTGAAGGCAAAGGCAGAGACTGGAATTATGCTGCCACAAGCCAAGGAATGTGAAGAGACCCCACAGTCCGGAAGAGGTCCCTGGGCAGACAAGACCGCTGCTGGATTATGGCTGTGAGGGCCTGCAGGTGGGTGTCAGGGCTCCTTCAACATTTGCAATCGGACCAAGGACAGCAGGTCCACCCACAATTGCTCAAAAGGGTGAGTCTCCCAGGTGGTCCCTGGGTGAGCAGGACTAGCATCTGAGAGGGCTTGGAACTGGATCACATGCCACTTCAGGGCCCATAGCCAGGACCATGGTCAGCTGGCCTGCCACCCATGACATGACTCCCGTGTAGTCCCTTGGCAGATGGTGCTGCGGCAGGATCAACGCCACATGGAGCTGTTGCTGAGTCCACAGGGGTGTAGGGCTATTTTCAGGTCTGTAGCTGGGAGCACCATTGGCAAGTATGCCCCCAGGGCATCGGCTGCCTTTCCAAAGCAGCCCTCTTTGGTCTTGGGCTCCAGCAGGGTTTCACCATCTCTTAATTGGATCCCAAAGTTCCCACAGCGGCTGCCAACTGATTGCTGCTGAGTAGGGGGAGGTGAGCAGGAGGCCTTCCATTCCACCATTTTGTTGATGTCATTCAAAGGTTGGTTCTTCCTGAGGGCTGTGAGGGAGAATCTGTTCTGTGCCTCTGTCCTAACTTCTGGTGGTTTTCTGGCAATCTTTGATGTCCCGTGGCTGATCTCTGTCTTCATATGGCTTGTGTCCCTGAATGTGTGTCCATCTCCAAATTTTCCCTTTTTATCAGGACACCAGCCATACTGGAATAGGGGCCCATCCCACTCCAGTATGACTCCATCTTAACCACTTACATCTGCAATGACCCTATTCACAAAATAAGGTCACTTCTTAAGTACTGGGCATTAAGACTTCAACGTATGAATTTCAGGGAGATTTAAAGCTTCCTGGGAAACAAGTTGAGTTCTTCCTGAAGGAAAGTGTAAGGACTCACAATTTAAGAGAATGAGCCTACTCTAGTTTTATAAAACCATTAGGAATATTATAGATGAATTTCTTAATTATATATGTATGTATGTATGTATGTACTTTATGTATTCATACCTTGTGGTTTAGATATACCAAAATGAGCTTTATATCCTATAGTTGTTTTCAAAGTAAAAATGTTATTTTTCTCTTCTATTTAACATCTTTTGTAGTTATTACAGTGATTCAGATATTCTGTACTGATGAGTCACTCAGAAAAAAGAAAATGTAGATACTAATCACTACCAAAAAAGCCTTTTGTCGTCTGCAAGCTATAAGTTAGTCTGATCAGTATAGCAAACCCAAATGAACACACTAAACTCCACATACTAATTGTAGTTGTCGTTCCACAAACTAACCAAGCTCCTTTTCTACTTATAACAGAAAAGGAAAGGAAAGTGGAAGACATGGCTTTTCTGATGATGTGCAGCCAGATACTGAATTTTTTAAAATTGAAAGATAGTTGATTTACAATGTTGGGTTTGTTTCTGCTGTACAGCATAGTATTCAGTTATACAAATATATATATGTATATCCTCTTCCAATAGAGGCTATTACAAGATATTGGATGTAGTTCCCCATGCTATACAGTAGGACCTTTTGTTTATCTATGTTAGTAGTTTGTATATGCTAATCCCAAACTCCTAATTTATCCCTCCCTCCTTTCCCTTTGGTTACCGTAAGTTTGTTTTCTATGTCTGTGAGTCTGCTTCTATTTTGTAAATAAGTTCATTTGTATCATCTTTGATGACAAACCCACAGTCAACATAATACTTACTAGTGAAAAGCTGAAAGCCTTCTAGCTAAAATCTGGAACAAGACAAGACACTTTCACCACTTTATCTGACATGGTATTGGAAGTCCTAGCTACAGCAATCAGACAAGAAAAAGAAATAAAAGGGATCCAGACTGGAAAGGAAGATGTAAAACTGTCACTATATGCAGGTGACATGATACTATGTATAGAAAATGGTAAAGACTCCACACAAAAACTACTAGCACTGATAAACAAATTCAGCAAGGTAGGAGAATACAAGATTAATAAACAGAAATCTGTTTCATTTCTTTATGCTGACAATGAAATATCAGAAAAGTTAAGTTAAAACAAAGCAATCCCTTTAAAAACCACATTAAAAAAAACACACTTAGGAATAAACCTGACCAAGGAGGTGAAAGACTTATACCCTGAGAACTATAAAATATTGATAAAGGAAATTAAAGATGATTTAAGGAAATGGAAGATATCTCTTTCCATTTGGATTGGAAGGATTAATGTTGTTAAAATGGCCATACTCCCCAAAGCAATCTACCAATTTAATGTGATCCCTTTCAGATTACCCAGGACATTTTTCTCAGAACTACAACAAATATTGATCCTTAGGAAAAGTAATGGGATTGGAAGGCTGAGAGGCTGAGACAGCAGTAGAAAACAAGGATCCAGGGATAAATAAATCAAGGAGGATGGGATCCAAATAATGACTGGACTTGTGCCCCTAAGTATCTGCCAAACCACGTTCTTGAATGCACTTTTTTTCTAAGAATTTCTTAATTTGGCCCAACAATTTCTCTCTAATAAGCACAGTTTTTTAACAAATGAAAATCTATGGATCTCTGAGAAGGTAATTCTATAACACATGGCGAAGGAAGGAAAATACATCTTCAATTTTGCTGTATGTCTTAAATAGGAATATTTTGATTTCATATTTTCACACATTTATAATTAAAAAAACCATTCATTGTTAATTCACGAGGATAGGCTAACAACTGTAGCAAAATCTCAGTGACTTAACATAATAAATGTTTGTCTCTTACCTTATATTAGATGTGGGTCAGCCAGGTGTTGTGACATTATTTAGGCACCTAGGATCCTTTTGACCTGGTAGCTTCCTAAGGCCTTGGAATCCTCTACCAGATCCTGTACAGCCGGTGAGACAAAGAGTAAGCAAAAAGCATCAGCTAGGACGTTCTCATAGGCCAGGCTGGAAATGGCAAATACCACCCCCATTCACATTCATGGACCAGAGCTCAGTAAGACGATCCTATGTCACTGAAAGGGAGGCTGGACTCTGAAGTCTGTATCTTGTCCTAGGAGGGAAAAGAAGCTTAGCAACCATACAGCAGTACCCCTGCCTCACACTGGAATCACATAATTCTAATTGGTCATCATCACAATAGGTAGGAGATGATAGATAGATAGATAGATAGATAGATAGGCAAACATACACACTAAAAGCATGTGTGTGAGTGTATAGAGACTCAACACAGGAACAGCGTAAGTGAATGTCTGAACAGAATGTTTGCCTCCTTAAGCTAACAAACTTTTCTCAGGCATTTTAGAAATATTAGTGTGCATACAAAAATGTAATGGAAAACTGAAAGCAAAGACACTGGCTGTTTTAAAGCCATGTTTTGATAAGCCTATTTACTTGAAAATAATACAATTTTTTCCTTAGGAATGACTGAGAATGCAGGCTTCTAATTATTTCAGACAGACTTCTCCTTCAATTCACCCAGTCCACAATTAGTAAAGTTATGTTAGCTTAGTCTGAATTGAGATGGTAAAGATCAAGGATATGCTAATTCTGAGAGCATTTATATTTGCACTAATAAAGAGCGTACCACATTTTTTCCTTTTCACAACTCCTGTAACCTTGCAAGTAACTAAATTTTTTTTTCCTTCTGGGAAATATCTTTGTTAATATAGCTGAGTTTGTGTCGGCATGTGGAACATAATAGGCGCATGATAGCCTACCTGAATGGTATTTTAAGAAATGAAAAGATTGGAAATGCTGTCCTCATGCTAGGGCCTGTTATTATTTCTTGAAGGTCAACAGTAATGCTTGGCACTTAAAAGAAAGGAGTCTTGCAGGATCTTGACTGATGGAAACATTTATATGCAGAAGTACGTTGCCGTGTGTACTCCAGGGATACAGATCATAGCCTACCTTGACTATAGCCAATTATCAGCAGAAAAATAATGTAATGGAAGTCTTACCACTCTTTTGGGGAGGTGTCATGCCCCTCTGAAGCACTGCTGGAGATATTACAGTGCCGTAATGAGACTCATAATTCATGTCATCCCCAAGCCTTTTCATTCATTTATAAATGTTTTAGAGCCCTATGATTCATAATGCCATGAGCTGGTTTTCTTTCAGAACCGTCATGCTCCCATTAATACCAACCATTCCTGCTTCTTGCCAAGCGACAAGCCCCACAGTAATATATTATAAAGTTTGTGCTCTCCTTGAATTGTTATAGCCAAAAGTCATTCCTAGGTACTGAGTTAGAGCAAAAGAAAAGTTTTCAGACAAATATTGAAGCCTGAGGAAGAAAACAAGAAAGCAAGGCAAGATCTCGTCATCTAAGGTATCATTTTAGAGTTATTCTCCACTGTTAATATAATGCACATTTTTCCTTGTATGCCAGGACTGTTATATTCTACAGAAAGGATAAAGGTCAATGCTCAATTGATATAAAATAAAGATGAAACTGGCTATTTAAACCACAAGTTTTATAGTAAGAAGTCTTTTGACCATCCCTCTGATTTTTATTTATCTCTTTCCTCATGAATGTTTTTAATGCATTTCCTTTTCTTTATAACCTCACTCAGCAATTCATTTTTCTAGTTAATTAAATCAAATAGACATCATTCTGTTGAGCAAAACAGAGAAGTTCTTAAAATCGTTTGACGTCACATAGCATAAAACACACGTTGTCAAGGTGCACGTAACTTTCATTTGTGAGGCATTCTCTCTACAGCTGCTGCTCTTTGCTGACAATATCCCCTCCAGAGTCCATTTGCTGTCTACTCAGCATGACCCGCTTATTATCCCCTGAACCACAAAGTGGCACAGCAGTGCGGCACACGGTCTTTGATTCTGTTCCTCTCAACAAGATTCATTAAACCCGTCTATTGTTTGAAGGTCCCCGAAGGCTCTGTTCTGCTCTCCTTCTGAGCCAACTCAGACTAGGGCAGGAAGTTATCAACAGCTGCCGATGCCCGTACAATGGGGCTTATAATCAGGTTCCTCTGCTAGATCTGGAATTCCATTATCTACAGATGACTTCTGTAGGTCTTTGATACTGGTCTCTCTGCTGCTTTATGTTGTTAAAAGAGAGCCTGGTATCTCTTCTCAAGTTTCAACCCATTACCTCATTCTGCATCTTGGCTGATGCCTCAGGGCTCTTCTGCCCCAGAATCCCCATCACATCCATCTTATGGAACTTCGTCCCAGACCCCAGCTCCAAAACAGAAGTTTGGCTGCTGTTAAATAGATTTCCTAATGGACAACATTTCTCTTGCAAGTTCAGTATTCGTTCCTAACTGGATACTCTACCACCAGATTGAGGTGAGGATGGCCAGGCTAATTTCCTCAGGCACAAATGTTTTTCTTAGCTTTTTGGTTCATGAACTGCCTACTTTCTGGCCATGGGATTAAACAAGAAAATATTATTTTGTAAACGTTATGTTTTTCTCCTTTACTATGTGTAAAATTATTTTAAAATTGTACTAAGTGTTTGGGATACAGGAGAGAAGAAGATGCAGCTGAAAACTAGCTTCATCATAGCTTTGTGAAAAACAACACTGGGGAGAAGAATAGAGAACAGGAGAATCAGGAATTTCAAAGAAAAGAAAAAGGTTTGCTCTAGTATCCCTAAATGATCTCCAGTAAATTCTCTTTTTCCTAAAAAATAGATAATTAAGAACTTTTAAAAAACTAACCTCTAAGAGAAAATACACCAATAAAGAAGAATATATATAAAAATAGATTAAAAAACATATTTCTTCTGTATAGCACAGGGAACTATATTCAATATCTTGTAATAACCTTTACTAAAAAAATAATATGAAAGTGAATATATGTATATACGTGCGTGACTGGGACATTATGCTGTATCCCAGAAACTGACACATTGTAACTGACTGTACTTCAGGAAAAAAAAGTTTCATGAGTGAGCAGGGAAAAAAGAAAAAAAACTTGGAAGACGTAACACTTAAGATCATGGTGCAGGCTTCACTCTAATCTTAACTTTATCCTGTTTATTTCACTCTTCTAATGGGTTCACATTTTAGGCTGAACAATGACTGCCTTCAGTTCATCTCAAATCTGTTATCATAGTCGATCAATTTAATTTATTTCAGCAGATTATATTCTATTAGGCAATAACTATAATTAGTAAATGATTAAGGGCCTCCAGAAACTTTCCTAAGTGTTTTATATGTATTAAGTAATTTACTCTCCAATAATCTACATGCTATAAATATTATCATCATTCCCACTTTACAGATAAGAAATCTGAGGTACAATGAGGTTAAGGAACTTGCCGAAGTCTGTACGTCCTTTGTGCGATGGAGCCAGGATTTGAACCCAGGCAATCTGTCATCAGAGTCCACACTCAACACTATAACCATGTACATGTCATTATGTACATATAAACGTTGTCTCAATGGTTCTAACTAAAAGTTAATGCTTAGAGAAATAGAATGCACACACTGTACAACAAATGCAAAAATCTGCTTATAAAATTCTCATCGCACAGCTGCTTTGCTTGCAGAACTTTGGCAATCCTGGCAAATAAGGCAATTTTACGTTTCACATTTCATGATTATTTCCACTTATTTTATTCTCCAAGCCAGTTCCCCTTCTTGTGTTAACAGGAAATGTAAATTTGTCATACTATTTAGCAGTGTTTTTTTAAAAAAGCATGTTTCATGGAACATCTGTCTTCAAATCAAATATTCAGATTCTAGGTTTCCACACTAAAACTGCATCAAGATTTGGAGTGGAGTCTAGGAATCTGTAATTTTACAAGCTCGTCTGGTGTGTTCAATGCTTCTAGAGTTTGATTTAGAAGCTGCAGGGCTTCCTGGCCAGGTTTCACTGAATCATTTCTATTTGCTCCGATTTAGACTAATTAGTTAGAATATATTAACTTTCCACTCTCTGGTCCTAATTATGTATCTAAGAAATACAGCTTCTTTTAAGTCATTCATACAGCCTTGACCTCTCCTGTCCAGATCACAAAGGAAAATAAAGAAAACTCACATGCTTGTGTTCAAACCTTGATTATCCAGCCTCTAATAAGTGAAAATATCACCCTCACTGCCTGAGCGGATACATCATTTATAGTTCCCTCTTCAAGCACTTTTTAATGTTAATTTACCTTGAATCAATTCTTAGCTAAGCACTGGGTTCTAAATATTTTATAATCTGTTTTCTGCATTTGTCTTAAATCTAGACTTTTTCCTCCTAGTGATTCTTCCAAGCAAAACTTTAAAAATTGCTCTGAAATGTTTCAAAGTACTCTAAGCAAAATAGTTTCCCACCAAATTTATATCCATATTACATTGCCGAAGTAATTTCATTCTTGCTTAGCCATAGTTAAAGCTAACTCGGAAGCCAGAGGTTGTAACAACCAACCAGGTTACTGAACCACACCAGATTAAATTCCTCAAAGCAAGGCTTTCTGTACCTTGTCCAGTTGATACATGCAGTAAGTGATGGATGCTAGGATCCCTAACAACCACTGGGGGAACAGTCAAAGCAGATGTTATAATTAAAATTTGAAAAGTAACACTGCAAAGACATACTGAGAGACAGTTGTAAACGATGTAGATTATTGGTCAAATGCTAAGAAAGATTAGAAGAGAAACAGATCTCCTTGGTAATATTCAGAGTTAAAATGGTTAATTTTGAAAAGGGCCACTGGACAAAATATGAGGCATGACTGAGTGAAAATAGAGCTGGGTAGGAACACAATTCCCACAATCAATTAGAAAATGTCACAATATAAGAATATATTTTGTAAACCCTAAAGCCTATAATGGCTTCATTATCATTTTTATGCACAGAAAAAACAAATAGTCAAATGTCAATTTTTTCAAATCTAGCATACATTTGTATTTCACTATTGGTCATATTTCTAATTTCAAAGAACTGTTTTATGTTTTCGATTGCATTGAAATATCATAGTTGCAAATACTGATTAAAATAGGGTGACTTCTCTGACACACTTGCAAGTCTTTTAGGTGGCGATCTGGGCAAACGGTTATGAGATTTATTTACAGACACAGAGTTGTGAGAGACTTCCTCATGGCGAGGCAAACTTATTTTTCCTCAAAAGACTACATTTTACATCAGTGGTAAATGTAAATCATGTTATATCAACCTGAAAAAGATTACTCCACTATACTGTTAATATTAGTACTTTACATTTTGAATGTATCAAAATGTATATTCAAAATGGACATTTTGAGCCTAGAAATTGGTGCAAAATCCCTTAAAAATTCTCATTCTATCTCCTGTACCTGAAATATTTTTGGCTATATCCAGGAATATAATCATATTGAGTTACATTAAAGCAATGTGAATATTCTTGTTAATTAAATGAACTATCTGGGTTAAGAAAGTATTCAAAATAGGTATTTATTATAACATAATTTTAAAACTGACGGACATCATTAAAAACAAACAATTCCCTGGTAAATTTTGCATTTATCCTCAGGATTCAATCTCAGACTCAATTCACTTTTCCCTAAGGGTCCAAACTTTAAAAGGTACAACTCTGACCTAGCTATTCAAAGCCGTCTTTCTTTTCAGAAGCCACTTGCCTATTCTTCGACCTAAAGCTTCTTTGAAGTCATCAAGCCCATTCTTAGCCGTCTCTGGGACTTAGGTTTAAGTAGAACGTTTATGAATTTCTAACTGATTCCTCTTTTAGCCTCTGATTACTACCAATCCAATCCTACCACAGACATTACAAACAACGAACACTAATTTTTTGGTCAAGAGTCCCAACTGGACTGACACCTACTCAAACGTGTGGGTCCTTTATTTTGCAAAGCTCAGTGCCTTGCTCTCCACTTTCTTCATTTGGCTGAACTATGATGCCTTCTCCTTGGTAGAGAAATCTTGGGCTAATCATGGTTTATTTGGAAAAGAAGGTACTACCTTCAATGGCCAGGGTATCTGAGGGTTATGATTAAGACATGCCCTTAACACAGGTCCTAGTCTTTCTTTAAGCCAGTTTTACTGAATTAAGTAACAATTTAGTAAGTAATCTATATTTATACTTCTGAAAGCAATTCTCAATTTAGATTTTTTTTAATTACTAAATTCTTTTTTTCTTTCTTCCTTTCTCCCTCCTTGCCTCACTATGTGAGATTCTGAGAATAACTTGCTAAAGGAAACACAGCTGGTCAATAGCAGAACTGATTTGTAAATTCAAGTCAGTGCATTTTCTACTACATTATGACGCCCATTTAAGTTTATTATAATGTATGAACCTGAAATAATTTGAGAGTCACAAAACTGTGTTACTGATAGTAAGTGCATAGAAAGATATCAGTAAATATGTAAAGCTTCATTTAAAACTGTGAGTTGATATGTCACCAAGGGTGGAGAGGAGGGATGGATGGGTGAGTTGGGTGGGTGGAGAAAATAAGAAAGAGCTATTCAGGAAGAGGAACTTAATTCCTGCATAAAATCAGGAATAAGAGAGGTGTGTCCTGAGACTGTGAGGAAACTGAAGTCTATGGTGGGAGGGGGCAAAGGGGAAGAGAGAAATAAGAGAGGAAACTGGCTAGATCAGTTAAAGGAGCCCTCCGTCTGGAGAGCTCTGTAAGTCTGGCAGAGAAAGTTAAACTCACTACATGATGGTTGTGAACCAATGTGCTTTTTTCAGATAGGAGTATTAGGGGAAAGTGCTTCAAAGAAACAGGTACTTGGCAGTGGACTGTGTGATAGCTTGAAAATAGAAAGGCTGAAGTCAGCCAGTCTGTTGCCAGATCAAGATGTGAAAAGGATTTGGACCCAGTGGCAATGGAGTGTGAAGCAAAAGAGAGGTCAGGACTCAGGGCTATACAGACATAAAAAGGAAATGAGAATAAACTGTTTAAGATAGAACCCTATGGTTTCAATCAAGGGGACTGGAAGAATATGGAATTTAAAGGATAACTTGTTTTCAAAAATAATGTTAAGATAAAGTCTAATGTCAAATTACAATTTAGTGATGTCAAACTAAATACTTTATTTCTAATATAAATGCTTTTTTGTTGAATGACCTATTTCTAAGCCACACAAGTTTTATTTTAATCCTCAATATCAGAACTTTCTGAGACTGTGCTTATTAGATAAATATTCAACTATAGAGCCACTTTATCTCTTAAGAGTAGGATTCTTTTCCTGTCCTAAAAGAAGAAGTAGCTACTGTGTCAAAAATAAGTAAAGCACTTCATGTTTTCATAGAACAAGCTGGTATGTTGCTCATACTGGGAGGCGACTAATTCTGACCTTCAGAATAGCTTGCCAGCTTATACATAAGGCAGCCCTTCAGCTACCAGGCTTTGAAGTAAGCATGCCTAAGGCATTGCTTCTCAAAGCAGTTGAGTGTTGCTGGAATCACCAAGAATTATAAAGATCATGTTTCCATGTCCCATTTCATAGATAGTAAATCAAAATTTATTAGAAACACAGATTCAATGAGTAGCAGAAATGGGACTGGGATTCAGATTTCTGACTCTGGATTCAATATGGTAGAATCTTCTACACGGAACATTGTTAGCAATAGATGCAAGAACTTGGATGCCAGGAACAGTTCAAAGTGATTTTACATCTATTACCTCATAAACACTGTCCAAAGCCCAATGAGTTAGATACTACTACGACGCCTCGCTTTCAGGGAGGAGCCAATGAGACACGTAGTTAGAGTAACACAGCTAGATACGGTCTGAATCCCTCAGTCCAGGGCACATCCTAGTGAGGACCGGAGCTGGACTTTGAAGCCAGGTTATCTGGTTCTGGAGGCTGTGCCCCTACTGCCTCTCAAGTCTTAGCCCCAATTCTGTTCTTTCCAAGTAGTGCACATACCAACTTTAAAACAGAGAAGAGCAACCATAAGGAAATGAAATAATAGAACTGCCCATTACTTTTTGCTTCTTCAAAGATGATCTTTAGTTTTTGGCAAGGTCCTTTGATCATTAAAAGCTTGAGACAACTGGCATTACAGTCTCTCGCCATTGTCAGGGGTGGTAGGTCATTCAACCAGGAAAAATAACTGAAAAAAAAATCTTTCTTACCCTGCTGTTCCCAGGACCCGCGGGGGAGTGAACTGTGTGAAGGAGAGACCTGAGCGGTCCAGGGCTCTTGTGGTTGCTAAAGTGCAAACAAAGAGGCTGTGTTTCAATAATGAAGGGGGTGGACAGCGGCATCAACCACTGTAGGGAATTTAAATGAGAGAAGAGGATTATTGGATTTGGGAATTAGGAGGCCAGGCTGTTAGTGAGTTTTCAAAGAGCAATTTCACTGGAACGGAGACTGCAGAGGGCCAAGGAATGCACATGAAGCTGTAAGGGCGTGCCCGCTCTGCCACTTCAGTTTATAAATGTATAACAAAACTAGATTCCTTTTAAAATATCCAGTTTGCAATATTGAGGTAGACTGTAAATATTTATATCAGTTTTAAAACCTGTTTATTTAATACATTGTTACTGTTTAATAAGCATGGAACAAGTATCAAAAAAGTATAAAAAAGTAAGCAGTGAGAAGTCATCTTCTCTTCCATGTCTACCATTTGCACTGTTACCATCTTTTTCTATGGGTAACCACTCTTACTGTTCATCTTTTTTTTTAAACTGAGGTACTTTTTTTAAATAAGGAAAACATATACATTTCTACACGATGGTAGTGTACTGTAACATTTTGGACTTGTTTTTGCTCTCCATGAAATGCTTCTTAAAGACCTTTCCATGTCAATATATGACAGTTTCCTTATTAGTTTTTAATATTTGAATAGTATCCCATTATGAATACAATAAGCTTTATTTAACTGGTTCTGTGTAGATAAAAATTAGATTGTTTGAACAATAAATGCTAGAGAGGGTGTGGAGGAAAAGGAATCTTCCTACATTGTTGGTAGGAATGTAAACTGGTGCAGCCACTATGGAGAACAGTATGGAGGCTCCTTAAAAAACTAAAAATAGAGTTACCATATGACCCAGCAATCCCACTCCTGGGCATATATCCAGAAAACACAAAAACTCTAGTTCAAAAAGATACATGTACTCCAATGTTCATAGTAGCACTATTTACAACAACCAAGATGTGGAAGCAACCTAAATGTCCAACAGATCAATGGATAAAGAAGATGTGGTATATATACACAGGGGAATATTATTCAGCTATAAAAAAGAATGAAATGGTGCCATTTGCAGCAACATGGATGGACCTAGATATTATTATACTAAGTGAAATGAGTCAGAGAACGATAAATATCATATGATATCACTTATCTGTGGAATCTAAAAAGTAATACAAATGAACTTATTTGCAAAACAGAAACAGTCTCACAGATGTAGAAAACAAACTTATGATTACCAAAGGGGGAAGGGAAGGGAAGGATAAATTAGGAGTTTGTGATTAACAGATACACACTACTATATTTAAATCAGAGAAATAACAAGGACCTAGTGTATTGCACAGGGAATTATATTCAGTAGTTTGTAATAACTTACAATGGAAAAGATTCCAAAAAAGAATATATATATGTATACGTACATAACTGTATCACTTTGCTATACACCTGAAACTAATACAAAATTGTAAATCAACTATACTTTAGTTAAAAATATAAATTAAAATAAACAAAATTAAAAATGCATACTTTTATAAAAAAATTAGGTTGTTTAAAAATGTTTGTCACACAAACAGAGCTGTATTGGTCCATATATACATCTCTGTACATATTCCATTTACATAAATGCAAGTAAATCTCTCAGGTAAATTCCTGGAAGCAGAATTGCTGGATTGATGAATTAAATCATTGCCATATTGGTATACATGCCAAAGTGCCACTCATAGATATTGTACCAATTTGCCATCCTGCAATTAATCTGCGAGAGCACCTGTTTTCTACACCCTCACCAATACTGTGTTACCAGATTTTGAAATATTATTTTGCAAATCTTATGGGTAAAATATGAGATCTCAATATAGTTTTCAAGTATATACTTCTTATGAGTAAAGAATATAATTTTATATATTCAAGAGCCATTTGTACATAGTGTTTTGTTTTTTATAGTAATATCTGGTTTTAGTGCACCAAGATTGCTACTTTTTGGAAACTATTGCTGTTTTAGTCATGGTGAATATCCCATAGGCATTTGGGAAGAGGACCTAACCTCTGTTTTCAAGATGCAGAGTTTGATATTTACCTATAAATTGTATTATTTAGCAGACATATACTAGTTTTTGCATTATTAGAAACACTAATTTATAAATTACAAATAATACGTAAGTATATTACTTAGCATATATATACACACATATGTTATATACATGTGATATACATATATATATGTATATATGTATATATGGTTTTTTTGTCTGTCCAATTCCAGTTGTGGAGAAATAGTAGTAAATTTGTCTCTTCTTATTAATACGTTTCTATTTATCCCAGGTATTCCAGTAGTTTTTGTTTGATAAATGATGAAATGATGATGCCCTGATGGTGCCCTGTTGTTTATTTGGTAGATATTTTCACTACTTTATTTTTGTTCTAAGCTGGATGCTCCAGCATTGTAATGTGTCTTTTCATTTTGATTTGCATGCTTTAGCATTATAACATGTTTTTATTCACTTGTTTAATGTTTTTTGTCCTGCATTCAATCTGGTTTGACATTAAGATTATGACCCCTGCTTTTTTGTTTGCATTTGTGTAATACAGCTTTGCCAGTCCTTTTATTTTCAACTTTTGTTTTAAGCATGCTTCTTCTATATAGGGTCATGTACTTCATTTACATTTATGATAGTTGTGTACTACGTGGATTTTATTCACATAGACTATTAGCATCTTTAGATTTGTTCAGTGCACAACATGCTAAAGTCTATTTGAGCCCTTTCCAGAATGGAATTGGGTTTTGCTTTATGTTCTAATCTGAATTTTTTTCTTTTAATAGGTGGATTTAGAGGTCCAAAACATGCACGTTTACTCTTATATCTATTATGTTGCCTTTATGTTTCCTTCAATCATAATTATCATCATAATCATCATTTTATCTTTGAATGTGTTGTTTTCTTTTGTGCTGTTTCATTAGATCCCTAGTAAGAAAAAAATAATGAACTTATCACATATTTTCCTTCCTATTCATCTTCTCTCTCCTCTATACAACCTTACATTAGTCAGCAACATTTTTTTTGTTTTTCATGCTATTAAGATGCGCATATAATTCTATTACTTTGTCAATTTTGAAACCCTCTTGACTTGCAGTGATTAGAGAGAAGTCAATCAGTATATTTAATGTCTCCTGCCTTCTTTCCCCTTCCAATTCTTGTCAGTGACATTTCTAAATTATAGGATATACAATATTTACATTCTGATGTGTCATGTAAACACTTATTAATATTATTTAAGTAATATTGTTAAATATATTCAAAGTGCATCACCTCCTGATGGCTAAATTTACTCTCTTGTAGTTTCCCCAAGAAGGGTTCACTGGAATAAGAATCTCCAGTTTCTTGCATGTTGCAAACTATTTGTCTGTGATCTTTATACAGTTTGGCCAGATAAAGAACCCTTGACTCACATTTTTTTCTTTAAAGGATTGTTTAGATCACTGTCTTCTGATAGTACATGTTGTTGTAAAGGCTGAGGAAACCTAAGTTTTGCCCCCTTTTTAAGTAACACAATCTTTTTGGAATTATGCAGAAAGATCTTTATCTTTGTAATCTGGCATATTACCTAGATTATGTATCAGTACTGACTTTTTAACATTACTTTTTCTCAGCTATGGTGTGTTCTTTTAATATATACAGTCCTTTTTTTAAATTTCAAGAAAATGGTCTGGAATTGTATCTCTAAATATTTGCTTTTTGATTTTATCTTGGTTTTCTTCTTCAGGAACTCCAATTATGTGTACGTTGCATCACTTTTGCCTTTTTTTAAACTTATTTTCATCTATTTAATTTTTTTACTAGTTTTATCTCACCTTCTTTATTTTTCTCATTTCTAGTCTCTGTTTCCTACTATGGTTTCTACAGTGTCTATTTGTTCGCATATTCCTTCTCATATCATTTTTATTTGTTAACTTTACATTTTTCTTCTTTACCTAAGTTCTTTGAGCATAATTTCATCTCTTCCTGATCTTCTGCAATCTTTTCCCTGAGTTCTGCATTTTTGTTTTGTGGTCTTCCATCATAGAAGCAATTGCTTCATTATATTCTGTCCTTGTTTGCCTGTTTTATTTTAGTTCAGGGCAAAATTTTGGTCAATACTTTTCATTTGCTCAATGTCAACATTTTTTTTTCTGGGGCATCCATCTGTTTTCAAATTTACTGATACTGTCCTCTTTTTTCCTTTTAGTGTCTTCCTCTGGATATTGTGCTAATTATTTTTCGTATCTGTCTTTAAATGAGTTGCACCAGTTCTCTGCAAATTATGATTGTTACTTGTCTTTTGGATGAATTGCACAGCTATTTTCAAGAGATTCTTAGCTGCTGGGTAGAGTAGAATTACAGGATATTTATTTTTTGGAAGCTAAATGCTTTCTTCTAAGCTGCCACAAAAACAACTTATTCCCACAAATGTGATTTTTCATGTAGTAGACCTCCCACGCTTCTTTGAATGTGACTTGATCCTGAGGGACTTCTGGCATCAAGCTGCTCATCCCGTTTCTCTTACCTGCTATGCTAGTAAAGGGCATGTATACCCTATGTCTTCAGGAAATGCATTCTTCTGGGGGCTTTATTAAACCTGTAGCTGCTGGGTTCTCTCCCCAGCTTTCCTCCACAGTCTTCTGTGGCTTCTACATTCAGTCAGAAGGCTTAGACACTCTTAAGAATCTTTTGCAGTTTGTCTCCTAACTCCACTAAGAATGAAAAATTCTACTTTTGTAATTAGTTCTTCTGCTTATTTTGGGAGGAGAGGAAAGAATGTTCAGTTTATGTAGCTACAGTTCTCTTGCAAGTCTTTCTCTCACTCATCTATTCCAAATGATGAAAGAATTAGAGCATTACAACTTGCCTGTCTGTCTCTGAGTTTTGTGATTTTCAAAACTGTGGAGAGCAATACAAAAATGACCAAAAAAAGAGTCTACTTCCAGTTTCACATCACAGTTTTTGGTAATAATAACAGTTCCCTTCTCTGTTATGGTTCATGCTACATCTGTACAAAGGGCACTAAAGTAAATGTCATTTCCATTTCCCTTCTGTATTATTTCCTTTCCAGGAGTTTGGGTCTTTCTATCCTAAGGGGTCCAGGGATGTAAAGACTCCTTGGGGGTCTGGCTGTTTCTAGTAACTGCTAAGACAAACACGAGACACCTTCACTCTTTAGTGATACTAGCCATTGGTTCTTCTCTGCGTTTAACTCATGCTTCTGAATTTGTTATATAACATCCTGCAGGTTTGGCTTCTTGGCTCCTTTAGAACTCAACTTCTGTTTCTCTATTTCATTCATGCAGGCAAGAACAGCTGGGGCACCTCTGTTAACAGTCTCCAGGTTTGAACTGCAGACTAATGGAAGCCAAGACATCCTTAGATGTCTGCAACACATTTTCTCCTAAGATCTCTGACACAACTTGAATACTGTTTACATTCAGGGCAAAGTGCCAGACTCATCCAAGCACATAGCCATTTCCCTAGGAAACCATTTCATATGGATTTTTTTAAACACTGTTCTTTTATTGCTATTGAATGCCATCAAATATTTGTCTATGAACCAGGAAAAGAAAACATTTCAAGTCAACACACAGAAGATCCTCCTCCCAAAATGCCTGAGTCTGTGGGGGGCATTTAAATAGAACACATAGAAAAAAACAGTAAGTACAGAAATAACACAGTGCAGTGTTACCTTACAAAAGTTTTCCTTTTAACTTGACCTGGCTTGTCATCTTTGTACCCTAATCATATTTTAATCAGATGTAAAAGCACAATTATTAGCCAATATTTACCTAAACCCAGAACTCTGTTGTATATGAGAGCATCTTTTATTTTTACTCTTAGGGCATTTTAATGAATAAAAGAAAAGATGCTACTTTGCTCAACCTATTCACACATACCACCTATTGCCAGTTTTTATCATTGGATCTGCAGGTCCCCTTCAAACCCACTGCAGCATCATTCCCTGATAGGCGTGGAACAGAGCTAGAAATTTGTCAGTCTAAAATGGGTACTTTTAAAAAATCGTGTCTATTTAATGAAATTAAAATTTCCTGTCTCTATAGAGATTTGGTCTTTATTTCATCTTTATCAAAATATGAGTAAAATTCCATTGGCCTGGAGTCCCTGTCTCATCATTCTTATTTGTCATTCCTTTCCCTTCTGTTACATCAATCCACTTTTCATATGCATCCCTGAACTTGCTTATCTTTGTTTTCCATCTCCAAAACGTCAGTCTCCCTTCACTATTGCCAATATAGCTCCAAATACCTCTTCAGGGGAGCATTATTTAATTTACATCCATAATACTCATAACATTATTCTATCCCAGGGAATGTATCAATCAGGTATTAGGGGTCTAATATATGGGAGTTTGTTTAATATTAACTTGTTTAAGATAAATTACTATATAACAGAACCTGATTCAGGCTGATTAAACAGAAGTTGACTTACAAGCTATGGCTATTGAACGGCTCACAGAATTGTTGAAAGAGCTAGAGAATAAGACTCGAAGTTAAGCTTCTAGGCAAATGGCCAAGATTCTGCCAAAGAATCGGCTTAATGACAAAACTGCCACCAATAGTGCTGGTGCCCAGAATACCACACAAAACTGCTGCAGATGCTGCTGCCCACCAGTGCAATTTCTGCACAACAAAACTGACTTTGCAAACACTGAGACGTTACTACCACTTCCACCATTATCCCCACGGGCACCACCACCAAAGGATGTCCCAAGTTGGTTTGAGTTTAACACGCAGGATTTTTTGAAAGAATTGTCCTTGAAATAAGTACGTGTGCAAGGAGTGAGGGGAAAGTAGCAGTGGACAAAGGCAGAAGTCAAGCTATGACGTAAGCCCAAAGCAGACCTCAGCTGACAGCACAGCAGCCTTTGGAGCTAAAGGTTATACTTAGTTAGACCGAGATGGCAATATTTTTATACCCCTGTATTAAAACAGTCCTTGCATAGGAGCTACACTGGGAAGGGGCATGGCTTTAGGAAAGGTGGCTCTCTACAGCTGAGGCAGTCCCTGAAGGGACAGATAGCGGAAGGTTGTCTGCAAACAGTATTCTCAGCATCTAGGGAGACAAGCACAGTCCACCCTTTGCACTGCTTGGATTACATGCGTGCTGTAGCTCTGTGACTTTGAGTTCCTGATTTAGATCATGGAATAAAAGTGTGCCTCATTAGGACCGCTGAAAGGGATGCCTCATTTATATGCATTATTTCATTATGCCTCACAGGGGGCTTGATGAGGTAGATACCACTATTTCCATATTCTAGATCAGGAAACTGAAGTCACAGAGCTATTGCACGTCTGAACCGGGATTTCAACCTTTTCAATGCACTGTTCTGGAGTGAGGACCTAACTACATTAAGCACAATATTTTTCTAAATACACAGACACAAAGATTTGTCTTCAGTGAAGACTATGTGAATATATAGTACATACACTGAGATGCTACACTGGGTACACACATATGTTTTCTGCGCCAAATACACACACACGATGCTTTTAATCTAGCACCACTCCAATTTCATCTCTAACCCCTCACACCACTCCCATGCTTCATGACTTTGATAATTTTATATTGCATGTCTGGAGTCTCATTCAAATAACCTTAGCCCAGAAGTCTATTACCTCCTGCAATTTCCTTGATGGCCAATCCGCCACCTCCCATCTAAGTTTCATCTTGGTGCTCCCTTTGCATTTTTATTTTGCTTCTCTTTTAATACTTATCACAGAATAACTTTCATTAGAGGTAACCGTGTACATTCCTGTGTCTCCAGTAGCCTATGAGGCCCTTAAAGATTGGCATTAGACTGGATCCATTTCCCCTAGCACCTACGATAATACCTTGTTCATAGTAAGCTCCAAATGACTGCTTGTTCAACTGAGCTGCCAAATTTCCCAAGACTTCTCTCTAAGCAAACTGTATGTTTATATATGCAAATCACGTTATTTTATATTTAGTTCCGGTGGGCAGGTTGTACTGATCTGTTAGTGCTTCTCTAACTTATTGGAGATGAAGTTTGCTGGAAGAGAGCCTTCAGTGGGTCAACTCCATCTTTCTATCTCATTTCCGGAATTAATGACGCTTCTCAAGGAACATTCTAATATCAAATTCAGTTCACTGGCAATACTTAACTCTTTTTAAAAAGAATAATTGCTTCTTGCAGTGTTTTCAGGGGCAGACAGTCAAGCAGGGTGGATAAAAGCATGAACTCTAGAGCCAAACTCTCTGGGTTTGAACCCTGGCTCCTCCATCTGCTTGCCCATAACCCTGGGAAACTTACTTACCTGTGCCTCAATTCCTTCATTTGTAAAATAGGAATATTAAAAATACCCACCTAACTGAGCTCATATGAGGACTGAATGGGTCAATATAGGCAAATCACATAGAACATTTCCCTGCTCGTGGTGAAGTGTATACAGGGGTTGGCTATTATTAATATTCAATATACTTCCCTAAGTTCCTCCTCCCTTAATGGTAGATTCTTTTGAAACCACAGCTGACTATAGAATCTTTTCTCCATTCTCAAAAATTTTCAGAATAGCGTGGAAGGACATAACTATTTTTTAAAATATCTGAAGTATGGAAACAATCTATTTCAAATAAAGTGTCAGACCTAACACTATGCAAGACCCTGTAACTATAGACAGCTTAGGGAAATGTAAACAAAAAGGGAATCTGCTGTTTCATAAGTATTGTTATATTCTAATACAATTTCCACTTGTCTGCTTTTTGACTTTTATATTTTAAACTTTATATAAGATCCAGCTCACACCAAACAAAACCTCTTCTGTGTGTGTCTGCCTGTGTGTCTAGTACCACAGGGATCTCATATCTAATTACCATAAAACCAAATTAAGATGTCAGATTAGGTAAAAACAAATATTTTCTTCTTTAATAAAGTAGAGAGGCAATACCAGTTAACATATTTAAGTTTCCCTGCGTGATATAATTAACAGTTTAATTATCTCATAATTTGCCATTTTTAAGCCACAGTTCTGAATTTATTGTGCAATTATTTTACTTCACTTACTCGTAAAATGCTACAGTTTCTAGAGTGAGATGGCTTCCTTGTAGAATTTACTAGGAGCCATGCATAGTCTCTTTTGAACAGAACTGAATGTGTGTCATCCAGCCGAAGTAATGAGGGAAGGTGGGCAAGTTGAATGTAATTACCAAAGCTGGCAGGTGCCCAGCATCCTGTAGATGGCAGCCAGATGCTCTTATGAATGATGAGATTGTTGGTCTGTTTCTAGATGGATTGCATGCCATTGGCCTTGCCGAGTCATAAAATTATTTCCTCTTTTTCACTGGCCAAACTTGTAAAGATTACTCAGGCTTTTTGAAATGAAATTAGAGCATCTGGTGGGAGGTCATGTCAAGGACATTAGAGCAATCTGACACTGACATCTGTCACTCTATGTATGCCAGGTTTGATTGGGGGGATTTGGCCAGGTGGAAGATGTCCAGTGATTCCCTCACTGTTCTACACTTGTCATTCTGCCATGGGCATTGGCTATATCTTCACTTGTCACCCAAGTCAAAGAAGGTGATGCTCCCAGATAGAGGAGGGCCATACTGTAATCCAAGCAATAGAATTAGTTGAACAATCCTGCTGGAACCTCAAAACAGGTCTGCAAGGTGTATACTGAAATGTCAATTTAAATTCTACTTTCAGTTTGCAAAATACTAAACATATTTTAAAATGTAGTGAAATTGTTCAGCTGAAGGTCAACAGATTCACGGAAAATTGCCTATTGATGGGCCTTTAATGTACTCTGTTCTGGGAAAATATTACTCATTTGATCATTCAATCAGCAAATATTTAATAATGTCATTCCACACAGGGGGGACAGTATTTGGAAAGGCCTGGAGATGGAAGAGAACATGGCAGTTTCAAGAGGGAAAAGAGGCCATTATGTTGACCTCTAAGTCCTCTTAGAGAGTAGGCTGGGACTAAGAACAATAAGAAGAAATTTCAAAGTTTTAAACAAGGAATCGCTGATCATATTACATTTTTGATAGGTTACCATGTCACTTCTACACAAGATTACTTCTACACAATGTAGAGTACACAATAGGGGATGGGAAGGCAAAGAGAAAGTATGGGGAGAGACACTAGGAGGCTACTGCAGGGACCCAGCAAGAGGTGATGCCCTGACATAAGATGGTGGAAATGAAAACAAGTGGATGGATTGAAGAGATATTTAGGAGAAGAATAAGATTTAAGAGGAAGTGGATATGGGTGGTGGCCAGGCTGAAGGAGAAGATGCAGGAAATGCCCAGGTTTCTGACACAGGTAACTGGGTGAAAGGCAATCTTATTTATTGAGACTGGAAACAAGTCAGACATTTGGAATTCAAGGGAGATGTGGGATCTCTAGTAGAAATATCCAGTAGGCAGTTGTAAACATAAGTCGAAGTTCAGGAAGAAAGACTGCAGAGATCTTCATCTGAGCCTATGATGTGCTCACCACAGCTATTTTTGCATAAGGGAATGTAAAAGTTCCTAGGAAAATATTCAGTCTAGAAAAGAAAGAGATGAGGTCGAGTTTGTACAATGGACAATGAAGAAAGTATAGCAGAAAAAGGATAGTCGTTAACATAGTATGATGCCTATTTTCAACCCACCTCTTGACTAAGCTCTCCGGAGCTTTACATTAAAAATGTAATAGCCAAAAAGGGTGGTTTTAATGAAAGCTCAGTGGTGTCTTGAGATCAGAGTGTCAGCACCCCTGATGCCAGTTGAGTAAGCTGTGCTGACAAATGGCAAGCTTCAAGAGACATGGCAAGCTTCATGAGACCTAGCATAAATCTCAGAAACATCAGGCATTGGCAGGTCTTGGCTCAAATATCCATAGGCACTGCCAGCAGAGGGGTGTCTTCACAAAGATCACAAGGGACAGCAGAGCTTGGCAGACATGGGTAGCCTTGATTGGAAATACCGCCAAGAAAATAGCAAGTGTTGTAGAGTCACCAAGATGACTGGCTTGCGGAGGACTTGTGAACTTGGATATGTAGAATTACTTTAAAGAGAATTGGCGTGCCCTTGGATGTGGCGGTGCTAGAGCCAGAGACATCCTCTTTTGGCGATCTTATTTTTTACACTAGGCTGGGGCAACAATCTAATTGTTACTTCCTATAGTACATATTGAAAAGCCATGTTTTAAAACTTGTTTGTAAAAATAAATTTTTTATCTTACGCTTCTAGTTTAAAAGCCTAAAGTTGTTGCTTTTTAAAAAATATGGATCCTAGTCCATTGTTCTCTTAGATCAGTGGTTTTAAATGGAAAAGTGTTTCTCTGCTTTTCCTTAGAATCAAATGGGAGGAATTTTGCTAATTATGGTTATACAATTATTTTTCATATCAGGGATAATACTCAACTGAAGAAAGTCTTCCCACCATGAGTGAAAAGTGAAAGATGTGCTTCCCTAATTTAGATTTTAATTTCACCTGATCATTAATTCATTTTCACACATAAACTGTGTCTTGTCAAATTAATTAATTAGAGCAATTGCTTCTGGTCTCATGTGCTGAACATTATATGAAGTTGGAGATGTGCTATCAAATTATGTTTTTAACTTGGTAAGAAGCAATATCTGGTGATAAAACTTGCAAAGAGAAATACGAAGCTGCTAACTTGGAATTAAAACACTCAAAAACTTCAAATTGCATCATGCCACCATTAGGCTTTACACCCAGGCTTTGAATCTAGGCTCTGCTACTTTGCAATCAAGTTACTTTGCCCTCTTTGAGCTTTAGCTTTCTCTTGGGTAAAATTAATATAGTACTTGGAAAATATTAAATCAATGTGCTTTTATTCTTCTATAAATCAAGTTCCCCTGAGGCCACCTCCATAAGGAAGAGGATATGACATTGGGGGAAGTCCTTGAGATATAATTATAAGAAAGAAAAGAAAGCATTTCTGGTCCTAGAAGAGGAGGAGGGAAAGGGAAAAGGTTGTGAGACAAGTGGTCAGGCAGTTCTCTAAATTCCAAACTAATCCCCTCATGTGCACTCCCAAGATTCAATCCTCAACTACATACGGGAAAAGCAGTGATTTGTTTTTTAAAAGAAAGATGATTATAAGAAAAAGCATTAATCCAACTTCCTTATTCAGGCTAGAAGACTTCTCACAGGAAACCGAAATGAGTCAGTCTTGGAATAAAAATGGTGGCTGGATGATGGAGGAGATCCCTGAAATGAATGCACTGAATGAGAACTTCACCCAAGCCATAGAGAGAGCCACGGTATGGTGAAAGCCACAGTTGGGCAGAGGCCGCAGAGGAGATGGCCAAGCATCCTGGGAGTGTTGCCAATGTGGACTTGGACACCAGAGCCTGTAATACCTGAGAGCCCAGCATAAGTGCCTGCTCACCAAGGTGAAGTCCCATCTCTACCGCAAGAAGGCACTTAACTCCCTTCTTTATCTGGAGGCCATCCTGAAAAGGAAGAGATGGAAGAAACTATGGAATACAGAGTATTTAAACCTTCCACAAACAGGAGTAGTGACATACTGGAAAATACTGAATTTCTTTTATTTAGTAAGTTGTCTCTATTACCCTACCCCACCCTTACTACAGATTGAGGCCGATTAGAGTTGAAATTAGTTATGGAACATTTTAAGATATAAACACATTTTGGTACTGAGTCAAATGCATAAATTGCCAACTATAATTACTTAAAAAAAAAAAGCACAAGCACAGCCCAGCCAGAGCCAATTTCAGTATCTCAAATATTTGTTAAATGTATAACAAAGGCATGTTTTATTCACATTTTTCCAGCTGTATTGAGATATAACTGACATATAAGACTGTATAAGTAAAAGATATACAACCTAATGATTTAAAATATGTATATATTATGAAATGATTGCCATAATAAATTTAGTTAATACCCATCACTTCACAGAGGTACAATTCTTTTTCTTGTGGTGAGAACTTTTAAGATCTACTCTAAGTAACTTTCAAATATACAATCCTGTATGGTTAACCACATTCACCATGTTGTACGTTACATTCCCAGAACTCATTTATGTTGTAACTGCAAGTTTGTACCTTTTGACTACTTTCACCCATTTCCCCCACCTTCCATTTCATTCACATTTAACATATATTTGTTGAGTTATTAAGTGTAACAGGCCCCCTCTGATAGATACTAGAGATAACATAGATAGGCAGGCACCGTAACGTGGTCCCTGACTTCAGTGGTTTGTAATACTATGCTGCAGGGGAGAGTTAATTCAAGTTGACCATCAGAATGAATTAATGCCTCTGGTTCTACTGGCATTCCTAAGGTATCTCAGTGGAGGAAAAAAAAATTATCTGAAAAGGAAGAAAGTGAAGAGAAGCAAAGGTAGACATGGAGCATGTCAGTAACTATTACCCCAAGAGTCTTTCTAGGACATTTTGTTACCCACTCTGCCTATGCTCATGCTTGACCTAACTCTGAAAGGGAATTTAATGGGGACAAAACTATGAATGGCAACAGCATGGCTCCCGGCCTTCTCATGAGCTGACTCAATGTGCCCCAAGGTGATTTGCTTTGTTGGCAAAACCACATCTTTTGAGGACTAAGCAAATTCAAGGCTTTTGCTGCTTGTAATCTTGGTTACTAAAAGCCAGTCCCAGTTTTTGCTTTTCAAATTCAACACAACCCCACAATCTTATAATTCAAAAGTTTTGTACTTTACAGCAATATTCTCAGACATTCTACTATGTAAGGAGAACAGGAGGAAGGATGACAAAACGCGTTCATAGGAGCTGTTATTGATTCCCAGGCTATTTCACGTGCCTAATCACAAACCATATAATACAACAGTGAGGTTCTTAGAGATGAAATGACCAGGGTTCATTAATAATTTAATGATTTTTAAGTTGAAATATTGTGAAAGAAACAAACGTCAAACACAGATCCCAATTCCTCAAATTATCTGTAATGAAATTCCAGTGAGTTCATTTAAAATTTCTGTAGGTGGTATTGAGGTTTGATCCAGTAGAATACAGTGAGGGTGGTGTGGAAATTTCCATAGTTTGAGCCAAGGAATTGGTCAAAAGAGAATTTATAAACGAAAATACATTCTTGTTCTAACACAAGACTTTGGGTATGTGGAGATGCTTCCTTAATTTGGTTGCAGTCCAGGGACTTGAGAAGTATTATTTATCTATTGAGTCATCAAGGGCTTCCACTAAGAGGCTCATAACTCATCCCAGGAAGTTTTGGGGAAATTATTTCATAGCCAAGTTCCATATAAGCTATACCATGCATAGCAGTGATAACCCAATGCCAGTAGTCACCTAAACATAGTTATGAATTCATAATTCTAGGAAACAGTGCCATTCTCTGAATTTGCCAGGCTTTCTTATATAAACATACTAATCCCTCTGATTGAAATTCTTCTTCCTTCTCCCTGAAATGGCTTCTCCCCTCCTGCCCCAGGTAAAGCTTCTTCTCATCCTTCCACTTCACCTCACCTATCTTCTCTGGAGAGGGCTCCCCGGGCCCTTTCTTTTTCTGTCCTCCTTTGGCATCTTCTAACCAACTCCAGCAAATCATTTTTAATGCTGCATTCCAGTTGTTTGCTGGCATGTCACTTCTAGGCTGTGAGCAACCTGAAGACAGGGATGGACCATTCTTTCCATCCTCATAATGCCAGTGCCTTGCAGAGTGACTGGCATATAGGAGGGACTCAATACATATTTATCTAACTGATTTTTAAAGTATTGAAAGTGAGTCAAACCAGCTCAGTAGGTATCAATTATAAAAATAGTTTTATATTCAGGTTCTTCCTCCTGCACATCCTTCTGGTGGATTGTAGGACCACCATATTATTCACTTAGAAGGTTCTGCCCAGCAGGCGACATTCCGGCCCGTGTTGATAAACAGTAGGAGTTCACCAGCGAGACAGGGAGGGAAAGAGGAACTTGGTGAAACGACTGTCACACATACAGAGGTAGTGGTGGAACATGGAGCAGGAAATAGATCTTGAATTTCATTAAAGGAATTTTGATTTGATTGTGGGCATTGAGGAGCCACTGAGGAGTTAACTGTATTTTCATTTATTTGAAAAATAAAATAGAGACTATAAAGGGAGAACATGTTTAGCAGTAAAGATACTATTTGCTTTTCAAACAGTGTTCATCTTGAATAAATTATAGGAAGACGAAACCACTGTTGATCAGGGGGCCGCATCCAGCATATATATGTCTTTTCTTTTGCCGACCAATGTTTGAAATAAAATAGAGCAAATTTAAAATTCAGAGGATTTCACATAAAAATCCAGATTTCTGAAATCTCTTTAAAAATTTGGAAATTTGGTGACGCTTTGCTGCTCTGTCTGTATGTCCACACAGCAACACCCTTGGGGAAGCAATAAAGTGGAGCAGTAAAGATTGTGGGCAGTAGGGCCAAACGACTACTGTCTACTTTACGGGTTCTTAAACTTAGTATAATGCATACTTAAAGAAATTTGAAAATTACTTACTGTATACTTTAACCCCTATATCAATCAGCAAATAGAAATTCTAGTCTTCTTGTCTCCTTGCCCAGTTTGGTTTTCAAGCACCTTCCTTTCCAATTACAATACACCAAAAATTTTACTAAAGACACACTCCTCCCTTCTTACCAAACCATTTCAAATGTAGTTACGAAGCAAAGGAGTTCTCTTTGGAAGCAAAGGGGTGAATTACCTCACCTAATCTCTTTTTGTCTGTAATTGTGAAACTCATGCTCCATGTAAACAAATGGCACCCTAGAACTTGAATAATTAACCAGTACATAATTCCTAGTCTTGATCCTTAATCATGACCTCTAACCACACATCCAAGAACTGAAAGGGAGTAGGCATGAAAGCCTTTAAACACCTGGAGAGAGATTTCATGTAAATATAAGGTACTATTCATGGATACCACACCTTAAATAATTTTCTCCTTTCAACAGGAAAGAAAATGAAATATAGCCCTACCCCAAAAAGCCCGCTGATCAACCTGACCACCAGATGACACCAATAATAGGCTTAAGAAGGTTAACATAGCTATTTGGAATAATTAGGAGGCTTGATTGTTCAGTGAGTCGAGTTTAAACAAGATTTAACTTGGTATTAAACTGGTGTCTATTTAAAACATAATTTTTGAGACTCTTTATTTACTGTGAATATAATAGCAGCTGAGTCAAACCCCCAAGGAAGGGGTACCACCCATACCTGTGGGAAGCGAGTCCTTTGTATTCCAGTTCTTTTCTGACCTCCAGAAATGTTCTCATTCAACCAAGAGTCAACTCAGGCTTGGTCAGCGGAGCATTCCTCTTAAGGGTGTGCATACCGTTGTCAGTATAACAAAGTTAAATGAGCATGTACTGGAGTCCAGCTGCCCATGTTCACTACCAATGCCATCACTTAGTAGACGTCCAAACTTGGCCAGATTACATAACTTCTTTGTGACTCAGTTTACCCATTTGCAAAAGGAAGAGAATAACGTTATCTATCTCTTAGGACTGCAAGGATTAATCAGGTGATCGATGTTCAAGGTCTTAGCATGTAACACATGCCAAGTGCATAAATATTTGCATGAAATCCCTCCAGTAGAATGCAAGCAGTTTGCAGACTGGGACCAGTGCCCATAGCGGGTGTTTGCTAAATATTTATTAAATAAACATCTACTATTTTTCCATGGTCTCTATAGATTTAGACTGACAATTATATGGTGTTTATTACATGCTAAACACTGTTCTAGGTGCTGTACAAATATTCACTCATTTAATCCTCAAAAGATACCTATGAGGAAGGTATTAAGATAATCCTATTTTTCAGAGGAGTAAACTGAGGCACAGTGCAGATCATTTATCTGAGGTCACTCTGTTTTTAGCAGGGACTGAACCCAGAGAGTCTAGCTCCTGCGTGCATGCTGCACTAGGCAGAACATCTCACAATTCACTGTGCATTAAAGTCTCCTGGAGAACTTGTGAGAAGTACAAATTCCAGAGCCCAGCCTCTGACATGCAAGCACAGGAGGTCAAAGGTGGGATCCAGGAATTACCATTTCTTCCAGCACCCGGGAGGCTCAGTGCTGGTCTGTAACCCACGCTTTGAGAAACCACTGGACTAAGGTGATGACAAAACCGTAATTTGATTAACTGATGATTACACAAAGTGAATGGCAGAAATGAGAATAAGCCAAGCTTTAGATCAGCATGATGCTTAGATAATAATACTCAGCCCCAAGTAATGCCTTTGTCCTGTTCTGGAATCATGCTTGGGCTTTGACACACCTCTGGATGAAATGAAAGTTAAAAGAAACTATCACACAGTCAAATGATGGAGCAGCAGCAAAATGCCGATACTGAACACTCAGCCAAGAGGCAGAGCAACCTGTCCGTGTGCAGACAGAAAACCACTACAGCTCCGACAAGAGGCATCTGACGTGCTGCCGCTGCTCTTCATTGTAGGGAAATCAAGCCTTTCATTTAGTCATATTTAGAAACCAGCTGAAATTCGGTGTCCATGCTACACATTTAAATGGAAGAATGTAGAATATACTTATACAGTAAGGATCACATAATCAAGCTTGATTTCTGGCAGAATAAAAAATAAATAATAGATCTTTGATTTCAAAACGCTTATTTTTATGCTTTTAATGTTCTAAAACTGGGATATCGTCAGCCAGGAAAATGCAGAAGGCTGCAAATAAGAGAAGAGTTTATTTGGGGTCTTAGGAATTGCAATTTGGGAGACACAGACTTGGGCAAAACTGGAAGAGTGTTCCGGGGAAGAGAATGAGTCTGGGGCTTATAAAGGCAAAAGCTGCAAGGTTGTTAAAGTTGTCTAGCAAGAATTATGACTGACCCTGATGCAAGAAAGGAAATACTTGTCCTTAAGGGATAGGCTGTCACAAGTTATTTTAAGGAAAGCGTCCGATAAATAGATAGGCTGTTTCTGGAACATTGTGTCTTCCATCTGGGCTGAGACGTGCATAAGTCATACTTCCTTAGCGGCCTCCCAGCTCCATTTCAGAGAACTCTCTTAGCAACACCAACTCCATTTTGATTTTCCTTTCACAGTATGTCTTATGACCAACGTATTTATTAAACAAAGTAGTATTTTTCCCTCTCTATTCAAAATGAGATCTTAGAATTGAAGAAATACAGTGACTTACTTTTGAATCAGTTTTTAGATGGCACAGATTACTACATACATATATATACACGTATGCTTTATGTAATGAAAGTATTATGAACATATATATATATATATATATATATACCTAAAGCATTATTTTAAATTAAAATCAAAAGAAAATTGCTGCCCACTATTATTTTTGTTTTAAAAGCCAAACAAACTCGACAATATCTTTAACATGTAGATCAAGATTCGAATTTCAAAACATAGGGTAACTAGTCAAAAAATGAGTTCATTCAACGTGATTTCAATTTTCTGCTGGTGGACATATGCGAACTATAAAGACTCTCTTTCTCCTATGCTTTCTCCAACCCCCAGACCTCTCCCAAGAATGATATAGTGGATTCTCCTGAGAATGTTTAGTCAGAGAAGATAAGTAATGAAATTGATAGATACTTTTTTTCTCTTTCTGATATTTTTAATATATTGGATGAGTGTCACTATGGGGCAACTTAAAATTTAAAAATAACAGGAAAGAAAAGACAGGGGCTATGGGGACAAGACATTCTCTAAACAGTGTTCCAAAAAACCACCGCTGAATCATTGGGCTGTGTGAGAGCTTTATTAAACAGCTGACAAAGGAGCAACTGAATGAATGCTTAAAAGTTATTGTTTATAAAGAAGTAATTTAAGACCCCTTGAATTTAAGACTGTAATTATATATAAATAATGTTTACAGAGTAGCAACATTTTAAAATTTATAAGGGAATTACTGGTGCCAAACACATGGACAGCAAGAGTGAACTTTGTGAAGTAGAAGGGGTGAGAAGAAACTTCTAGTTCTCTCCATCAAAAAATAGGATTAATGAAGTACTCATTTATTCATTCATTTTATTACTTCATTCAACAAACATTCCGGGAGGATAGTCCACAGGCCACTTCGGTCCTAAGTGATCAGTGATGGGGCCCCAGTTGGTAAAGTCCTGTGAGGGTTGAAGGAAAGGGAAGTTTCAACCAGGTGATGGGGAGGTAGAGCTATGAGGAATCAGCATCAGAAGTGACAGGAACAACAGGAACATGGACTTGAAGAGGAAAGAAAGAGTGGCACATTCCTGAAGGTGCAAGTTTTCAGTATGGCTTAAGCACAGCAAGGGAGCAGGAGTGAGGAGTGCTGAAAGGTGAGGCTGGAAAGGCAAACAGGGAAGTGATTTTGATTCAGGACTACCTGGGTATCCACCCAAGCATTTAAAGCAGGAGAGTTAATTTTTATATTTTAAATATTGTTATTAATGTTTAACTCCAGGTAACCCCAGCTAGCCTCAAAATAACTGACTCTTTCTTACGAAAAAAATACTTTTATCTTGGGCAAGTATGATCTTGATAAAGAAGAAAGAGCATTTTAAATCAAACAAAACAGCGTACAAAAACAAGACGATAAAAAATGATTTGTTCCTTTTTCACTATGGTTCTTTCTTGAAACAAAGTAAAACAAAACAGAATGTGGTATCATAATGCATCTTGAAAATAGAGGAAAGTTTTCAAGTAGGACAAAACCTCTAAAAAGGAGATCATATTTCAAAGGAAAAGCAGATAATCAGAGCACAGTCGAATAAAACTGATTTAACAGAAGTTTTTTAAATTCACACTTGAGCTTCAAAAGTAGGTTACTTACAGCTCTGGGATTTAACAAAACTATTTACCCTTTTTCCTAATTAATTTTCAAAGCTCTTTCCAGTACATTTTCTCCCCCTTTTATCTCTTGTCATGATGCCTTCCCTTCATTAACACTGGATTGCTGTTTTATTTACTCCTGTTGAGAGAGAACAAAAGTGGGGAGCTTAGTGCTGGGGTACAGGGGAAGAGGGGCGAGGCGAAGCATTTCTTCCTGCAGAACAGGGCTGAGGATGTTGGAAATATTCCATGTGGTTTTAGGTTCCCCATGACTTACTGGCTGATTCATATCCAGTTGTTGGATGTGATTCCTCCTCTCTGACAGCAAGGAAACTCACTCAGAACAGCAAGTGTGGACAAAGCGCGTGGGCTCCAAGCTTTTGATGGTGGTGCCAAGTTACCTTGGTTATCAGAAGACACCCCTGCCTTCATTTCACCACTTAAAGTTCTTTCCAGAACGAGTATGAGTGGCATTCACTAACTTATTAACTCAACAGATACTTACCGATGCCTCTATAAATCACTATTCTAAATGCTATTCTCCTGAAATTTCATTTCTAACGACACAAGAGTTCTGTGCTTTTCTTTTTGTGTTGATTAGAACAATCACTAGCTGTAAGTGGTAAATGGAGGAACAAGAGGTGCCTACAATAATTCATTCAGTTAGAAATCAAGCTGCCACGTGAGCTGAACCGTAAAATTGACAAAGAGCTCAAAACAGGTATGCAAAGTCCCCTGGGCTCCAAGAACCACCAGACTTTATTTTAACCAGACTGAAGAGGCCCTCATCTTTACAGAGGGGATGTGTTTGGTAAAAGGAAGGTTTCTAGCTGTGAAAGAATTTTTTAAAAAGGAGATTTCCAGAGACAAAATTCAGTTCCCATCCAAGCTCCATGGGGATGAGGCATAAGGCTATCTGTTGAATTAACATAAGGAAATAGTCCCCTTGGCAGGTATGTACCTATAACGGAAATTCATCAGCCTGGCAGAGCCCAACGGGATCAAATATTTCTATCACATAACCCGACCCCTCTGTGTTGATTCCTTGTTCAACTGCAACCTTGATCATTTGATTTCCCCAGTAGCTTGCCCACAGGGAGAGAATATATTAGTCAAATTAATGTTAGTATTAAGTCTACTTTGGCAGTTGTGGTTTTCATTGTGAATTAAACATTTCCAGTCTATATATTAGTCACTTGGTTGCTTAATTAGCATGAGTTGGTGTCCCCAAATCCAGCCAGTTCTAAAACACTGACAAATTCAAATTCTGAGTCTGGTAGGCTAAGAATTAGTCTCTGGTCTTCAGTAAGTTCAACAAGGTAAGCATTACCTGGTGAGATACAGCAGTGGCCACTGCTTGCGATGTCTCAGTTTCACCACTTAATGTTTTTAAACATCAACATAAAACTTAAAGAGAGGTGTCTAAGGTGACACCTGTTTCTCTCCCCTCTTTGGCTAGCAGGATACTGGTTCAAACAGCTGTTTAATTGACTGAGGGTGGCAGGGGAGGGTGCTCAGTGACATAAAGGAGCTGATTTAGTAGGATCAGTTCTATTTTTAAAATAACATTTCAAAATAATCAAAGGTTTCCATTTCTATCTCCTCCCCCATATGCATATTCAAAAATATTACTATTTATTCCTTTGTGTGAATAAAAATTTGGGAGCAGTTTTTAATATCTCAAAGAAAAATGTCCATCTTAATGGAACAAGAGGGCTAGATGTTAATTCTCTGCATTTAAAATATTTTAAACAATGTGATGTATAGAAGTTACCTTTGTGTATATACCCTGAGGGTGGGAGGGGGTATGAGTCAGCAAATATTTTTAGTATTCTAATCAGATATACATACTTCAAGGACGGTTTGTTAGTATCTGAAAAGCTCTGCTCTAATTCCAGAGGCAGCTTCTAAAAGTTTTAATACTCCATATCCAAGTCTTCAGCAGAGGGCTTCTTAATTGCATAAAGAATATCAGGAAGGAGTTTAAATTGGTGAAATGAATGATGCCTCAGATCTGAGAACTGTCTAGAAATATTATACAAGAACCTCCCTGGTGTAGATGATAGAAATCCCTGGGATAAAGGACTTCAATTAAGTGCTCCATCTCATCACTTAAAGAGACTGCAGATTTCACTCAAGGATCCAGGACTTGAATTTTGGTTGAAAGTCTAACTGAATCCTGCTTCTAGAATAGTATCACATCCTGTCTGGAATGAATGTGTCATGCAAAATACTTGAGTATGCGTCAAAGGACAGAGAACTGGGACGTCCTGGAGTGGAAAGAGTGGCAGAGCTCATGTTTGGGGATTGGCTTGCTCATCAACGTTTGCTCTGTGGCAGATAGATGTGTTCTGACACTTGTTTTGATCTGACCTTGTGAAGGTGTGGGAGAGGACATCGACAGACTTCTCTCCCTCTAAGTTTAGGTTTTTCTGCCATCTCACAGTTGTGCATGGCCACATTGGCTTAGGCCAGTTTATAACAGCAGGGCCCCAAATAAGAATATGCCCATTTTACAGTTTTAATTGCAGAGCCAGAATCACTGAAAAGGCATGGACTAGTGAGCTTTCAGGCACTAGACTAATTTTATTTTCTTGTTAAGATACAGGGGTCGAATAAATGTTAGCCACAGTAAGCTCTTCCTTCTCTGATTTTTCATTGCTCAGACTTTTCAGAAGTCACCATTTTCAAGGTATGAAAACAAAATGCCAAAACTGCACTGGCTTTTTACTGCTAGGAAATTAACTCAAGGGTTCCCTTGCTGGTGTTCCCATCTCAGGCCTCAGAACTCACGTGTCTCAGTTTTCCTCTCCCTGGGAGATTCCCCTCTCACTCCTGAATAGCAGCTTTGTGATGGGTGCATTATGGGGGCAAAGGTGGGGTGGGGTGTTTATGTTTCTTTCCAGAAGAGAAGGCTCCACGTCCCCTTAACTGACATGTCCCAAATCTCCTTCTTGGGAAGAACAATTTGCGCACTGATACACCTGTTCCTCAACTCCCTTTCTTTTAAATTCACCCAGGCTCAGACCCAGGTGCTGCCTCGGGAAAAGAAGTCAACTGTCTAGTAAACTCACCAACTAACATTGAGAAAGAATGGGATTCAGCTTACTGGCTGAAGTCCCAGGGTATCACTTGGATCTTGGGGACTTTCTTTGTTTATACGTCATTTCCCAAGGTGAGAAGGGTTCCAGGATAGCTTTCTAGGAAATTGTTGGTCTTCTTTTAGCTAGCAAGGTTTTCAAACTAGCTTTCTTATTTCACTACTCTATTAAAGAGATTGCAAAGCAGGAAGAGCCTTTTCAGAGGTGACTGGGTCAAGGGGAAAGAGAAAGAGAAGAGGAAAGAAGGGGAAAAGGCAAGAGATAGGAAGATGAGTAGGAAGTCCTGAGGAAGGCAGAAATTGAACACCGTCCCATTTCCATTCCCCTCAAAGACCTGGAAAGAGTCTCATCTGTTGGGCTCCTTCAACTCTCCTGGAAGCTACCACATGCACCTTCTACAAAGAGATTCCAGCCTTGATTAAGCTCATTTGTCAACCTCAAGCTACAGGTGAAAGTCTATGTTTTTATACTTATCAGCACCTTGCCTGTGTTTTCTGGACACCATTCTATCTGAGTGATAAGAAAATTCTCCATTTTTCAATGTATTAGTCTCTGTATAATTTTCCGAGCTGCTGTAACCAAGCACCACAAACTTGGTGGTTTAAAGTAACAGAAATGCATTGTCCCCGAGTTCTGAAGGCTAGAAGTCTGAAATCCTTCCTCCAACCCCTCTATGGGAGAATCCCTTTTTGCCTCTTCTATCTCCTTAACGGTAGCTCCCAGCTTTCTTGACTTGTGGCTTCCGGCATCACACAGCACTCCCATGGGTGTGCTTCTTTGTCTCTCCTCTTCTCATGAGGACAGTGGTCCTATTGGATTAGGACCCACTCTTAACTCAACTATATCTGCCAGGATCCCTTTTCCAGATAAAGCCACATTCACAGGTATTGGGGGTCAGGATATGCACATATCCTTTGGGGGACACAACTCACTCAATGATGGTCCTCCAGATGTGAAACTTTAAAAAGCACAAAGTGAAGCAAGAAGGACAATAGTTGCCTAGGACACAATTTATCTAACATCAAACTGTCAGCTTATGGTAGTCATTGTAATATGTATGACCTACGATACCTTTATTATTATTACTACTATTTTATTTTGTTCTTTCCAAGAAATCTCTACATCTGTTACTTCATTTCAGTCCTACAAGAAAGCCATGAACTCTTCCACAAATGAGGGAGGCCTATAGGATCACATCTCTTATTTTCTAGTTAATGACATGAGCTCCCATTCACTTTATTGTCAGGCATCTCCCTTTTCATGTCTATGCCTTCCCCAGGAATTATCAAACGTTATGCAGTTGATGTAGTTGAATGGAAGAGCTCAATCCGGCTTTAAATTAATATCAAAGTGGGGAGAATACTGGAGACATCAGTGAAGGCTGCTTTTGTCCTCACAGCCACATGGTGTCAGTCTTGAGAACTGGTGCTGCTCTGGTGGTGCTGATCCCTGCGGACAGGGCGAATCTTTTCCACGGATGATCTCTTCCTCTTGGAACAAGTTAGCTTAGAGAACAGCCCAGTTCAGCTCCCAGGATTGCAGAACTTAGCCCTCATTTTCAGACTGTACATAGTCTCAGGTTACCATCCAACCCATGAAGATTGTTGATCCCAACAATGTGTGAACAAAATATATTGCCAGACTTACCAGTAAACAAAGGATGCTGTTGCCGTCAGCAGCTATGCCATCAGCAGCTACCGCCACCCCCAACAGTGAGTGGGGGGACTCAGGATGCAGAAAAGCAGGCAGCTGGCCTCTGCTGCCACCACCAGTGGTGCACCTGAGGGGACTCAGGATGTGGAAGAACAGGACACTGGCCCTAGAGAGCTAGGTGCTTATCAAAGGAACGATTTCAATGAGCCCAGGCCTTTGCACCTTCCCATACACAGAAACGTGCTAAATTCCTTAACTTGAGATATCTAGTTTCCTTTAATTAACAGTAACCTTTTGATGTTCCGACTACTTGGTCTTTGTTGCAAAGACTCCTATATATCCTGGCTTCTACCTTGCCACTTTGAGCGATCTGAAAGCGATCTGAGAGGCTGCCTCCCAGGCTCGAGTCCTCAGGAAGTCCACCAAATAAACTGTAACTCTCAACTCATAGGTTGTGTATTTTATTTCAGTCAACAAATGAATGCATCTGCCCAGAAGCCCTACCTCCCCTTCCCTTGATAGAGATTCCTACTGAGGGCTTTCAAGTGCCCAGAAGTTTTAAAACACATCATATGCCATGTTGAGTCTCTATAGGTCACCTTGTCTCCAAGGTTACGGTTGCCTGGACTTGCCTCCTACTACAGAAACATAAGGAAGGGTTTGGAGGTTATGTCAGAAGAGGGCCTAGAAATCCAGGCTTGGATTGCAAAGATCGAGGCCTGGTTGGTCCTCAAGTGCAGGCCTCCTGGGGGGCTGATGTTCACAGGACAGTGGTGCCTCCTTGCTTTTTGTTTGCTCTCACAGCTACGTCCAGAGGTGACCCCTGGCCCTGAGAACACTAGATCAGAATCGTCACAGCTCTCCACTTTAGGACCCTGAATCTCATTTCTATTTCCCCTGGGCATCTCTCCTTCTCAGATCTGCCAGTTTTTCCAGTTTATAAGCTGGAAAACCACACCCCTCTCCATTCTAGATAAAGTTGTTTTCTGTAATTGCTGCACACAAAGGATCTCAGTGCTGTAGACAAAAGAGCTAGTTGCCCCATCCCTGCTGTTCAGAACACAGCTGTCTTCATGACTCAAGATGCTCTTGTCCTCCATGTGGGGGCAGCTTCTCTCAGTAAATCCAAGATGTCTTCCTTGCACCTTCCTTTAGAAGGTGAGGAAAAAGAAAACTAATCATCTTCAGCAGGGTCATGTGCAGTAGAGGCAATAATGGTATCTTCTGTGGCAAACTGTCTGAAGCCAATGTGACCATTCACACTGTTAGGTTTGAGACACAGAAACATGGAAAAACATGGAAACAACCTAAATGTCCATCGACAGATGACTAGATAAAGAAGTTGTGGTATATTTATATAATGGAATACTACTCAGCCACAAAAAATAATAAAATAATGCCATTTGCAGCAACATGAATAGGCCTAGAGATTGTCATTCTAAGTGAAGTAAGCCAGAAAGAGAGAGAGAAATACCGTATGATATCACCTATATGTGGAATCTAAAAAAAAGACAAGTGAACTTATTTATAACACAGAACAGACTCAGAGACATAGAAAAGAACTTACGGTTACGGGGGGGGGGGGAAGAGGGTGGGAAGGGATAAGTTGGAAGCTCAAGATTTGCAGATACTAATATATATAAAATAGATGAACAACAAGTTCTTACTGTATAGCACAGGGAACTATATTCAATACGCTGTAGTACCTTTGGGTGAAAAATAATGTGAAAAAAATATATGTACGCTCATGTATGACTGAAGCATTGTGCTGTACAACAGAGATTGACACAACATTATAAACTGACTATAAATAAAAAATATACATACACACACACACAAAAAGAAGTAGATGGAGCTCTGTGTCTGCCCCCTCACAGCCTCACTACTAGGCAAGGGAAAGTCTCATCCTGCATTTTGCCCCTACGCAAATATTTCTTAGCCAGTGGACATAAAAAAATCGTCATTCAGCCTGTTCTGTAAGCGTGGTGAAGTCCCAGTTCTTGCCCTTTCAGGGACTCTGACAAATCCTGCCAAAAAAAAAAAAAAAAAAAAATCCCTTCAGTGTGAAAATGCAACACTGTTCTGACTACATTCTTGCTGAAACTTCTTGTAGGGCCGAGCCGAGTTGCGTTAGCTAAAGGACAAGACTGGAAGATGACCCACGCTTACAGCTCAACTCCGAGGTGCTGGATCGCTGGACTGGCTGACTTATATGTACTTTGTTCACACCTGCAGTTTTTAGCCATTTATTGAACTGCACTCATTTTCACAATAAATACTGGGTTTTTAACACCAGTATTAACAAAGTCTCTAAAAGCAAGCTTATGCAGCACTCTCTGAGTTCCTCCCTCACAGCCACCTCTGTGATGTGGACTCATAATCACGGCCCTGTGGATGGACTAGCCACAGGCAGGGCGTGCGTTTGTGACTGCGGGACTTCAAATAAAAACAAACTTTCCTAGTACGTGGCTAAAAATCCGCTTGCCTACATATCCTCAGATGGCTTGAACTAAAGCAGTTTAAAGCACTTTTTATCTACAATACACCTTTCAGGATTTTTTTTTTTTTTTGCATTTTTGTAAACGCTTTTAACATACTGAATTTAATTTAAACTTCATGGAAATTAAGTAAGATAGAAATTATCACCTCCCTTTTCCGGAGGAGAAAACTACGGTTTGGAAGATGAATAACTTTCCCCACAGTTACTCTATGTTGTCTTCTGACTTTGACCTCCCGAATCCTTTTCTGGAGGCTTGCCACTTGGTGGGGGACCGTGAACCAGAAGCAAGGCATCAGCTGGGAGATTGTCAGAAACAGGGTCTCAGGGCTCCCCCAACAAACACTGAATCAGAATCTTCAAGAGTCGATGGCACAAAGTCTGAGGAACACGAGTCTAGAGCAGGAGTATTGCTTTTGTAAATAAAGTTTACAAAACTTAACTCTTTCTTTTTATAAAGTGTTACGGGCACATGGCTACATGCATTCATTCACGCATTGTCTATTTGCTGATTTTGCCCTTTTACGGCTGATTTACCAGTTGCAACAGAAACCGTACAAGCCACAAATCCTAAAATATTTAGTATCTGGATCTTTATAAAAAAAGAAAAAGCATGTTGACCCGTGGCCTAGACTACTGCTTCTCAAACTATCTATGTCAAAGGGCCAGATTTCTTCTGTTTGTTTGTTTTTAATTTTTAATCCATAGTGGACTCATTTTTAAATTTTAATACAATAAACATAAATTACTATAAAATAAAACAAAAAGACAAAAATAGAATTTAAGTATTAGATTCAACAGACATAAAATTACTCTGTCAAATTGCTAAAAATGTTTGTTAAGTGCTTGCTCTCAGTTTCTGTACTGATCACAGACGGGCACCTATTCGCTGATCAGTACCAGCCTGTGGACAGCCTTCTGAGTAGCTCTTAGGTTAGGGGAGCATGGCTGATTCCTTGTATTTTTCACAGCAGTTCTCCTAACCTGGTTTTTGACAGCTTGTATAGTCACAGGACAAGGAAACCTAGGAATTATAAATGTTTTCCTAAGTAGGATGCCATCACTCTTTGATATTTCCTTTAAGAACTTCAGCTGATGTTTTATTTACCGCTCTCATCACAGCTGCTGGTTTCCATCGGCCATCTTATTTCAGAAATGTATGCCTGTCGCTGCTGCTACTTTTCATTAAGTGATGTTCACCCACTTACCCCTGAGCTTTCAATTTTAAACATAGTATCTGTGCTCACACTGCTGAAGTGACAGGACCCCCTGGAAGATCTCACTCTGCATACGGGGAGAGCTCACTACATTCTGTTGCCTAACTGACATGCAGAGCAAATACTAGACTCCAGAAAAGAAAAGATACAAGAACACACTTTACAGACTTCCCCTAGAAAAATTACCTGCAGTCTGGGAAACTAAAGAGCCTCCAACTCCCCTTCATCAGCGGATGTCATGTTGCTAGGCGACGAGTTCTCAATAGCTCTTGGCCCGTTTCCACAGCCAGGCTTTTAGGAGTCAGGCTTGTCTCTTCAGTCCCCAAGAGTCCTCAACTCTTGACTCCTGTCTTCTCCACCTTCTGTTCAGTTGCTCTGTGGACACTGCCTGATTCTGGGATTCTGGCAGGATCCCGCACCTTCAGCCCAATAAAGCTATGTCCCTTAGGAGTCCCATGTGGGAGAAAACTTAACCTGGCATCTGCCCCCGTGTCTGCAGCTGGGAAGAAACCCTGCAGGCCATCACGCTGCACTGTGGGCTGACCAAATGCTTTCCTCCAGAGCTCTTGGAAGCTGGGCTGTGCACGTGAAACAGACTGAGAGTATGTACAGGACAGGGACAGACAGCACACTGGGTCAGCGCGTGGCACCCTCTGCCTGCACACAACTGCTCTCTACTTCCTACTCCTCAAGGGTGTGCATAGAGCTGTCCATCATCTTAGAGCACAAGCTCCTGAACCCAGAGCGTGGGCATGTTTGCATTATCTGTATCGCACACATCACTAGGTAGGCACATAAATAAAAGTTAAATGTTAATAAACGTCACTTTCTAAGACATGAAAGAGCAGAAGAAGATCAGCTGCCGAGTAAAGCTGACATAATTAAAGCCAGTGAATCTCAATCATGTGTTCCATTTGTCACCAGATGTAGGAACAAGAAAAACAGTCCAGGATACCCACACCCCCACCCAGCACATCACAGGCTTGAGCATAAATTGGCCCAGACGAGAAATCCAGGAGAGAGAAGGAGCTGAAATCACATAATTTTCCTGATGAAGGTGAACGTGGGAACAAGAAGAAAGAAATTGTGCTCATTATTCCAGTCAAGTGCAGCCATTCATTGAGGGCTCATAGCACACCGGGCCATCTATCTTTAATCCTGACAATGCTTCAGGAACTAGGGAAGCAAACTCAGTCCCACTTTCAAAACAAGGGCACTGTGGCTCAGTTAAGAGTCTTGTCCAAGCAGGAGTTTTTAAGTGGCAGAGGCAGGATTTGAACCCCGATCGGTTTTGGTTCAGTGTTCTTCCTACTAATTGCAATGCCTCTACTAGTACCTCATTGGTGAACCGTAGTGCTCAGGAAATTGTAGGAACTTAAACTTATAGTTGGAGTTAAAGGAACACATACTACAGACCTCTTGACCATTAATATCTGAGACCAGGATAAACAACAAAGACAGTGGAGCAGGAATCCTCAGGTTTTCAATTGCAAGTGTGAAATGGAGATGGTGCGAGGGGAGGGGTGGACCACAGAGGATAGAGTAAATGCATCACAGGAATTAGAAACTTTTTTCGAAGCATTTGGTGCTCGGTTTCTCAGGGTTTCATCTGGCATATTAAGTGTTAAACATACTAAAACAAAACCTTCTGAGATTAGATTCAGTCCATGGTGTTTTCTATTTATGTTGTACTTGTACATCAAAGGGCAAACATTTCAAGCTAAATTATTCAGTGAGGATTTAGTATTCATCTATTGCTGCTGAATACTAATGAGAGAATGAGAACATGGTTTATCATTTTCTATTACGATAGAGAAGAAAGCTATTGGCAGAGTCGCTGGGAAATGCCTTTTCTAGGTCACTAACCATTAAATATTTTGAACTATCAAGTGAGAAGCAAATATTTATGAAGTATTAATTATGTACCCTCATCAATAGGGAATGTGTGTTGTGTGCTTGCAGTGTGCATGTGTGTGTGTATGTGTGGCAGGGGGTGAATTCAGGGATGGAAATCCAAACAAGAGAATGACCTGTCACCAAAGAACTAATATTTAGCTGAAGAAATGACACATATGCTTTAAAAAAACAAACAACCCTTCAAGGCAAAAGGAATTAATGTGTTTTTTTAGGAATGACAGGATAGTGAGTATCCTTTGTCCCCTTGAAGCTCTTCCTCTCCCTTTATATTGCTTCTTCCTATCAACATTAACATTTTTTGAAGTCACTTCATGAAAAAAAAATTTTTTTACATTTGAACTTGGTCATAATGCACCCTAAGATTCTTTTCTGGCTAGAAGTCTCTCTCCCACAGCTCCTGGTTGTAGGGAATGTTGAGTCAGGCATCACCTCCTCATCTGATTTTAAAAAGTGTAAGGATTTAGAATATTGCATTGAATTTATAACTCATATTTAAAATCTTAGTTTGATTGTTTTCTCTTATTTCCCTCTTAAATCCTTTGGACTTGAGGATAGCCACAGAGAAAATGAGCAGAATGAAAAATTAAGAGAAACCATAATCGTCTGTAACTTTCATTAAAATACATAAAACTTGAGAATCAACTTTCAACCTTATGTTTCTATTCAGCTGCACCTTATGCCTCTTCTGTCCTTTGCAGTTAAAGCTCTTAAACCAGGTCTACCTCAGTCTCTCCAACCATCTAATCTGGTCATATTCCTCCATTACAGCCCTAAGATTGCCATTTACCCTAGGTCACCAGATCTGGAGGGCACTTTTCACTCCTAATATCTCTCAACATCTCAGTATCTTTGCATCTTTTGTTACAATATTCTGCTTCTTTTTTGAAATGCTATTTTTTTGTCCCCATCCCCACTCCCAGTTTTTTAACATCTCCTTCTCAGCCTCCTTTGCTGGCTTCTTCCATAATCAATTCAAATACTGACATTCCTGAGAGATTTTTCCCATTTTGTGTATACTTTCCACCTCTCAGCCATGAACATTGGTTTAATTATCCTTCATCTATATGACTTCTAACTATTGAGAATTATTGTCAAATCTGTATTTGGAGTCAGTACCTTTTTTCTGACTTCCAGGTACAAATACATTTCCCTAATCAGATCCTATCTCACAGGTACTTCATACCAACACACTGAAAAATAAATTCATACTTTCTTTCTGCCTTCCTCCAGAAACAAAAATGAAAATGCAACATATAGCAACTTATAGATTCAGTAAAAGCAGTGCTCAAAGAGAAAGTTACAGCTTCAAATTAAAAAAGAAGGATGACCTCAAGTCAACAACCTAACTCTACACTGTAGGGAACTAGAAAAAGAAGAGTTAACTAAACCCAAAACTAGCAGAAGAAGAAAATAATAAAGATTAGAATGGAGATGAATGAAATAGCAAATAGAAAAGCAATAGATAGAATTGACAAAACCAAAAGTTGGTTCTTTGAAAAGATCCACAAAACTGACACATCTTTAGCTAGACTAAGAAAAAAAGAGAATCTGCAAATAACTGAAATCAGAGGTGAAAGTGAAGACACTATTACAGCCCTACAAAAACAGAACAGTTTATAAGAGATTAGTATGAATGACTGCTCATGAAAAAAAAAAAAACAGATAACCTAGATGAAATGGAAAAATTCCTAGAAACACACAAATTGCCAAAACTGACATAAAAAGAAGTAGAAAATCTGAACAGACCTACAAATAATAAAGAGATTGAATCAGTAATCAAAAAATTCCAACAAGGTCTACAGTTTCACTTGACAACATTTCCTCTTTTTTGGATGGCCCCCACAGTGTGGAAGAATACCATTAGTGGCAATCTCTGTTTCTGAGATAGCTTTGAGGAAATGCCAGTCCGTATACAGAATGGGGCCTGCACATGGTCTCAGTCCTGCCTCAGGAAGTTGACTGAGGAGGGACACTGCTGTTCTGCAGAGGAGGCCTATGGCTTAGCGTCCACTCGGCTGGGAAGTATCCCACAGTGCCCGGGCCAGCCAGCTGTGAAGCCCTTCCTCTATGGCCTTCCTTCAACTACCAGAAACAGGAGTCTGCCCAGGCCTCCTGGCATAATAAACCCACACATCTATGGCCAGTTGATTTTTGAGAAGGGTGCCAAGATCATTCAATGGGGACTGAATAATCTCTTCAGGAAAAAATACTGAGACAGTTGGATAGCCAAATGCAAAAGACGGGAGTTGGATGTTTCATATATGCAAAATGAATAATGCGGGAGATCTAATGTTCAAGTGTAAGGGCCTGAGCACTTCATCCTGGAAAAATCTGTGCTCCCAGACACCACTTTCCATCTATCACAATAAGTACCACAGCATCGTTGCCTCCAGGACCCCCATGAGCTGAAGTAAAACAAAAAGCTCTGGTCTGCACATTTCATATCGACCTTTTAGAACAAAGTAAAACCTGTTTTTCATGTGAATCGATACAGTGCAGGTGCACAGTGTGTGTGTGTGTGTGTGTATGCACGTGTGCGTGGTACAGTGGGCCAGATTCACCAGGGGATTTCAGGGAACCCCCAGCTGATTCAAGGGCCACAGACTGACTCTGTGACCTGCACTCATTATGCCCTTTCTACCTGTGGAGAAAAGAAAGGGGCTCATGCTGGAAACTCTCTACTTAACTAACATTAGTTAAACTTAACATTTTGATATGTATGTTATCACCATATACACCAAACTTCCATTGTCCCTTTCTTAATAACGGCATTGGCATTATTCCAGGCATATAAGGCTAAGAATCAGGGTCATCTCCTTCTCTTCTATCTTCACATTTAATTAGTTATGAAGTCCTATTACTTCTGCCTCTGCAAACTTTCCCTTAACTGCCCCCACTTCTCCGTCCCACTGCTGCCACCAGCATATTATTCCTGCCCTCATCCTTTCGCATATGGACATGAACAGCCTTGGGATCTGCCCCAGCCTTTGGAGGTTTATCACTTTCCTACTTTATGATTCAGGGTCAAACGTGTGATGTTTATTTCCTGCCCATGCTATGCATATTTACAAGTCAATGTCTTTGCTTTCATTTTTTCCTCTGCCCGAAATGTTCTTCCCGAACCAAAATTCTACTCGTATCTGAAGTTTTCACCTGTTCTAACAGTATAATCTGTATCTTGTCTGCCTTCTTGAACATTTTGATCCATGTTTCTATTAAAACATTTTTCCCACTCTGCTTTATACTGAAGTTGCCTGTTAATACACCTGTCTCGGCTAACAAACTGTAAGCAGTTTAAGTGGAGGGATGGTGTTTTTTTATGTTTAAATCTCCCAAAGAGTCTTGGAAAGTACCTGACACTTAGCAGGCATTCAAAAAAACATCGATTAGTTACACTTTTAATACCAAGATGATTTAAAATTAAAGGCAACAGGAAATAAAGTTTCAAATTGAAAAAATATATTATATTTGGCAAAAGTAAAACATTCTAATAATGGTTATAAAAATAGAATCCTTTGCATTGACATTTGTGTTGTCTTAAAAACACACAATTATTCAATCCAAGATGTGAGATTTATGTAAAAGTCACTTGTCTTCAGTAATCATAATGACTGACACTCATGAAATACTTGCTATGCGCCATGCACATGCATTTAATTGTTTGATCTTCAAAATCACCCTATTTAACAAATAGGGAAACTAGGATGTGGAGAAATGAATAACTTTCTTAATATTCTAAAAATGGTACGCAGCCATGCAAGGGTCTGTGTAAAAGAAGAAATGACATATAGATGCAGGAAAATCACAGTGTATTTTATTGATTTTTTTCCACTGAATGTATTAAAGTAACTGATGTCACTGTGACAAGAAACCTACCATTGATTTCCATTGCCCATTTGTTCAATGGATTCTTGCTCTTTTACAAATAAAAAAAAAATGCTGAAATCATATGCTGCACTAAATGTGTATTTAAGGACTACTACTGCACAGCCCATTATAAAGTAAAAGTTTGAAAATTCTATGAAACATGATAATGTGGTTGCTTTCATTCTGAATATAATTTTCTACTCTTTCGATGAATTTCCTAGAAGTTAAAACATTACGTTTTGGGGGCATTTATTTGCATTTCTACTACTACTCCTTCAGAATCCAGAGCTATTGCTGGGATAAAATGACTTCAAACATTAAAGTAAAATGAGAATAATGTTAAATGATCCCTTATCTCATCAAAGCAATGTTCACCACTAGCCCATATGTAATTCTACTATGTTTGACTCAAGGCAAACATCTGTGGTAGAACATTAGCCACAGTATTTTTCAAATAAGGCCCAGGGAGCATGAATTGTGTCCCAGATTTTCAGCCAAGGGAATTGGAATGAAGAATTAGTGGCTTTAGCCAGTCCTGAAGTACCATGGTTTCAGCATAATTTAATATTTAGTCCTGGGAGAGAAAAGAGAGGATAAAATTACACTTGCATGAGACTGTGATCCCTGATATAATGACTCCCATCAAGGTGAACCCCAGGCAGCCTGTCATCTTCCAGGGACATGATTCAGTTAAACGGACAACAGAATCATAGCATCACCATGTCCACACCCTCATTTATTCTCAGATTTTCCCTTTTCACAAATTCTACTCTTTTTCTCATTGTTCATGATTTCACCAACAAAAATAGTTCCTTGTTTGAAAGAATTTTTTTCTAGAATGGAAACAGCTAAAATCTGCTGAAATATAATAACCAGACATATTTAGATAGTCTTTGCTTTAAGTTTTTATTGCACATCTTAGTAATAGAATAATGGATCCATAAACATTAAGTTTTTCCTTTGTGTGCAGAACAGCCCCTTTGAGCAGAAGGAACCTAAGGACATCTAGGAACCAGCCCAACAGAATACTCCTTGTATTTGAACAGTGGTTTACCATTTATCAATTTCTTTCACACATATTTAGCTTTAGCTTCCTAACAACCTCATGAGTAAGAAAGCAACATTATCATTACTGTACTGTTAAGAGATGCAGAATAAAGGCCTAAGGCTTAAGGCTTAAGGCTTGAGGCTTAAGATATTGTTTCCTTAGTCTCGTCGTTGGTAAGTAGAAGATGTAGGACTAGAGCTTACATCTTCTGGGGCAAGATTCAAGGACTGTTATTCAAGTCACACAAACAAGCACAAACTCTAGAGAGAACAGGATGTGTTTATCAATGTAGCAGGGTTAGGTCAGGGAAACATTAAGAAATAGAGAGCTCAGGACACAGGCAAGATCTAGTCAGAGTTGGGTGATCATTAATATGATCATTAATATTTTTAAACCGTTTCGACAATAGGAGAGCATTGACCAAAACCAAATAGACTGCCAGTTATCTCTCCAGGAAAATTCAAGATCACCAGAGAATTGCAATTCAGGGTCTGCAACCATGGTGAGCCAAGTGCAAGTCCCCACACACAAGGAAGGAGCATGCTTTTATAGAGGGGAAAGGGAAGTTGGGAGGGCAACAGTAAACAGAGTCCGTGGCTTTTCATTGACTGAGTCCTTGCCAGGAAGGAAGAGGAGTCTTTCCTCTTCTTGTTGGACTCTGCTTTCGTTCCAGGGCATGAGAGTTTCCCCTTCTAGACTCCCAAACTATTTAATTGAAATTTCTGTCTATTAATTTTATGAGGGATACTGTGATACTGTGATTTATAATAAGACCATTATATATTTTGGTCTTTGTGTCCATTTCTGGCACAGAGCTCCTAAAACCCTTGAAATTTCCTAAACGATCAGAGCCACAGAGGTGTCTTTTGTTATGTTAATGAGGTGACTTTCGGAAAGCACCTAAGGATGGGAAGTGGGGCCCACCAAAGGTTAGAGGGTGGGAAATTTCAGTCCCATCCCCCTATCTCAGGAGAGATGAGAGGGGCTGGAGGCTGACTCAATCACCAACAGCCAGAGAGTTAATCAATCATGCTTATGTAATGAAGCCACATTAAAAACCCAAAAGGATGGTGTCTGAGGAGCTTTTGGGTTGGTGAACACATGGAGATTTGGGGAGAGTGGCACACTCAGACACAGCATGGAAGCTCTGTGACTCTTCCCATATACTTTGCCTTATGCATCTCTTCCATCTGGTTGACCCTGAGTTATCCTTCTATAATAAACTGCTGATCTAGTAAGTAAAATGTTTCTCTGAGTTCTGTATGCTGCTAGCAAACTGATCAAAACTGAGGAGGTGGTCATGGGAGTCTCCGAAATATAGCCAGTTGGTTAGAATCACAGGTGACAACCTGGGCTTGCAACTGGCACTGAAAGTTGGGTGGGAGGCAGTTTTATAAGACGGAACGCTTAACCTGTGGAATCTGATGCTCTCTCTGGGTAGCCAGTGTCAGAATTGAGTTGAATTATGGAACACCCAGCTGGAGTCAGAACATTGCTTGGATGCGGGGGGAAGCCCCTACCACACACACATATATTGGAAATTGGGTCCAGAAACCCAAAGGAGGTATATTCATGATCATGTCAAAACAAAAGATATTTATTTGGATTGTACCAGGAGTTGGGACATAAAGTTACCCCAAGCCAGAAGATGACTGTGCGTGAGTTCTTACAGACAAGTATTTGAGGACAGAATTTCCAAAATGGGGCTCAAAACTATTCCTCATACCTAAAGATTGCTGCAAGTCAATAAGGAACAAACAGAGAGGGGAAGAAAAGCAGCAGAAGAGAACGGAATACTGTTCCTGGAGACAGGGAGCAAACAAGATGCAGAATATCATAATAAAAACAATTACAATAATATATCATTTATTGGATTTCTGCTAATGCCTCAAGAACCCAGAAATTTACTGATTATCACCCTCTTCTTACACATGACAGAACTGAAGTTGATAGGGGTTAAGTTATCTACATTCCCTGAGCTAGTAAGAAGCAGAGGGTGGATTTGAACCCAGGTCAGTCTGAATCTTACAAATTACATTAGCCAAGGGGTAAAACAATCAATACAAAACAACTTATTTCTTGTGGTCTAGAAACCAGGAACTCAAGACACAGCTGCAGTGTCAGAGCAAAGAGCAAGTGGAGGAAAGAGGTTACGAGCTAAGGTCAAACTTGGTCACCTAGAGGCATGACAGTCCTGTAAGTGAAAACCACAGAAGTTGCCACTTTAAGGAGGCACACCCTACAGAGGAGGGATTCCAACAAAATTTTCAGCTTCATCCCCTGCATATTTCCTCCAGCTTAAGGCTGATGGGCTTTATTATTATATGAGCTAAGAAGGTGTTTGAATCCCTGACAATGTGATGTTACTTCTCCAGGATCTGAGGAAAAGAAAAGGAAGGAAGTTTAGCTAGAAATGAATGTGATTATGCAGTGATTTTTAGAGGCTGCGGGAGGGATGAAAATAGGCTGAACATTAGAAGGCAGTTCCTGTCCATAGTGATACATGCCTAAGCCGAATTTTTTAAAAATCACAACTTGGGTTAGTACGTTAGAGGAGCACTGTTATCGGAACCCAGAGTTCCACCCGAATTGGAGTCTCTAGGGTAGGGCTAAGTATGGAGTAGACAGTGAGCAATTAATGTCATACAGCAGTCTGGTTAACAATCCTACAGTCTCAGTTTTAAGTAAGAACTGGCCGCATACCTACGGAGACTGTGAGTGTGCTGTCTGGTAGACCCTGTGTTGGAGGAAGAGCTATGATCAGAGGAATGCCAGCGGGAGAGACTTGGATATCAAGGACGTAGTCTCCAATGGGGGGAATGCACCACAAATCTTCACAACTGCTACGGTGGGTGAGGCCTTGGGAATTGAGCTGGAGATTCATTTTCCTGACAGAAGCCTTGAGAAGACCTAACTCCTCCCCAAGAAGGAGGGTATTTGCACATTCCTGGATAGGCTCATCTCAGGGAGGATGAAGTCAATGTGTATCATCCACACCCCACTTCCATATCCACATCTCACAACTTTGAGGCTCCTCCTCGCTGTGTCCTCACACTTAGTGCCTCCTGTCCTCCCCAGAATGGCCCTGCTGGAGCCTGCACAGAGGACAAGAGGAAAGGGGCATCTTGAATTCCCCAAGCGATGCTGTTGGTGTTACTACCTGTAGTACATCTCACTGAGTGGGAGATGCTAGCAGTAATAAAACCTTGTCATTCCTTTGCAGTAATTGGCAGTAATTGACAGCCACAGTGTCATGAGTTGCGCATGTAGGCTGAACAATAAATGACCACATTTTGACTGGAGTAATTATGCTCCCTCATTATTCCAGCAGCCATATGGATCTTCAAAGTGTTCCTGTTCAGTGATGGCATCTCATGTCATGTTCAGTGGGGAAGAAAATCCTGATTGATTTGTTTTACTTTCTCAGAGTTAATCAGGAGAATCAACTTTAATGTAAGCTGCTAAACTTCAGACAATAAAGTGTGGTAGAAAGGAAAACTAGAGCAAAAAGGATAATTTTTACAGACCGTCGTTGTTTTGATGACGTCTCTTTCTCCCGTGGGTTGCTGTAGTCCCAGTGCCGTGTATCACCCAGCCCTATCAGGGTGCTGAGAACCATGTCTTACCCTAGAGAGTCCTCCTAAACTTAACTTGTCTATCCCACGCCAGTAAGGCCAGGTGAGCATATATGTATAGTGTGTGGAAGTATATAATTTAATACATATGCAGATAAACATATTAATATGTATATTTTATATTCCACATGTGACAGGAGAATTGCTTAAAAATTTACGCTTCCAGGTCTTCTGAAGGGAGCGAAATCCAAGAACAAACCTTTGTTAAGTTTCTTAATGAGAATGAAAGTGAAATTAAAAGAAGCCAAATTTCACTTTATAGGTAAAGGCACATGCCAAGAGACGATACACAGAGGGGAGGCTTAATGAAAGGAAAAGAAGGAGCTGGTATGCTTGAGAAATTAATAGAAGAGCATTAAGTGCTTGACATTGGAATAGAATTCCAAGGAAAGATAAGAGATTTCTCAGAAATGCTCCTTAAAGGTCTCATCCCCTCACCCCAAGCTACTTATCAAAATATTTCTTCCAACATATACAGAACTCTAAAGAGTTTTGACAAGTAAGACTTTAAGAGAGATATTTAAGAAAAACTGATACAGATATCAATGTGCTTTTATTTAAAAGCAAATGGGAATGTGGATCTGTGATTGTTAATTTTATCTGTTTATCTGACTGAGCTAAAGGATGTCTGGATAGTAAACGTTATTTCTGGGTGCATCCATGAGGGTTTTCCAAAAGAGATTAGAATTTGAATTAGTAGACTGAGTAAACATCACTCTTACCAGTTCAAGTGGGGTTCACCCGATCTGTTGTGGGCCTGAATAAAACAAAAAGATACAGGAAGGGTGAATTTGCTCTCAGCTTGAGCTGGACTTCCATTTTCTCCTGCCCTTGACAGCAGTGCTCATGGACTTAGACTAAATGACACCACTGACTTTCCTGTTTCTCCAGTTTTAGACTGCAGATTGTGGGACGTCTCAGCATTCATAATACCATGATCCAATTCCTAAAATAAATCTCTCTCTCCCTCCATACACACACACATATCTATATATTTCATAGATGTATCTATATCTGTATCTGTATCTCTGTAGGTTTATACTGGTTCTCTGGAGAACCCTGACTAATACTGATGTGCTAATATTTATCGATATTAGTAATAATTCACTGAGCATTTACTATTCACCAGGCAGTCTGCTAAATAGTAGGCATCTCTTTGAGCTCAATAATATAAGCTCTTATTTCACACATAAATAACGGAGGCTTAGAAAAGTTAACTAACATACCCAATATTACATAGATAATAAGCGTAGACACTGGGAATGAACTCAGGTCTGATTCCAGAACTAACGTTCTTCAGCCACACTGTCTATGCTAAACCACACTGTGTGTGATGCCATCTCCTATACTTGAGATTACCTGACTCTATTCACCTGAATTACATACATTTCTGGCAAAATAAAATCTCTTAGTCATTTGAACTTTGGCTAAATTTCCTTAGTAGGGGATGAAAGGAAATTGTACTCCATAGACACTTCTCAAATTGTTGACCTTTTTTTTTTTTTTTTTCAGAATTGGAAAGAAATTATTCATTTAGTACCTATTATTTAAAGCCTCTGTTCAAATTTCCATCCCCCCGAACTCATTCAAAAGTATACTTAGTCTTTAGCTAGGTATATGTAGGAATGTACAGGTATATTTAAATTGAGTGCACTTAAGGATTTGCTCATTCCAATGTCTAGCCCTCTATGCTTGAAACAACAACAAAATAACCTTTGGAAATCCTGTCTTTAGAAGTATGTAAGTAAAGCTAAGTGCACCATCACTATCTGTGAATGTCAAAATTAATTCCACGAAGGGATTCTATTTCTCAGATCACAGAACCAAGCTCTAATGCTCTGTGAATATGACAGCAGAATAATAGATTTTGTATCCACAATTGACTCATCCTGCCATATCAGTGGACTAAAGTGGAGGAAATCTATCTGGCACTTATTGTAACTGTCAATCATTGAGATCATTGCTAGCTTGCCTGAATTTAACCATCTCCCCTATATTGCTATTTCAATGGGGTTTTTTTTTTAAATTTAATTGTTAAAATATTAACCTGAAGAATCCCAGGTACACGCTCCAGATATTCTGATTATAGGACTGGCATAGACCCTGATAAACTTTTTGAAGTAGAAAGCTAAGATGATTCTTGTACAGATTATCTCTGCCTCACACTTGGAAAGATAGTTCCTCATTTTAATTATTAGACTAGTTCCCCCTTACTTGTGTATTTGATGGAGGAAAAATAAGTTTTTATTTATAAAAATTATTTAAACATTTAATGAAAATTAGACAATATGAAAAAGAAAAGAAAAAGAAGCAATATTTTGTTACCTATTGATAATCTGTTAACTCTTTGATAAAGCAGCCTTCTGGAGCTTACTTTTATTAATATATTATATGACTATTTATACATCTTACATGTATAAGATATTCTATGCTCCAGAATTTGTGTATTCTTTTGGGTTGTTTCTAGTTTTATGTGGCAACTTAAAAAAATTTTTTTCTATGTTTTTTAAATTGGATAATATCTATTGATTTCTTTCAAGTTCATTAACTCTTCCCTCCACTTTTACTACTGGAGGTTCAAAGAGGTTGTTGAACATAATATCTGGCCCTCAGTTTGCTTGTTAATTATATTTCTCAAATCAGATGAATTAGCACAAGATTTCTTTACTGATTTTTTTCTTTGCTCCTCTTTAATCACTGAGAAATTCAGGCTAAATATCCTACTATGATTGTGGATGTGTCAATTTCTCCTTGTATTTTTGTTCATTATTTGTTTTCTATATTTGAAGGCTACTATATTTAAAGCTTACAAATTATAAATTGTGATACCTTACTGAGATGAAAATTTTATCATTATTAATTGACCCTTGTTATCTCTGATAATGCTTTCTGTTTTTCATTCTATTTTATCTTATATTTACATAAATAAATTAGCTTTATTTTGGTTACTGTTTGCAGAGGTTTTTTTTTCCATTTCTTTAACTTCAGTGTTTCTCTAGCCTTATATTTTATATTTGTCTATTCTAAATAACATTATTAGCTTGAATCATATGCAATTACAATTCCTGTAATCAAAAATCATCAATTGTTGGCAATTTATATGATTTAACCTAACATCTGCATTTTTTTTTTACTCTACAGCCAGACAACATTAGTCTTTTAACTGGAGTCCTCTTTCATTTAATGTAGTGTACATTATGTGGCTTTAAGTCTAACTTATTCTGTGCTTTCCATTTATCACAGTTTTTATATTTCTTTTTCTCATTTATTATTTCTTCTTTTAAAATAAAATTTCAGTATTTAAAATTTCTTCTCTTATGAACATTATATATGCAATTCCTGTTCTTTTAGTTCATAGTCCAGAAATTCATATGCAAAATTATTTCTTTAGGATAAATTTCTAGAATTTGGTTATGGCAAAAGGTGCCTTGCAGTTTGTATGTGTGTCTCCTTGAAGAGAATTTTTTAAAATAATTGCTAACATTTATAGAGTGCCTACTGTGTACTATGCACTTTAAATAACTTTTTTCCCTTATAAGGGAATGTATCTCACATATGTAACAGTTGTTGCCGTGACCCATGTGATTTAGTACAACACAGCCCAAACACAAACTCCAATTAGTACTTGCACATTCTGAAAACTTGCACATTTACATAAGGCAGTATAGAGTCTGTAGTGATGCTAATTAGAATCCTCTTTTTTTAGCACCTTGAAATGCCTAGACTCCTCTCACATCCTTAGCATAAAAGGACTCACTCTGTCTTTTCTATGATCTAGTTCCCTAGATCATTTCCCTCCTCCTTGCCAGAGCCTCTCAGCACATCCCATTTCTCTCCACCTGCACATCCCTCTGGGGAGATGCAATTAGCCATTCTCCAGGACAGCTCTCCTCAAGAGAATGCCCATCCACTCTTCTATTTTCAAAGGGCAGGAAGTGGGGCAAGATAAGCTGGCAATACCCATATGTTCTTTCTTAGATGAAAGAAGGGAAGGCTGTTAACTACTGCCCCTCCAGCGCACACACACACAAACCATACCCCCACCACCACTTTTGCCCAGCCATATATATCAAAGGAGAAAAAACTTATCAGGGCTTTTGAAGACCCCAAAATTTAATGACCATACAAGTGTTCCCTTGTTTTAAGCAAAAAGTAATATATAAAAATATGAACTTATTCAAAATTAAATTGTTATTATTCACTTTACACAAGGATACTTCACATATTTCCTTCAAGTAGGTAGCTCTCCTGATACAACTATAATGTAATTACAGATACAGAAGAAATGTAGCTGTGATTTTAGAAACACTAGTAATAACAAAATCGAACCGCAACTCCAAGAGACTAGCTTATAAATATATGTATCGTAAGTCACATCATACACGTGACCCATATAAATGGAACCTTAAAGAATTCCTATACTTAAAGAATCATCTTCCTTTCTAGAAGTTAAGAATCTTCAAACATTGAAATTTCATCACATATTTGAATGCATAAGAATATTGATGATTATAGATTTCATATTTGAATATAGACACCCTGATACCAGTGGTTACAATGTGTAAATATTTAGAGTCTTATCACAGTGGTACAGTAACTTTCGAGGGTTTTTAAAAATTTATTATTACTATTACTATTATTATTACAGATCTTGGCATATCACCAAGCTTATTAAGCAGGGGTCCTCGGGTAACTATGTGGAAGCTGTGTTTTCCCCTGTACTTGAAGTGCAGAGCTGAGATCCTTGATGAAATGTTGAACAGGAGAAACAGAAGCCTCCACTTCCGTGTTGAATCTAAAGCACTATTTTAATGAGTTAATGGCCCTGTCAGACATTAGGTCAAAATCTATTGAAAGAAAAATACATATTCATTTTTTACCAGCTATCAAAAGTTGTTAGTAATTTTGAAGTTAGTATTTTCTTTTCATCCCCATCAATTAAAAAAAAAGCTGCAAACAATTTTAGGAAATACTTTTTCATGCTAGATTTCTCTTTAAGACAATTCTCAGCTGCTACAATTACTACTGATTTATAAAAGCTGTCTACTCTACAGTGTCATTTCCTTCCTTGAATAGGAGGGGAAAAAGGCTTCTCCTGGCATTTTCATTAAATACTTTATTAACCTCAGATGCAGAATTTATTTAGTTCCTCCTGGCATTGACATTTTACTCCCTCTAACTCACTGAGGTCAGGACTAGCTTTCCTTTATCTCGTTATCTCCCCACAGTGGTACTCAGCTTTGTGCTTTTCACATCGTAGGAGTCTAACACGTTTTTCTCAACTGCATTGAATTAGTAATTTGGGAAATGTTAAATATATTGTTTATAAATTAATTTGCCATAAAATATTTTAACTGAACCATAGAACTAGAAATAAGACCTCAAAGAGTTAAATTATTGCCCGAGGTCAATAGCCTGTTAATGGCAGAAATGGACTTAAATCCCAAGCCTCCTAACGCTCAGGACAATATTCTTCCTTTAACTGCAGTTTTTTAAACTAAACTTTATTCAGGTACTATTTACAAATTTACCATTTGAGATTTACTTAAAAATTTTTTTAATTATGGGGACTCAGTATAATCGCTGGATTGTCACCTATTAATAGTGGCATTTTAAGAAATTCTACACAGGATTGCCTTGATATTTTTTCCCTTACTTTCACTATTGTCATATATAAAAATAAGTCCCTAGCAATTATGACTTTTTAAACATATTGGATTTTGCTTCATTTCATTACTAGAGGGTGCAAACTGGATGTCTATGAAGACGCTGCTGTTACGGTACGAGAATCAAGTGAAGGACACAAGAAAGGGCCAGACATAGTTTCCCCAGTCTCAGCTTCCTCCTTCCACACAAAGAAGGATGCTTTCATGGCTGCCAGGTACTTCTCCATCAGATTAAGAATTAAATTAACTTGTATTTATGTAACATTTTACAATACAGAAAGAACTTAAGTGCCTGGCCTCAAGTAGAGGTTGAATGAATATTTACTGGATATGACCTGCTGGGTGATTCCTTCATCTCATTGAATCTTCAACTTTATGAATCTTCTTCAGCTTCATGAAGTAGGCATGTATACACTCACTTTACAAATGAGCTTATGTATTCCAGAGCTGAGATTTTAATTCAAATTAGTATATTCCAAAGTTCTGTCTCCCTCATAGCTTTTGGATATGAATAGCTAATAAGACAATATGTGTAAATCACATTTTCACCTTAAAATATTCATGGTACAGAGCTGTAGAGATTGTTTCTCATTAACTTCAGTCGGAGTTACAACAGAACGCACATGGCATATTCTGACAGGTTGTGGAAGACAGCTGAATAAAAGAACAATGTACAAGGGTGTGGACAGCAAATAACAAGAAGCCAACAGATGACAATTAAGGATTGAGGGAGCTGGCTACGGTGGATGGGGAGCTATCGTCAGCTCCTGCCTGAAAGGCAAAATGGAAAAGATGGTGAGACCATCCTTTCAGCTACCACAGGCCAAGTGAAGAACTGAATTTGGGGTTACCTGCAAAAGTAGAGACTGCATCTAATTTCCCTTGGGCAACAGGATTGGGGAAATGACTCTGTGCCTACTTGTTAAAAAATAGTGAAATGGAGAAAGACACTATTTACCCAGCTAGAAACGGCAGGCAGGATACCCATGCTTGAGTTGTCTTTCAAATATCATGAGCAACAGGACTACAGCAACAAGAGAATATGAGAGGTACCTAGAATAGGAATTGGAGCGAAACTCTTTAATATTTCATGCCTGCATCCCATGTAAACATTTGGCTGGTCTCATCTTTCTCTTCCCAGTCTCCACTGTAAGAAGAGAACAGTAAACCCAGAAAAGGAGGGGACAGAATTAGAAAGGAAGAAGAAATGAAAGAACTGGACCCCTACATGTAACTCCAGAGTACAACTTCCTTAGACCTTTAAACAAGCACAAGACATAGGGAGGAACTGGGCTAATTTGGCATGTAGGTGACCTCATGTCATTCTGGAATGGAATCAATTTTTTAATATCTTGGATGAAAAGACAGAAACAGTGTAAGATAATTTTAAGAGGACTGGAAAGAGAGATTTAACAGAGCATGGTTGAAAGTAGCAACTGGGAAAGAATAAAATTATTCCATACTTTCACTCCACCAGAATGAACCTGCCTAATAAACCAGTTACCTGTATTGAGAACCATCACATACATATTTGACAATGACACTGCATAGAGTTAAGTGCAAAAAACTTTCAGCCTTGTCGGTGTTATATGACCAATTAGCTTGGGTAGTAAACTGACCGTACATAGTCAGCTTAAGAGGAGCTCATGTTTTACCATATATCACAAAAAATTACTTAAATATAATTTATTATTTGTTATCAAATACATAATAGACCTTTATTTTTTAAAATCGAAATCCATTTTGTCTTATGTCCTTTGTAAATATCACAGTCACAGAACCAGGAGTATAAGTCTCAATTTCCTTCCAACGTCAAGTTTTGATTTATTTTCACATCTCTTACATATTTTGAGTGAGCTTAAAAATAAGTATTTTTTTTCCTGTTTATCACAGGATTAAATTCTGTACTCTTTTCTATTTCCAGCACTTTGAAAACTTAAGCAAGAGAACGGGAACATATTCACCAGCCTCTGTATCAAGTCACTAAGAATAGTCCAACAAAGAACTCTTAAAAAAATGACTCATCCACCCTAAAGTTAAAAGTATATCTAATTCTTCCATTTAGGAGTTGGATTGAACTGCCTGTCTTCAGCCTGGAGGATTAAAATTATCTATTTTTTCCACTTCATAGCTTTAAGCTGTAATATTACAAGAATCAAGTCCATACCTCACTATATAACCCCCTTATATTAAAACTTGTATTAATCTTTTTGAAAGCATTGACAATACCATGTCCACCCTCATATTTTCAGGGTAACTGTGAGAAAGTTGTTTTTTTTTTCTTTTTGAAAAAAGAAGGAAAATCATTTCTTCTCCCTCCTCTGCCCCTAGATGAATGAATTTCCCCCACTAAGCTTTTACATCTTCAACTTTGTTTTTAGTCTCCCTGACTACAGTTGGCCCAATTGGTCATTGTTTTCTTGAAATCTTTCTTCTCTTCTTAAAACATGATATCCTATTTCCTCAGCTACAGTTTCACTCTTTCCCATCTCCTTCCCTATTCTTGAATCATGCTGCTTACTTAGATATTCTGTTCTCCTCAGTTTATTCTCTATATTTACCCATCCTTACAGTTTCAGCTATCATCCTTACATTGGTAATTCCTAAGGTTTACAGCTTATATCTTTACATTTGACCCCTTTCCTTCATCTATGTCAGAAGGCATGTCCCAAGGAGTCTGTGACATCTGAAATATAAATACGTCTTAAACCCAGTCAAATGACACCACCATTTAACTGGCTCCCTGAATCTCCCCCTAGTCAATAAAAGGCTGTCCCTGCCCCTCTTCATGCATTTGTATTATCCGCCTCCTTTTTCTAGAAACCTCCCAGGAGCAGGCCTTATCTTCCTTATCTTCTTACTGGGATTACTGCGAAGCCCCCAATTACCTGCTAAGTCTCCAGCCTCTGAGCCTGTCATTCTATCCTGCACACAGCTGCCAGGATTATCTTCCTCAAACACTGCTTTCATCATGCCAGTCTCTTAGAATCACTTTCTCTTGCCTCTGACATCTCTTCTAAATTCCTGAGTCTGGCATCTAAGACCCTTCATCAACGGGGTCCACCATCCCCATACTTTCATCTACAAACATCTCATTACTCCTCAACATACCACTGCTCCAGCTTCATCAAGTAAACCAGCACGTCCCACATATATCTTAATCATCCCCTTTATGTGTTTTTGTTCACAACCTCAAATTTCCTCCTTTGTCCTTTTTACTGGCCCATGCTTATCATTGGCCATCCTTACTATCTTTGGCCATATAATTACTTCAGGGTTGTCAGTCCTGAGACTACAAAATTTTCTCTACTTCTCATCTACACTATTTTTGGATTTTCCTTGAGGGTCTCATGCATAGCAGTACATTAGAAGTAACTTCAATATATTGCTGACAAGTCTATACCATTATTCAAATAAATTGTCAACCTAAATGTAAATAAACTATGTCTACTTTCAGATGAATGAACTAACCCTTAACATGCCCAATACATTCATGAATTCAACAAACACTTGTTGAGCATCTGCCATGTCAGCAGCTATGCCAGCAATTAGCAATAAAAAGATATATTTTTAAAACTCTCAAGTAAAACTACACTCAATAATTTGAAAAGCATCTCAAAAATTATTTTCCCATCTATAAGCAAGCACTAATTTTTGAAGTTTGATTATCACTGGGTCATTTAAATATATACCCTTTATATCTAGGAGTCATTATCTGAGAGTTGAAAGAATTCATTCAACAAACATTTATCGATTACCTACTTAGGGGCTGAAAGCTTGAATAAATGGACACCATAATGAGGAAGATTTTCTGTTACCTAACTGTATCTGATGTCAGAGGAAATACATTTTACATTATTAAAAATGTTGACAAAGTACGTAAGGACATGAAATTCTTGCTTTCGGAAGCATTAAAAATTACTGCCATATTTAATAATAATTTACCAATATGTCAATGACCTGCATGGCTCCAGCTGCTGCCTGTTATGTGGTGTCTCATTCCTCCTTGCATAATATATATATATATATATATATCTCACCAGGTTTGTTCATCTCTTAATAGCTATGTATTGGAAGAAGGCTAACTAATAGCATTTGTGCAACCAAAACTGTTACAAGGCAAACTCATGTTGGAGACCTTCTCCTCTGTTAGTGACCATATCTCTGAGATGGATTTTTTTTTTTGATAGACTTTACTCTTTTAGAGCAGTTTCAGGTTCACAACAGAACTGAGTAGAAAATACAGAGAGTCGCATATAGCCCTCCCCACCCACACATATATACTGAGATGGATCTTTTTAAGGCGATCACTCAAACATGAGTAGTGAACACTACAGATATTGCATAAATCATCTGTTCACAGGATGCATGTTTCTGAAGTGTCAAGAAAGAGTCCAGCTCCCTGTCTGAAATCGTGAGCAAACCACAAAATCAAGGGTTGATTCAGATTTTGTTGGGCCTGAAGCTCATGCAATGTTGGGAGATCTTTCATAAAGAAATAAAGAAATACAAAGACAATATGAGATAAAAAAGTGAAAATTCATTCAGAATGAGAAAATCAACCACCAAAGTTACTGCAGATTTTCTTCAGAGATTTCTTGGGCTGTTTACCAGCGATACCAACAGTGAAATGCTTCCTGATGGCAACCTGGATTTTCGCCTCCATCTAAAACTCACAGCAACTCCCAGAAATCTCAGCATTCACCAGGTGATGCACCCTGAAGCTTTAATTCACATGCTGCATGGTGAATTTACTTTTGCATAATTAAAACAAGCAAATTAACAAACAAAACTGTAATAGTCTTCAACATGGTTTCTTCTATCTTAGTCTTGGCCTTCTCCAATTAATTTTCTGGCCTTTTCTGGGTTTCCTATGATGTGATCATCATCCTTATTAAACAAGACAATATTTAGGGATGCAGAACATGGTATCCATGGATTTACTGAATACATGTCCTTACAAAGCCATCCCCACTCCCTCGTGTCCCCCACCATGCAGAGGACATCAGCAGTGACAACTATGCAGCCCTCATTTTTGGTCCCCTAGATTCAGTCTACGTCTTCCAGACTAGGATCCAAGCATTTCAACTGTTTGTTTGCCTTCTTTATTTTCTTGAGCTTCTCCATGTTCGCCATCATCATGACATTCAGGGCCACATCCTCTGTGGACTAGGCAAGCAGATAGAGCTAACTTCTTAGATCCTCTGGCTCTGGGAGGAGGATGCAGCAGCCAAGCCAAACCAACTACTAAAGCCAAAAAGAAACATTTCCAAAAGGTATTTTGGACAGTAAGGTAAAACAAAACAAATTTTCCTATATCCTCTGTCTAGAAAACCATAGGGCATCTTATAAAATAACCCAATCTCACAGAAAACTGAATTGCCTTTCTTTGCATCTACAAATTTACAAAATGTTTTAGACCACAAGTTTATTTTCTGGTCATAAATAGTACTTTGAAACACACTATTAATTGGGATATCTTGAGTCCTCAGTGAGCTACAAATGGTAATTCTAGGCTACTATTGGGGATTATCTCCTAAGGATAATGAAAATAAATTTTGCTTTGATATTTCATATCAGGCTTCAGGAATACTAACTGGGGCAGAGACTCAGACTGGGAGTTTGGCCCCTATGAGTCTATTTCTAATTCCTGAAAGTATCTTTGGCAGTTCACTTTAGACAACTCTATTGAAGCTCATTAAGAAACTGCTGGGTATTTTTGTTACGGTTTATTCACATGCTTTTCCTTTTAATCAAAAATTTAGTTTGCCTCAAACAGAAACAGACTCTCAGACATAAAGAACAAACTTGTGGTTACCAGAATAGGGGAGGGAGTGGGAGGCGATAAACTGGGAGTTAGAGATTTGCAAATACTAACTGATATATGTAGAACAGATAAACAACAAGTTCATGCTGTATAGCAGAGGGAACTACATTTGGTATCTTTTAGTAACTTATGGTGAAAAAGAATATGAAAATGAATATACGTATGTTCATGAATGACTGAAGCACTGTGCTGTACACTAGAAATTGATACAACATTGTAAACTGATTATACTTCAATAAAAATATACATAAAATTTTTAGTTTGTCTCCATTTTAACAATTCTAAAGCAAATTTAAAATAATACCCAGCTGTCTTTGTTAGAGGTCAAGCTGTAGAAATTGCAACACTGTTAAGGAAATTGCTTAATGAGTAAAAAAAGTTATCTTATGCAAATATATTGCTAATCATTTAGCATTTAAATGTGCTAGAAAAACTAGGCTCCCAAGAGAATAATGGTCACTTTAGCAGGTACATTCCGGTATGTTTCTGAATAGATCAACCCTTTGTTATTGGATAACTTAACTTAGGACTCTTTTTTTTCAAAGGGAATATTTTGGGATTCTACTTTATTAATACACAGATATAGAAAGCACACTAGTAATCTGTCCTTTGAGAAAATATCCCAGTGGTCTTCCTTTTGGGAACCAATGCTTAGATCAGTGATCTTCAAAGTGTGATCCAAAGACAAATAAGAAGGACCTCCTCACTATATAGAAACCTATTAAGTGAGCTATAAAGGTTCATTAACATTTATCACTCACAAATCAAAGTTACTGTTAAAAGAATCTTCTAAGGGCTTTAATGAAGCAGTCCATTAAGAAGTCTGGCTGCCATGCTATGCTTCACAATGTTATAAAGCCCTGCTGAGCAGTTTTCTTCAGATAGTTGAGATTCCTAAATTTTCCAGTAGAATCATACACTATTATTAGGGTATCTTTGGTGTAGTTTTTAGTAAATTATAGGATTCATTTGCTGTTACTCTTTCTTTGTCTTTAATTCTATATTATTGTTGATTTTAATTCATCATTATAATTTTTTGTTATAAATTATTTGGGTTTTTTCTCTTACAATTTGTATTGATGTAGGTTTCCATAAGTATATAGAAGAGGTCTCGATAACAATAGTCATTTGAATAATGCAAATTAAAGTCAAAATTGATAACCTTTAGCCCCCTAATATAGCTAAAATAAAAAGGAATGTATAGATATGGATACAAATCTCCTGTGGAGACCACAAAGTTGAGTGCATTCTTACCACAGTCAAGGAGAACACACTCTTGAGAGAGTTTTAATAACATCTCAGAAAGAAATGGCAAAACCAGGGTATTTGTGAGGACTGGGAGTCTGGTTTAAGGTGTCTGTTCATATATTCAATAAAGGGCTTGACTGAGATTGGTATGGGTCATTATAATTTAGGACTGGAGGATTCCGTCCAGCAAGGTGAGGATTTGGAAGAATGAGTATCAAAGAGTTTGGGGAAGTAAACAGTTGTTTGATGCTGCCTGCTGGACAGCTGGGTAGTTTGGCACTTCTTTAAATGAGTTTTTTGGGAACTCCCTGGCACAAACAGGGTTATTTTTATCTTTTTTTTTTCTAGACAAGAATTCCCTGAAATATTAAATTCATGTTGATGAAGAACAACAAAGTCATGTTAACAGAGACAGCCAAATAATTGAAGTCATGCGTATATAGACCATAAGCAGAATGCGTGTCACTGTCCTGCCATGTTGCATTCTTCAGCCTGGGCTGTGAGAGGGTCCATTAACAACTGGTGATGTGATCAACACAAACTGTCATGACATGAGTTGTCATGAAGTGTATCACATTTCCAGGGATGGTTGTTTCAACCTCGACAAGTGTCAGGTCTTCCTGTTCTTTTTGTTGGATGGTCATTTGTTGAATTCAATGGCACAGTGGCTACTCAACATAGTTCAAAAATCTGGAGATCATGTATCTGAACACTGCAACCAAACACTGAGGGGAAAATTATGTTTAGAGTTTGTGATTCACTTGTCAGCCAGGAATTAAGGTTTCCAAATTAGACAGAGAATAGATCTCATCTTCAAACCAAAGGGCCAATGTACCAGAGACTGGTTTATAAGCCAAACTGACAATTTTGTGGTTTCTTCCCTTCCAAATCTTTTTAGTGATGTTAAAGTACAAAAGAAGTCTGCAACAATGTAAGCACAACATTCCTCCCCTGAAACAGCATATACTCCTCTTAAGAGGCCAATATTATATCTGAAGAGGCTCTATTCTGAACAAGCACCTGTCCAGTTTCATGAATTTCTCAAGTGAGGCTCCTCTTGGTGGCACTTTCTAGCTCTTTTGTTAGTTTGTGAACCATGGCATGTAGAATTCTTCCTACTTCCCAGGCCTATTTTAAGGCATATAGCAAATTTTTTCTAAAAGGGAAAATGGACAGGCTAAAAGGGTCCCTGGGTGATGCAGACTATCTTGAAGATAGGAATCAGATTACCAGTATAACAAGTTCCTGTCCAGTCGGCAGGTAGAAATCAGTAGTCCTTTGTACACAAATCCAATACCAGCCATTGATAGCCAGTTAGTGATCTGTTTTTGGATAATCTACCTTAATCAACTGTCAAATAGTATTATGAAGCTTGGCACCACTTGTCAAGAATGGTCCAATGCCAAGCAATGACGTTTGTAGTTTCAAGATCCTTAAATGGATCTAAGTCAAAAGAAAATTAGTGTGTTTTTCTTAGATCTTTGAAAGTTAGTTGGCCTTCAAATATATACCATTTGTACCATAGTCCCGTCTCACTTCTATTTTTGTATAAGCTCAGTTTCAAAAGTGAGGCCCAACAAAAGATCACTGAATGATGTTTCAGTGGAGACAGGAACTTCATTTTGTAAGTACAGTAGGATATGGGGTTTCAGATTTCTTACTATCTGGCCTGTTGTGGGGTTTTCTAGCTACAGTGTCAGCTAACCGTCAAATGCAGTCACCCAGGACGGCAATGGATTTATTATAAGGAACTGGTATCAAGGGAAGCTGGGTGGCTCCCAACTGAAAATATGCTTTCTGTTGATTTAGTTGTATGCTTTAGTTTACTAGTAAATTGTAGCCATGCATGGGACTCATACAATAGAGTGACTAAGGAAGCAAATATTGAAATTAGGAATAGGGTTCTTAAAATAACATGGTTGAAGATAGCCTTAAACCAGCAAAATAAATAAAATGTCTATAAAAATAAATAACAAGATAATACAGATTAAAGCATTACAATCCCCAGTCTTATTCTGTGAATCATGGATGGAAGCTATCTATAGACATCAAGATAGAGGTAGATATATCACCTAGTCATCTGCTCAGTCCAAAAGATCTTGAGATGAAACAATCTCCTTCAGAAGATCGTCTGCTTCTGGAGAGATCCAGAGAGTCCTCATCTTAAGATCTCTGCTAAGGACCATCTTCCAGTGATTCAAGAATATCTTTTACCTCTTTATTTGAAAGACATGAATCCAAAGATCAACCCGTTGGAATTTTACTATTGTTCTAGTTGTGAACGGTGCCTGGTGGGCTCTTTCTAGAAGACCTGCTCTCAGGTTTTAGCTCATTCAAAGATTTTCTAGAAAGGATATGAGAAAAGGCTGAAAAAACTTCTTGGTAATAACTGCATCTATCTCCCGAATCTCTTGCAAAATTTGATCATAACTGTTTTTTGTAGGTGGAGTCCAGAATTGCAGGTGATATTTGTAGCTATATGGGTCAGTCTGTTATTAAAGATAGGGGGAGAGTCATTGAAACCCAGGAGCAGACCTCAGTGTCAATACCTTAGGCCTTAGAAGTCTGAGTCTCTTAAAGTTTTGATGATTTGAATTCTGGAGTTCTGTTTGTTCTTTCTTCCTTCCCTAGTGACTGGAGACAATATGTACAATAGTTTCTAACTGGTAGGACTTTGCAAAGCTTTTTGTCAATAGTTTCAATGAAATGGGTACTCTCTTTGCCAGAAAGATCAGTTGGAATTTCCTAGACTGGGAACACATTTTGGCATTTTTAGAGCCTATCTCTTAAGCAAGAAAATGCTGCTAAAATCCTGAGAAATAGCAATGACCATAATATATTAAAAATCTATTAGGCCAATGGAACAGAATAGAGAGCCTGGAAATAAATGTATACATGCATAGTCACCTGATCTTTGACAAAGGTGCCAAAAATACACAATGGGGAAAGGACAGTCTCTTCAATAAATGATGAGGGGGAAACTGTATTTTCAAATGCAAAAGAATAAATTTGGACCCTTATTTTACACCATGCACAGAAGTCAACTCTAAATGAATTAAAGACTTAAGACATAAGACTGAAACTGTAAAACTCCTAGAAGAAAACATAGGGAAAAAGTTCTTGACAGTGGCTTTGGCAATAATTTCTTTGATATAACACAAAAAGCAAAGGCAACAAAATACAACAAGTGGAATTACATTCAACTAAAAAGTTTCTTCACAGCAAAAGAAATAATCAACAAAATGAAAAGGCAACATTTGGAATAAGAGAAAATATTTACAAACCAAGTATCTGACAAATGGTTGTTATAGACTGAATGTTTGTATCCCCCAAAATTCATATGTTGAAATCCTAACCCCCAATGTGATGGTAAAAGGATGTGGGGCCTTTGGGAGATAATTATATCATGAGGGTGGAGTCCTCATGAGGGTGGAGCCCTCATGAATGCCACTGGTGTCCTTATAAAAAAGACGTGTGAGAGCTTGCTTCTACTCTCTCTACCATGTAAGAATATAACAAGATAACAGTCTATGACCAGTGAGAGGGATCTCACCAGAGCTTGAACACATTGGCACCCTTAGACGTTCCAACCTCCAAAACTGTGAGAAATACATTTCTATTGTTTAAGCCACTTACTCTCTGGTATTTTTATTATAGTAGCTAAAACTGAGACAAGGGTTAAAATCCAAAATATATAAGGAATTTTTACAACTTAATAGCAAAAAACCAAATAACCCAATTAAAAATGGGCAAAGGACCTGAATAGACATTTCTCCAGACAGACACACAAATGGCCAACAGATACATGAAAAAGTGCTCAGCATCACTAATCACAAGGGAAATGCAAACAAAAACCACAATGAGATATCATCTCACACCTGTTATGATGGCTAGTTTCAAAAAGACAAAGGATAACAAGTGTTGGTGAGGGTGTGGAGAGAAAAACGGGAACACTTGTACACTGTTGATGGGAATGTAAATTGGTATAGCCACTATGGAAAGCAATATGGAGGTTTTCAAAAGATTAAAAATAGAACTACCATATGATCCATCAATACCACTTCTGGGTATTTATCAAAAGGCACTAAAATCAAGATCTCAAAGAGAAATCTGCATCCCTATGTTCACTGCATCATTGTTTACAATACCCAAGACATGGAGGAAACCTAAATGTCCATCGATGAACAGATAAAGAAAATGTGTTACATACATACAACAGAATATTAATTTAGCCTTAAAAAGGAAATCCTGCCATCTGCAATGACATCTATGAATCTGAAGCACATTACGCTAAGTGAAATGAGCCAAACACAAAAGAACAAAAAACTACAGAACCGCATTTATATGAGTAATCTAAAATAGTCAAACCCATAGAAATAGAGAGTAGAATGGTGATTACTAAGGGACTGGGTCGAGGGGCAAATGGGAAGATGGTGGCAAAAGGTATAAAGTTTCAGTTGTGTGAGATGAATAAATTCTAGAGATTTATTGTACAACATAATACCGATACTGTATGTATACTTAAAAATTTGCTAAGACTGTAGATCTTGCATTAAGTTTTCTTATTATGCAAAAAATAAATGGAGCAGGAGAAAACTTTCGGAGATGATGTATGGCCTTATGGTATAGATCATGGTGATGGTTTCACCAGTGTTAACTTACCTCCAAACTCCTCAGGTTGTACACATTAAATAAATACAGCCTTTTGTATGTCAATCACATCTCAATAAAGTGGTTTACAAAACATTGGGAGTAATTTCATGAAGTCCATTTGGTGATGCACCAAGGGGTCCTGAGGTTTGGACCCTTGTCCATGCTCCACTTTTACAGTTTTACTAGAATTACGTTATTGACAGATGATACCTGAACCAGTCACACCCTCAGCAATTTCAATAAAACTGCTCCATCCATGTTGATTAAATATAGCAGTCAATTCATCCTTGCTGTGGTGGGTAATTTGTTACAGTTGCAAGGTCCTATTTGAGGTTCTCTGGTGCTATGAGGCATATATCCTAAGAGCATTAAAAGTCGTCTTCAAACAATTCTCATCCAGATTTCTCCCAGTATTTATTTTCTAATTCTGGAGCTAATAGCTGGCATTTTGTAAGAGACCCTTTGAAACTCTCCAACGATTTAGACTCTTGGTGTACCATGAGGGTAAGGAGTTTTGTGAAGCTGCTGTCTAGTATAATGATCAGCCAGGCCATTTCCTTTAACCTCCACTGTATCCAATTGTGAATGAACTCCTTATTTATAATAGCAACCTCCTTATGAAGCATTAGAGCAATCAAAAGTTCTATAATATGCTGGCTATTATTCATCGGGGTTTCTTCTTGATCTAAAAAAATTTCCCCAAAGTAGCTTCTGTAAATCTAAATTATCCTTGCTGAAATTGTGCCATTTAGGAAAGTAAGTACCTAGTTTTAGGTTGTAGCATAAATACATGAAAGACAGGAGTCTGATCCAGAGGGGAGCTGTTTTAGGTGTAGACAGAGAGGAACTCACAAGAATCTAGGAACAGTTGGTTGTAAGTGTGGCTGGTGCACCTTGCATTTCAGGGCCCCATCCTAAAGCTAGACTGCCTCTAACTGTAAACTGAACTAATTTAGTTTCTAAGAGGTGGAAAAATTTAAAGGCGATCTCTTTCAAACCAGACTCACTAAAAAAAACAAGGCTAAGGAAATCTCCCATGGGACTGTGATAAATGACCAATAATCTGGAGCAAATTTTGTCCAAGTGAAGCCAGCTTGAGTAGAAACCTTCTGAATTTCTCAGTCTTAGAATTGCTTGAGGAACAGACTTATGGGGCCTATACCTGTCCTCTTCCCTATGAACTTAACATTTATAGACATACACCAAAAAATGACAAAGACAGAGACAAATTTAGTGGCATCCGTAACTGGGTTCCTGGACCCAATTTCCAATGTGTGGAGGTAGGAGATTCCCCACATCAGCAGGGTGTCCAAGAATTCGATTCAGTTCTGACACTATCTGCCTGGAGACAGCATCAGATTCCACAGGTTAGCAGCTTAGTCCCACAAGACTGCCCTCCACTTCAGATGCCAATCACAAGCCCAGGTTGTTACCTGTGCTTCTGACCGACCAGTGACAAGTGGGAAGTTCCAGTGACCCCCAACTCATGATACCACGTGCAAGTCCAAGTTGTTACCCGTACTTCTGAGGGGCTGGCTATAAATCAGGGGTTCCCATGACCCCCTTCTTGGGTTCAATTGATTTGCCAGAGCAGCTCACAGAACTCAAGAAGCCCTTTTACTCTCTAGATTACTGGTATATTATGAAGGATATAAATCAACAACCAGATGAAGAGATAAACAGGGTGAGGTACCAAATAGTGGGGTTTCTGCCCTCATGGAGTTTGGGGCCCAGTACTGCGATACTTGGAGGTGTTCTGTTTCCTGAGCTTGGAAGCCTTCCAAACTGCCGCACTCTGGGGTTCTGTGGAGACTTCATTACACAGACATGATTGATGAAGTCATTGGCCATTGGTGATTGATTCAACTTCTAACCCCCCTCCCCTCACTGGAAATCTCAGGAGGTAGGACTTAAATCTACAACCTTCTACTCTTGATTGGTTCCCCTGGGGCCAGCACCCAATCTTAGGTGCTTTACAAAAGTCACATCATTAACATAAACCCAGTTGTGGTGGAAACGGGCTTGTTATGAATAATGAGACTCTCACTTCATCCTTACGGCCCTGAAGTGTTTTCAGGAACCGAGGACAAGAGATCAAATATTATATATAACAAAAGATACTCTCATTGCTCTTATAGCTCAGAAAATTCGAAGGGTTTGGGGAGCTGTGAGCCAGAAACTGTGGATGAAGACTTTATATATACATGAATAACCAAATTTATATTTCTTATATATCACAATATCACAGTAATAAGACAGATTTCCAGCAAGAATAGGAGATTTACAAATCTAATTAGGTGATCAAAGGGTTCCTTTAAAAGGCTTATTGTTCCTAGAGGACAAAATAAAGTCAGTATTTGGGGAACCAAAGGAAAAGGAAAAAAAACGAAAAGAAAAAGATCGAAATAGGAGACTGGACCCAAAGCAATACTCCTGAGTTAAAAGCTCAAGGACTTGCAGAGGATTGCTCTACTTCCAGATTGATGGTCATGGGCTGCAGAAGTGTGAGATCTTGATCGGCTCTCATCAGGCTTCCAAGATGCTTCCCTATAAATATCACCAAAATAACCTACTGAAGAGACAAAGCTGAATTTATTCCTCATGAGATAAAGGAGAATACTACTTTGGCAGCCTTTCCAAGGAGGGAGGGCAAATTTGGGAGATTTGGGACTGGTTTAAGACTGTTTCCCAAGGCAAAGGGCTTTATTGAGATTGTGTAAGGATCATGATAAAATAGATTAGTACTGATGAACATGGCAAGGTGAGGTTTTCTAGAGAAGTTTTCAGAGCCTGGAAGAGGAAGAGTCAGTCATTTGATGCTATCTATAGAAAAGTTGAACAGTCTGAGGTTCATTTTTTTTTTTCGGGTAGCTCTTGGAGCAAACAATAAAGCTATTTGTAACTTACATCTTTTGGTGCAAGAGTTTTCTGAAATACTAAAATCATGTTGATAAAAATAGTGGATAAGTAAAATCATGTTAGTGAAGACAGCTGAATTATAAAGACACATTAATGTAACTGGTAAGCTGTGTGGGTGAAAATAGCTTTCATTTCTCACTTTTGTTCTCCTCCCACAGAAAAATGTTTTCTAGAATCTCCAAGGGCTTTTAAAAGTGTGAGAGTATTTTGTCTATTGAGAACCAATGGCTGTTCATAGGAAGCCACAGAGATTTCCATCTCCTGTCTAAAATTCTATGATAGCCTCTTGACTGAGGTCCCTCCTTTAATTCTGGTTCTACTCCAGGTGACTCTCTGTACAGCGGCCAAAGTGAGACTTTGAAAATGCAAGTTGAAACACTTCAATGTTACATTAAAAGCCAAATCTTTACCAAGATTTACAAGAACAGCTGGTACCATTCCTAGAACCTGGCTTGGAGCATGTTTACAGAGCCCAGTTTTTACCTCTCTCCAACTCTATGACCAGTTGCTCCCACTCACCTCCTACCAGCTGAGGAGTCTACAAGTCACTGGAATGTGCAGAACTGGAGTCTACAGCCCACTTCTGGAAAGTGCCCTGGTTCTCCAGGGGCCCAGAATTCCCCACCCGATGTCTGCAAGCCTGCATCCAGGGCTGCAGTCTATTGTTCATACGATCCATCTCTCTAAGGACAGGTCTCACTGCAGATGTGCACCCAAGAGGCAGCGGTTTGCAGGGGTGGAAGTGGCACTTGACTGTAATGGTCTGGGATGTCCATATATATGTACAATCTCTCACAATACAGGTGGGGCTGAAGACCAAGGACCAGGGACCAATTTCTTATTCACCAACCTGGAAATATGAGTCCAAGAATTTTACATTTAAACCTGGCTTCCTGGGTGTTATGAAGGTTAAAGAAGAGGGAGAGAACATATTGTATTTAAAAGTATGTTAGCTTGACTTGTAACCTTTAAACATTCAGACACATCATCCGTGCGCCTCCATGTGCTCTTGCCCCTGGGCCCACCTGTGTAAGGTGGGCGCTGTCTCCTCGTTAGCGCACCTTCTGCGCCCGCCCCACTCTGCCCTGCTCCTACGGGCTGTCTTTCTGTTACTAAATCACAGCTGGCATGCTTCTGCCTTAGAGCCTTCCACGTACAGGCCCTTCTTTCCGGAATGCTCTCTCTCAGATAGCTGAAAGCCTCGCTTCCAAACGTTAAGTCTTTTCTCAAGTATGGCTTCATAAGAGAGGTCATCCACATTTACTGTGTCAAACCCCTCCTGTCTGTTGTCCTCTCTGCCCCGATACTACTTCAGTTCTCCCCTAGCACTTTCCTAAAATAGCACCTGGCCTTTTATTAAACAGCTTCCCTCCATTTGAATTAAGTTCCACAAAGGCAGGAACCCTGATCTCTTTTATTTACTGCTGTACACTCAGCTCCCAGTACACTTCTTGACAAGTACCAGGGTCTCTCTCTTTCTTTCTCTCTCACACACATACAAGCATATGACACACATAAAAGAGAAGTGAATGAGTGAATTAATCTGCAATTTGCTTACGATGTCAACTTCAATTAAGCAGGATGAATAAGCTGCCATAATCTTTAACATTTTTAAAAGCATTTCCTCTTTCAGTAATTAAAAAGTGTACTATTCAGTTGATTTCAAAGAAGATTTCTTTAGTAACAATATCAAAAATCTCACATTTTTATAGTGATGTTTATTTTTGATCCGTTTAAAATCCTTCAAATAACTGACAGTGTAGCTCGTCTGCAGCAGTGTAGCTGCAGAAATGTTCTGAGGTTGGTAAACGAGGCAGGAGAAGCCATCTGCATGGACCAGTGCCTCAAGTACTTGTTATCCTTCAATACACAGTATGTGGGTGGAATAAAGGCGTTAAAGTTAAAGAGGAGAAACAGTCTCCACCTGATACAATACATCATACAAAAATATGAATCATTACATGTGCATATATGATGATTTTTCAAGTAACATCCTATAAAAGCATCCTTTCCACTTTAAACATTTATCTTTAGTGCTTGTAGTCAGTAGGAGGTGCTTAAATATTTCTTGAACAAATAAATAAACTTGAATTGACTAGATCGATCTGGACTACAAAAAAAAAAAAAAAAAGACAAATACACAGAAACAGGCCAGACAGCCAAACATTAAAAATTGCAGTAGAAATCATACAAATGACTGATTTATTTATTAAAACAATGGGAAGAGATGAAGAAACAAACATTATAGTACATACACTCAGGAGCTAGAAACCAAGATTATATACACTTTTTTCCTCAGCTGTGTTCTGAATGAATATAAATCATTTCCTTGACTTACTGAAGTTTATATTACTCAATGAGGTAATATATTTCCCTATGAGGTGGCTACATTTAATTCATGTAGATGATGACTTTTGGAAGTACTGTAACTTCAACATTTTAAAAGCGTTTCCTCTCTCAGTAATTAAAAGGCTGTACCATTTAGTTGATTTCAAAGAAGACTTATTGACAATGATATCAGGAATTTCACATTTTTATAGTGATGTTTATTTTTGATCCTTTTAAAATCCTTCAAATAACTGTGTAACTTCTGCAGAAATGTACTGAGTACTGTAACTTTCACTGTCTTGTTCTGTAGTTCAGCCATTATCTTTCCCTTTTTCATAAGAAAAACACCCTCAACCCAAGCCCCAACTTGCTTCAAGAATGCAGAAAGATCCTTTATGTGGTGTACTATATCAAGTACTCAGGTATGTGCCTTGAGGATTTATTTTTTAACTAGAGATAAGTTTAGACCTGTATCAGGGATTCCAGAGTAGAATTCACCCTCGATTTTTTTACAATTGACACACTGATTACATCTCCTTTGAACTGTGACTCATCAGTCACTGAAAAACAGAAACAGTTGCTCAGGAGTTCTGGGCAAATAATCCCTATCCATCATGAATTTCTGCCCAAAGTAAAGTCATGCTAAAGGCAAGGTGCTTGCAACAACAAAATATAGGTTTGATGCCTATAAGGGTGACCCCTTCGGGTCAGGAAAGTTTCAGGATGGATCCGATGCATTACTCTTTCAAAATATCCATAATTTCTGCCCTGCCCACTCAGTTCTAAATGCACAGAAATCCCTTTGGAAAAACGAACAAATCATCATGTGACTAGAAATTATGAAACATGATATTTCTCCTTTCTAGCTGGTAAGTTCCAGAAGAGCAAGGATCATGTCTGTTTGTCTTATTTGCAATGTACCTGGTACAAAGCTAGCGTTTAGTAAATATTTCTTGTTTGAAACAATTAAAAAGAAGAATGAAGAAAGTCTTTGCTAGCAGTTTTCATATGATGACAAAAAAAATACATCATACTTAAACATGGCAAAAAGATGATTTCTGGACTAATTGGTAGCCATGAATTGAGAAGAAGCAAAGTGGTCCCTGCTAGGTTTCCATGTACTTAACATAGCCTGGACTTTTTTGCATTCCATCACAGCTCTTTTTCTATGCCATGAAGGCTTGGAACTGAGAGTCATACAACCAGCGTACCCATAAACCAATAGAGATCCTCTAATGCTCGACGTATAAAAAGATAACACTTGGAGGGGGTGAGGTACAGGGCTCTCTTATTTCATGCTGTAATTGCCTTCTGAATAGCTAGTTTCAGATAACATCTGACTAAATATTTGATATATCCATATTAAAACAAATGTCTGAAGCTCCTCTTGCAAACTTCATCCAAGATCACCTAAACTTCTGAAGCATTTAGTTGTCAATCATCCCACCGGTTTTGATCAGCACTTCCCCCAAAATAAGCTCTATGGAGTATAAGTTTAAGCAGATGTTCCTGTGAGGACGGAAGGAGAAGAAGGCATCTTTTTAGAAAATGACGGTGTGCATTAGCATATTTAAGATTCTGAGACGTCCTGCACTTAAGAGAAGTTTCCTTTTGTTAAGATCAGCATTCCCCACTCAATTTTTTCAGTCTAGAAATCTTTTAAAACCAAATATGTATAAACCTATCATAGAGCACTGTTAAGGAGGCAGCACTAGCACAGCTTGCTTGACAGTTTCACATCTTCTAACTCTGTCTTGTTAATTCTCATGGCAAACAGGGGTATGTTTTTTAAAAACCTTGCTTCAGGAGTATGAGACTCTTTTTTTCTATTCTGAACGTTTGCTATATGTCCTAGAAGTCTTAAGTCATCTCCCTGAGGGCCAACTGGAAATCTTAACAGTCCTCTAGTTATAGTGTTAAACAAAAGTTCAGTACCTGGAGACACACTGTGAGATTATAATTTAATGTGATCCCAAACACACGAAAACACCATCGAATGAAGGGCAAGAATTCCTGGGAATTTCCTGGGAAACCCAGGGAAATGCAAATGAGCTCCACTTCCTCCTCAAGACAAATGATGTGAATGTCCAATCAAAGTGTGTTTGGAGATAAAGGAAAATGTGGACGGGGCCTTGGGCTGTACATGTGAATGCAACCAATGAGCTGCCTTTTTTTTAGTGTCTCCCAGTGAATGAATCCTATATTTCAGGCCCCTCAGGAAAATCACTCTATAAACCAGTTTATGATTTTCTTTCTTCGATCATTGCAGCTGGTCATCATGGAAAACGATGATCTCAGAGTCGGCTGTTCCTGCCAGAGAGCTTGCACACAGAGCGATGCCTTTGTGAAGCCAGCCACAGAAACCTGCAGAAAATTGGCCTTCTTTCCTTAATAGAACCACGCGAACAAAGATGAGTTTGTTGCTGACTCAGAGCTGAAAGCTTTGTTTTGTAAAGCTCTCTGAATATATTGCACTCTGCCAAAGCAGAAGGGCTCCTTCTTAGGGAGAAAAAAAAAAAAAATGAGGAAGAACAGTCAGCGGAAACCAGACAACAAATCAAAGTGCACACCCTTGGGGGAGGGGTATTTGTGACCAAAGTGGCCTGAAACTTTTTTTTTCTTTTTTTGGGGTGAATAGTGGTCACATTTCACAAGCTGAATAAAAATGAAAGGAAAAGGAACTTTAATTAATGGGATGCCTTTTGATTTGCAGAGCAAAACTGCCAGAGCAGATGTACAAGCAAAGAGGATTAGATTGTCCCTGCTATGATGTACTGAAATTTTCTTTTTTCCCCTGTAGTAACCCCATTGAAGAGAGGCTGTCTTTAGTGTCTAAGATTCAGCACTGCAAAGAAACTGTTGTCCTTGGGTACAATGGACCCCTCTCCCAAGACCAGACAGAATATGTGAGGAGAAAACTAATATCCCTTTAAATCTTGGCAAGACAAGTTTCGGTTTTACTATTTTTAAAAGACAAAATTAAAAGAGAAATTTGCAGATGCATTCAAAGTTGATAAAATATGCATTCAAGTGAACCGTAAAACATTCATGAATAACGTTCATCATTTTGAAAACTCAAGTTGAATCGAGAAGGACTCAATCTTCATTTTCCTTTTTAATTTAATCAGTCCAGGGTGTTTAGGAGGGTTTTTCTGTTTGTTTGTTTGCTTTGATTTGGTTTTTTGTCGGGTTTTTTTTTTGTTTTTTTTTTGGGGGGGGGTTATTGTTGAGATTCTCATCTGAAAAGATAGGGCTAACTCTCATCAAAAGGGAATAATAACCAGAATGTTCATTTTAATTGCCATCCGAGAAACCAAAATGATCGGTAAAATCACGCTGATGGTAACTGGTGTGCTTCACTGAGTCTCAAGCCAGGCGAGAATTAACGCATTGTTAGTGCTACTTATCCTTAATACACTTGTGGGAGAAAAACAAGAACTGAAGAAGTGTATTCGTTCTTAACGTCTGGTGCCAAGTCATTTTGTATTTCTTCGGTTCTGGGAAAAAAGTAGCAGGGCAGAATGCTACTCAGCTGGGGACTGATTCTACTGAAAATAGCTGTGGTTCTCTGTACAACTCAGGTTGTGGAAAACCATGAATGCTGGCACCACCACAGACTCACTTATTCAAGGGAAGAGTGAGGTCAACCTACTGCGGAAGTGAAAGAAGTAATCCTCTCTCCCTCGCATAGCCCTCTCCACTCCAGCTCCTTAGTGATGAGTCGCAAATCTGCCCCGGGTAGGGAAAAGTATTTATGCAAATGATTTCCCTCTGCACTAGCTACCTCTGGGGTCAGCCTACCTCTTTCACAGCTATGAGGCTTTGTCTTCTAACCACAAATAAATATGCAGTTCACACATACGCGTGCACACACACACCAAACATGCAACCGCACAAATAAGACTGGATTCTGCTCCATTTTAATAGCAAAACTGTATTTGTTAGTAGTGATCACTCCTTAAGACAGAATTAATAATCACGTGAAAAATAGCTTTCACATTCTGGTCTAAGTGATTTTTCAAGGAACGTCTAGTTCTATGGTACCGGTGCAGGCTGACTGAACAGTTAAGGGTGACTCCACCTGTTCCCCCAATCTCCTGAGTGACAGTAACCAGCCTTCTCATTCTGGTAAGAGAAGAACATTCTCAGGGTTTCTTTTATCACATCCTGGATAATTGTGCAGCACCCCCATGGGGGTTCTCTTTTCCTCATCTAAACCACTGCCAACATAAAGTGACCTCAGGAGAGAGCACGGCCACCCCGGGCCCAGGCTCCTCGTGGCCATTAGACACACTTGCACACAGAGCACACATCCGTGAGAGGCAGCTGGGGCCCCGCACACATCCCGACCAGGTGATGGTACAATGGGAGAGTCCTAGAAGGCGGTATCAACACCCACTAATGTTTAAATGAATTTCAGACACATGGACAATGGCCCAGATACTGACCAATCTGATGGTCACATCCCAGCCTAATAAAATCCTAATGGCCTGTAGAGTACCATTGCTCCCTTTTTTTCTACAGAGTTGCACAGAAACAGTCTAGACAGAGAAAAGACCCTAATGTTAAAAAATATGTGAAAGAAAAGTAGACAAGCTATATTGTGTGTCTCTTGGTTTCATCCTCAGCAGAGCCAGAAAACAGCTGGGAATCTTCATTTGCTTAGCTGTTTAATGTATATAATTAAAGCCTCTTAGTATTAACTTATTATTATGATCTTATTAACTCCCTTAAATTCTCTCATTCCCATGCTAAACCATCCCAGTTCCTCTGACCTTTTCTCAAAGGTCCTGTTTTCCAGATCTCTAATCTCCTCATACCTCCCCCAAATTCTTTGTTCTTGCCGACTCTTGCCATCATTTCTAGGAACATGTTTCATAAACGCAGCTGATCTTCTCTTCCAGACGACCAAGACCTCTTACTCTTATCTTCATTTCTTCACTTGAGGAAGTAAGTACTTAAACATGAAACTACTGACTACACTGTGGAAGATGCTACTGGGAGTAAAGATTCAGAGTCTAGGAAGCTCACAAGCCCGAGACACAGATATGATGCATCCCATAGCCCTCGGCACAAGGCAGAATGAAGAAACTGCTCTAACAGAGGTTCAGGAGACACGCCTGGGAGGGCAAAGGGATGAGTAATGCTATCAGACTAAGAGACAGAGTTCAGGACACACTGTCTATGGATAGGCAGCATTTGAGCCTGTTTTGAAAAAAGGAGATAGATTTGAGTTAGGTAACGAGTGATCCCTAAAGGAAGGCTTGGTGGGTAAAGGTCAACCTTCTAACAGTACAAGGTGTTATGCAACACGTTTTTTGTAGTCATACTTCCTCAGCAGGATGAGTGGAGGAAGCTTGCACATTCTGTGGGTAAGAATGCAACTTTAGTCTTCTCAGTCCATAGTGATGGAGTCTCCCTGGGTCCCACAGGCTAGGAATGTGCTCATATTGATGCTCTTCCGGGCCTCCCTCCCCTCCTATCAATGGAAGGAGGTTTTGTAGATGAACCTGATCAGAAATTTTAGCAATGTGACATGAAAATGAGCTAAATGTTCATAGAGCTTAGATGTTTAAGCATGAATAGTGGAGAGTCACTGAAAAATTGAACATAGAGATTAAAATCATACCTATCTGTCCACTTGATTTGGGGCAGCCTAGTCTTTGGCCACATTTCTCAAGTGGGCATTGGCCAGCGTGGCTGACACCTATTTCCACGGTTCTTCCACGTACTGTCTCCTCACTGTGAAAGCCCGCCTGCCCCTTGCTGGCTCCGCAACTTGCATTTTTTTCTTTAACCTGTTGAACTCCTTTAAGATCGGCTGCAAATAACACGTTCTCTGTGGTGGCTATCTCAGAGCAAATCCAAGCAGAAATATTCAGTAGCTCCACTGTGCCCTCAGAGCACTTTGTACGTAGGGTAAAGGTGTCTTAACCAATCTTGGTTGAACCAGCGCAGCAGTGTGCTGAATCCACCAATACCTCCTCCACTCCCCCAGCAAGCGCACGGACTGTTGCCCGTGCCTGCTCACAGCACCTGACGGGCCATCTCTTTCCAGTGTACTTGCATCCTTTGGCCTCTGCCAGTGACTTCTGTGCTCATCCAAAGGCAGTTGATTCCTTCCCAACCTTCTGTATGCCATTCGTATCTAATACCTTCATTATTTATTCAAGATGTAAGCCAATGAAATATAAATGGAATGAAAACCAAGTTACCTTGTGGATAAGCCTGTAAGAAAAATATCCAGCGAGTGAGATATGGGTTAGCCAATAATAAAAAATCAAAGGAAAAAAATCACAAAAAATGTGACAGGATTCTATAAGTGTCTTTATAAGTTTGTTTTACAAGTGCCTTTAAACTCTCATTCTATTCTAAGAAAATTGTAATTACTAGGTGTCATACAGAATGTCTTATAGGTATAGTTTATGGAAGAAAGGGAAGTCAGAACTTTAATCAGTACTCAAAGGAACTATATACAATATTAAAAGATTGACCAATAAATGTATATTTACATGGGTACATTAAAGTTATATGTGTATCACTCATGTGATGTTCTAATTAAATTCACTTCTTTTTATTGAAGTATAGTCAGTTTACAATGTAATGTCAATTTGTGGTGTACAGTATAATGTTTCAGTCATACATGTACATATATACATTACTTTTCATATTCTTTTTTCATTATAGGTTACTGCAAGATATTGAATTTAGTTCCCTGTGCTATACAGTAGGTCCTTACTTATTTTATATATAGTAGTGTGTATCTGCAAATCTTGAACTCCCAGTTTACCCCTTCCCACCCCCTTTGCCCCCTGGTAAATATAAGTTTGTTTTCTATGTCTGTGAGTCTGTTTCTGTTTTATAAATAAGTTCATTTGTGTCAGTTTTTTAGATTCCATACATGAGTGATATCATATGGTGTTTTTCTTTCTCTTTCTGGCTTACTTCACTTAGAATGACAATCTTCAAGTCCATCCATGTTGCTGCAAATGGCATTATTTTATTCTTTTTTATGGCTGAGTAGTATTCCACTGTATAACTATACCACAACTTCTTTATCCAGTCATCTGTCAATGGACATCTTTAAATTCACAATTTTAATAACCAATTTTCTATCTGAACCTAACCAATGTCTGTTGCATGTCTAGACACTGCTTACGATGATGAGCAGCCATTATTTCCACGTCTGACTCCAGCTGAGGGAAGGGACTCTGCTTTATTCACTGCTGTACCCTCCGTGCCCAGAAGAGTGGCTAACACAACCTGTTCCATAATGCTTCTTGAATAAAAGTTCATATATTATCCCAGATGATTTTCTTAACAATTAGTAAAGTAGCTGCTGTAGACACCATGCTCATTTTACAGCTGAGGGGACCAGGTCTCAGAGGTTGAGTGACTGCCCAGGGGTAACAGCTTGAGATGGAAGGAACCTAGCATCCTAACTCCTGGCCAGAACTCTGAAGGACATGGGGCATCAGTAAGTTCGATGAAGGGAGTCTGCTTTGGTGCTCTTCCAGAGGAAACTGGATCTTCCCTCTCATAGGAAAGGGGGCCCCATCCAGTGGCCTACATAGAAATACATTTCCTTCTCTAATCAGAGTCCTACGAATGGCATATGTTTGTTAACCCTTTTGGTCACAAAGTCTGCATAAGGGGAGCCCACTGGGCATGAATGTCATAGTTCCAGAAAGATTAGAACCTATGGATCAATGCTGTTGCTTCCAGCCTACAAAAACCAAAGGGAAAGCAAGTCCCCTGTTGTTATCTCAGAATATCAATCATCAGAGAAACTGCTCAAGCATTTGCATTACTCATTCTGCTGCATCTTCACTTTAGAAATTAGCTAGCATGGGGGTAAATCATAATAGTAACAAGGAAATTGAGGAGTCTTCTGAAATAAGAAGTCAACTGCAGTCTTCAGCTGGCAAGCCTCAAGGAAACGCTAGCATTCAGGAAAACTAGGTTTACTGAGTCACTGGGCAGGGCCCTCGGTGACTGAAACACTTGAGGCTAAGTCAAAAGGAAAAGGAAATAAAGTCCGCCTTAGACCGAAGTGAGAAGAAATTGACATTGCTTTTCCCCCTGCGCACCTGTCCCCTGTAATTTACCTGGTATTTTTGTGCTCTCTTCTCCATATCAAAGACTGATTTGACATTAATCATTTACATCTCTGTGTGAATAGTTTAGAATTAGAAATGGTAAAGATAAAACCACCTGGAGCTTCTTTTTAAGAGATCTGGGGACTGCAGAAGTGTGTGTGGTAGCAACTTTCTGGTCCTCATAACCATTACACAGAATTTGAGGGATAATATCATAAACAGGTTTTTAGCCTGCCTTAGAAACCTAGTAATCATTTATTCTGTTTTTCCCTCTGATTATAATGAGAGCTATTATTTTTTTCAACACCTTTTAAATGCTGAGTGTTCTACATACAATGTCTTATTTAACCTCATCATCAACTATCACTTTGCTTCGGATGTCAGATACCTGAGCTCCCCCGATTGAAGAAAGACCTGATGAAATATTGATCAGGCGACTAACCCCTGCTAATGTATCAGCTAGCTAATTTGTAATTCTAGTGTTTAGAGGGAAAAAAAATCTTTATTTATTTAGGAGATGTGTATCTTTAGAAGGTGACCATGGTAGGAATTCCAGATCAAGTAAGTGCGAATAAAATCTGTATTCAGACTAGCCTTTTGAGGGCCCCCAAATTAAACAAAATTGCTGCCTTGTCTGTTTCTTTACAGAGCCAGCCTTGTTGAAAATGCTCTCAGAAGGCAGAGTGCTTCAGTAACCTTGGTAATGACATGTGAGCACCCTGCCCATAGACTCCATGACTCATCCGGAAGTGCCATTCAGACAATCTTAGCTGAAGAAAACAGTCAGCTCCCAGAACAACACCTGTACACCCTTTTCTCTGTCAATAGCTGCAGAACTGGACTTAGAAGGCATATGCCTCTAAATATTATGTAACTAGATATAACAGCTCTTTATAAATGGTGGTAGAAACCTTAAACCCTTAAGCACTAGGAGCAGCTATGGAGCTTGTCACAAAAACTCAAGCAGCCTCTTTTGCAAGCCTCCTCTGACCCAATCTATAGCAAGACATCTGCTACAAGGGGGTAGCAGAGGAATAGTCATAGGGATATATTTGAGGAAGAGACACTGACTATAGAAGAACCACACTTGAAGAAACACAGTTCCTAACAGACTTAAAAGCACTGGATCTTGAAGTCTTAAATCCTTGTTTTGTAGAATCAGTAATTTTTAGGCGCTGATTGAATTGTATGGATAAGCCAGAAATAACACAGGGTACTAACAAAATTTTAAGAGAAACAGAAAGTAGGAAAAGGATTTCCAGTGAATGCAGAGGTGAGGGTGTGATATTTAAAGAGGGTGGCCAGGGAAGTCCTGGAAGAGGCAACATGTAGACAGAGTCTGGAATAAAGTGAGAGTGAATCTTCCTGAGCAAACTCTCACAAAGTGATGCCTTTTTAACACCAGTATGACTACGGTGAAAAGTTACTGGAGGAGACAGTGTAAAATACAGAACGGGGGGAATGGTGGTCATGCAGTAAGTCAGAGAAAAAGGGAGCAAGGGAGAGATGCTGCTACGTGATGACACGCTCTCCAATCTACAGCAGTCTGCCCCTCTCCCAGCAGTGGGACGTGGCTAGAGCTTGGATACAGTGACGTTTCTGTGTCATTCTGATGTCGCTGACACCCTGGCTCTCAAGTGCTTTCCCTAAGAGCTGATCTCTTTGAGCACCAGTTCATCTTCACCAGGCTTAGACTTGGGAGCACCTGGTTGGTGGGAAGAGGGCACCATTTTTCTCTTTGTGGCTGTAGGCGTGGCAGTCAGGACCTCAGTGCACCTGTTGTATCTGCCTAAGGCTGGTTCCAATTAGACTCCTCCCAGTGGAACCAAGCGAAAGCTAATGTTGTTGGTATTTCCCTCTTTGGTGGCTTAGCAATTATTCATTTCATGCTAAGCCCTTGGATGAGTCTCCTCCTAGAGTTTCCCAGCACAGCTCTGATGTCATGGGATTTATGTTTGAGGATACTTTTCCCTGGTATATAATGACATTGTACACTCTTTGTCTCTATCAGTGAGTGCTATTTCACTACCATCTGAAGTTAAGAGTCTCTACTGATACAGAGGAAACTGTTATTGCAAATAAAGAGGCTATTTTCCTGAAATTGCAACCTTTAGAAAAGCAGCCAGAAGTAGACTTAGATGAGCGACCTGTAAATGATTTTTTACTAGGTGACTACAACCACCGTTAAGTAGAAAATTTCAAAGGAAGAACCTATTTTTTCTCTGGAAATCTTCAGGATTCATTGAGTCTGAAACACATTAGTTTGCATCTCTGCTGTTTTCAGCTTACTAAACCTAGGTATAGAATTTTTTTACCTTTAATAAGTGTATATCCTTAAATAATATAAACTCTGAAGCTTGGTGTGACCCTTTCCCTCTATATCATACATTTTCTTCCTGATCATTTAGTAACACTTAAGAATATCTATGATTTATTTTCAAGTACTGTAGAAAGTCCTTTAGTTGGATGCAAAAAAAAATTACAATAACTAACATGCATTAAGCATGCTCTATGCTGGGTGCATTTCATGCATATTTTATTTAATCCTCACTACAACTCTATTAGGTAGGTCTGATTATCATTACTCCTGGTCTATAGACAAAGAAACTGAAGCTTAGTGAGGTTATATTCATCTTCTGAATTTTCACAGCAGGGAAGTTTGGTCACTAGTTTCTTTAACTCTCCTCACACACAGAACTGTCACGCCATACAGCCTCCCTTTACATAGTCCCCTAATTAAATTCTGAATCTCTAAATCTTTACCACAAATACCCTGCGTGATGTCTGGCACTTTAACCTCTTCACGTGGTCATCCTCTCTCCTGTGGCCGCAGGTACTTGACAGCTAGGTGGGCTCGGACTCATACCAGGCATATTTAGCACATTGCATGTCATCTCTACCATTGTGACCTGGTATTTTTTTCCTAAAACTTCTACTTTCACAGCATTTATGGGAAAGAAACTCTTTCCTCTTCAGCACTGCTGATAAGATCATGGCTTGAAGTCTTAATATCTAGGTCTGTGGAGAACTCAAGAGTCAGAGATAGTTTCTATAGGACGTTTGACATTAGTGCTATTCAAAGTGCAGTCTGCAGACCAGCTTCTTGTCTGTGAACTGCCTTGTTGTTAGTCTGCAATGAGATAATGAGCTTGTGTCAGAATGTAAACGATGCATGTCACTGTCTTAGTCCATTTGGGCTACGTAGGGGAGCAAAATTTGCCACCCCAGAATGTCTCTTTGGCATGCAAATTATTTTGAGCTGAAAGTAATTAAGGCGCAAAAGATTCAGGAAGAAATTCTGATCTTCCTCCATCTGAATAAAGTAGCTAGAGGGACAGTTCCGGGACTGGAGCTGCCTTGTGCAGACAGGAGGAAGCCTAGAAAAATTGGTTCCTCTCTGTGTCTCCTTGTCTCCGTATGGCCTAACAGACATTTGTTTACCAAACGTTTGCTCTTCTACCTCTATGTCAATTGACTTCCTCCTCTTTGAGTTCCCAAACCACTATCCTCAACGTCTTCTCTTGTCTATAGTTAAAGGTGAAGGTTTCAGCCGTATCGGCAAGTTACTTGGTCTTCTTGGGTGTCTCCCATGTATATGTGTTATTAAACATTTGTTTGATTTTCTCCTGTAAATCTGTCTCATGCCAGTTTAATTTTTAGACCAGCCAGAAGAACCTAGAAGGGTAGAAGGAAGTGTCTTCCTCCCTGACAGCTGCCATAGCAAAATATCACAGATTGGGTAGCTTATAAACAATAGAGACTTATTTCTCACAATTCTAGTGGCTGGAAGTCCAAGATCAAGATGTGGGAGACTCATGTCTGGTGAGAGCCCACTTCTAGACAGTCGTCTTTTTGCTGTAGCCTCACATGGCTAAAGGGGCAAAGGTTTTCTTGGGATTCCTTTATAAGAGCTCTGATTCCGTTCATGAGGGCTCTTCTCTCAAGATCTAGTCACTCCTAAGGGCTCCACCTCTTAATGCCATCCCCTCGGGGGTTAGGATTTCAACATACGGATTTTGAGAGGACAGAAACGTTCAGTCCACTGCAATCACTAAGCACACTGTCTAGTTCAGCTGACAATTTTCCACCTTAAGACTCTCCCAGTGAAGGATCTAGAGAGTTGATTCGCATTCTCACGCAAGCTTTTCAAGCACTTTGAGGAGCCTGGCCTGTGATGGAGTAACACTATGTTTTGCACCTATCTCATTTAAACAGACCTCAAGTGAGATTGTATCAGACATATAACATCTTCTCTGGATTTAGTCTCTCTCCTTCAGTTATCAGTATATTCCCAAACACAAGCAAGTGCTTCAAGCTGGCAAAGACTCTTCAAATTGTTCATACAGCTTTTTAAAAGAGTAACTAAAAAAATGACCAACTGGTGACTCCAAATAATTTGACATATACGTTTAAACTGGTAAAAGCCAACAGGGAAATAAGGGTGGTCTTATCCTTGTATTTCTCAAACACTGGCAAAGTTCAATGCTAAGAATCAAAAATTATCCACCTAGTATTTAAGAATTATCTTGAATTCACAGATTGATAGAATAATTTCCTTTAATTTATCAATTCAAAATACAGTTACTTATCTACATTCTAATTATTTCTTGTCTTCTTTTGTATCAGCCACTATTGGGTGATACAAAAGACCTTCAGGGTTCTTAGTAATTCTATTAATTAGGAATTAAATGTTTATTTTGGTTCTCTAACTCTGAAAGAACTATTCTCAGATTTTTCCAGGAAAGTCCAAAACTTTTTTTGAAGTGAAAGCTTTCACAGAATCCCTGTGTATAAAACATATATAAAGGTACAGCTGAAACAGAGCAGGACCCTACGGGGCCTTCCTGGGAAAGACCTCCACCATGTCATTGTCATTGCCATTTAGCGGTGAATGTTCATCTTCGGGTATACATGAGAAATAGTAACATGGAGACAGTTCTCTAAATATTCACCTTCAAATTCAATCAACAGCTGTCCCGACACAAAGTGGCTATGGAATGCCCATCACTGACTTATGTAGATGCCACCCAAACATCTGTGTTCTATTTTGAGAGTTAAATTTGCTAGTTTTAGACATTACTGTTACCAATTTCTCTGCATCTCTCCTCTACTTAACCTATGTTATTGCTACAAGCCATTTTTTTTTAAAGGCATATCTTGCCTTCAAAAGCTAAAACACAGGTAAAAAACTAACACCCACCAGGATTTTATGCATCTATTGTTATGCGGTCATTGTTGCTTAGTAACATGTTAATTCTTCCTGTGGAGAGGTACAAACAATTATGTACATATATGCAAGCATCTATAAAATCTTGTAAAATGAATACCATTTGATGAACGATCTTATTGCTTCCAAAAACAAAATACCTCTTTGCATACTGATATCAACACTGTAGCATATAATTTATTAATACTTTAGAAAAACATTTAGGAAGGAGTAGTACATTAAAAATACGCTCTAGCCAAAAAAAAAAAAAAATTGAGGAAAGGAAAAGGGCAAGAAACCTAAAACTCAATACTATGATCTTTTGCTTTCACTATCAATGCTAATAAAACCCACTCAGGAGAGACAGAGAGTGAAGAGAAAATAAACTTGTTAGAAAGGAGTATAAAATAATTGAGATCTTTAGAGCAGTTACTCCTGAACTTTATCCTAAATAGCTGAAAATTGATACAAGTATTCTCTTGAAGTGAGAGTTATCATATGCATGATATTAGGATGCAAGATAATTTGGAACCATAAAACTCTGGCAAAATAGTCTGACGTGTTTTTCATGTCTCAAAAGATATTTCAGCTTATTTTAGGTAACATAAGGGCTCGCCATAAACAATTCTTATTGCACAACACAGTGAAATTATCTTAGTTTTCTCATTCTGAATGAAAGAGCTGACTATACAGCCAATACCTGAATTAAAAACAGTTGATGTTTCAAAATTTGATCCCTAGTCAGTTGTTTGAAATTGTTGTTATATTTTCTCTTTATAAAAACATAAGACTTCTACTTCCACCCAACATGGAGAAACAGGGACAAGATCTATCTCCCATCTGAAATAACAAAAAATGAAAATATATGAAACAATGGTTTGCAAGGCACCGACATCAGGCAACAGAAGACAGTGATCCTTGAAAGATGGGAAACAATGCGATGAGCCCTATGACTGTCTTGAGAGAGCTTCTAGACTGTAATACAGGAAGGAAGAAATCAGGTGGAGACTGGAGACTCCCTGAGTTGAGGAGATGGAACTGACATTCCCAAGAGACCAGGGCACCCGGAGTTCTGAGGAAAGAGGACCAAAAGGAGAAACGGCACAGAGAGAGAATATCATAGCGCCTGAAGATTTGTAAGGCACCCTCTGGAAGTATTCACCCGTGTACTGATCAGTGCATACACTGAGAAAACTGCATGAGGCTTGGGAAAGAACCACCCAAATAATTTAGGTAACAGTGCCCAGTGCTTACACAAGGCAGTGAATAGTGCCTGCTCCCACCCAGCAAACTGAATAACCTCAAAAATTGAGAAATGGCAGTACACACAAGTTTTTTTACCTTGTGGTAAAATGGAAAATTTTACCATCTGGAAGTAAATGGAAAATTATTAGCCTACAAATAAGCACTGCTCTGGTCCCTAACAAATCTTAAAAGTAATACCAGATATAATCAATTTCCCAAGAAATGTAACCACATCACAGAACAAAGCTCAATAATGTTTATAAAAATACTAACATAAATAACACCCAACAATGTAAAATTCACAAATCCTGTTGAAATTCAAATTGCCAATCTAAAATTATACAAAGAAGCAGGAAATACGACTCGTAAATAGGAAATAAATCAATTGAGTAGAACCAACTCAAAACCGACACATATGTTAGAATTATCATACAGGAACACTAAAACAGTTAAACTGTATTTCATGTATTCAAAAAGTTATGAAGAGACATGGAAGATATTTAAAAATTTTTAAAGATTACAATAAAATTTCTAGAGATTAAAAAAAACATGACAGAATAAATGGCAGAAAGAAAAAATAATATACTGAAGACATGGCAACAGAAGTTGTCAGAAATGAAATATGTAGAACAAAGGGAAACAAAAAAGAAGTGACAAACATCAGTAAGCTGTGGGACAATTTTAAACAGCCTAATATACATGTATTTGGAGTCATAGAAGGAGCAGAGCTGGAGGATGGAACTGAATAATTTTTCAAGAAATAATGCCTAAAAATATTCCAAATTTGATGAAAATTATAATTGTATAGATTGAAGAACTCAGTAAGTCTGAGTATGACATGCATAAAGAAAACTGCCTCAAGGCACATTGTAATTAAATGGCTCAATACCTGTGAGAAGCAAAAAATCTTAAAAGCAGTCAGAGAAAAAAAATGACACACTGTGTAAGAGGGAAAAAAAGATAAGGATTAAGGCAAATTTCTTACGAGAAACATTGCAAGTGAGAAGACAGTAGAGCAGTATCTTTATTATACTGAAAGAAAAAGCCCACTTTAGAACAAATCTTTCAATAACAAAGGCAAAAGAAAGACTTACAGAGATACAAAAGTTTGAAAAAATTCATCACAAACACATTATGCACTACAAGACGTGTTAAAGAAAGACCTCCGGCAGAACAAAATGATACCAGAAAAAAACCTGATCTGCACACGGAAGGAAGAGCGACAGAAACTATAACCACATGAGTGAAAAATGAGGGTTTTTTGTTTTTTTTTTGCTATTATGTAAAGCTCTTTAAAAGATACTATTTCTTTAAACAAAAGTAGAAAGCATGTATCATGGGGTTTATAACATATATAAAAGTAGAATATGTATTGTTAGTTCAATGGCTGGCACAGAAGAAGTGGAAGCACATAGTTATAAGGTTCTTATACTATTGATTAAATGGTATAATATTATCCGAAGGTAGAATGTAATGAGCTAAAGACGTGTAATCTTTAATCTTTAAAATATTCACTAAAATAACAGAATATTTACAGCCATTCGGCCAACAAATGAATTAAGATTAAATTACAAAAACTGTTCAGTTAATCCCAAAGAAGGCAGAAAACGACGGAAAAGGAATAAAGAACTGATGGGAGAAATAGAAAGCAAGTAGCAAAATGATAAACTTAAACCAAACTATATTAAAAAATAAAAATATGTAACTGGCCTACACACCTCATTTAATAAGCAGAGGCTTTCCAATTGGATAAATAAATAAGCCACAACAATATGCCGCCTGTAAGAAATGCATTTCAGATATAAAAGCACAAACAGGTTACAAGTATGAGGACAGTAAAAGATATACCATGCGAACACTAATCAAAAGAAAGCTGAAATCGTTATATCAATATCAGAAAAAGTAGATTTCAGAACAAGGATGTAAAGAAAGGCATTTCCTAATGATAAATAGATCAATTCATTGGAAGGATGTAACAGTCCTAGAAATTTATATACATAATGAGAGAACTTCAAACTACATGAAATGAAAACTGAAAAAGCTGCAAATGAGACATAGACAAAAGCCACAATAGTAGGAGATTTCAATCTCTTCTCTCAATACTTAATAGAATAAGCAGAGAAAAGTTCAATAAGGATACAGAAAATTTGAACAATATTATTAACCAACTGGCATAGTTGACATTTATAGAACATTATACCCAACAACAGAATATATGCTCTCATCTTCTTGCATACATCATATTTCCAAAACAGGCCATATTCTAGGTCATAATAAATATTTCAATAAATTAAAAAAATTCAAGTCATACAAGTATGTCTTCTGACTACAATGTGGTAAATTACTAATCAATAACTGAAAGCCCTCTGGAAAAAATCCCCAAATATTTGGAAACTAGATAACATACCTCTATATAACCTATGGGTCAAAAGAGAAATCAGAAATTTTCATTCAATTAAAATGAAAATACAACATATAAAAATTTATGGGCTGCCTCTAAAGCAGTACTTAGAAGAAAATTTATAATACTAAATGCATGTATTAGAAAAGAGAGAAGGTCTCAAATGAATGATCTAGCTTCCAATTAAAAAACTAGAAATGTGGCACAAGTTTAATTGAGAAGATGGAAGACAATAATAAATATCAGTGTGGATCAATCTGATTGGGAACAAAAATAATAGAGAAACTCAATGAAATCAAAAGCTGGTTCTTTGTGAATACCAGTAAATTGATAAACTCTAGTCAAGTTTTTCTCTAGTCAGACAAGGGGGAAAAGTGAGATAATTTAAACTATCAACATTAGGAAAGAAAGAAGTTATATCACCACGTATTTTAAATATATTAAAAGCGTAAAGATATATTACAGACAAGTTTATGCCAGTAAATTCAACAGCTTGGATAAAGTGGACAAATAACTTGAAAGACACAAACTAACAAAGCTCACTCAAAAATAAGCTTTGCTATCCTGAATGGCCTCCCTATGTCTATTAAATTGAGTTTGTTGTTACACACCCTCCCACTAAAACACACACACACACATAAAACAACATAAAACACTCCAGGCACAGAAGGCTTCACTGGTGAATTTTCCCAAACACTGAAGGAAGAATTACCATTCTACACAAACTCTTGCAGAAAACTGATAAAGTGTGAATACTTTCCAGTTCTTCTAAATGAGGCCAACAATACTGTGATACTAAACAAAGACATAACAGAAAGGACAGAGAGAGGTGTCTCCCATGAATATAGATGCAAAAATCCTCAGCAAAGTAGTTTCAGATCAAATATAACAACATAAGGATAATATGTGAAGACCAAATGGAGTTTATTCCAGAAATGCAAAGTTGAGTTAACATTCAAAAATCCATCAGTGTTACTCTCCATATCAACAATCAAAAGAGAAAAATATATATATACGATCATCTCAATGACTCAGGAAGACCATTTGAAAAACACACAACATCCATTCCTATTTTCCAAGAAATCTCTTAGCAAAGTAGGAATAGAAGGAATCTTCTAAAACACGTCATACATGGTGGTTAAGTTTCCAGGTTAGCTCGCAAATCTATTTAGTCCTTGTATAAACTATTATATCTACACAGTTAAAAGAAATTAGAGGCAACACTCTTGAAAACTGTAGCCTGGGATTTCAGTTACACATACTCCTTCAGCACCAGGACCCCTTGGGAGTCACCTGGTTGCTGGCCCAGCAAGCCTGGGCTTGTCTCTGAAACTCCATCACACTACAGTGTAAATAATCAGTCTTGACTCTGTTAACAAGCGAACAAGACAGAAGACCACGGAGCAGAGGAGATGGAAGAGGCAACTGGAATTTCTTATCTTTTTAATCCTATAAGGGCTCTATGTACATCTCCGTCCCAGAATAGAGGTACGATTTGAATAGGTGTTAATAAACCCACGGGAGAAGGGAACATAGCGGAGGAGGGATTTCCCAGGCTCCACCAAACTCGAATGGGCTAAGATCTACATACATCTCAGATCTGGAGGAAGGAAGAGGATTCAATCACAGGATTTTCAACCAAATCAATTCTTGTACTCACTGTAGCCTGAAGCCAGAGCTGATTTCTCAAGGCCTGTGCTTTCCTGCATAATCAAGCTCGTTGTCTTGTGGTTCAGAAACCTACAAGGAAGGAATCACACACACTACTTAGCTCTCAGTAAAGGTCCTCATAGTCCTTCAGATTCCACAGAGTCAGCCCAAAACGACAGAGAAAGAAGCTTTGAAGGTACAATTTCTAATCATTTCTCCTGGGACAGTGTCTGTATGGGAGTACGTGACCCACACCCTTACCCCAAATCACATGCACGTATGCAAGACTACTTCTGCTTCAGCTCTGGAATCCCACACTGTCTAACCTCATCACTCCTCCCCAGGAGACCCCTCTCCACTTCTCCTCTTTCCTCTGCTGGCCTGGATGGTGAGAAGCTGGCACATCACTTAGACACCTCAGACGGAGGTGGATTTCTGGATCCTGCAGAGGGGATGAGAGGACTGATGAGGTGGGCAGGACAACAGCGCCCAGGTAAAAGAGCAAGAAACTCACCTGCTTCATCTTCTGCCTGGGGGCCAATCCTACTGACAGCCTTCAACTATGAACAGATTATTAAGCACTGTCCACAGAAGGCACGTAAGAAATTTCATTGCTAGAGAAGCAAATAGCTCTCAGGGGATGGAGGTCACTTGCCATCCCACACCTCCCTTTTTCCCTTCCTTCCATAATTACCGAGTGTCTTCTCTATGACAAGTAACTACTGCACTACTTCCTAGGGGTATAGTGACAAGTTAGCATACCTTGAAGGACTTGAAGTCTAAACAGGGGCAAATGGATATGCTGGCATGTGCAGGCAATAAACACTGACTAATACAATGACTGAACATATTACAAGAAACAACTATGCCAAGAGAAAGGGGCCAGACCAAAAAAAAAAAGGAGTTCACACTGAAATGATTCTCCAGATATAAATAATTCTTAAAAACATAAAAGAAAATTTAACAACAGAAAGTAGATCAATGATTGCTTGGGGATGGGGCCAAAGGTGGGGCACAGTAGGGAGAGATTACAAGAGGGTACAAGGAAACGTTTAAGTGAGATGAATATACTCATTATCTTGATTGTGGTGATGAGATTTCCTGGAAACACACATATATCAAAACTTACTAAAATGTGCACTTTAGATATGTGCAGGGTATCATATGTCAATTAAACCTCAACAAAGCTGTTAAAAATATATTACAAGGTACAATGTGGACACAAAGGAAGTAATGGTTTTGGTTTGGTTTGGTTTCTTTTTTTTTTCCTGCAGAGGATGAGACACAGTGCAGAAGTGTCTTAAAAAGCCAATCACGCTCTCTGTATCAAAGAGCCTCACAGGAAACAGAGTGCATTCTAGTTGTGTACTGTGGGAAGTGATCAATAAAAGGACTGTACACAAAGGCGTGAGGAAGATGTGGAAAAACAAGAGGGACAGTGCGGTGCCTAGTGGCTAGTAGCGCAGGACTCAGGCACCCCCCATACCCGGAAGTAGCAAGGTGGACAGTGGTTCCTGAGACCTGGGAGAAGGGTGTCCTGCAAAGAGGGACACCTGAAAAGGAGCTGAAACCTTGGAGCCAACATCCAACCTGCATGGACTTTTTAGGGAGGATAAGGGACCTTAGTAGAGAATAAGGAGGCACCTATTCAGGTCAACTTCCTCGGGCTCAGAGCAGCATGGAATGTGAAGTTGGAAAAACAAATAAATATTAGGCAACACAGCCCCCATTATAAGCCTGCTTTTGCCTTTTCTGGTCCAGGATCAGAAGATGCAAAATTATACAGAACTAAGACAGAGTCATGTTTTACCTCTGAAAAACAATAATTATTTCAGACTTTTACTTCACACTATCAGCCTTAGTTTTTACCCCGATTGGATAAGCTTAGTTCCTATGTTTGGATGGATGCTGTGAGAGCGTGAATTTGTGAGCCAGCGCCCTCTGCCAGGAGCTAAACCATGGCTCGTGGACCAAATCTGGTCCGCCATCTGTTTTTAAACAGCCTACGAGGTAAAAATGGGTTCTACATTTTTAAATGGTTGAAAAAAATACTGAAAGAAGGAAAATATTTTGTTACGCATGGAAATTACATGACTTTCAAATTTCAGCGTCCGCAAATAAAGCTTTCCTGGAACTGGGTATGCTTACCATTTACTTATTATCTGTATCTGCTTTTGCACGTCAATAGTAGAGTGGAGTCGTTGCCTACAAAACTTAAAACCTTTACTCCCTGGCCTTTTACAGAAAAAGTTTCATGACCCTTACCTTAAGCTAAAGAAGCTGGAGATCTGGAGACAGATTCACTTGACACTAGACCCTGGTTCAACCAGTACTTGGATGTGTCATCCTGACATGTTACTCAATTTCTATAAGCCTTAGTTTTTTCAAGACAAAAGAGGGATAATAATGTCTATATAGAGAGTGACCGTTGAGGATTAAGTCACAGAACAGTAGTAAAGTATCCAGCACAGAGACTAATACACAGAGAAAGTTTTCTCCTGAAATGAATAACAGAACTGAAAAATCAGGCACCATAAAGTAACACAGGTCTTCTTGCCCTTCTTTTCATACACCTTTTTTACACCGTGTACTAAACATATTTCTATCTTCTCATCATTCCAACTAGTGTCAAAAGAGATTTACCTCTTATTTAAAGTTCATCTCTTGCCAGGAAACACTAAATTCCATCCCTTTCCAATGTGCTGAGATAATAGTTCTAAGTAAAGTTCTAAATAAAGATTAAGATCTTTAGTGTGCTTAGAAACCACCAGGTGTTAACATACAGATCCCTGAGTCCAGTAAAGAATCTGAGTTTTTAAATTACTGTAGGAAACATTGATAGAAGATGCTCCCCCTCCTTCTCTCTCTCCAAACACACACACACACACACACACACACTCTCACACACACACACACACACACTTCCTTTGTAACATTTTCAGTCCCTTTCATGGACTCTTTCCTCCTATCAATATCCTTTATCTTAAAAAAAACGATTAGAACTTCTATTGTCCTAATAGCCTTTCTGGCTACCTTTCCATCTCACTTATTTTTACCATCAAAATCCCCACATGTACAATCTATAACCCATTTGAATTGTGTGTTTTCTGTAAGTTCCTGTATCATCTCTCACTGTCCATCTTTTTCTTCCCCCTTTATTTCCATTGTTAGCTCCTTTTCCTCCTCTCCACCAACTAGAACTTTCCCCATTTTACTGCCACACAGTCCCTCAGAGCTATCTTTAAGGAACTTCACAGTGGGAGGCTAACATGCTTTTAGCACAGGCATTGGAGTTATATTCAGTGTCTTCAAACATGGTTCCCAGGTGTTGGGTGTGGTAGAGCTCAAGAGGTAACATCTCTGCTTCCCTGCCTGAGCTAAGAGAGGGCAGAGCTAGACAGAGACCGCAAATAGAAAAGGAAACAACACATAGATACCACAAAGAGGGTAAACTTAATTACCAATAAAGCTGATTGTGGAGAACTATGTCAACAGCTAAGTGAGCTTTGCAGGACTGAACTGCTGACTTACACAGATTTATACACCCCATCACAGACACTGCTGGGAAATACCAGAAATGGAAAAGAATCCTCCAGACAACTGTGGTCCATTCAGAAGAAGAAAAACTCTACCTAACCTTAACCATTACTGAAGAACAAATTGACCATGTAGACATGGCAACAATGTTGGATAGAGGCTACAATGCTGCCCAAAACTTGGTAACAATGATTATTACCAAGTAACAGTAAGGTATGGGAACGGAAAACTCTGCTTCACTTTTAGAAAAGGTATTTCAAAAGTTTAGGGCAAAAATATGCTATTATAAAGGGATGGGCTTTGTGATAATAGGGATGATCTAGGATGGGCTGGAGGGAAAGAATCTTACCTAAGTGATCATTTTAAAATCCTCATTTAAAATTGTATGGAGGGAGGCAACTAAAGACAACTTCTAAAAGAGACTAGGACAAGCCACAGAACGTGGGCACATGACCAAGGCTAAGCTAAGATTAGCGTGAACTTGTATGAATAGTATCAGGAAGACAAAAGTCCACACTGAACAAGATGAGCCTCCAAAGTAAATTTAAAGATGTGTTTCAAATTAAAAAAAAAAAAAGACAGAGAGAGAAATAGTCAAATAGAGTCTCAGGGCATATTATGTAATGGTCACAGATGACAAAGAAAAGGCAACTGACTCAACATTCCTCCCACCTCAACTGAAAAGGTGTGGGACACCAAGGTCCCATCCAACTAATTTTTGTTGCCCTTCAAGCTAGGAAGGGGGGTATATATATATATACTCCTTAGCACAGGGAGAAAATGTTGGTTGAATTAATAAATGGAACAGCTACCATAGGAACACTAAAAAATAAGTCATGTCACTTTGACTTTGTTTCTGCTGATGTGTTGAGAAGAAAATGTCATTGACATAAAATGTCTTGATTTCAATGATGTATGTGATGAATCCTTCAATGACATAATTTTGGATAAAACAGTTGGAGAGTAGGGAGGAAGGGGAGTAGAATTAAAAACAAACAACAGTAACATTTTATATCTCTATCATTCTCACTGTGTGACCTTGTAAACATTACTAAATTTCTTTGAGTCTATTTCCTAATTGGTTTAAAAAAATAAGCACTTGGGCTACTTCATTCTGAGCTGATTTCCTACTCTAAAATGCAAAGATTCTAAAGTTCTACCAATTTGGTATCAACATAGAAGGAGACTTTTGTAGACTGCAACAAGGCCTTGCTTGTGCACAGTTTAGAATTTTTAACAGAGACTTGGATAAAGATACTGAAGGAAGGCCTGCTTATGTAATTTACAGATAACACAAACCTCGACTGGATGCAGTACAGAAAAAGGATTTGGAAAGTCTTAAGAGATTGAAGTTTCTGGATGGCTTTTGCACTTGAATGAGAATACTTAGCTTAGCAGAAGTTTACATGTGTGAAAAAGAAATAATGACCTCAAATTTAGTATGAACCAACAGTGTACTATGAATGTGTGTGTGTATGTGAAAGAGAGAGAAACTGCACCATACTGTCAGTATGTAACAAGAGCCTTAGAAAGCTGTATACCTCGGTCACAACTTTCCACGTCTAGTAGTTCATTCTAAGGAGGCAACGAAGAATATGTCCTTAAGTATCAGCTATATGAATATTTATTGCTGAGCTATTTATAATTATTTGAAATTAAAAAAAAACACAACTGTTTAACAATAAGGAGAGGGTATAGTTGAATAAATTATGACAATCTTTCCAAAAGATTCTTATAAAATAAAAAAAGGGTTTATATATAATTATATATATCCATATGAAAAGATGGTCATGATATATTGCTGAAATTAAAAAAAACTGGTTTACAAGACAGTGAACCTAGTATAAACTCATTATTGATAAATAAAAATGAATCTGTAACAGGTTATCTCAGAATTCTGGGCGTATGGACATGGGACAGCTTTCCAGGTGTAGGTGGACAATATCCACTCAGTGGGTGTCCACCAGTATGCCACAGGACAAAGGCACATGGTAGTTGTAGTAGGTATGTGTCAGGTTGGAGAAATTCAGCATCCGTCTCTTATTTTTTGGTAAGACTGATCTAATTCCTTCTGGGGCCACCCCTGTGCCCAGCTCTAGAGTCTGGCATGTGACCCAGACTAAGTTAATTAGTAACTTTCATTCCCCTACAACAGTGATCGATTCAGGAACTGTCAAGAACTTATTCGCGCCTAATGTGAACTTTCTAATGGAAGATGGGAGACCTCCTTTTTCCTTGAATTTGAGGCTGAGAGGGTATTGGTTCAATGCATATGGTAGCCATGTCTCCACTTGTGTGAGAGAGTCTGTCTGGAAATGGAAAGGACAGGAAGTAAGTTCAGATGTGCAGAGAGAATCCAGGTCCTGAGGTTGTCATTTGAGCCTCTGTATACAGCTCTACCTTGGATCAGTTTCTCTGGCTCTCCAGAATTTTCAGCTTTTTCACCTCATCAATTCATGTCTGAATGAAGTTTTCAAGTTCTTATATCCTTTGGTATTGTGATGATATGGTGGGGTGAACTAACAATGAGTCTAGAGTTTATTATAGCTCTGAGCTCAGGATCAAGGATGATGACATGCCCTGTGAACAGATCCACCCACCAGGTAAGGGAGGGAGAGTCATCTGGACCTCCACCGGGCTGGAGATTCTCCAATAACGGGGCGAGACAGAAATATCAAGGTGGCCACCAGAGACCATGCCTCTAGTAGCTTTCCTGGGAATGGAGCCAAAGTGTAATGGGAAGACCCTGAGGCAAGACAGTCATCAGAGGGAAAATCCAAGGTCTCTCGGAAAGTGATCTGCATTTCAATTTGCATTAATTAGAAATGGTGAATGGAGTCACGAATCAGGCACTGGGGTTCCTTGTGTAATGGCAATGAGTACAGCTAGTTGCCCTTAAGAACACTTTCTCACGGCTTGGGCATTACCATACGACCCTGAAAGCCACATGGGTAGTGTGTGATGTAATGAAGACATCCATTGAAAGCTCTAGAGAAGAGTGACTGCAGTACCAAACTCTGATAAAGACAGAGCAACTGCCAAGGGACCCGAGGGAAGGGCTGCAGGCGGTGTTTTCAATGCAGGGAAATGACCCAATGTGGGAGCCAGCAATTGTGGTGAGCTCTGAGCAGCAGGTCAGTGCCCACAGAGACTGCAGCCTGGACCTGAGAGGGTGGCTCAGACCTAAGACCCAGGACAAAGTAAAAAGAAAGGCACAAGTGGCAGGTGATAGACTAAGGAGGGGCAGTAAGAGGAGCCATTCAGGAATCTTGATTATCTTAGAAAGGAGTGGGGACATCAGTCCTGCAGTCATGCAGCTTGTAGGCATAAAAAGCTATATAAATATTTAGTGGTTTATTACATTTCATTCCTAGTTCCCATCAGTTCTAGATAGCCAGAAGGGATCCTAGGAGTTGGGAAACAAGTAAAGAGTTCTTCTGTGTCTGTCTCCTCCTCTGACTCACCCTTTACCCCCAGACTACTCGGCACTCAAGAACTTCACCTTCTTATCTCCGATGACCCAATGACCTTCACCTCCAACCCATGTGATCCATCCACTGCTCCTCCTGTTAGCAGTCTCTGTTATCCTGTACTGCTCTCCCACTAAGATGTACAACTCTGAAATTCTAATTGCTTTGTCCAACTTTCTAAACAAGTGGCCTATCAGTGCCTCTAACCTAACATGATTAGGACTAAATTCATTATCTTGTCATCCAAACTTGTTCATCGTTTGGTTTTTCATATTTTTGCTAACAGTGCCATGACTGGCCTGTTAATTAATGTTTAAAACCTCCAAGTCATCACTCTCCCAAGTTCAAATGCTCCTCCTTTACCATACTTCATACTCTTATGTACTTTCTGGACTGTAACAATAGCATTCTAATGCCACTCCTGGCTTCCCCCTTCACACTGCAACAAACCTTTCCCATTGTTCTCAGATTAGACTTCCCACTGTCTCACCCTGATCATGGTACTCACCTGCAGAAAAGCCTTGCTGACTTCCGTTCTGACTAAACAGAAACTAAATCCTCTGGTTTGTTACACAAACCTTTGGACCAACAGATCCTAATCTGCCTTTTCCAGCATGGTTTCCAACAACTTCCACAAATCAGCCCTCTGCTTCCAACAGTCTAATCTATCCAAATATCTTCTATGCTTCTAAGCCCCTCAATCTTTCCATTGCTCTTTTGTTTTCAAACATCATCACTGCCTTGTAGCCTGCTGTAAGCTCCCCTCCTGAGACAAAAAAGCAAATGTCTCCTCCTCCAAACTTCTACATCACTTGCTATCTTGTTACTCTTACCTCTTCCTCGTATGTTCATAGGAATGCATACATTTTTAATAACGAAGTACATAATATATTTAGTAAGCATCTCACATGTGCTAGCTAACCGGGATAATGAGCAAGATGGATCTGTCCCTACTCACTCGGGGCTTAGTTTAGCACATAAGACTGTCAATAAACAAATGACTAGTAAGTAGCTAATTAATTAGAATCATGATCAATACTAAAAATAAAATTATGCAATGCAGTACCCATATGTAGAAAGTGAACATATAAGATGATACTGTTCTTACCATCTGAAACACCCTTTGAAAATGGAGCCATATTCAGTCTAGCTTAAAAGCCTTTGCTAGTTTAGGAGACACTATTTTCCTTGATTTACAGCATGATCTGGTTATTATGAGTGAAGCCAATAGTATCTGAAGGACAAAACAGGAAACTAAATTCCCTCTCTGGGGCAAGCATAACTGACTGGTTTAGCTGGAAACCTGAGGCAGAAGTAGCGTGCGGCATTTTTCTTCCTGTTGTTTTACTCTCGAGCAGCTATTTTCTGCTTTTACCCGTTGCATGCAGCCATCAATCACGGCCAGTAATCTCCAACAAAGTAAGAAGAGCAAAAATAAAAAGAGGCAAGTGATTCATCACGAAGCCTGACACCAGCTGTAAGGGAAAAAGCCCTCTCTGACTTGGAGCTCGCAGGCACAATAGCACATTATTCCCAAAGGAGCTCTGGCTTGAAATTTCTGAATGGGCTTACCACCTGTCTCAGCTGGCAGCCTAGTATGCATGCACAGGCATGTAAACACTTCAAATATACTTTTTTTTTTTCAGTATTGACACTGTTCCCGGTATTTCTACAGATATCAAAAAACAAAGTTAGATTTTCATGTTTGTTTTCTCCTGCTGAATTCATGCTTCTAACTGTGAGCCCCCTCCCAAGAAAGAGAAAGACAAATGCCATATGATATCACTTATATGTGAGATCTAAAAAGAAAAACAAAATGACACAAATGGACTTATTTACGAAGCACAAACAGACTCCCAGACACAGAAAACAAACTTACGGTTACCAAAGGGGAAACTGGGGGGAGGGATAAATTGGGAGTTTGGGATTTGTAGACACAAACTACTATATATAAAATAGATAAATAACAAGGTCCCACTGTATAGCACAGATATTAAACAATATTTAATATTTTGCAATAACCTATAATGAAAAAATATGAAAAAATATATATATATTTAAATGTATGACTGAATCTGTAGCTCAGAATCTAGCACAATACTGTAACTGAACAACACTTCAATAAAATTCCCTCCAACTTTCTTAAACAAGAGCTTTCTCTTTCTCAAACACAAGGTACCATGTATATTTTGGCACTTCTGACGGTCAGTACATGAGTACTGAGAATAACTAACTACAGGCAATTGATAGTCATATAAATGGAAGCAAGAAGGCCACCATCACAGCCACTTGTATAATGTGGCATGTGAGTGAAGAAGGGACAGTAGGACAGAAGGCAACATTCCAGGTAGAGACTGTGCCATTGGGAATGAGACCGACTGAAAGATGACCCATACAGAAAGTGACCAGGGAGAGAGAGAGTTATGCTATGACCCTGAATTGAAAGGAAAATGCAGTGAACTAATTAAAGCCATTGTTGTTGTGTCCTCTATGAACCGTCCTTTACACGTCCTTAGGGGACTATGAGGCACACACAAGGCATAGAGGAAATTTTCCACAATGAACCATGAATGTTGCCTCTGCAGCAAGGGGTAAATGGTGAATGGAAAAATGAAATATGCCTTTCCATGCATTTCCCCTCCTTTTTGTAGGGGGAAAAAGAATTTTTGTGGCAAGCATATTGGAGACATTGTCGCAGAATGGTTCCTCTTCACATAAAGGTTAACTCTGTAAAGCTGCCAAGGGCAGTGCCCTGGTGGTTCGTCTGCCAAGTAAGTGCCAGTTGTGGCATCTATACTGTGGCCGGAGTGGAGGCAGGCCTGGCTCTCCCACCCTCCTTATGAATCACGGGCCTTTGTGCCTTTGTGCCCGACTTGCTACTTTTCCCACTCTCTGCCCTCCCTTCTCATTGGAGAGATCTCTTTCTTCACATATGAGCTGAATGTTCTGTTCTTCGCCAGGAAGCCAGGCTTACTGAATGCTGATTTAATGGAAGTCACAGAAGAGAGGCAAACAGTCATCTTTCAAGTAATCTGCATGAAAAGTGACCTTACAAGATATAAAGTGCTCAGCTGGGTTGGTGATGCACCACTGGTGCTACTTTAAAGGTATATACATATATATATATATGTATATACTTCCTTATATTATATATGATATATATGTATATATAAAATAAACATTTTTCCATTAATATATATACACAGATACATATATGTTTTTGTTTCCATTTCTGGTTGAGTGTTTTAAATGGCTTTGTCTTTTTTACCCAATGCCTTATTTTTTTCTCTTTTTAAAGAACCACAAGAAAAGTGCAACTTTAAACTAGTCATTCCTTTTTTAAAGTCTCTAGTATATTCTAGAGTGTGTGTATTTATATATATGCCACTTATTGGCCAATTTCTGGGATCTGTCATGATGGAAAGGTATATTTCATTTCTTTTACTGTGACATATAAGATTTTGAAAGGGGCTATTCCAAAGAAGCATATAAGTGTTCAATAAAAGATATTCTCCTAATATACAAGATATCTCCATAGTCATTACTTTCTCCAGTCCTCAAAAGTAAAAGTTTTTAGCATCTGTCATCTCAAACTATGCCCTTTTGATATTTATACAAGCTACTTTCAGGCTGAGATTTTACAGAAATTTAAGGGAGGGTAGTTAACCGATTATAGTAAACTCCATCTTTTTTACTCTAAACAGTTTTATAAGGTGAACTGTCATTCACTTATAAGTCATCTATCATTAAGGAATATATGGTTGATAAACTCAGAGGGCAAACACTGCTTGACAGTAATGATTTGTTTTTAGAGAGCAGAGGGGAGGGTTTTAGGTTTATATTTTGAATAATATATGGTCATAGATACAATTCTTCAAAACCCTGGAAAACACAGACATTGCATATAATAAAAACCATCTCTTAGCATAACTTAAAAGCAATTAATTGTCTGTATTGCGCTGACCCACAAACTAAGTTCAATTTTTCTCTCCCTGATGTCACACATCTTTCTAATGATTAAGAAATAATATGTTATACGCTGTCATATTTATGACAATTATAAAAATAAAAGAAGAAGCAGAGTAAGCTAATTTCACAGAGAATTTGAATTTTTGAAAAATTCAATACCCAGCTGACAATGAGTTACAAATTGTGACCAGGACAGCTATTAAGAAATGAAATATCCATGTTAGTAATATGATTCCATTACAGACACTTTTCATATGTTAGTATTCATTTTTCCTACTGTTCTCACTAATAAAACCAATAGAAGTCATCAAAATTAAAACTGATAGGAAGTCAGATCACTCAAAATCAGTAATGGGAGATAAAGACTCGGTGTCAGCCTGCCTGCTCAGCTCAGCCCAGATCTGCAAGCAGCTAAGAGCTGTCTGGCACTCTTACTAGCAATCTTGGCAGCGATTTGAAAGACTGAATGGTGATGAATTTCTAATGACTTCCTAACATTTGGGGGCAGGGGGGCTCTTTTTAGAAGGAGATTGAGATACAAGACTTATAATTACAGAATGAAGGACTTGGGTATATCCAGGCTTCTCCTCAGGATGGAAATACAGGAAGTCAGTTCTCAGCAGAAATTTGACTCTGCCGTTAGATTTAAATGACAACAGAGGAGTTCTAAATACACATTTAAAGTACTAGTTTCCTTTGAACAAAGAGCATTTGTGTTGGTCATCTCCTGAGACTCCTTCAGATACTGAAAGACAGCTATGCTGCTTTCTTGAGTCTTCTCAGGTCTAGGATATGAATTTTCCTTTTTGATCAATTACAATTGGAAATCACATTGATATTTGACATTTGGATCTAATGCTATGGATCTCTAGGTGGTCATATTTTAAATTTTAAAGAGATGAAATATTGTGTGCTAGATTTCTCATCCCTTGCCCAGTATGTGTATTTTGGAAAGTTGTTTTTAAAATAAGAGTCATCATCAATCATGAATTCTAGAATGAGAATATCTTCCCATGCATAATCACGTTTTTCCTTAAATTGCATTAACCCTATGCCCCTCTACTGTCCAACATGGAAGGTACAAGCGACAAGAGACCATTCAGCACCTGAACCGTGGCTGTCCTGAATTGACCTGCAATATGAATATAAAATACACACCAGATTTTGAAGGATGTCTTATGAAAAAAGAATGAAAATATCTCAATAAAGTTTTTATATTGGTTACATGTAGAAATGATATTTTAGGTATGTTGTATTAAATAAAATATATTATTAAAATAAATTTTACTTATTTATTTTTACTTTTAAAATGTGTGGCTACTAGAAAATTTGAAATGATATGGGGTGGCTCACATTGTGTATCTATTAGGTAGTGCTGTTCTATACAGCTACAGTAATAGTCCACGTAACTGTAAATCCTGAGCAAATCATTTTAGTTTCTTTTGCCCAGCCCAGTTTGCAGGTTTTATGCAGAAACATTTCTTCTGGGAGAATATATAAGGCTCGTATTAGGCAGAGTTGTTGGACATGCAATGGATGACCTTCAACATCAGTAGTACTGCTATGATGGTCAGGAAAGAAGGGTCCTTAATAACTGAGGTGATGAACATAATCACTTGACTTTCCCAGAACCCCAAATTGGGAGCCTGGGATCACAAGCACATCTCAAAACAGGAGGAAATGTGGAAGCATTCCCTTTAAAATGTAACACACACAAGTATAAAACTGTCCGAACATTGAATTTACGCTTTCTTACTCTCAATAGACAGCTTTGTCTAGTTCTGGATCTTACAGTTTAAAAGGGAGGAGGAGCACTGATGGTGGTGGATGGGGACTGGCAGGGCTCCTACAAGTTCAGGAGCCAACTCAGATCCTCCAGGACTAGGAGACATGTAATGTAAGTCCTGAGTCCCGAGGCTGGGCAGGGAAGAAATTTTTAGGTAGGTAGGTAAGTAGATAGATAGACAGATAGATAGATAGACAGATAGACAGACAGACAGACAGACAGACAGACAGACAATTTGGAGGAGTGCAAGGACTTTGTGTTGGTTTGGTGTCCACATCATCAAATATCTGGTATATTAAGTAAATTTTTCAGATTATTTTTCTTTTATAATTGAAGTATCTCTATAATTTCTCAGGCCTTTTATTGTCTCCAAAATCAAGCTGACATCCCCTTCTCTGTGTCCCACAATGCTTGCTCCTCTAATCACCATTGCATGAATGGCCACCAATTCAGAAAAGATACTAGACTAGTGGGAAAAAATTCTTCTCTTTTCATAAGGACTGATTTTGTTTAATGATTAAATTTTATATATATAGGTAAAAACTTAGCCATTCCTTACTAGCTAATGTTCAATTCTAAATGATGTATGTAGTGTTTTTAAGCCAATAGCTTTTAATTGGTTTATCACTTCATCCATGTTGCAATTCTGTAGGTAACTAAGGTTGTTTTCACTCACAGATAGGGAAACTGAAGACCAGAGATGGTAAATAATTAGTCCATATTCACACAGCCTACTACAAAAGAAGGTCTATCTGGATCCAAATTGGTTCCTTTCAGTCATGTAACTACGTTGTCTTTCACTGTGTGAATTATGTACACCAAAGCCAGATGGTGCATATGTTGTCAATTTGCAAAACATTTCCTCTGACTAGTGAAAAGTGTGAACAAGAGAAGGATACAGTTAGTCATCCTTTAATACAAAAGTGTTGGGTTGCACTAGCGGTGCCCTTTCCCTCAAACACAGAACAAGAATCTTCACAAAAATACATAGCTCAAACATACCATTTAAAAAAAAAAAACACAGAATAACAAATCTAAGAACAAAGAGAATATGCTGCAGTTAAAAAACACAGAACTACAGGTAAGTTATGAATTTAAAAAGCTGTCTTTCCCTACTATTATCAAGTGTTTTGGAAAGTATTTACAGGTATTCCCCACTTTTCAAAAGTCCACCTTATGCCACTTTGCTTTTATCAAAGACCTACATTAGTGCTTGTTTTCACTAACAAAATGAAATCCAAAGAGGATTTTTATTTTAACAAAAAAAAAGTGCAGAATGAAAATAGCATTCAGTGTTTGTTCTGCAGGGAGCTGTTACAGAGACAGCACACCCCGAGCAGTGAGAGTGGCCACCCCACGCTCCCTCCCCGGGAACTACACTCAGCATCTCAGCGTCGTCCAGGTGCTAGAGCTTGGCACTCTGTCCGTGAGCATCTGCGCTTTTACCTCATTTACTTTGTGCGTCCATTAGGAAGGTGTGTCCTAATGTAACTGCTTCTGCACTTTACACCTTGTCAGCCTAGGAAAGGTTTCGCAGGAACGCTCCACTTCTGGATAGCGAGAGAAACCTGTACTGCAGCCTACACATTTTTAAAATATTTACGTCTGGCCCACAAAGAATAATGCATAAATTTCACAATTTTGCCTTCAAATACTCCTCTTTCTGCCTTTTTTTTTTTTGAGAGTTTCTACTAAAGTTGCTTTTAGAATGCACAAATTTTTCCTTACAGCCATGGAGTCCATCTGTTGTTGTGCACAGAGCCAGGGACAATTAACAGAAAGCACTATAGCACAGAATTTTATTGGAATGAACAGGGAATATTTCTAATCATTTTAAAAATAATTTGCTCTTTTTATATAAATATACCTGACATAATACAAATTAACAGTTGGACAATGCATGACACAATAAAATAACAAATTCCACCCACAAACTAACAGATTTTAGGTACTGGAAAAAGACAGTCAAGTTTACTAATTAATTTTTTAATCTAAGCAAAAAAATCAGTGTACTTTATAAAGATTGTATGAAATGTGCCTTTAAAGTAAATACATTAAGTATGATACATAAATTCTAATACATGTACATATTAATCTAAATGGAAGAGTAAGTTCCTTCTGGATTGTAAATTATTTTTAATAGTTTCATGTTTGCTATTTTCCATTCTTTATCTAGCCCATCCTCTGCCATTAATTTATACATTCCTTTAAAATACAAGACATAGCTTCTTTTATTTATTTTTTTAACTATCTGTAACATAAGAAGAAATACGTATTTGGTCTCTGTCCCTTCTTCCTGGCACAGAGTTCATAAAACCCTAGGAATTTCCTGAGTGATAAGAGTGAGAGAGGCACCTTTTGTTATTTATAATAAGCCCCTCTTGGTCTACCCAAGTTCACGCTAATGAAGAAAGGAGACTGGTTGCCAGAGGAACCAACCACATGATTAGAGAGCTGAAACTGTCAGCCCCAACTCCTTACCTCTGGGGAAAGGAAAAGGCCTGGAGATTGACTTACTCACCAACAGCAGATGATTTGATTGAAGCATTCCTTTGTAATGGAACCTCCTAAACGAAGGGGTTCAAAGACCTGGGCTGGGGAACACATGGCAAGGTGGAATGTGGGGAGAGGACACAGAAGCTCCCGCCCCTTCGCCATACCTGCTCTCCACACCTCTTCCACGTGCTTGCTCCTAACTTGTGTCCTTTTTTTAATAAACAGGTAAGAGTAAGGAAAGCACTTTCTAGAGTTCTGTGAACTGTTTTGGCAAATTTTCAAACCCAAAGAGGGGGTCGTGGGAACCCTTGATTTAGAACAAGAAGGTCAGAAATATGGGAGGCCTGGACTTTCGTCAGTGCTGTAAGTGCTGTGAGGAGAGAAGCATTTTTTCTTTTACTATTCCCACTCTATAAGAATAAAAATACTCCTTGTAAATATTTGAAGAAATGTATACACAACTAAGTGACTAAAACAAACAACATAAACAATAAAACCAGTATAAACCTAACACATGAAAAAAACTTAAAACGATGCTAAATATTTTTGGACTACAAACTATGAGCTCAAAGAATACAATATATAAAATTAAGCATTATAATCATTTTTCTTTCATTTTTTTCTTCATTCCTGAGAGAAGTCTATTGATTCCTAGGCCTCATAGAAATATAATTTTTATAATATAGCATAGAAAGTGATACGGTAAGCTTATCATTAATAATCTATATATTAAATATTAATTTACCTACTTTAAAAAATTCTGAATTATCTTAGTATTTTTACCTGTTTTTATAAACTTGACCCAACCTCAGTAAAAGAGTAGCGTAAAATGCCTTAGCCTTCTTATTTTATGAGGTGGAGGCAAACAATCCAACTTGTTATCCAATATTGCTCATTATTTAGTCTTCTGTGCTTTCCTTTTTTCAAGTAATAGTGGCTTCATTAAATGTCCATTTTTTAAATATCAGATCTTTGACTCTATTTTATCCTTGAGGTTTAGGGCTGGGGGTAAAGAGTGTGTATTTGTGGCCAGTAGCCATGATGTACAAAATGTCATTTGTACTTTAAGCTTTTATTCTCTTTATTGATTTTGAATGGTTTGTAGGAGGAAAAAAAGGAAAATACCTGAATTTACATGGTCATCTTGAAAATTATATTCAACTTTCTATGTCTTTATGCTTTGTATATATCTTCTTTAGGCAACCTGTAACTCAACAAACTGTCTTTTAGCTCTGTGTGTAGGAGGCAACGGAAGGTTATTCCCCTTACGTGTATTTGCACTGATATGCTTAAACTTCATTTTTTCCTGTCTTCTTGCCTTCTAGTGGCATTTCTTTAATTGCATTTTCTCCCTACATTAACTTGGATGTAATACACTCTTATTTTTACTATCAATGTATATTCTAAAAAATGTATGTTTAATTTATAAAGTCAAAAATAACCAATGTCTACATTCTTAAGACACCCAATATGTAGCGCTTTAATGCCTACACACAATTCATATCTAATGTTACACTTTGTCCAGAAATAAGTTTCATCTAGTTGTTTATAACCCCACTAATTAGACGTTATTGTGGCTCATATCTTGTGGCTAACCCACGTTTGTAAATTTCTAAGCTTTTGTCATCTGCCTTCTTAGCGCAGAAGGCAGCACGTCAGTCTCATAAATTTCTAAGCTTTTTATTCCTATTTGTATCTCTGACTTAGTTTGAGATGGATTTATTTTTGTCTTCTTTCTTTAATATCTTCTCTTAAGTATGTGTACTTGTAATAAAATTTGTTTTTGTTTGTTTGAAGGTGTCTTTTTCCATGTATATAATTCTATCATTTTCCACGTATATAACCATTTTCCATGTATATATTTCTAAGTTGATAGTTCTTTCCTCGAAGCCTTACTGAGATACTATTTTATCATCTTCTGGTTTTTACTACTGCTTTTGAGAGACTTGCAGTGACCCTCACTGACTATGCATTACAGATAAGTTAGCTTTTCTCTCCACTTGTTTTTGGTATCTTCTTTTTATCTCTGGTGCTTCAAAGTTTGCTAAGTATGTCTTGAAATGGAATTTTTGATTGGATTTATTTTTATTTATCATTCTGGGATGTGGAATGTTTTCTGAACCCAAGAATTCATGTCTCTCCTAAATTTGGGGAATTATCTGCCTCTATCTCTTCAAATATTGCTTCTTCCCATTCTTGCATTTTTATCTTTTCAGAACCCTCATCTGATGTATGCTGCCCTTTCTCATTCCAGCCTTTATATGCCCTAACTTGCCTTTTCTTTTTCCCTTCTCTTTGTGTCTCTTTGCTGAATTCTTAATACTCTCTTTAGATCTTGCAGTTTCAGTGATTTTCTAAAAAATTTCTGGTTTGTTCTTCAGATTTACTTTGTTATTTTAAATCATAGTGTATGCTTATTTTGTGTCTTCGTATTTTAATTTTCTTAAACTTTCATTCATAAATCATTTTATAATCCACTTCTGAATGTTACTATATCTGGGTCCTTGAGAGTCTAATTTTGCTGTTTTTTCTACTGACTTGTTCACAGTAGCTTATTGCCGCTTCTGGTTTGTTTTTGTTTTTTTTTCCCCAGTGTTATCGAGATATAATTGACATAACATCACTGTATGAGTTTCAGGTGTACAGCATAAAGGTTAGACTCATATATAGTGAAATGATTGCAACAGTAAGTTTAGTCAACCCCTCTTTGTTTTAAAAATGATTTATTGACCATTTTTTTCTGGTTTGCATCTAAGAAATTGTGTTGGACTCTAGATGAGGATGCATCATTTCCAAGAAAATGTATAACCTTTCTCCTAACCTGTGTTTCATATTTTTCCATCCTTTTATTTCTGTGTTCTCTCTCAAAAGTTTCCTCAGATATATTTTCCAATAGAAATGTATTGCTTCATTTTAAACATTCCTTTTCTATTTTCACACTACCAAGGTCTTTCACTTCGTTTCTCTTATTTCTTATTCCCTCTATTTCACTTTTAACAAAATATTAGTATATATTTATTTTACGCATAAATCCACACACTAGAAAGTACTCCTGAAATGTTACTGTCTTTGTTGGTGTGCTGAATTCTACCCTATAATTACTTGAGAAATCACAGGAAAGAAGAATTAATAACTGAGGAAATGCCCCTTCAGTACTATTCTGCTCCTATCATTTAGAGTTTGACAACAGTTACAGCAGAAAACTGAATTACTTTATAATAAACCCTCATTTTTTTTTAATCAGCCAGAAAACATCCAACTTCTTTCACCTGGATTTTTTGTCCAATTTCTAATTGTAGGACTGTGGGCTATTTAATCTATCATCAGCCAGGCCGGATGTTGTGAAGCAGTACCGCACTCAAGTGTGGATACAGCTTTATCATTGCTCCAGTGTCTTCAGTGTCAGACACTGTGGCAGTGTAAACTCCTTCAGATCCTATTGCAGCCCCTAATTATCTTTGAAGATACTAGGAATGAAGTCCTTACAGGTAGTATAAGTTGATGCAAATATAGAAAATGTTTCTTCGTTAGACTGATGAATTGTTACTCATTTTTTTACCTAAAGTTTTAAAAATAACATTTTTTCCCAGTCCAAAGAAGTCAGATCATTTTTGATAATGGAACCTGGTCATTTTCTACAACAGGCCTGTTTTATTTTCTAGATGCTTAAGGCTTTGAATTGTTTGCTTATTACTGCTATACCTTCTTTACTACTGAGGCTTATTGAATGGCTTCCACTAAAATTTTACTGATATTTCTTGAAATTTAATATTGGGCTACATTACAGCTCTTTCTGTTTTGATATCAGCTACTTTAAAATTCATATCACCACTTAAACCTTCAATTCCCATTGATTCTATCAACAAATGATCATCTCCTATTTTACACTCCTCAGGATTGTTTTTGGTAATTAATCACATTGCCACACCAGCAAGAGAAGCTGGAATCCCGAGTTCACGAATTCTTACCATCCAGTATAGGTCAATGCTGTAGATTTGCACTGTCTGATAATGTAATCATTAGTCACATGCAGCCATTTAAAATCAGACTTAAACATAAATAAATTAAATTAAAAATTCAGTTTCTCAGATATGCTAGTCTCGTTTTAAGAGCCCAGGAGCCACATATGGCTGGTAGCTACCATACTGGACATTACAGATTTAGAACAATCTAGTCATTGCAGAGAGTTCTACTGGAGAGCATCTCTATGGATGATAACCCATTTAATTCAAGGAACTCAACAGTGATTCTTGATTGAAAACAAAATCTTTGTGAATAATTGTATGTAAAGCTTTATCTGTCAAAGCGCCATGGTCAAGTTCTATATAAATGATTTAGTCAGTTACATTAGTTGTATAAGTAGGAACCTCATAGTGCAATATAAAACTTATATCTTTTATCCTGGATTATAGCTATTGTAATAAAATCAGACTTCATAATGAACCTAATGAATCAAATGTGACCATACAAAGTGCCAGCAATTGTTTTCTTTAAAATAGTACTAATCAATGAAGAGTTTTAAACATATCAACCTTACAATTTATGTACCTAAGTGCCATCATATCTCAACTATCATACTTTTAGAAGTCATTCAAAATAATACTCTGAAAACCTCTGTAAAATGGTGTTGAAGGAGTCTATTCATATGGAATGACCTCAAGAAAGTCTTCCTTTAGCTGTCTTCAGTATTCCATATTATCTTGCTGATAGCTTTATCTCTGGAAATTTTTAGATGTTCAAAACTAAAATGAAATAATATTTCCAAAGTGATTGTATGACTGTATCTCACAATCTCTCAGAAAGCAGTAAATAACGTCTGACTTACCTGACATTATTTCTTTTACTCATTGCCATATGGCCTAGACTATTTGTGGGTGGACTTCAGTGCCACTTTAATGTGATGAGAGGAATTCTGATGTACTACATTGCTGGCAAACATTTCCAACTTAACAATCTGACTTCTTGGTGCTTCAGCACCCAGCAAATGTAAAGTATGAGAAGACATTTTGGGGTGTATATATTATGTTAACACATTTTCCATCAATTATTCCTACTTAAATCACCTCAGCAATACTCATTCCAAGAAATATCACATAACAAGAGGACTACAAAAGTGCCACTATTTGCTACCACACCAGGTTGACGATCCGCTATTGCAAAATATTACAAAGGGAATGTGTTTCATGAAACTCAGCTGGAAAGAGATGTTTAATTGACCAATCTATTATTCACTTGTAACCATTTCTTCTTTTTTCTATAATACAATATTATTGTCCATATCTTTATACTGATCTGTATGGCTTATTTGCTATTTGTTACAAATCTATACCCTTAAACACTATCACTCTGGTTCCCCCTACCCACTTCCTCTAGTAACCACTGTTCTACTGTGTTTTATAGGCTTCACTTTTTAGATTCCACATGTAAGTGATATTATACAGTACTTGTCTTTTTCTGTCTGACTTATCTCATTTAGCATAATGTGCTCAAGTTCCATCTATGTTGTCACAAATGGAAGGATATCTTTTTTTCCCTCATGACTGAATAATATTCCATTCTGTGTAAGTACCACATTTTTTAATCCACTCAGCCATTAATGGACATTTGGGTTGTTTTCGTATCTTGGCTATTGTGAATGATGATTTGATAAACATGGATGTGCATGTATCCCATCAAAATCCTATTTTCATTTCTTTCAGGTATATACCCAGAAGTGGAAACTCCACTACAATATAGATCTATTTTTAATGTTTCGAGGAACCTCTATGTTGTTTTCTGTAGTGGCTGGACTAATTTACATTCCCACTAACATGGTATAAAGGTTCCTTTTTCACCACATCCTCGCCAGCACCTGTTGTCTCATCTTCGTGATGATGGTCATTCTAACAAGTGTGAGGTGGTATCTCCTGGTTTTGATTTGAATTTTCCTGATGATTAGTGTGTAATCATTTCTTTATCAGAGAAACCAACACCTCTTCTATGAGAGTATGTAGGAATTCCACCTGCTGCAGTAGCTTTTTGTCTATTGTCAACCACCAAAGGCATGAACAGGAGAGTGGGAAGATTTTGTTTCACTGATCGCTGTGACCATCACTGCAGTGTCATCTGACTGTACCACAATAGAACCATCCACAAATCTAGCCAGTTTTCCATAAATACTCCTGATTTGCTCTACCAGGGTTTTCTTAAGTCCTGTATAAGTTTTCAATATTAATTTCCTTCTGATTTCTTTTTTTTAATGGAGGTACTAGGGGTTGAACCCTGAACCTCGTACATGCTAGGCACACGCTCTACCACTGAGCTATATATACTCCCCACCCCTCTCTTCTGATTTCTAATCCTCTAGTGGGACCACTCCTGCTGTACCTTAAGTGGCTAAATATTAAACGTAACTGTCTCTACATTTGATTTTAATCATAAATTATGTTCAAGTTTGTGCCACACAGGAATTAAGCTGGGTTCTATCTATCTCAACCAGGGATATATACTATTCTGAAAAAGAATCAGAAAATGAAAAAAATGGAAGGAAAGACGGAAGGAGGGAAAGGAAAGGAGAGGCAGCAGGAGGGAGGGAGGGAAGAAGGAAGAGAGGACTTCATCATTTTTTTTCATGGAATAAATATGGCCTTACATTGAGACCTACCCTTGCTGTGAAGACTATGTAACTGAACTAGTTTCCTCTCCTCTGGAAAAAAAGATTTATTTAACAATAGTCGCTGCTTTATCTTACATAATAATGAATAATCACTCTAAATGACACTAGGTTCCTGGTGGACACAGGGAAGAGAGAGTAGGGTCTGTGTTTAGAGACTGTGAACTTTGAAGAACAATTAGTTCTCACTCCCCTCCCTGCTCACTTTCTTCCCAGACCAACCTCTTTTCCCCACGTGAGAATTAAAACTCCAGCCCCTTGTGTTCCAAGTCCCACAAGCCAGGATGTTGGCATCAGCACCTGTTTATTGCTTTGCTTTGACTTCTCTCCCTTTTTGGGGGGGTGAGAGGCACCTGAAAATCACCTCTCCTGAGTTCAACTCTGTACTTTTTTAGTTTTTAAAACTTTACTCATACTGTTTCTAAAATGGTTCATTACTTACTGTATGTGATTTGTGTGTGTGTAAAAATCTTTCAGCCTTGAAGATGGACTTAGTGACATGGAAAAAGTTTTTAAGTTTCAAAATGTTGATATTAGGGGTAAAGGTAAAATCGGTTAACAAAAAATAAAATAAAGCATTGCAAAGCATTATTATTATTTATAACTTAATGGAATCTTATTTGTTTATAATAATGCATTTTTCTTCAATGGGTAATAAAAGTAGGCACCTTATCAATCATTTTAGAACTTGATGCCTCCAAGGTTTCATTAGATCTGATCTGGATTGCAGTTATTTTCAAATAACCCTCACCAATTATGCTGCCATTCTGGCATCTTTTAAGTGCATTTTCAGGCTTTCCACTTTTCCCCTATTATTTCTCATGTTTCTTTATCGTGTTGCCTTTTTCAACTATGGATCCTGTCGGCCTTTTATGACTGTAATTCACTTTTAAGTAGACCTAATAGTTCTTATGATTGTACCTTTGCTAACTCTATATTTTAACATTGATCAGCTGTCTTGTATCTGAAATTCAGAAAGTAAAGGGATGGTGTGAGAAATGCAGCAGCAAGAGGTAACCAAACCTGTCCCTTTGATGCACACACAGCCACACGTGCACAAACGCGCATCCACTCACAAACAGCAGAACATACAAGAGACCTGCTCAGCTCAACTCTGGTTCCCCATCCATCTCACTCCCAAGATAGGAGAAAAACTAATAAAAAGCAATAAAAATTGAAACAAATTTACCTCCACAGATATCTGTAAGTCATCAAATATCCAGCCCTCATATGTCTCCAGAGCCTATTTCCTCATCAGAAAAAGTCAGTTATACCACTGAAGATTGAACGGGACCCATAAGATTTCTTTAAACTGACTCCAACATTACAAACTCACATGTGGAGAGTGGTAGCAATTATCTTTATAAGACTTCCACCGTAGAAGCAGAAATCCTCTTGCTGGGATGGAGGGCAATGGTTTTAATAATTTGGAAAGCATTTCCTGAGGGACCAAACATTTGAATCCACTAACTTTCTGCAATTGAAGCCTTTATCTTTAGTAAGTGCTAATGTACTGTTCAACTTATTTCCTTCTTTTCTCACTTGTTTCCTCCTTATTTCATTGTCAGTTATGGGGAGGAGGAATGATGGGGTTGTCTCTTAGAACTTTTTTTTTTTTACATTACATAGCTTCTATTTTCCCAAACTGCATCATTTTGGTTGACTCCTCCCAGAGCCTTTAAAACTTTATATTACTTATAAAACTTGGTCTCCTAAGCTGGGCTAAGGCTAAGGGCTTGAGATGCTCATTCACTTCTCCAACATTCAGGCCCTCCCTGGATGGGGGAAGCAGCGGCTGGGGAGACAGGCTTGTAAACAGTCACAGTGATAAAGGGGGAAGAGGGGAGCCCACAGGGAGGGGGTGCTGTGGGGACACAGTAGGAGCACTCATTTAGTTGTGTCTCTAGGTTAAAGCATGGGTTTGCTCATCTCTAATTTAAGATGGGAGCTTTACAGTTATACCATCTTAATCTTTACCTAAACCCCAAAGGTCTTCTTATTTCTCTCCTCCAAATTCTTGCTTCATTAATTATCCATTCTTCTTCTAAAACTTCCCCAGTGATGCCTTCTGTTCAATCTGCAAAAATGCTTGATTATTCCTGTCCTAAAAAATTAATTAATAAACCAAAAACGTTCTAGTAATCATGCCTCCCTCTTGGCTCCTGCTCTCTCCTCCCTTCTTGATACTTCTAAAATTCTAGACAGTCACCTACATCCCTGCCTCCACTTCTGTAACTCTGCTATACTCATCAGCACACTGGAATCTGGCCTCTACTCCCCAGCATTCCACCTAAACTTTTTGATCAAAGATCAAAAATGACATCCTGAATGAATTTCCAGTGGCCTCACCTCAACCCTCCATATGCTTGATCTCAGACAGAATTTGATTCCATTGAAATAATTTTTTCATTGGCTTTTGGCCCACAACTCTGGCCTACTGGGCCACCTGAGCTTTAGATTTGGACAAAACTTGTTTATATCCTTTGTCCAATAGTCTGTTGAGTTCTTAATATTTTTTTTTATTTGAATAAGGTCTATTTCTGTTTTTTATTTTTTGTATATATTTTTAAAATAACTCTCAGAGTCTTACGTGAGTTGCAAGTATTTCTCCCATTTGTATTTACTGATACTTAAAATCATAAAAAGTTAACTAATAATATTAATATAAATGTACTTAGCTTTGTTGGGTACATTTTCAGTTTTTGGATTTTGATTTCCAAATCATAAAATAATTATATTATCATTCCTTCTAATACTTTTATGATGCAATTTTTTGTCTATAAACATTAGTCAACCAATAATTAAATTTATTTTGTATGTGTTTGTTTCAAAGAAACTTTTCTTCTGTCATTCTTATTTCCATTTTGTTTTTAAGCGTCTGTAGAAGATCCTTAAAAAATTAGAAATAGACTTATTATATGATCTAGCAACCTCAGCTCTGGGCATATATCCAGAGTAAACTCTAATTTGAAAAGATACATGCACCCCAATGCTCATAGCAGCACTATTTACAATAGTCAAGACATGGAAACAACCCAAATGTCCATCAACAGATGATTAGATAAAGAAGATGTGGTATATATATACAATGGAATACTACTCAGCCATAAAAAATTCCGTTTGAAGCAACATAGATGGGTGTAGAGATGATCATATTAAGTGAAATTAACCATAAAGAGAATGAAAAATACCGTATGATATCGCTTATACGTGGAATCTGAAAAAAAAAAAACCACAAATGAACTTATTTACAAAACAGAAACAGACTCACAGACATGGAAAACAAACTTACGGTTACCAGTGGGAAAGGGAGTGGCGAGGTATAAATTAGGATTTGCAGATACTACCTACTATATATTAAATAGATAAACAACAAGGTTCTACTGTATAGCACAGGGAACTATGTTCAATATCTCACAATAACCTATAATGAAAGAATATGAAAAAAGAATATATACATATATATATGTATATATATACACACATATATATAAACACATGTACACTGAGTCACTATGCTGTACGCCAGAAACTAAGACAACATTGCAAATCAATTATATTTTAATTAAAAATAAAATAAATTTTAAAATTTTAAAAAGAGTCTGTGGGAGAACAGCTTAAAACCACTCAGCGGTTGTTCCTACCCGTTCTGCGGCCCGAGCGGTGGGGGCTGCAGGCTGGCCCTCATGGCGGGCGGGGGCTCCGTCCTCAGCAGGGAACTGCCGGGTGGGCAGAGACCCCTCCGTGACCTTGGAAGGAACAGCTGGAGCCGTCCAAACACCCTGAAATTCCTCCTTGGGCACCGCCTTTGCAGCAGCGGCCTGCTCTTCCTTCTCCGTCTGTCTCCTCAGCATCTCTGTGGAAATGGAGATCGAGCTGACCTCCGAGGGCTGTTCCTGGGAGACGGTCCGCGCACGCGCGGAACTTCCGGGACCGGCGTCCACCACTCCAGGCGCACCTAGCGAGCTCCCTTGTTGTTGCTTGCGGACTATGGCAGTGTCCTCGTGGCGCAGAGGAGAGTCTGGGTCCCACGGGGCGACAGTGAGCAGGTTCACATAAGACGCCTCTGTGAGAGGCTGGTGGTCAGCCCTGGGATCAGTAGCCACCAGAAGTCTCGGCTCCGGGAGGAAGGCTGCCTGGATCTGCTCAGCGAAGGTTCCAGGAACGAAGCGGCCGACGGTAGGAGTGGCCTCAGGGGCAGCAGCGAAGTTCAGCACAGCTCCCTGGCCGGTGTTCCTGGAAGATGTGACGCTGGCCTCGGCCAGGTAGCACGAGCTGCCAGAAGCCGCTCCTCTGTCCTCGTCAGATTTATGTGGTAAATGCCATCACTTTTCCTTTGTAGATGATTGTTCTATTTGGAAATCAAGTTTGGCGCCACCTAAGTAGGTTCCTGTTGCAGGAAATTTGAGGACATCCTGCTCTTTATTTGTGGGACATCAAGGGCTCAGGACGCTGTGAAAGTTTCCCTTTAGGTTATTACGGGAATCCAGAACAACGCCATCTGGACTTCTTTCTGGGCAGCGTGGAAGGGCTTGGTGGCATTTATCTTGCGAGGTTTTGTTGTGGCAGTTATTACTTTTATTCATCAATATACACTTATGTACTTCTGGAGCAGAAGAGGATTGTATTTATACAGCGTCTTAGTGTTAGATGTAACCTGCTGGTCTTGGAGAGGCTCCCGGAGAGGGAGAGTTGGCAGGATGGGCGGTAGGTGGGCAGTAGCTCACCCTGGGGACATATTCATACTGATGGCAGCTATCCCTGGAAGTTGTCCCCACTGCTCGGACACTGGTGCTGGCAGGTGCCACCATCAAGAATTAAATTTCTTATACTGGATAAGTAACCACTGATTAGAAATGCTGTCTTCATTATATGCTGAATTCCAATATCATATTTAACCTATTTCTGAATTTCTAATTCTATTCCGTAGATCTATCTAATCTTATGTCAATATGAAAATTATTAAGTTACTGTAGCTTTATAATACATTTAATAACTGGTAGGGTTAATTCATATTAATTATTCTTCTTTTTCAGACTTCTTTTTTTGGGTTATTCCTAAGCAACCCTTTTTCCATATGAATATTAGAATTTAGCTTGTCTAGTTTCAAACAGTTCTTTTGGTCTCATAACAATTTATGATAATCCAAGGAAATGAGACATCTTTACAATATTGTTTTCAATTTATCCCAAAACAGTGTTTGCCTTTTCACTTAGTCAAGTCCCCTTCAGACACCTCAAACTCAGGTCTCCAAAACGGACATGATTACCTCTTTGCCACTATCACCTACCCTGCTCAACAATTTTACAGCTGAGGAAAATAAAATGGTAAGAAACGTGCCAGAAGTGTTGAACATAAAATTGGCTATGTACACTGAAAGGCTCAAGTCCCAGCTCTATTTGTTCTGTGTCACTGGCAAACCGTGACATTTTCTGTTAGAGAAAAAATTTTGGAGACAGAAAACCTATAATCTCTTCCCTGGTACTCACTGATGACGACACTACCAACGTGCAGTTTCTACTTAATGACTTTCTATTGTGTCCATCTTAAATGTTTAGTTCATGTGAACAAAAAGATCACTTTTTGTGCTGAAATTTATTGTCCTTCATTTATTTGACATTTCAGTCATAATGAACTTTCTCTTAATTATTGTTAGAGATATAATTAATAAAAGTTAAAAGATAATATTAAGATTAATTTGTTTTAAGATTGCAGAACATAGCCATTTTTTTCCTTCTTAGCATTTCCTCTGTGTCTAAGGTGCTCCCACAACCTTTGTGTTTTTTTCTTTCTTCCATATCCCTTTTGTCTTGTCTCTCTCTTCCGTTGTCTCATTCGTGATTCCTGGAAGAAGTTATCGGGATTCATCAGCATGAGTCATCAGTACCCAAAGAGTAAGAGAAGCATCCAGGGCACAGTGTGAAATGATAAACTGCACAATATGGTTTCTGAGACCTTAAATTCTGTGGCCATTGCCAGTCTCCCTGGTGTCATTACAGTTCACCTTCCCATCTCTCCCCATGTTCTAGGCACAGTGTCCTTTCAGTTTTTAAATTCATCTGAGTCCTCTTTGCCTCCAAGCCTTTGCACGTGCTGGAATACCTGATTCTCCTCCTACCCCTTCAACTTGCTAACTCTTACTTAGCATTTAAATTTCAGCTTAAATCATGTCCCCAGGGGAGTCTTTCTAGACCCCTCAGATAAGGTTAGGCAGTATTGTTATACCCTCATGTTACACATTGCATTTCCCATTAGTGAGATTTATTTTATACTTCTCTAGAGTGGGTCTAGAGCAGACTTTACTGGGAAGATAGGTTAACCTGGCTAGTACAGTATGACTTTTGGAGTCTCTAATGAATACTACAAATGTTCAAAGTATGTCAGCTTTGTGTCATTGCACTTGAATGTCTCCTAGCCACGGTGAAGCTCTGGGAATTTTTCCCTTATAGCTCTCTCATTCTTCTTTGCTAAGGCTCATTAGTTTTTACCCACAGATTCGAGTAAATTCTTATTCTGATTTCTAGAGCTCTTTCTCTTAAAAGTGCCCCTCTCCCGTGTAACTTCCCGCAAGATTCTAGCCAGTCAGCCTCCTAAAACTCATCTATCTCTCCAAGTCAACAAGATCACCATGCTGTGCTTGGGTACTCCTCTCCTACACTGTGGTCCAGAGATGTTTCTAGCCAGAAAACCAGGATTAGTGCAGGGGTCACCTAGTCTGTTTCCCGTATGTCAGGGGTCACGGTCTTGAGCTATATATTGTTTAATATCTAAACATAGTTTTTCCCTATATTTTGACTAGTATTTATGACAAGAGAGGAAGTTTGGTTCCAGTTCCTCTGTCATAATTGAAATCAGTAACCTTTTAAAATCTTACTTGAAGCTTAGTTTTCAGAGAATCATTTAGGTAGGAAAATAATGAATGTGGAAAGCAAGTAAAAAGCTCTTATAGCAGTCAGTGAGAAGTAACCTAGGGCAGTATTAATAGAGATGGTGAGAATATATTTAAGATATGTTGGGGAGAGATTAATGAGAGTTGGGGGCTAAGGAGGAGTGTGGTCTCAAAGAAGACTCTGTCTTTTGGAGTGAGGAACTAGGTAGCTGGTAGATGCACGTACTCAAATGAGGACTAATGGAGGAGGGGAGGGCATAGGGAATAAGATCAGAAGCTCAGTGTGAGATACCCATGGAACATCCAGGCAAATAGTTAAAGCAGACTTTTGGAAGGCAGAGGAAATATCAGGATAGAGATACAAATTTATAACATGCCATTCAAAACATTTCAGAAAAAGCATCAGGTGAAAGAAATGAAAAAGCTAAATGAGAATTGATGTGATAAGGACCTAGATTGAGGGTGTGATCCATGTGTACATAGAGGTATTAGTCTTTGATAGCAACAGAGCAGTGGGTTTCCTTCACTAAATGAAGAGAGATAGAAGACAGAGAGGGTGCAGTGAGGGTTACATTTGGAAATATAGTGGGATAAATAGACTAAAAATCATAATAGTGCTAAAGCACAACCCTAATACAATTAGTTACACAAGGGAGTTGGAAGTATCGGTTGTGATTACATAATTGATTATTTAAATTAGTGCTTTTGGAGATGAAGAGGCTTTAGATGAAGAAAAATTCCATGGTCTACATGGAGTATATATTAAGGTGGAATGGAAATGAAAATCATCAGAGAAGAGGAGATGTGCTATTAGTTAACGTAAGAATGTTCCCTACACTCCTGGAGTCAAATGAGCACCAGAGCTACGTTGAGGAAATAACAAAATACTATGGGAATTTATGAGATAGTCTGTGGGCTTCTTTAACGTAGCTTTAATCACTGTAAATGTATAGTACTTCTTTGTCTCCATGAGTGTAGAAACTATGTCTATTTTGGTTATTGTATCTCCGGGATCTAACACAGTTCCTGGCACTTAAAGGAGGCTTAATGAATGTTTACAAATGAATGAATGCAGACACAAATAGCTGAATGAAGGACAGTGTGGTAGCCACTTTCCAAGATGACTCCCAACGTGGTTTGGCTCCTATTACTTACATCCTTGTGTAGTCAGTCACATTCCACATTACACCAGAGTTGGTCTGTGTGACACCAATGGACTACAGTCAAGGAGGTGTGCCACTCTCAGGGTAGTTTATACTACACTATACATCTTGGATCACTTGCACTGTTGGAAGCTATATCATGAGTGGCACATGGTGAAAAGCTGAAGCTTCCTGCCAACAGCTATGTGAGTGAACTTGGAAGCAGATACTTCAGCTGCATTCAAATCCTCACACTGGAATGACAGCCAACAGCTTGACTGCAATGTCGTGAGAGACCCTGAGCCAGAACCACCCAGTAAACTGCACCTGGATTCTTAATCCTCAGAAACTATGAGAGATAATATGTTACTTGCCTTAAGCTGTTAAGCTTTGGGGTAATTTGTTATGCAGCAATAGATAGCTAATACAGATGGTAAGCTATTTTTACAGAACATTTCAAAACTTATTCTCATTTTTTTTACAAAATATTTCAGAACTTTTTCTCCACTTTAACTCCATTCAAAAGGAGGGTTCCCCAAACTTCCACCATCCTTCCTGCTCCTAGTTTTGATTGGTATCATTCCATGCAGGGGAGTCTTTTCAGCCTGTAGATCTATGAAGAAATTGGGACAAAACAATTGCTCTCTTGTCTCAGGGGATAATTTACATTTCCTTTGATCTGTGTATAAAATCATAAACAACATCTCCTGTCTTTATATTATAATACTTTCAAGAGTCTTGTATTTCTACTTTAGTAATAAAAAATCACATAGGTACAAATTTTGTGTTTAAAGGCATAAAGTACCACTAAATTATGGCATAATGACTTATTTTCTCACTTTGTGAGATATTCTATATGTTGATACAGAACATATAAAGCCTTTTGAAATTGCAGTGATTGCCCAATCCCCCACACTGATTTATTGCCATATTTGGCATGCTTTTCAGTTTTCTCAGAAGCAAAAGCAAGCCAGTATAATAAATCATAATTGACACAAGCCACAAAATGCACTTTCAGCATAGGATGATTCCTTTAAAGCTTAGTTTTGTTTTTTTTTTTCTTTCTAATTATAAGTAATTAAATTCTCAATAATAACAAATAAAAAGTAAATTAGCAACTTTACTTTAGGGATAACTAATTTTGGATGCAATGCAATTTCTCTCAAGTATTGTTTTTAATTCATCTCATTGCTTAAAAAATGAAGCATTACATGATAAACCTACTATATTAAAGATACTTTAAAAGTTTATTATATTTGTCAGAAAAAGCAATTCAATTAATTAAAATGAACACTGCCTGTTATTTAGCAGATAGGCATGTCTATTTTCAGTGGATATTTTTGACAATTTTAGAATTAAAATTTCAATGAATATCAAATAAATGCAGTTAATTGATCATTTCCCAAATAAATTTTGTTAAACAAAATAACAGTTATTTTATAAAGATATAATTATCTTATCATATGAGGTTTCATGCCTCATCTGTATAAAATGTACTGATATATAACAACCAAATTTTAGACAATGTGATTATTTCCTCTACATATATAATGAAAGTGCATAATGATTCTTTTGTATCTTACTTAAAGTTAACATATATTAAAAATATGCACCTTATTCATTTATGAGATTGAGTGAATACTGTAAGTTTATTGTATACTTTGCCAAATTTCTCATATTTATAAAATATATAATCATTTATATTTTATATAACTTAAGTCTAACTTATATATCTAATTATCAAAAAAGTTTATACTTATGTAGTATTACCCTATGTCATACTAATATATTGTGATCGAGTTTACATTTTTCTTATATAATAACTGAATGGCATTCAATTATTTGGTTAGATTTGTTTCATAAGAGAGATTGCTTTGAAGTACAATTAGCATTGTGAAATTTGCCCTAAAATCATTTCGAAACACATTTAAGCTCGTTCTGGCTCACCCACAATGAGTTGCCTCATTGTACTTTGCAACTCACCTATCCTGAATGACAGCCTGAGATATCAACACATCAGACAGGATAGTAGAGGGCCCATAATTCTTAATCAAAAATCCATTTTCATAATAAAAGACTACATTCTTGGATTTATCCAATAATCACTTCCAAAAATATATTAAAGAAGAGCATTATAAAAATTATAGCTGAGGAGGAGTCTCAACTGCTGTATGTGTCCATATTTGCACTAAAAACTTCATTTTTATACTATATTTATTTACAGAGAGAAAAATGTAACATGTGCATACATATATATGTTTTGCCCAATGTCCAACTGACTAGTATCAACCAGTATTCATTAAATTAAAGCACCCACCTTCTGCCCCATCCCTGTGGTGTCTAATACAATGTTCAAAGCAAGTGGTTAATAAGTATTTTTAATTGGGTTCGCAATGCCTATGGAAACATTTCTGTCTCAATCTGATAGGTTTTTGTCCCTTGCTAAGCCTTCTTCTGTACTAACTGGGAAAGAGATATATAGTATGACTGTACTTATTTATGTCCCCAGATGTTAAATATTACTTTAGACTTTTTTGTTCTGTCAAGAAATCTCATGAATTTAAACACAAAATGACCATTAAGTTAAGAACACTAGTGGGAACAAAGAAAAAAACATTGTTAAAGGATTTTAGCCCCATTGGGTACACCATTTAGGTAGACACCATTGCAGTGTTTGGCCGTTCATATAAGAGAGCTCTCAATCTCCAGACACATCTTGACGGAGGCACTAGACCCCAGGTTCACACATGAGAATGTTTAATAATGGAATGTTTTCCAGTGACCACTGTATTTTAAAGTCCAATCAAACTAACGAAATCATATATTACAGAATTGGCAGCCTGGCGTTGCAGAAAGAGGACGGAGTGAGGGATCAGTAGATTTGAGTTTTCGTTCTGGTTTTCTTACCAACTAGATAGATTCCTTAGTAACTTAGTTATTCAACTAAATAATTACTTACTTAAATTAGATCTCTGAGTAATCTCAGTTCTATTTAAATATAAAGGAGAGGCTTTCTAAATTTCTTTTCTATTCCTAAAAAGCATTAAACTTCACCATTATTATTATCACAATCACCTAAGCTATTGATTCCTCATGTAAATTTTAGCTTAGTTAGTCTTATTTTTGGGAAAAGGAGAAACCAGTTGTGCTGCATAACCCATGTGAGCATAGGTGTTACTCTTTCTGCTACAATGATAATCCTTACACAATTGGATTATATGGACTTTAGAATATTCCATGTCATTATCATTTCCCCCCAAAATGTTTATGTGGCACTGAAATCTCCACAGTGTCTTACAGTTGTTCATTACTGATGACACATTTTTCTTTCTTGGATAGAGAAAGGAACTACTAATATTCATGGAGCATGTCCTACATCAGGCACTGGGTCAGATAGTCCTGCAACACGATTTCATCCACCCTTCAGCTACACAAAGTGTTAATCATACCAGTTGGATTTCCATGGCATTTTACAATGTACCAAGGGCATTCACAAACTTTATCTCATTTAATCCTTATGAGAATCCCATCTTTACTTCCTCAAGGAGGCAACTGAGGTTTAGATGAGTAATCTACCCAAACTTACACAGCTAGTAAATGACAGACCAGAGTCCATATGGGTCTCTGTGCCCCCAAACCCACTCGGGCTTTAACTATAATATGTCATTAATTGACACCAGGCTGCTCGAGTTCATTCTGCCCTTTCACTCTAAGTGAAATGGCTCAATACTAGGCAAAGCCAGCACTTGCTCACATTTTGTTTCTTTTCTGATTACTTTCCTGACTGGCCACTTACAAAAATGTGATCATCACTTCAAACAAAGATTGAAGCTCCATTTTGCTAAGTAAGCACCCTAATGTGAATGATGAATTTATGGCAGTACAGCACAATTCTCCTTTATTTTTTTTCACTGTGATTGAATTAGCTACCAGAAATTATAGCTCTAACCTATCTACATTTTTGTAGAAAGTGAGATCATAAAATATTGCTAACAGGCATATGCAAGATACATAGGATGAGGGAAACTCTCTTCTCCTAACATCATGCTTCTAGTAAGTTCGAACATGATGATGAAAATGAGCTCAAGACACTAGGCACAGAACCTTTGGATAAGCTTGTCATTGAGGAAAATCCAGCAGTGCCCCACTGCCAGGAAAAGAAAAAAATAGAAGACCTTGGTGTGTAAAAATTTATAGAACAATAATACTATTTTTTATCATATAGAAAAATAAACTCACATTTGAATTTACTTCAGAATAACAGAATAATAGAAGAGAAAAGAACACCAAGGAATGAAAATTATTATTGCTAGACATAGATAGGGTCCCAGAGTAAGTTCCTTAAATGGAATCAGAGAGTATTAAAAAGGGAAGTGATGTTACAGAGTTGTAAATCATTGATTATGGTACCATTTAAACTTGGGTTCTGGGAATTTATGATGTGTGTGTGTGTGTGTTCAAGGGATTAAAACTAGTATTCAAGTTGTCTTAAGCCATTAAATATTTTTAAAAGGTAAGAAGGGAAAAATGAAATATTTCAAAATATAAATGTGATCTTTTATTATTTTATTGATGGTCTCACATAAGGATTTTTCCTATAAGTCCAAACTCAGTTCTTCCACTCTTTAGCACACAGAACTGTATGTTAATGAAATATACCTAATCACGTCTTCATTTAGGAACACACATGTATTCTGGGCACTGAATAATTAGCATCTGAAGACTTGTGAGTGCACAAAAACAAAATAGATCCCTGCTCTTATGTTTAAGGACAAGGATACAGATAATCAAAAGGTACAGGTGAAAGAAACCCAAATAAAATAACTATCATCAGTTGTTTGATCACTCAGAACAACTCTGGAATTTAACTTGAAAGAAAAAAAAGACTTTTCTTAAGAAATAAAGAAAAATCAGCTTAGCGCACAGAAGACTACCGAATGGGATTTTTTCTGTTATCTCAGAATTTTAGCTAAAGCTCAAAGCCAAAAATTAAATGCCAAATTCTAAAAAGAGACACTTCAAAACTAAAATTGGGATGATGCCTTTAATTCAACACTTTCTAAAAGACTATAGATCCATCTCTGGAACCACCAATGGGGGACAGGCGAGCAGTGCTTAGTTCTCCCAGAAGTACAGGGTTTGTGTTGGGAGGGTTTTCTTTATCTGTACCATCTCCTTTCTTCCCCCAAAGCCAAGTGATTAGGATGACGGGGAGGATTCCAAGTCAATCATTCAGAAAGATGTGTGGTGCTATCCCAATTGAAGATATTCAACATGGTCAACTGAAGATTTACATTTATCCCTCCTCCTTATAGAAGCCCTACTTAAATAAGCGTGAATAGGAATATTTTGAAAGAAAGATACCACAAATACAAAAAAAAAAAAAAAGGAGAAAAAAATAATTGCAAAAGCAAACAAATGAAATATCAGAATTTGAAATCAGAATGAGTGTTAACTGATCTTCCAGCCCCGAGGGAGCTGAATCCTAAACTGGCAATGGTAAAAGCCAACAGGCAATGCAATTGGCACTGCTGATCCTTGAAAACACTCCAGGAGTTGAAAGCTTTTGGAAGTAAGGAGAAAGATGGTTTAAAAGCAGCAGATTGGCTGAAAATCTGTTTAAGAAGCAGCCAGAATCCTAGATCATTTCACTTACTTCACATACTCACTACACTATACTTTCCCCAACCTGGTGGAGACTAGAGATTTTAGTCTCTGGAGAAGGTAAAATGGATAGTAAAATGCAGCATTCCTGGAACAAGAACAAGATACTACTCTTAAAGTACATTTAGGGACTAAAAAGAGCTCTTGAAAATTAAAAATACAGTAAAAGAAACAATAAACTCAATAGATGTGTTGGAAAAGAGTTGAGGAAAATCTTTCAGGAATCAAAGAAAAAAACAAAACAAAACAGACGTAGGAGAGAAAATAAAAATTAGAAGGGGCTTTAGTCTGTTCAAACTGCTGTAACAGGAATATCATAGACTGGTGGTTTATAAACAACAGAAATTTATTTCCTACAATTCTGGAGGCTGATTGGCAACCTCAATTTTGTCAGCAACCTTAATTCCCCTTTGCCATGTAACATGACACACCGCAGGGATTAGGATGTAGAAGTCTTTGGAGGGACCACTATTTTGTTCAACACAGCTAGGGATGTGGATAATCCAGAAGGTGGCTGGGCTTCAGCTATGTTACTAGTTCTTCACCTGAAAAAGTATTTGCACTGGTAAACCACAGGGTGACTAGCCTGAAGGGTCTGAGCTGTAGACCAATGGTTGTAGGCTTCAAGGGAGGAAAGGTGGAGACAACTCTGGATCATGCACATCAGAAAACTTTGTAGTGGAGAAGTTCCAAATCATCCATCTATCTGCCCAATGCTTAAGAGTTAGTGTTTGAATACCCTCCAAAAAGCACTGACAGCCAGTCAGTGATAGCCAGAGAAGTGGCAAGAACCAAGAAGAGAGGATTGTGCCATCATACTGATAAGTAAGGAGAGATTTGCCACTTTTCCCTGATGTCTCTGTCCCAAGCCCTGAGGAGTCAGAGTTCTGAGAAGATTTAGGAGTTAAAAATCCTGTAAGAAGAACGCACCACCACCAAGCTGTTTGAGTCTGTCTATCCCTGGAGAAGAAGAGGAGACTTGAATCCACATAATAGTGATGTTGTAGACTTGAGTGGAGTTTTAATAAACAACAGTGCCTGAAAAATGTGTAGACTCAGACCAAGATGCAATAAGAGATGGGAAAAGTAGTTTATAACATAGTAACTATTAAGGACAGTTAGTGGGAAAAAAAATTAACCTCATATTTTCACCTCTAAGAGTCTGTGTTCTTCAATAATCTGTTACAAGTATATGAAAATCTGGACAGCCAATTCAATTTGTATGTGACTTAGATTACATTAACCCTGGAGAGGAACACAGTGTCCCTCAACTGGGCTAGAGGACCATGTTCTTTCCTCAGGCTCTTTACTTACTTCCAGCAATGATTCTTTCTAAAACTATATTCTCACTGTAAAATCAAGGAAATGTGGCTCAAGTTAAAAGTGGTAAAATCGTTTTTCATTTTCTAAGCAGTGATCGAATGTCTAGTGCTGTTATAAACACAAGCAATGAGTTCATGCCTTCATGATCTTAACGTATATAAATGTAATCAACATTTTTCTTTTCAAAGGTTAAAAAAAAGGTAGGAGAGAATCAGAGAAGTGATTTGCTTTTCTAATACAAACTATTTGCCTTGACATCATATTCAGCCTCTTCACTCTTAACCATCCACCCTCTTCACCCTCCTACAGAAACCTTCAAGGTTGGACAACATCCCCAAGATTGATGGAGGGTATAGATTAACATTTTGTAAGCTTTTCAATTTTGACAATGGAGATTTACACAGGCATTTTTCTCTAAAAGACTTTAGAGTAATTTTTAACATTCAAAACTTAAGAAAAGGTAGCAAAACAATGATCAGACCATTATGCAATCATGAAACAGTGTAATCTATTAATTTTGAGTTTCTTTATATCCTTTTATTTTATATTCTCATTCTCCCTTTCTATCTCCCTTTGATTTTAACTCCATGTAGGAGACATATCTATTACTCACCCATATTCATTTCTCCTTTCCTTCTAGGCACTTTGGAAAAACCAATAGGTTGGAATGGAAGTGATAAATGTCATATCTGTGGGGAAATATGTCAGTTGACAATGAAAGACCCACCAGCACTTTCCTTGCAATCGTGAAAACACATGTTGAGAAGGAGATGCCAAAATCTCAAAACAGCCTGGATTGCCGAACAGCCACATTCAAGTCAGCTACCCTGCTGAGTCATGTGAACCCTAAACTGACTTCCAGTGAGCAAGAAATAGTTTGTTTTTTTTTTTTTTGGTCTGGTCAAATCACAGGTATTTCATCTTTTTTTGTTAACTGCAGTATAACCTAGTCTATCCTGATATACTCAATTTTGTTACGTATTTCCCCATTTTGGTTTTTGTTATTTTAATTTACCCTCATCCTTAGGCACTTCTTCCTGTTATTAAACATGCTTGATCGACCTTCAAATTTTAATTTGCCAAGTGTGCATATATAAAGATAAACAGGCATAAATGCTATGAAGAATCAGCTTCATTGGAATATAAGCTAGCAGGAATCTTGGCAATTCACTTTGAACTGTGGTGCTCACTATTGGGCACGGTAAGTACTGAGCTACTGCTGCTCGAGAAAGATGCCTTCCCATGGCTGACTGAATTCCGGGTATTTGTGGGAAGAGCATACACGCTAGAATCAGAGAAACTCAATCTTTAATTCCAGTTCTAGCATCACAAGTTCTCTGACTCTGAGTAATGCTTAACTCATTCAGCCTTGGGAAACGTCTGCAAAATGGGGAAATGATATATCTCATTTGGGGTTTGGGAGTGATTAAAGATAACAGATGCAAAATATATGGCATAGAGTTGATAGTCAATAGGGGATAAGTATTACTATTATTATATGTTGCTTTCTTGAGAAGATTTTGGAAATTCACCAGGTGCCAGAGGCTTCAGGGAAGAAAGCAAAGCTCCTAATGGCATCCCCCTGTTCTCCAGTCTTGATGTCTCAACTCTCCTATACTGATTTCCCAAATCCTTTCAGGGGTTAGTTTCAAAATATACCTACTTAGGTAACCGAAGAGAAACACAAGCCACTATTCATCTCAGGCAAATAATAATCTTATTTGGGCAGGCAGCATATTGAATTCCTGGAGTGGTGTTTATTTCTCACATCACACACTGTTCATGTCACTGGCATTTGACATGGGACGAGCTTTGTAAAACTGTGCTATGTATCAGGAAAGCAAAGTAGGAACACATTTCCAACCATGTAAGGCGGCTGGCCTGAGTTTGGTAAGGGATTAGTTGGTGCAGAATCTCTTAAGCACCTTCAGGGAGAGGCACTGTAGATTAATAATTCAGTAGATGGGTTCACACCCAAGGCCTGTCACTTACGATCTGTGTGACTGGACAAACCATTTTGCTTCAGTTTTCCTATAAAATTGGGAAGATGGTAAAGTTACTCACATTGTAAGTTTGCTGGAGGATTAGACAATTAAACATGACATCTTTAGAACAATGCTCGGCACCTAATAGGTGTCATGGATGTGTGTCTGTAATCACTATCATGATAGAAGGAGATACAGTAAAGCACTGAGCATTGGTTCTCTAGAACTTTGGTTTATACCAGCTTTTAATCATATTATCTGTTTGGGTTATACTCTTTCTTATGAAAGTAATGAGGGAATCCTCTAGGGATAGGGACCTCCTCAGTTTTTACTCCTCTTTTAAGGAACAGGAGAAGCTGTCTAGAAATAATGTAAGTAAAAGTGGATACTTAGGGAGAATGGCCAATGGCAGATGTCAGGGTTTTGTTACAGCCCAGACATACAGATGTTTCTTAACTCTCAACATTTAAAATAACTAAAGGCCAAAAACTGCTGCTAGAAACAATAGAGGAAGTTTGAAGTTCTCAGGCCTAGCCTGTTCTCTACTTGGATGGAATCAGTGGAGGAGTTAATTGTGCAAGAAGAGGAGAGAATAAGATCATAATACGTTGGGAACGTGCTGGAGGTGTTCTAGGCCTGCCAGACACGCTGTCAGCCAAAGACAAAATCCTCGTAAGTTCTAAGTGAATGCAAATGTGTTATGAGCTGTGTAAGTCTGTTGTCAAAAATGTCAGCTAGAAAGTCCAGGGAGAGGGGTTGCCTCCTGAGTCTGAGGGTCTAACTTAGTGTCCACGAACTGACAGGGAAACATCAAGAAACTCTCTGGAACCTTGTTACAAGTAGGCAAGAGAAGTAGCTGGTAGTATCGGCCTGACAGTCGCCCTTCTTTGATAAACTAGTTCATATATTTAAATACACATTAAGCACTGAATATATGCCAGGCCCATTGATTATGTAAAAACAATAATGGTAGAGACAGGATGGATTTTATGAGTGAGCTCTAGGACTTTGGTGACTGATTAGATGGGGATGGTGAGGAAGAAGGGGTCAAGGAAGCTTCCAAGGTTTTGTGGACTCAAGAAAGTGCTAGTTGAAGAATGATGAGTTTCTAGTTTCAGGTGCTTTGCACTTGCAAGGCTATTAGAATGTGGTTCAATACCTTTTAAAGACCTCTATAAATGGAGTAAGGAAGGCAGAAACCTAGTGTTAGTGGTTTGAGAGAAATGGGAGGTAAGGAAGTGGAGATGATTATAGTCTATTCTTACAAGAAAATTAAGAAGGAAGCCACACCTGGTACTAAATAATGAGACATCTGGTCAAGAAAATAATTTTTTAATGGGAAAATATTTTAACAGCTTAGTGGAAAGAATAACTTGAGAGGGAGTGATTCAAAGAAATGATGGATCATTGGCTCCAGAAGTGTTAGGAGGTTCAGATCAAGCTAGGAAGACTGAACATTTAGCAAAGAAGGGAAACTTTATTATCTGGGATTGGAGGAAAGCAGTTCTTTCTACTAGTAAAGGGAAGAGATTTTTCTGGTCCTAAAATCAAATGGACAACAGTTATAGAGAGATCATATTTTAGCTAAAAATAAAGGTGAACATAATGATTTTTAACATTGTCAAAAGTATATTGTATCATCTAGAGTGGTTGCATGTTGTTTTTGACTGGAGATAGGCAAGAAACAGCTAAGTGGCCAGTTTTCAGGAATGTTTATGCATTTCAAATAGAGCAGCTCACTCCAATGACCCGGCCCAAGGCTGATTTTCTGGTTTGTAGAACTTGTTTTGCACATTTGCTTTTCTACTCTAACACTATCCTGAACATTTTTCAAAGGCCTAGGAGAGCAGGCAAATATTGATTTTAAATTAAGCTTGTAGGAAAACTTTAAATCCCATGCTTGTCTCTGATAGAACAGGGAGAAGTGTGTTTTCACCTTTAAATGGCAAGGAAATAAAAGTAGCAATAAATCTATATTTGGCCATTGGATCTCTTTAATGCCGCACAAATTTGAGGACACATTCCCGTGGAACTTATTAGAATAATGGAGTTCAGATCATGGTGGTTAGGGGGAAAGAGAAATATGATTATTCTATTATGTTTTATAATAGGGATGGTCGTGGGGTGGGGATAAGGGAGCAGCATGTACAGATGTTGAAACATCAGTCAGCAGCTTACAACCAGCACGGTGTGGAAGAGGAATCGCCTCTCCCATTCTAAAGAATACATTTCTCTTAGTGCAACTAATAATTATCTTAATACAACCCACAATTAAGAAGTATTTTACTTCTGAAAAAATAACAATTGCTTTCTCAGAGTGTAAATATTTAATGGATCCAATCCAATGACTTCTGCTCAAACATATTTTTCAATGACAATGGATGGAAATAAGCAATAGTGTATGTGAGCCAAACAGGAACATCTTATTACTGTCATAGTGTAAGAAGCACAGATATTTTACTTTTCCTTTAATTCCATGTTTTATTCAGTGACTACAATATTCTGTAGTCTCCTAGCACTTCCATTGAACTTACAAGCCAAACAGATTCTTCAGAGAAAACACTCCCCTTCCTCCATCTGCCTCTATCTTTATTCACATTAGGAGCATTTTGGAAATAATTTGTAGAGTAGGGAAACTTACAGGAAACCATGAACATTTCACAACCACAAATGACTAGCCCTGACATCAGACAATTCTCAGACACACCAAAGTGAGATGGTCAGAGGTAGCAAATAAAAATGCAGGACACCCAGTTAAGTTTGAATTTCAGATAAACAATGAACTTTTAAAAATAGAATTATTTTTAATATTTAAAAATAGAAATATGTCCTAAATATTGCATGGGAGTACATTAAAAATTACTTTGTACTAAAAGTTATTTACTATACTCAAAATTAGTCATTAAATTTATTCTTTAAATTTAATGTATTAAAAATGCACTAAAATTAGTTTGTACTTTATTCATTGTTTAATCTGAAATTCAAATTTAACTTGGCATCCTGTGTTTTATCTGGCAATGGCATTTGGTAATAGCTATGTCTTTCTCTCCTATTTGACAGTGTGTTCCTTTATGGTAGAGACAGAGTAATTCATACTTGAATGGCCAGCCCCTAAAACAATGCATGATACATAACAGATACACAATAGAAATTTGTTGAATGAATGAATGAATGAATGAATGAACAAATGAATGCCACGGATGAATTTTAAAGACCCAATAGAGATAGAGAAAGATAGATTTACCTATAGATATAGGTATTTACTCTCCAGTTTATTTTGTTGGTAACAATTAATGGAAGAAATTTTCACATATTGAGGTATGGAGAGGTCATTCTGGCTTACTTATGGTTTGGCTTGAACTTTATGCTAACTATAACAGTCTATCTTATGTCCTGCCAAACATGCATTGTACATCTTCTTTAACCATTAAAGAAAATAATGCATTTAAAAATCAAACTAGAGTAACTGTGTTTCAGGCATTCAAAATGGAGCTGAGTGGCCATTGTGAATGTGGTTTCAGACACGTTCCTGCATCACTGAAAACTTGAATTTTCTGTACTGTATCAAATTCAAGGACATCACCAGCCATTTTCAAAACAATATCTGCTAGCTGCTGCCAGCTGCAACCTTGTGGTCTCAGGGTCTCCCCTTGCAACTAACTATGCAACTATTTCTGACCCCTACCAATCCTTTCTTAACAAGCACCCTTACTTCTTGCCACTTCCAATTCCAATTCTGGACAAACAACTTATGTAATTTTTCAGGTTTTGCCTATAAAATCCTCCCCCTTTTTGTAGTCTAGTGGAACACAATTCAAGTGCCTCTTGAATGTATGTCTTCTGGGCTATAGTCCCGAGTTTGACTCAAATAAAACTATCGTCTATTCCTTAATATAAATTGTTTCTTGATTATTTGTACTGACATTAAAAAGAGTGAAGCCAGAGTTCCAGCCCCAACAGGGTTACCCCTTTGGCAACTGGTATGAGCCACAGCACAGCTGTTACTCTCTTTCTGGCTGTAGCTATGGCTATGCAATGGATGAAAATGGATACAACCTTCTTTGCACAAGAGAATTCTGGACACACGCCTGAAACTTTGGTTATACTTGAGGAAATCACAGCTCTGGCTGAAAATTAAAATGAAGACCCACTAGAAGATCCAAATTTTCATTTGAACATTAAGGAATTTATCAAAGAATTTATGGCGAAAAAGTGAAGAACTCTGTGACTCTCTCATGAATTGCTACTGGCAGCCTCTGAATAGAGTTCACCCTAAAATCCCAGATGAGACCCCCCCCAACCTTCAGTAATATACCCAACTATCATATCAATTGCATCCTGTTTTGTTATTATTTTTGAAAATAAGAAGTATTCTTCCAGGAATGTACTGAGTGCTGCATGTAAAAACAAACTTCCAGGACTTAAATGTGATTGACATGAAATGGCATATTGTAAATAAACTTTACCAGCACATATACACACACAAAATATATATATTGACTATATATGAAATAAATACATATAGAATATAAATATAAAATATGCAAATATACTTACATAAATATATAAAATGTACAGAGAATATATTTATATCAATTTATCTATCCATGGATAAATAGGAACATAGGTGGATAGATGGACGATAGATTGATTCAGACTGTGAATGCAGGTATGTGGTTTTATGGGTTTATAACTTTTAACTCACAATGGCTAATGTATATTGGTCAGGTAACATATCTAAAAAATGGCCATGACCCTCATAAAGTTGTGAAATGTGAATTACGATGTTTTTGATGTTCCCTCCCTTCTGATGCCTTCTCTTCCACAGGTGAAGTGTTGCAATAACTTATTTTCCAAGGACTTAACCTCCCAAGCCTCCCACTCCATTGCCCTCCCCAGGACTATCAGATCCACACTGGCTAGTCTTCCAAGTCAGTTTTCCATTGCTATCACTAAGTCACTTAGAATTGTTTGCCATCCTGCTCCCAGTACAAACCTCAATAGCAACTTGTCTACTTTCTCAGGGTGGCTTTTGTACCTTCCCAAGTGAATGACAATACTTTTAATTGTGAGAATGAAATCAGCAGAGAACACAGGATCCATCTGCCTTTTTTACCAGAGTAACTTTGATTTTAACAGTGCTGTTGTTGTTTTGAGCTCTGACTCAAAAAAGTGACCAGTGGTGTGACTTTTGAGCCAGATAAGAGGGGAGTTAGGATAAAATTTGTTACCACTGGGTTATACTGGCAGGTTAATGGGGTAGACTTGATAATTGAGAACACCATACAAGCCCTGAGCAAACCTAACTTCTAAACAGATGATGTTCTTGGAAGTTTCTTTTGTGGTTATCTCTTGCTTAACACTTCAGGTATAAATTCCTTCACGAGGAAATCAGTATTTCCCATAGTCTAACCACACTCAATCTGCTCAAATTTAACTCAAGTTGTTTTTATATAGCACATAACATCTTCATCTTTCATTCTTGTCTCCACCCCTTTTGACATCAATTTTTTTTCCAGCCAGTCTTTCCAGATTAACTACATATCTCTAGGAAAGCTTCTCTGCCTACTCTAGACCATATTAAACAAATTAAACAACTTCTCTGACCTTCCAGAGCATTTCTAGTTTAGATACACACTTCTTGCTTTGCAAGCAAAAGTTTTCTTTCTAAGTGGAAACTCACTTGAGCAATCATCAATCCTCATTATAATTCTTGTAAAAGTTGCAGCAATTCTGTTTTTATGCACAGGAAGAAGTTAAGATCAAAGATCAATTTCTTAATATTTATATGCATTCCTGAATAAATATTCTATATAGATTTGAAATTTATTGCACAGCTCTAATCGATGCCTGAAGCAATAGCAAACTGCATCATTAGCTTTGCACATTTAGTGTCCAGAGGTTGTGGGTATTAGTGAGAACTGATAGTAACACTTGAAATACATTCAGAACCCAATTTTGTACGTGATAAGATTTCTTTAAAAATTTAAAGCTAAAATACTATTTTTGAGACAAGAACAGGACACAGAATACACACTTGTATAGAAAACCTGCAACAAATGATTGCTATGAATACAGGAATAATTCCAGAACTTGACTTCCTGTGCCTTTGAGTGGACTCCTGTAGGCTACAAATGGGGTCTCACATATAAGTAGAAAAACAGAAAATACAATAGAATGAGGCAGGTACAGCGTGACATTTTCAGTTTTGAGGCAGCACGAGGCATGTGTTATATTTCTTTTGTATATCCTTCAATTAAGCAATTAAAAAATTTTCCCTTGCTACTCTGTGAAGAGGCACTTAGGTAGTTCCGTACGTCCAGAAGGACCACTGCAAAGTGGAAAGTTCCTCCAGGCAGCTGTGCACAGCAGGACAGTTCGACCGGAGTCTGGGACAGGGCAGGGTCTGACTGGTCACAATCAGGGCCAGAGATTATTCGCAGTCAACTGCCCTGAAGGAAACGGGGTCTGGAACTACTTTGGTTATTTTTTAAAATGGAAAGAAAGGAGAAAGGGGAACCCGAGTTACCGAGGGCCCCCCGCCCCCTTTCTGATTGGACCCACTTAGCATCTGCAGGCAGGGCAACAATCAAATGAAAAACATTTCCAGAGGTGAACCTCAAAGGTCAGTCTCCGGCTGTGCAGGACAATGAGGGTCTGGCCTCTTCTTCTCTTCCAAAGGGAGAGACATTTAACGAAGAGACATTTTTCTCCGCGAAGCTTCTAAATCCCAGCGGGTTCCACAAACTCCAGGTCCTGCGAAGCTACTGGCAGAAACCGGGGGGAGGAGCGTCGCTCTGTGAATCGCTACCCTGGGACCCGGCCCCGAGCGGCCGCCGCGCCCCTCCGCCCCCCGCGCGCGCCGCGGGCCGGCGGCACGCTCCCTGCGTCGCGGCGCCGCGCCCCCGCGCCCCCGCTCTCGCCCCCGCCCCCGCTCCCGCCCGCGCCGAGCCGCGGCGCGCACAGCCCGGCCCGAGCGCGCACCCGGCACACAGGCGGCGCCGCGCTCCGAGCGCTCAGACCGCGGCAGCCTCCAGCGAGGGAGACCGAGTCCCGCACGCCCGACATGCGCCTCGACTAGCGGCTCTCCGGCCCGCGAGCACCACGCGTCCTCCTCTCGGTTGTTTCTCTCTCTCTCACACACACACACACACACACACACAAACACACGCACGCACACAACCTCGCGCCAGTCTATACACTGGAGGAGAAAACCTTTCCCTGGCGCCCCCTCCCTCTGCACCCCGACACGCCGAGGAGCCGCGCGGTGGGGGCCCTCGGACTATCTGGAAATGCGCATCCTAAAGCGCTTCCTCGCCTGTATCCAGCTCCTCTGTGTCTGCCGCCTGGGTGAGTTGAGGAGCCTCGGTGGGGGTTTCCCTCCGGGATCGTTTGGGACACGGGTTGGGGGATTTCAGAGCTTTCGGTACTTGCTGCCGCGCCGCCGTCTAGCAAGAAGGAGAGAGGGACGGCGGACTGGGGATCCCACGGTGTCGGCGGCCGCACGACGGGTGTCAGCAGCGTGGGAGAATGCGCCCCCTGCCCACCTCGCACCTCCGCCGCCGTCCGGCTGCCCGCGGCGAGGCCGCTCCCGCCGCCGGGAGAGGGAGGCTTGCCCATCACGCTCCCGGTCCTCGCAGCTCTCTTTCCTCTTTTACAAGGTGTGGAAAGAGCCTTTTAGATACACATAAAAAATAAATACAGCAGTGGTGGGGGGCTACGTACCGTAACACATTTTTGCTGTTAAGTTCATATTAAGGATATTGTGAGCTGGAATGAGAAATACACGTGTCTGGTGCGAATTACACGCACACACACACACACACACCACACACACACACACACACACACACACGCTTGAAAGGTAGTAACAAAAACAGGCACCAACCTGACTTTTCAGTGTTTTTCAGTACTTTTAGTTTAGGCACATTCAAGTCTGGGCAGTTACTTAAAAAAAAGTTTCAATAAAAATTTCTATCAACGTTTTGCCACTGCTACCAAAATCAGAGGAGAGCTGCAGGTTGATACAGTTGTTCATGGATTCATGTTTCACCCACCACCTTCTAGGTTACATATGAGATATTGAAACCGCCTTCTGAAATAGCCAGTTAGAATATTTACCTGGAATGCAGATTCACTAAGTGTTCCGGACATTTTCAGAAAGAATTGTTAAGACTGGATTTTTTTTGCATTTTATTAAAGAAATGTCCTTTTTTTCCTTTAAGAAGATATTCTATTATGATGGAATATAATAGGTTTGGAGGCATTAACCTGAAAGTTAGAAAGTGTACCTTAGGCTGTGAGTACATGTAGTTTACTCTTTTCAGTTAGAAGTTCCTAAATTTTTTTTTTGAGATTGTTCATAATAAAGTAGATATTAACCTACATTTTCATCCAATAGATGGTGCTGCTCTTGGCACAGTAACCTTTACAAAAAGAAATCATCCTCATTTTCTAACTAATGAGAATTGCATTGCAAATATGATGATAATTGCCAATAGGACCCCAGATACATGGACATAATTTAAATTCTAAAAGCTATATGAATGTAGTCAGGGATGATGTGATGTACACGGTTGACGTTAAAGACTTGCAGGGAGTCTGGTCCTGGTTTTCTCTAAAACCACATAGTTGATTCTGGAGAGGAGAAGACATTTTTTTTTAAAGTGCTGTGGTCATCAGATACACACACCTGTTGAATTTATATTTCTGTTATATATCTGTTTTAACTACAAAGCCAGATCCTCTTAGTAATTAGATTATTGTTTAAAGTAAATCTCACTGTAGTATAAAAATAAACCAGAGAATATTGATCTGTATGCCATCTAGACCACATGCCCTGAGTATTTTGTGAATTTTTAAAAATTGGGATATAATTTGCGTGGTGTACAATTCACTTTTTTAAATTGTTCAGTTCGGTGGGTTTTAGTATATTCACAAAGTTGTGCAACCATCACCACTAATTATAGAACATTTTAATCACCCCAAAAAGAAACTCCATGAATACTCATTCCTCATTCTCTCTGACCCCAGCCCTGGCAATCACTACTTTCTTTTTCTATAGATATGTCTATTTTGAGAATTTCATATAAATAGAATCATATGGCCTCTGGTGTCTGACTTCATTCACTTAGCATATTTTAAGATTCATCAATGTTGTAGGATGTTATCAGTACTTCAGTTTTTTCGTGGCTGAATCATACTGCATTTCAATATACCATGTTTTGCAAAGGCTTCTCTCAATAAAGCGTTGTCAGTAGCCTCTTGTTTTGGATTTATAGATTTCAGCTTATTGGACATTTTCTTTAATGCTTTGATGATGTAAAATTTAACTGGAAAGAGTTTAATTGTTTAAGTGTATCACAAGTTTATGTCATGGTATTGAATGTAAGTTTGTATTAGAACTCAAAATGTGGGGGTTTTGAGGCTGGTAGGTGAATACTTTTGTATCCCTTCCCTTTTAAACAAAGCTGGCCTTTTACAGTGCTGCCTGCAGGCTGACCTCGGGGCGTTGGCCACCTCAGAATGAGTATCTTGATTTCGAGGTAGCACATTTTAAAACACTGAGGCACACTACAAATGAAAAATTTAGTCTATCATTATTTATCCCTCAACATCAACTGTCGTATTCCTGGATGTGTTTGCCACTCATCTTCAGTGTCTTTGGAGCCAAGAGCTGACCTGGCACGTGTGATAGATGCTCAGGAAAGGTCTACCCACTGAGACTTGCTGTGCAGGATGACAGCTCTGGTACAATTTGAATGTTAGACTGCCCTCCTTATCCTTGTCCAGAAACAAGTTATAGAATTCACTCAAGAGTCTGTTGTTAGCAATCAGTTAAGAATGTTGTGATAACTTTATCGTTTTCAGCATCAGAAACGTCCTGATATTTTGAACTGGACATACGGACCGATTGCTTCTTTCAAAAAACCTTCCAAGCAGAAAAATCTTCATTAGATTATTTGGAGTGAAACAGATTCTTTCTCTTCAAATTACTGCTAGGAATTACTAGAAACTACAGAGAAACATTATGGGTTTTTTTTTGGGGGGGGTGGGTATTAAATATATCTGTGAGTTCATCTAGTTGGATAATTATATCAAGATTGTTCTGAGGCCTCAAATGTTTTTGCCAGAACTAGCTAGATCACAGTTCTTAAACTTTAGGGTACACCAGAGTCACCAGGAGAACTTATTAAAGCACAGATTATGGGCCCTACGCTGAAGAGTTTCTGATCCAGTAGGTCTGGGATTGGGCTGGAAAATCTCAGTGTCCGACTAATTCCTAGTGTATGCGGATGCTACTGGTCCAGGTACATACTTCAACAACTATTCACCACCTAGTTTGGCATTTAAATGTCAATAAAGTTTCTGGATTATTAACAGGTTTTTACTGTGGACTTGATTTCTGATACCTGACTTAAAATATTAACATAATAATTTTTAAAAATTACACCAGAACGCAACATTTAATGTTATTCAGCTGAAGGAGATTATTACTCAGAGAAGCAGAAATTAACGATGTCCCCAAGATAATTCCCTATGTGAATTTGGACCTTCTCTAAAATAATTGAGAGGTTTTCTGTTAGGTGGAGAACTAATGCAATGCCTGGGTAACTCTGGTTATTATTTAATTGTGACCCACTGAACAGGTAATGGGAAAATCTTCAGTGGCTTCCTACTGTAAGGAGACTTAACTATGAGTCATAGAGGAGAGGTAGGCGTTTTAAGAGCATTTAAGGAGGAACAGTTTCCTTTAGCTAATAAGAATTCAGGATCTTTGAATTAAGGGAGTTATAACCCTGCAAGGTACACTAAATTAAAATGTTAAGTATTATTGTAAAATCTGTAATTAATCAAATTCTGAACTTTTAAGTCAAGTATAACTGCTTGACTACAAATTATACCCAATTCCTCTGCAAGAATTAATTGCTTAATTTATCTTGAGTATGGAATCGGTGAAATCCAGTATGCTGGGATTCTCAGCTTGGTCTATTTATCTTCTGAAAACAAAGTATAATCAGGAATAGAAAATATTCATGCCTTCTTTTCCCCAAATAGTAACTAGTTTCCATTCAGAAAATTAATTACTTTTGATTTGCAGAGTAGCAATTTTCTTTATTTCATCTCTCTCTCCTTTTTATTACAGACTATAGTTGCTTCCACTCAGGAAAGTTTGCCAGGATACGTCATTTCATTGATGAATTCGTTTATGCTCTCATGTCTGTGCTAGACGTTTGAGAATTTGCTTAGAATTTTATGTTGTGAGAATTTTGCTTCTGGCAAAAATTCAGGCTTTTCTGGAAGCACACACTGCATTTCCGCGTTCCCCTGACTCCAAAGAGATTTGAGTGACTTGACATCTAACCTGGTAGCTTTGCTTGACCTCCCATTTGCCAACCGTTCAGGCTGTATTATGGAGATGGAACTCCTTCATTCTGAAACAGAGGACCTCAAGGGAGGGGCTTGATTAAGAAGACAAGCTTGTATTTTATTTCCATTTACCATCCATCAGTGTTCGCGGGGTGCAGACCCAATGCTGAACATCTTATGTACATTTTCTCACTTCATTCTGCCCAAAACTTTTTCAGGTAGGTGTTTTCATTTTACACATTTTCCAGTGGAGGAAACTGAGGCACAGAGAAGTCAAATGACGTACCTAACATCATACAGCCTGCCTCAGCCTGTATGTTTCTTCTTACTCCCAAGCCTGATCCTTTTCCTCCTTTCATTCCTAGGAGATCAGTTTACTGTTTGGAATTTACTAACTCTCCACGTAAGAAGTGATGCTACCTTTCACGTTCTCATTTGCTTTCTTTCAGATCTCCAGTCATGATTTTCCCATGTGCTCCCATGTTACTTTTTTCCCTTTTAAAAAAAACTAAGGCATAATTTACCTTTTCTAGTGTACTGGATGGGCGCTTATAATGAAGCAGCGCATAAACATAGAGTCTTAAGACATATGATCCCTATAATCCAGCTGATCTGAATCAATCTCTGCTTTGAAAACCTCCTTTAAGTCTCACTTTGAAGATATTTGCTTCTTTTAGAACTCGTTAACAATCTTTCGGAAGTATCTCTTAATGTATTATATATCTTAACTTTCAAATATTTTTTATTGAAGTAAAGTCGATTTACAATGTTGTGTTAATTTCTGGTGTACAGCATAGTGATTCAGTTATACATATGTATTTATGTGTGTATATATATATATATATTCCTTTTCATATTCTTTTTCATTATGAGCTATTACAAGGTATTGAATGTAGTTCCCCGTGCTATACAGTAGGACTTTGTTGTTTACTTTATATATGGTAGTTAGTATCTACAAATCTCGAACTCCCCTCCCCACCCACTTCCCCCCGGTAGCCATAAGTTTGTTTTTTATGTCTGTGAGTCTGTCTCTGTTTTGTAAATAAGTTCGTGTCTTTTTTTTTTTTTCAGATTCCACATAGAAATGATGGAATTTTTCTTTCTCTTTTTTTTCTTTTGGTATTTTTCTTTCTCTTTCTGTCTTACTTCTTTTAGTATGATGATCTCCAGGTCCATCCATGTTGTGGCAAATGGCATTATTTGATTCTTTTTTATGGCTGCGTAGTATTCCATTGTATAAATGTACCACAGCTTCTTTATCCAGTCATCTCATGATGGACATTTAGGTTGCGTCCATGTCTTGACTATTGTATATAGTGCTGCTATGAACATTGGGGGTACATGTGTCCTTTTGAATTGAGTGAAAACTATGATGAAGTATCACCTCACAGTCAGAATGACCATCACTAATAAGTCCACAAATGATAACATTGAAGAGGGTGTGAAGAAAAGGGAACCCTCCTACACTGTTGGTGGGAATGTAGTTTGTTGTAGCCATTATGGAAAACAGTATGGAGATTCCTTAAAAAAGTGAAAATAGACTTATCCTGTGATCTAGCAATCCCACTCCTTGCTGTATATCTGGAGGAAACTCTAATTTGAAAAGATACATGCACCTCAAATATTTAAAAATTTTTCCCAATTCATCAAGAAGCCCAGTGGTAAAAGTCAGAACCAATTTATATAAAACATATGTATGTTTCGATTGTGCTTTAACTTTTAGTGTCTTGTTGGGAGTAATCCCTGGCAGCAGCTGCAGGTTACAAAAGGGAATCAGTTTTTATTCATGTTTGTAATTCTTCAGAGGCTTATATAACATACATGTAGGCTTTAAGGGAAAAATTATTTGATCATACGGCACAATCCTATAAAGCACTTATATTTTAGAACTCTGCTGTCCAGGACCATGGCCACCAGGTATATGTGGCTATTTAATTGCAAATTTATTGAAATACATTCATTCAGTTCCTCATTCACACCAGCCACATTTCAAGAGCTCAGTGGGCACAGGTGACTCGTGGCTGCCGCATGGGGCAGTGCACACGTAGAACATTCATATCACTGCAGAAAGTCTATCAAAAACTGATAAAGTGTTGGTAGATAGTACCGATGAGAAGTCAACGCAACTGAAAAGACTTCTAAAGTCATTCAAATCATTTGAAGTATTGGTATGAGTTGGTTATGTTGGCCTGTGTCCCTGTGTTGTGTCAGGCATACAGAAATCACAGAGACATTCTGGTGGCCCAAGGTGGAGCAGCAACAGATGAACGGAGTTTACTGGTCACTTTGTGGCCTTTATGGATGGGGGTTGAACAGGAGAGATTAGCTGCTGGTTTGGGAGTGAGCGCTCCCACAACTCATTTCCCATAAATTGTCCCAGCATTCACTGTGTTGTTTTGCAATGTACCTGTCCTTCTCTCCCACTAGACTAGCTCATTGAGGGCAAAAACTTGTATTTCATTCATCCTTGGACTTAGCATTTTTGGACTTAGCACCTACAGTAGGTGCATAATAAATCTTTAATTCCTGAGGTCATGGAGGGAGAGTACTGTGAAGCTTCTTAGATAGCAGGAGCTTTTTGTGGTTGAGATCATCCAGTTTCCTCTGGCTTTTCCTTCTTTTGATTCAGATCTCAATCCAAGAACTAGGTCAGCACTGACCTTTAGCCATCCATCTTTAATGCCACTTCTGGCACCAGACCTTCACTTTCTTTGATTCTTCCAGAAATGCACTGAAGCATCATCTAGATCCTGACACTATCTGTGCATGAAAAAATACAGCCCCCATGTTTGATACTGCATGTGTGGTGGCAGGAGCAATTTTGAGTGAGAGTTTAATTTTAGATGAGTTGGCAGCAAGAAAGCTTGGATGTGCCTGGGGTGGGGGAGGGGGCAGGGCATAAAGCTAGTGTTTGATGTGCGTGCGTGTGTGTGTGCACACACATGCACGTGCATGCATGTTTACCTGTTAGGGAGGAAAGGGCAGTGCGCATGAAGGGTGGTCACTAATGAGCCATGAAGTATCTTGAGCCCACAAAGGCAGTATTTTCTGTCAGTCAGAAGCCATCATGCTGGGTCCTCTCTAGTCAAGCTGGCCATGAGAAGTAGTGGCCCGAGGCAGTTCTGGAAAGCAGATAACTGACAGGAAGTACAGTTACATTATGTGGATATGTGTACTTTTGGAGTTTGTCTAATTTGTCTGAGGTTTTATCATTAGTCCTAGATGATAGGTGCTGCATCTGGCTCAGCCCTGCACATAGCAGATGTTCAGCAAATATTTGAACTGAGTTGAATTCAAATGGAACAGGGCATGGGATGAGTTAGAAATTATTACAAGAGTTAAAAACAGAAACAACTTGCTCTTTGATTAGGATCTTTGCTTTATTTTCTCCTCACTCACCTTCCTTCCTTCCTCTTTCTCTCTCTCTCTCTTTTTTTCTTTGGTTTCTATTTCCTCTTCACCTCAGTTCTTTTAAGCACAAGTTTAAGATTGAAAAAAAAAAGTCACCATTGTTCAGCATTGTGATGAAGGATTTGATAGGAAGGAGATGGACACCATTTGATACTGTTATTTAAAATATTTTTACTGTGATAATATAATTTTGGGGACTTGGTAATTAACATAATTTTATAAGCACGTGTTGACATTTCTTTCTGCCTAAAAATTCTAATATGTAAAAATGGGCAGCTTGTCTCTCTCTCTTTTTTTCTTTTTGCTTCTGATACTTGCACACAGATGTTAAGTTAAATGCGATTATTCAGAGTGCTGGTTAATGTCAACTTTCTGGTTTCATTCAATAGCCACGTACCAATTTATGGACCCACTGACAAAAGATAAATTTTGTACAAGTTTCCTTGGAAATATAGGCTTTATAGCTTTGGAAAGAATAATGATTAATTAGTAGGAAAAAAGGATTTTCTGTTAAAATATTGAGAACAGTGTCCGCAGGTACCTCTCCACTCTGGGAGGATCCTTCTGTCCTTCTGTCTCTCTGCTTTCCACACTGTCACCATTGTTTTTCTGTTCTTTCACTGTCACTGACCTGACTGCTTATTTCTTGATGCCTAGAGCTCTAACATTTTACCTAAAGGGTTTGGGTCTTGACAATAGACCTTTTCTCTGAACTGATAAACTTAGTACCTCGAGTAGGAATGAAAGAAAATGTTTCTGTTTAAAACGACCTCTTTTTGCAGAAATCATGGTCACCACCAAAGTCCTGATTGTGTGCTTGGTCTAAAAAAAATGCTGGCCAGATATAAGGAACTTTTCTAGATTTTTCTCATGGTTGTCAATCACATTTTCACTAGATTAAAAAGTACTTCTGTAATGACATTTTTGCCCTCTTGCATTTTGGCACGTTACCTGGAATGGGACACATAAGGGTGGCATCTCACCCAGCACACAGAATCGTGCAGAATCTTGGTCTGCCTGTCGGAGCGTATTGCACGCATGATCCCCTGTCATGTTTGTTTCAGCGTGAAAAAAGATTGATAAGCACCAATCCAGGTCAGAGGTTCTCAGTCCTGGCCGGACTTTCAAATTATCTGGTGTTGTGGACTGAATGATTGTGTCCCTCCTGGTATTCCTGTGTTGAAGTCCTAACCCCCATTGTACTGGTATTTGGAGGTGGAACCTTGGGGAGGTAATTAGGTTTGGGTGAGAGCATGAGGGTGGAGTCCCCTTGATGGGATTAAATTCCTTATAAGAAGGGAAAGAGAGACCAAAAGTCTCTTTCTCTGTGCCATGTGGGAACACAGAAAGAAGGCAGCTGTCTGTAAGCCAAGAAGAGAGCTCCCTCCAGGACCCATATCTTTTAGCCGCTTGATCTTGGACTTCTAAGCCTCCAGAACTGAGAAATAAATGTTGTTTAAGCCACCCAGTCAATGGTTTTCTTTTTATAGCAGCCTGAGCTGACTATATTCCACAGGAACTTTTAAAACATACTGATGTCTGGGCCCCACCCTGGATCAAGTACATGAGTGGGTGCAGGGGCCCAGACGTGAATATTTTCTTAAAACTCCCCAGGTGATTACACAGTACAGCCAGGGTTTAAAAACGACAGATCTAGGTCAACCTCGTGATACTACCAATCTTAGTTCGTTTTTCTTAAGGTGGAGATATTGGCAAGTTTCATGCTATCCTAAAACAAAGCTAGTACCACAGGACAAAGGCCCTGGAAAACTTCCCACCCCTCTCTCCTCTTCTTAAGGCAGTTTCAGTTTCAGAGTAACCCTAGAAGGAGGAGTGTGGACTATAATGGTTGACCTCACAGTCTTTGCAAGCCAGGGGAACTACAGGAGGCCAGACGGTCTTGGAGTTGGTCCAGAGATTCAAGTCTATCAGCAGATGGGAGGATTACTGAACCACTCCGATGGGAGACACAAGTGCATTTACCAGGATATGGCACCTAATATCTTTCTTTTTGTCAATGATACATATTCTTACTGTTCCCTTGTCTTGATTATTTTCTTTCTCCATGCATAATTTGTTAGAATCAGAGTTACGATTTTTTTATTATGTAATAGATACAAGATTTAGCTGTATTTTTTCATTTCAGCAGTTCATTTTGTGTGTGTGTTTAAAATTACTTTTTCACTATTTATCATGCTATCTAAGCTATTTTTGCTATATTTGAAAAGCACTGATAGCATTTAGAAATTTACAAAGAACTTTTTAGACGGTCCAAAGAACTGTTTTAATATTCTTAGTCATAAATGGTGAGAACACAAGCACAAATCAAGTCATTGAATGTTTATTGAGCACCTTGTTTGTGACTAATATTCTCCTAGAGAGAATATTTCTCTAGTGGTCTGGTAAGCCTTTGCAAGAGAGATAAATCTGTACAGAAGTAGCTCTCATACATGGCAGAGTTTGCAGAACATGAAACTGTGAGTTGTGTGGGAGTGTAAATTCACCTCTGGGAATGTTTCTAAGAGGAGATGATGTTGGATGGAGACCCTGCTGGATGGTGGGGGGAGGTAGGTCTTCAGGGGTCACTGTTCGGGAGAAGGGCACTGGTGATGAAAATGATGGTATACACAGAAGCATGGAATAAGAATGAGAGTGTAGTGTTTAGAGGGAGGGAAAAATTGGGATGGGTGTATATTAGTGGATAAGTTTCAAATAGTAGGTGGGATTTCTAATGGCTAATTGAAGGATTTGGAGTTTGGAGATTGCCTAATACATAGTGGGGAACCATTGAAGGGTTTTGAGCAGCGGAATGATTCGAGTAGATCTCTAAGGTGTATCAGAGTATAGGGTGGACTGGAGCAGAGTGAGACTGGGAATGAGGAGACTCAGTTAAAAGGCTGTTACACTGGGTCAGTCAAAGTGGACATTTGGTAGATCATTTGGAGGTATATCAATACCATCCTCTATGTAATACTTTAATGTTTAAAAGTATTTCCAAAGACATTGCCTCATATGACATAAGTGTCATTGGTCTCATTGCTTGGACTTGGTGCCATTATCTAGAGAGAGAGTCATCATTGGGCCTCAGGGGAACGTCCTCCTTGAGAAGGTGAAGATGTTGCGAGGACCATATAGAGTCAGAGAAATATCAAGGAAGGAAAAGTGGAGGCAGCAGATACACACAATTCTACAGAAGCTGATGGTTAGAAGGGAAGAAAAGAGAGAGAAATAGAGGCAGGTAGCGTGACCACTTCTTATTTACTGAGTGGTAGAACTCCAGGCTTCTTACCTCAAAACATGGGAATGGATGGTAAACATTTCCTCTGAGCTGATTAACTCAGTGCCTTGAGAAGTAATAAGAAGAAATGGTGTTGCTTAAAATAATCTGTTTTTGTTGATTTTAGAGGAGATCATAGTTACGACCTTAAAAAAAGCTTAAGGATGGGAAGGACTTGAGTATATTCACAGTGTCAGGCTAGTTTCATCGTCTTATCAAAACTACTTCTTTCACCTTTAAAATCCTTGTTTTTTGTCCTTTTTAAAATGAGCACGGTATATTGTACATTTCAGTCAACTGTCTGCCAGTAAATAGGCTTTCTAAAGATCCCTGATTTCAGATTGCTTGAAGGCTATCATAGTCCTATCGCGTAAGCTAGTATCTTTGTAAATTGCTTGCAGCTTGTGTTTTACATAAAAACGGTGCGATGGAAAATGATTCATAGAATAAGCTTCCTAGCATTTGATTTTAAATTGATTTTGGCAATTTTTTCCTTTTAATGTATGAAAAATATGATGGGATTTTATCTACTGTATCTCAAGATATATTCAGGATATACAAAGTGGTAAATTAATGAATCACTAAGTTTCAGAAAGGGATAAAGTGGCAGCTGTCAAGGATAGAAATGTGAGCATATTTTTCCTTGTGTAATGAAGAAATATAGCCATATTATGATATACGAGTTGGATGCAAGACTTTTATATTTAAGAAGTATGGCTGAACGAATTTTACATGAGTAACATTTGGTTATAGTCAAGTTTCCTTTGATGGCTTTTAGAATGGGGAAATGACATGTAATGTGCATATATATAAAATACATTCCTATAAGTATTTTATATATAAATATATTTATATATGTATACATGCATAGATTGTATATTGTTTAGATATGCTTATATATACAATAAATATATATATATATGTTTTTCTGCTTCTTAAAAATTGATATTACCTTATTTTGAGCATTAAAAGATTACATCCTTTGGAAAAATCATCAAGTTTAATGATAGGAATTATCCTGGATAGTTTCAGCCTGACTTTTTCCTGCCTCCTGGAAGGTCTGCTTCTTCCTGTGACCTGAATACAGTGCTGTCCTTCGCCAAAGGGACTGAGTCTGGTTGAGATCAATGGAACTTATTTCACTAGATCCTCATTGAACGGCCACTGTGTGCTTAACACTGTGCTTGACTTTAATAGTTTTTCTCTTTGAGGAGTTAGTCTGGTTAGAAATATAAAATGAACCCTGGTGCAAGCTTTCCAGAATAGAGAATAATGAAATAAACGTTTGATCACATGAATCAGATTTCAAGTCTGGAAAGCCATAAAAAAAAAAAAAAAGACAAAATAAAGATGTGAATTTATTTTAAAAATGTCTTCATGGCCGTATGAATAGCACTTCTTCCTTTTGAGCATGGAGCGTTTACTGTTTCATTCAGTAATTTACGCATCTTTTGTCTCCCCTTCAGTATTCTGCCCTACCACATTCAAACCAGTAGTGTAAGGAGCAACATACATAGACAGAATGTTCAGTTAAAACACACTTCTTGTATGTTCTGTTCAACACCTACTTACTGCTGAGAAAATGTCACATAATTTCCACAGTTAAGTCTGTCCCAATTTGAGGCTAAATTTTTGGTGGTGGCAGCTGCTATTCTGTGACAAAGGTAAACTCTTGGTGCTAAAATTTCAAAGAGTGAGTTGGTATGCATATGATTCTTGGCTAACAGTCTATCAAAACGGGGCAAGAATTTTGGACACAGATAGCAATGCTGCCTGCAAAATGGATTCCTGGAAAGAAGTACAAAGAATGAAATCATTTTTAATTAGCCAAGAATGGCTAGTCCATATTGCCCTTAAATCCTTTAAGATACAGCACAATCTGGGCATCATCCATCCCACAAAAAGAGTATCCCATAATGCTTCTCTCTTTCTTCCTAACTTTTCATTACATTTTAGCTATTTAGTATTCTTGGCAGAAGAAGTCAAGAACACACAAGATGCTTCTTTGTTCCTCAATAATTTATTCAAAATTTTATACCAGCCCCTCCACCACCCTCAGATGGTTAAACACCCATATGAAAGTATTCCAGTTCTTTACTTGGCGAGAGCTTTTCAAGGTGGCTGGCTCCTCCTCACCCTGAACCCCTCCCCACCTCCTCCTCCTCTTACACGTTTTAAAATTAGAATTGTACAGCGTCTGTCTCTTTGAAAAAATAAAAAGCAACTCTTAATTTTTTACAAACATGATGAGGATTAAGTTACATTAGACACAATGGCATTCAGGCTAGTGAAGAGAAGAAAATATTTAGCCAAATAATCTCTCTTCTCATAATTACAGAATATAAAGCCTCTTACTGGGAGATGGGTTTGGTCTTCTCTGAATATTGGCAGAGAAGATGTACTCCCATGTAGTGAGTTTTCCCTTTAAATACAAGGGGACTGCTGACTTTTTTTCAGTGTGAGGCTTTGAGACTGTGGTGCACAGCCTGCTGGAGATTTGTTTGGGTGATTGCATCCTGGAGAAAACTCACTGAAAGTAGGTCATCAAGAAAAGATTGATACAGATTTTTTGTGTGGAAGTGATTATGCTTGTTTATTGCATTCTGCTACAATCTAATATGCCAGGCTATGCAGTTCCAGTGGGAAAGTATGTTCACATATAATCCCACTTAGAATTTGTAGACTGGAGTTTAAGTTGCCACTGATTAAACCTTTCAGGATCCTTACAGGGTATTCAGTAATAAAGAATGGAAAGTTTTTGCATATTACATATATTCTTGCTCAGTCATCTGTAAATCCCAAACATACATATTAGTTGATAAAAATACAGCTGGAAAGTTCTACTGTATTAAATCTCTCTCTCTCTCTCTCTCACACACACACACACACACACACACACACACACAATGAGCCATAAAAATTACAATACATCGCCTATTAATTTAGAAAATCCTCACCAGTTCTCTTGCCAAAATGTATACAGTTTGATAAACACACTATAATCATTACTTACTTGACATAAATTATTGCTTGTCTAAGGCCACTGTTGAAAAGGCCTTTTGCAAGTTTGTAGAACAGATATTGGAATGCTTTTAGGAACTTGCATCTTAGGAGAAGGATTTTCCTTCTACATATTGTGTTTCTGTAATTCTCAGAAAGAAATTCTTCCGCAGCTGACTTCAGTAATGAAACCCAGTACAGGAATGAGGCTCTCCATCCGGGGAAACCACTGAGAAAATAATAGATGGGATTTAGAGTTGTTCCTGTTCATTATTGGGAAGGACCCAGAGGTTCATGTAACTCTTGGTGTCATATGATGGCCTTCCCAGGGCACGCAGGATGCTTCAAAACCTGAACTCAGGCTTCCTTTTCAGCTGGACCTGAACCTCCACACCTGTGCTCCTTCATTTGACTAAAGGTTTTCGTTTTTCTTCGATGATGTGTGGCCTCATTATCTTTCACCTCTGCTGTGAAGCGTCCTCTAACCCATCTCTGCTCTGGGTCGGAGGAGGGGAGCACCACTCACGTGGTCGTTCATTTGTTTCCATGGCTCTCCTCCTTGGAGGAGTCTGGTCTCAAGAGAAACATGCCCTGGGCTCTGAAGACCCCTGGCCCATCTAGTAGGTGCTCAGTAAATATATGTGGTGTAAATTAGGGAAGGAAATTCCTTCCAAAGCAGTCCCTTAAAAAAACAGCAAGTATGATAGACTTATCTGGCAAATATTGACACCCCCCTCAGCTGGTTCGGCGCACTCCTCAGCAGAGTCAGAAGCTTGGGGTCACATTTCCAGCATGTGGAATTAAAATTCAGTTCACCCTCAAATTCACTCAATCCCGCTTATTTAAAAAAAAAAAAACAACTAACTAAAAGTAGGTCAATCAAATCACATTCTCATTTTAACAGGTCCAAGAGTCTATATAGATTTTGAATTAAATTGGCAAACCATCGTGGACAACTTCCTAAGGGCTTTTTACTCTTGGCATTCAGACTTTTACGAAAGGAAATTAAGTGATTGGAATAGAGCACAATAGTGAATGCAGAAGAAGGGAAGAAAGATGACTGTGGCCAGAAACACGAGAGAAAGAGGACTATAAGTTTCTTTATTCTAAGGAGCGGTGGGAGAATCTACTTGTTGGCACTCACAGCGGATGCACCATTTCTGTGGCTAAGTTTTCCCTGTGTTTCCTGTCAAGCCAGGGTTTTAATGGAACAAAAAGATACCGGATCCCTCTCGCTAACACCTCCTCATGCCTCCAACACCCAGCCAGTGCCAGCCAAAAGCGTTTCTTTCAGTTCCTTTCCCCCCTTTTAAAAAAACAAAAAACAAAAACAAGATCTGAGATATGTGAGATCCTGTTTGATTCACGTGTGGAGAAAACACTGTGTGTGTTACAGCCACTAGGTACCTGTGGTTGCCAGTAGCTGCATTGTCAGCATCTTATCACAGATCCAATGCTTTAAAATTTTTGCACAGCCTAAGTTTTAGATTTGGAGAGTTAAAGCTGTTTTTCTTGGAAAAGAAAAAGCCAGGATTCTTGATACCTGAAAGTCTTAAAAAAAAATGTGTGGATAGCAGAATTATGCCCTGTCCTGCATGAGGGGCTATGAGGGACATTCTAAAACTATGTTTTGTGGCAAGAATCAGAGTATCTTCTCTTTGGGTTGATGACCTTGTTTAAACATAGCTGGAGAGTCCACAGTAAGATTTGCAAAATGTAGAGATTTGCTGAAAACAGAGTCTGTCGAGAGGGGACAAATGTTTAGTGAAATACTATACAAGTTAGTGTTTTGTTCAATTAAAATAGTTTAAATACTCATGAGGCTAACAGGCAATTATTTGCACAGACTTCTATAACTTCCCAATTCCGCAGACAACAGTAATAAGAAAATCTAATTCAGGAAAACTTATCCTGGTTCGAGTAGGACAAAGAATCTACTAAAATAAATAGTCACTTAAACTGAAAAGTAGTCATTAGTTTTAACTTAGGATGAATTGTATTAACATTGAATAATAGATGATTTAAGAAATTACTTTCAAAATGGATGTTTCACCATGACCAGGACAAAATATAATCATTATAATTTAAGAAATACAAAATTAAGAGAAAACAGAACAGCAGAGGAAAATAATTACAATATTCAGATGTTTAATTAAAAGATGCTGAAAAAGAAAGTGCTTGTTTAAATTAATAGTGATGCTTGATAGAATATTAACTAGATTATTTAAAGTTTAAAAAGCTATTATTATATAATAGGTAGAAGCAGCAGGATTTGATCTGATGAAGAACTGACAAATAGCTGTAAGCGATGATTAAGGCCCCTGTGAGACTTTGGGAAAATCAGGTTTTAAAGCACAATTATATAGGGAGTACATAAATTTATTGAAGTTTTAAAATTCTGAGCAGAATTGGGCGGATTTAATATTAATTTTTAAGGGATGCAGTGTTATCATCCTGTTGTTTAAAGAAGCTTTAATTCCTTTAGTTACTTAAAATGAGACCTGAATTAAACATTCAGGATGAGAATCCTCACACAAAATTCAGCCATTATGGCTATGGTTCTTTGAAGGCAAAGTTAGTCATAAAGTTATGTTTAGTCTATGTTTTTGGAAAAGCTTACTGTGACTTCAGAAGCTTTAGATAAGAAATTATCTTCTGTGCAAAAAGCAGAAGGGGCAATATGATGTTATAAAATGTAGATAAGAGTTCTCTGAGTGACTTGGAAGAACTTCCATCCTGAAGTAAGTCTCCGTGTGATGCTTACAGATAAAGTTATAACTTTAGCAGCAGAATTCTCTTCTTTCCCTTGCATTATATCCATTCATAATCAAAGCATTGGTGTTTTCTTTCAGATTGTTAGCTTAATAGATGATAATAATGAATACTGATTTATTTACATTAATCAGTAAATGTGGTTAAAATAATGTGTGTTTTTTAACGTACCGTTAATTCTACCATTAAAAAAAGGTTTCTCGACTTCTGCCCCATTTCTTCTTTCCAGTTACAGCTGAACTTTTGGAAAGTGTTTCCATCTCCATGTGTTCTCTTCCTCATTACTCCTGAACCCACTCTAAACAGAATTCCATTTCCACCACTCCAAAAACAAAAACTGTCCTTATCAGTTACCCCAAGGCCTTCAACATCGCTACCTCCAATAGTCAGTGTCCTTGGTCCTCATTTTGTTGACCTACAAGCAGCTTTTGAAGTTATCATTTTGTCTCCCTGTGAACGTTTTTTTCACTTGAACTCCAGAACACCACTTGGATATCTCGTTGACCACCTACTTCACTGGCTTCCTTAGCCACTTTTGTTGGTTCTTTTTCATTTCTCAACTTGTAAAAATCAAAGTCTTGAAGACTCATTCCTTGGGATGCTTCTTTTTTCTGTCTACACAGCTTGCATATCTCACCCCTATATTCTCCACCTGGGTGATTCCCAAATTTGTATCTCTACACCAGGACTCTTACCCGAACTCGAGAGTTAGGTATCTAGTTACCCACTAAGATACTTAATACACCTCCTGAAATTGATGTGTCCAAAGTTCATCTCCTGCTCTTGCTCCCACCCCAATTCCTAACTTGCGCTGTCGTCTTTATCTCAGTAAATGATGTCATTCTCTCAGTTGCTCAGGCCAAAAATCTTGACATCATCTCTGATTCCTCCTTCTCTCTCACAACGTGCATTCAGTTTATCAGCAAACTTCTGGGTCATCTTTTCTTGTGATCTCCAGCCACTGCTACCATCTGTTCACGCCTTCATCTCATCTCTTGCTTGGATTATTGCACTAGCTTCCCAACTGATCTGTGCAAATGTGAGTCAGATCATGTCATTCCCCCAATTTCCTGTTTCACTCAGAATAAAAGACAAAATCACTCCAGTTTTCATCGATTCCTGAAGGATCTGGCCTCCTGTTATTTCTCCAAATGCCTGCCTGCTCCTCACTCTTCCCAACTCCTTCTCTTCTAGCCTCACTGGCCTCCTTGCTGTACCTCACACATTCTCTTCCAGGCTGTGTTTTTGCTGTTCCCTCTGTTTGAAATTCCTTTCTTTTATAACTCTTCATGACTCACTTTGGTTTTTCCCAGCGTCACCTTTTTTATTGAGGACTTTCCTAGACCCACCATTGTAAAATTATAATTACCTGCCTCCTCCAAATGCCCTGCATCTCCTACTTTTCCTCCTTAAACTTATCACTTTTATATATTTTTAAATTTTGTTATTTCTGCCTGTCCCCGTTAGAAATAAGTCCCATGAGGGTTTGTATGCTTATTCTTTTTCTAGCCCAGTCCCCAGCACACTGCTTGACACATAATTGGTGCTGAGTACATATTTCTTGAATGAATGGATAAATAAAACAACCTCCTTTATGCTTTTTTAGTTTGATTTCTTTGAATTCTATTTTGGCTCATATCACCATGTCTTTCCTTGGTTTGTGTTGCCATGAGTATCTTAAGCTTTCTTGTTAATCTGACGTTTCTTGTTACTTTTCATTAAATGACCCCTGAAGCATCATACAGTCAATCTTGGCTTTATCTGAAACCTTAGCATATTGTTTTCAACATTTATTCATCTTGCTTTATGATTTCATATTTATACACCCTAGTTGTTTTGCATACTCTCTGGTTTTTACTTTATGCGTTGTCTAGTCTTCTCATTTATTTTTTTCTTGGTCATATTTCTAATTCTTCTTGCCATTAATAGAATACTTTAAAGCTTTGCTTTTCTCTGATTATCAAGAAGGAAATTATTTCTCCGAGTTCTTCACTACAGCAGACATGAAATGCTTTACTCTCCTCCAACCAGCTTCCCCCAACTTTTCTGTTACTGTTACTTGGTAATGTACATACAGATTGGTTATTTTATTTTTAATGAAGTTTAAGGTGTACAGCTTAGTGGTACGGCTTACATACATTATGAAATGATTACCCCAATAAGGTTAGTGAACATCCATCATCTCATATAAAATACAGAATAAAAGAAATGGGTAAAATAGTTTTTCTTGTGATAAGAGCTCTTAACACTTACTCTCCTAACTTTCATGTATGACATACAGCAATGTTAATTATATTTATCAGGTTGTACATTACCATCCTAGTACTTAATTGTCTTGTAACTGGAAGTTTGTACCTTTTGACTGCCTTCCTCCAACTCCCCTTCCTCCAGCCACAAACCTGATCTCTTTTCCTATGTTTGGTTGGTTGTTTTTGAAGTATAAATGACCTGCAACACTGTTAGTTTCTAGTACACAGCACAGTGATTCAGTATTTCAATGCATTTCAAAATGATCATCATGATAAATCTATCTGTCATCATACAAAGATATTACATAACTAGTGACTGTCTTCCCTGCACTGTACATTTCACACCCCTGACTCACTTATTTTGTAACGGGAAGTTTGTACCTCTTAATCTCCCTCACCTATTTCCCTCCTCCCCCCACACCCAGTTTTGTTAACTTAAATAAAGGACATTGCTATTACTACTTTTTTTTTTTATGTTTTCTTTGGATATTTATAATTAGTTCAGCAACCAGCTGTTATATATATATCTGGATAGCTTTTTATGCCTTAGAGCTTACAGTATGTTGTTTTATACCAGAATGTTATCTTTCTTGGTTGGATTATTCCTTGAAATAATTGTTTAAAGGCTACTTAGGTGACCAGTTTTCTGTACCAAGACAAAATAAAATCTTTTTCTTCTTCGCGTGTGAAAGACAACCTGGATGGACATAAAATTATTTGGTCACAACCTTTTTTCTTATAAAATGTGTGGGCTCTGCTTTTTTATGTTATAGCATTGAGCGTTACTGAGAAAAGTGGAGCATTTCACCCAAGGCAACTTTTTTTTTTCTGCCAGAACGGGCATATTTAATGGCTGCCAAAATTAAAAGGCAGGGGTGGTGGGAGTGGAGCAGTACTCTGCTTTCTTCAAAATGCAGAGCCTGCCTGGTGAGAGGAAGGGACACAGACTTCTCACTGGTTGACACGTTAGACCTACAGAGCGTACCACTTTGTCTCCATCCATAGTGAAAATAATTAAATACATTAAAACTGTGTATTTGCAACTGTAATATTTAACATGATTCTTTCAGAAGTATTAAATTTGGCTTATCTGTTTCACCATTTAAAGGGCAAACTTTATCTTGCCCTGTATATCTTAGAGTTCTGCAAACATTTCTCACGTGTGTGTATGTGTGTGTGTGTGTGTGTGTGTGTGTGTGTGTGTATAAATTTCATGTAACAACTTTAAGAAAATCCAATCTTTCTGATAAGGCATTTGGGATTTGTCCCAAAATAAAGATAGTAATAATTCAAGACTTTTTAAAAGGTACTAAAAACCTTTCAACCATATATACCATTTTCTGCATGATGTTGGGTTTCCTTGTTCTTTAGATAAATCTTTTTCACTATTATATCATTGTACACAGTCATTACAAATATTCATAAATTTTTCATAAAATATGTAAAAATAAATCTCACCCATAATTCCATCCGAGATAAATTTTTTTTAACGTTTTAGTCTACCAATTTCCTCACACTTTTTTAAGAACATATGCACACATCACCCACAAAGGAAGGGAGAGAGGGGTCCGGGGAGAGAGAAAGAGAGAGAGACACCCACAGAGAGAGAGAGAGAGAAAGAGAGAGTGAGCATAATTGCCTTCTACTAATGGTTTGGTGGTCTGCCTTTTGAATTTAAAAAACAGGAGTTTGCCATGTCATTAAACATCATCATTTTAAATTGCTGTATTAGTTAGAATATAGGTTGATTGCATGTGGAAGAAACCGCCAGGGATGATGCGGCTCAAAGAACCGAGTTTATTTTTCTTTTCCTCGTCAGGCCAGACTGATGGCTTGCTCGCTTCCAAAGTCAGTGATGTAGTTTGCACTTCATAATGTACTGCTTATGTTCATTGTTTTTGTCCCATGTAGCTTGTGCAATTATTCTGGGATTTATCACTCTGAAAGTGAATCGACTTTAGAAGTGAAAAATACCTTAAATGTCGTGATCGTTAACTCTTCTTTGACGATATCACCCTAATTTTAAAAATAACGATCCCCCTCCTAAAATGTGGGGGACCCGTGTGACATACGTTCTCTGAGAGGTTTTATTTGCATAAATTGATTCTCTCTTGTATTTAAATATCTTTAGCTATTTTGAGATCCAAATTTAGAACAGATATGTTGTTTCCGTTCTAAAGCAGAGGATTCATCCTTCATTTTAGAGCCCCCAAAAATAGACATTGGCCTAAAAAGTCTGGCTGTGACTCAATGAGAAAAATAAATAAGACCCGTCTCTCCTTTCTGCTCTTTCCTAGTCCTGTTTTTGCCCCCTGTCAAGTCCTACAGATGTGAAATAATCATTATATACGTATCTGGAGACAGTGGGGTTCTAGTATAAGAAAATGAGGACACCTAGGAGGTTGACAAATGTTGGGTGGGGTTGATCCTGTAAGCTGATTAGAATTCTTGCAGACCACTTGCACCAAAAATAGCAATTCTTTTTTTTTTAGACATTTATTGAGAGAGTTATAAAATGATAATATTTTAAAAGAAATGTGAAATACCAAAGAGTAGAGATTTTTTTATAAACCACATGTTGTGGTGAAGGCTTAGGGTATAAAGTTGTTTTATTTTAACTATCGCTACACTTTTATGAATCTTCTAGTGTTAGACACTGTTGATCTCAGAAATAAAGATCTCTTCATCTAAAAAGATCATCCTAGAGTCCTCGAGATGACTCAGGCTGGCCTTATGAGGAAAGGATATGAAAGACATTGGCAACCTACAGTCTGTTAATGGTTTAAGAAGATAATTGTCAATGAAATACAAAAGACTGGGCCTTTCAGACACCCAGGAAAATCTCAAAGAAAAGGAGATTTGCTTAACATCTTACCCCCTCCTTGATGTGTTCATCCACCCTCCCCAGATACATAGTATGTCAGGCTGCACTTGGAAGACTGGTCCACTCCTTCTGCACCTTTTCTGGGTCCTCCTTGTCAAGGAAGCTCCCTAATTAGTCAGCAGTTCTTCTTTTCCCAATCAAATCTCCTTGCTACTCAGTTACATATTTCTTCACTGCTTTATCTGATCAAAGTAATTCATGCTGGACTGTAAAGGACCAAAATTAATATGGACAAATGTACATTTTAAGAAGTCTCGGTAACCAATGAGACTGTAACTGATGTAAATACAGAGTGGCCACTTTTGAGAGATTGAGGCAGCAGACTCTCTGGGATGGGATGTTTTCCATTGCTGTGTACCTATGACTCCAATCTATTTTTCCCTCCATTGAAGTTAGCCTTAATCTCTAGGTTAGCAGTGGATTTATTTAATAATCAACACTGCCTCTGTGAAGAGAGCCACTTGCTTGGTTAGTATTTTCATTATTAATAATAATTTGTTGAGATATTCCTGGTACCAAACACTTCATATTTATTTTCTCATATAATCATTATAAAGCTATAATAGACATTATTGTTGTTCATCTTTTTTTTTAATTGAAGTATAGTCGATTTACAATGTGTTAATTTCTGGTATACAGCATAGTGGAATATATATTATTCCTTTTCATGTTCTTTTTCATTATAGGCCATTACAAGGTATTGAATGTGGCTCCTGTGCAATACAGTAGGACCTTGTTCTTTGTTCAACTCCTTATTCATCTTTTAGCTTCCTTAAAGTTACAACTGGAAAGTGGCAGAGCTAAGATTTGAACCCAGGTCTGCTGATTCCAAAGCCTCTGCTTTTAACCCCTATACCTTTCAGTGTAAATGGCTTTATTCATGATAGTGGTTGGAGTTCGGGTTTAACATAAATTCATCTTAGCTTAGATATCAAAGAACTAATCTTTTTGGGGAAAACACGTAACATGATTCTTCAGAAACCAGAATCTTGAGGTTCGTGCATTGAGGCCTTTGGTTTCAGGCTTCCCTCTGCCATGGTGCTTTCAGAAGTATGGACATTGTCACTGGTCTCCCTCCCTCTGTGCATGCCTCTGTCCCCAGAGCCTGGAGCACAGTGCTGTCTGGATGGCTAGTCTGTCCTCTGTGTCACTGCCAGTCATAATGCCCATGTTTCACCAGGAACCCTCCCTTTCGGCACCTGGAAGGTGGTGTTCACTTTCCCAACTAAGAAGGACACCTGTGCCGTGGTCTTCCTGTTGTCTCACAGCACTTGTCCACCTAGAGCCGTGCACAACAACTTTCTCTGCCTCTTTCCCAAAGCAGTGTGCAGTGGCTGTATTTACTCTCCATGGGCAAAAAGAGCAGGTGATCAAGAAACACTAAATGATTGTGGTGGCCAGAAACACCAAGGAGCGTAGTGGTGTGTCAGGCAGTGGTCTATCTCATGTATTCATTCTCATTCAATCATTTATCTCGGGTTCTGAGCACTCATTATTTTCCCTAAAAACTTATGATATTATAATGGTCCATTGGTTGACCTAGTTTAAGTAACGAAGAGGAGGAGGAAGTGGAGGAGAAGGAAGAGGAGGAAGGAGAAAAAGAAGAGGAATTCTTTCCCAGTAAAGTAGGAAAGTCACATCCATTGGTGGTATAGTTCAGTCTGTCGTAGCAGAAAGTGATACTTGAAAATGTATAGAGGGAAGTATGAGCCTTTCTGGTGCTGAAACAATAAACCATAGAAGCATTTGGAGACGCCCAAGAATGTGTGCAGCCTTCAGAAATCTCACCGCACTCCCTGAATTCCCTTCTAACCAGCGAAGCTCTCTTCTAACCGTGGAGGAGTTGGATGGCCTGTCTCACGTTCTAGGCATGGTGTCAGTATAAGAGACCCCAGAAGAGGCAGGACGTAGAAGTTTCTCCACTCCACAAATGGTGCTGCATACAATTCAGAAGGTATCTCTGCTATTAAAGGAATTTCTTGGAAGCCTTTCACCTGCTATTTTGCATAACTAGAGTGTACATAATAGGTATCTTCTCTGTTATATTCAGATAGTATGTTCTAGAGCATGAGAAGCTGAAGTTTGTTGACAGCCCCTACTGATTGAAAAAAAAAAGTGTTGCTCTTTCCTGCAAGAATAGTGGCAAATTCGTTTCTGTTACTGCACTTACTTTGAGTAGATGAAGGAATAATCTTGTTCATGTTTCTTTCGAGTAAACTGAGAGTTCTGCCTTTTAAAGAAGGCAGAGAACAGAAGAGTTAATGATGGGAGTGCATGACGAGTTGATATGTGTCACTACATAGAGAACCCAGCAAATCCTGTCTACTATTTCTGTTTATTTATTTATTATATTATTATTAAATATAAGCCTCAAATTATATTTAAAATTTTCCTTAATTAAAAACCTACCATCGCTGTTTTCCTCCCTTCCCCGCCCCCAGTCTGTCTTAACATTAAAGTTCCAGGATATTAAAAACTTCTTAGTTCCCAAACTAACTGCCTTCTTCGTTGGACTAACAGCTTCCTAACGACTTAAGAGCTTCATTGGACTGAAACAAAAGTTACGGGATTGTGTCTCCATTTTCTTCCTCTTCTTTGCCAATCCTGCCAGGCACTGGGGTTCACGTCCCAATTCAAATGGATTCATTTATTTTCAGCCATGACTCAAAATATCTCTAACTTCTAATCCTTGGCGATTTATTCATTTATGATTTCCAGATCTCTCAAATAGATTTTCTGCATATTTCTGGCTTCATTATATGCTTACTGTTTTTATGTGTAACACTCTGAAATACGAAAGATAAATTCTGCCATCTGTACAAGTTTGTATCTGATTTTTTATGTTACCATAGTTTTTTAATTTTTTTTTATCTTTACATTTACTGAAAGCTTGGATTTCATTTGAACAGAATGATCACTTAGGAACTTTATCTGGTCTCTTTCAGATTTTATCTCCCTCCCGAGAAAGCTTGGATCCTGGCGCTCTTGGGAGTTAGAGCTGAGGCTGGGAGACCCAGGCCTCAAGCCCTTGCCAGGACCAGAGCTGATGGGAAGGCTCTGCCGCTCCAAGCAGGCCAGGCTGGGACTGGGGAGCCTGACAGGTGCCCTGAGGCAGGTTACGTGGAGAGTAAGGACTGAGCGTGCCTCTATGAATTGTTCAACACCCAGCTTGGGGCCTGGAACAAGAGAGAGTTTTTAAAGTACAGGAAATTCTGGAACTATCATTTGTGACTCAGGACCTGGTTGTGTAATAGCAATGATAACTGTGTTCTCGGTGGGGAAATGTCAGGGCCTGCCCTGCTCTTGGAACAGACCCAGATCCATTTCCCGAAGGAAATTCTGGCCCAGTCAATAGACACTCTCCCGACCCAAGTCTGAGTGAGGTTAAGTCCACCTTGGACTGAGGCAGGACAGGACACAAGAGCAGATGTTGAAACCTAAGATACAGGTGTCAGAAATCATATTTAGTTTTTACAGTGGAGAGATCAAGTCTGGGAGCTGGAAAGAAGTAAGAAACATGACCAGAGAGAGGCTTAATAGAAAGAGTGAACCGAAATTAGATGCCAAGGACCGAGTCATAACTATGACCTAGGGTCAAAGCCCTAGTGACTCAGGAAATCAGTCAACCCAGGAGAGGCCTCTCACCCTTGAGGACAGAACACAAGCCTCACCTTATCTCTGACACCTTTCCAGGGAGAGCCGCTCTGCCGTGAAATCATATTGTCTGGATGTTTCTCTCATTGCTTGCATCCGTAGTATGGTAATTGTTCACACATTTCGCTGCCCGTCCAATCTGTGAACTCTTTGATGCCAAAGATTAGCTCACCAGGGAGCATGTGAGTGTGTTGAATTGGCAGCAAGGTCTTGAGGATCTGTATCTGCTACTAGAAAAAAACCAACAAATAGCCTTGCCCTATTGGTTCATTCTGGGATATGAATAAGGGTAAATCACGTTGCCCTAATTCATTCAGGTGCCTCTCCCTGCCTGCTTTAAATCTTTACATTTGTAGAAGGGCATAGGAACATATGGACATGCCTGGAGCCAGAAGCTGTGTTTATGCATTTTTTGCTCCGTGCTGTAATCAGTGTTTGGGGAACAAAATGAAGATGATGCAAAGTCTATTACGAAGCACAAAGACCACTGTTTCTTGTACGTGACCTGTGTGCCAGGCACCTGTGTGCCAAGCGTTTTTCCATGTAATTTTATGTAATTTAACTGGAACAACAACCCCATGAGGTTTGTTATAGCCACTTTACAAATGCAGTGGAGTATGGAGCGGTCAAAAAATTTGCCCAATGTCATGTAGTTGTTAAGTAGGAGAGCTTGCTTTAGTTTCTGAGCCCCCAAAAAAGAGAGGATCTCAGTAGTTATGTGTCCCTATGTGTGTGCCCCAGTCTCTGTTTCTGATATTTACAACCGTGAGTGCCCTTAGATTCTAAGTGATAGTGTCTCCTTCTTGAGAATGAATGTAGTAACAGAGAGCAATATTTTAAGAAGTGCCTTCCATAATTCAGGCAAAGACATGTGTGCCAGGAATCTCATTTTCATATTCACAACTTACTCGAAGTGAGAAAAAACTAAAAGTAGGACTAAGGCAATCCAATGGAAAGTTTCTAAGCAATGTAGTAAAAGCTAAATTTAGGTAAATATTATTACCAAAAAAAGATGTGTTTTGTTAAAATGGTTAGCTGGGGAAACAGAACAATGAGATTTTAAATTTTTTTCTGCATGTTTGTTCCAGGATATAATATAAAACATAGATCACTTTTAAAATGATTCAGTGGATATTATGGAATTATATAGTTACTAAAAATGCTTTTATTGGTTAGTATATTCTGAAATTTGATGAAGGAAATATTTAACAACTCAAATCAGAATTTATTTATTATTAGTCTTTGACATTTTATTGCAGGAGCATGTTTTTAGAAAATATTGATTACTTAGCCTTTGACTTTATTTACTGAAGTGATTTTAGGAGTTATTCCATAAATGCATGTCAGAGCACAAAGGATTCCTTTGTCCCAGAAATTTGTTGTCCAGAATTTTCTTTCACTATTATAATCTGGTGTCATGAAAATGGTTATATTATTTTTTTTATTTCATTCATTTCCAAAGATTTATTTGTAATACCATCCTTGCATGCCCAAAGTGAAGCAAAAACCTTAGAACATTGCTTCCTGTGTTTCTTCAGGATTCTGTAGCCATGTAGGATAATACAGAAAATCAGCAGGTTTCCTTCTTAATGTAGGAGAAAGAAAAACCAGAGGCGACAGCTGCCTACCACAAATTCCCTATGTTGAAAGCTCTCACATTCTTTCGGTACAGAGTCCTTATTATGTGACAGGCACTGGCTGAGCGGTGGGAATACAGAGGAGAACAAGCCTGTCTGGTCCGGCGCCTCCTGAGGCTACTACTGCTGTGCAGACCTGGTGCTAATGCCTTGTTAATTACTGTAGCATCACTTAGTTAAGATTGGGCAACTGCTCCTCGTAGTTAAGGATCACATAATGTATTGTATGCTGATTTCAAAAATTAACGTATTTAATTTGATAGAAATGCATTTTTTCTTCCTGCTAGGTACAAATTTGCTAGGAATTCTCTAGTTCCAACTTATCCAATGGCAATGTAATTTATTGACTTAAAAAGCTGTTGTCATGTTTATTTTTTAACCATAAAACGTGGCAGAGATTAATTTTACTATAGACTTCTGTTGTTTAAAGCACTTGATTTTTCTGCTTTGGTTAAAGGTTGCTGGATTTTAAGGCAAAGGGAAGGAAAACCTGGGTTCTGTTGTTCATTTTTGAGTAAATTGGTAACTATTTACTCAACTATTTGTTGATGAAGATCATCAACTCAGTGAAATGTAAGTATGAGCACTTTTTAATTTTTGCCCCCGTTGTGGTGTCCATCCAGGTGAGGTCAGATTCCTCCATCATGTGATGGTATCCTCAGCAGGTTCAACAACTTTCTGCTCACTTTTGGTTTTTAAAAGTCCATTTCTGTTTAAAAAATCAATCACAGATTCAACTCAAACCCCATCTTTTATCCATCCCTTAGCTCAGGCCTGAAAAGCCTGAAGCACAGAGGCTTAATCTGCCATTTGGCTCCTTCCCCTCCTCTCTTAAATGCTCCTCTCATTTGGCAGTCATAGAGGAAAGAAAAAGAAAAGATTACTTTCAGTCATCGCTCATTTTCTGGTTAATCCCCTCCATGGGTGGGGTCCAAACGCTGACTCTCCTTGGGGTCATGTGTGTGTTTGTTCTCTTTGCACAAGCCCCAGAGGCACCCCCAAGGCACAGACCCCTGGCACAGGAGACCTCGTTCTAGACTGCCATCTTCCTCCCATCTCAGACCTCACCACCAGGGATCCTCTCCACACTCTCTTCCTTCTGGGGTCCCCTCAGCTGGCAGCCAGCCTCCTGAGTGGGACATCTGAAAAATGGCTCACCTTCCCTTGTCTCTTCAATTCCTTTGTCCTCTACTCTGGAAGGAAGTTCAAAATCAGCACACACCCTCACTAAAAACGTGCTCAACCAGAATGGGGAATTATTTGGAGATCTGTCAGTGAGAGCTCCAAGGCATAGTCATTTAGCAGAATAATATAGAAAAAAGTAATTTATATTCAAAGGAGGTCTTTAACTTGATTTGCCCTTCTTTTTTTTTTCAAACTCTTAAGGTCCAAACACCAACTATTTTTTGTGATACATCAGACTAGAACATAGTCCTATATATATAATCAGATTAACTTTTAGCAAATCCGTGAATTTAATTTCTTTTGCTCATTTCATTTATTCATTCCTTTTTTCAACTATTTAGAGAACGTTTACTGTGTATCATATTTTTCATTCTGTGCTGACTTCCTGTTCTTATATGACCATAATTAATATAATAATTACTTGGAGTCTTAACATTTTTATTATTCCATTTTAACACAGTAAATAATCTTAACTCTGTGTCACCATTCCCTTGAAGCAGGAAATGGATTTTAATTCTTATTAATACAATTTTAATGGGCCTTGTAATCAGAAGATACTCAGATAATTTTGTCTAGTAAGTTTGAAAGGATGATTTCCAGAGTTTCTAGAATTTGAGAGAATAAATTCTGTACCTTCCAGAACTTATGGTTTGGTTTCTAAAGATAATGAGAACTTGACTCTGGATAGAAAATGTAACTTTCACGTCAATGCTACTTTAATACATGCAAGCGCAATTTTGCTCAACTACCTGGAAAAGTAACAACATACATAATCTCTCATAGTTCATTTTTAACGTGGACCCAATAATTATAGGTGGGTCCTTAGTTTGACTTTGGTAGATGCCAAACAGCTTCATTTTTGCTACCTACTAAAGTTGTTCAGTGTATTTAGTTAAAATTTTCTAAAGCAAACTTTATTTACTTAGATCTATCTCCATTTTTAAAACTCTAAATGTTCTTTTACTGATTTGAACCTCAGGATATGTGTTTCATGTTAATTTAACCAAAGAAATTACAGGTAATTTAATTCTCCAATAGGATGCTGAGGAGGACTTTCCTCTTGCCTTGGAATTGCTGATGTTCATCCTTAGATGAAAACCAAGGTACCTAAGAGTTCCATCTTCTATGGAAAACCCCCGACAGTTGGAGGCAACACCCTCCCCAGGGCACAGAAAGAGAGCAAATCCTACAGCAGTCGACCATCACCCCCGCGTCCCTCGAAGTACTTCCTAGCCTTTGCGAGGAGAGTCCTGGACCAGAGAGACGTAGGGTGACTTACCAAGGACAGCTGCCTTATACAGTGCTCACCGTAAGGGTTCTTCTCCCCACTTCCTGACTTCAGCCTACGACAGAGCCATGTGAATATGGGATTAGCACATGAGAATCTTTCAGAAAGATCTGGGGTTTCTGCAAGAAGTGGAAATTGACAGCTGTAAGATTCACATCTAAGGTTTTGCTAACAGTTGCAAATATATGCAATATGCAGCAATTCCCTTGTTCTAGTTTCTACACACACACACACACACACACAAAGTGTGAAGAAAAACAAGAGTCTGTGTTATGAGCTCACATCAAGACCTGCTTTGAAAATACTTTACCTTTTCTATGTAATCCTACCACAAGTGAATCTGCAGCGTTTTTCTGGTAGTTCTTCTATCACCACCTCTCCTTTTCATTCTTTTTCCATCACCCTGTTGTGCCCCTCTCCTAGATTTGTAGCCAAGTTTATAAGAGATGCTGATCATAGTACAAGAGTTTTCCTTCCTATTTCAATTACCTCTGCTACACAGAGGGCACAAGGATCTTGACTCCATAAGACGTTGCTTCTCAAAAAAAAAAAAAAAAGTGGTTCTCTGTGTATATGATAATACTCTCTGTCCTCACCGTAATGTTTCACTGGTGCTTTTTTCTAGGAAACTTCTATTGCTGAATCTCTAGTCTTAGAAGTTAGCCTGGTAATTACAGTTTTAAAAGGGCTTTTCCTCTATTTAAAGGAAGCAATTATTCCAAAAGCACAGGGTCTGTGATTGACTAAATACTATATCAGAGCTTAAAAGATTAAGTCTGGAATGTTTTTTGTCTTGTGAAGCTTTAGATCCAAAACATAAATTTCAGATTTAAGGAAGCATCTGGATAAGTATTAATCACTCCCTGATATACAACATGTTTATGCATTTTTATATTTAATAGCAGTGTATTTATAAAATTATGTGGATTGTCTTTTCCCTAGTGCACTGGAGGTTAAATGAAAGAAGTTTTGTTTTTCAGTAAACTGTTGTCCATTTTGTTCAACCTAGTCTCTATCCCAGCAGTCTGAAATACAGTACAATATTTTAGATACAGTGTCATGAGGTGGGCTTCCATAAGTTCAAATTAAGCTGCGTGGCTTATAAAGTAATTATAATTAAGTTGAACATTGTTGTTGTTTGTTGGGTACCTAACTTAATATCAAGTTTCAAAAACTGAGTTTGATTTGAAGGTGTTGTAAGTGGTTGGCTTTTTCCCTCCCTTTCAAGGGGAGGTCTTGGGTGGGGCATGGGACGTGGCAGAGGGTTTTGACAACACTTGTCACAGCACATCAGAGACATTCGTTGGCTGAACAGCATCTAGAGAGTAGCTTGCTTGCTCTTCATTTCCTGATATCAATAAAAGTAGTGAATTTGTAGGTTTTACTCACTAGTGAAAAATGAAGTGTATAATCCATACTTCTGGGAGTTAAACTTGAGTTGTATCTGTATGCATATAAGATACTGTTTCTACATTTTTAAGGTGACAATTTGATGTAATAACATACTTCTATATTATGTTTGTAGAGAGATTTTTCCCAAAGATGATTTCCTAGTTTTAATTCTCTAATGCAGGTATTAGAAGTTCATACTTCAATGAGTCCTTATTTGTTTACCACTCTTCACAGGGGTTCCGTTTCATTGACAGCTAAGAATATGACTGACTATTCAATAAAAGGATGAAAGAAAGACGAAAATGTTACATAATTTTATTCACAAATATTAATTACATTAATGCAAAATTGGGATAACATTATTTTGCCATTATTAAATGTAGAGTGACAGGTCTAAAAATTTTTAAGCAGAGTGACACATTTGTTAAAAATCTCGTTAGTTGTACTAAAGAACGACATATCGTAACAAACAGCTTACATGTGTTCAAAATGAATTAAATATGGAAAATAATTCCAGGACATTTATTTTCCATTATTATATCTGGCTGAACAACTAAAAACATATTTTATGAATGAAAACCTGAAGTCTCCCATTCTTTTATTAGGAGGTATGTAGATGCTAAATGATTTTACATTTTGTTGGTGATGGACCAAGACCATACATCAAAGAGGATCTCAGTGTCTGTCTAACTTTTCACATGGTTTAATTTAATCTTAGGTTTAAAAGACTATTTTCAGTGATTAGAGAATAGCCTTGATTGCCTCATGATTTTGAGTGTTTATACATTAATTACAATCTAGAAAGGCCTGAGGTCAAGGTGTTTTAAAATATATATAAATTAGCATATTGCAGCAGTCTAATTTATCTCATATATATTAACTTTCTAACCTGTAAAGTTCACAAGATTAAAGGTAATTTAAGTGTCATACACTTTTCTTTTTCAAATGTGTAATGAAATAAACTGGGTCACCATTTGAAGGTTATATGTTCTTCTTTAAAGTGGATTTAAAACATGTGTCTGCCCAGTCTCAAAATGATAACCAAAGTTAGATATTCAGTCTTCAGGTACAGAATACGGAGAAGGTAACGGCTGGCATGAGAATTAAACCAATGACTCTGGTCTTGGTCATGTCAAGCTCTAACCAAATATGTCAGTTGTTGTCAAGTAAGTGTAGAGGAAGAGGACCGGCACCATGTTTTAAATTAGGAATGGGTACTCATTTGCTGGTAGAACACTTATGGGTAATTTCTCTTCAATATTTGGGCGAAATGCTTTGGTGATGGTTAGTTATGCTCTGGCCACACAATCGCAGCCTTGTATGTTTAGCCACCTGGTATTCAACTGCATTTGCATCTCATTCAGCCACTTCTTTAGCAGCTGAATTGGTGCATCAGAAATGGCAGACCTTGTTCTTTTTTTTTTTTAATTGAAGTATAGTCCGCTTACAATGCTGTTGTGTCAGTTTCTGGTGTACAGTGTAATAGTTCAGTCATACATATACATGCATATTCATTTTCATATTCTTTTTCATTATAGGTTACTACAAGATACTGGAAATAGCAGATCTTATCCAATGTGTGGTTCATTTGTGTTGGAAAAGACTATCAACTGCACAACATTTCTATTTCTTAGTTTGTGTTCAGTTTTTTCTCTTCCTTTTAAGAATGCTGATTCATCCGACATTTATGTTCCTTCTTGTCTGTGTTGTATTTTAGTTTCCGCATCAGATTTAGTTTTTCACCCAGCCTCCCTCGTGGGGCTTCTGATGTTAGTCCTCACCAGCCTTACGACGCCTGTGCTCTGGAATGGACCTTATACTTCTGTAATGATTTTCTCTGTATTTTTGCTGCCCTTTAATTACAAATGACCACACTTTAGGGATGCTCCTCTTAAAAATTAGAAACTTGAGTGAACTGAAACTCTAAAATAGGTCACTAAATAACCATTTAGAACCTAAAAATATTCCCAGTGAGCAGTTTTCAGGCTAGAATAACATCACACATGACAGTCTAGTGACAGTGCTACTCATCTTTTTGAAATAAATGCCGGATAGTCTTGAGTGAGGGCTAGAAAATTGCAAGTATAGAGCAAAATTTTTTTTTACATAGAAAAAAATCAATGATGTTGAATTTTGCATGGATAGTCATTGGTGCCTGAAGATTTCATGGAAATTTATATAGGATTTTCCAGAAATCCATAGACATGTTTAGGCTTTAGTATTGTGACATGTCTGATTGTTGTATGTATGTACTGTGTGTGTGTGCTAAGCTTATCTCTTCTATTTTCAAATTAAGACTTTCATCTTGCCCTTTACATCTTGCCTTGGAGACCCATGCATAGCAGAGATAAGAAGGAATCATGGGGGTGAAAATAGGGGACTTAACTGAAGGTCCGAGTGTCAGATGTGAGGTCTTCAGGTGCTTTCCTACATTCTGGTTCCAGAATGCCAAAAAAGTGTTGAAAACAGATCTGAGTATTTAGAACTCTACAGTGAAAAATCTATCTTATCTTGTGATCTAAAGTGAAATGCATCACCGGACAAACTCCACTCACCAAATACGTCTGCTCTGTATTTTTGTTTGTTAGTCATAAATAAGAAGGGCCAGTTGAGGATAACCAGGTATTAAAGCAAAGCCTTCAGCTTAAGGTGATCAAAATAAACAAATAAGCAGAAAAAAAGAAACTCAGGAGAAACTGAGACAAAGCAGAAAGTCAAGTGAAATTTTATAAAATACAGAATTAATATATTTAGAGACATAATAGAAGATACTGCATTTGTAACTTGAGAACAAGATTCTTTTAAATTGGCATAATAAGAGAACAAGAAAGAGCCCTCAGAATATTTTTAACTAATGAAGAAATAATGAAATAAACTATCAAATGTTAGGTAGAAAATTTCCGTTAAAATAGAACAAAAATCCAAAGACGTGGACAATAAGACAGAGGAGATCATCAAAAGAAGATTATCAATCCAGAAAATCAAGTATCTAACTAATAGGAGTTAGATAGCTAACTAATAAGAGTTTCAGAAAAATGAAAAAGAGAAACAAGAGAAATTTATAAAGGAAAATAGTAAGAAAATATCTTATTGCTGAAGAATGTGTAACTCTAACCTGAAGAGCTAAACTAGACCCAGTATAGTCGGTGATAAAAGATCTACACGAAAGGCGTATCTTTAATCAAAATTCAGAACACTGGAGATTAAAAAAAAAAAAAAAGATTCTGAATTTTAAAGAGGTAAAAATAAAAACCAGACTCAATCGGCAAAGGACTGAGAATAAAAAAGGCATCAAATTGCTCAGTGTCAATACTGGAAATCAGAGGATAGAAGAGAGCAATACACACCTTGAAAAATTAAGGGGCAAAGTTATTACAACCTAGAATTGTGAAGGTAGAACTCGGCACTGTCAGACATAGGCAGGCTCGAAACTTTCATGTCATTCACTTTTTCTCAGAAGTGGCTGGAGGATGTGTTTCAGTGCTCCACCGAAAGCAAGAGAAAAAACCCACAAGGGGGATTCGTGGAATTCAGGAAACCACAGTTGAAACCAATGAAACCACTGTCAGGATGAAGGAGAACCTGAGGACACCAGCTAGGCAGCGGGCTGCGGTGCCTCCAGTTGGAACCAAAGGATTGCAGGGCTAAAAATCCACATGCTCTCTTACCTAACTCGTTGACCACAACAGACAATTTCGAAATCTGTCCGTGTTTTAGAGATCTAGAGAGGCTTTACAGATTTGGGGGAAATTAGCAGTTGGTACTGAGAAAATGAATCAAATTAAAAAATAAAGGCATTAATTAACTGCAAGAAAAAGAAAACGTTGATTAGAAAGGAAGTAATCATAGTGTACTGCTTGGCTTGGCAGCATCAGTATTAACGTAATTATACTGTTGAATATTTTTAAAGTATGATCTCCATGTTGGAAGTTTGGAGAGGAGAAGAGGCTATTTAAGTTGGAGGGGAACGCATCCATCAAAGTAAAGAGGCAGTACATAATGTCCGAAATTTATAAGTCAAGAAATCACAGTAAAACTGTCCTATCTAAAATTACAAGGTTAAAGTGCAGAAGAGGTAGCTAAAAGGGGTGAAAATTGTGGTCTCTGGAAAAACAGGCTAGAAAAGTGGAGTGAGATGAGGCGGGTTCGGCTGCTTCCCATTGTGAGTCTCACAGTAGTGCTTGAAGGTTTAGACTACGTGGGCATTTTTTTGGTAAAAATAAATATTTTTAAAAGGAAAACATACTCTGGTGGCTGTTGGAAGTTTGAGGAGAATGGAAGAGGCAGTCTTTATCTTTCCCACCTCGTTTCCTTCCCTGCCCTCTCTCTGCCTCAGCCATCCTGGCCTCCTTGCTGTTCCTTAAATGCACCAGGCGTGGTCCTGCCCTGGGGGCTTTGCGCCGGCGCCAGGGCTGCTCTCCCAGCAGGTATCTACACGCTCACTCACTCATCTTCAAGTCGTTGCTTAAATGGTACCTTCTCAGCAAGCTTGTCCTTGACCACCCGCTGTAAAATTGCACCTGCTCGTTCATCTGCCTTATTCCACGCTAATACTTTTCTCCAGAGACTTACCTTCTTACACACTACATGACTGGCTCATCTGTTACCTTCCTTATTTACTTTCAGTGTTCCCTTACTAAAACAAGAGCACTGCAAGGACAGGTTGCTGGTTGGTTTTTCACTGATGTATCCGGGTGCTTTTGATGGTGCTTGGCACCAAAATAGACAGTCAATATATATCGGTTGAATGAATCAATTAACTAAATGAAGGGAGGAGGATTAAAGGAATGGAGGGCAGGAAGAATGCAGGGATGGGCGAAACAAGGAACACGAGTTAGGAGGCAGTTGAACCATTTCATAGACAAGATGGTGATGGTTTGAGTCTGGGCTGAATGCAAGATAAATGAAGAGAAGTGACTTGAGATAGATTTTGAACATAGGATTGATTAAAATGGTAGGAAAATATGATTATTTCTAAAAACATTTCATCAATTTTGTGAGCAGAAGAAACCTGCAAATAAAAGAGTACTGGGATTCTAATATATGTTATTAGAACTTAGCAGCATTCATAGCCATGCAAAAATGACATTTAAAAATGATTATGTTTCATTGAAAGCCATAGAAGTTCTGGATTTGGAATGAAAAGAAGGATGGTACAATAACTTAGGTAACAGCAGCAAAAAACGTTTTGTAGAAAATTTTCTGACATTTTTATAATCTGTTCAGTTTAGGTTTAGGTTACAAAGATGAAGATTTTTGTGCTTCGGGATATCAAAACTCATATCTAAGATTAATAAAAGGTTCAGTATTGCACTTATTAATAGTCTTTCTTCTATTCAAAACACATTACATTCAGTCTTCAATGGTAACAATTCAGGGAAGTAAATGTCACTAACATCTAGAAAGCTTGCTTAGAAAAGAAAGCGTATACATTTCTTAATAATTATTTACACAGTTATAACCTGCATAGATTCAGGCTGTGGAATAATTAGGAAAAGGTTCTGTGCTCTCATTTTGACTGTTTATTTGAAAGCATCAATTATGGATTAATCTGATTACATTGTAGTTGGCCAGTTTAATAAAATAAATTTCCTTTTTTCTTGTCCCAGGAATTTGTAACAACGAATAAGTATACAGTGTGGTTTTCTTTCGTAAAGAGCAAATGTTTCTCTATTGAATACTTTTAAAGTTACTATTCAGGTCTGAAGTCTGATGCACGCCTGAGTGATGTGTACCGTGGCCCTCCCCCATCTCTGGTTCTTAACTTCTTCCTTTTCTTGACCTTCCACAGTCCATCCCTTTCCTGAAACCTAGGTGGGTGGCAGGGGTTGGTAGGAAAAAAGTGATTATGAAAGACGGTAAACTTTCCAAGATCTTTCCCCTGCCAGAGGTTGCTGAGAGAAAGTTTCAAAACGAAGAGAAAAAGTCATGGAGAAAGCAGTCCCATTCTCAGGTAGTTTGCAATGTAAACATTGTTACAGGCATACTTCATTTTATTGTGATTGGCTTTGTTGTGCTTTGTAGATACTGTGTTTTTTTATGAATTGAAGATCTGTTACAGACCTATTTTGTCAAAGGATGATTAGCATGTTTTAGAAAGAAAGCATTCTTACAGGTATGTACATTGGTTTTTGGACATAATGCCGTTGTATACCTACTAGACTACAGTATAATGTAAACATAATTTTTATATGTCCCGGTAAACCAAAAAATTCGAGTGACTCACTTTATTGCAGTATTATTTTATTGTGATTATCTGGAACCAAATCCACAGTTATCACCAAGGTATGCTTGCATTTCCCCAAGCAGTTGACTGGAGCCTCATTCATACGAGTTTTTTTTTTCCCCACAGAATTTACTTGTATATTTTCCATTTTCTATACTATTTAAAGGCATAGGATAGCTTTGTATCTGTACCTTTCAGAGAGTAAGACCTATCGTATCATATACAATATGTAAGAAAAAAAATTATATGTTAGAAGCCTTTTGATTTTATACACACATGTACATGAAATGCTTTTCATTTTAATGAGCTATTCAACATTTCAATAAGCTATTCAACATTTTAGGCACCTAGACAGCCAGGTTGGTCTTACATTTATCTCAGTGGCAAATCCACACAGGAAGAATTCAACAGGGGGAAATTCATTACAGTTCTATGAAAGAGTTGTTAATAAAAAGTCAAGCTGTTATGAAAAGGGAAACGTCAGTTTCCATGTTACATTTGAAATAGAAAATTATGTTGAAGTATTTTCCAGCAGTACGAAAACTTGGATTCTTCTACCCATAAAGGGCTAATATATAATTAAAGATTCCGGTAATTGATAGAAGTATTAGATTTAAAAAATTCATTTCAGGAGAGAGTTTGAAGTAAGTTTCATACATTTTCATTAGCTGCAGCCACTTTATGTGAGAATAATGACAAGGCAAAGTTGGCATTTTGTTATAGTATCATTTCCTTATCCATTGTTCTTTGAGAGCAGTCACTTGTGGGAAACCAAAATAAGAGATTTCGATAAAGCTGATAATGTGTTCGGCACTGTTTTGCATCATCCTGTATTCATTGTCCCTTTTTATTCATTTTTGTGTTAAATATGTATTGAGCACTTACTCTGTACCTGGGACCAGAGAGGATCCAAGGATTCGCTGGTTTCTGCTCTAAACATGAACCCTAGTCAGTAGGGAGGCAGACACACCTTTGTTCATGAAGGAGAATGACAGGTGCCATTAGAAGAATGTGTGGAGGAACAGAGGCTTAGTGCATTTGGTAAAGAGGGGTCGAGGGAAGAGGAATTTTAGGGTAGCTGACTTAAGTGAGTTACAAGAGCCCAAGAACACAATCCAGGGAAGAGAGATTGAAGCCCAAGAAATCCTGGAGAAGGTCAGAGGATGGGAGAGTGTGCAGACAAGGGGAAAGAAGCCTATGAGTGAAGATAACAGGTGATTAAAAGGTGGAGTGGGGGGATCTTTCAAATTTTCCTGTGCAGTGGCTTCTGTTTTCTTGGCAATAACAAAATGTTGGGTTGGCTCCTAATAGTAAATGGAGAGATTTAGCAGAGTCACCGGTCTGGAAAATGCTGATGACCAGAGAAGGGTAAATGAATTAAACATGGCGGGGAACGTTCCCCTGAGATTTTAAATCCTTAATTTGTGGTTTAGTCATTTAGTGAATATTTACTGAATCCCTGCTGTGTGCCTACGGTAGGTGCTAAGTATACAGCAGAACAAGATAGACACATTTCCAATTCTCCAGGAGTAGGTAGCCTACCAGCAAATTATTACCCAAGTTAATACTCAGTTATAATTGTGAAGACTGTGTAAGAGTTATAACAAGGCACTTCTTTGAAGAAGTGATATTCAGAGACCACATGAAGGACGAGAAGGACTGGGAGTGGGTAGAGAAGCAGAGGAGGGAGAAAGTAGAGGTACCCAGGCAGGGACGTGGCTGAGCAAAGACTCTGAGAGGAGTGACCTGAGGATGGTGGGGCGGAGCTTCCCACCATCCTGTTGTGGTGCCCCTAGCGGGTGACAAGTGTGTCTGCTATTTATCTGCTCAGCTCTTACGTGTTAACTCAGCACATTGCACAGATTAACCAAGTTACGATATGGAAAAGTTTGAGAAGCCCTACATTAGGGGAACTGACCCTGGAAATTTTCATCTGTATCATCAGCAGGATGCCTGGAGTAGGTGAGATATCTGAATGTTTAACTTAATTTGGCACATCTCTAGATGTTTTTACATTTTGTGTGTTTACAGACATTGAATTAATTCATCTATTTAAGAAACATGTATTTGATAAAATGATGCTGCATTTAACCTCTGCTAATTTTATAAATATTATAAACCAATCAACAGGTAGTGTGTAAAATGAAAGTTCTCTTGGGATTGCTTACAAAAAGATTGGGACAATTCTCTTACCTTAGGCAGCAGGTATGAGGGAAAGTTTCCTCTTAGCATCGCTTTTCTGAGCTGAGTTGTTACACCTCTGTGAAAGCCAAAGTGTCTACCACTGTCTTAAATCATTCATTTGCTCGATATTCTCTGAATTTTTAAAGCATTTACTTTTTCACTCACATAGAAAAAGTTTTTTTTAGCATACGAGAAATTTCTGGTAGAGATTTATATCATCACTCACAAAAGTGTGTATTGTTTAAGATCCTAAGTCAGCGTCATGCATAGAAAAGATCCCACTGCTCTTTCTTCTCGTACCGGAATGTAAACTTCTGGAGACTAGAGAGTGTGAAAGGCACGGGAGCGTGTGTCCATGGCAATCCGCTCGCTGTGTGCAGGAAGTTACAGCGGCATTAAGCCGTGAAAAGGATCAATTGTTTTTGTGAAAAATCCTCAAGATGTGCCTTGAATTCAAAGAATCAATTTCATTAAAATCGTAAATCATCTGTTAATCTTTTTTTTCCTGAACTGTCCTGAGTGGTCAGTAGTATTTAAAGACCCAAATGAAAAATATGATTAAAACTAAAGCATACTAAGATTGTTAAAGACCATGGAATAAAACCCTCAATGCCTTTTCTTCTTGAAGAGCTTTTAGTGGATACTTGCTATACTTCTCCTGAGCACAGAGCGGAACACAAAGTGAGGCTTATATTTTTCATTCATTTAATCACTTATGTGCCAGGCTGGCTTGAGAGATGAAAACATCCCAGGGTTTTCTTGTTAGATCCAAGAGCACTGCTAGGTTTCCCATAAATAATTTGGTAGGCTGGGAATTAAGGGCAACATTGTCCAAGGGGCTGATAAAATAACATTGATTCTTGTTGGATGTTCCAGAGCAATGGGGGTGGTCTTTTTCCCTCTGAAGAGAGATAAATAAGCAAGACCCATAGGGCATCTCAGTATGCTGCATACCCAGCCCTGCTAACGGGCAGGGGCTCTGCGTGAGATGGGAAAGCTGGGGCAGGGCATGGCGTTACCACCAGGTCCCCTGGCACGGAACACCACCCCAGATCTGCAGGCATGCAGGAGGGAGCAGTGCACCTGTAGCCACTCTACTACCCAGGGGTGTTCAGGTAGAAAATGGGGGCGGAGCCTCAGGGGTCTAGCTGGGATCTTCTTGGGAATAGCCAAAGCTCTTGGCTTAGCAGTGCTCCTTGCTCTGATACCGGAGAGGCTTCTGGGAGTTCCACCCTCACGAAAAACATTCCTTTCAGTTAAATATTATATGAAGCAAGACATTTCAGTTAGTTGGAGGTCTGTAGATATCACTTAAAACTGAAGGGGTTGACTGTCTGTGAGCTACTTTCCCTGGGGTTATAAAAGGTAGTTTAAAGTAAAGTGTATTTCTGTAGTTACTGTTTTCTTAGCTTGCCAGTGAACTTGGATGACATGTTCAAGCACTTGAGGCATTATGCTGCTAGTTTGTGACCTCCTTGAAGAGGCCCTGTTTTGTTTACGTTGTGCATCCTGAGCGCATGGAGTTGAATATGAAGCCGCTGACTGTTAAATGAATTGTACGTGAATATCCCATTTGGCTCTATTGTGATGCAATGGGGCATTCCATAGCGTTGAATTTTTTAAGTTAACTGGAGGACATCCTTTGAAGCACAAATTCTACCCAGTATTTTAATGAAAATCTTTAAAAAATGTTAAGTTTTTTCTAACTTATTGACAGTATTTTTAATATAATTTAACTTCTTAAGTGATGTATCAGTATTCATATCTAATAATTTCTTAAAACACTATTGAAGAATGAAAGCCGTTTTCACATCGTTAAATAGTCCATTTCTACTTTTGGGATTGTCTTTCTGACTTTTTTAAATTGAAGTATGGTTGATTTATCTTTCTGATTTTTAATGGTGGTTTGGTCAACTTCCTCAACTATCTACTGTCACTTTTTGACGGTATTTGAATTTCTGGCCTCAGATTTTCTTCTTTGCATGAAACACAGTTGTCTATATTAGGTCTGTTATGGTGGGATAGTTTCTGTGACTTTGACTTCCATTTGGATTCATGGTAGTTTTGTGGATGTTGAACATGTGAAAATCTAAACTGTGGGTATTGCTAATGTGATATAAGAAGAATTCTATATGCTCGCTGGCTTTGAAGCTATTTCTGTAGCTATTCAGCTTTTAAAATGAATTGATTTTGGTTAAATTAAAATTTGTATATTATTGAAAGCTTAGTTCTCCTTTAGATCTTTTCAGTTAGATTAGTATGTTATTGAGTAAAACTGACTATAAAAACATCGGTTAAAAATGTGTACTTCTTCTTGTATTGGAATTCATTGAACATATTTCTGAAAATATCTTTGTGTAAAATGACTTGCCACTCCCCATTTGCTGACAAAGTATGTTGTTTTGCAAAGAAGATACAGAATCAGTGAAATCGTTAAAGTTGGGGAAAAAAACAATAGCAGGACAAACTCTAAATGTAATATATCCATATGTATATTTATTGACTAATAGCTACGTGTGCTTTATCCTAAATATATGTGATAATGTCTGTTATACCCACTCTGTAGATATGGGAACTGAGATTTAGAAACACTGACTTACCCAGAGAGCTAGTAAGCAATCCAGCAGCCGTTTTAAGCAACATTAATTGGATGAGATCTCACGTGGAACATAAAAGAAAGGATAGAGGAAATTCCTGCCTTACATAATACATTAAATAACCATTGTTCACTCTACGAAATAATGTATAAATCGGGTTCAGTTTTCTCCCCAGATGAAACGTAATTGCTGATGTTTATAAACACATTCAAATGGATTAATTCACTGGACCCCAAACCACCTGACCAGTATAGAGGAACTTATTTTTCAGATAGAGGGACTGAGGCTCCAAGGGGGCAAAGGGCTCTTCCAAAGGTCCACAGCTGGGAAATTTGGAAGCCACAATTTACATTCCCAGCTCTTCTGGCTCCGTCTCTAGTTCCAGCCTCTTCCCATTCTGATTCACAGCCTTTTACAGCATCACAAATGAAAAACAGCTCTTCATTTTTGTGAGTGGCACCCTGGACTGGAGAAGTTGAGCCACTGTAGGTGGCAAGTAGCTGTAAACCAGATAACAAGAATATAAAATATTTAATGAATGTCAGTGCTCATTACAAAGATGCAAGGTCACCCAACGTTTAGCCCTTGCCTTTTCCTCCTGTAATCTATATTCAGTCTGTAGGACCATTTAAAGAATAAATATGGGAGAAGAGTATTATTTTTAATCAAAAGTTTGCCATTTTTATATTTAAGAGTAAACTTAGAGTGGTGATTGTAGCATTTCATTTAATCATAGATCTGTTCAGTCACTCTGTTGTTCTTTTATTGTAAAACTCAAGACATCGATCAAACAGCATTTACTTGAGCACCAAATGGATATTATGAAATTTTACTTACAAGGATAAATCAATGTGTCTTTGGCTACACATGTTAGATTATCAGTTGAACATTTTCCACCAAATAAACTTCAGAAAGGTGTGAAGTCACATAGACGTTTAAAAATATATTAAAGGAAACGTAAGTTCTATCTCAGTATCTTATGTCTTTATGATGTATCATATATAAATCCCAAGGCCTACATCCTTTCATGAAAAACACCTTTTATTTTCCCTTGAGTTACAAAGATGGCACTCTTGGTCTGTTGTAAGATGCTCTTTTACATTTACCCGTCACCATTATCACATTAGACACTGCAGGAATATGTTAATTATCTTGAGGTGTCCCAGTGGCCCAGTGACTCGAGGGCAAAATGCCAGCAGAGTCCTGGTTGAAGTCCAGGTTGAAACACTGCATTGACTTGTTCAGTCTCTTGACCTCCTCACAAACAGGATGATAAACCTGGAGAGAAAACATATTTGTTCCAACTGAGTTAACTATTCCAAAATAAATACAGCCAATCCCTGGCCAACCATTTGTGATTGTGTGTAAAAAGTAACTAATGAGCCGTATTCTCCAAGGCTGTTCATTATGTACTGAACAGGAATGCTTTTTAAATATTGTTCCTCTGAGTGCAGTAAACCTGGATTATCCAGGCAACCTGATGAGCATCTTTGAGCATCTGCCACTGCAGAGAGCTTTCAAGTTCCACGCAAAAGTTGAGAAAAGCTGTTAAGACATTGGGCCAGGAAGACCCAGTGCTGTCACTGGTCAGGAGCAGTTACCAAGGCAAGACTTGAAAATAAGTGTGTTGTGACTGATGATTAAACTTGACTCCTCTTCTCTTAAAGTAGATGTTGGTGGGTCACAGAATGAGCATCGTGGAGACACCAGGTTCCACGGAGAATGCATATGTCTGCAGGAGGAAAATAAGAGAGCACAAGTGGGGTGCTGTGCAAAGAGAGGCATTGTGGGGGGAATAGGGCTGGGAATGAGAGCAGGGTGCACATTCAAGTATCAAGCAAAGGAAAGCAAATAAAATGATTCTTCTAGCCAGATAGAGCTTCCCTATACTGTATCAGTCAGTTGACCCAATAGGATTTGAGCAGTTTCCACTCGCTTCAAATACATGTTATAACAGAGAAAAATAAGATGATGAGTAATAATTATCTCTTGATAGTCTGGTGGCGATGAAACATCTGTATCAATAAAACAATAGATGTAATTTTCATACAGTTAAGAGCAAAGTGAGTGACTATTATAGGTAAGTGCTTATTAATAATTGAAAGCCAACTAATAAAGGATGTCATCAAAGCATTTAATTCTTTAAAACTGCTAGTGGGGAAAGTGATTCTAAAATGCAGAACTTGTTTAAAATGTAAACAATATGAATAAGTGAATAATGATCTTAAACTCCCTTAAGTGTTCTGAAACATGGAAAGAATAAATGTTAACAATATGAATAAGTGAATAATGATCTTAAACTCCCTTAAGTGTTCTGAAACATGGAAAGCATAAATGTTCTAAAAATCCTGCTATTTAAAATATACTCATTTTAGAATGTAGCTGGGAAATTAGATAAGGATAGTCCCTTTAAGTTTAATTAACATTAAATATTATGTTTTTTAGCGTTCACATTGTTCTTGTGGGACTCAATTCAACATTTAAATATAGGGATTTGTATTTTTCTGTCTGCATTGAGTGTCCATACTTATCTTTAAGATTAAAGAATACTTTAGGCTAAAATTCAAACAGCAACAGTAAACGAATAATTTCGTGACTGCGCAAGCATATGCTATCATGCTATGCACATACATCCCTTTTTTTTTTGCTTCACTTTTTTTTTTTGCTTCACTATTAAAAGGAAAAACTAAATACTTGAAAAATAAATTCAGAAAATGACCTGAATTGAAAAAGCACATTTTTAATAAGAAACTCAAAATGGCTTAACATATGCCCTATCTTTTGTTGTAGCATGCTTGTTAACAAACAGGAGACACCTTTTGCTATTTTACTGTTGTAGAAATACAAGCAAAGATGTGTGACTTTGTCCAAGGTCAGGACTCAAAGGAAGAATCTGTATCTCTGACCCCAAGAATTGGTGAAAAGAAGCACAAAATGTTGATATATGTCTGTGATTTAAATTTGATAGATCTACAGTGCTCACCCTGGTATCTTTTTGAATTACTGCCTAAGCTCAAGTAGGCTTAATGTGGCTTATTAACCTTATATTGACAAATCAAGAATATTTTAAAAATCCATTGAAAAAGTCAGGCTGTTTTATTGTAATGAATATGCTTCCTATGAATCGAAGCTTTCTTTTTTCCTAGACCAGTGGAAGAGAAAAGTCAAAATGAAACCCATGGCAAAAATGAATTTTCAGTCAATACCCTGGAAAGAAGTCAAGAAACTCTTTCTGCCTTGCCCAGACGTAACTACATAGTGAATCAGACAACACATTGGCGGCAGTTGTAACATATGATCCACATCTATTTCAGAATAGGTTGCAAACTCCCAAATTGCCAGATTTTCCCACTTAATGGATAGATACTTAGGCTTGGACTGAATTTTACCTAAGCAAAAAGTATTGTTAGAAGTAAGGCACAAAATAAAATAAGGTTGTTTCAAAGTTTACCCAAAAATAAATGATCCACTCAGTCTGATCGTCATTGCCAATAAGGTGATCTGTGACCTACTGCATTGCCTGTCTTGCTGTGGTTCTTGTTTCTAGTTTTCTTGGTAGCTGGCGTGCTCAGATTGCCTGCCATGTGTGGACTTGGCAATGATTTCCTAAATTTAACTTAAAAATGTGGTTAACGCTTGCTAATGCATGCAGGCTCATGTGAATAAGGAGAAGGTTTTATTGTAAAATCCAAAATGAGAAATGAAACATGGGTTTCAAGTTTTTCTTTACCCAATCTTCAAACATATTTATATATTTGTCTCTAACCAATTCAGCTGTAGAATCAGAAATATTCTTTCAGAAGTGCAAATACATTTTAACATTTTTAAAATATTAACTCATGCAAACTCATAAAATAATGGAAAGTGTAAGAACATTTTAAAAAAGTTAAAAAAAATCACTCCCAATGGCTCTACATGAGGAAATTTACATTTCTGAATATGTGTAGTATTTTCAAATTTTGTATCATAACAGTATTCTATAGCATGTACATTTCTCTGCATCAGTATTTTTGAAACATAATTTTGAAACATAACTTACATTGTTTCTTAGTATGTACATTATACATTTTATTTAAACTTCCCCCTACTCTTTGTACATTCACATATTTTCCAGTTGTTCACTGTCACTTTCAGTGCCGTGACATCTTGGCACGTGGCACTTTGTTCTCATCTCTGTTAATCTTTTAAAATATATTCCTTGAAATGAAATTTTTGTCTCAAAGGATACGAAGCATTTAAGATTATTTAGATTGTTGAATAATAACACAGTATTATTTTACAGATAGTAATATAATAGAATATAGTGGTATCTTAATATAATATATAACAAATATAATGACACATTATTTTTTGTAATTTGATGGATTCCATGTTTTCTACCCAGCTTTTCATCAGCTTTTCTTATACAGATTTGGTTCTTTTCCCACTTTTTTTTAATTTTAGTTTCTTCTTCAAAATAGTTTTACACATGTTATTACTATCTCTCCTCCCATTACCACTGTTTCATCAGCCACTGAGTTTTTCTCTTCTGGGGGAATAAATTCACTGTTAGTTATGGAGGTAAAACAAGGTAGCTGCAATGATTGTTTGTAGCACTGTGCAATAACAATGAGTTTGTTCCATTTTAGTGTTTTCTTGGTGTTGCAGAAGAGGATTGACAGGGAGAAAAAAGTGGCACTTAATTTCCTACAGACTTTCTTTTATATATAAGTTTAAACTAGCTTAATGGACAATTTTATCACTCATATCATTTAAGCCCAAGGAATAAATTTTCCAAAGTTAAGTTGACTTTTTATTTTTATATCCAAAAAGTAGAGAATGCTTTAAGTGAATTGTTATAGTGCTATAAAATCATATTTATTAACTTGAGAAGCGATTTATAATGAAACAGGGTAATTCAATTAATGTAAAGTATAGAATTATCATATATGAATAGTGTAACATCTGGAAAAACATATATATAGGCAGAAAATTGCAAGAACTGGTTTCTGTTAAGAGATGAACTTATAGGTGATTTTTAAAATTATTTTTGTTTATCTTTATCTTTCTAATTTATCTGAAACAGGTATTAGGTGATAAAGATAAAAATTATTAACATGTTTTTAACAGAAACCATCTCAATTTTATGAATGTGGATAAATCACATTAGGGTAAACATATTTATCTAAGTAAGAAAATACCCTGATGACTTTTTAAGACAAGCCTGTGAATATTTAGAGCTTTGGCTGAAAAGGTTTGAATTGGTTTGGTGGACATCTTGCCAACATACCAGTCCTCTCTGGGAAAGCATACACAGTCCTCAAAGTCTCAGGAACAGTAAGATCTAATTGCTCACCTCCAAACCCGTCCTTAGTCCTGTGGGAAATATGTATCTAACTGGCTGTCTGACAACCACACCAAGCACATGGAAGAAATAGCTCTCACTGTTAGTTCTTTTACATTATCTACTACGGTTAATCTTTCCATCTCCTTTGACAATTTACCACTTGATTTTTTTTTTTAGAATAGTACTTCAGGGATCTACTTTTTCATCTCTTTAACCTTATTCTTAAATAAAAAGGTCACCTGAACTATAGTAAGTCATATCTTTCCCAAATTTCTGTCTTTAACAGTATGAATTCATGTGCCCTCCTGTTTGGCGATAAGCTGCAATTTAAGGTTTGAGACTGTAAAAAGTGCTTTTATCTTTAAACCTTTGCAGAGGAGAGAAAACTAGTGGTATTCTTTCTAACCCTGGAAAGCAGCTGAAATGGGAAGACAAATTTTGGAGGGAAATTATATATGTGTGTGTTTTTTAAAGTTACATCTGAAGTGATTAACAGTAAGTACAATGTTTGAACTATAAACATATCCTAAACAAGCCTATTATCTGAACTACCATAATTAGCTAAACTATGTTTCACAAACGTCTTTGCATATATGCTGGATACGAGTTTATAATCCAGATAGCTAAAGACAGGCTATGTGCTAACACAATTTGACAGCCAGCTGATACTTAACATTGAATGACAGGAAAATCCACAGATAAAATCTGCCATGTATGATATTACAGACTCTATGTTATACTCATGGGCAGGTTTAATTTTACTTGGAAAGTTTGCCTTGGCTAGCTAACCAGGGTTCTGGTTTAGATCACTTGGGTCATAAACTCAGCTTTCTTATCAGACAAAGACAGATGTTTACAGATGGGTTCACAGGTGTTCTGTAATCAAAAGCTGATTCTCTCCTTAAAGGACTCATTTCTGATTTTATTTATTCTTTCTTCTCTGAGAGAGGACTGCTATTACTTTGTTTTCAGTAATTGGTGGCTATGACTGCTATAACCCCATCAGCCTTTCTCATCACTGCCACTTCAGCCTTATGCATGTCTGACTGTCAGATGACTGAAGGGACGATAATTGCTCTGATAATACGTCTGTCTCTGGGGTTTCCCAGATTCTTCTCCAAGTGATCACCAGACACTTACCTTTCTTTCCCGCTTTCCTCCCACCCACGTCTTTCATTTCAATTAAAGATATTTATTTGTTTATTTATTTGATATTTTTCTTTAAAATATGCTCAATAAATAAAATATAGTCATTACTTATCAGTAAGCTCAGTAGATGATGTCTTTCCTCCTTTTAAAAGAAATATAGATAAAAGGAGAGAAGATGAAAACAAAAAGTGAAAATTACATGACCCTTGTATCACGGTGAGTCATCACCAAGAATGAGTCCCTAGTGACCTACGCAGACCTTACAGGACAGCCCAGCTGGCTTCCCAAATTTTTGGTTCCATGATTTGCCACTTCTTGGTACTCATGGTCTTCATCTACCTGCAACATTTCAGTCCATCCCGCTAAGTCTTTCCTCATCAAAGTCTATACTCAAGGGCTTTAAAGAGTCATCTTTAATCCTGTTCCTTCTTCTCTGCCTTTCCAGATTTCTACCATCAGGTGACTTCCTTTTCTTCCCCAGAGTTCCTTAGTGATACTTTTAAAGATTGTGAAGTATGCAAGTATCATTTACTTTGGAAAATCTACTTTGAAAAATCTAGATTTAGGATCCCAGTCTTGAGATTTATACCTGTGGCTACTTTTTTACCTGAAGGTTCTCTTTCTGAGGACCACTCTGTTTCTTTTCTGTCACATGTTTGGCTTCTTAATAGCATTAAAGTGCATGTGGATTTTGTCAGAGCACTGTTGCTGAATTCTATAGTAGAATGCAGGTGATGAATTGTTGATCAATACGAAGCAGAGACTTTCTTTAGCGTTAAGGACAAAATCAGAGACATTTATATAATTTAAAATATTTATAATGATATTTTTAGTAGAAAATGAGCACCCTGATTTTTTTTTTTTTTTTTGGTTTAAAAAACATGAGCAAAACAATGCTAAGTTTGTCTACATCTTCCAAGTGGTGATTATCAGAGCTTTGATTTCCATTATTTGCATAAAAAGAAAAATAAAGGAATATGTGGCGTATACGTGCTTGTAAATATTTAGGTGCAAGGTAAGTCCAAGGCAGAATAAATTGAAAAGAGAGATATTTAAGTTTACCTAAACTAATATAAACCAAATTTCTCTCAATTTTGGTAGGAAGTCAAAAAGCCACTTCATGAAGAATAATTTTTCAGGACAAATTTTGGAGTTTCCTTTTAGAGTTACCTTTATAAAAGGTTTAATAATGTAAGTATTATGGTATTGTGTATCTTGTGTACAAGTCATTCCTGAAATTTACTTCTTAGTTTTCTCACTACAAAACACACCAAATCAGTCATTCCTGAAATTTACTTCTTAGTTTTCTCACTACAAAACACACCAAATATTTTTAAACAGAAAGAAACAAAATATAAAAACTAAAGAAACAGAGATCCACAGAAACAAAAACAATTCTATATTTCATCATTTTAATTGATTTTAAAATGTGTAAGCACGTTGATAGATTCTATTTTATATAGGATTTACTGGTTTTCAAAGTGAACCTAGATTCTTTTTTTTCTTGTTCATTGGAGCCATCACATCTCATCTATCAGACCTCTAAGGAGAATTTTAAAAGTGGGGTACTCTCTCACGCCCAAGGACTATGTAATTAGCATATGAATGTGTAACAGATTGTTTGAAGTAACAATTAAGGAAACAATACATAAAGGAACTGAGGAGAGCTACCAACACCTGGGAATCTTGTATTGAAAAAAGCTCTCTTAACGTAAGTAATTAAAAACCAAGGACAAATGCTCATTGTGTAGCGATAAAGCCCTACAAGGAAAGCTAAAATCCGCTGATACTTTGCTGTCGGCCTTTAGCTTGAATCATTAAAGCAAGAGCTTACTGTTTTGTTTATTTCAATGGAATACTTGTTAAATGTAGATTTTGTATGGTATGGGATCTTCTGAAATCATCAAAATGCATTTCTGTGACAAAAATGTCTTTACATTTTAAAAAAGTTTATATTTAGAACATAAAGGTTGACGATAGAGCTTTTCCCTGTGGTCAGTGCAAATTTTCAGAGGAGAATTCCAGCTGGTGGCCTGGTCAGATCAGGTATACAATCAATGTATTTGACTTGATTTTGATTATCAGCATAATTTATTTGTCCAGTTTCTGCTGGTGAAGTTCAGTCTCAGTGTATTGTTTTATTTTGTTTCCCTTGAAGATGTTCCGACTTCGGCAAAACACATAAGAGAGTAACCAATAACCTGGGGTTGCTAGGAACATTTAGTGGAGTAGGGGGCAGGAGCCATGCATTATTGTTTCCATTTTTGTCACTTTCTACCTGTACACACCACTTACATTTCTTTGGGGAGAAAAAAAAAGTGTTTTATCTCTAAAATAGGAAATTTTTTTTTAGAATGTTAAAGTCTTAATCAAATGACCTTTGAGGCCCTAACACCTAATTGTATATATTCCTTGATCATGAAAAAAACCAAAAAACTTGTCTCCAGAATTGAACTACCATTCAATTACTACCATTTTATGGGACAGCTCTACTTAAATAAATTATGAACCTAGTATTTCATTTCTAAGTAGAAAAGTAAGTTTATGCATGAGTACATAGCAGTGTTATTCATAATAGCCCCAAAGAGGGTACAACCGAAGTTGTAGCCATCCGTTGATGAATAGGTAAACAAAATGTGGCACATCCATCGTCAAAACAAAAATTACAGCATACAAAAATTGAACAGGCAAGGAAAACTTAATCCAAGGGTTTTACAGCAGGGGAGAGAGGGCAGAATCAAGTCTGAATTCAACTTTGATGAAACAGAGGTGTTAAGGATTTTTTAAGAACTAGGGTGAGCCCCCATGTAAAAGTAATGTAGGATGTTAGGGGAAGGCATAGGTCATCTGTGTTTGCTAACTGGCTTTACCCAAAGGAAAAATTAAACGCGTATCATTATGACAGAGGGTAGTTTTTGCAACTTGGAGGAAGACATCTCACTGGATGTTGGGCTCCTGCTCTCCCACAGAAACTGGGAGATTAGGGTGCTATTTACTCTGATGCTTACATTTCAGAGAGATGGTTCCCATATTCTTGAGAAGTACATTCCTAGTTGTAAAACTGGCATGTGGCTATTCATAAAGATTTCTATCTCAAAGGAACAGAGAGAGAATTTATACTTTTCAACTAAATGCTGGGAGAAAAGGGAAGTCAGGAGCCTAGAGCCAGGAGGAAGCCTGTCCAAAGTTCAGTCAAACGGAGGGGAACTGTAAGGCCATCTTGATCAGCATGCAAGGAAGTACTGTCAGGCAATGAAAGGAACGAAGTACTGATACATCCTACAATGTGGAGAAACCTTGGAAATGTCAATTATGTTAAGTTAAAGAAGCCATTCACAAAAGGCCGTATCTTGCATGATTCTGCTTATAGAAATATCTGGAATATCCAAATCTATAGGGATAAAGTAGATTAGTGGTTATCTAGGTCTAGAGGGATGGAGGAGGGTAGGGGTGGCAGCTTAAAGGGTATGGGGTTTCTTTTTGAGATAATGAAGATGTTCTGAAGTTGTTTGCAGTGATGATTGCACAACTCTGAATATACTAAATGCTGTTAAGTTGTACACTTTGACGGGTGAATTGTAAGATAGGTAAATCATATTTCAGTAAAGCTGTTATAAAAACAGTTATTTGTTGAAATGTGCTGCATGGCCAATAGAATATTTACCTCGATTTATGGGTAGTGATATTTTTAAAACTATTTTTTATTCTGTTTTCTCCAAGGTAGGTTTTGGTTTTGAATACTCTATGGATTCAGAATGGGTATTTCTGGTGGCTGGCCCGCTTTTTAGTTTTTATAAAATATTTAAGTATATATTACCATGTTGTGTTAATCAGGTTATATATAGCATGCAAGAGGGAAAAATAATTTCTGATAAGTCCTTGAGAGAACTGGCTCCCTGAAATTGGGAGCTGTCAGTAAAAGGGAAAAAAAAACTGTGTAGAAAGAATAAGAAGAAATAATCTCTCTTCCCAATAGATGAGAAAGATCTATCTATATATGATATATAATATATATGTGGAATGGTATGATATGGTGTAGTATAGTGTGAGTAAACCCTTGCCTTCAGATGAAAGCTGTATTGACAGAACCCCAATTTATGAGTAAGTAATGTTCCACAAGTTCATTTATAAACTAGCTATTTGTAGCCTTTTCTACAGAAACAGTTTGGTCAATACTGATCAGGTTCGAAGCCCAGCTCACAGAGGTTTCTTTGCCCCACAGTGCAGCTGAGATCTCCCACAGTCTGGGAGAAAGAGACTATGGCACAGGAAGGAGGAGGATGAGTCATAAGGGCGTCCCCACATGTGCGGTGCAGGCGTGACTCCAGGCACAGTTCTGAATTGTGCAGAGTGAGACTTTGCCTTCCATCCATTTATTCTTTTATACCCTTTCCCCTACATTCATGATCTTGAGCCTCTCTCTCTAGGTCATGAGGTGTCTACTATTTTGCAATGCCCCAAGCTTCCCACTGTATTACCTCCCTCAGGCACCTCTGTTCCTCCAAAAGACAAATTCATCTACACTGTCTAACACAACCTTCCTCTCAGCCAACATAAACATATTGAAATTTCCATTTCTTCAAGGCAACTGATTTTGCTTTGTATTGTAAGGGAAATAAATTTTGAAAACATAACCTCTGCATCTCCTAGAAGCAGTTACAAATAAAATGTGGGCTGTAAATTTAGAAGTGTTTTTTAATCAATAGGATTTCAAGCATTCAACTTAGGGAAAGGTAAGAAAAATTTGGAGATAGAGCAGGCTTGTCCTTTCTGACCTTAGCCTCTCTTTGGGCTGAAACCCTCTAGGTTGCTCCTGTTTTACACGGAATATTTTCTTTGCCTCTGCCTGAACTTTAGCAATCTTAAAATGTGCCCCCCTAAAATTTACACTAAGTACCAGAACAGGGACAGTGAAGTATAAAATGGTGGTGGTTGGAGTAGGGAGGAGCCATTGGGAAGGTGACGTAGAAAAGAGTAATCGAGGCCCACTTATGGTATGAAGGATGCTTTGAGCATATTGTATTTTTTTTTAATTTGCACACATATATTTCTACACATTGATTAACTGGTTTTTTCTTGGTTGTAGATTGGACTTATGGATACTACAGACAACAGAGAAAACTTGTTGAAGAGATTGGCTGGTCCTATACAGGTAAATATATTATTATATAATGAGACTCAGTAGCAAATTTTATTGTTTTTTTGTATCTATTTTTATATTCAAAAGAAAACTTTGTAGCTCAGCACATCATTTTAACTTAGCTACCTGGGTAGGCAGTTAGATTAATCACTAAAAATATACCACATGCAAAATGATTTCTAGTGACTTTCCATTAGCGCATTGGTAGTGTAGAGTATATTGACATCAGACAGAGCTAGATGTGACTCTCAGGTCCACACTAGCTACATCTCCTTGGGAGAAATGCAAAACCTAATTGAGGCTCAGTTTTTTCATCTGGGAAATGTAGGGTTTTTCTGAGCATTAAATGAGATAAATGGAGTTGACGCAGTACCTCCTTATAAATAGAAAATTCTCAATAAACATTAACTGCTCTTGTTCTTATGATCACAGTTGTGATTTTTTTTTTAATTCATTTAACAAATATTGATGGGACTCTCGCTCTCAAAGGGGGTTTCCTTCTAAATTACTGTGCTGAGATCATTGGAATCAGGGTCTAACATGATTTTGTACAATTACCAGACTTGGCTTAGAGCATCAGAAATAGCTGAAGTTGGCTTGAAATAGTTACACCCAGAAATCATGATCAGAAACCTTAGGAAAGGAGAGAAGCTCTAGGCCTGACTGGACGAGGCTGGGCAGAATCTAGATGGAATGTGACATACCTGATGGCTGTCTGAGTCAGAGCTGAGTGGTGGAGTTGGGTGGGCACTCGTTAGAAATAAGGTTGGGTTGTTAAGATGGAAGTGAGTTAGGAGGGCTTTAGCGTGAGCCTGGCCAATTTGGACTTTATTTTATAGATAAAGGGCAGCAGCATGATGAATTTTGTAGAGAGGCATTCATTTTCTTTATTTTATTATTCTTACTTTAAACGTAGAAAAATTTTTAAATACATTCAAGCACAGAGAAGAATGTAAAAAAATCACGCTTTACTCCCTCCAGGGATATCCCCTAGAAAATGTGGTATCTTCTTTTCAGGCCAGTTTTTATTATGTTTATATATCTTTATGTAGTTTTGCACCCAATTTATCCTGTAAATTATTTTTGAGCATTTTCTTATTTCAGTGATGATTCCTGTTGATCCTGGTACTTAGTGTCTGCCTAATAGTCCACTGAATAAATGTTTTATTTTTAATTATCTGTTATATTTGGATATTCAAGCTACTCTAAACAGTGACAAATAGATGAATAGACAGTGTGCCTTTGTATTTTTATCACTTTTTATTAGATAATCTTTGATATGAAATAACTGAGTAGAAAAAAATAAATGCTTTAAAAATTCTTGGTACACATGCCCTAATTACTTTCCAGATAGCATATATATACATACATATAGCATAAGTAAGTGACTGCCCCCCTGAGCAAACTAGGACTTAATGACCATCACTTTGAAAATCTTCACTAATTTGATACATTTTTTTAAATGACATTTATTTTGATTTGTTCTATTTGATTATTGCTGGTGAGGATTTTAATTTTTATTAGCTATTGGTATCACCTTTTTAAATTAGAACATGGAAAATAATCAAGCTATCCATCAAAATGGGAAAAAATGAACAAATTAAGATATCTATCCTGTGGATTACTGTGCAGATGGGTATGTGATAGTTCTGTATGATACTACACAGAAAGACTTGCCCTTAATTTACCCATTTATAATTATAACCTATATATCTAAGGAATTCTGTCTTACTATTTTAAATTTTTTAATCTTGAGAAATATGAAAAACAAAGATTCTCCATAACTCTACACCATTTTTAATTATTTAAATTATTTCTGTTTTAAAAATCTTATTTATATTTTGCTATTATGTACCCAATGTAATGAACATCTCAAATTCAATTTACTTGAGCAAATTATTTTCAGAAAAAAATGAATTTTAATAAAAAGTTATTGGATCAAAGTGCCTATTGTTTTTAATATTGATACATGTGGTCAAATAAATATGGTCACATTTTAGAAAATCATGTTAATTTATCCATTTCCTCCAATTTCTACTCACATTAGTTTTAAAAATCTGGTCAACTTGATTAAGAAAAAATTAAAATCTCATTTTTAATTTGTTTTTATCTAATTACTTAATTTCTCAAATTACTCCAAGCAGCAGGGTTTAGATTGGGGGTTTGGTATTTACATATGGTAAATAAAAACTACCTGAGGTAATAGTTAAGTGAATAAAAATGGTGGACATGAGTAACTAATATTAAAAAATGAACAATCCATTTATTTACCCTAAGCAATTTCACTTGTGTTTTCAGTAAAAGTGTGTATTATATTCTACTTGAATATGGATTTGATCCTAGATCCTGGACCAATTTTTTTCTATTATATACATAACTCATACAAACTAAAGATTTTAGACTAAATTAGTTTGAGCAAAAGGTAAAGAAACCTTTTAAGTATTTTTAAATTGTATCTAGAGTACAATAAAAATTTTTCTTAAATATTTTTAAGTATTTAAGGATTTGAGCATGGAGGAAAAATATTTTTCTTTGGTCTGACTTTATTAAAATAATATAGAGCTAAAATAATATTAACAATAAAACAATTATCAAAGAAGAACAAAAACAAAAACGAATTTAAAGAAAAAGTTAAAAATCTTATACAAAATAATTGCTAGCATATTTTTCTATTTCTGAATTTTTCATATTTTCTGAAACGTTTGGGAGTCTTGCGTATTCAAATACAATTTCTGATGATGTGGCCCGAGTATACTGTTACTTTTAATGAATTATTTAGGAAATTCCTCTAAAATTACTTTGATTACAATAAAGGCCAAAATGCTTTTCCTAAGTTTTTTTTTTTTTTTTTTTTTTGGCATCCTGTAATATTCTTTAAAGAGAAGTGTCACTTATTTTTACAGAGAAAAAGTTGATTTTAGACAGAAAGTAATATATATGCATTAATATGAAACTTGAGGTTTTCATGTATGTCTCTATATGTATTCCAAATTTGGTTGTAAGTTTATTAACTAATGTAATAAAGTATTGTTGTCTTTTCAAAAAAATTTATATACTTTGTAACTTTATATTTGACAGCTATAACCCATTTTGTCTTTCATTTCCTCCAAAGTAGAAATCCTAGTGCTTTTGTAAAAGCTTATTTTTGATCCCCTGATAAGTATGAGAAAAACATGAAAGACTGAAAGCTTGGAGCGTATCCCTAACGTGGAAGATGGCATCATGACGGACAGTCCCCTCGCTCTCCTGAAAAATATCTGCTGATGTCAGTGACCATCTGGGCATTATTAATCATTTTATAATATTTAAATATATAAATAAATAATGAATTATTTAAATTAAATAGAAATTTTTTAAAGATTTATTCAGATATCACTAGTAGTGGTTGAGGAATGCTACTTCCAGGATACACTTTCTCTAAGGAATCTGTCATGAGTATTGAAGCGCTACATGCTTTGGCCTGTTACATTTATATTTTTATTTGTAATTACTGAGAATATTACAAGCCATCTTTTAAAAATTCACCACTCTGCTGTTTTTTAGATAGTTTTTGCTCTAGATAAAAAAGTAATATGGTTGAACGTTATAAATTTAACAATTGTAAGATGAGTAATTCATGGGATTAATATATAGCATAATGAGTATAATTTTCTTAAAAAAAAGTAATACGTAGTTGTTGTAGGAAACTTGATACATAAAGATATTCATAGAATAAAAATCAGCCTGGTTTAGTTTTGTTAACAACAAGCTTCCTAGTTTCAGAGGTAGAACTAAAAGTAGGTTATTTTCCTTTAGCCAGTGAGCCTTTAAATACAGAACTCAGATATTTACCAAGTATGAGTAAAATGAAAAACAAACTTTAATGCATCCTTTATTCTCTCTCATCCTAGCATCAGAAAATGGAGGCCCTATAGACTAAGTGATGGGTGGGTGGGGTGGTTTTTACAGTCTCACCACCCCAGGCAAGGGCCGTGGTGTAGATTGGTAATTCTGTCTGTTTCTAGCAGCCTGAGGTCCCTGAGAACCCTGAGGGCATGCGTCCTCAGGTCAGGAAAGACAGCAATTTTAGCAGTAGCTTTTGGCAAATACCACTGTGTGTATCTTGTTATCTTGGTGGGAAGTCACAGAGCTCTTCCTTTCAGCAGGCAAACTGCATATAGATGTGGCACCTGTAGAGTGGCCAGTCTATGCGTAAACAATGCACAGTGTTTTGCTTTATAATCAAGTTGCATCATTCTGTTCATAATTTAATACCTGTTGGCTTTTGCGCCTTTAAGAGACAGGCTGGTGATCAAAGGGATAGACTCATTAAAAAGTGTCATTTGCTGTAGGAGATGGGGTGGTAGGTTCCAAAAGCGAATGTTCCAGAGTTGAGGTGCGGGTGGAAGCTTGCCAAAATTTTAAAGAATGGATTGCTCTACTTACATTGGTACTTCTCATTGGTTTGGAAAATTATCTGTTCCTAGAATATTCGAGGATCCTAAGAAGAGACTAGAAAGAGTTTCAGATGAGGACATTTTATAACTGCTTAGCTCAAACTGAGTACGGATCGATTATTTTGTCTGAATTCCTAGTTTGTCATAAAAGAAAACAAATGAAACCTTTATCCAAATGACCGTATCGCTCCCAAGCAAATCACACCAAAGCTGAGATTTTTAAGTGTGGATTATTCACTCTTAAGTACATTATCTCATTTTATTTTTAATACAAGAAATTAAAGGTTGGTAGTATTTTCAGTTTCTATGCTTATTATTACATCTAGAAAATGAAAAAGTATATGTGCTAACTGTATAAAATTTGAGTATAAATTAGTTTTAAGATTCTTAAATCTAAATAATGGATGACTGGCTGAAGTAAATTGGTTTTGACCACGCTTAGTCCTAGTTTCATTCATAAGAGCTTATATCTCTTTGAACTATTTGTCAGGTTAGCTGCAATCTCAGAAGGAAAGACTTTGCCCTTGAATGTTTGTATACATAGCGTTCTGCTAATAAAAATCACTAGGAACATCATAACATCCATCTGTAAGAGAGCTCACTGCTTTACCGTAAGCCATTTAAAAACATCACATGGCATGTCAAACATGATTTAAATGGAATCTCTTAAGCTAAGGTTGTTTAGAAAGATGTTGTTTAAGAAAGATTGTTTAGGGTTGTTTAAGAAAGATGACACAATTGTAATATGTGAAGATACAATAAAAATCCCTGCTGGCTACCAGATGGGTGGAGAAGTCGAGGGTGAAAAAACAGGAGAAGGTATTACTCTTTCAGTTGTGTGTTTTTACATAGGTTATAAACAACTTTTTTATCCTGGATATATGCTATAATTATGCTGAGAAATGACAGGGTTGGTAAGCACAGGCAACAGTCCCATTTTTAAAGCTATTACAGGAAGGTAAGCAATGCTTGTTTGTCAGTCTGCAATGAGTGAATTGTAAATCTGGGAATGTCAGCACCAAAACTCAGTCCTTTCCTCAGTAACTTCATTTCATCTAAGGGTTTCAGAAAATGAGTTTTCTTCTTTCTATTAACCTTACATTTTCTATAATAATGCCTGAGCAAAGATAATTCAATAAAAAAAAACTAAGTCATTTGGTCTTTTTTTGTATATATATATATATATATATATATATATATATCAGGAACACATAGCTCACGATGATCCCATGGGATTAAAATCTTCCTTTGGTTTGAGTTGTTAGACCTTAGCACCTTCAAACAATGATAAGATCATCAGAGGTGAAGGGACCTTCACCGCTCCGTTCTTAGAAAGAGGTCACTATTGAAATGTAATCTTTCTTTCCTGGATGTTAAAAAATATTCTGTTGTTTCTTTTTCGCCATACTTTAAGGCAACTTGAAATTGAAAATTTTGTATTGATATATTCTCAAGTGTTCTTAAACCCAGACCCCTTTAAAGTTTTAGTGAAAAGGGTTGCACAGGATACTAGTAAGAAGGGCCACACAGGAGTCACTGTTAGACGCTTGCCTGAAAACCTCAGAAGGAGGGAGGCTCTGAATGCTGAATTGATTCTGTTTCCTTAAAATAGAATCCCCTGTCTAAGTAGTATTTCCAACAAGTATATAGACTGGAAGATACTACTTATGGAAAACAAAAGAGCCCTAACATGAGGTTGTGCGTTGTGTGGTTTGATGTTTGGCACTTATTTTTGGACATAGGTTCCATAGTTTTACTTCTCTTCACCTAGGAGAAAGTAGAGCAAAGGTAACTCGGAAAGAAAATTTGGATCTACGTAGGACAATGACTGATTTCTGGCTCATCCAGACCTCTCTTTACATCTAGAATCCGAAAATCTTTTGACGTCTTATATTTTCCTCTTTGATTCGTTACTCCTTATCTTAAGCGGACTGCTCATTTCTCATTTCCAACTTAAGAGTGAAAAGGCAAGTTCCAGAACTCCGTGTGTAGAATTATCTCATTTTTGTGAAATACTATACATTTATATTTATATTTTATAAAAGAGAGGCCTGAAAAGATACACACCAACCTGTAGGCAGTGGTTACCCCTGAGGAATGGGACTGTGGAGGGCCAGGCCACAGGAGGCAGGAGACTCTCCCCTCTTACTCTATGCTATTTACATTGTGCTAATTTTTTATTAGCACAATCCAAAAATACTGAAACAAAAGGTTTTCAACTTACTCATATTACTTTTAGCTAAGAGAGGCAAGATAGTTGGATAAGAACCATAGTTTTGCATGTTCACCACTCAGAGCGTAGGTCTCTGCTTGGCTGAGCCTCGGTGCAAGGATGTCACAGACAGCTAATCAGGACCCGTAAAGTCAGGCGTTCTGGTCATCACTAACAGGCAGACTGACCAGGCTGCTCTGTATTTTAGTTTTCTTACCACTAAATAGCTTTTAATAACTCCCTACTTAGTTGTACATGAATCAAATCAAGGTTTCACATTGTTGCAAGAAATCTCTTTGAGCAATCACACTACAAATCCAAGTGATTATCAGTTTGTCTTATCCTGAGCCCAAACAGATTGAACAAGTCTGGGTGTATCTGATAATCTCACAAGAGGATTAGAAGGAGTTGATTTCTTACCTGCGTACTATAGATGGATATTTCCTATCATCTGTACATTTTTCAAAGTTTAGCTAAGGTTTATGTCTGAACAAACTTTTCCTGTGCTCAGTGTGATGAGTAGAGCACGCCTCACTGTATAAGCTGCATAGGGTACAGTTCACATAATCCAAAACTCAGAATTTATTTGTCTGCAACTATCACTTTAGTCTAGCATTGAAAAAAAAATTATGAAGGTGTGGCTGCAGAATGGTGTTATAATTTAATTATCCTTGCTAAATTTATCTAAGAGTAAAATGATAAGCTAGTGAGTATTCCCCCATGAGTAAGATAAAAATTGCATAGATTCGGTAGTCCAGCCTCATAACCACTCCTGCTGACCCGATGTTTCGTGGAGTCTTGAATGGACGGGACAAGTCCCTTGGCAGCTCAAGATCAGAACGCCTGGCTGCTTCTCCTTCTGTCTTTGCTCAGACGTCTGGGCTTCGTGTGTGGGTTCACTGTTCTCTCCTCCTTTTCTGGACCTCCTTTATCTCACCCTCTGCGTTCTTTACTCTGAAGTGTCCTGGTTCATAGAATACACCTTTCAGAAAAAAAGAGGGAGAGTGAATATTACATGGTTAATAAAAAACACCTAAGATCAGGCCACAGTTTCTGTTATCACATAAGAGCCATTTAAATGTTTTCAGTTCTTAGGCAAAATACCATTGCAGTTGTTTGAGTTGACCTCCATCACCTTCTTGTTTTATGAATCAGTAAAGCCTGAATGCAAGGCTTATTTAGTTTCCCGTTTTCTGTATGGTAATTCTGACTCTTTAAACCAAGGACTTTCAAAGGGCAAAAAGATGAAAATTATGTAAATGATTCATTTCTTGTATTCAGAAAGATTTCTTATTAAGTGCAGCACTGAATTACAAAAATTATTTTGAAAAATATTCAGGCATGCTTAGGACTAATTTTTTTCCCCTTTATCCATTGGATGTATATATGTGTCTGTGTGGTTCTCCCTCCATCCTGTTACCTATCCAGGTCTTGTTTTAACCGTGTAGTAGGTTTGGTTCAGGTGAGAGGCCCCCTGACTGGGCCTGCGCTAGAACTTTCTCTGGCTGGAGGGCAGAGGAACTTAGAGGTTCTTTATGACCTCTGGCAAACCAGCCTCCAAACTGTTGCAGACTGCGCAGGGAGCTTCTTCACTGTCACAGGACGTTCTGGGACACATAACAGCTGCCCAGATTCCTTCCTCAAACTGTATAAGCTTAGGATTCCATTGGAGGGAAGAGAATTCGAAACCTATTTAGAGTTGGGTTCAGACAACCTAAGGAGGTGGGCCTGACGGAAGCCAGGACTGAGAGAGGCAGTGGGGAGCCCCTGGGAGATGATTGCTGTGACTGAGGAGGACACCTGGCAGCCAAGGCTGAGTGCAGAGTGGAGCCTGGCATCAGTGGGACTGCGATGCTCCCGGTTGTTTACATGGCCACTCCCCACTGCGAGCCTCCCTCACCCTCCTGCCTCCACGCACGTCCTGGAAACAAAGAGCCCAAGCACCTCCACTGTGGTCTCCTTCTCCAAGAGCTCAAAATGAGAAGAGGAAGACCCCGGGGGTTCCCAGGCAGACGCACAGAGCAGCCCAGCCGAGGTGTAAGCACCCAGTCCAGCCAAGCAGATGCTCGTGGTCAGGGGAGGGGTTGATGATCTGGGAAGGAACAGCAGCCTTGGACTTAAAATCAGATTCTTGTCCACATGGGCTAAACTTTTTCCCTTAGAAGGTGCCATTTGGCTCTGTAATTTAACAGAAAAAGTTTTGATGACAAATGGAGAAAGAGGAGACCACAGCCAGGCTGGGGAGACTGAGTGTGATAAGACTATAGATGCCTTTCTGATCATTTCTCTCCCAATGATGAAATCTATGAAGTGTGGAGATCTGAGCCATTATCTTGATGAGTATCAAGAGTAACGATCTGGTATATGTTTTCCTGCAAAATGAAAATTACTTCATTTATTTCTCATTATAAAAATAATATTCATTTAAGAGAAATCATATATATGATTTATTTATATATAAATATATAAATTTGTTCATGCTTACAAATATAAAAATATTCATAAGCATAATACATAAATATATATTGTATTTATAAATGTTTACCAATAAATATATTAAATATATAAAATTTAAATAAATTTATATATAAATATATATATTTTTGGAATTTTTAGAAAACAGCTATACATATTAATGAATTGGAAAACAGAAGGAGCTGTATTTTGTAGCTCTTTGCCACCTGGAAATTGAAATAATAGCAGAGCCACCCAGAATCAGCATCAAAGCACATTCAAAACTTGGCACATGCCAAACTAGACTATTTCTAAACTGCGAGAGGCTAATATGGCTTTGTCATGTGTGGTCCCTTCCATATTTCCTGAGCATCTCTAGGAAGTAAGAGCTATTTGTAGCACTTTTTTTCATAAATAACAAGAGTTTTTCTTTTCCAAAGCTCCAAAGGTTCATTCTTGAAGATGAGCTGCATCCACGCCAGTGGTGCCCCGTGTGTCCTTGAGAAGAGTCTTGGGTGCAGTTAATCTGTGTTAGACTGTGAAGGAGTTGACTTCTTATCACTTCCCTGACATGCCTCCTACCTGGGTGTTGTTGTCTACTCCTCCGCAAAGGAAAATGGAAAGTTTTGAGAGATTAGTGTAATTAACTAATACACTGGGTGGATGACAGGAGCCAGACACTGTGCTGGGTACTGGGGAGCCAGTGAAGGATGGAAACCATCGCAAGAATGCCAACAACAGTGACTGCAAAATGGAACAAATGCCCCAGTGGTAGACTGTGGTGACAGGTCTGCGGCCCCTACATAGGTTAAGGGATTCGGGGGACGCCCTGGAGAGAAAGGGGCTTTAGACTGAGATAAAGCATAAGTAGGGGCTGACTAAGCCAATACCGGTGACAGATTGTTCCAGGCAAAGGGAGCAGCCATGCTAACCTGCAGGTGAGACTGAAACTGATGTGCCCCGGCCACTCCAGGGTTCCCTGGACTGAAAACTAGGAATGTGACGAGAACATTCTTAGGGCCCCGTGAATTAATTCTGGCTTAACTGCTCTCCTTTATCCTATCCAAAATCCTGGGTAATAAAATTTACACTATATTTTAACTGGCGATGACTTTAGATTTTAGTTATTGACTAATTTGCATTAAGGGGCGTTAGGCATGATTTTTCATCGTTTTACTCAATAAACCAAAGGAAGTGGAACTAGTAAAAGAGACCAAAGAGAAGGATGTGAGGAAGGTAGGGGAGGAGGGAGGGTTTTACAGAATCCAAATGAGAGGGGATTTCAGGGAGAACAGACTGACCACCATTGTCTCATGGCATCACAGGGAGCGCAAGGTGAGATAAAGGTGATGGACCTGGCGTTGCTCTAAGGAAGCTGGTTATAGTGGGGGTTCCTTTGCTGTTTCATCTGATAAGGGTCAAGATGTGCGGTCAGACTATCTAACTGCTTGGCTTCCAAGTGGGTTCCATAGGCTCTGGCTCCTTTGTTTCCTCATCTGTAAAAAGACCTAAGCACTGTACCTACCTCGAAAGGTGCAGCAATGAAAAGTGAGTCAGTATATTCATCGCACTTTGAATAGTACCCGGTACATATAAGTGCTCAATAAAAGGCTTCGAGGCAGATCCGTTTTCTGTAATACTCGGGACTTGCTTTATACTGGGTTTACATCCCTCACACCGTTCTCTTTCCAAAGTACAGATAGGGTTATGTTATTCTGCTTTTTTAAACCGTTCAGTTGCTCCCCATCACCTGCAAAATGAAAAATGGACTCTGTAGTGTGGCCTGGACTGACTTTCGTGATTTGCTCCAGCCCACCTATCCGTCCTGTCCCCCACAGTCATCTTTCCCTCTGCCTCCTGCTGAACCAGCATTTTCAAAAGCAAGTGTCTCTGATTCTGGTTGTTCCTCACTGTTTGGCCTGAATACCACACCCCTGCACCTGCTGTAAGATGGAAAGCCTTCCAGGCCAGGGCAGACCCCTCACTTCCACCCGTGTCCCTGGGCCCTCCCCGCTCCTTGTGGCAGATGACACAGAGCCGTGTTTTCTTCAGCCTTCCTCTCCCAGAGTGGGGCACACAGGATGAGCCCAGCAAGTATTCATGACATGAGTGAATAAAGCTGAGAGATGCTAGGGTTTTCATTTTACAAATGGCCAAAGAGAGACATGAAGTCAGTTGCCCAGGGACATAAACTGAGCCGGAGTCGAGGACCTTGAACCTGGGTCTTGACTGCCAGCACCCCTCCTGAGACCCCTTGTGGCCACATCTGAGTCTTTTGTTTCAGCGATGTGGGTAATAACATAAAGCTGTTAGATTTTTTTAATTCTTGGGTAGATATAAAAAATGCTGTTTCCAAAGCCATTGTGTTTGATATGGTCCTTTTTGCTTTATATGTGTGTCCTTTTTAAGGAATGTGTTAAGTGTAGTCACTTCTGAAAAGTGGAACTGTGGGTATATTTTATTTTCATCTCTGCTTGTCCATATCTTCCAGCTTGTCTACACTTAACATATATTTGTTTTATAATTGAGTTGGGGAAAGGTGGGGCTAAAGGTCTATTTAATATACTATAAATTAATTTAAATTAATATGCTACATGTGATTAACAAGTTGTTGTGAGTCACAGGAAGTCTTCTGCTCTTTTATATTTCCTCACTTCATGTAACAGTTTGATGGTTTATGTAGCTGAAAGGCCTGTGTCTGGGTCTCTTCCTGCTTGATCATAGCAGGTGAACTTCTCTACAGATCAGTAAGGTTGGAAATAACTTTATCAATCATCTGTGTCCTTAAATAGTAGGTGATAAATTGTCATTTATGTGGAAAGGGCTAGTAATCTCTTAGAAAGATGGGCATGTCGTTATACATTTGCATTTCACCCGGACTCAGTCCAGCCAGGATTGCACTGAGGGCACCTAAAGTGTCATCACACAACTTGATTTTCTTCTCTGCTGTGGTTCACTGTCCTCACCCTGCATTCGTTTTGCAATCGGGGTCATTAGCCCAGCTCAGTGAGAATCAGTTTCTCATAGTTGATTGTCTGAATCACTGCCAGCTCAGTCACATTTTCTACATCATTTACCAGAAAGTATAGTTTTTTAAGAAAGTCAGAACAATTAGGCAGGTCACCTCCAGCCTTGATGAGCCCTCAGGATATGCTTCAGAGCAGTCACCCACTCCTGGAGCTCAGATTCTCCTGCAGGTTGATCGACAGTGTTGCTGACCTGCAGACCAAAGGATTCCCCATCCCGGTTCACCACTTTCTAAGTGAGCCTCTATTGGCATGAAAGAGTTCGTTCTCTTCTGAAAGGAGAACGCTTTATCTTTAGAGAGCAGCCTCTATTGTTTCTTTTTAGCAGAATAATTACGTCTTTAATTTCTGTGGCGATAGTGAGGGAAGCCAGTTCTGTGGTAAGTTTCTGTGGCTTCGGAGTAGATTTGAGGAGAAGGTTCTGTGACTTTTAATTAGGATTTCTACCCTCCAAATGTACATGGTTCGGTAAATTATAATAGCTATTCTACTCCTTTCATTTATGGAGATTGAGATTGCTTTTTTATACTGAAGCACAAGAAAGAAGGCTTGATTTAAATAAGTCCAAGTCCCACTGACATGTTTTTATGCCATCAACATTTTAAAAAATAAATTGAGTTAGAAAATTATGTTTGGCCATATGATGCAAATTCCTCTAATGCATCTGACCTCTGTTTAATCATTTATGAGTTATCACTGCAAGATGTTTATATAGATTAGATACCGCAGAGATCTAAGGAACCATATTTATTTGATCCTAATTAATATTTGGCATTGAATAGTCTCACCGCCATCCAGTTTTCTAATGTTAAGCAATTAAGCGGCAAACAGCTGTTGGTCAGATAAGTATTAAACTCTGCCAAACAGATAGATGCAAGTTTTTCACCATATTTGGACTGTATTACAGCAGATTACAAAACGTGTTGAAATTCACATATCTTAGGAGGATTGTATGCTCCAAGTTATCACTGAAAAGTTATTTATTATCTATTTAATAGTATTAAGAGTCATGCTAAATTACAATAGACAATTGTTTAGTGTATGTTTTTTCAGAGTATGTGAAATTATATCAACTAAAAATAACTTTTTGTGACTATATGGAAGTACTTCATATTTAAATAACATTAAAAAATTATAAAATACTGGATTAGTAGTGAATTCCATTTTCCTAGTTGGATGGGTCCTAACCTTTTACATTTTGCTCCTTTTTCAAAAATGAAATTGCCAAAGGGGCAATTACAATGGTACAGCTTAACATGAGCATTAAATATTGATAGCTTATGGTCTAAATAAACTGGTGGCTCCCAAACTTTAGTGTGCATCAGAGTTACCTAAATATTACTAAGTAAATCTCACTAAAACAGGATTGCTGGGCCTGACTTCAAGAATTTCTGATTCAGTAAATCTTGAGAGGGAGGCTGTAAATGTAACACCTAGCACTTCTCCCTGGTCCTGCTGCTTTCGCTCTGGGGAACCTCATCTTGCAGTTTCCAGAATCTAGATCAGTCTCTGCTTGTATTGTCTTAATTTGGGGAACGAATGAATGTCGGAGTAAAAAAGAGAAACATATATGTGCCTGTTTATACACACGAAAGTGCTTTAGCTCTCTGGATGTGGTACATTGACATGAAAGAATATTATTATTGCTTCTGCATAATACATAATAACATTGTAAATTTTATTTTCAAAAGCTGCTACCTGGGTCAGTAAAAAGAGAAGTTAAGCTTTTGAACAGTTGTTCACACAATCTTTGTTCATCTAGACAGGGACATCTTTCCCCACAGAGAAGTGCCTGGTCTGGGTGGGTACAGTGGGAATCCCTCACTAGTGAGTCTGACTGTAAGCTACCTTTATCTTGTATTACTCTAGACACGTTTATTTCTAGCAATTTCCAAGGAAAGTTCTTTTTCGTAACCTTTTAAAAATCATTTTTTATTGACCTGATTCTAAAAGATCCTGGGTTCTGATGATATCAAAATATTATAGTTTCTAGATTCTTTTCCTGTTCTTTTTTCTTTTCAGTTTCCAGATTCCAGTCTTGTAGTCCTCCTAAAGTATGCTGTTAATAAAAATGTCCTCCTAAATTTTGGGGGCTGTGGGGTAATGTAATTTAGTGCTACCTTCATAATTTTAAAAGTGGAATTGAAATATTTGGGGTTTTTTTAGTAAAATTTGTTATTCCTGTTTTCAGTAGCTGTTTGGAGTTAAGTAACTCATGTAATTGTCACTTTTCAAGTCTCTAATGTCAACTCCACAGTAAGTTATTTTACTGCTACATACACAAATTGTATTTTCCATCAGTGGGCTGCAGTTTTCTTGGAATTTCATCTCTCACCCTAGGGAATATTTCTGAAAATTTTAATAGTTGTCTATAGAAATTGAGAAAAAAAAAAGCTTCTCTCAGATCTTATTATTCTAACAGAAAACTTGTTTAAAAATCTTACAGTGGATGAGAGAGCCTAAACTTGTTGAATAATCACTTCATTCACTTATTCATTCATTCAGCTCATTTTAATTGAGTCCTATTATCTGTCAGCAGAACACAGACATCTGTAGGTAAAGGAAATGACTCAGAGTGACCTGTTAAATTCTGCTGCATAAGGGTGCCATCCCATTCATGAATATTGAATACAGTCATTTTAATCTGTTATCCTCTGGAGATTTTCCAAAATTATAGGGACTAAACTGACAAGGAAATAAACAACTACCAAGTTTGTAAGTCCAAGCCATTGTCTTATTTTAAGTAAATATTATTTTCAGATAAATTTTTAACATTGAAAGTTTTGAAAACGAAATTTTTTAATTTCAGTTTTGCCTGTTGGCTTGGGAGGATTCATAATATACCTCCAGGTTATATGAAAAGTCCCAAGTAAGCCATGCCTAGTAATGACTTGGTCAGTGTTAGGAACGCCTGAAAAACTGCTGATCACACCTACTTCTAATTAATACCTACAAACAACCATAGCTACTCCTTTGCATTCTGGACCTCCCTTCATCCACACCCTGGTGACAGTGTGTCAAGCATAGTAACATCTCAGTCCATGTCCAGTGCAGGCAGAAGAAATCCTCTGTCCCTTATCAACCATCGGATATCCCTCCTAGGGTGAGGACAACTTCTCCAGAATCCTGAGAAAAATGTTAGATTTAGTGACTGGGTCACTTTCTCAAAAGTTTGGAAGAAGCCGTATGTCATTTTGGTCAAATTCTTATCATTAAGCATAGTGAAGTACCTTCAGAATAGAATTCAGGAGGGACCATTCCCTGATTGTGACATCTCCTTCATTCATTAAAAGTTTTGTATCCCACCCACCATGCATGATAAAAGAATAGTTTTATTTTCATCAGAGAACGTTGAACATTTTGCTTGTTATGTCACACTTCAACAGCTTTCTAGAAGCCATAAGTCAAAGAAGTTATTACTGCATTATAGTTTCTCTAGTTTGTCACTCTGTTTTAATATGATGTGATTTCTATAGTGAGATTAAAATAAAGGTATACAAAGATGCTAAGTGAAACTTTGGTTGTAATAAGGAAAATTGGAAATCAACCTTATAGCCTGTAGTGAATAACTACGTGTGTGTGTGTGTGTGTGTGTGTGTGTGTGTAAAAGGAGGCAATAGTATAACCATGCTGTGGAATACCATGCAGCCACTTCTGTAATTGTGGCAGAGTTAGATATACTTACGTTGAGTGATCTCCAAGACCCTGTATAGAGACAACAAGCAAATCAAATCAAAGTATGTAACATGATTCTTGTTTAGGTAGGAAAACAAGAAGAAACAAGATTACAGATATATGCACATACATACAAATGTAAATGAAGAGACAAAGGACTGGGGCTCTTCTTCTCTTTTTCCTCCTCCCTTCATTTCCCTTTCAGTTCATTCTTTCCTAAGTATTTCAGTCTTCAAGCCATTAGGTAAGGCCAAGCGAAATAAATCCATGTGCCAATGGAATGGTCATCCAAAAGGGGGACTTTCCAGGGCAAAGTGTATTAGCTCAAGGTGATGGCCTCACACAGGGAATCAGAGACCTATTGATACAAAGAGAACATTAGGTAGAAACATTGGATTCAACCAATCATGGACTGAAAATACTCAGAAAAAAATTTTCCAGAAAGTTCCAAAGTACAAAACTTGAATTTGGCAACTATTTGCATAGCATTTACATTACATATACAACTATTCACATGTCATTTATATTATATTAGGTGTCATAAGTAATCTAAATATGATTTAAAATGTATGGGAGGATGTGTGTAGGTTATGTGCAAATATTACACCATTTTGCATAAGGAACTTGAGCGTCCATCAATTTCAGTATCCAAAGTGATCCTGGAATCAATCCCCCAGGGATACCAGGGGATAACTGTATACACCCACTAGTTAACAGGACTTACCTTATGAAAGAGGAATAGAAAATAACAAGGTCCTACTGTGTAGCACAGGGAAGTATGTTAAATACTTTGTAATAGCCTATAATGAAAAAGAATATGAAAAGGAATATATATATATACATATATGTATAGATGAATCACTATGCTATACACCAGAAATTAACACAACATTGTAAATCAACTATACTTCAATAGAAAAATAAAAGAGAAATAGAAGGTGAGGAAGGCTAAAAGGAAATCTTTTACTATTTTACTGTGTAGTTGTATATGTTGCTACTCACATTGAAAATACATACAAATTTTAATTGTTTAACAGAAAAAAAAGGGAACAATAATATCACAGAACCCACAAACATCTACCTAGCAGAGCAGAAATTCAGTTACACTAGTTTCAACTATTGAATTACCTCTAGTTTTAATTGGAAAACAAAGATAATTCAGTCAGTAATGCTACATTTTAATGATTTTTGTATAGAAATGATTTAGATTAGAAAATAATAAAGGGGTCTCAGAAATACATCGTTTCACATGCGCTTCCCTTTATTTAAAGTCTGCTGGGAATTCTAACTGAAATAAATGAAAGCAAGATGTTGCAGTGAGAATTTGTTTTGTAACTCTTTAAGATTCTGTTCCTTAGTCTCTATTAGAATTTTGTTTGTGAGGCCAAATCCAGACTAAATTAAATAGATCTGCCATGGTAACATTATCATTCTGGGTTCTAAATAAGCGTTTCCTTTTAACACGCATATTGAAATTTCCTAATGTGACAAACTGGGGCACATGAAATGGAGTTTCATGCTCCATTGAACCGAATTCTCTGCAGTTGCTTAGAAATGTTGGGAGAGTTTTAGCGGATTTATTCATTTCAGTGGCTGTATTTCCCCTTACATTTGTGAAATACATTTTGCTCTGCATTTTAGTTATTCTAAAAATATGATCTGCCTGCTTCAGAGAGCACTCTTGAGAACTAAGAGACATGATGAATGCTAATAAATACAATAACAAGAATAATTGTAGGTGATACGCATCAATTTATTATTCAGTATTAGTCTCTGTAAGTGTAACAGTTGACAGAGCAGGTAAGGTACCTGCTCTGATTAAGCTTCCATTCTATTAGGGAAAGAAAAACAAACAACTAAACAAGATAATGGCAACATGTGAGAATTATTGTCAAAAGGATAAACACAGTGATGTAAAAGACAGTAGCTTAGCAGCAGTGGGGGGGTCGCCTCTCCAAGAAGGGGACAGTTCAGCTGAAATATGAAGGAAATAGTCATTGAAGGGGGGTCAGTGTTTCAAGCAACTGCATGGTGAGTGCAAAGGCACTGAGGCAAAAAAAGTGATGTGATCGAGAAAGAGAAAGTGAAGTGTGGTAAAATGGAGAGAGTACATAGCCCGTTATTTTGTGTCAACCACCGGGCTGATGACTTTCCCTGTACTAGCTCATCGAAGCCTCCTAGTACTTTATTCTACAAGGCTCAGCCTATTATGATCCATACATTTAAATGGTAATCCTGAGGACCAGAGGGGTGAAGAGACCTACCTATAACATTAATCATCTGATTAGTGGGGAGGGGGACACAATTTTCACCCAGAAAGTCTGACTTCAGAACCCATTCTTTCAACATTATGCCACGCTCTTTCCCAAAGGAAGCACCATACAAATGTAAACTGCTGTTGTTATTATTATTATGCTAAAGATTCAGTTATCTTTTATAGCTTAGAAAACTCATCGAATATCTCCATATTTCATTGCCCTCCTCTCGATGCCAAGCTTTACAAAGAATATAGACAAATTGGAGAGTATTTGGAAGAAGGCCCCCTAGTTGGTAAAGTGTCTTGATATATGTGAAGCAGGTGCGAATCTATCATGAAAACGTTAAGGCTCAGGGGATGACAGTGTCAGTATTCATGTTTTTACAGGGTCATTATGTAGAAAAATAACTGAACATTTTATATGGCCCCAGGTAGCTACCATTTGGAGAGAAGTTACTTTTGGAGAGGAACTTACTTAGAGGAAATGACTTTCTAACATTGAAAAAAATCCAAAATTGGAATAAGCTATGCTGGGGGAGATAAAGATACCCTAACATCAGAAATGTTTAAGCTTAGGCAGAAAAACCTATTATTAAGAGTGTTGTATAGAGAATTCAAGAAATGATGGGATGGACTAGGGTGGATTTTCCCATCCCTGAGATTCTATGATGGACAAGTTATAACCAGAAGCCAGGAGAGTCAGACTTGACAGAGCATGGCATAGAACCCTGATGCCAGATATAGGTGAAGAGAAAAAAAAGAAAAAACCCAGACGAGGGTTGCAGTCAAATATCAAAACCCCATTGCCTTCTCTAGTTTCAAAGGAACTGGGGCTCTGAGTCAGGCTAGAAAGTAGGAGTAATCCTGTCTTAGTGACATATACTCAGCCTTCTACACTCAACATCATCTCCTTTTCAAAACTAAGCCTGTCACCCGAGGAAATTGATCATGTAAACATGTCTTTATTAAATTACTTCTCATTGCATTGATTTGTTTATCCATATGTCTTTTCCTTCTAGACCCGAGACTACCAAAGAAAAAGTTTATATTTGTGTTTTCAGATCTAGAAGTTTTTTTTTTTAACCAAAAAAAAAAAAAAAAAACAAACGAACTGAGACAATCAGTAGCAGATTCCTACTGGTCCAGAGAATAGGATCAGGAAGTCAAAGCTGAATTTAGAAACATAACCTGTTTGCGGCCAGCTTTCACTTTCCAAGTACCCAACAAGGTCATAGACATGTGCTCTTTGAACATAAAATCAGAAGACTCATTCATAAAATATATTTTTGACTTAGAAGGTTATAAAATCCAAGTGATTCACGCAAGACATGATGAGTGATTATGGAATTAGATCTTAGATCTGGAATATTTTCTCCATTTGGTGTTCTAGAGACCTACCAAATAGAATCACAGTGAATTTGCTGACAATAAATATTTTGTGCTAAGCCAGTTTGTCATCTGTTATAGAGATATAGTCTAGGGTCAGCTTCTTTAAACTCCCAACATTTTAGATAGATTTCTTTCTTTTTTAAGGCCATAAGGAGGTTTACTTTTTTTAACATTTTTTTATTGAGTAATAGTCATTTTACAATGCTGTGTCAAATTCCAGTGTACAGCACAATTTTTCAGTTATACATGAACATACATATATTCATTGCCACACATTTTTTTTTTTTTTGCTGTGAGCTACCACAAGATCTTGTATATATTTCCCTGTGCTATACAGTATAATCTTGTTTATCTAGTCTACATTTCTTAAACAAAGGACACCAGTGGCTTCTTGGAGTTGAGGTGATTATCACCTCAGCTGTATACCAATGAAGAAAAAAAAGCACTTTGTTTGCAATACTTTTTGTACGATTAACATGACTTTTTAAAGTTTCTTTTGGGACAGGGACAAAGAGTGACTTATTTAATGCATTTTCCTAATTTAATCATCTGGAACGCCGTATAGAAATAGTGTTTCTTATTTGCTAATGGTCTCTGTGAAGGCATGGATATCACATTAACTGAACCAGAGCAAACAGAGGGATTTGCTCTTCTGCACATGTGTTGTTGACTTTTACCTTCTTCTTAATTTTGGCCATTCTTCAGTATTAATTAGTTGGAAATGTCCAAAACAGATGTCAGCTGGAGCCTCCCAGCTTTTCAAAGATCTAGTTTGTGTTGACTCACAAGCTCATCTTTCCTCTTCACCCCCTCAAGTTCTGCTGCCTGTGGGAGCCCTAAGCCCCCCTTAGAATTTCGGTCACTTCTAAAAGGGCTCCCCTTCTCCTCCTGCTTCACTTCCTTTGCCCCAGCTTCCTGTTGCACCGTCTTTGTTTAGTCGTGCAAGGGCAGGGAACTTGCCAATCCAAAAAGAGAATCTATTTATATCTATAGTTACTAAAGAGTGTGACAGAATCTTCCACTGAGCTGGACTCAAGGTAGACACAAATTAAGATACATTTGAATCCATGCAAGTGTAGCTTTATTTTGCATGAACGATAAAGCCTTGAAGAATCAATTTATTAAAAATCAAATATAATTGACTTACATGACAATTTTAATCTTTTTCTCTTTATTTGAGATTGATAGTCCCTTGACAGTGACTCATAACATCTTAGTTTAAAGCCTTCAGCCTTTTTATGTATATACTTAAAGAGAAGGGGCCCTTGCTAGTTTCGTGGACTGTTGCAATAAATCTCTTTGCAATGTAAATTGATTACCAGCTCGTTTTATCTGATTAATGGATTGTCATTTACTGGAATTACTTACATTCAAAAACTCTTATATGTAAACATCATCACTAAGAAATATATTAGGGAAAAAAAATGAATGTGCCAGTGTCCAAACTTGTCTATTTACAGGAATTTCCTGACTTGAAACTAATTAAAAAATAAGTGGAAATTCAGAAAACAAAAAGGCTAGAGACACAGCTGTAGACTTTGTGGTTCTCACAAGCTGTTTATTGCCACATTAAAACAATTCATTATAATTCATGAATCAACTTTAAGAGTTTTTAAACCAAGCATTAAATTTGCTAACTTTAGAAAGAAGTTTGGTTTAATTATCCCTTGGATACTTTTTATTTTTCTCGTTTCAGGCTTTTAATCTGGGTAGTAATTTTTCATCATCTATTTCTTTTCTATTTCACAGGTTCTGTTAGCTCTCATTGGACCATTTATTTCAAACTGCTCGTGAAGAAATAAATTTTATCATTTCCCTTGAGTAATATCTATATGAGTGTCTGTCTATAGAATATTTCTCTGGTTTGGAAGGACCATGATATAATAGCATGTCTGAGAAAAGGCAGATTTATGCAAAGGACAACTAGGCCTTCAATTCTTCGGCCTTTTTTTTTTTTTTTTTCAATTCTAGTCCTTTCTATTATTAGTTTAAGGAACATTATCTTCTGGTTTTATTCTGTTATAAAGAGCAATCAAAATGATCACTGAAGTCACATAATAATATTTTTCAACAATATACATGTTTAAGGAATCTGCTGCCATTAAATTATTCTCTAGATTGATGAGAGCAGTGTTTTATTGAGAATAAGGTGAAGCCTAAATTTTCTCATGTATGGAATCATCAGGCTAAAATTTTTATGTCATTTTATGTGAACTCATGTATATGATTGTGGCTGCCTCAGAGATAAAAGGAGCCCTTCTGTGTTAGGTAGGGATCATTTATATCTGTTCTCCATGGAAATTTAAGGAGCCTGTAAGGTAAAGTGTACAGTGGAAATCTCAATGAAGGTGATGTTTGTCATTGATTTCAAACATTCCCATAGATCCTATCAGTTAAGTGTTCAAGGGGGTGTTCTTTGTATTAAAGTAAGACTGAGGATCACTCTAAATTTTAAATAGCTGTGCCAGTTGCTTTTTCAGGATAAAAAGGTGACAGTTCATTAAAATCCTGATGAGTCTTTATAAAAGCAATAGAAGTCATGGATATTAGCTGACATGGTTGAAATAAAGATATTTTCACAGATATTCAGGAAAAGTGTAGGTAGCCCTTCTCTATAAGGTCATATAATTAATATTCTTCCATGTTTACTAAATAATTAGCCTTTGTTTTTAAACCATAGGAATTAAAAAAAAAAAAAAAAAAACCCTAAAACCAGCCACCATGCTCTGCAAAGGCCTGTAGCCAGCGGTGCCACTCTGACCATACCCACGGCCGGGCTCTGACCCTCAGAGTTCAGTGAGGACACTCTCATGCTGCTCCCCGGGATTGTCAGGTCTGCAGTGTAGACCATAGAAGACTGTGGATCTCCCTCCCTGGAAACTGACGCACGGTTGCACAGGGGCCACGGAGGATGACATGGGAGAGAATGGCTTGGCAAGCAGTCCCCTGGGGGAATTGCCTCTTGACTAGTGGCACTGCCCTCCTCAATCTCCCAAACCAGAGAGATTAAAGTCAACATTCCCTACCCCCTCTTCCTAATTCCTACTGGGAATCAACTCCCTGGCCCCGAGGTTTTGTTTTGTTTTGTTTGTTTCCTTTTTCTCAAATCTGTCCCTCCTTCTTTCTCCCTGCTTCACTCTCCCCTGGTTTGGATCCTTACTATGCTTCATGTAAACTATTGCTAAAACTTTAACTGATCTGCCATCAGCGGTGTCCTCGTCAACTCTGTAACCATAGTTACCTCCATGAAACTTAAACATAGCTATGCCACCTGTAACTGGAACCCCTTAGACAGCCTACCAGAAAAGTCCAAACCCTTTGTCCTGGCATGCACGGCCTCAACATCTGCTCACCTCTGTGCAGTCCTCTCTTCTCCCTGCCTCGCATTTGATGCATCAGCACATAGACCTTCTGGAGGTTTTTCTCAGATAACCCTTCTTTCTCTCATCTGTGGTCATGCCGTTCTTTTCCTGGGTGCCTTTAGCCCTGGCTTCCTTCCCCACCTTTCCTTTGATAATACTTGCGCATCATTTGAGACTTATTTCAGGCATCTTGTCATTCAGGAAGCCTTTGTCTCTTGTCCCTTCTGGATTAGATACAGCTCTTCTGTGTCTCTTCAATATTCTGTGCATGTCTCTGCTACTACCCTTTGTAGGCTGTATTATAATTACCATTTGCTGTCTTGGGTCCTCACTCAAACATGATTTATTTGATGATAGATACTGTTTTATTTGTCTCTATATCTTTTGTACCAGACTTTTATTGTCTCACACTAGGCACTCCATGAATATTTGATGAATGAGTGAATAAATGAACTAAAAGCTGTATTTACTGGAATTAGGTTTAGATGGGATCTAGAGATAATATAAAATGTAGAATTCTTAGCCGGAGCAGTGGATTTGTGGTCTTCACCTACAGCTCCTTTCTTAGCCCTTGCATGTGACTAGTAGCATGCATCTAGGTGATCTGATTTTAGAGAGTATTTTGTGATAAGTGTATACAGAAAGGAGGAACTGATGGTTCTATAGAGGAATTCACCCAGAGTCTTTGGTCTTATAGGCAGCATGTTCTTTAACCAAAACAGTTAAACAACAATGTAGGAAAATTTTCAGAAGTCCTGTTACAAATACAAAGATAACAGGTAATATCGGTGTCTCAGGCTTCAACTCTGAATCCCTGGTCCTCCCAGCAGAGGTGGGAAGCAGAGCCTCAGGCATGCCCTGTACTGATAATGAGTACGTGGACAGCACGCACTGGGTATGGACATATGGTGGTGTCACTGTCACCACCACTGTCACCGTTCTCTGCTGTGCTGTTCCTCCCTTGCTCGAAGACCTTGGCTCTTCAGTTATTGGGGAAGAGGAAACGTAGATGACCACAGGGGAAGTTACAGTGAGTGAACTAAGGCAATATTCAGAGCTATTCTGCAAGAAGTATTTTATTCCTCAAACCAAGGAGTAATTCCCAGGGATGTTTTTTAGTTCTGGATTTGCTCTCTTGCTAGTAGTAGGCAGTCTGCAGCAACCACGAAATCTTACTCTGTATCTCCCTCATCCTTCCACAGATGGTTGGCCTGCCTTTTACTGAGGTCAGTTAGTTAAGAACAAGCGCCACACTCAAGTCCTGCAATCAATCAGCAGGCACTGCCTTCAGCCTCAGTCTTGAATATTAAACACAGTGGACTCATTTGAAGTAATTGAGGCAAATATAAGGTCATAACATTAATCACAGTGTTACCTAAAGCCTGAGGCCTTTTCTTTCTTTTAAAAGTGGTGGCTTGTCAGGGGGTGATGTTAAAGGAATAAGAACTCTTCATGGTTTCTGGGGATTGTTAAATTTCAGCGGTGATTTTCCTGATTTTGATTAGTTAGAGATTTGCTACTAAGGTATAGCGGTAGAAATACTGCAGTATTGGGCGTTACACATCACACATCATTTTATAACAAGACAAAGGATGACAAGGACACTGTGGTTGTAACTATTTAATAGCTTTTTTTAAAAAATTACCTTTCTCGCCCTATACCAGATTTGAGATTGGGGTTGGAAGGGAGCATCCACACTCTTTAGCCAGGACCTCTAGGTTCCTGACCTTTTATAATTCCATCTCACCTGACCTCCTCATCTCCACTGTCAGATCGCAACTCCCTACCCTCTCTGTGTGTCTGCCAGGACTAATGAACTTGCAAAAACAAAAAACAAAAACAAAAATAGACACAGACACCCTTTTGAGTGGTGCCTCTGCAGGTTCATGGTCTCCCACATCCGTGGAGCGCCCGGGGCTTTCCTTCAGTCTGCAGTGTCACTATTGCATGTCCCACTCTTTTCTTACTTGTGTCTCCCCCGCAGCTAGTGCTTCTGCTGCCAGCTTTCCTGAGAAAATAGGGAAAGGGGTTAAGACAATTCATATTGTCTGCCAGCCCATTTACACGTATTACCCCATTTAATTTGCACAGTCTGAGACAGCGAGATTCTTGTTCCTGGGACGGAGAAGGTAACTGAGGCTCAGGTGAGAGGTGCCTGGAAATGGTGGCGCTGGGATTGAACCCAAGTCAGCTCTACTCCCAGACCTCTTTTCCTTCCATGTGATGTGATTCTGCTCTGTACCTGAAGCTGTGGTGTGAACTGTCAGATTTCTCACTCCCTCATCTCTAAATGGTTAGATATAAATCCATATTTCCTTGATTTCTTTAAATGCTTCTTTTCCTCTCTTAGGCTAATAATCGTCCACCCATGGTCTGTCTTCTCCCCGTGGGGGGACCTTGATCGTGGACCTCCCATTATTTAAACTCCTTCCTGTAATAACTCTCCCCTCTCCATACGTATGCATGTTTACATCTCTGCCTGACTTAAAAATAGCGTTTCTCATCCTTCATCAGTCTTTGTGTGCTACACCATCACTCTTCCTTTCTTAACAAACTTTAAAAAAGCACTTTTTTAACCCTGCTTGGTTGCCTCCAGTTCACTCTTCTGCCCACTGTGGTCTGAATTCCAGGTTCTACCATTTCTTTGAAATAGTTTTATTCTAGGAATACAGGATTTGAAGTTAGAAATAACCAAATCCCGTGCTTACTCTTCACTCATGACCCTGCGGGCTCTCTGCTGTGTAGGATATTTGCTTTGGGGTGACCTCTCATTGCTGGAACCATCCTTCTGTGACTTTCAGGGTACCATTTTCTCCTAGTTTACAGTTCTCTTCCAGGCCATTTATTCTTAGTTTCTTTGGGGGCTCCCTCCTCCCCTTATGCTCCCTAAATGTTCATACGCTTCAGTGTCTCGTCATTGGCCCTCTCTCTTCTCATTTATTGACTTTAACTGAAATATTTCATCCACATTCCCAGTGTTAAGTTACCCCCTCTATGCTGATGTTCACCAGCCTCCATCTCTAGTCCAGACTTCTTTTTTTTTAACTGAAGTATAGACAGTTTACAATGATGTCTCAATTTCTGGAGCACAGCATGTTTTGGTCATATGTATATGTATATATGTTCCTTTTCATGTTCTTTTTCATTGTAGGTTACTGTAAGATATTGAATATAGCTCTCTGTGCTATGTAGAAGAAATCTGTCCCTGGCTCTCAGACCCCTATTTCTGATTGCCTAATGAACTTCAGTGGGAATCTCAGTCTAGGCGGTCCAAAATCAGATGCAGTCTTTCTTTCCATCCATTCTCTTTATCAACACAAGTACCATGATACACCCAGGTGTGCTCCGGTCAGGATCTTGGGAGTCATCCTTTGTGTATCTCTCTTTCTCCCTTTCAAATAAAAATCATTTAAACATTTCTAAACCCTTCAAAATGACATCCTACTTTCAGTCTTCAATGTATTGTGTTACCCATTATTTCCTACCTTAACTCAATTTTTCTTTACTTCTCTGTAGGATTCATTTAATTTTTTTTATTAAAGCACTGGTTCATTGTGACCCATTATGAGTACCATTCCACTTGTTCTGCTCCTTGACTTCTTTTATACCCACCATGTATCATCAGGTTGTGATTAATTATCTTCAGAGTAATATTATGTCAGTGTCCTTAGATCATCTTCATCTTGAGTTTTTTTTTTTCTGTCATCTTCAAAAACTTAAGTTGTTTATTGCATTATAGAGTAGTAATTTTTATTGTTCATGTTTCTTTAAGTTTTGTTTGTTTGTTTACTTTGGATTTTTCCAACTTGAGAAAGTCCTAAAATTTTAAATGGGAACTTTGAAGTATGTTTCTGATCTCTCTCTCTCTCTTTCTATTTATACTGAACTTCAGTTAATAAGTTTCTCAATATCATAGTCCTAAAGGAACTCCTGGCATAGCATTTTCCCAAATAAATTGATAACTATCCTTCCTGCCACCTGTCACTCTCTGTCAATTGGATATATCTGACGGGCTTGCAAAGATTTTCTGCCTCCCTAATGTGAGTGTCCCATTGGGACAGATAATAAAGGAAAATGTAGTCTTGGCTAGACAGCTTCTCATTCTGAAATTGTTTGCATTTGATCTACTTTCAGCGCAGTTTTAATAGCAGCCATTGTCTATGTTCACCAGCTGTTTTGCTCTTTCCAGCTCCAAAGACTTCTGTTTAACATAAGCAGACATAAGCAGGCACGCTGATTTGTGCAGGTAAAAATACATCCTCATTCTTGTTACAACGTGGAAAGTTACCTCAGACATCCTTCTTCCTTTGCTCTCAAATTATGTAATGACATTCACTGCTGTGACATAGAATCACTTAATGATTGTTATTCTGTACTTTTAGGTTTTATTTTCTTATCTTTGGAGGAACCTTCCCTTTCTCAAGCAGCTGATTGGCTCATCTGAAAAAATGTCTACTTAAATATATCTTCTTTCCATTTTGCTGGAGTATTAAGTTATGTGCTATACTTTTATTGAAATAACAGATTTATTTCATTTTTGTATTTGAATAAACTGAAATTTGAATCCAAGACATTGATTGCTGATAGCTTTATAGTATTTCAGTGACTTATAAATTTTGGCTTCTATTTGTTAGATAAAGCAAGCCCACAGTAATTTGCAAAGCTTTGATTTATAATGTTTGGAATCTTGAGTGGAGTCTATTCAAAGTAATTATTTGCAATCATTGCCACAATCATTACTACAGTCTACACTCCAATATTACATTTACATTTGCCTCTTCCTAGTATTTGTTTGTATAAATATGTAGAGACACAAACATTTTCTTACATCAAAACCTGGACTAGGAAAGAAGTTCATTAAGATTAAAAGCAATATATGTTTTTCCTAACAGTATCTTAGTCTTCAAAGAATCAGTTCTTAGTCTACTGTTATTCAAGTGTGTTATTCAAATCTTGTTAAATATCAGCAATTTATGGTAAACCTTGAAAATAAATAAATATTGGGATTTTAATCATATTTCTATGAATTTTCAGTGGATCTCTGCTGAGTACCTTACACTGTAATTATTTTATCCACTTTTCTGATATTAAAAGTTAAGAAACTCAACAGGAATCATGCAGGAAAGAAACAGGAAGAATGATCTTTTTCTTTGACTTTCAGTTTCATCATTTTCTCACTTTTTTCTTCAGATATTAAACACTTGCATTGGTATTTTGTTTTTACTCATCCCTTTTTTATTTCAATCTTTAGTTTTCCTCAGTTGATATTTTTATGTTAGAGACTGGTGGAGTAATACTTCCCTACATGGAATATTTTTGAGAATGTGTTCCTATTTAGAAGGTGTGTAGTAAAAAGATCCTGAAATGTAGGTAACTGTAGATATTTTAATGAAGTACTTACTCATTCAGGAGATGTTTATTTAATCCTCAAGCGCCAGGTTCTAAGAAAGATGCTGCAGTTACGATCTGAATAAGAGACAGACTTATTGTAGCTCAAATAAATACAAGGTGTCTTAGCCGATCAGGCTGCTCTAACAGAATTCCATAGACTAAGGTGGTTTATAAACACTAGAAATTTTTTTCTCACAGTTCTGGAGACTGGAAGTCCAAGAGCAAGACACTGACAGGTTCCATGTCTAGTGAGGACTGTTTCCCAGACCACTATTTTTTCACTGTAAGCTCACAGTTCAGAAGGGGCGAGGGATCTCTCCGGGCTTTCTTCCATAAGGACACCAATCCCTCATGTTGTTCAGAGCCCTTATGACCTAATCACCTCCCAAAGACCCCACTTCCAAATACCCTCACTTTGCAGGGGGTTAGGATTCTAACATGTGAATTTTGGAGGGATATAAACATTCAGTCCCTTGCACAGGGATTATGTAAAAAATCAAATGAAGACAAGTAGAGATACCAATGCAAGTGTCCACTAACTGTGCAGCCTCTCCCTTCCTGCTCCTCCTGCACTCCTGCCGGGCTCAATCTCTCCAACGAGGCAGCAGGGAGCTCCTTGCCTTTCCAAAGCCTCCACTGGCCTCCCCGGGTATGTCTAATGACAGGCTGCCCTTCCATCTCCCTCTATAGAATGCCAGCATTACACCTCTCTGGGCTGCTCACTTCCCTGTGAGCATCGCCTGCACTTTACTGCCACCGTGAGTTTGCTCGGGCTCATCGCTCAGCCACACATGCTCTCAGCTCTCTGCCGGCCAGGATCCTCCAACCCTTCCCTCAAAGCCTGCGTTGTGTGCTTTTGATATCCACATTTACCTTCTTTCAACCCCTCTCCTTCTTTAGGCATTTGTCTACTTTTTATTGAATATGACTCCAACCTTCTGAAATGCAGGAATAAGCAAGCAAGCAAACAAACTTGAACTCATGCATATCTGTCTCCTACAGATCCTACAATTGCTTTCTGTTCTGTTTGGAATAAAGAGTGCACAGGATGTAAATATTGAATACGTTCATTTGATGTACAGAGACTGTTTCCCAAGCATTTAATTTGTTTCTACCCTGTGCCAGACTCGGAGTCTGGCAATAAGCTATAGATGCGATAGATAAGTTGATAAACAACATGCAGTCTGTTAAGTGCTCTAGTAGAAGTAAGCACAGGAAATTTATGGGAGTGGTACTAATTCAGGTGAGTCAATAAATGGATGAAAGCATGGATGAATATGTGAATGAATAATTTATTTTAATTCTCTCGAGCTGACATTTAGTACTCGGCAGTCCTCCTGATGAGTAAAATCACCCTGATAATCTGCTGCAGCTACAATGCATGTCCTAATTTCTTCCTTCACAACATTTGTTAATAACACTCAAGTGATTCAGTGTAGTCTAATGAGTGTGGTACCTGCTTTCTCGGCTGCCTCATCCTGGCTTTCACTACTACACGGAGTGAAGTCTCCAATTTTGAAGTTAAAAGTAATTTGGGAATTTAAAAAATAATGTTTAAGCATAAGGTTAACTTAATGGTTCATTACTGAAAACAAGTAAAATACATTTAATGCTTCTGTGATTTGTGTTTAATCCCTGTGCACCATTTTAACACTTTATTAATTTACTTTCCCTGGTTTTCTACTTACGATGATTTGAAATATCCTCTTTTTGGAGTCCTTTACAAAAAGAACCTCAGGGTCTTATTTTTTATGGACTTTTTTGTGTTATGGCCCTTTCACTAAAAAAATCTCATTTCACTATTTTGGCCTTTTTTGTCTTTTAATCACAAAAATTAAGGAGGCTTCCTGAACTTATAGTGTACTTGGCATCATGATCCAGTAGGTGTTTTGAACTCAGCGTAATCAGATGATGCACCTCAGATATAATCCAGTGACTCGGGGTCATTGTCAGACAATGACAGGCAATATACAGTTTAGACATCAGGTGTTTCTTGATACGTTCCAGCAGAGGTTTAGTGGCGATTACTCAGAAAAACCGCCATATAGCAAACAGCCAAACGTGACCTGCAGTTGAGTTTAGAAATGTTTCTTTAGTTGGTCAGTTTTCTTTCTTTTTTTATTTCTTGTTGCCATTTTCTGTTAGACCCCTGTGAGCTCAGATTCATAAAATGAAAGATATCATATCTTAGGAGAAGAAAAATAAAGTAAGGAGAGGGAGTTGAGAATGCCTGAGGAAGGGGAGCGTATTTATACAGATTGTTCAGAGAAAGCCACTCCAATGAGATGCGTTTGGTTAGAGAGCTGATTGGAACGAGCCTGGCAGACAGTTGGGGCAAAAGATTCCAGAAAGAGTGACAGCAAGTGACAAGCAAGCCCTGAAGCTTCAAATGCTTAAGGAACAGAAGAGAAGCCATGGTGGCTAGAATAGAACAGAGTGGTAAGAATTGGGATCATCGTGGGTGTGAGTGGTCACGTATAGGATCTGCCAGCCCAGGAAAGAGTCCACATTTTATTCTGAGTAAGATGAAAAGGTATTGGAAGGACCTGACCCAAGGAGTTACACACAATCTGAAATGTACTTTAAACGATTACTTTAGCTACAGATTGTATCAGCTTTTGTATGCCACAAAACAGATTACTACAAAGTTAGTGGCTTAAAACCACTAAGCTGGATCCTCTACTCAGGGCCTCATACATCAAGAATCAAGATGCCAGCTGTGTTGTTTCATTTGAAGCCCAGTGTCCTGTTCCAAGAGTGAGAAGACTGTGGGTACAATTTACCTCCTTGTGGTTCCAAGATTGAGGTCCAGGTCCCCAGTCCTTTGTTTGTTTGTTTTTCCCATCTTAACCATTTTTCTACCATGGTAAACAAACAAACAAACTCATCATGTAAAATTCATCACCTTAACCCTTTTTAAGTGTGCAATTCAGTAGTGTTAAGTATACTCACATTGCCATTGCTATAAAACAGATTCCCAGAACTTCTTCATCTTGCAAATCGGAAACTCTGTGCCCATGTAACAACTCCCCTTTTCCCCCTTCCCTCATCTCCTGGCAACCACCCTTCTGCCATCTCTCCTTGTGAATTTGACTACTTTGGCTTCCTCGTCTTGGTTGAAGCCTACAGTATTTTCCTTTTTATGACTGGCTCATTTGTTTGTATGACTGTTAGCCTGGGGTTGGGGGTGGGACTTTCAGAGCCTAGGGGCCACTCTCAGTTCCTAGCCACTCCCCCTGGGAGCTGACTTCTTCACAGCCAGCAGGAGAATCTCTCACTCTTTGGCTCTCTCTCTCTCTCTCTTTTTCTAATTTGCCAAGACAGAACCTCCTACAGCAGAACATAATCACCTCCATCACTTTGCCACATAATGTTCCCTAATCAAGGAAATGATTATCCCATCATATTCAGAGGTCCTACCCACCCTCAAGTGGAGGGGATTATACCAGGTGTATACAACAGGGTGTGGAAATTGGGGGGGAGCATCTCACAATCCCACCTGCCAGGTAAATGGGGAACAGAATTGTGATAGGGCAAGAGAAGAAGCTGGAGGCTACTCAGAAGGCAGGCCATTGCTTCTCAAAATTTAATGTGTATCTGAATCTCCCGGGGATTGTGTTAAAACGTAGATTCTGACTCGGTGAGGCTGCGGTGGCGAGCTGACTCTCCTAGCCATCTCCTAGGTGATGGTGATGCTGCTTGTGGAACAGAAGATGTAGGCTTGCATGGCAGTGGCTTGGGCTGGGGTGCTAACAGTGGAGACGAGAAATGGTCTGATTAAGGAAATATGTTGAAGGTAGACCCAAAAATGTTTGTTGAGGAGGAAACAGAGGCATAAGGATGACCTCTATGTTTAGGGGATGGCAAAGATTGTAGGAGGAACCTGTTGCAAGACAGAAGTCAAGTGTTCAGTTGTGGATGTGCTAAGTTAGAGTCCAAGTAGAGATGATCACTAAATGCTTTGGGAAAAAAAGAGTTTATGAATCGTATGCAGTGTTAACTAGAGTCTTAAAATTTTGTGTTTCTATGCATCACAGCTATGAGACCCTTCCTAAGTGTGCTTGGAATTTATTGTGCTGTTATTAAAAATTTAAGCACTAAAAAAGTCTCATTGATTCGTGCTGCAGTTTCTCTCTCTACTTCTTTTATGTTAACAATAGTAAAACAAGCAGTGGTTTCTTGTCCCCTTGCCAATGTTCTTTACAATGAAATCAACATTATCATTCAAATCTTTAAAGCTGTTTCTAGAAGCCCAAATGTGCATATTTAAAGCATCCTGTATTCAGACAATCTCTAAGAATAGAGCTAGGTTGTAAAATAAAGTAAGTTTTCCACACCTATTATTGATTCTGGTAGATGCCTCACTAGGAAATGAATTACCTAATTTTCTCTGGTTATAGAGGCAGTTTCATGGAGTGACTAATTATTATTTCTTTCCTGGGCTAAATTATCCAAAATCAGCTTGGTCACATTATGAGAGCTTGCATGGAGGTCAATCCTCATTGACTGCCTTATCACAAAAAGAAGATGGCATACACTAGAGTTGTTTGGAAGTATGATTTCTTATCATTTCTCTGAACACCAGCCATGTAAAATCTTGGCCTTACCCATGCTCATGTCTGAAAGAAAAGCATTTGAAAGGATGTAAGCTGAAAACAGTGCTGCCACCTGCTCTTTCATGGGTTGGCTGCAAAAATGCTTGAGTTTAGCCAAATAAAAGTTAAGACTTGGACTCACAACATCTCATATATTTTAATAGACCTTTAGATAAACCCTACCCGTTCTTAGCACTGCTTGGGTGCTAGCTCAGTTAATGGCCAGTGAAATAAGGTTGTGAGAGATGGTTTGTGGTTTCAGGTGGTGGTGAAATAAAGGCAACATAGGGCAGTTTTGGTTCAGAGAACTCTTTATTCTGTAGAACAGATGAAAATTCACTTTACTATAAGCAAAAATCTTTATAGAAAGCCCTGTTTTATTTTTCTTACTGTTAAACAATAAAATATGGTAGTTTTTAGGACCAGAAAAAAAAAATAGGGAGAAGGGAAGGAAGAAGATATTTCAAGGCTAGCCTGGTGATTACATTGTTATAAATAAGACCCTGAGCAGATGGAAATTAAACCACATCACTCAGTGGCAGGGATGAGAGAAAGTCTAAAGCAACCTCCCCCTGTGGAGAGTGCTAAGAAAGTCAGAACTTACCTCTTAATCATCTGGACACCCTTCAATCTGAAACCTTAGGATGAAGTACCTGATGTGACAATTAGATATCCTCCTGATTTGGAAGAGCCCGGTGGCTCAACAAGGCTGTTGTTGAACCCTGCACTTGTTCTGTAAGCATCTTTTTGTAGCGTATCATATTAATACCAAGAATCCAAATCTAAGCATAGAGTTGTTTCTCAGTATTGGAGTGGGATTGGATCCAGGACCCCGTGAGATACCAAAACCCAGGAATGCTCAAGTCCCTGTGGCATTTGCATGTAATCTACACACATTCTCACTTATACTTACAATCACCTCTAGATTATTTATAGTACCTGATACAGTGTAAATGCTATGTAAATAGTTGTAAATACAACCTAAATGCTATGTAGATAATTGCCAGCCCTTGGCAAATTCCAGTTTCCTTTCTGGAACTTTCTGGAATTTTTTTTTCCTGAATATTTTTGCTCCGAGGTTGGTTGAAGCTGCAGTTGTGGAGCCTGTGGATACAGAGGGCCGACTGTAATTGTTTTAAGAATTGGTTTAAAGATGCCTCAATTTTTCCTATTATTGTATCTATTTTTTATGTAATATATTAACTAATTTTTAATATTAAATTTAGCTTTTGCATATTAACTTAAGAAACTAACTTCTTACCTTTTTTTTCCCTAGGAGCATTGAATCAAAAAAATTGGGGAAAGAAATATCCAACATGTAATAGCCCCAAACAATCTCCTATCAATATTGATGAAGATCTTACACAAGTAAATGTGAATCTTAAGAAACTTAAATTTCAGGGTTGGGATAAAACATCTTTGGAAAACACATTCATTCATAACACTGGGAAAACAGGTAAAATGTTTGCATTTTGTTTGTGACTTTAAGATGTTTATCAGATCTAGAGTATGTTTAGGTTATTTTCATTTTATTTTCCTTGAATAATAAGGTAGAAGAAATCAAATAGAACATAGAAAATTGGAAGTTTAGACATTTTGAAAATGTATACAAAAAATTAAATGACTAAAGTCATCATGTCATGTTCTCCAGTAATATAACAATAAAGATGTTTCACTGGAAGATGTGATAAAGATAATGTAATACATAGCCAGTGTAATTTAATAACTCCATTACTGGTTAATCACTTAGTCAATCAGGACTTCTTTTTCTTGGGCATTTTACTTGCTCTTGTCTGCTCAGCCTTTTGCTATATTCAATATTCGGATGTGAAAAAAGCAATCTACTGTAATTGAATTTTAAGAATTACTAACCCTTCTGTATAGAAAGTTTAAAATTACCATTCTTAGGAAATACTCTCTAAGTTTGTTTTCTTTGTATGCAAAATACAATACTGTAAGAAATTCCAGTAAACGATAGACAAAATAATTTATAAAAGTAAACAGCATTCTTTTTCTGATATTATATTTTCAACGAAATTGTATGTATATCATGAAGTTATATAAAAAAAATATTCATAGGAAAAAGATTAGAAAAAATATTCACTATAATAGCAGCTATGCTGGAGTGGTTTTATCATTAATGAATTTTTATTCTCTTTTTTCCATATTTTGGTAATATAATTATTTGAATGTGATAATTTAATTTTAAGTCCCATGAGGGTAAAAATTTTTCTACATCAGTGCCTGATAGTTAGTAAGCACTCAATAAGTATTTGTTAAGTGAATAATTAAGAAAATAATTACATGTTATATTATTAATTAAATACATGAAAGTATATTGTCCCAAATCTTGACATTTTAACTACCAGCTTTAAAGGATGTTACAAAGCAGTAAAGCACGTAATCTCTGCTTTGTTTTTCCTAGTGGAGTGTGGTCAAGCCCTTGATCTTTTGAGTCACACTTTTTAGGTTCACTACTGGCCATTTAAAGCACAGTGTGGAACCCTGAGCAAGCTACTTAACCTCACTGTGACTCAATTTCCTCATCTATAGTAGGGACCTTAAAGGTATTGTCTTCCTAGGATTACCTAAGGACCAAATATTTAGTACATGTAAAGTAGCGTAATGCATGGCACGTTGTAAGTGATAAATAAATGTTGACTGTTATTGTTATTGTGCTTGTTATGATTATGATTATTCATGACAGTTTATATCCCTAGCTGGCTGGTCAATATGTTGGATTCAGTTCGAAGTATCAACAGTGGTTTCTGCCTAATAGAACAAAGACTATTTAAAGCTGATTGAGAGGCTTTGAAATCTTGCCTTAGGCTCTCAAGAGAATCATTAATTTCCAGATAATCAGATAATATCTGCTATGAAGCTTAAATAGAAGAGTTTAAGATTCTGAGAGTTGCCATCAATGGTTCAAACATGAGATGGCTGAAATCCTTTCAATAGGGATGAGTCTCCCGCTTCCCTTGACGCAGTCTAGGGCAGGAGTTCTGAAGCTTGACGAAGCCTGGGGTAATGCTTGGAGGCACGAGGAGGTGGGATAAGAGCAGCAGCCTGATAAGGAGTAGAAAGAGGCTGAATGTGGTGGGGGGAAGGGCGGTATCCCCAGGAGAAGACTTTTCTTCTTTCCACTCTTCTGTTCTTTCTCTCTGTGACTGACCCCCTCCCTGCCACCCAGTGCCTTAGGGGAGCAGGGCTTTGGGGGACCGGCCGTCTCAGGATGCCAAACAAACTGGGAAGGTGGACTGGCTGTCTCCTGCTTATAGTGCTGTAGTGCAGTTAAGGTCTGAGATTTTTTTTTACGCTTGTGGCAATAAGATACATTAAGTATACTATGCAGACTTACGAAGTTCAGCTTCCAAGATGGTGATTTACTTTTTTAATTTATCAAATAAATTATTTTCTTAATGTACCTTAATTGAAGAAAATTCAGTTAAATTGATCATTTTGATTTTCAGAGACTTAAATGCAATTTTATTGTTTTTTTAAAGTGGAAATTAATCTCACTAATGACTACCATCTCAGTGGAGGAGTTTCCGAAATGGTGTTCAAAGCAAGCAAGATAACTTTTCACTGGGGAAAATGCAATACGTCGTCTGATGGGTCAGAACACAGTTTAGAAGGACAAAAATTTCCACTTGAGGTAAGTCCACTAGTTACTATTTCATTTTCTAAATCATTGGGATTTTATTTAGCATATAATTTGATTCATTTGTAATCAAACTTTATAATTTATACAGTTATATTTTGTTTACTTGGTTAAAATCTGTCTTCCTCACTAGACTAAGGTCAATAAGAACCATATTTGATTTTCCACTTCCTGGTAATCCAGAGTGTCACATTATAGACGATCAATAAATGTTGACAAGTGAATGAATGAATGAAATTCTTTTCATAGCCCCAGTAGGGAAAAAAAAAAGTTGGGGGGGGGTGCATTTTCATCAACATACTGGAAAATAAAAAAACTTCAAATTAAAATGAGAAAAATTTTCAGATTCATATTTGGCAAAATAAATGTAATTATAATAAATAATGAGTGTGCAGTGAAATTTGTGAACACTTTCACATGGATCTGGAGAAAGTATAAATTGGTAGACTTTCTGCAGGGCAGTTCACTTGTTTTTATCAAGAACTTTAAATATTTTATTCTCAGTATTCAACATTTCAGTTTATAGCAGCTTAAAGAATAAAGACATGCTCAAAAATTTATATGCAAAGATTTATTTAAGTAAAGTAAGCCAGAAAGAGAAAGAAAAATGCCATACGATATCACTCATATGTGGAATCTAAAATAAAGGAAAAAAAGAGGATACTAATGAGGTAAAGGGCGTGGGAAGGGATAAATTTGGGAGTTTGAGATTTGCAAATGTTAGCCACTATATATAAAAATAGATTTTTTTAAAAAACAAACTTTTTCTGTGTAGCACGGGGAACTATATTCAATATCTTATAATAACCTTTAATGAAAACAAATATATGTGTGTATATGCATGACTGGGACATTGTGCTGTATGCCAGAAATCGACACATTATAATTCACTGTACTTCAATTAAAAAATACAATAATAAAAATTAAAACAAAAGGAAATAATTAAATACACTGATGGATTATTATAGATCTTGTAAAAATCATTTTATTGAATGACTTACTTTACACAAAAGATTCATCATAAGATATTAATGCTTTCAAAAAGCTGAATATAAAATAATATACACAGTACTATTATTCCAAATTTTGTAAAACGTGAAACTAATTAGTGTCTGAGAGTACAGAGTCTGCGTCAAATTCCCAAATTTTCTACATTACCTGTAATAAAACTGTACTACTTTTATAATCCAAAATCTTTATTGATAATAAAAATGAGTTCGTTATTTCATAAAGAATTAAAAAATCATAATGTGGATATGCACATTCAAATTTATGATTTATAATATTTAATATATTAAGTATCCTTAAAGAAGACCATATTTATCAAATTTGGTTTGTCAAAAATACAAAAGGGGATGGGTATAGCTCAGTGGTAGAGTGCATGCTTAGCGTGCATGGGGTCCTGGGTTTAATCCCAAGTTACCTCCCTTTAAAAAAAAACCTAATTACTCTAGCTCCCCTCAAAATACAAAAGTCAGCTCATTAAACACACAACATTCTCACTTCTGAGAGTTTAGCTGTCTCTCAATGCTGTTTACTTAGAATAAAGATGAAAATCAAGAAAAACCCTAACAGCAAAAGCCCTGATTCAGCAAAATAAATGGTACAGAACCTGTGTACTAAACTTCATAAACTTTTTTTCATTTAAAAGCCCCTCAAATCATCTCTCAGAGATATCATTTGTTTGTTGTTTGTCTTTTAAAATACTTCCCATGTAATTGTGCAGGCAGGGAAATTAGGGGGCATCCTTGACCTGCTCTTTCTGGCATCCCATGTCCTATGACCAGGTCTCCTCAGTTCTGCCCCTAAATGATGTGGGAGGTCAGAAAAAGGTTCAAACCACCTTTGTCTCTTGCTTGGATTTGTAAGTCTCTGCACTTGGTTTCTCTCCACTCTTAATCCTTCCCACTCTACCTTCATTCCCCAGCCCTGCCCTCTCTCCATCAAGGACTTCGCATTGCCCTCCAGCTCAAACAGCTGGGCCTGCCTCTTTCTCCTTCCCGGTGTGGCCCCTGCCGATCTGTCCAGCCTCATCGCTCTCCTCTCCTCGCAGAAGCTCAGCTGAGACCCTGCCAAACTGCTTTCAGTTTCCTATACTTCTCCTACTTTGCTGCCTGGAGGCCTTTTGGCAGCTGATCCCTCAGACTTGAACACACATTCATCTCTTCTGCCTTTTCATCTGTCAGCTTTTAAGCCACTCATCCTTCAAGGGTCAGCTTAGAAATCCTCTCTCTAAAAGGGCTTTTGTGACCACCCAAGGCAGGAGCCACTGCCTTCCTCTGCTTCACGCCTGCTGTTTCTCTGATCGTAACCCTGACTGCACACTGATCTTCGCAGAGGCTTTCTGCTCTTCCCTTAGTTAAACTTCTAAACCCACCTGAGTTATCTCATTTCCAGGCCCATGACAGGAGGAGCACCAATTTATCAGTGAGTGTAGAGGCTGTTACAGGTAGTTATATGGACTGAAGTAGAAATGAATATAGCCTCGCAGCAGGAGAGACTTAAAACAAGCAACTTAAAACTCTTGGTATTTTTTAGGTAGAAGCAGAGAGGCCTTGAGAGTTTCACTCTTAATAGAGCTCAGTGCAATAATGTCCAATGCTGGTAACTCAGACCATCAAGGACAGAGTGTCTATTCAAGAAAGAATGAAACTATATTTGAAAGAATTCCATCAAAATGGTTAAAAGTCACATTTGGTAATTTATTGCATTTGATAATTACTCTAGCAAAATATTCAGTGTCCCCTGGTAATCTCAAAGTGGTAATTTCAGTTCTAGACCTGTCTAACTTTGTATTTCTGTCTTCACTGAAGGATACAAAGTGATGGTAAATATAGTTGTCTACACACATAATTGATAAAATGTTTTTAAAATTCACAAAGTATAGAATTATACAGTTTATGGAATTTTTCAAATAGAGTTTATTGAACTGGTCATTTATTTTATTGTCTTTTTGCTGACTTTTGTCAAGTCTTTGTGCGTACTAAAGCCATCATTGTTACATTTATAGATGCAAATCTACTGCTTTGATGTGGACCGATTTTCAAGTTTTGAGGAAGCAGTGAAAGGAAAAGGGAAGTTGAGAGCTTTATCCATTTTATTTGAGGTAATCATTATATGGAGACTTATTTAGCACTAACTTTTCAATCATGAGAAATATCAAAACACATTTTATAACAAATAGAAGAGCTTACAAGTGGAATGATAACTGGTGGTCATTTCTGAAGAGAACAACCCCTTGGCTGGTATGTTTGGAAGGGGGTCTTGTATTCATTCCTTGGGGACATCACTTCCAGCTGGAGCCAATCTGTGCACTTATATACTACGAGTTTTGCTTACTTGCTTATTTGTACATGCAAGGCATTGTCAGGACACAGCGTAAGTGTGAATTACACTTTAAAATGTCCTATTCTTAATGGAAAATTTAAAAGTTACCTAATTTTTGTTTGTTTATTTGTTCTTACCTTGCTGTGAAAAGTGTGCATTCAGAGGACATTACTTGTGAATACTTAAAATGGAATTCGCTAATCTTTACACTTTCTTCAACAGTCAGTCAAATATTTTATCCTGGTTTTAGAATGTCATTCTTCTTTAATAGGTTGGAATAGAAGAAAATTTGGATTACAAAGCAATTATTGATGGAGTCGAGAGGGTTAGTCGCTTTGGTAAGCTATTTGGCGAAATCTCTTTCTTCCAGATTCTACTTTGGATGCATACGAATTTTTACAATATTATAAAAATCTCTTGTTAGAAGGAAGACATTTGTAAAGAGGAGAATTCTCTCACTTCTTACACTTGACAGTTTGTACGTTTCTCACTAAAGAACAATTTATCAGAAATTTGTGATGCCTAAAAATCATGAAATGTTAATGTACGCAGGAGGTTGAAGTTTTCTAATTTTATTATTGAAAATTATCTAGTCACATCATGCATTTAAATGTATTTTTTAATTTTATCTCTGTTAAAGACTAATTTATCATCTGAAACCAATTAATTTTGTAAAAATCGTATTTTAAAGTGAAAAGGGAATTATTACTCAAATTCAAATGGATTCCGTAGCGGTTTCCTTGTTAAGTCCTCTGCTTTACCAGTGTGACAAGAAAAGGTTTTTGGAGAAGGTGAATGCTTACATAGAACAGGATGGACTGAGCTTTTATACTGGTACCACTGTCTCATGAATCTTGTCATTTGTCACAGCAAATGCTTTGACAGCATGGGCAAGAGACAGCAAACCTGCTGTTATTGTTATTTTGTTTTTATTAAGCACCCACAAATGGTGCTTAACATTGTCCTGAGTTAGCAATAAAATGAGGATTGTTCCTCTCAGGGAAGCTGCAAAATTTGAAATCAGAGACAGAACTCACATAGATCCTTTTCTTGAAAGCAGAGGCCTGACCCAGCGTTGATTCATCTCTGTCAATTACATGTGAGGACCTGAATTGACCAGACTTTGCAGAAGTCAGGAATATGTGTGCTCCTGGACTGCAGTTTTCATTTTTTTGTTTGTTTGTCTGTAAAAGCTGCAATCAAACACAGGGTAAAGCTGTATCTCCCTCCATCCACCTAGGTTGCAAAATTCAGCGTTGACCTCTGTAAGCCGCACTTAAGTTTTCCCTGGTTTAGTCAGAAAGTGGATCTATGCAGACTGCAAGGAGGCAGCTAGTTTGAATTCCTACACTTAAAATTATGTGAAATATGAATCTGAATGTTCCTAGGCTTTGCCCAGCCTGTGGGGGCAACCAGAGTGATTCTTACACTGGTGTTAGTCCTGACTTGTGTAACTGGGCACTTCGGCCACTTTCTTTTGAGGCCTCTTCAGTTATTCCTGGGGCTCTCTAGGAGGGTGTAGTATGAGCTTAAGAACCAGCTTGCTCATACTCTTTGACTAAAGTTTCCTCTTTAATATCTACTGTCTAAGCCACTGGGTGGGGCGGGGTGGGGGTGTGTCATCAAAGCCCCGCTGTGTAATACCCTTCCTGGGAATATGGATTCCCTAACAGCATTCTGCCTGGGTCCTGGCTCTTAATTTGGAAGCGGAACAAATGGTCTCTTGGGCTGATTGGGAGCATGTGCTAGTCTGCCCTCTGTCACCCTCTCTATCTTCTGTCTCTCTACCCAGGCAACAATTTCTTACCTCCTCTTTTAGCAAAAAATTAAAATCCTCCATGCCTACCAATTCATCTACTAGATACTTAATATTTCCACATAATTCAGCAAGGACACCTAAGCCCATGTAGGGGGCAGGTGGTAGAGCCAGGATTTAGATCCTAGTCTGTTCATAAAGTTTGTTCCAATATATTGTAGAGATTTATATTAGTTATATGTTTCAGAACACAGGTGAAACACATGTCAGTTTGACTTGAATGGTTGCGAGATATGACCTGTCCAAACTAAAAAAGTTAAATCCTCCCAAAGTTAAATGTTTTCATTTTGAGAATTGTTGGATTAAATTTAGTCTTTTTTCAGAGTCTAGAAAATCCCCCAGTGCCCAATAAAGGGAAGGCTTCCCAGTGCTGGCTGCCGGCCATCGCTGCTGGGAACTTGAAGGCAGTGCTTGTCCTTAGGACAAGGAAATGCCCATCAACTCCCAAATCCTGCTGCATGGTCTCCGTATAATGTGAGTTATTCAAAACAACAACACTTATCATCCATCATTTGGATTATAAAATCTATCTTATTACAATGTGGGCTGGTTGCTCATTTCTTATATTTCTAAGAGACAAACGCATTTCTCTTTCCTTTTCCCTCTTACTTACCTTTTTTCTTTCCCTTCCTTCCATCATACCCATTCCATGTTAGGCACTGCTCTCGCGTGAAGTGGTGAGAAAGAGGATGGTATTGCAACAATACAGAGATGATACATTCATATTCCCCCAGCAGAGCCCAGGAAAGGAAAAAAATATTAGTTGAAATCTTTTCAGACTGCAAGGAAGAGACACACCCAGGGTCCCATCATCAGTGACTCTCAAATGGGAGTTCTCATCAGAATGATTTGTGGTACTTTCTTAATCACAAATGCAGCCCAGTAATTTGGATATTGAAAAGTCTTCACAGGCAGTGTTGATGTGGCCCCAGAATAAGCATCATTGTCCTGAGTGATAAGAGTTGGTTTTAAGTATTTAATGGCTCTTCTCTTGCACTGGGCCCGACTGTGGTCTTTGCCTTTATCTCCCTGCCTCTCACCCTCCTCATCTCCTCCCCTCCCCCACCGCCACCCCGTACCATCTACCTTCCTTAGGAGGAGGGTCCGACTGGTTGGTTAGTCATTATTTACATTCAAATGAAAAGTATGGATTGAGTGCATGACTGATCACAAACAGAGCGGCATTGGCTCAGGTGTGATTCTCTCTTGTGTTAGCAACAGTGAGGTTATTCAGACGAAGTGCGTGTATTTTTCAAGGTGCGAAAAACAACCTTAGTCCAATTTTCTCATAAGATAGTGGTGTAACTGGAAAGTAATACTGTAATTGCAGTCTCGTGATAGTGGAAAGAAACTTAGGACATGTGTGTATGTAACAACAACAAAAAGGTACAAAACCATTAATGTGTCCATAACAGAGACTAGATAAGTGGTCCTGGGGCTCAGAGGCAGAAGGAATGGGCTCTATGTTGGGATGAGGGAAGATGGAATCAAAACTTTCTTCTGATTTTTTTCTCTTCTTCTTAACTTTTTTCCCCTTTAATTTCTTTCCCAATTTCATGAAAATTATCTGTTTCACCGTTCCTATTCAGATCTTCTGTTTTCCCTTTTCTGGCCTCTCGGTCGTTTCCCACCTAGCTTAGCAGGGAGTCAGTTTCTGGTTCCTTACCTTGTTACCATTCTCCACCTCGACATTCCCATGGGACCTTTGTAAGGTACGTTTTGTCTTCATCAGAGAAAGGAAGAATTGTAGTCCGTTGATGATTATGAAGGAGGTTATTTAATAACAATTTTTTTAAAAAACATGAATCTAAAAATGGAAGAATATTCACATGTAAAAAATAAATATTTTCCTTTGTTTCTGAGAACTTGAATCTGAGTCTGAGTTCTAAATAATCTTGCCTTGACATCGGAGGGGAGGAAGACATACTTTTAGAAGTTACTAATTAACCCGTTAAACCTAACGTAGCTTGAATTTCCAAATAGATTAAAACTAGATTTAGTTTCTATCTACATGACACTATCAATCCTGTCAATTGGTTTTTACTTCCAAGATTTAGTCTTAAATTCAGACTGGAAGCAGTTGTCTATAACTTTATCAGCTGTATCCCTTCTTCCTTCAGAAGTTTCTGTATTGCAGAAAAATTAACATTCAATAATTTATCTTTTAAATGGAAATCATTTTCCTCCTTCAGGCTTTCTGGGTATGTCCAGTCTTCCTATCATTTGGGGCTGTAAGAACACTGTTAGGATCATCTGGTCCAGCTATTTCATTTTGTAATGAGGACAGTGGGGCTCAGTAAGACTAAAAGCTTGCAAAGGCTTCACACTACTGAACTGTTTCACCCCTGGCTGCATGTTTGAATCACTTGGGGATGCTTTTTTAAAAAATGTGCATGTCCAGGTCCCACTGCTCGAGATTTAAATTTCAAGAGTCTAGGATGGGGTCTGGGACTCTGGTATTGTTCGGTGCTCCCCAGATCCCTTGCATAAGGATGAAACTACTGCTCTGCACTCTGCCGCCTCACTTCAGCTAGATTCCATTGGCTCCAGGGACTATTTCTTAATGACCTAAATCTACAAGACAGAGCGGAGGACATGCACTGGCCTGGGTAGTGAAAAGAATGGGGAAATAAGTTAGACACAGACCTCACTGGTAAGCAGATTGCTGCCCGTATGAGTGAGGACTGGTACACAAAGAACTAAATGGCCAAGGCAGTGCCATCGGTAAGTGCTGTTGGAAAGATGCAAGATCAAAAATGGGGCTCTTCAGGGAGACGGATATAGTTGGATTGTTTCAAGGTTCTAAAGCTGGATGGAACACTCAGGAAAGCTCTACCAATTTTTTTGTGGGAATTCTGTATTCTCAATACAAGTTCTGTATATTTGTATATATAGCCAGAATAAATCATTACTTTCATTGTATGGGTATGTAAAACCTGAAATATATTTTCCACTCTTTGTCTTGCCATTTTACTCTCTTAATGGTGACTGTTGACAAATTGGTCCTAAGTACCACAGACATCACTTTTCCCTTGATGAATAACACTTTTTGCATGTTATTTCAGATCTCTCAGCCCACTCTAAGGTTATGAAGAAAATTTTCTGTGTTTTCCTCTAAAAGCTTTATTATTCTGTTCACATTTAGATCTACACTGTATTTAGAACTGGCTTGTGCTTATGGTGTGAAGTAGGGAATAAAGAGTCATGTTTTCCCATAAGGATATTCGGTTGATACAGCACTGTTTATTGGAAAGGCCATCATTTCAACTACATAGTGATTTTTCCGTCATAAATCAAGTAACCGTATATGTATGGATGTCAAGATTGTCTTAACTTTTCTTTGTAACTCCGTTTAAATTATAAAACCCGCATGTTAATTAATACACACACACACACACACACGCACACACCAACCCATCTGGGATTTTGATTACTATTTCATTGACTCCATAAAACAATTTGGAGAAAATCAACATCTTCACCAGACTGAGTCTTCCCATTAATATGATGTTTCCCACCATTTTAAGGTCTATCTAAATCTCTCAGGAAAAGTTTGAAAATTTTTAATATAGACATTTTACATGTCATTTATTAAATTTACTTGTATTTGATATTTGCTGCTATTGTGTTATGTTGTTTTAAGTTTCATTTTCTATTGTTTGTTGCCAGTACATGGAAATACAGTTAAGTTATGTGTATGGCTCTTGTATGCAGTGACTTTGCGACATGCATTTATTAATTCTAATCGTCTGTAAGTTATTTTCGATATGTTACATGCTCAATCATGTAAGTTGCAAATTAGGATGGTATCATTTTCTCCTACCCAATCTTCAGGACTTTTTTTTCTTTTTCTTACTTTATTGTAAGTGAATAAAGTACATAGCCGTCCAGTTCAGTGTTAGATAGAAATGGTCATAGTAGGGTGCTTTATCTCATTCTTTGTCTCTAGGAGGACAGCTTTCAAGAAGTCATCCTTAAATATGATGTTTACTGTAGACTTTTGAAGATAATTCATCAGAATAAAGTTTTGTTTTTGTTTTCCACGAACTGGTGTTGAATCTTATCAAATGATTTTACTGTATCTATTCAGATGGCCATATGATTTCTCAATACCTTTTATATGTAAAAATAATCTCTCTGGCATCTTGCCCGTGTTAAGATAAAGCACCTAATAACACTAGGTACTGATATATGCAAGGAGATTCGGAGTTTTATCACCATTTGTGAGATATATCTAAAATGTTGTTAAAATTTCAGTTCTGATTAAATACATGCCAAAGCATATGTCTCTGCTTCATGGAAGCCTTGAACAGCTAAGTTCCAGCGTTGGGGTTTTGGCTAAGATGTATGTGATTCCTTTGTAGGGAAACAGGCTGCGTTAAATCCGTTCACATTGCTGAACCTTCTGCCAAATTCAACTGACAAGTATTACACGTACAATGGCTCCCTGACGTCTCCTCCCTGTACAGACACTGTTGACTGGATTATTTTTAAAGATACAGTTAGCATCTCTGAAAGCCAGGTAATCTTGGAAATTCAAACACATGAAGTAATTTGAAGCAATTTAAAAAGTTACTTTCTAAGCTTCACTACAGAGCATCTCTTTCAATGCACTTACTGATCCCTTTGAAGCAGATATGTTAAATTACATGTTAAACGGTCTTCTTTCCAGTTGGCTGTTTTTTGTGAAGTTCTTACAATGCAGCAGTCTGGTTACGTCATGCTGATGGACTACTTGCAAAATAATTTTCGAGAGCAACAGTACAAGTTCTCTAGGCAGGTGTTTTCCTCATACACGGGAAAGGAAGAGATTCATGAAGCAGGTATGTGTTGAAATACACTTTTTCTACAACTCCTATAGATTCTGTGTTGGAGGTGGTAACTGTGATGTAATGGAAAATATACAAGACGTAGATTTTTGGAAATATTTTGATGATAGCTTTGTAGCTTTAGGTAAGCTGTTTAACTTCTCTGAACCTCAGTCTCCATATTTATAAAATGCCAGTTTAAAATATATGTGCTTCCCCATGTAAACAACCCCATTTTGCAGATAAGAAACACTGAGATTCAGTAACGGAAGTAATTTTTCTGAAACAGCAGTAGGTTGCAAAGCCACACACACACCCCTCCAAATTCACTTTGTGGCTTCTGCCTTCATCAACAGCTATACGAGAGGAATGAATAAGGGGTGAGGGCTTCGGATCCGCTGGTTAGGATGATTAGGGAGTCTCCGTGGGAGAACCACATTTGACCTGAGTCATGATGCGTGATTTGGGTTTTAAACAAGTGCTCATCTCTGTGTTGGCAGCTCCCAGAGAAGCCTAGTGCCCAGTAAGGATTGAAACCAAAGGCACTGAATTATTAATGAATAAAAAGTGAGACTTTCCCCTAGTTTCCTTCTTTGAAAGAAAAGAAGTTTGTCCTTGTCAAGCTAGGCGATGGAGGGGAGGCAGAGGGAAAGTCTCTGGAGTGGCTTCTCTGCCTTTTGAAGCTGACACAGCTGTCAGAAGCCTTTGAAAACGTCCAGGGGACACACTCAGTTGCGTCTGCTGACTTGTTCTTTTCAGTTTACACTGAGGGTGTACTGGTTCATGAAAGAAATAGTTGAAGTGGCCTTTGCTTTGGGGATGGAAAACCTTTCCAAGTACATGGTCTTCTTTGATCCCAGCCCTGCAATGAATTTTGGGGCATGTATAATATTAATTCAATAACTGCCTGCTTTTGAAGATTAGGCATTAAAACAGCATGTTTTTATTGTTTCAGTGTGGTATTTGGGAGAATTGTTTATCCTTTAACAACAACAACAACAACAAAAAACCCAGAGCACAAGACAAGTGATGAATAGCTGCATTTAATGTGACATTGTTTCGAATTAAATTGCTGCAAAGTGAGGAAATTTAATTATATTTCTACCCCAATGCTAAATACTAAAACTTCCTGTCTAGTAAGTAATACACAATTAATTAGAAAAAATAAACAATTTAACCATCTCTTTTTCTAAAATATAAATGACCAAATAACAAAATAAATAAATATGATTCTTTTTTTGTCATGTACTTTTATCAACTGTAGTTTATTAAAAAACCCCAGTGGCTTCCACTGCTTTCAGAATAAAATCCAAACAGTTTGTCATTACATGCTAAGACCTGTTTGGTACTCACTGGTCTCCCCAGCCAGCTTTGTCCCTCGTCCCGAACTCTGTGAGGTCCCCTGAAATGGGCAGACCACACTCTCCCAGGAGGCACTTGCACACGCTGTTTCCCCTCCATGATATGTTCTTCCCTGCTGTCTTCGTTTGCTCGTCTCCTCCTTCTTTAAGACTCAAGTAGACCATTGCCTCCACTGGGGAGCCATCTCTGATTCTACTTCCATCCCTACCAAGTGTGACTCTGGCACAGCCACAGGAGTGTGCACTCGTGAAGGTGCCGCGCCCAGCGAGTACAAGGTGAACGATGCTCGTGGGAGTTGTGCCATGTGCCCGGGAGCTCCTACATTCCGCGCATCCAAACTTCCTAGCAGCTGCCGTTGTATGATATTGCCTGTTTCCTTAACTGTCTCCTCCACCACTCTCTGAGCTCCAAAAGGAAGTAACCAAGTCTTTTATCATTTTACCTCGATTGCTGGGCCAAAGTAAAGCTCACATTCATCAAATATTCACCAAATGACTGAAAGAATCCATTTCCTTATCATAAAAATATGGCAGGCTACGCTTGACGCATCCCTCTTGCACCATTCAATGCGTAAACCCATATGTAGTTCAGACTTAATGTAGAAAGCTATTGTTTTCAGAGTTAAGTCATGAAGGCCGGAAGTAATCACAACAAAAACAGTAATAGCTCACAGGTGTCATGTGACCCAGTGTGTTCAGCCAGGCATTGTCCTTATGGTCCTCAGTTTACAGTTTGGCAAGTTGATGTTAAGTGCTTACCCAAGTTCACAGAACTGTAAATGGCTGGGGTCAGTATTTGAACCAGGTCTTCCTGGTTCTAGTGACTTCCAAGCTCTCCCCATGATGTTTTATACTTTAAGGGAACATAATTTATGCTTATATAATTTTATAATAAAGACTGATGACTTTAATGACATGTCAGATTTATAAAAGAATTGTCTTGGCTTTTTTCAAACAGTAGAACAATTGAATTCTTGCATTTTCCATCATGAGTATTGGCATTCACCAAGCACTTGTTTTCCGTGTGCATATTCCCGTGATTTTTTTTTCTTAATGGATACACTATCTCCCTTCTTGAACTGAATTTGAAATAAGAGTTGAAGATTGCATTTGTGTTCAGGATTTAATCTTTATAAAATTTTATCTGAAAATGTTTTTATTACATGAACATTATAAAAAAAAAGTGGAAAATACAGATAAGCACACAGAAGAAAATAAAAATTCCCTGTAACGTCATTACCGAGAGATAACTGCTGTGGGAATTTTGAGGAATATCCTGGGCTTTTCTCTTAAATTAAAAATATATTATTATGTCTCACAAAAATGAGGCTGTACTACATTTATCTGTTAACTGATTTTGCTTTATTTAATGATATAAATGTATCATTAATACACCATTCTTAATTTTATGCACTATCCCGTTTATAATCAGAGCAGCTTATTAAATCGGTTTCTCAGTTTTGGACATTCAGATTATACTTATATATTTTGCTTTTATAAATATCTAACATCCTCATTTTGACCAAGAGAGAAGTAAGAGGTGGCATAAAAATTCTCAGAATTCTGCTCTCCGTAAATGTTGTAAAAAAAATATATTTTGCAAAAAACATTGCAAAGAACAGCAAAAACCACGTGAGGCCTGCATATCCATGTCAACTTCTTGAGGGTGGAAATCAAGCTGTATTCATTTTTGCCTTCATAGCAGAACTCATAGTGAGTGAATGCGTGCTTTACCAGAACTTCAGTCCTCTATTTTTGCATTTTTATGTAGCGCTGCCACTTATTAAAAGGCATTTATTTTTGGCCTCATGGAATGGACTTCGGCTCTTCTAAGGATCATGGAATTTAATAGAACCATCTGATCTTGAAGGAGCTGGTAAAAGCTGTCTTTTAGTGAATAAGCACTCTTTGTGAATATAACCATACAGACACGACGGGCGTGTGGAGCCAGAGAAGCCCAGCTCTGCCCCGTGCCTTCCAGGCACAGGATGCTCCCCGCTGGCCCCCTGTCCCACCAGAGAGACCCGCTCACTAGAAGCAGGACCTCCTCAGGCACCGGGGGAAGAGCTTAGGCTTTAAAGTCCAGGCGATTTCTGGTTTCAAACCCCAGTGCAAATACTCATTACTTTTATGAAAATTCTCAAGTTGTTTAATTCCTCGAAGCCTCAGTTTCTCCACCTATAAAATGAGAGATTAAGTTGGCCACCTTGTAGGGGTGTTGTGAGGCTTAAATGAGCTGAAGTTTGCAAAGCAGTACTGTTCCTTGAAAATAATGTGCTCCGGACACATAGCTACTGTTACTGCAGTGTGTGTGTGTGTGTGTGTGTGTGAGATGTGTGTGCATCTGTACATATGTATATGTAGAGGGGGCAAACTATCACCACAAGTATTGGGTACTATTCAAGTTTTCCATGTTTAAGGCTTTTGTTTGTTGAATAGAATTATAAATGCACTTTAAATCTCATTTGCTAGCGTGGTAATATACTTAATACAAACTTAAAAAAAAAAACCCATGAAATATAAAATGCTTTTCAAGGCCAGGTAGCATGAAAGGAGTGTCTTTATAGCCTAATGTTGTCTTTGAGCTATGAGAAATTTTCTGTAATTTCTTGAAAAATGTCATGATGAATTATGCATCAGTAGTCTCACCTTCTTGAAGGTCAGTAGTTGTAAATAGCATTCATTAAGGTCACATGTAAATTACCACTGCACTCTAACTATATGCAGAAAAATGACATGACGATTATGTGCTTCTCAGAAGATTATATGTCATAAACTGAACTGTTGGAGAAGTTACCGTGTGTTCCCAGAGAAAATGGACTGAATTAAGTAGAATTTGAAAGGTTTTTTTTTTTTGGCTTTTTATCTGAAGGGAATGGCATGTAGCATTTAGAAGTGCAGAACAGTGACAGATCATTTCTAGGTATTATTTTTAACATTTGTGGCAATCTTTATGTTACTTTCATTAAGATCTGCTTCTCCCTGAGGGAGAATTACCACCTTAATATTGGTTGTCCTCTGAGTCTGTAAATCTTCAAGTTCCTTTCATAATAGTCATCAAATTACCTGTCTGAATACTTTTAAAAATGAGGCCCATAAGCCCTAAGCAAGGATTTATCAGTGGTGGGTTTATCAGCGTGCATTCGTGAAAGGACTTTTGTTGTGGGCTGTGTGGAACCGTACCAGACCGCAAGACAGTGGGAAATACTGGGTCAGAACCTAGCCACATCTCGGGTAATTGTGACATTCTCTCTGCTACTCCCCAAGAATCACCACCCTGTCTTTTCACCCCTGCTTGCATTTTTGCTTATAATCCATGGATCAAAGACTGGACCTGCTCCCTCAGAGTAAGTGTCCCTTCTTCCAAGGTGGGCACATAGAACAGCAAAGGCAGAAGGAAACTCATGCCTCCCCTTGACCACCGACACGAACTTTCATCATTAGCTGATCATGAGACGTAACGCAGCCAGAGTCGTCATGTTCTCCTCGTGCTTCTTGTGACACCTGTGCTTTGCTATTAATCTTTCGGGACTTGCTCTGGGAGTCCTGCTCATTCCTGTGTGACAGGTAGTCACTCTTCTCGTCCGTTCCCACCAGCAATAGAGAGCGGAAATGACTTTGTGTCAACTAAGGTGGTGAAGCTTTTATAACCCTTAGTGGGAAAACGTGTAATTTTGAAAAGTACGGACGGCCTAGTTTGGTCTAAGTGGCAGAATTTTGAAAAGTTTCTTTTACATCCTCTGTAAATGGAGTCTGGGATTTGGAAACTAAAGGCACTCGTTGCATTTACTAGCTCACTAAATTCGAGTAGAGGCTATCAGAGGAGTGGTCTTCCTAAAGGCAGAGACAGAACTGTCTGTATTTGTATGTCCAAGGGTACCTGGAACTGACCAGATGAGAATTGAATGTTAAAAGTAAGTTTCTAAGTAAGAACACTTATCACTCTCTTAAAAAGGAGACCATATCCTCATTCTTTGCGTGTAAGGATCCTTTGCATTTGTACTGAAGCACTGGCTTGTATTCTGTGTGACTTGGCATAGACCCCAGATTTGTCACAGTCTGGCTCATAACCAAGGGCTTGCAGGAACCAGATTCTGCTTCTTGACCAATGTCCCTTAAAGAATCAGTAACTGCGACCCAGATCACATGTAGCTTGTAGAAAGGAATCAGAGCATGCAATGAAAGCATGCAAGGGAATGGGACCTCAACATGGTTCTGAACTCCCCCTAATCAAGGAAATTATATTTTTGTTACTATTTTATTATATCTATTGGTAGCTTGTATTTGGTGTCTTGAGTGTATGTTAATCTGGAACAGCCATCTTGGTTTTCAATCCAGGTACTGTGCTTTATAGAGTGTGTGTCCTTCTGATAATGTAATTAAACCAATTTCAGTAGGAAATATAAGGAAAACCTGGGAAATTTAGTGCAAATTAATAACCTATTCCATGGTCATTACACAGCTTTATATTTGAACATCAAGTAGTGTGTATGGAATTAACTAGATGGTCAGTTAAAAGGTCCAGTCGTACCTTATTGAAGGGCAATCTTTGGCAAGATCACAGACTTGATATGGTCTGTACTGGTTTTCTTTATACTGATTTTTCTCTTGAATACATTCTAAAGTCTATATCTTTGTGTATCTTTTTAGTGTCTTATGAAGTTCTGTATTTCAGAACCTAAAAGATAAGATTCAGCCGAATCTTTATCGCCTATTACTAAGCTATGATTATCAATAAACAAAAAGGGTGTTTTACAAAATAAATTTCTAATTATAATGCAATTTTAAATTATTACACAAATTGCCAGTAACCTTTTACAGATATATAAAGAAGAAAGCATAGGAATTAAAACCTGATGGCAAGGAAATATGAATTTCTTTTTTGAGTCCTACTTTATATTAATGCTGATTCTTAAAATTTGAAGTACCTGCTGATTTCTACTACCAAGATGCGAGATAAACATAGACATCTGACCAAAGTAGTTTGTACTATTTAGGAAGTAGTCCTTTGGGCATTTTACAGGTAAGAATTTAATGTTTTTCTCAGCTTCTCAGGTTTTTGTGTTTTATGTGCATACATAAAATCTTCATGCGTTTTAAGAGTTTCTTCTTTGAGGAAGAGATACTTCACTTGAAATCATTCTAATTCTATAAAAGTGGGATTGATTTTAGGAGAACAAAGTCTACAAATGAAATTGTCCAGAATCACTTTCAACTTTCTAAAAATAAACTTGGGGTTCATTAGAAGCAAGAGGGAGGCAATCCTGTTCCTCCAGTTTGTGTCTCATTTTTGAGATGATTTGGTGGTCTTCTGCCATCTGGTGGACACTAATAAGAGTGGCGCTAGATAGAGTAACAGTGATGTAGTCCAGACCTCAATTAGAATACTTTCTTATTCTGCATTCATGTTTTTTGATAATGGAATAATTGTCCTCTTATTCCTAAAAGAACACCCCACCCTACGTCCTCAATGAACAAAAACAACATTATCGTTTTAACAGTGAAAAATTCTGTCTCTAATTCATAAAAAGTTATTCATACATTTATTTAAAGTATATAATGTATATTTTTCTGAATCATTTATATACCACTGCTAACATAGCATAACATGCTAAAAGTTCTATTATTAAAAACCGCACATAAAATTTGTTTCAATTTGTAAGGTCAGTTGTTAGTTTTGGGTGCCCTCCTGTGTTCACGAGAAAAAACTACAGACTGTGAGAGACAAAGCTTTTTGGTCACTTTGTGCTGCTGCTGCTTGCTTGTTTTTGTTGAGTCCTTGAAATAGTTTTGGTAACAGTAACGGTTGTTTGACTTAAGTCAACTGCACAGTCTCATCTAGTGGCTTTTTGTAACTTCAGGTGTCCCCTGAAAGCGAAGTCTGGATTCCACGAACATAATCATTCTTTTGGCCTTAGAGACCTTTTTCTCCCTCTCTTTGGCGAATCTACCTGGCCTGTGAAGAGATTATATTTATTGTCTTGCTCCGTTAGCACAATATCATGAATTTTATCATTTCTATCCTCACAGTTAGTCCAAATTATCACATTATGAATGTATTTCAGAAATAATCAGAGTCCTCTTCCTGATGGGACTGTATTTTTGGCATGATTCCCAGCATAGGCTTCAGTTCATTTTAAGAAGTCCCAGAACGATTTTCAAAATATTTTTTTCCAGCTAAGACAAGCAAATCTTCTAATTCCCTAAAATTAATTGCTTAATCTATTTATGATGCCAAAGTGGGATTTTTATTGTCAGCAGGTCTGAAAAATACTGAAATGATAGTTTTTAGTAGTTCTTCTGTGGTTTTCTCTGGTAGGGAATTTTTAATTACTTCAAGGATTTTAAAACAACAAAATGTCTGATCATAGACCATCTTTTATCGCTGAAATTCTCCTCATTATTCCAAACTAGAATAATAAAGACACCATAAACTTGGAGATAGCTTTTGTTCCTTTATTTATGAAAATGAATTTGTATGCCAGATCTATTCAAGACAGTGTTCTAGGCAGTAGAGAAATAAAAAAAAAAAACTCTGGTTCTCATGTTTATAATCTACTAGGGGAGTTAAGAATTGTTCAGAAAAGAAAAGTATGAGGGAACACGCAATTAATGCAATAATAGTGGTAAACACAAGAGGCAACTGAAAATGACAGAGATCACATCAGCAGAGATCAGACTGTGCCGAAGAGAGGAGGCAGCACTTGATGGAGACCTTTCCTGGGTGGGAAGATGGGACTTGAGCAGATGGAGGTAGGAGGAAAGGAAGAAGTATTTCAGGTACAGGAAATGGCATGAACAAAAATGCCACAGTGGGAAAGTGTCACTTTTTAGCCTTTACTAAAATACAACAGAAATTTTCATAGAATGTGTTACTTGTTAAAATCCTAGAGGCTGACAGTTGTATCAGTAAGTGCACTTTTTTTTCCCCCTCTTTAGTCTGTAGTTCAGAACCAGAAAATGTTCAAGCTGACCCGGAGAATTATACCAGCCTCCTCGTGACATGGGAGAGACCTCGAGTGGTTTATGATACCATGATTGAGAAGTTTGCTGTGCTGTACCAGCGGTTGGAGGGAGAAGACCAGACCAAGCATGAGTTTCTGACTGACGGCTACCAAGACTTGGTAACTATCAGATCGGTTGTTTCATATATTGATGACATTCTAGTTTAATTTTCAGGGTAAGAATTTACAAATAATGGTGTATCATTGCCTTTGATGACTTTAGACTTTGTATGAAGCTCTCTAGTCGGAGAAGGGGAAGCAGAAGCTATATTTAATTATGTCAAAACTTAACAATGATTTACACCAGGTTCTTAACTTATGGTTTGAATTACATGGAGACTTTGACTTTGCCAACAACCGCATTGTAGAATAAACACTTGCAGTAGAGATTTACGTACTGGAGACCATCTAGGGGAGTCTCCTTTATAAAGAAAGGAACTCAAAGAACAGTTAAGTACTTTGTGCTCTCACACCTGGGGAGAGAACTGGGACTGGAATCTCAGGCTCTGATACTGTCCTGTGTGAAACAGCTCCCCCGTCATACTCTACCAGCACAAGGAACACAGAGTGGGGACTAGAGTAGGGGACTTGAAAGTCCTTTTCTTTGCATCAGATACTCAAGTAACAGATGTGAAGTCAACTGAGTCAGAACTTTCAGGACACGAGGCAGGTAATCCTCAGGGAAAGATCCACCTCTGCTTCCTCCCTCCCATGCACAAGAATGAAAGAAAACGAAGTACAGATTCCTTCTGTGATCTGACCGTCTCAGTATTAAACTTTGTCTTGGTAGAGCAGTGTTGAGGTGTAGTTGAGAAAACCCCATCTGGGTGTGGCCCAAGAACGACCTAACTGCAGGTCCAAGACGCCAACCTCTGAGTACAGACGGCGAGAGTCCCGCAAGTCCCAGCAACCTGCATTTAAGCAAAAACTGTCTTTGTTATCACGGTGTTGAATAGCATATAAGCAAGACAGATGAAATTTGTAATAACTCTTTAATTGGGTTGTCTACAGCAGAGACAGTGTGAATTGGGAAAGTTGTGGAATCTCTGGGATTATACTGTTCTTCATTCCATAATGATGCGAAGAAGATAATCATTCTATTACTGTCTGGCTTATACATTGTTAAAATAAAAGAGATAAATTCATTTTTCACATTTTGCCCCGGCAAATGCTACAGGTTTGTTTGCCAAAAGTATTAATCTACAGTTCTGGTTACTCATTTATGAATTTGATCAATCCCCGTTAAAAAATAAAGAAACTTTCTAAAACCAAATCTGATTTTTAAAAAGAAAAATTAAAAAACCTAGTTTCCCAGTATCTTCCTAATTCACAAATATCACAAGTTCAACTTAACAACATCGCATAAACTTTTTTCTTAGGTTAACGAAATAAAAATAGTTTCTATGAACAACTGAGAAAAACTTTTCTAAGGACAGAGGTCTAGTATGTTAGTACTCCTGTGAGAACAACACATTTGTATAGTTACTGCCATCTTTCTTTTAGGGTGCTATTCTTAATAATTTACTACCCAATATGAGTTATGTTCTTCAAATCGTAGCCATATGCACTAATGGCTTGTATGGAAAATACAGCGACCAGCTGATTGTCGACATGCCTTCCGATGACCCTGGTAAGTGCTCTCGTGATGTGCCTTATAAGTGAGGCTAGTTTAATTTCTGAATGTGTTGGTGCTTTGTCTCTGACTTTATATTCTTTTGGCCCAAAGGCAAAACGATTTTCTTTTTAATCTGGATCATCAGGAAATTTTGTAAAGCATAGAATCCAATTTTTTATTCAGCAACTTTGGTACAAAACAATAAGTAAATTTACTCTTAATATTGAAGTTTTCTATTTGTAAAGTAAGAACCGCAAAACCTATTGCAATGTCTCTACTGGTCATCTAATGAAAATTGCTGACTAAATGTAAAGACTGTTATTTTGGATGATGAAGAGTTGGTTTCACTTGTCTTTTCCTCTTTCAGCCCACAAAGCATTTTGTAGTAAGTATATCATGATCCTAGGATCATGTGAGGTTCTTTGAAATATCTACAAAGCATCTCAAAAGTTTATCCTAGATATTTTAATCCACTCTTGTAATTTGGTGGAGAGGGGGAGCTTTCCTCTTAGATTTGCCAGTATTATTTCACAGGAGCAAACAAAAAGTGTGTTTCTAATCATATTTTATTTGCATGCATCTTCTCTAAGTATTATGGGAAAATCTTTGATCTCAAAGCATATGCAGTAATTGAATGAAGTTCAGTTAAGTGAAAGAATGAAGCTGACCATCACAATTTGACTATTTACAGATTTACATACTAAAGTCTTCCTTTTGTTAGTGTAAGCAGTCTTGAAGTAATAGAGTTTTATATGTATGTGTATATGTATATGCACATATATACGTTTATATATCATGCAGACACACATTCATAAATGTAAATATTCTTTGATCATCCCTACAATGAGGCTACTCGCTGAAATTTTCACGAGGTGTTAATGGCAGTGGTTACAAGTGATATTAATTGTTGCCTATTCCACTTTTATGTACGGAAGGAAAACTGATGTATATTGATTTGCATTTGTGATCTATATACCATAGCAGGACTTTATTATGAACTTGTTCACTGATTACCTCATCATGGTGGTTCTCACTAGCTGAATTTTTCAGTTAAAGAATGTATATCAAAGCATTAGATGTTAGATTATGTATCCTATTCAGCAGGCTACAAAACTTGCCAAGATGTTTCCCAAGTTGGAACATTGATGGCTAAAGAATATTACTACTGTCATGATGGCAGTAAAATTATTTAATTATATTTCTTATAACCTGCCTCATGGTCTGGGTATAACCATCTTTCCTATTGCTTTTATTTAGCATTGTTTTTCAAAATCAGGCTGTAATTAAATGGAACGTAAGCTCTAAGTTTTATTGAAAGATGAGTATCAAGTTAACTGACCACGGTTTCAGTAATACTATATCACACTCCTCCATTGAATGTCATCCCTCACCAGAGTTTCCCATATTTATCCACCCCAAAAATGACGTCTTTAGCAGGGCACTGTTGACTGTGTTGGCCAATATCATATGTGCACTGATTAAATATGACATATAAAAATCTCCTCTAATCCTACTGTGTACTTTAGGATATGAATTACATTGCATACCTTCACTTAATTTTACCATCCTGGTTTAATTATACCAATCTAATTTTTGAACATAAAACAATTTCCCAGGAGTTTCCAAAAAATAATTTTAGCTATTTATGTTGTGCACTTTCATACTGTAAACTATGCTGGAAGTTTAGACTTTCCAGATTTTTTTCTTCTTTTCTTTTGAGAGAGAAGCTTATTGCATATGAAAAAAGCAGATCAAGTGTCTTTTCTACAGAAGTGATTTCCGAGTGATCCCCTTTGACTGACTCTTTGTTGGCACAAAGCACAACATTCTTCTATCATTTGTAGCTCTTTCACATTTGTACAAAATAACAAACATTATAACTTAATTTCTATTTATTCAAAGGATCAGGACACCATTGAACTATTGAGATGCTAACTTGGAAACGTCGTTTAATCTCCATGGATGTCCCTTAGAGCAGTTTGTACAGTAATGATGTTTTACTGAAAGATTGTATTTAACTTGATATTCTGCTATGGTATTACTCTTAAAAGCCAAAAGTTTAAAACTTAGTTTATTCTTTAATTATTTCTACCAAAAAGTCCTTCATCAAAAACCAATTTACCCAAAGTTTGAGGCCTTGCTCTTTTTATAAAGAAAATAATAATTCTCTTAGAACTCACTCTTTCTGATCGTAAAGACTGCAATGGCATTTCAATCCATATATTTTCAATTCATTATTGAAAGTACATTATCTTAAATATAGTTTCTGTGGTAAATGTATCGCAGTAAAAGTCTTAACAGCAGTCCTGTCTTATGGTTTAGTGTGATAGTACTTATCAGATTTGCAAATTTTATGATTTATGTGGTTAGTGTAGATGTGGCTTTTGCGTTTGCCCCTTATTTCATGATTTTTATTAGTACCTTTTCATCCTGTTAATCATGTTGTTTCATTATCTTAGTAACAGTGTAATACACCTTGTTGAATTAATCTGTTATTATTTGGGATAAGCTGTTTTCTAAATGTTGTATTGTTTGTCGCTTTTGTTAAAAAGAAATGAAGGAGGTTATTTATAATTGCCTTCATTCGTTCAGTCACAGATTTTAAATATTCAAATATTTTAAATATTCTAATCAGTATCTGTGAAGGAAAAAAATCGCTCTTCCAAATTGTGCATTTAATTTTGGCTAATTTGATTAATTTATTGCTTGTGAATTTTGATTACATTTGTTGTTGTGTACAACAGTATTACCATAAATGAGTGTCCATTACATATTATAATAAATTGCTGTTTTAAAATAAATGCATAAACTCACATTCAGAAAGAATTTAATTTTGTTAAGGAAACCTTTTAAAGGTTAAACAGAAATGGATATTCTTTTCAAAAGCTTTTTAGAAAATTGTATTTATGAATGAACAAGTCATAAATATAATTTTTTTTTGCAACTAAAATAGTTATGCTCATTTCTGTAATGTAGATCAAATTATTATATAGCTATAGAGGACATTGTTTAAGTACATGTTTTAGGGCCTTGATAATTGTATGTGTTAAATTTAAATGCATGGCGACTTAATTTAAATGCAACACATTTTCCTGTTTTGTGTGCTTTTCAGTTGCATAATAGTTGTCTTTGTTAAATTGCTATACATCTGTGCTTTTTCTGTCTATACCACACTATGCTATGGGTGTTATTACATAAGGACATTTAAAATCACAGTTTAAAGAGACTGCAGTCTACATTGCTTTTACCTTTTGCACTGTGAAACTTGGCTTATCTTTGAACAATTAAATAAGCCATGCTTGCCAATCTACATCAGTGTTGCTTTTTTGTGTTATGGAATATTAACGTGTGACTAACATGCTCTTTTAGAAAATCTAACATTGTGTGTGTCCCAGAGCAAAGCCAGAATGGTCCAGTAGCTTTTGTTCAGTTATCACATAAATGTGAATTTTACATGTTGACTCAAAAAAAAAAAATATATATATATAGACAGTCTTCACTATTGGACTTTTTGTGGCCTTCGTGGAGTCTATTTTGATGAAGTGAGAATTGTCGATTCTGGAAACCAGTATAATTTTTGGACTGTTAAATATATCAGTAGTGCCTGAGTCAGACCAGTGGCCACTAAAACATCGGTTATTATTTGCAAGGAAGCAGCAGGTTAAGGGTACCCATTGGGAGGTCTTGTGCCAAGCACCAGAGCTAGACCTTGAGTGCTGTGAGCTCTCAGACCCAGAAGCATGGCTCAGATTCTCCAGACAGATAAAAACTGTCTTTCAAAATTGTTCTGAAGAGGCTCAGCAAAAGACTTCTGGATTATTTGGAGTGGGGCTGTTGAAGTGTTCCAGGGCAACCCCAGAATTTCAATTGGTTCAAATGATCTAAGTCTGGTAGGAAACCAGAATGAAGGTCCTTCGGAGTGGGTTTTTACATACCAACATGAAGGCATCCATAGTTGGGGTGTTTACCCACGAGAGCACCATGAAACCAAGAGGGAGTAAAGGCTGCTTGAGTCCATTCGTTCTGCATCCAGGGCCTAGGACAACCACCCAAAGGAAACTTCTTAATTCTTATTGCAGTAAATAGTAAAACAGTTACCAGTGGAACTCACTGATTCTGATATCCTGTAGAGGGAATGACTGGGTACAACTATCTATGTTAACTTAATAGTTAAGTTATGTAATCTGTATAGTTAAATTATGCTCTGGTTAAAGGATGAAAGTTAATCAAATGCAATACACACAGAGAATACTGAAAGAAAAGACCAGTTCTCAGTGTGATAATTATGTCTACCCCACCCCACCTCTGACAGTTAATAAGAAAATCACTTTTGTTTATTAAAAGTATGAATTTAGGTGAAGTTAGGCATTTAAAAAAATTTTTTTAAACACTTCCTTAAGCATGTTGAAGAGAATGGACTATCATTGAGACAGTTTTCTGTAGCCTCTTAACAGAGAAATACACAATATATGATACATACAATGTAGGTATCACTAGCAAGTATTTGATTATGATTTGCCCTTACTAACGTTAAAGTATTTTTAAAATACATGAAAAAGAGTGTCTCCATTTAAAAGCCTTCTCAGTAAAATTATGTATTGTCTCATGCTGAATTTGAAGGATTTCCCATGCATGAACTTCTCTAATTGTAGTTTCTAGAAAATCATATTGAAGGTTCTTTTTATTTGTCTTTCACAGTTCAGTGACATCTCATTTTTAAATTCACTTGTATGGGTTTCTTGAGAGGTTATAGAGACACAGCTGTTTCAGACTACTGAGGTCACTTTAATTTGAAAATATAAAGAGAAAAGAGCATGAAAAAGTGTGTGTGTGGGGGAAGGTTTCATAGAGATAAAAATAGAACAAGAATACTAATGACCCAAATAACAGTGTCCAAACTCCTTCATGGCCAGTTTTAACAACAACAACAACAAAAAATAATAATTGAGAGTTAAAAATTTGAAGCTCTGATTTTTTTTTCCAGTGAATATTTTCATTTTTATAGCACCGAAAATTGTCCAGGGTAAGTAACTTTAAAATAGCTAAATAGTCAAGAGTATTAATTTTATCTAAATTCTCCTGGGGTTGGACTGACTTCGCCATTTTACTTAAATTCTCTTCTAAGTAGAATTCAGGCATTTAACTATATTTTATGGTTTTACATTTCTTAACACCAAGAAATTTTATGGTAAAAAATAAACTCAGTAAGTCTATATTGTAAAACAGGCCTGGGGTTGATAAATATTTAATGTTAGTTCAGTTATCTTCTGTCTGAAAATTCTATAGCGTATGCATTTCCCAGGTTTGAGGATCTATAAAGGCATGAAAAATAGAACCTAAGCAGTATTAGGATAGTGACGAGCATAAACTTTGGAGATGGAAAAAGAGCCTCTAAAATAATAGGAGTGAGAAGGACATCTTTGTGATAATGCTCAAGCCCTCGCCGTCACCCTCTCTCCCATCCTCCAGATTATCTAGGCACCTTGAATGCAGAGCAAGGAAAAGTGGTCCTCTAGCCCCTCAGTAATTTGGCAGTGAGGCTAGGTTCCTTGTTGGAGAGAGAACCAGCTCCTTACCTTTCCTACCATTGACTAACAGGTCTTGTTTTAGGATTGAAATATCCACGGACTAGAAATGTGCAGATTCTGGTCAGTTGGGAAAAACAGACTTGAATCCTTCCTGGTCGTTAGGTTCTTTGCATAGACAGCATTCGCTCAGTGTTCCTGGGAAGAAGGCATGGGACTCAGTCTGGTCAGTCCTTCCTGCTGCCGATCCAGGCTAGACCTGCTGGAAAACATTCACTTTACCTGGTCCAGCACCCTGTGTACAAACAGATATGAGCCCAAGTCTGCAGAACAGAAAGAATTACTTGACCTTCAGTCAGAAGAGGAACTTAAGGAATAAGTAGTTGAATAAGAAAATGAATCTGCCAGTTCTCCCCAGATCCCTGGCATTTCCCCAACTATGCTTTTATCAGCCATACTAAGACTGAAAGTGAGTCTACACTGATGAAAGATTACTTGGGTTTTTTTTTACAACCAGTAATATCAGCCTTACTGTTGGCCCCTCTCCTTTCTTAGCTTCAGTTACATTGGGGGTGAGAATAGGAAAGAGGGCTGGAGTGGAAGATAGAGATGAAGATTTTGAATGCAGTTTCATAGAGGTTTAGGTAGTGTTATGTAATGTTCAGTAGTCTTGAGAACTGAAATTTGACATTTTCATTTGGAGTGATTCTGTATTTTCCAAGCTAACAGTCCCTTTTCCTCTTTCCATCCGACAGTAGACCCATAAGGCTGAAATATTTGAAAAAAATTTTAATAATTTTGTTTTTAATTTTGTAGAACTTGACCTCTTTCCTGAATTAATTGGAACTGAAGAAATAATTAAGGTATCATAGCTATTTTTTATTCAAGTGCTTTAAAATTAAAAAGTCTATTTTGAATTATTGGTTAGGTTTCAGATGTTGCATTAATAAAAAGTTCGTGTTATATTATTCATTGTTTGTGGGTTTGGTTGCTGAGCTTTGTAGATAAACATGTAATTAATATACATGATTGTTTATGGAGAAGTTGGAAGACACTTTAATTGATACAATTTTAAAAAGAGATAGAAAAGGTTTGATAATGAAAAAATGAACTTTAAAAATAAACATAGCTATGAACTATACCACAAATTGGAATTTTTAGTATAAAAATGTTTCTGAAAGTCTAAAATAATATTTAAGCAATTCTTAATATTGCTACAGCTTATTTTTAACCAACTTAACCAATGATTGATAGATCAGTAATAAATATGAGCCAAAGTATAAATTGTATATATTCTTTTGCCCATTTAATCTGATTATTTGTGTTTGGACTATTTATATTATAAATGTCTGTTGCTGGCACCAGGTCCTTTATGTAAATGGGCATTTAAGAATATTTATAAGTTTTAACATTGTCTTAATTCTTACAAAAGAGAGAAAGTGACTGTATTCATATTTCCTCCTAAGCCCAAATGTGTTACTCATTATAACTGAGATGATGTGTTGAATCCAGGTGCTATTGTTAGTGATACTGTGGATGTGTCTGTAAGTACATGCATGTGTATGAGCTGATAATGTGTGGAAACTGATGCTGTTATCTAGCAATAAATAGCAATTAAGTTGCGTTATCACATGTGTAATTACCTCAATTAATTTTTTATCTTAAGATAATTCTCTCTTACAAAAACTCTTTTACTAAAATGATCAGTCCATATTTCAACAGGAGTTCACAGAATTCAACTAAAGGTATCTGTGTGTGTGTGTGTGTGTGTGTGTGTGTGTGTGTGTGTGTGTGTGTTTGCATTCACACACGTGTGCACAGGCATGTGGATATGATTATACCTAGAAATGACTGCCAGAATCAAGTCAAAAGCAGGAAAAGGAAATTCTACTTACGAATCATGGGGTTTGTCTTAGTTCGGGCTGCTATGAAAATATACCATGAACTGGGTGGCTAATAAGCAGCAAAAATTTATTTCTCACCATTCTGGAGCCTAGGGGTCTGAGATCAGGGTGCCAGCACTGCTGGGTTCTGATGAGAGCCCTCTTTGGGGCTGTAGACCTCTTGTTGCATCCTCACATGGTGGAGAGCAGAGCAGAAGCAATCTCCGTCAAGACTCTTAATATGAGGTCACTCATCCCATTCATGAGGGTTCTACCTTATGACCTCATCTGATACTAGTGATCTCCCAAGGCCCTACCTTCTAAAACCATCAGAGTGGGGGTGTAGGGTTTCAACATATGAATTTGGGGGGGAACACAAACAGTCCATAACACTATTCACTTTCATTGATTCACGCAGGAATGAATGATAGAGGTTGGCACATACCTGGAATGTGTCTGTAATGGTTTTATACCCAAATACTGAAATGAATAGTTTGAGGAATATTCCTCAGATCCTCTTCCAATAGGAATGCATGACTGTGAAAGACAAAGTGTCTCCAGTGTGATCAAGGCTTTTTAATAAACATGTCTAAATAGAAGTTGTGAGGGATAACAGGTGTGATACAGATCAAAACCGGAATGGAAGAGAAATTCACAGTAACTCCATAAGCAGTTAGAAGAAACAGTATCCATTAAAATATTTGGGGTTTCAGATATGTCTAAAATAATCATAGAGCATGAATCGTGTACTCTATTGAAATGTTGACACAAGACAACATGACCTCATAGAGACACACAAGACTTAGTTGAGTAGGATTAATGAATGGTCCATCACCTTCGTCAGATCCTGAGAGGTATCTGAACCTCACAGTCTAAAATTTGCTAGAAAAAAAAAAAGCAGTGAAAGGGATATGTGTGTTTAATATGTGTATAGGGGTTTTTTTCCCCAAAAGATCTGACAGAAGAAAAGGTGAGTAACTTATGTTTTAAGAAAAATTTTATAGAAATCTGCATAGCTTACAATAAGAGAATGATAAAGTGTGTTTGTGTGAGAATGTAAGCAAAGAGGAAGAGAAGCAATGTTATTGTGGGACTTGATGGAGATGGACAGATCGTAGGAACTATAGAAGACATGTCTTCTGGGAATGTTCCCGTGAAGAGGAGAGAGGTAGAATGAATACTAGAAGCTGAATTAGAGATTTGCCTTTATGTTCCTTTTAAGTAGAGGAGGTTTGAGTTTAAGCTGATAAGAATGATCCATTAGAGAAAACAAAATTGAAAACACGAAATAGAGGGAAGTTCTCAATTGTGTTCAGTTCCCGAAAAGATAATAGAGAAAGGATTTAAAACACAAGTGTAGGAATTAGAAAGGAAGGGGAACACCTCAGTTACTACAGGATGAGAGAGGCTGGGTGAATCTGGTTGGTCCGTTTTGGGTATTTTAATGTTAGGGAAAGGGGTGGTTTTGTCTGTGACTTTTATTTTCTCTGTAAACAGGAAAGCCATCTGCTGAGGATAAGAAGAGAAGATAATAAAGGTTTGGCAGGGAGGTGTTAGCTCAGTGGTAGGGCACATGCTTAGCAAGAACAAGGTCCTGGGTTCAATCCCCACTACCTCCATTTAAAAACTAAATAAATATTCATGAAAAATAGTCATTTGTTCATTCAATAAATTTTTTTTTTAAAAAAAGAAAATGAAGGTTTGAATAAAGCAGCAAAAAAAGTTAGAAAATCTTGGTAGAACGTGAGTGTGAAGGGATACCAGAAAATGAGACCAATATCCAGATTTGCTTCACATTGATCCTTAACAAAACTCTGGAGAATTTCCACTTCAGCATTAATACCATCCGGATCATAGAAGCAGACTCCTTTCTCAGAGTTGTCACATATGCCTTGAAGTAAAAAAGAAAAAATTCTTAAAACCAACTAAATAATTAAGCTCTGGATAATGATGCAGTCGTTACTGCATGATGCTTGAAAGCTTGTGTTTTGTGCAGAGCAGCTTTCTATGTGTGCAAGACAAAAGCTCGTGAGCACACATGGTTTAAGATTCAGATTCTTTCTACTGATGTTGGTCAAATTCTCACAATTTGTACTCAATCAATTTTTTCTTTCTTTTTTTTTAAGGGACATGACCTTGAAAGATCTAACAGATGACAGTGCTAATAAACTGAAAAAATCATGTCCCATGTGGACTAAACGTATCATATTTTGATACATTTGGCAATTTAGTTTTCTAAGCATCTGATTAAACACAAGATGTGCAGTTAAGAAAACAAACGGAAAGCATGGATTTTGGTTGACCTCTGGCCAGATCACTCCTGGACCATTACAGTGACTTAAATGTTCACAAAAGATGTCACCTGAATGATGTTTTGAAAGGAAACAAATTTAAAGGGCTGGGACTAGAAGCATATTTTTACAAGCTGTCTTTAAAATTTCCCCCTAGGTCTAAGGTTAAATCCTAAGGGGAAAGTGTTTAAAACAAAATGACAAACCAAAACAAAAACCTCTTCTAGTCCTAAACCTTCCTCTTATGATGGCTTAAAGTTGTGATTTATTCTGAATATATACAATGAAGCATTCTGCATATACACCTACTTTGGTGTTTGAAATAAGTTGCTTCATTGCCATTTCACATTACAAGAATCTAATGGCTGTTTAGCTTGTTGCCAGATAAACTGAACAGAGAAATACAAGAACAAGAAAATAAATACTATGTGAAATAACACGCTCGATAAGTAAATACAACTACGGCGTATTCTTCTTTTGAAAGCTGTGATATCTATTCATTTCATTATTTCCGTCCCTAAATCAAAAGCAGACATAAATAAGATGTTTTCATTGAGTTTAATTACTTTCCCTAGAGGGTAGATAATAAAGGTTATAGAATTGAGATGTGGGTTTGATAGGGTGGTGCTTTATGAGAAGTTGCCAAGATCCCACAAGTGAAGATTTGCAGTATAATGCAGTATAAGATATTATTAAGATTTCATTTTTCTCATGTTTCCAGATATTCCATTAAATCTTACTTGCTTTTCAAAGGAGGAAGAAGAGGGAAGAGACATTGAAGAAGACACCATTGTGAATCCTGATAGAGACAGTGCCACAAACCAAATAAGGAGGAAGGAACCCCAGATTCCTACCACGACAAACTACAACCGAGGAGGGGCTAAGTACAATGAAGCCAAGACTAACCGGTCCCCAACGAGAGGAAGTGAATTCTCTGGAAAGGGTGGTACTCCCAACACATCCTTAGATTCCACTTCCCAACCAGTCACTGAACTAGCCCCAGAAAAAGGTGTCCCTTTGACTTCACGCCCTGTGACCCAGCTGCCACCTCTCACTCTGGAAGACACTTCAGCCTCTCTGAGTGATGGTTTTGTCCGAGTTCCACAGATGAACTTGTCTGGGACTGTGGAATCTTTCCATACGGTTTCTGTAACGGAATCTCCAGAGGCATCTACCGACATCAGTGAGGAAGAGAGTTTATTGACCAGTTTCAAGCTCGATACGGGAGCTGATGATTCTTCAGGCTCCAGTCCTGCAACTTCGGCTGTGCCGTTCATCTCTGAGAACAGATCCCACGGCTATGAAACTTCTTCAGAAAACCCAGAGGCAGTCACATACGATGTCCTTGTACCAGCATCTACGAGAAATGCTTCCGAAGATTCAGCGTCCTCAGGTTCGGAGGAGTCTCTCGGGGACCCTTCCCTTGATGGAAACGTGTGGTTTCCTGATACCACAGATGTGACGACACAGCCTGATGTTGGATCAGGTAGAGAGGGCTTTCCCCAGACTAATGACACCGAGACAGACACTGAGGAACCCGAGAAGACCGCCGAGTCCTCTTCCCCGGGCCCCCTGGTGTCACAGGGCCCCTCGCTCACGGATATGGACATGCCACATTATCCTACCTTTGCGTCCTTCCCAACGGAGGTAACTCCTCATGCTTTTACCCCGTCCTCCGGACAGCATGATTCAATCCCCACCGTCCACGGGGTCCACTCGCAGACAACCCAGCCAGTCTACAACGGTGAGACACCTGTTCAACCTTCCTACAGTAGTGACGTCTTTCCTCTAGCCACCCCTTTGTTGCTTGACAATCAGATCCTCAACACTACCCCTGCTGCTTCAGGTAGTGATTCGGCCTTGCATGCTACGCCTGTATTTCCCAGTGTCGGTGTGTCGTTTGAATCCATCCTGTCTTCCTATGACGGTGCGCCTTTGCTTCCATTCTCCTCTGCTTCCTTCAGTAGTGAATTGCTTCGCCATGTGTATACAGTCTCTGAAATCCTTCCACACGTCACTTCAGCTCTTGAGAGTGATCAGGTGTCCCTGCATGCTTCTCTGCCAGTGGCTGGGGGTGATGCGCTGTTAGAGCCCAGCCTTGCTCCGTACTCTGATGTGCTGTCACATCAGACCACTGCTCGTGCTGCTTCAGAGACCGTGGAATTTGGCGGTAGTGAACCTGGTGTCCTTTATAAAACGCTTATGTTTTCTCAAGTTGAACCGTCCAGCAGTGAGGCCGTGATGCATGCACGTTCTTCAGGGCCTGAACCTTCCTATGCCTTAACTAATAATGAGGGCTCCCAACACCTCTTCACTGTTCCTTACGGTTCTGCAGTACCTGTGCAGGATTCTGTTCAGGTTTCCCTCTTTAGCAGCCCTAGCCACACACCGATGCCTAAGTCTTCCTTAGTAACCCCAACCGCGTCGTTGCCGCCGCCTACTCATGGCCTCTCTGGTGATGGGGAGTGGTCTGGAGCCTCCTCTGATAGAGAGTTTCTTTTACCTGACACAGATGGTCTTAACGTGTCTTCAACTGTTTTTGTAGCCGAATTTACACATCCAACACCTTTGTCTGGTGATGATAACAAGCGGCTTTCTAAAAGTGAGATAATACGTGGCAATGAGACTGAACAGCAAATTTCTCCTTTCAGTGAGCTGGCTTACCATTCTGGAAGCACAGTCTTGCCTGACCTGTATGATCATGTAAATAAGCCGAATGCGTCTTTACAGGAGTCCCCTGTCTCCATTTCTAGCACAAAGGGCATACTTCCAGGGCTGCTTGCTTATCCCACTACTAAGGTTTTTGATCATGAGATTAGTCAAGTTCCAGAAAATAACTTTTCAGTTCAGTCTTCACATGCTGAATCTCAAGCATTTGGTGATACTTCACTTAAACCTGTGCTTAGTGCAAACTCAGAGCCAGCCTCCGCTGACCCTGCTTCTAGTGAGATGTTATCTCCTTCAACCCAGCTCATATTTTATGAGCCCTCAGCTTCTTTTAATACTGAAGCGTTGCTGCAGCCTTCCTTTCAGGCTTCTGCTGTTGACACGTTGCTTAGAACTGCTCTTCCAGCTGTGCCTAGTGACCCAATGTTGGCTGAAACCCCCAAGGTTGATCAAATTAGTTCAACAGCATTGCATCTCATGGCATCAGATTCTGCTTCAAGTGAAAACACGCAGCCCTCTGCATCTGTACCGGTCTCTGGTGTATCGCCTACTTCTAATACGCACGCTGCTTCACTTCAAGGTTTAACCATTTCTTACGCAAGTGAGAAATATTTTGAACCAGTTTTGCCTAAAAGTGAAAGTTCCCAGCAAGTGGTACCCTCCTTGTACAGTACTGATGCGTTATTCCAAACTGCCAATTTGGAGCTTAACCCTGCCTTTCCCCCAGAAGGAAAGCATGCATTTGCTACCCCTGTCTTATCAGCTGATGCACACCCAGATACACTTATAAACACGTTTATTTATTCTGATGAAGTCTTCACCTCCACCAAGGGTCCTGCTTCTGATGAGGTATTGGCTGGCGTTCCTACAGTTGTAACTGCTGATCGTTCTGTTCCCTTAGGAAATGTGTATGAGTATGTTTCCGTTACAGCTGTTTCTCCCAGCAAAGATGGTTCTGTAACCACAACCAAGTTGCTGTTTCCTTCTAGAACAACTTCGGAGCTGATTCAGAGTGCCAGATCTGATGCCGATTTAGTGGGTGGTGGTGACAATGGTGACAGTGATGATTACGATGATGATGATTATGATGACAGAGATAGAGGTGGCTTATCCATAAATAAGTGCATGTCATGCTTCTCCTATAGAGAATCACAGGAAAAGGTAATGAATGATTCAGCCAGCCAGGAAAACGGTCTTGTGGATCAGAATAACCCAATCTCATACTCACTATCTGAGAAATCTGAAGAGGAAAATAAAGCTACAGGTGTAATATCAGACAGTCAGACTGATAAACCAGCAACAGCAAATGTGCCACCCCCAGAGCACGATGATGGAAAACAGGAAAATGACATTCAGACTGGGAATGCCCTGCCTCCTTTCACCCCAGAGTCTAAAGCATGGGCAGTTCTCACAAGTGATGAAGAGAGTGGATCAGGGCAAGCTGCCTCAGATAGCCTTAATGATAACGAGACTTCCACAGATTTCAGTTTTCCAGATGTTATTGAAAGAGATGGTGATGGGGTCCCGGAAGCAGGTGACTCAGAAAAGACTCCTGGACCCCCACAGTCCTCGACACCAACTGTAACTAGCGGGCACTCAGAAGTGTTCAACATTTCAGAGGCAGGTTAGTTATGGATCCAAAGGATAGATTGAGCTGTGGTGGCTTGCGTCCTCAAAAAATAGAAAAATCATGGAGAGAGAAATTTGGTAAAATGACCATCATTTTTTTAAATCAAGATATTTACAAATCAATTTACACTTTTTAAAGTCTGATTTTATTCATTATTTCAAATGAATACTCAACATGTTTTGGGCCTTAATTCAATTCTCTCTAAAAGAGATAAGGTGATTTTTATTTATTGTCCATTTTTTTTTTCATATTCTACAAGATACCTGTTACTTGGAGCAATTCTGTGCGCATAATACATTTTTAGTATGCTGCTTTTTAAATAATAGATTGGCGTGTGTTTTAGATGATTTTAATTTTAATGTTTACTTATATTCCAAAATAAGTTGTAAACTAATTCTATCGAAGTAGAAAATGAATTATAAACTCTGATAGTAATATGATATATGCACCTTTCTCTGACCCATCCAGTGGAAAGGAATTAGGTAATTTGCACATCTGCATCAGCTTGGGAGCTTTAAAAAAAAGTTCTCTTGCTAAGTTTTGAGAGTTAGCGGCAAGATTTTTTTTTTAAGGTTTTAATTTTTTAAAAATTGCCTTTGATTACCTTAATGTTGCCTAAAGAGGGCAGTGTGAACTCACAAAATACATTCTGCTTCCTACTTGCTATGGTACAGCTTTCCAAGAAGTTAAATAACGAGCATTAATATGCATGGTATGTTTAAGTATTATATGACAAGATGTACAACACTAGAGCATTTTCTGTAGAAATGCATTCCAGTTGTTAATGTATTTTAAGCAGATGAATTTATCTGCCAGATGTCTCTTCGAGCAGATTACTTGCAGCGTATGTAATACAGATGTTGGCATTAGATGCCAATGGGGAAAAAAGGGAAATTCAATACCCTGAAGCAGGCGAAATACTAGATGATTTCATTGCATTGATCATGAGTTTTATAATTTGCTTTTGTTAAATTTTAAGACATTTTTTAAATTAACAATGAGAATATTTAAATCTCAGTGGTAATTCAAAAGATAGGCTGAAGTAACATCTTACACTCTTATTGCATAAAAGTGGATATTTAAAATCCAGAATGTAGACACCAATCTCATTAGGATGTTTTTCCTCTGTGTAATTTCCCTTGAATTAGTTGTATGCTTTTCCTTCAGTGCAGCATCAATTAAAAGGTTGTACATTTTGATAGAGAAGTTTTTTCTGCATTCTGACTTGAGACCAATTTAACATTGCACTCCAGTTTAAACACTTACCCTCTGTTATGTGAAAATGAATCATAAACTCTTGGGTCACCATATTCATTAGTGTTGCCATATATATAGATTGTTATCTGACTTCAATTATAGTACTTGTAGTTTTAAAATTTTTATTAGATCTATTTTAAAGGGAAGCATCAGGAACTCATCCAATTTTCTATCTTACTAGGTAAGTGACATCATCTACATGTTCTTGCTAGATTATGCTGTTATGGAAAGACTTTATATATTGCAAAATGCCAAACCTAGAATTGACTAAAACTTAGCAATTTGTCTTCCACTCTCGAATCAGATTTATTTAAAAGGTGTGTTCTCCCACTGATGAGGAGAAAATGCGATACGACGTCTAGCGTCATCAAGTAACATAATTAATGACGTAAATAAGATCAAACAGGTTTAGGGCGAAATTGTTGCCTGTTTTTAAAGCTATCTCTGTAAAAAATCCTATGTAGTCTGTCTTATCCAATAATTGAATATGCCTCTTTATTAAATGCATATAGACTAATTCTGAAATTTACCATTTTATCATCTACTTCTAGAATGTAGAATAATTTACAAGACATGTTCCTCAAAACAATATAGATAAGGCAGATACTAGTATCTGTAATTTATGAGTCCATAAACTGAGGTCCAAAGATTGCTTGACGTAGGTCCCAGAGGGAGTTAGTACAAAACTGAGACTGGAAACATACTATTGGTGTCCGGCTTCTAGAGACTACGTTTTCATGATTGAGGACAATAGAATATATGCAATGCTTAATTTGTAATACCAAAATTATACTGTTCTATTCTCAAAATGTATTTTTAAATATTAATCTTAATTAATCTTCCTAATCATCTAGTAGTAGATTCTTATCATTTAGGTAACCCATATACACTATGGAGTCATATCAGAAAAATACTTTAGCCCTAATTATTGGATTTAAAAATCAATACAAGTAGCTGCTCATTATAGTATGCACAGCAGCCAGGTGATTGTCTGTACTTTCATGTGGAATCTCACCTTGTATAAAACACCTCGGATTCAGAATGTGTAATTACCATGGATTTATCATTCTAACTCCTCAATTAAAAGGTTTATTTTAAAATCCAACCTCCCAGAGAACTTATGAGAAAAGTCTGTACAAAAGACAATGTGTGCGTGCATATGTGTGTGTTTGTGCGTGTATATAGTGCGTGTGATAAATCCGTATGATAATTTGTTACATATTTTGTTATATATCTTACATATGTATTGCATATTTGATCAGACATATTTCATATATATGTATGCAAATATATCTAGATACATACATATATATGCTCATATACCTGTATACATATTGCAACAAATATTTGTGGTCATCAAAGACCTAAATAATTAACTAAGTTCACTTTGTATATAAGTTAATGTACATCATTGGTTCTCAAACTTTAATGTGGATCAAAATCACCTGGAGGGCTTGTTAAAACAGAGCTTGCTGGGTCTTACCTGCAGAGTTTCTGATTCATTAGATTTGGTGTGGTTGGGATGGGGTCCGAAATGTGCATTTCTCGTAAGTTCCAGGTGATGCTGCTGCCGCTGTTCTGGGGAGCATACTTCAAGAATGACTGAAGTAGATAATAATGCTAACCTCCATTTGTAATTTCTAGCTACCAGGGACTGCGCTAAGTGGATTATTTCATTTATTAACCATGAACATTCCATTTAGGTAACAAGAGTTACAATACAAAAAATGAGAAGACAATCGTGTGTAAATCAGTTTGCTTTCCTAAGTTTCATAAAGAAATATCAGTGCCTTCACCATCAGATGACATAGACCTCTACATGAGCCTCACCACAGGATGTCATGACCAGAGCGTATGATTAACATGATAGAAGGTGAAGTGCAGCCTTCTCTCACGAGACTATTAACTACAGCTCGGGGATCGGTTGACTTACAGTAGTCCCACTTTTCATACAGTTTTATGATTTTTTAGTCACACTTCTGAATTCCGCTTTTTTCTAACATGCTTCCGCAGTCATGAAAACAAACATCTTGGGAAATCTGAGTGTCATTTATACTCCTTTGATATATTTTCTATGTAAGTGGATTAAATTCTTGACCCTTTCTGCATCATTTCTCCTTATAGAAGGAAGCTATCATTTAAAATCTTAAGTTCTCTCCAGTTAAGTATATTTCAATACTGTATTGATGAATTTGTGACTCTCAAATTTGTTCTTAAATGTTTTCAATTTAAATTGATTGCTATTGTCTCATATCATTAATAGTAAGATAACTTGGTATAAAAGTACCAAATGCACCAGACGTGTAGAAAGCGACACAGAGTCTGATGAGGAACTTAAATTTAGTTCTTCCAGAACTTCTACAGGTAGACAGGATAAGGGTTATTACTTTGTAGCAGTGTCAGCGTGTCATCATGGTAGAACGGTTCTAATGTTCAGTCATCTTGGTTTCCCACTGCACACGCCTCAAAGTAGAAGGGAAGAATTGTGACTGGCCACTGACACCCTGCAGTTCTGAATCCTTTTTTTTTTTTTTTTAAACAATTTGGAAGGATAGTTCCAGTTGCAGTGATTTTCAAAGTGCTAGAACAATAATGCTCCTGGTTGGTCACAAAAATCATTATTTGCCACCTTTTAAAATTAACCTAAAGACACAATTTTGACTTTTTCATAATTGACACTTGCATATATAAAAAGAATTTCTTAGATCTGGGCATTCCTTCAATTCACATGCAATAGGATTTTTATTTTTGGCAGAGAAAAACAGTTGGTAAGAAGGGTATTCAAAATAATGTCTTAAAAGCAACTTACATTTAAATTTTGGTTCACTGGAATGAAGGTTTATCCTAATGTAAAAAGCATTATCCTGATTCTGTCTTCATGAAATTACTAATTGCTCCTAATTACTTACCTAATTGTGAGGTTAAAAATATTTCCATTACAATTAATTTTGGAAAATCGAGATTATCTATGGTGATTCGGTAAGTAGCATTGTTTTTCCTGATCATTTGATTTAAAAACTGAATCGTTTTCTTATTTTAATACTTTCATTTCCCTTCTAACAAGCTTTTCAAGGCAATATTATGCTCATTTGTTGCCACAGCCGGCACCTTTTCCTGGGTGTGAATCTTTGTTGGGATATTATAATTCTTCAGCTCCGATAAGCCTGCCTTACCTTTTTTTTTTTCTGAGTTTATTTGTTCATTTGTTTTTGAAATATAGTTGATCTACCACTCTATGTCAATCCCTGCTCCACTACATAGTAATTCAGTATTTCTATCCATTTCAAACTGATCACCATGGAAAGTCTAGTGAGGATATGTCATCATGCAAAGATACTACGTAGTGATTGCCTGTATTCCTCACACTGCACATCTCATACCCGTGACTTTTTTTTTTTGCAACTGTATAGCCTGCCTTACTTTTTAAACTTTGTGTTACTTAAATTAGCGTAGAATCACAGACATTCGTTGCTTCATAAAGTTGAAATTTTAAAGGTAAGCAAAAGCAATGAAGGTTGCAGTTATTCGACTGAAAAATATACTTTTCCTACAGCTTAAAATGTCAACTCTCTCGATTTTCTCCGACTACAGAGGCCAGTAATAGTAGCCATGAGTCTCGCGTTGGTCTAGCTGAGGGGTTGGAATCCGAGAAGAAGGCAGTTATACCCCTCGTGATCGTGTCAGCCCTGACTTTTATCTGTCTAGTGGTTCTTGTGGGTATTCTCATCTACTGGAGGTAAGTTGAGTGTTTGTTGAGGAACTGTATGTTTCATAGAGCTCTGATTTTGCCTGTTTGTTACCTGAACGTTCTTCAAAGCATATTCAAAATGTCTTTTACTTGAGAGCTACCATGAATTTATCCAGCTAGCTGAATAAGGTGAATTTGTAAATCCAAGGATATAGTAATAAAAGATTTGATTATTCGTCACACTTCTGTCAAACAATTAAGAGTAAAAGGGAGGAAGTTTAGCTTCCGTTAACGTTTATGCAGTATTTTGACAGTTGCACATTCATGTTAATCTAATTAGCGTTCAAACATTATCATAGCATTTGACATAAATCTAAACTTCTCACTTTAAATGCTTCAACTGTCATAACTTTAAAAGGTATTATTTTGGAAAACATGATTTTTGATATAATAAAAAATTTTATAGCAGTGGATTTTGTATAGGATACATATCAACTGCATACTGATAACAAAAAATGCTAACCCGTGTACAACAGCAAAAATCAAGCATTGGAATATAAGTATAACTAGAAAATAGACTAGACTAAGATGTGTAGGATTTTTAAATTCATTAGAATTTGCCTTGCGGATGAAAGATAGCTTCATTCTTATCAGTATCCTGTTAAAACCTTTAAAGGACAAGGAACGTTGCACCCATCATAAGCTTCCCATCCTATAGCAAGCAGAGCATTCTGCAAATTGGTAAGTTTACTAAGGGCACAGTGCAAATCAGTTTAACTGTTATAACAGTCTGTTGGAAAACAAAGACTTTGTGATGATTCAAGAAGTCCTATCTGCAAACTAAGAAAGGACATAGCTTAGTACTTTCTACTTTTAAATAAAAGAGAATTTTGTTCAGAAGATTTATAATTCCTTTCTGTTTAGCAACATCTTTCTATAAGTTCATATCACCTCTCTTTGTGTTATTCCAAAGTATATTCTCTTAGTTCATTCAAAAATATTTACTGTTTTCAAAAATATTTATTGTTTCCCATATGCCTAGTACTATGTTAACTACTATGGGAAAGTAGAAAAAGTAAATGAATGCTGAGGAGGGTATAGCTCAGTGGTAGAGTGAATGCCTAGCATGCATGAGGTCCTGGGTTCAATCCTCAGTACCTCCATTAAGTAAATAGGTGAATAAACCTAATTACCTCCTCCCCCAAAAAAGATTAAATAAATAAATAAAAATTTAAGAAAAGTTTTTAAGTGAATGAATGAACAAATGAATGAGAGTCCTTGCTGTCAAGAAATTTATGCTTATTAAGAAGAAAGAATTTTCCATGAAAAATGTATATTACCCAACAATGTATGCATGGTAGCCGAAATCTCTAGTGCTAAGAATGGTCAGATATCAAGGGATCTTGATAGGCCAGAATGGGCAGAGTAAATGTGAAACACAGGTCTTGAGCTGGATGGGATTCAGAAAGAGGAGAGAGGGAGAAAGACATAACAGGCAGGGTCGCAGCAGGCGGGGAGACTGGGAAGCAGGAACGAGGGGTTGGGTCTGAGGCACTGGGACCTGTAGCCGCATGTGGTTGCACATTGGTGGCTAAGATAGAATGTTTACATGAGCACCTGTATTTCACATCTGCCTTCTTTGACAGAACAGAGTAGACTGCAGACTATGGAGAACAGATCATGCTTTTGTTACTCTCCATGGGTTAGGGGTCTGTTTTGTCCATAACATGGTGCAAACAAAACCATTTTCTTTAGCGATCTCTGTTATTGCAGTGTCTCTTTTTACAGAAGATTCTATGCTTAGAACAATACCACGAATCCAGTACCTAGTCCATAAATGTTTACTCAACAAAAATTCATATTTCTTTTCTTCCTACTCCCCACAGGGCTTGTTGGCCAAAATTCTTAGCCACATCGATACCATGTTTGCTCATATTACTGCTTTATATCTAATCTGATTTTCTCTGCCAAGCCAATTTTTGAAGTTAATGGAAAATGAGGTTAAACAAATATAAAATAGGAGGGAAAATAGGACCAAATTCTACTTCATAATAAATAACATTTGAATAAATCTCAATAAAGATGTCAGATAGTTTATAGTCACAAGGTTGAAATAAGTAGAATAAGTCTTTTCCTCTCTGATTATTTAATATCCCAAGTTTATTTTCTACAAATTTTAAAATCAGTGTCTTACTTAATATGATTTGAGATTTCATGGAAAATTCAAATCTGGAGTGGTTTTTATCTCCTGTTATTTATGGGTCATTTCATCTGTACTTAATGTGGAGAAAAAAAGATAAAATTACAAGTTGGAAAATACTAATTTGACTTTCATTGATAAAATGTTTCTCTTTTCTCATGAATGTCTCTCTTTTCTTCACAAATAACATTTACATAACTTGAGTACAGAAATAGTTAAAAACATGAGCACTCATGGTTTTATGTATGTATTTTTGTATCTAACTATCACATATCCTTATAAGATTTGTTACTCATATCTCTCTGATTCACAACCATATGAAGTCAATTCACTTCAAAATGTAACTTCTTAGGTCAGTAATACAAATGCAATAGGGGCATTTTGTAATTCAGCAAATAATAATTTAGCAATTTGCTGAATTACAGAATGACCATGTTAGTGCGTTCTTTAAAGTTTGTGAGAGTTATTCAAATTCCAGTGTAGCTGCATTTTTAAGCAATATGATTTCACTAGCCAATATGAAAACATTCTAAACCTTGGTGGAAGCTGCAGCCTGTAGAAAGGTTTACAAATCTAATGGCATACCAATAAGAGTCCTGATAATAACATGGTCCTTTCCTTCTAAATTTTTCCAGTTTATGTATTTAAACACTTCTCTAACCTAATTTTTTAGGAGAAAAAGTAATCTCAAAGTGGTATAGTAAATCCTCTCTTTTGTCTAATTTACCTAACTTAAGGTGGTCTCCTATGTTTTGTGTAAATCTTGATGGAAAGCATGTTGTAGCAGGAAGATAGAACAAATTAGAAGTGATGAAATCAGGGTCCCTTTTCCCATATCGTCCTGACATTTGCTACATGACCTTGGACCAGACACTTACCCAGCAAAGAATTAGTGACCTCTTTTTACCGCTGGGGGGAGGGTCCATGAGATCATCTTTAAGATTGCAGTCAGACTTTCTTTAGGGCTTCTGTGATGAATACAGCATGATGAATATTGTTTCATATTTGTATAAGTATCCAAAAATGGAATAATAATTACACATTTCTAGCTTTTAATTCTAAATACTGTGATGAAAAGGTGTAAATTAAATAATCGGATTAACATTGATTGATAGGACCTATGTCTACAAGTTTAAAACAGTCATCACTTTTTTCATCATGGCTGATAATTAGCAGGAGACAGTTATCAACACTTAGCACATAGACGCGAAGACGTTCACTGCTGATACAGAACAGATGGACCATGGATACTGAATCTTGTCATACGTTAAATAACATGCTTTGAAATTATTTTCCAGATGTTTTAAGGTATAATTTACATGAGCCAAATCGTAAGTTTCTAAGATGCAAAATTCCTTCCGTAAGGAATATGTTTTAAACGTTCTTTTTAAAGATGACAGAGGGTGAATTTTTGAAAGCTTTTTGAATAGTTAGAATCTAAAAAACACCAAAGCAGCACTCCATCAAAAGCAATGTGAAACAGAACTTTCCACAGACACAGTTGTTTTGGCTCTGGAGGGGGGAAGAGAAGCAATATGGATTCTCTCTTGATTTTAAATTCAAATCTGTGGGTCACTGAAGGTGGCTATCAACCCAGCATGGTGGCCTCTTAGTATCATGCAGTCTTTTAAAAAGAATGTCGCTTCCTAGGTAAGACTTCACTAGAAAGTGTACCTAACTAATCCAATTCAGATGCTTTTCATCCAGAATTCATCCTGTACTGTTTTAATTTTAGTTTTCCCACTTACAAACTTATTGGCATGATTTATACATTTCCTTGTTACTTATTAATGCAAGTAACATTACTGGACCACTTGTTTTCTAAAACCAACAAGTATTTGATTACACAGCTGATAAGAATAGAGCTGGTATTTACCCAGATACTACAATGAATACTAGTAATGTGTTAAATTTCAATGCCTATATGTCTTCTTCCCATTCTCCCAGACATGTCCTCTATCCATCTATCTATCCATCCATCCATCTTTCTCTAGCTATATATTCTACCTCTCCCTCCCAAATGTTTTGAAATTTTAAGGTAATCTCATTTGAGTCTCAGCTAGGCAAGAGAGTCTAGAATGCAGCTGAGTACCTTATGGTTGGTGGGATTTACTTGGAATAGGAGAGCCTCCTCTTTGTGTACCATTTGGAGATGCTTACAAGGGACTACGTTCTGGGTTGGTATAAGAAATGTCTAGTAACTGTAGATGGTCCCCAGAAAGAAGTGAGCCCCTTGTCCCTGAAGGTATTCATACTAGACCTTCTTTATACGTCAAAGATGCTGGGGAAGGGATTCTTGTATCAGCTGTGATACTGCACTAGGTCCCTTAAGGCATCTTACAACTTTAAAATGCAATGAGAAATAAATAGAAACCTTTTAACCAGCTCATAGAACTGGATTTTAGGGGAACTCAAAGAGATTTTAATTTTGCGATCTTAAAAGTGGGTATCAAACCCAGTGTTTCCATATCAGTGTGTCCGAACATACTACATCTGTAGTCGCACAGATAAGCCACATTTGCCCTGTTGTTTCTGCTCCAGACTGGTGTCAGCTCTGCTCAAGTGTGGACTTTCAGTAGGATAGTTTCTTTATCGTAATCGCCTGTGGCCCTCATCCCTCCCGTTTGTCATTGGTCCTCCATGCTCTTCCCACTTCCCAGGATCTGCACCCAGCTCAGGGTCCCTCTGACGCTTGACTCCTCACTTGCTCCTCTTCCTCCTGCACCACCTGTTCTCTCTTGAAGACATTCTTATGTTCTGCCAATTATGCACGTTCTCACGGGTTTGATTATCAAAGGTTTATACCGTCAGAGCAGGAAGCTAGTTTTTGCTATCCACATCGTTGCTTTTGAATATTTTTTTCGTCTTGTGACATTAAAGTTGTGAATAAACAATATAATTTTGTCCCACTCAGACATACAGCCGTAAATTCATTGACCAGATATTTCAGGGCACCCACAACAAGTCGGACACTGTTCTTGACACTGCGTTAGGACAAAGTACATTGCCTTTTGGGGAGTTACCTTCCAGTGAGGGAGGACCAACTAAAATCATAAAAGACAAATAAACAAATGTATAAATAAGGTATTTCAGATACTGGTACGTGCCACAAAGCAAACAGAAGGGGGAAGATTAGTGACTTGGCAGGATGCGCTGGTACTTTTCGCTCAGGTGGTCAGGGAGGGACTCTCGGAGGAAATGGCATTTGAGCCCATGCATAAGTGATGGGAAGGAGGCAGATGGCCAGAGGGAACATCAGAAGCCAGGGCCCGAAGGTGATACCGACAGGGCTGCTTTGAGGGAGAAAGAAAGAGCCAGTGAGGGCTAGAGCCTAGTGGGTGAGGGAGACTTGGAGATGAAACAGCTACAGCAAAAGGGGACCAGGTCACAGAGGGTCTTACAGCCCTTGCTGAAGTCACTGAAAGCTTTCTAATTCCAGTGGGAAGCCACTGAAGAATTCTATGCAGGGAACTGATTATTGAGAAAATACCGCAACTGAAGTGTATCCTATAAGAACACAATGTTACGTTAAAGCTCATTAGGATAAATTTCTTGTTCCTGGAATCTTTAAAATGGAAGGAAGATTGGCATTTTCCCTCAAACAGATCTTTCTATTTCAACCGAACCACTCATGAGTAAGATTTCAAATAAATGAAATGACCCGCATCAAAGAGTGTCCTTAGCAGTTTTAATCATCGAAATTGTTTTAATTAAGGGTAGTTTGCATTAGTTTTCAGCAGCAGTTGGTTCTTTGCTCTTCTCAGTAGTCTGCACTGTGCTCCTGCCAGATGTTACTCTTATTATCTGAATGAAAATAGATCCAGGTGACATTGTAGGTCATGGTTGTTGTTGGCGCCAAATACATTCCTTCTCAAAACCCTCGCCAACAAGGCTAGTATCTGTTGGAGAGAAAATCGTCCCTGTCTTGGGTTATATGCTCATTATTTCCTCACTTTGCTCTGTCATTGTTGCATTATCAAACTTCAAAGGTAAAGCTGCCTCCTTTTTTCATAAAAATGTTACCACTGTGGAATTTCACTGCTACATGGTCATAGCTTGCTGCCTTTTGCTAGCAGCTGCATATGCCTGGAATAGCATGGTCACTTAAATATTGAGTGAAAATAGCTTTGGACAGACCTTCTTTCCCACTCTGGTCCTTCCCTGGGAGGCAGGGCACACTGGGGCATCGCAGCAGTGGGGGACTAGGGCGTTGAGGTGTCCTCCTACTTGGCTCAGCTGCAAGTATCATCTCTGCTTTCACCATGTCTCAAATCTCCTTGCTCTTCTGCATCTGGTACAGGTAAAACTGACAAGTTTGGAGGCTATAAAATTCTTTAATACTTGTGTTTTTTAAAAACAGGTATAGAGATCCACTTATGTTTTAATCCTGGAGATTTCTGTCATAATTTTTAAGCAGCTCAGAAGTTGTCTTATTGTCCATACCAGCAAGTAGTATAAATTGCTTTCTTTTCTTTCCAGAAAATGTTTCCAGACTGCACACTTTTATTTAGAGGACAGTACATCCCCTCGAGTAATATCCACACCTCCAACGCCCATCTTTCCAATTTCAGGTAACAGCTTGAAGTGTGACCATGAATAGCTGGTAGATGTTAACTGAAAAGCACAATATTGGAAGGTTTGTCCTTACTGGGGTACTTTGCAAATGACTGTGATGTAGATCAGTGAATATTTGTGTTTCCCAAAATATTGTGTATCAGGCACTCAGGTTTATAAATTGTTCTCATTAATTTTGAACATTCTTAACTATGCAGGTGATATGGCAAAATAATTTATAATTGTTCAGATGTTGTATGTTTTCAAAAGCATAAACATATAGCAATAAAATATTAGTAAGGAACGATGCTGACTTTTGGTCATTTCAGTGACTTTAATGGAAACTGAAACAACAAAGCCAGACTAAAGCAGCGCAATAAGGATGGACAGGACAAAACCACAAAAATAAAGACAAAGTGTAATTCCTTTCTGATTATCTGAGTGTATATGAGAAAAGGTTTCTTAACTACATTAGAAAAAAAGGAAACTATTAAAATGGTGAGGGCAGTGCAAAGAGTGTATGGTTGCCTGAAATACTTTTAAGTAAAAATGTCAGACAGTTGAATACCTGGGAAAAACCTCATGTGTTTTATCAGGACGTACCTCGTTAACTGTTCAAGAATCAACCTGAGTCATTTTGAGTAAGACCCTCATTGACCCCAAAGTTCACACTGTCACTAAGATCACAGACACTTACTGAATTAACATTTTATAACATTTCAGAATGAAAAGTGATAAAAAAAATAGTTTGTCTAGAAATATGTGAACTACAAAAGCAGTACTGATGGACAGAGCGTGAGCCAAGAACATGGAGAGTCACCAAACCAGGGGAAGCAAAAGGAACAGTTCTCTCCCTGGTCGTGGTCTTTGTACAGAAGCCTCTTGTTAAATCTAAATCGTCTGAGACATCACATGTCATTGCTTGAGGCCCAAGTTCTACATGATGTTATCTTCTCAAATCTCGTAATCTAAAAAGCAGAAAATTCAAAAGAGAAGCATTTTCCTTGTAATTTTCAACAGGCATAGGAATTAGAAGTGTTTCACTCTTTTAACTCTTTTCCCAATTCTCTGTCTTTAACTACCAAGATTTTGTTTCTGTTTTTCTAGTTTATATTAAAATTCTGTCCATTTCTTTTAGTAGAGCACAATTTCTCATTAATGTATTTAGAATTTTGAGACCAGGTGCTCTCAGTTATCTGCTACATTTTGATTCTCTTGTGCTTTCCAAACATACCTCTCCTGTATACTCTGTTAGGGTGGCTATGAAAATTAATCACATTATTCAAAGGCCAATGTAGTTTTCTTGTTACCAATAAATAATCCAAAATCAGGTCCTTGCCCAGGGAAATCCAGAATCCCCTGTTCTACTTCTCAGACAAATGGTGATCAAGGGCGTGTCCTCATTTCACCTGCTCGGCCCTCAAAAAATGCACTCCTGATTGCCCCATATGTGCATTTTCATGTAAAATCAGAAAATAAAAAGGTACGTTAGTCTCACTTACTTGCGGACCAGTTCATAAAAGAAATTACCAAAAGACATGATTGTAAATAAAAAGTAGTCATTTTGCTCATAGAAAGAGGTTAGCTGTGCAGGATAATTTCTGTAGGTTTGACAGACCTTCATTAGGAGAACTAGTGATTTAGATGTGACAAGTTATTTCTGTTTTCTTACCTAATTATAAAAGCTACTTCCAGGCAAGTTCCTTCTGTAGGTGTGAAGGTGGAATTACACCTTTGTCTAGTGTTTCTTAAGTTTAACTCGCTAATTCAATTTTAATATTCAGGTACACTCATCTAAAAGAGAACAGATGGATTCTAAATTTTTTTTTGTAAATCAATAAATTCTTGGTAACTGAAGCTTAACAATATTAAATGGACTAGATGCTGAACATCTGTTGATGTAAATAACTGTTTCTAGTGAAATGTGTTTGATGTTTCCTTGTCAGAGATATCACTTGTGAAATTGCACACTGTGAACTAGTAATATGTTTAATATAAGAAAGTCTTTCCAGAAAAAAAAAAGAACCAGATAAAATAATTTGGCCCTTTCACAATTAATTAACAGACCTAATGACTTTGTTTACATAGCATATTTTCAAGTTACAGTTCTTGAAATTTTACAGATTCGAAGTCCCAAAGGTTTTTGACATTATCCTTAATGAATAGTCTGCATATACATGTTTTCTATTATTTCTAGAGAGAAGGAAAAAATGCTTTCAGACGTAAACATCTAAATATTTAACTGAGAGACGTTAAACTGTACGATTTTATAAAACTGAAATTGCATTGTATGTTATGTTTAGTCCATGGTAAAATTGAAAATATATTATTTCTGCATTTTTCCCTAGAATTTACAGGCAATTATCACTCACGTTAAAGAAAGTTACCCATAAAGAGATGCAATCCATTGATAAGAAGTAAGGCTTTGGTAGTATTTATAACCTAACTTTGAAAATTAATTCTTTTCGCTTTAGAGTATGAAAGGAAAAAGGATTCCTGATCAAATCAGAATTCTAAAATGCAGATTATGATTGACAGTAAATATAGAGAAAGTTGGTAATTGTGGCTTCATATTTTATTGAACACAGATTCAATCCAGATTATAGAAATAACTGAACTTTGAAGTTGTTTTAGAAGAAAACTTTTTATACATTTTTATAAATGAGAGGCACAGTTATTTCTGTTGAATTATCCTTTCCAACCCAAATTTTTTTTTTTTATTCACCTAGATGATGTTGGAGCAATTCCAATAAAGCACTTTCCAAAACATGTTGCAGACTTACATGCAAGTAGTGGGTTTACTGAAGAATTTGAGGTATGATTTTAATGTGTATATTTTGAATAATATAGAAAACGGTAAATTTTAAAAATTCAGCAGTAGACTGTTTATTAACATTGAAACCATTTTTACTTCTAGCGAGAATATTAGTTCCATAATCAATTATGTGTTTAGGAGATGTGTTATGGGTGAGTCATGTAATTTAGAAAATCGGCTTTCCATTTTAAAAGTCAAATTGTACTAGTGGAAAAAACCAAAACATAGTTGATTCTCTCCCATACGATCAGAACTCCAGTATTCTTTTTTTTTTTTAAGTCTAAATTAAAAACTGATTGATTCCTTTTAATTTTCTAAACTATGTGAATCGTAGTAAATAACTAAATTTCATAATTTTCAGCCAAAGTACATGCAAGCTCTTAATTGTAAGTATTACAACAGTGTAAGTGCTGAAGCACTGATTATGGAAGGCATAATGAATATTACACAAGGTAAAACCCCGTCTTCTTCTCAAGAAAGTACGCATTTCTAAAACACATTTGAACTTAACAACCAGTGAAGATTTTTCTAGTAATATTCTGTAAAGCACACTTAGATGGTGGGGGCAGAGACATTTAGTGCATATTTATCATGGCCTCCCAAGCGATCAGTTAGGCAGATTTTTCAAAATAGGGTGACATAAGCCCACAGTTAACAGTAATAACCACAAAACATAAAGTTACCTTTACTGAGCCCTCTCTCCTGTGCTGGTCATTGTACTAAATGCTTCAACATTTAACATTCAACCATTTTATTTCTATTCTTATTACTGATGAAATCAACTTCCACAGAAGTTAATTAACAATTAACAAATATCAGGGCTGGGATTCAAATCTAGTCTGTGATTTAAACTCTCATGCCCTTTCCATTCTAGAAATCGAGGGCTCTCCAGCCTCAGCCCAGTCTCTCCCCTTTTGGAAGCATCCCATTGCTTTTTTGCCTCCCCACCTCACCCCCAAGTGCTCAGAGCCCTTTGAGCTCAGATCCTGATCCGATGGTGTTCCACTGTCCCCGTCACACCCAGCAACTGCTTCCCAGGAATCATGTCAACTAGAACATACTTAGGGAAGGAGAATGCCAGAGATTAGAAACTTTGAGAACCCAGAGGAAAGTGAAGTATATTGTCGTATTGTCATATTGTCATTGTCATTGTCATTAAAAACAGTAGAAGCCAGCTCATTTGATCTTAAAAGAAATCTAAGTCATAACTGCATTGAATAAGAAAACAGTGTGAGTTGACTACTGAGTAATGTGGAATAATATAAAGATTTATATATTTAAAACATCACGTTATTTTTTCTTACCATAATAGAGATTACTGGGTGGTGCAGTAGTAACTCATAGAAACGATCAAGCATACATCAAACAAAATCATAGTTGCAGAAGGGAGACTGTTAAGGATGGGTCTGATCTTCCAAATGTTCAAAACCATAAGGAAAAATAGACAATTTATAATAAAAGGTGCTGACAGCATATGCACAAGGGCAGAGTCACGGTTTTCACAACTATAAAATCATGTTGAAAATTACGAAGCAGTTCATAATGATTAAATTGATAGAATAACCTCACATTTTTACTCAGAAAGTGTTTTCTTAATTCCATTGCTTTTAACTCACAGTCTGATGGAAGAAAACTTTTCATTAACTTAATAATTAGCTTAATAAATAATAATGCAACACCTTTTAAGTGGTTTATGTAATAAATTGTTTTTAAACCTAGCGTCAGAATGATTTGCTGAGAAAGAGACCTTAAAAGCTTGTTTGGAGAAAGGCTGAGCCATTTTGCTGATGAATCAGATTTATATTTGGGTTAAATATGTTCTCAGAAATTATAAGGCTTTCATGTTAATATCTTAATACGTACTAAATAATGATGAATTCCAAGCTAACATATTTAGGTAGAAGACATCCCTGAGAAGGGGTTAATTCATTTTAAAAGAGAAATGGCAAAACTAACTTTTCTCTCCCCATTGAAATTTTAATTAAAAAGAGATCTACTAATTAAATATGTAGAAACTAATGTTATCTAAATTTTGTTTCAAAATACACGGTATATACAATAAAAAATTTTAGGGGATTGCTAATATTTTGGCAGCTCTAAATCTATTACCAGCCACCTAATAGGAAGCTTTTTACTCTTTAAAATTTCTCAAAATAAACAAAAAAAAGTATCACTAACTCAGTGTCAAATAGTGCTATCAAGACCAAATACAATTATATTTTGATGTTAGAAAATCTGGTACGTCAAAAATGTGTCATCAAATATGTGGTTTTTCTCATCAGCATTTTAAAAATTCATCATACTGTTATACACTGTCCCCTTTAAAAGTGTTATTTTTTTTCCTTTTACGTAATCTTAAGGTCCCAAAGTATTAGAAGTTTGATTTGCATGCAACTGTTTGAAACACTCTGTTTTGTTGGTATTTGACAAATGTATTTATTGCATGATCACGGTTTTCCATTGTAAACCTAATATGAACACTTTTCTTTCTCATTTGTCGTGTGCTGTGGAATTTGATTTCTTTACTTTTTTGGCATTCATTCCCTCATTAGACACTGAAAGAGTTTTACCAGGTAAGGCATTCTTTCACTGCATTTTCTTATAGCCCAGAAATAGTTGTAACGTGTGAAAAAAAATTATTTTGGGGTAGATTGTTTTGTTCGTTTTGTCTTCCTTAGTATATTTTAAGGCACTTTATTTGCAAGGACGTGTGTTGAAATGTTACACATACAATTTCTTTCCAGGAGGTGCAGAGCTGTACTGTTGACTTAGCTATCACAGCAGACAGCTCCAATCACCCCGACAATAAGCACAAGAACCGATACGTAAATATCGTTGCCTGTAAGTATGTCCTTCACTCAGCTCTGCCTTTGTTCTCAGTCACTGCCGGGCTTTTAATTCCACGTCCTGAAATCTCTTGACAGCAGACCTCAGTGTAGCTGTTTTTGGGACCTTTGTATGGGGAAATAAGACTTGCGTTAGAGAACACATAGCATTATATCTCCGCACTTCAGATACGTTCTGCAGTTACTGATACCTGTTTCTTTTATTAAACAAAATAAACTCAAATTTCAATCCAGTCCTTTCTTCAGACCCCGTGGACTGTAAATCTGTTCTTATGGTTTCTATCGTTTCTATTCCATTGTCCTGTTTTCACTTGAGATCCACCTACTTTAGGTGAATTTACTACCCAAATGGGATTTTCTTTAGACTTTTTTTCCCTTCTACCCTCTTCCTTCCTCTCCTGGCATTTATCTTGGGGTCTTATAAAGGGTTAGCTGGATTCATTCTGTTCATTGCTTCCTTCCCTTTACTGTCTTAGCTGCTCTCTCTTTTTCTCTGCCATGAGCACCTATCTGGCTCTTTTCTTTAGTGTAAGTTTACCTACTTTCTCCCCATGAAATTATCATCTTTCTTCCGTCTTCTTGCAGCACCTCTTATTCACATCTGTTCCCTTTTATTTTCCTTTATAGTTCCCTCCATCTCTTGAAATCTGTCTTCATCCTTCCCGCAAACTTCAGCATCCTTCCTTATATATTCAGTGGACCTTCCTAGATTTGTGTGAACATGGTATTACCTGCTTAGTGATTTAAATTCTGGTTCCATTCTAGTTTCTGGAATGGAAGCTTCTGTGATCACTGTTCTAACTAATTCGCATAGATGCTGTCTTTTTTCCCACACATTTTACACCAATTTTTCTCTTCAATGGAAGGCTCTGCTTTATGCTTGCCTTCCTCACCTGAAGCCTCTACCCTGCTGCACATGAAACTCAGTTGCTTCTTGGACACGGGGAAGTGGTAACTAGACCATTCCCTCTATAAGCCAAATAGAAAATACTCACCAGTTAACTAAGAAGTGGATGGAGGTTAACATTTGTTGAACACCTACTATGTGCCTAGCACTATATAACCATTTTTCATTCCGTCCCTGAAGCAACCTGTCAAGATAGTTAATAACAGTCCCATTTTAGTGATGAAGAAAAACAACCCAAAAAATTTACCCAGAAACACCCTTCTAAAAATATTAGAACTAAAATACAAAAATAGGTCAGCCTGGCCTCCAAACCCATCTTCCCGTTGCTGTGCGTCCAGTTCTGTGTTCACTTCCTGCACCTTGGGAGCTGCTGCTGCCACTGAGGTATTACTGTCCCAGGAGACCTTTCACTTGCTTGGTCTGTATTCACTGTATTCACATCTTCACGTCTTCATCCTTGAAAAAAAATAGTCTGCCGAGTGAGAGGCCACATGTCCTTCTAGTAACGCTTTCCTTTCTTATTACGTAGTTCCTGCAAATAAATGGCTTCCCTGTAGGACTGAAGTGAACTCCCCATTTCCACATATTTAATGACCCCCGTGCGCCGTGTGTAAGTGACCATGGTTTTCATCCCCTCTTCACTGGCAGTGCGGGATCCAGTTCTTGGGCAGTCACTCTCCCGCCTCCCTTTGCGGTGGTTCCTCTTTGAGGTCTTCCCTTGAAAGAGCTGTTTGCAGTAACCATTGACGGACACTTCCTAGACCCCTCCTGCTCCCGCCTCTACTTCCTCTTCCTCCATCAGCACATCAGAGCGTGTGTGCTGCCATCCTTCCTCAGCTTTCTGCCACCCCCATCATTGTTCTCTCCCCTTCACTGGCTCTCCAGTGTTCACAGCCCCAGTGTCCCATCTCAGATGCCAACTTCAGGATTCAACCTCTGTGAAAAGGTTTGTTGTCATCCCAAACCGATATGATTTCTGCCTTCCTGGCCCCCTAGGATCCTGTACCTCTCTTGACGCTTGAACATCCCTTTCTGTGTGTATGTCCACTCTCACCTTCCACGTTGGAAAACTTCCTGCAAGAAGAGGATTTTGTTATATCTATCTTTATTTTTGTCATCTCTGTAGCCTCCAGAAGCCTACTAAAGTAAACGATTTTTCCATTGCTTTTAATTGTATTTGATAAACTATTATGTCAAAATAAATGACCTTTATGCTGAAAAGCAGTTCATGCTGTAGTGAAATATTTTCTTTCTTTTTTTTATTACAGATGATCATAGTAGGGTTAAACTTGCACAACTTGCTGAAAAAGATGGCAAACTGACTGATTACATCAATGCCAATTATGTTGATGTGAGTATGTTTCAACTGAAATATTTATGAAAATTCTATTAGACTACAAATTTATCATACCATGGTATTGTATGTATAATAGTGCTTACTACATATTACATGAAAGCTAATAAAAGTACAAATCAGCATTAAGAGACCCCATGGCCGAAGGTTTTTAGATTGAATGGCACTCGAGCCATTGTTCTTGGTTTATCCCGTGGCTGAGAGAGGGAATTCAGGCTGAGAATGTACATTCAAAGTAGGATGTGTATATTCTGATAGGTTTGTAGCTCCTTAAACAAGAGGGGTAGGATCAGTGGTTATTTGGAGTGTCCCTTAGCTCCTAGCACAATGAATATTATGTAGATAGCAGATGATCAATAACTATTGACTGAAAAATTCCCAGGGTAGCCCTGGCTAAAAGGCAAGCACATGATTAGTAAACCAGTTATCAGCCTTTGTGATCCTGGGCACTGCTCAGCATACCCAGCTTTGTGAAACTTATTGGAGATCTCCAGGGACCGTGGACCACTGACTAACCTCCTGGTTTTTCACTGTGGCCAGCTGAATGCCGGGGAAACGCAGTTACTTTCTTGACACTGACCTCGCAGTCTCTCTGCCTTTAGGTTTATGCTGTTTGGGACAGTTAATTCGAAGAAATGAGTTCCAAATAGAAGGAAACAGCAGGTTTGTTGTAGGCAACCACTTCATGCCTCCACAGGAGAGAGTGTCAGATTGAACATGGGCTTTGGAGTTAGAACTGGCTTTGAATCCCAGCTCGACCACTAGCAGAAGGCCCCGTAACCCCTCTGAGGTTCAGCTCCATTGTCTCCAAAACAGTGTTGACATTTCCATTTTGCATACAGATGAAGTATTAGGGTTAATGTTTGTAAAGCGTCTTGGCCAATGGTGAGTAATAAGGAAAGATAGCTATTAATGATGAGCATCATTTAGTACCACCAAGGAGAGGGTGAGGAGACAGCACCAAAGGCTTCCTGACTGTTGTAGACAACTGAGTCCTAATGCCGCAAACGCATTTCAAAGCAGCACCGTTAAGGACCAGATATTAAGCAAAGTAAATGGGCTTGGATTAAATGCACTTGGACTAGAGGTGCAGAGAGTAGTGGTTGTGTGAATACAAGAACTCTTTTCTTTTTATAACAAAAGTCATATTAAAGAAGAGTTGCTGCCTTTGCTAGCACAAGTATGCTTCCCCAGCTTTGAAAGTTGTTTTTTAAATAATTTTCTTTTATAGAAAAACGTGCTGATCTTAAAAACTGAACAGTTTAAAATGGCATACAAATCTGTGAGTAAGAAACGTTTGTCATTTGTTTCTTCAGGGCTACAACAGACCAAAAGCTTACATTGCCGCCCAAGGCCCACTGAAATCCACAGCCGAAGATTTCTGGAGAATGATATGGGAGCATAATGTGGAAGTTATTGTCATGATAACAAACCTTGTGGAGAAAGGAAGGGTATGTGGGTAATCTATTGTGTCTCCCCTAGAATAGTGATTAGAAGTGCTTTCAGTTGCTTTTAGTAGAGTCAGCCTGAGGACGCAGCAGGAGTCAGGAAAGCTGCTCTGCATTCCTGTCTAGTAGGTATGACAGCTAAAGGGAAACTCTGAACATTGTAGGTCAGAAGGTTTCCCTATAAATCAAGCTACCTGCTCTTTAAATACATTCTTTGTTCAGTGAGAAAAAAATAAATAAATGAGACTCATTGAAAAGCTACATAGAGTGAAGTAGATTTTATTCACGGGAGATGGATTCCAGTCCTGCCTGTATAGTGACTCAGGACATCTGGCCTCGCTTTCCTCATCTGAAAGGGGGAAGTGGGACCCACGCATCTCAAGTCTCTTCAGCTCTGTGATTCTGTCCCTGGTCTCCTCTACCACTAACCTGCAGTCACCTAGAAAGGAAAGAAAACGTTTAGAAGAATGAGGGAGTTGTGGCCTCTGATCTTTGCTGATTTCAGGAACGACTTACACTGAGCATTTGAAATATGGAAAGAACACCTTTACTTTCTCTCTTGCAGAGAAAGTGTGACCAGTACTGGCCTGCAGATGGGAGTGAAGAGTATGGGAACTTTCTGGTCATGCAGAAGAGCGTTCAAACTCTTGCTTATTATACTGTGAGGAATTTTACTCTAAGAAACACAAAGATCAAAAAAGTGAGTCCAGGGTGCAGGGTATGGCTCAGTGGTAGAGCACATGCTTAGGATGCACAAGGTCCTGGGTTCAATCCCCAGTACCTCCATTTAAAATAGCAAAAGAGGTGAGTCTGCAAATGACAGATATCATTAATGGAGTAACCCATCTGTCCTTTTTTAAGTGAATGGCTGGTACAACCAAAACAGGGTAAGAATATATATAATTCAAGTCATTAAGAATTCTTATCACAGCTACACCTTAACCCCAAAGGTTTCTCCCAAGTCTCCATAGGAGAAATGCTAGCTCTGGCTTTGGCACCATGTTTGCCTTGGTGCCAGTGGTTGCAGCGATACATGAACAGAAGTCCCTGTCCCATGTGACCGCTGCACATGCAACTAAAATGTGTAAAGATTGAAAGGAGGAGGAAAAGAAAAAGTAATTTATGAGTCAGGGCTCCTCAAAAAAAAAAATACATATATATACATATATGTATGTATACATACATATATTTAGAGAGAGAGGGTTTTGTTTGTTTGTTTGTTTGTTTGTTTTTAAGAAATAGACTCCAGGCTGGAAATTCAGGCAAGGTTTCTGTGGTTTAATCTTGAGGAGAATACCTTCTTCGGGAAACCTCAGCCTTTGCTCCTAAGGCCATTAGCGGATTAGCTGAGACCTACTCACGTGATGGTGCATAGTCTGCTCAGTCAGCATCAAGCTACAAGTCCTTGATGCTTCAGGACCCCGTGTGTGTGTGTGTGTGTGTGTGTGTGTGTGTGTGTTTGTGTGTGTGTGTGTGTGTGTGTGTAGGTGGGTGGGTGTGGGTGTGCGTGCTCACACATGTGTGTTCCAGCTGATCAGCTGTCTGGTCTCTTCCAGGGGTCCCAGAAAGGAAGACCCAGTGGGCGCCTGGTCACGCAGTACCACTACACCCAGTGGCCAGACATGGGCGTGCCCGAGTACTCGCTGCCTGTGTTGACCTTTGTGAGGAAGGCATCCCACGCCAAGCGCCACGCTGTGGGGCCTGTCGTTGTCCACTGCAGGTGCGTCTCAGAGCCCGGCTCCTAAGCCCAGAGCATTGCTTACGCCAACGAAAAAGGGAGTCAGAGGAACAAAGCTTTTGCGAAAAGGGGAAGGATTTCATGAAGTGCGGGGAATGAAAGTACGCGCCCATTGTCCTAGGAGGCCACTGGGCCATGAGGAAGTGAAGATGCCAGACTCAGGATCTGATTGTTGAATATGTCAAAGCACCAGGTGTTTTTAATGGTGTATATTATTCTATTTGAAATTGGATTTCAACTTAATAACTGGGTGAGGCAGGCAGCATAGTGTTTTGTTACTAAACAAACATTTATTACAATATAATGTCGTGGGATAAAAATGCTTGAGACACAGCCCCTATTGCTAAGAGTTAGTAGTCTATTGTAGACCTGTTCTTCCAGGTTTACATTCAAAAAACCAAAGCCCAGAAAGTGTGGGGAATGTATCAAGATACTTCTCAGTTGTTTTCAAACAGTTTGGGATCAAAACCCCTTTCTCATTTTCCTGAGTTCCTTCTAATGTATCCTCTTGAATGTGTTACCAATTCATCATTGCCCAAGTAGTTTCATTTCCAAGCCTGGGATGATGAATAGAAATGATGTTATTTCAAAGAAAGAGAAAAAGAAATGTGTTAGAGGTTTGAGGGTAATATTTTTCAGTGAAAGTAAAGATAGCAGTTAATGTTTACTGAGTGCTGACTCTGTGCCAAGCGTTACGACCACACAAATCAAATTCATTTCTCCGTGTCGTATTTTGGTCAAAGCCATGTCTGTGTTTTTACAGAAACAAGTGTTTCCCTTTGATATGCAGCATATCTGACACATTCTAATTACCTGTCTCAGGAGTTATCCTCCAAGTTTGAGAGACCTATCTGGAGTTTGTTTTTATCTGTTAGCCTGACGATCAGCTGCGGGAAACAGGAAGATGCAAGAAAAATAGCTCTGAAGGTCAGGGATTGTTTCTTAGCAAATGGAGAAGGACCCGAGCATTGTGTGGAGCAGGTGCTAATTTTCCACTGTAGCATTTCCTACTTGTCAGAGCATTTGAAAAGAATCCTGTCTATGAATTCTGTCCCTCCAGTAGAGGAGGCTTTGAAGAAGTCCATAGATAATGGCCCTTTAGAAATGACTGAAGTTATGCTTTATTCCTCACCATCTCACTGAAATGGTATTTTCAGCTGAAGCCTTCGCCAACTCTTTTTATTTCCATTAATGCGGAAACCTTTACAAACGTGTTTACCTGGCAACACGGACCCAGAGACCTTTTCTTTTCAGAGTTTGGTGGAGTTGATGCTTTTATTTTTCTCCAATTATATGTCTGTTTGCTATGCTCTGATGCATAATATTTTCGTTGTATAATATATAATGAGTAATAACTATAATTATTGAAAACAAAAAATCTCCAACAGAAATAGTCAGGTTGTTTTGTAGTTTGACCTGTGAGCCAAAAAGAAAAAAAGACAAACAAACAACTTTTTATTTGTTGTTTGAAGCATTATGCTTCACTTCCCAAATGCTTACCATTTGGGACTGCTAGATTATTTCTAAAAGTGGCTCATTTGCTTGGGGGCGGCATTATTTTAATTTCCAAGACAGCCGGCAGTGACCTGTCGTCAAACGTATTTTATACTTGACATTGAAATCGCTCTTGCCTATGTGCTCTTCAGCGCTGGGGTTGGAAGAACGGGCACGTACATCGTGCTGGACAGTATGTTGCAGCAAATTCAACACGAAGGAACTGTCAACGTTTTCGGCTTTTTAAAACACATTCGTTCACAAAGAAATTACTTGGTGCAAACTGAGGTAGGATAAAAAGGGTAATTTCATTTATCTGCGGGTTGGAAACGTCTCTAAAATGCTGGCTAGACCAGCGCTTGTATTACCCGGTGCCTTAGTCTCATGGGGCGCCCTGGAATAAAGTGGAACAAACAAGGGGGCTTGAAACAGCAGAAATACGTTGCCTCAGAGTCCTGCAAGGTGTCGGCAGGGCCGTGCCCCCTCCCAAACTGATAGGGAGGGATCCTCCCTTGTCTCTTCACGTTTCTGATGGCCCCATATTTCCTTACATGTAGCACGTAACTCCAGTCTCTGCCTCCGGCTTCACACGCTGTCTCTCCTCTGTGTCCATGTCTGTGTCCCAATGTCCCTCTTCTTATAAGGACACCAGTCACTGTCTCATCTTAACTTAATTACCTCTGCAATGACTATTTACAAATAAGGTCACATTCTAAGGTGCCAGGGGTTTAGGGCTTCAGCGTGTCTTTCTGGGGAACACAGTTCAACCTGTAACACCAGGTAATTGCGTATAAGCCGTGGATGGACCAGCCACATTTTGTCTATTTTGTGATCAAACTGGAAACTATCTTTAAAATGACATTGGTCGCAGAGAAGGTTCAGAAAGAGTAAGTGGATCAGTTAACACTCATCCCCCGGCAGAATCCTCAAGTCTTCCTGCATATAGTGAATCAATGGCTTTATTTTCACATTTAAAAAGTGTGAATTATGCTCCAGGTATATCCCTTTTTAGACCAATATCATTTACCCATCGATGACACAGGACAAAGTCTGCATATCTGTATTTTATTTTCACTGTTTCTAAATAAAAATGGATATAAATTGGAAACGATGGATGGCAGCTTAAAAGCAATAAGAAACATATGACCGAGTGGGCTTCAAACCAAGCAAACTTCATTCCATCGAGGATATGACATTCCAGTAAGATAAGGCCAGGGAAGAGCCCCCAACATGGAAAAGAAGGTAACTATTAAAACCAGTGTAGGGAACTGTTCTAAGTTACATACGACCGGCTAAAAGGAGAGAATTGGGAGGGACAGAAGAGAGGGCCCATCAGAAGTACAGGAGTCAGCGCACAATGGGGGAGAGGGTCTCAGGGTTGAAGGACAGGCAGCGAGGGCATTGCTTTGCCTCCAAAAATCTTCTGGTAGCCTCCTTCCAGAAATACTGATACACTAGAAGTAGACAAGTGAGGTGTGGAAAGAGTTGTGTTCTCTCTTGACGACCTCCTTTCTTCCATCTGACATCCTGTCGGGTCTGGTAAACAATCTTTGTGTTTACCACCACCATTTTGTTAAAATCTTTTTATCCGTCACTGGAAGATACTTTTGTACCTGGATACATATAAGGAAAACCTGAAGTAATATTCCTCTTTGTCATTGTTTTGCCAGGAACAGTACATCTTCATTCATGACGCGCTGGTGGAGGCCATCCTGAGTAAAGAGACCGAGGTACCCGACAGCCACATCCACGCCTACGTGAACGCGCTCCTCATTCCCGGGCCATCCGGCAAAACAAAGCTAGAAAAACAATTCAAGGTGAGTTTTCTCGGAAGCCCCTTTCTGGGGTGTCACCGACAGAATGGCATGTCCCTGTGTCTCCCCGTCTGAGTGGACGAGGCCACACAGACAGGCTGAGGGCTCTGTAGGCAAGTGGCTTCACGCTATTCTTGACAACAGGCAACAGAGCCACTTGGTGAACTTCAAGGAACACCCTAATTTTGAGTAGCAGGAGGGAAAGTGCTCAGAAACCCTAGACTGACTTTCAGAAACGCAGACATGGTCCAGAACAGGAGGGCCCAGAGCAGAGCAGAACGAACAGGCAGAACCTCTGACTCAGACAGGACAAGTGCTCTTACTGCTTTGAGAAAACCAGACCACTCAGCCGTGAGTGCTGCGGCCTGGGCTGTTCCCGCTGCTCTTGGGAAGAGGCTGTCTCAGTTAAGCCCTTGGGCGGGAACAGGCCACACCGCACGAATAGCTTCTTCCACCCCGAGTTCTCCCACTCACCCTGTCACGAGGCAGTCAGCTAGAGGGGGCAGGTGGGCGTGCTTTGTTCCATATCCCACCTCCCCCAGCCTGGCCCTCCGACTTCCAGAAATCAGTCAGCAGAGAATTCAGAAGGCACTTGTCATCAGCCCCGCCAGCTGGGATGGGGGACTTGAAGGGCTGTGGCCATCCAGAGGAATGGAGGTGTGTTATTTTGTTCCCCATCGTCCCTGTTCTAACCTCTTACTTCCCAGGGTTGCTAGAGAAACAGGGCCGGTTTCCGAAGAAGGACTGTCTAGGAAGAACTTGGAAGGCCCTGGAAAAGCCCAGGAGAGTCAGCAAACTTTGAGACTGCAGTTTTTTCCTCTCTCTTTCCCCTGACTTACAATCTAGAAGATTTAGTCATTATGAATTCCCTCTGACTTTCTGCCTTCTCAGTCAGCACCTTCTGTGCTTTTGTTAGGAGTAAGAGACAGAATAAGGGTGGATGCTGGACTTAGAAAACCTGCTGACAGGAAGATGTAACTATTTTATTCAGCCAAGCTTACTTGAGTCATAAAGAAACACTGTAAGGAAAGAAAAAGTGCACAGTACAGCATCCAGAAACAGATAATAAAGAAATCTAAAGCACTGACATTAGGTTGCAAAGTACAGTTTTTCTCTAAGTTGAAAAAATTTACATGTATTACCCATTTTCCACAGAATTCCCATTTAAATATGACTTCACACACACACACACACATTTACGTAAAAGAATTGATATCACTTATATTGGATAATTCAGGATCAAAATGGAAATGTCAACTATGAGATCAGTATCCAATTAAAAAGAGAGACATTTGATTCTGTTTCCTGTTATCGTCATAACCAGGGAAATTTAGGAAAATGTGTGTACGGGGTGTGTACACTGTCCAATAAAAAAAGGTATTTATTCAAGTTTACCCATAGAAAAATGTCCTTGAAATGAATTGCGTGTCTATTTATTCAACAAATATTTATCAGAAAACTACATCAGGCCAGGATTTTGTGTTTGTTATTGATTTTAAAATTAACATTGAAAAGTAAAGAACTAAAAATATCCCAAGCAATACTGAAAAATAAGGAATAGAAATTTGTTGTGTTGTGTATGAAAGACTTTTTGTGCAAATATAGTAATTGCTATTGAAAAACAAATTAGCCAGAGGCACCACGTGCCTGTGGAAATTGTTATATGACAGATTTGACATTACAAATTGGTGAAGAAAGAACAGACTATTCAGTAAATGATGCTGGGACAATTTCCATGTGGAAACAAGTACAATTTGGTCCCTCCCACACCTCAAACAGTAAAATTATTCCAGTTGGATTAAATATCTAAAGATGAAAATGAAGTCTTATAACTGTTATAGAAAATACTGGAAAATATCTTTTGAGAATTCAAGGTAGAGAAGGACTTCTTACGTAAAAAATGTACTTCACAGAAATCTTAAGGAAAAGCTTAATAAATTGTCTGTAAACATCTGAGTGATTACAGAGAGCAAAGACATTTGCAACTTTCTTAGACTGTAGATGTACATTTAAGACATCAAAACCCCCTACAAATTAATAAATGACAGTGAAGTAGAAATATGAAAAGGCAATCATCAAAGTAGAAATAACTAAAATTCACAGTCTCACAATAATTGAGGAGATGCAAATCAAAACCGTGACGTACCATTTTTCATCTGTTAGCCTGTCAAATACCAAACACCAGTGACTCCTGATTGTCTCCAGAAACTCTCACATGTATGAGCACTGAGAATTACACAAGGGGTATTCATCGCTACAGAGTTTGAAATAGCAAACATTGGAAGTAGCCCAAACATTCACTAATTGGGGATTAGATAAATAGCAAGTGGACTATTCATGTGGTGGAGTACTAAATGAATAAAATCCAGCTGTCTGCTTATTCATGTTTACACACTCACGCAGACACATACCACGCAATTTATCTCCCAACTGCAGTGGAGAATTTAGGTAGAGAAAGCAGAGGGTGCACACCTGTAAGAAAGCCCTGAGGAGAGCTTCCCAGTGCTAACAGTCAGCTAGACATCACGTGGTCTCTTCCTTTTCCAACCCCCCTGGCATAGAACATAGATGTGCCAGGAAGTCCCCTAAAACAAGTGTAACTCAAGGAATTCTTGGGAAACAAGTCACATATATTTATATTCAGTATTTTAACTTTGTTGGGTTGCACGTGTACATGAGTGTGTGTGAGTGTGTGTGTGTTTGAGTATTTGAGTGACTTAAATGAAAGACTGTATTTTTCCCTGACATCCTTTCTCAGCTTCTGAGTCAGTCAAATATACAGCAAAGTGACTATTCCACAGCCCTAAAGCAATGCAACAGGGAAAAGAACAGAACTTCTTCCATCATCCCTGGTAAGCTATGTTGAATCTTGGGGGGGGACGACGTTTTAAATAATAGAAGCCTTGTAGGTAATTTGACAATATTTGTACATCTTGAAACAAAAACAATGCTCTCATATTTTTCTAATCATGCCGGATAATGTAAGTGTTAACAAGGATTCTTAAACCCTGAAGTCTCGTCTAAAAGCACAAAATTAGCTTAAAAGTCAAAGACAGTCAAGTTGAACAATGCAGCTGTTCTGCTGTTGGGGGTTGGGCAAGGGGAGCGGTACAGCGCTGAGCTTGGTGGTTTGTGATGAATGTTCTGTGTTCCAGTGGAAAGATCCAGGGTTGGCATTTCATCCCTGAGCGGGGAAGGCACAGACTACATCAACGCCTCCTACATCATGGTAAGTCAGGGTCACGGGGGAGACAGCCCGCCGGCTTGTTTTACCAGAACCACAACCAGGGTGGATTGCCCGAAGCAGTGACTGGCAGGTGCGGAGTGGGGGCAGCACCCCTCGTGGACAGAAGTCACATCTGATAATTGCAGGTCACAGCCCACAGCAGCAGTAGAATCACAGCATCCTTGATGTTTTTATGCGTGTGAAACTGGAGAACCCTCAATCAAGGGAAATGAGTAGATGCAGGAACCACATTCATCATTCAGAACTGATAAGCCAATACAAAACATCCACTCACCTTCCTAAGAGGCTCCGTTTCATTTACCAAAGCAGATTCCCTGCAGACCCAGGACACGCCAGCTTTAGCCAAGTCCAGTCTCACCAACCTGGTGGCTCCAGGTTGGTGGTACAATTCTCCCCCTGCGAACTAGGCTCATTTGGGGACTCGGATTTCTAAAGATACAATACAAGATACAATCCTTTCCGTCTGCATTTAGATCTGCTGTCAGAGGGGTGAGGGCTTTAGTAGTGATTGTGTGACCAACTCTATTTCAGGTCAGTCAGTCACAGAGCTTGGCTTTGGTTAAGAGGGTCCTGATTCCCATGCCAAAACCATTGTTTTGTTTATCCAGAAAAGAAAGTACAGAGGAATATCCCTGCAGGAACAGGGAGATGTGTGATGGTGGCATCTAGAAACATGCCACACTTCAAATGAGCCCATGGGGGATGGGAACAGGATCTGAGAGACCCTGTTGCAGAAGGGGCTAACTGAGCCATGATTTTAGTAAGCAGCAATATAGAAATCATGATTCGTTCATTGGCACCAGCTTCCAGGTTACTGCGGCAAAATCTGCAAAGTACCTCCCTGGTTCCTCTCCTGTGCTGAAGCCAGGGTGTGAAGGTATCATGCTACCAGTAGCTGTGAAACTTGGCACTCTGCCATTGGGACTTGTGAAAAGGAAGAGAGAGAAAATTTCTAGATTTCCACTCTATCTAATGTAGGAGACATTGTCCACAAGCCATTTTAGTAAGTCTCCTTCTAGAGGTGAGAGTTGTGTAAGCTTGGACACAACACTTAACTTCTTAAGCCTCAGTTTAATCATCTGTAAAATGGGGATCACATTACCGTTCCCATAGTACTGCTGTGAGGAATGAATAGCGTAAAGGGAAGAAAACACTTGGTGCTATACCTGGCACGTGGGAAGTGCCCATAACATTGGCAATAAGAATCACATTATTGTTTAGAGACACGATCTTAAAAAAGCCTGACTTGACTTCAGGTCCATTAACCTATAAATGTTTTCTGAATATTTCAAGTCATATGCCAGGGCTCTTTCTATCTTCTTGGTTTTGTAGGGTTATTACCAGAGCAATGAATTCATTGTCACCCAGCATCCCCTTCTTCATACCATCAAGGATTTCTGGAGGATGATATGGGACCATAACGCCCAGCTGGTCATTATGCTTCCGGATGGTCAAAATATGGTGAGTCCCTCAGGTCACTTTAGGTGCTTTCTTTTCAGGGGAAATGTCAAGGCACAACCACCAGATGTCCACCATACAGTGTATTTTTTTAAACTAATAAACTGTCATTGAAGTTACACCTTGTCTACTATTGGGCTTTGTTTGGATGCAGTCTCCTAAGTCTGAAATTGTTGAACAATAGTTTTAAATAAAAGTAGGTTAAAATTAACTTAAAAATTTATGACTCTGCTTATCAAAATTAGAATTGCAGCCATGAATGAAGTCAGCCCATATGCTTCTATTTACATTTTTTTTCAAATAAAACTTGTTAAGATACTTGGAGATTCCCTAAGTTTTGGGAGATCTGTAGAATTTTTTTAAAACGTCTATTTCATTTAGGGTTTGCATATAAACTTAACTTTGAGATTCATTTCTTGTTTATGAAGTCATACTGACCATTCCAAGCAGCACTGAAAATTGCTGAGCTCCTAAAATCACTTGACTCTTCTCTGCTGAGTTATCAATTATAGAAGCAACAACTTACCTTTGTTACTGATGTGCTAAGAAAGCAACATAACAAAGCACCAATTTGGTTTCTTAAGTTTAATATTTTATTCTGCACATCAATCTGTTTTAAGAATCAAGATTTTAAGAGTAAATTTTGAGATTCAACTAAAATTTTGAGTTGAATTTTCTATGGCGACCAGTTAACTTCAGTTAGCAGTCTGACTTAAAGATGTTTTTTTTAAAATCTAGAATCTTCTTTGGTTTTTAATCCTCCAGGCAGAAGACGAATTTGTTTACTGGCCAAATAAAGATGAGCCTATAAACTGTGAGAGTTTTAAGGTCACTCTTATGGCTGAAGAACACAAATGTCTGTCTAATGAAGAAAAACTTATAATGCAAGATTTCATCTTGGAAGCTACACAGGTATGGACGTAGTTTAAATGACAAACTTTTCATCTTAAGCACACGTTCAATATATGCTAATTGAAGGATCTTTCCTAGAACTAATAAGAAGGAATCTGATTTCTTATAAATGGAGACAGATTACCCAAATAATAAATTTTACCTTACTTGTCAATTTTATTTTCAAAATCTTATAGAACCTTAACAATTAGTCGTCACTAAACTCCACTGCTCCTGACTTCTACACACGCAGGAAGTCAGAGATTTTCCTTGTATTCCAAAGCAGTTGCTAATAGAACTTAAGTTGAGAATAAAGAGTAAAAAAAATTTTTTTCATTAATCCTAATTCTCACCTTGTATTCTTCTAAGTAAAATAGGAAAAATAGCACCAACCAAGACAAGCTCACTTCTCTCTCCCAATGTACAGCGAGCTAATGAGTGAAGAACTGCTGGAAAGCGTGCAGTGCTGTGAACTAGGGCTGTTTTACTAAACTCATGGTTATCGACAAGGCACCCATCTGAATTCTCTGTTAATAATTATTTCTGTAATTATAGCACAGTTCACAAATTATTGTACAGCTCCAGTGAAATACTAAAAGATGCTAATAATGATGAGTACGGCCTGTGAGATTCAGAGTACCTTCTCAATAAGAAAAAAAAATGAAATCACATTTTAGATGGTTTAAAAGTTTCACTCTAATTCTGAAACTGGTGAACCATATAGGATATATAGGAAGATTCACTGTTCTCTAGAATATCTGATTGATCAAAACTTATAAAATTAAGAATGCAAATAGGATTTTAATGTAAACAATATAGCAATGGAATAGTATCCTACCTGATTAGAACAAAAATGAACATGTTAAAAGACTATGAAAACGAATATATGTATTATATGCATGACTGGGACATTGTGCTGTACACTAGGAATTGACACATTGTAACTGTACATCAAACAAACAAACAAACAAACAGACAAACATGTTGATCCCTGATGAGCAGCGATATGGCCTGGAGAGAGTGACTTACATTCCTTATTTGAAAAATGAGGGGCAACAATTAGAAGAATACTGTGGTCCCTGAGAGCACTTAACAGTCCACGCTAGTTTCTACCTGTAATTGTTCCTTAAACACCCATTCAGCTCTGTGCTTCTCATGAGCTCCTCTCATCACTCTCACCAACTATTAGAAAGCTTATCACAAGAGTAATCATCATTAGATACCATTATCTTATCATAACCCACTGTCCTGATCACTGACCAAGTCTAATACCTAGATTGGCCTTGTGTAATCAGCACAATTTTTCTCCTAGTATTATCCAAAAAAAAAAAAAAAACCCAAAACAGAGAAAGGCGTTCATGACTGATCCCAATTTAGTATGTCATCTCTATGTAAATCAGCTTCTATGGATGAACAGCTTGACAACCTAGGAGTCTAACAGGAGAGGGCAGTGTTTCTAAAGCAGTGATCAAGCCAGAAGAGAAGACTGCAATGGGAAGTTCCATAACTTCAGACATTTGTAGACACTTCTCCCTGCCTCCCTGGCAAAAAAAAAAAAAAAAAAAAAAAATCACAGCATTGAGGTTGGTAGGGAAGTGATGGTCTACACCATATGCTCAGGGTTCATTATAGTGCCCAGGAGGTTTGGCATAAGCTACTGAAATCAAGAGCTGGGGCTGTTAAAAAAAAGAAAGAAAGAAAAAAGCCTTTAACTTATTCACTTGGTATGAGTTACTTTTTGATTTATTAAATTTTGAATAGATTAAAGAGAATGCTCATAAAATATGCACATGATATAAAATTGATACAATCAATGAGCTCAAGAAAAATAACACAACCTTTACCTTTGAAGTCCTTCCTGTGCCCCCATTCCATTCTGTCTCTTCCTCCCTTCAGAAGTAACCACTTCCTGAATCCGTTTTAATCACTTTCGTGATTTACATTATAATTTTCCCCTTTCTCTTTGTGCTCCTTAACACCATGCTTAGTGTTGAGTATTTTTGAGCTTCATATTATATATACTTATCAGAGATTTTCTGCTTTCCTTCATCCTTACAATGCTGAGATTTACCCATAGACTGGAGTATTGTAGTTCAAATTCATTTACTTTTGTGGTTTAGCATTCCAGTCTATAAATACATGTTTTTCTTCCTATGCTCCATTGGGGTTATTACTTGTTTTGTATTGTTCTGTTTTTTTTATTACAAATAGTGCTGCCATGAATGTTTTTAGCTACGTACAAAATTTTTTTTAGGTGTACTGGGAATTCCCCTGCCTGGTCATTGGGTCTGGGCATCGTCAACTTTCCTCAACTTTATCGAGTAATGCCAGTGATTTTCCAAAATGATTCTGCCAGTCTGCTCTCCCATCAGGAGTGCACAAGTAATTTGGAATCTCTGCATCCTCACCAGCATTGTGGTGGGAATGAAATGGGATCTCATGGTGGTTTTAATCTGCATTTTTCATGTTGCACATGAAATTGAATATCTTTACATCATCTTTTGTAAAGTTTCTGTTCATTATATTTGCCCTTTTTTCTGTTAGTCTGTCATTTTCTTACTGATTTATTGCTGGTCTTTATATATTTTGGATATAATCTTTTGTCAACTATACATATTGAAAACACATTCTTCTGGTTTGTAATTTGATGTTTTGACTTTGTGATTTTTTGGGGTTTTTTTTTGGAGAATTGTAGATGCTAAGTTTGGCTCATAAGGATTTGTTAATATTTTTCTTTCCCTCTTTTATAAGGAAACCATCATTTAGTGTCTTAAAAATCCTTTCTTACCCTAAAATCATAAAGATACCTTTCTACATTGTTTTCTAAGTGTTAGATAGTTCTGCTGAAATGTCTTGTATTACATTTTGTGAGTCAAGGGTCTAGTTTCATTATTTTCATGTGAATAACCACTGTTCAACATCTTTTATAAATCAACTATACCAGTTCAGTTATCAATCAAATTTCTGTATATGCATAAGTGACTTTAGGAAACTGGGGGTCAGAGGTTTAAGAGATTTAAAGTCACACAACCCAGTATGGTCACTTAACCAGGAATCAAAACTGGGACAATAGTGGACTTACATCTCTGTCCTCTTTGCCAGTATTTCCCCTACTGTGTCATGCAATCTTATTCTTCTCGTAGTTAAACTTCAGTAATGCCAGTATTTGAAGAAGTCTATGCTATTTTTTCTTTTTTTTTAATTTAAGTATAGTTGATGTACAATATTATATAAGTTACAAGTGTACAATACAGTGATTCACAATTTTTAAAGGAAGAACTTCTATTTTTACAACAAATTTTAAACCTGAAGATTTCTTTTTGTTAGTTTACATTTATCGGCACACACACATCTTTGGTACATCCTTAGACATGATTTGACTGGGAAGATAAGCCCACGAACAAGGTTTATTTTTGGAGTAAAAAAGAGATTACATCCATACTTGGCAAATGTGTCGTCAGGGCGGTTTCTCCCTTCCATGCTGGAGGACGGGCCGCGCCGCCGCTGCTCACTCTGCGTGTGATTTGGTTTTATTACCTTCCTGTAATTTCTGATTTTCCTCAATAAATCTACTCACCAACCAACATGACTCTTTTAAAAACATTCATTTTTATGTTTTCTTATAGGATGATTATGTACTTGAAGTGAGACATTTTCAGTGTCCCAGATGGCCAAATCCAGATAGCCCCATTAGTAAAACGTTTGAACTCATAAGTATTATCAAAGAAGAAGCTGCCACCAGGGATGGGCCTGTGATTGTTCACGATGAGTAAGTTTCACACTTTTAACTCGTTTCACGCCCGAGCATTTTCTGGGTGTCTGTGTATTTCTGTTGTCTTTGTACTAACCTAATACTTTGGACCAATAGTGAATTCTTCAGCCAGGGTGGATTATCTGCTTCTAAGGGACCAGATTAACACAGAATAGTTTTAAGGTTGTTTTCCACTTCTCTTGGAGCTCCTGTTGAAGGCAGGAGATGGGAGCGTGATCACAAGAATCTGCCCTTGCATTATGTATGCTGAGAATACTTTGTGTGATGGGTCAGGGTTTTAGAACCTGAATTTTGTTGGTGATGGTGGTGGTGGTGCTAACCAGTGAGACATTTCTCAGCCGTTGACTTCTTGAGATAGGAGTGAAATTAATATATTTCTTTTTTACCAGAAATAGGAATTTTCATCCAATAAATCTTTCCAAGTTTCTGTTGTGGATAAATTAAAAAATGCATATGCTGGAGTTGTCTTCTATATATATTATGTATGATACATATTATATAATACATATTATACCTAAGTCAGATCATTGTGATTTATTGCCAACTCTCTCCATAGTATAAAAATATTAAATGTATAACCAAATATTAAACTTCTATAAAGCACCTCATTACTAATATCATGGACATTAGTTCAATCACATTTAATTCAACCACAGTTCCATGCACAATAAAATAATGAAACAATATATTAAAAAATTCAGTGTTCTTACTGCAAAGTTGTCAAAGCCACGTGCTCTGTGAGTTCCAAAGGTGAACATTTGATGCATCTGAATGGAGTCTTTGTCCCCTTCCCTTTGCTTCCAGGCATGGAGGAGTGACAGCAGGAACTTTCTGTGCTCTGACAACCCTTATGCACCAACTAGAAAAAGAAAACTCCATGGATGTTTACCAAGTGGCCAAGATGATCAATCTGATGAGGCCAGGAGTCTTTGCCGACATTGTAAGTAATAAAGCAGTGAGTCAGACTTTTCCTGTTAGAGCACTACTTTCTAGAGATTGCTGAAACCATTTTGCCATGTATCAAGAAAGAGCACGGTGATAACATTAGCATCTTGTTTTCAAGCTGAATTATATTCAGTTTGCAATCCAGAGAACCAGAACAATAAACAGTAAACATTTTAAAGTTTATCTTCCAGAAAATTGATGGATCAAAAATTTTAAATCTTCTGTGTGCCGTTTTGCAAGACTCATTGTAATTCTTAAAAATATCCTCAGTAGGAGTGCCAACTAATCAGATTTATCCAACAAAAAAATAGTTACTTTCTTGGGGTTCAAGTTCTGCATAGCCTCAAAGAAAAGTCAGAAGATAGATGTCAGAGACTTAAACATTGAAACTGTTTTTTCTCAAGCCAAGTTCATTTTCCGAACTTAAGAAATAGCTAATTCTGAGGTCCTCTTGAGAGAGAGAGAGAAAGAGACTAATACAATCGAGAAAGACACATGGCACATCTGTAAAGAGAAGTCTCAACTCCGAAAATGATTTGGAGGTTTTTATTACTGTAGAAACAAGGGCTGGAAAGACGATAGGGAACTTGGTGCCAATGCCCCAATGGGAGAAGCTTAGGTGGGTGTAGGAGTCATAGGCCCACTTCCAGCTTCCTGGTCTGGGTATGTTAAAGGGTCCATCTTCAAAGCTCCAGCCCAGAGCAGTTGGCCAGCGAGCAAGGTGACCCTTGTGCACACGCACTTCAGAGGAGCCCTTATTAAAAGGCTCATTTGGGCCAGTTGAGTTGTATCAAGCTTGTCCTGTGTGAAATTGTTTTCCAGAGACTGAACTTAAACCCAGGTTTCACAAATGCATTTAATGAGGCCTGTGGTCCTACTGCTAGCCACCAGCCCACGTTCTTTGCAGCTGCCTTCCCCCATCCCACCAGCCGGAGTCGGCCTCTGCAAGAGAACAACTACTTTATTCTTATGTGTGTCTCTGCTCCGAGACCACAGCAGGCACATGCTCACCTTTGCACAGCAGGGCATAGGACCGGTCAGGCTGGTCGAGGGTGAGGAATCCTTGGTCAGCAGTGGGTTTGGTGAAACGCTTGCATTTTGCATGAGTCCTTGGGTTGACGGCACAGTCCTTTTCTGAGACCTCTCCATAAAGAGACAAACCCAACCGACCTCAACACAACTGGAGAAAGGAGAATGAGTAAGTTATTTATGAGTAGGTCACAGATGCCCACTGCCAAAGGGTTCACACACAAGTTGATAAACCAGTAACAGAACCCTGTGACATCACCGTCCAATTTTATGATGTAAACCAATGAGAATAGCGTGCTTGCCATTGGCAAATGCATATGGGCCAATGTTCTAGGTGAATGTTCTCGGCTAATTGTAGAGCTACTTTAAGTTCAGTCAGAAAGAGGCATTCATGTAGATGGTATACCTCTGCTGATTAAAACCGAGCCCTGAACACCATGCCCTTCCATGGATGGTGTTGAAGGGTGACTACAAACAGTCCTTCTTTTTACAAACGTGTGTCTTCATGGAGCTTCCTGTTCCTAACCTCCCATTCTCTGTTCCCCAGGAGCAGTATCAGTTTCTCTACAAAGCAGTTCTCAGCCTTGTGAGCACGAGGCAGGAAGAGAATCCATCCACCTCTCTGGACAGCAATGGCGCAGCACTGCCTGATGGAAATATAGCCGAGAGCTTAGAGTCTTTAGTTTAAGCCGGAGACGGGTAGGGGAGTCCACATCTGAGCACTGTTGTCCTCTTTCTAAAATTAGACAGGAACATCATTCAGTTCTTCTGTCATCTGTTTACTTCTCATTACCTGACAGTAACTTTCATAACGTAGGCTTCTGCTGCCAAATTTACATCATTAACAACGTGTGCCTTTTTGCAGAACTTCTTGTAATTCACTTAATTGTGTTTAAACTAAAATGATTGAAATTTACAGTGTTTCTAAGAATGGAATTGTGGTATCTTTTTTTCATATTGATTTTAACAGAAATTTCAATTTATAGATACTAGGAATTTCCAACTACAGAAAACATGTTTGTTTTTAGTGTCAAATTTTTAGCTGTATTTGTAGCAATCATCAGGTTTGCTAGAAATGTAACTTTTAATATAGTACGCTGTAAATAAAACACTCTGTTCCCTATGATAGCCAACATTTTACAACTGCAGTATTCACCTAAAGTAGAAATAATCTGATACTTACTGTAAATACTGTTCTAGAGTCTCCCTGGACCAAATTTATATTTATAATTGTAGATTTTTATATTTTACTACTGAGTCAGTTTTCTAGTTCTGTGTAATTGTTTAGTTTAATGATGTAGTTCATTATCTGGTCTTACTTGACAAGTCTTCTGATACCGTTTTGTGTTTAGTGATTAACTCTGTTTTAGCATGTAATTTTAACTTTTATGGAAAATAAAAAAATGCATTTGTTTTGAAAGAAGATGTTTTTATGAGAATAACACCTTACCCAACATTGTTTAAATGGTTTTTATCCAAGGCATCACAAAAATAAATATAAATATTGCCGTCAGTTTGTGTTTGCTTGTGGAGTGCTGAGGCATGTGGAGCAGAAAACTGTGGACGTGGTCCCTCTGAGATGATGGGCGTGGAAGAAGGTGGATGGGATGGGACTATGCGTAGAGCTGCGATTCCCACACTATGCGTTGAGGCACACGGGGAACTCACAAAATTTTACATTTTTGAGGACAACCCAGCAACAGGTACGGACACTGTACCACTGCACTATTAAAGTACTTGGACATAATTACTTAATAAACAGAACCATTATGTATTTCTCTTAGATTAAGGGAACTATGAAAATGCCACTCAGAAACTAAGCATGCCATGTACCAACAAATGTTGGGAAACTGGTTTAGAACCCAGCTGGGAGTTAGAAGCAAGCAGATTTGCCAGTCAGGGACAAGCTAAGCTGGTTTAGAAGGCAGAAAGATGAATAGACAAGGACCAGGAGGTCGTATCTCCCAGAGTGGAAGTAGGTAAGAAGTCCTAGGTTAAGGCAGATTGTCAGGATTCAATGGCTGTGTGCAGGTGAAGGGCAGGGGAGCAGGGAATCATGGGTAACAAGCCTACTTTGATACTGGAAGCAGCCCCCTGCCTTAGCCAGGAGTGTTTTGTCTTGTTTTGTTTTTCCAATTATTTTTCCTTTAATGTGAGAGTAATTCTTGAGTGCTTACTGTTAGACGAGGGTATTATTAGATCTCTGACCCTTCCCGTCTCCTCTCCTCCCCACTGCTGAGGGGGACACCATCCCTCAGTAACACCCAGCTCAGCATCTAAGGCGGAAGGCGAGAAAAGTTTCCTCTCCCCCAGGGGTTCTCACAGTGTGGTTCTCAGACCACAGCATCAGCAAAACCTGGGAACTTGTTAGAAGCGCAAATCCTGGGCCCCCGTCCCCGATCTACCATCTCAGGAACTCTGAGGCTGGGGCTCAGCGACTGGTGCAGATGAAGTTTGAGAACCACTGCTCCTTAGTGAGCAGAGAGCCTCCAGTTTCCTCGAGCAAAATCAGGACATTTTCACCAAATCCTTAAAATAGACTCAAAATGAATGTTTCTGTTTTTTAGCTTTCCTTTTAAAGCGATAGTCATGACGTGATAGGAAGTAGAAAAAAGTCCAACAAAGAGTGAAGTGTCACGGTCACAAAGCATCTGTAAGCGTTGCTCTGCTGGGTATAAAAATAATGAGCTTATTTCTCACCCTCCCGGGGAGGATGGCCACACGGTTAATTTTGCTTCCTCTGTTGCTTTTCTAGCCTTATCTCCTAACCTCTTGTTTTACAGTTTTGTTTCCCCATAACCCACAAAGTCTAATCATAAACTAATTTGAACAAAGAGTACGTGTCACCGTAATTATTTTTTCCTTAGCCTTTGTCCCAGGAACAAATGGCCTTTGAAGGGATATAGAATTTTTTTTTCCTTCATGGTTTTTCATTAGTGAGGTATCTTGCTCTTCCAAGAGGAAATAACTTTGCAAGTATCATGTATGACAATTATTTTATAGATAAATTCTAATAAAAATACCCTGAAACCAACTTTTTAAAAAGACAGTCCTGTGAGATATAGCCATCTTTCTTTATCTTTGGATCTTTAACTCTGAGACAACTGTCAACTATGAGAAAATACAATTATGAGAAAATTATGAGGAAAACAATCCACACAGCAATCAATTCTGAGAAAATAAATGAAGCCTGGTAAGTAAGCCGGTAACCCTAACCCAATTGTTCCCATCTGTTACCAAATTTCATTCATTGTTTCATTGCATTCACAGGTTTTATCCACACATTGTTTTATTACATATTGGTGGCCTTGTTACAAATGTATATTTTTTATTCTGCTTTTCATATTGTTACATAGGCATTTTTATTACATGTAGTTTATAAACTTACCATTGTCGTTGTATAATGTTCCTAGTATAGTGGTTTTCAACCAAGGACAGCGTTGCCCCCCAGGGGACATTTGGCAATGTCTGGAGACATTTTGACTGTCACCTCTGTAAGGGGACGTGCTGCTGGCACCTACTGGGCAGAAGCCAGGAGTACTGCCCCACATCCGCAGCGCACAGGACGACCGTCACAGCAAAGAACCGTCCAGCACAACATGTCAGTGGTACCCAGGTGGGGAGACCTGCCCTCGTGGATGTACCATGGCCCTTGTGATCATATTCCTGATGTCAGCTTTCTAGGCTCTCTTCAGAGTCTTCCTACTACAACACGTGGTAAACATTTCTTTATGCAAAAATGTCTCCCATATTTAGGATCATTGCTCTCAGTGCCATTTGGTGAGCAGATTGTATGAACATTTTTAGGTGCCCTAATAATCTCCTGCTTTCCGAAAGCGTCGTACAGCTTCCCCTCCCACTGCTGAGGTCCTGGGGTCTTGCTGTTCCGCTCACGGGTTCAGACCTCTGCTCAAACCGCTCCTCCCCGAAGCAGCAGCCACAGCGTCCTGTGGGAGTGGCATTCCCTCCTTGCTCCTAAGAAAGATGTTCAGACTGTTTCACACGGATCACAGAAGGACCTTGAGCAGGCTTGCTGTCCTGCGTGTCCCAGCTGGACCTCAGCCCCCCTCCCTGCACCTGCCTCACCCCCAGGCTCTCCCATCTCCATATCTGCTGGCCTTTTCTCCATAGCACATTTTGTTTCCTGACACATTTCAAATTCCTTTGTTGTCTGTCTCCTCCATGAGTTTATAAGCGCCTCCATTAATTTACTCTCTTGTAAACCTCTGTATTTTCACACTTAGAACAGCACCTGGGATATTAAAGACACTCAATACATTTTAGATGAATGGATGAATAAAGAATTAATGAATGAATTGTTTTCACCTAGGACAAAAATATTCTCTTTAATAGTCCTGGGAAACCTGACACTATAGACAGTGTTCCTCAACATACAGTAAATGTATCAATTTTGCAAAACATGTCTACTTTTTTTCCCGTAGCACCTTTAAAATTAGACCAATTGAAAAAGTGTGTTCTACACGGACGTGATCTCTGATATTAAATCATGTAGAGCAGTTTCGCAATCTTGAGAGAAGTATTAAGGATAAGCTTAATTCATCCATTTAGCCAAATGCACCAGAATTATAAAGTCCATCATAGGTCCCAGTCTAATACTCTAAGAATTTTTTATGGCATCTGTTTCTTCACATAAAATTAATACAAACATTTAATACACATTTAGTACACATTCTATTCAATGTTACACCATAGGACTCTTAACTTAATTTTCACATTTCTGATCTGAAAGCCCCTAATTTGTTAGCATACAAAATGACTTAAACCATTTCTCTAACATACAAAACTTAGAAACTAAGATTTCTTTATAAGCAGATGCATTTTAAAATTTTCTCTTAAAACTGAATTTCACTCGTAGGTAGCACAGAGAATCAGAATTAAATGAACTATTTAGGGAAAGTGGGGAAATCTACACATTTGTCAAAATAAGCAAAACATTTTCATTATTATAAACCGTGATTGACTGTCACCCACTCAGTTGGTAATTGCAGAATATCCTGTTACATTAGAGGTCTTCCCGTTAGTGCAGTTTCAGTGTGCTAGAGTAGGTGGAATCAAATGTTAAGGTCTGTAAATTAAACACACACCAGTTTTAAGAACCTAAACATCCGTGGCATTAAACTAGAGTTAAGTTTTTTTTCAAAGCAATCATTTTTAAAAAGAAAAATAAGATTTGAAAGTGGGAGTAAGAAAAACTGTGGGTGTGAGATTGAAACCTCTTGTTCCATACACAACAATCACTTCTAATCAGACCATGAGAAACACAGCCTGACCTTTGAGAAACTTCCCAAATATGCTAACTTGCAATCCTTTCCTCTGCAGCTTTGGACGTGATTTTTGCCACGTCTCAGATTCCTGTTAATCTTGCTTCAATCCAAGGGGCATCGCTTCAGTTCTGAATTATCCACATAGAGAAATGAACTGATGGAAGTCATTTTTCCCTTGCTTCTACCTTGTTCCATGAAGCTATGTATTGAAAACTATAGCATTAAGGTTCTTAATGAAAGCTGTTAAAGTAGAGAAGTATGTTATAGCACCTTTCCTTCAAGTAAGTGTTTTTATGGACTCAAAGCTAAAAGCACATTTCTGGGGCTTTTTAGAGAATAAATGAAAAATATTCCACATTTTGTTTATACAGTGTGTCCAGTTCTAAGCTCACAGGGATGTATAAAAAGATTCAAAGAACTACCTAGACAAAAGCTGAAATGGTTAGAAAATAATTAAGGCCAGTGAGGAAAAATTGATAACTATGGGTCATTACTGTGTAATCACAGAATCCACCCACATGCCACTGTCCTTCTAGGGGCTTTCCCGGGGCAGATTGTATTTTCCCAAAATAGCCCAACCATGCCTTTCAGCCCACGTGTGACCCTTTGAAACTCATCCCATTGAGAAGTGGGGTTTACAATTCCTTCCCTTGAATCTGGGTGGACTTGTGACTACAATGAAAGTGATGCTATGTGATTTCTGAGGCTAAGTCATAAAAGGTAGTATAGCTTCTGCCTGGATCTCTTGGGATAGTTCACTTTTAGAACAGTACCATCATCCCTTGACAGACCCACACATGAAAAGACACGTGTGGAAAGAAACCAAGGTCTTATCCTGAGCTTCCAGATAGAACCAATTTGCCTGCTATGTGAGCAAGCTGTCTTGAAATGGAATCCCCAGCTCCCAGCCAACATACCCCAAATGAGACTGTGTGAAGCAAAGACAAGCTGTTCCCACTGAGCCATGCTCGAATTGCAGATTGATGAGCAAAATAAATCACTGTTTACGCCATTACATTTTGTGGTAGCTGGTTACACAGTGAGAGTAACCAGAACTCGTCTTGTATTTCCAAGCTTATAAAACCATAAACTTTATTTCCCAGACTCCCTTGCAGCTAGGGTTCTGGATGTGAATTATGTTCCACCAAACATAGGAAGCCATGTTTGGAAACATAGATATTATTTTAGCATGACTGGTGATATTGTAATAAAACATACATTATGTATTTGCTTACCCCTGCTGAATTGAAGACCACCCTGTAGATACCCTCAGACAAGATTTAGAAGACAGAAGCCAGCTATGTGTTTGTTGAATGTGGGAATGAGAGAAAAGGAAGCATTCCATGATGCTTCATCCAGAGCAGCAAGGAAGATGGTGGTTGCCATTTTCTGAGACATGTAATCAGGTGGAAAAATTAGTTTGGGGGGATATTCTTAGAGTGGCCCCACTGAGAAACACCAGTTTACACCATAAACTCTTAAATCTACAATGAGTTTAAAAGACCGAGAGACATCCAAATAGAGATGTCCAGAGGTAGATGCATATATACTCTGAAGCTTAGGTGAGAAAGGCAGGAATTCATGAGAAATACAGATGATATTTAAAGCCGTAGGGCAGGCTGCATGCACACAGAGAGAACATCTACAAAGAAAACAGAAGCTGGAATGAACTCTGAAGAGCATCTCCATTTAACAGACAGGCAGATGAATAGGAGGCTGAATAGGAGGCTGAATAGGACCACCCTCGTCACTAAACATCTTATGTATTGAACCATTTTCCCCATTTCAGCCAATGTTGAATGTCAAATTTCATAGACCAGAAAATAAAAAGAACCACACCGTGCCAACCAAAATATTTACGTTTTTTTAAACATTAAAGTATTTTAACAACCCACGCCACTGCGATTTGCAGTTCCCTCATGTTTCGCCTTGGTCTTCTTCATGTTTCACAGCACCTACTCCAGTTTCTTTCCTCTGCTAAACTCCCATCTGATTTCTACCTCTTTTTAAGTAGTTCTCTCAACTTAAGAAGAAGCCTCGTTATCAGCAGTTTGCTAATGAGGCAAGCATGTTTCTTTTCTATCGGAATTATTGGGGTAGGGAGTTCAGATCAGGTGTGGCTACTTGCTTCGTCCAGTGCCGGCTTCACGAAGAACCTGATTCCGAAGAAATTGAACTCAGATTATTGAAGCCAAGGGGTGGGCTGCTGATTTAGTTATGCCTGGCAACAGCCCAGAATCATCTTCAGTCAAAGGCAGAACTGCATCACTGCAGTTTTGTCAGGCTCACAGCCTGGGAGTGTGGCTCCCAGGGGGTTAGGAATTTGTTATCCAGTGATATGGTACCCATTATCAATCAACACTGGAGGACACTGGAAACCTCCTACTTTAACACACCAACGATGCAAACCAGAGGGGCAGAACCCGATGACCTTGAAGTTAGGGCTTAACCCTGTGTTTTGTAATATTTGGCTAATTTTTTAAAAATTAAGAATAAATGTGAGGACTAAAACAGAATTGGAAATAGGAAGGTATTAGAGTAACTGTCAGTGACTAACAAATATTCCTTCCAAACAGGCAGCCTTTCTCACTGGATCCTTTCCAGAATTCAGGTCTGGTCAATGTAGTTCCAATGCAAACCATCAGCAAATGTGAACCATCTTAAAGAAAGCTAATCTATACAACATACAAGGATAAGATTAGCTACTTTGCAGGGCTATACAAATTGTGCCCTGCATCTAGGTGGGAGCTAATCACATCATAGACATTGAATATTTATTATGGCATTTATTTAATATGCTTAATATTTATCATGACATGTATATAATGATTAATATTTATTATGACATTTTCCCATCAGATAGTAGTAAAGTGTATTGCTCTAATAAATTATGTATTTGACAGATTTTTGACAGATAGAAGTGTCCTGAAGGAGTGCCCTTCCCTAATTCTCAAAAAGGAATCATAAGGGGAGGTTATAGCTCAGTGGAAGAGTGAGTGCCTAGCATGCACAAGGTCCTGGGTTCAGACCCCAGCACCTCCATTAAATATGAATAAGTTAAAAAAAAAAGTAGCTGCTCCCCCCAAAGTAAGTATTTTTTAAAGGCATCATGTGGGATAGTAGTGGCCCTAAGAACCCACAGGAAGAGAGGTTTTCTAACTCAGAGTTCTTTCCAGAGTTCAGAGTATCTTGAGTGTCTCTGAATGATGATCAAGTTTCCATAGTAAGTCTTGTCCCCTTAGGCAAGTCATTTAACTTCTGTGAGACAAGTTTTCTCTTCCGTAAAGTCAGAGGCCTGGCTGCACGACTATCGCGGTCCTTTCCCTCCACAGCCACTTTACGATTCTCTTTTTGGAGCAGACACAGCCATGGCTCGTCTGAGAAGCATGAGGATCCCGGAGGGGTCTTCCAAAGTATCCAAAAGAGTGAAAATAATCTCAAAGCTGAAACTCACTATCTTTAATAGAAACTTCAAGCAGAAATGTTACTGCAAAAGAGTGAAGAACGCGAGGGTTTCTGAACACTAGCTGTCCGGCTCTCCTCTCACATTCTCACTGATCTTTATAACCATCCTGCGAGTTACTGCTCCCCTCACCTTGTGGAAAAGGAAACGGCCGGTATGTTGTAGAACCAATCACACTGCTTCTCGGAAGAGAAGCTTCTCGCGTCTCATGAGTCTCGGATAGGGAAAGCTGGAAATACACGCATCGGTGTTCCCGGCGGGGTGGTTGCGGGGGGGGGGAGCAAAAAAGGTAAAAAGATCTGAGTATTAAGTCTACCCAAACGGTTAAAAGAGGGGTTCGTGGACTGGGGCTCGAGGGCCATATGCTTATGCTATCATCTATCCATCCACACCCAGATCCTACCACCACCACCTCTGCTATGAAATTGTGCTGCAAAACTTACTGCAAGCCAGTAATACAGTGTTCTGACTCCACCTGTCTCTACTCCAGCTTATTGGCCTTCCCCTTTCCAGCACTGATGTTAGACCTCCTCTTCAAGCATACCCCCTTTATCACTCAATATTATCATAAAGCCCAGACCAGTTAATTACATTATCTCCATGGGTTCCCCCCTCCCACCCCAGGAGCTAGTGCCCCACTTCCCACGCCATCTGGGCACTCTTCCAGACTGGGGGGTGGGATCGGTGCAACACAAGTTGTACTTCCTAACTGATCATGTTATACTCGGTGTTGTGGTAAAAAAACTGCCATTACAGATGTGTCTTTACTCATTAATAGATTATTGATCTCCACATGTTCTTTCTGACAGGTTGGGACCAGGTCTAAATCAACTTTGATCCTTTTCAAATTGCACAGATGTTTCCTCAGCTGCCATTATGTCCCACATAAAATAATGCTTATTTCAAGGGCAGAATTCGTTTCATAAGCCAGAATATGAGCACAGTCCATCAGAAAGTTTCATTTATACTCCTAAAGACAAACATTTTTTCTCCAAGGGGAAAAAAAAGCTTTATTTGTACAACTTCAGATATAATTCACATCCCATACAATTCACACAAAATATACAAGTCAGTGATTTTTTTAGTGTATTTACAGAGTTGTGCCACCACTACTACCATCAACTCTACATTTTCATCACCCCCCAAAAAACCCCAAACTCATCAGCAGTCACTCCCACATTCCCCCCAAAACCCCCAGTGCTAGGCAACCACTAATCTAGTTTCTCTATATAGAGATTCGACTATTCTGGACATTTCATACAAATGAAATCATACATGTGGCTTTTCATGCCTGGCGTCTCCCACTAAGCGTAATGGTTTCAAAGTTTATCCATGTTGTAACATGTATCAGTGCTTAATTTCTTTTTTATTGTCAAGTAATACTCCATTGTATGGATATGCCACATTTTGTTTATTCATTTACTAGTTGATGGACATTGGCTTGCTTTGATTTCTGACTAACGCTGCTATGAACATCTGTTTACAAGCTGGTGTGTGAACATATTTTCATTTCTCTTGGGCATATACCTAAGAGTGCAATCACTGGATCACATGGTAACTCTGTTTTCCCATCTGAGAAACTGCCAAATTGTTTTCCCAAGCAGCTGCATCATTTTATTTTCCCCCAGCAGTTTATGAAGGTTCAAATTTCTCCACATCTTCACCAACAACAGTTATTATTTTTTTCATAATAGCCATGTTGGTGGTTTTGAAGTGGTATCTCATTGTTGGTTTGATTTGTTATTTCCCTGATAGCTAATGTATGCTGAGCATCTTTTCATGTGTTTATTGGCTTTTTGTACATCTTCTTTGGAGAACTGTCAATTCTAATCCTTTGTCCATTTTTTTTTAAATTAGGCTATCTTTTAATTGAATATACAAGTTCTTCTCTTACTTTCTAAATGATTTGCAAAAATTATCTCTCATTCTGCGGGTCATCTTTTGCCTTCTTGATGGTATCCTTGGAAGCACAGAAGTTTTAAATTCCGATATCCAATTTACCTATTTTTTTCCTTTTGTTGCTTGTGCTTTGGTGTCATTATTTAAGAGACCATTGTCTAATCTAAAGCCTTGGAAATTTACACCTATGATTTCATCTAAAAGTTTCATAATGTCTGCTCTTCTATTTAAGGTCTTTGGTCCATTTTGAGTTAATTTTTCATATGTGCTGTGAGGTAGGGAGTCCAACCTCATTCTCCTGCATGTGAATATTTGATGAAAAGACTATTTTCCTCTATTGAATTGTCTTAGCACCTTTTTCAAAAACTCAATTGACCATAATATAAGTTATTTCTGAACTCTCAATCTATTCCTTCTTGACACTTCTTCTTAGAATTATTTTCTTAATATTACTTTTGTTTCATTCATTGATACTGTATGCAAACACAATCAACTTTTGAATATTAATCTTGTATCCTGCAACTTTGCTGAACTCATGCATTAGTTCTAATAGTTTCTTACTCTTTTGGATTTTCTATGTGTAAGATCATACCATCTGCAAATAAAGAGAGTTTTACTGCTTCCTTTCTAATATCTGGAAGTCTTTAATTTCATTTTCTTGCCTAATTACCCCAGCTGGACCTTCTAGTATAAGTTGCATAGAAGTGGCAAGAGCAAGAACCCTTGTCTTGCCTCTGATTTTAGGGGGAAATCCTTCAGTCTTTCATCATTAAGTCTGACACTAGCCACGGGTTATTCATAGATGCCCTTTGTCAAGTTGAAGAAGTTCCCTTCTATTCCTAGTTTGCTAAGTGTTTTTATCATGAAAAGGTGTTGGATTCACTTAAATGCTTTTTCTGTGCCTAGTAAGGTGATCATGTGGATTTTGATTTAATCTTACCAATTTCCTTTTCCAAATACGCAAAAGAAAACTACAAGAAATATCATTTTCTAAATAAATCATAATTTTAACAAAAAAGGCAAAAAATAGCAACACTGCAAAGGTTTGTAGGTAAGTAATCTAGAAGCATCTAACTGACTCAATTTTAAAAATACAAAAAGAAAGCAGCATGAAGAAACTTTTTCTTCCTGAAAAGAGAAAATAAAACTTCATCTGCTGATTATAGGAAAATATATTCCTATAAGGAAAAAGTTATATAATAAATTAACATAGAGCACAATCATTCGTGCTTTTACATACATGAGAAAAAAATACATGATAGAATTATTAATGTTTTCTGGTCGTTACCAGCGTCTCTTGAGCCAAGTGTCTTCATATTAAAATAGAGATTTATATTTCAAAAACATTATTGTATTGACTTAATCAAAACATAGCATGCTTTATATTTTAAAACAGCACGTTAGCAAGCATGTTTGTTGCACAAATGTTCAGAGCCATGTTGCCTGAGAAGGTTAAAAACAAAATATAATTCTCAGTTACGCTTTGACTGTGCTCCGTGTAGTATGCATAATGCCCTCTGCTTTAATTCGCTCCAATATTGGCCCATAGATCTCCTTTGAAAAGGGCCCCATCAGGCCTTTAGCTTGAATTTCATCTGGAAGAAAATAAATTTGTAGTTACCATTTTTAAAGGTGGTATTAAGGGCTAATTTCTACAGCAAGGGTTTCCATACAGTAATAAACTCCAAGTCAACGAACAGTTGGAGGCCTGGGGATTTTTTAAAATAGCTGCTTTCACGGCCCTACTGAATTATTAATAGTCTGTAAGGAAAGGGGGTTAATTGAAAGCACAGCTGGACTTAGGGACAGTGTCTGAATTTACACACTTAACTACATTAAGTACCAAATCAGAGAAAAGTATGCTAGGAAGGTAAAGGAAACCTCACCGGTGTGTTTTATTGGCTGGTGTCATTTTTTAAAAAGCATTAACACCAGCAGGATAAAATTAAAGCCAGCCTGGTCGTCTGGGCACGGGCATCTGTTAGGACAGCTGGAAAAGTAAGTCGGGCACTTTCCTTCAAGGCCCTGAAGACCTCCTCCTTTACCACTTACCCACTCGGTAACTAAGTCGGTGGTTTGTTCTGATATTAGCTGATATGCTATTATAGGTGTGTCTTCTCATGATTTCACATTTATATGCCTTGATGTTTTTTACCTCACTTCATACCTTCACAAGGGCCAAACGGGGTGTTATATTCAGAGGTAATGTTTATTAAAAGTATATGTGAGGGAGGAATAAATAGATGGAGCACAAAGAATTTTTAGGGCAATGAAATTATTCTGTATGATACTACAGTGGCCACATGCCATCATGTGTTTGTCAAAACCCACAGAATGTGCAACATCAACAGTGAACCCTAATGTAAACTGTGGACTTTGGTTGATAATAATGTGCCCACGTTGGTTCATTGATTGTACCAAATATGCCACACTGATGAGGGATGTTGACGTAGGGGAGCATATATGTGTGGGTGGTGAGGGCTATGTGGGAACTGTGTATTTTCTGCTCAATTCTGTTGTGAACCTGAAACTGCCCTAAAAGAATAAAGTCTATTAAAAAAAAAAAAAGTATTTGTGATCCTAAGGGGAGAGTGGAGAGTTGAAATTTGAATTCTTTTAGTCTAAAATATTTAATGAGTATTGATAATTTACTGAGATACGAAGGTTGATAAAACATGGTCTACATTTTTGAAGTTTGGAAGTAAATACCTTCTGCTATTTCAGCATTACCACCCCTAAAATACAAAAAAAAAAAAACAAGGAAAGAAAGGCAGTTAACATTCCCTAGGGGCCCCTCTATGTGGTAGGAGCTTTATGTATTCGTTAGCATCACAACAACCCTATGAACTAGGGATGACAACCCCTTCCTCAAAGATGAAGGATCTTCTGAGATGGCTCACTTTTAGTGAAAAGCCAGGAATTATTTGCTGTCCAGGCACTGAAAGACCTGTAGATGATTGGGAGACAGACTCGGTCCTCTGATGAAAGAACTTACCATCAAGTAGCATCTTGGCCGCCATAGCAGTGGGTAACCCCACAGTTTTAGCCATGGCTGAAAAGCCATTGACATCCCCATAAACCACAAGATCAATCGTTTTACTTTCTAAATGTCCAGAAGGATGCCTGATTCCAAAGCTGTCTCTCATCACAATCATATCTCTCTCTCCAGGGCCTTCAAATAAATAAACAGACATTTCAAAATGTCATTATCATGGAAACTCCAAAACCATATTTCATCTGCTGCTCCTGGCCTTCTGCTCTCGTTTCCCTTCCCATTATACACGCTCTCCGTGGACAATTAGGTACACTGCTGTTTAGCCCAGAGACCACATAAAAAACTCCAGGAAATGATAACTGTGATCGGGCTACTCTGTCCAGGTTGGTGTCACTATAGTCTGGCTACTGACACGAGGGCCCCTCCGCAGAGGCCTCCCCCGCTTGTCCCCAGAATGCCCCTTCAGCATTTCCCCAATATGTTACAGAGTAAAAGTAAAACTAATGATTTTGTTCCTTTGCCATATGACCCAAGTTCTTTCTGACTTACTCGCTCTCTTATTCTCCCCTCTGGAAAAATAGTCCAAGCACTCTTTCCCTCACACCGTGCTTCCCCATTCCCACCGTGTGGCTCCAGCCCTCCGATCTAATTCACTAGTTCTTATGAGTCTTCTCCTGGGAGGTTTAGCTAGTAGCCCGTGGCCTTACCATAGGAAAGTCTCACGGCCAGATGCTTGGAGAGGGCGTCCACGAGAGACTCTGCCTGAGGGACTTGCTCGTCCCCGAGTAAGCCCAACCTGGGAGGCACAAGAGATGGCTGCATTAGTTCAGTCCTGCTCATACTCTCACCCGGGAAGCGGAAGGGAGCGCTCACTGGATTTTATCTTGAAAGGGCAGAATCACAAGCTGACAGTCCAAGTTATAGGACTCCTGAGTGACCGTAAAATACTAACAGCAATAGTAATGTTTTAACCTTTAGAATCATCCCCAGACTGCCCCCCCTCCCTGGGAGTGCTCTCTGGAGCCGGAACGGACACACTGTAAGCATTCACTATTGCCAAGTTTTTATGAGTTTGATTTGCAGGTTAGTTCTCCCACATCAAGGACACCAACATAATGTGCCGCAGCCACATGAGTAAGTGTTTTAAAGCAGTTAAAGGAAGACTGGGAGAATCTCCTGCAGGAGAGAAAAAACATCCCACCTTTCTCAGGAACCGAGTAGTGAAGCATTCTAAATAAGTATTTCCCAAGTTATAACTGCCATTGAGTGTCTCTCTTTTATCTGCTTTTTATCCCCACATGAACATGGTACGTAGCTGTCTCTCTACAATGGGCCAACATTAGAGCAGCAAATTAATCAAAGACAATGTGAAGTGTTCAATTCTATCTTGACCTTTCTTTGACTAGAAAGAACGGAGTGATCACTGATCCAATATTTCGCTCTAAGTTGATTGGTGCGTGCCTACCATTCAGCAGCCTCCAGCTGGGTGTGGTCTCCTCCTAGTTTCTTAAAGACAGCTTCCTTGAGCACATCACACTTGGAGGTGGGTGCAATCCCAACCAGACCACAGAGGAGTTCTCTCTGGTTAGACGAATAAAGACAAAAATTCTAAGCTCCTAATAAAATAAAAGCTAAGTTGAGAAATGATCATATTAAGACATTGGACCTCAAATGTTCTTCAAATTTTAAATTAGGAATAATTAGAAAGAGTGAACGTGACACATACAAGTGCATACACACATCTGCATACCCATGCATCAATACACATGTGGTATTTCAGAATAATATTTCAGCAATCAGAATGGGTCATAACATTAAATCAATACTAAAAAGGTGATACCCTATTTCCCACCACATTGCCTGCCTTTGCATAGCCTCTCCATCACTTTTTCACCCATTAAGACTCACCCTCCAGAGGCTGATTTTGGCCAGGATAGAATGGAAGGGGCTTATTGCTGTGGTTGCTAGTAGCAACCAGCGTTCTTTTATAGGTTCAAGAAATGAGAAAGACCTTGCAGATAATAAAATCTCAAGGGAAGAACATATAAACGGTGGTCACAGCTTTTCCTACTTCCTAAACAACACTTTGTCCAGACTCTCAAGGGTAAAGTTATGCTCTAGATTAAGGATCAACAAACTAGTTCATGGGCCAAACTCAGCTCACCACCTGGTTTTATAAATGAAAAATTTTATTGGAACACAGCCATGGTTTTGTTGTTGTTGTTGTTTATGTATTGTTTATGGCAGAACTGAGAGTCAGACATAAACTATATGGCCCATAAACCTAATAATAAATTTACAATCTAGTCTTTTACAAAAAAAAAAAAGTTTGTCCGCCTCTGTCCTAGACTATTGCTGCAAGATACGAGGACCAGCCCCAAGAATGCCTGCAACAGCCTTCCCAGTCAAACTGCCTTGACACCAGATTCCCTCCATAGATGCTTACCCACTCCTGTCCAACAAGCAAATTTATGAAAGTTGAAACTTAGACTGAAAAGGCTCTCAGATACACAAAAAAGCCTAAGTTTAAAAACAACTGGCTAACAACAATACCGAATCTCCTTGTGATAAACGTCCAGCGTTTCTATTGCAGTATGTGTGCATTAATTTAAGCTGGACGGCCAGCTAGTAACAAGTTCGTTCAGGGAGTTGGTGGAAACTGCTTTGCATTCAGTTCCAAGCCTTCCAAGTGCCTGGCAACCCTAAGACCCTAGGATTTCAATACAACACTGACATGGGCGTAAACTCAGCGATTAAAGACTCAAGTTACTCATGGCTACAAACGGCCAAACGAAAGAACTAATGGGATTCGGGGGTTGGGAATCCAGTTCCGCGATACCACCAGCAGCCCTCCTGACCTTACCAGTTGCAGGAGGCCCAAGCTTAACTGCTGTCACTGGGTCACTAGTTAGACAAGTGGCAGAGCCGAGAGCACAAGGCAGAGAGCACGTCCACCTCTACCCAGGGCTGATGGAGCAATCAAGTGGTCGCAGCTGCAGGAAACAGGCCCCACAAGCCAGCCGCCATGTTCTCTCCATCCGCCCATAACAGTGAAGAGAAAGGGGGCTCTGGGGGGAGGGCTGAATCTCCTGCACATAAGCCACAGAACTGGTTCTCTGTTGGCCCAAACCAAAGTTCAAACCTGGCCATTTCCGAAGGCATTCTGAAGAGCAGCAGGCAGTGTATAACATGGAGTCACTCACCCAGGTGAGCGGGTTGGCCTCAGGTCGAAGGGCAGGAAACGCATCTCTGTTTATAAGACCCAGTTTTACAAATCCACTCAAGGCTTTGGCATAGCCCTATAACAAGAGTTATTAAGCAATATATAAAAATGTTCTTCTTCAAAGAAAAAAAAAATCAAAAAGCCTTTGGGAAAAGAGGGGTCTATCTTTGTCATTCATTTAGGAAACAGGCTGAAAACAGCCATTTGTGTTGCTAGTAAGGATGCAGCGACCTTCAGCTTCAAACCAAAATCAGTAGTGTCACAACTCCACCGGTTTACATAAGAGACCTTGCAAAACTTGGGTCATCACTTTTGTTTCTGGGTAACATGTGAGGGGCGCTTTCTGAGAGGATAAGGGCAAATTTCCTCTTGTGTTATATGCTTCAGGTCAGCAGAATAGTATTTAATAGAACAGTTGTTCTCTTTCTCATAATGCAAGACAGAGCTTGTAAGCATATCCCCAAAGCAGACCATCCATTGTATCGAAGAAGAGCCAATATCCTAACGCACACAGCGGGCAGGGGAGAAGGCAGGAATTAGAGAGACTTTTCTAAAATAAAAATTCCTCATGTGTCCTTCGTGGTCTACAGGACAAGTCTGAAATCCTTGGCATGTGATGTAAAACCCATCCCAACACACCCCTCCCGCCTGACTTACTGAGCATCACCCCCCCCCCTCGCCGTTCCTGACAAGCCGCTGTGCCCTCACAGAGACACTGGGCCTCGGTGCACGCTGCTCCTGTGCCCGGCATGTAGTGGCCACCCTTTCTCACCCGTGAAGTGTTTACTCCTCCCTCAAGACCCAGCTCAGCACACCTCCTGAGCCCCCCTGGTGAGAGGGCTCTCCCCTCCTCTCTGCATTCCTGTAGCATTGTGTACAAACGTCTGTCATGGCACTTGATGCAAACTGTAACTAACTGTCTATTCAGCTGCTGGACTGTAGGCATAGAAAGCGTGTGACTGTGTGTGTGAGAGAGAGAGAGAGAGAGAGAGAGAGAGAGTGTGTGTGTGTGTGTGTGTGTGTGTGTGTGTGTGTGTGTGTGTCTCCCCTTCCTCGCCACGCCCTCACTCCATTATCCATCACTCCGTACGCTGAAAGGGAACCGATGACTGGGTGAATAGATTCTGAATGACTGTGAAGTGAAGGAAGACCAGGACGTATGTTCTCCTGTGAGCAAATCATGGGGGTGGGGGTGGGGGTGGGGAATGGGACGGTCAGAATAAGTGGCTTTATAGCTTCTGCAGTTACAGAGAGAGAGGGAAAGGAGGAGGAGGAGGGGAAGGAAGTGGAGGAAGGACAAAGGGCAGGGAGTTTTTTCAGGAAGCCTTAAAGCTGTTTGGTTATAAAATAGTGCCTGTTGCCACTGGATATTTTACCATTTAATGTATGAATCTCCAGATTTCCGGAAGGTTGTATTATTCAAACTGTTCAAAGGTTACTAATTAAAGAATTCACATTTATTTGCTCTAACCCTAACCCATGTAAATAAATTTCAAAGAGGAGAAACAAAAAAGCAATACCCCCAGCTTGCTTCTAGGATCTGACAAATGCCAGAGACTCTCTCTTCCAACATCATCCAAATGCTGAGATTTTTCCAAGCTATTTCTTCATCTCAGAAATACATTTTTACAGTGACCTCTAGCAATGAATTTATTATGTGTATCCATTTATCAATAGTACTTAGCACATTGCTGCCACGTGTGGGACTTGGGCTAGGGGCTGAGGCCCCAGAGATGAACAGTGCAGTCCCCACCCGTGAGGAAACGAGAGTCCAGGAACAGGGTCAGATAACTCGAACAAAGGAGGCCTGGCACCTGGTGAGCAGAACTGCATGGCCATTGGTGACCACACCACAGGGGGATGTCAGAGGTGCTAGGATGGGGTCAACACAGAGCCATGGGAACACACAGGAGGGAAACTCACGTAGATGTGGGGGAGGGAGTCAAGGAGAAGAGATAAGAAAGACCCCATGAGGAGGTGATACCAAGCTGGAGCTGGAGGGATCAGGTGACAGGAAGGTGCAGGAGAGTAGCCAAGGTCGCCCTGCCATACTTGGATGACAAGGTCTCATCTCTTATGCTGGAAAGAATATTTGGGTTACTGAAGGGTTGCTGACATTGTTCAGGGTGGTGGCCCTCATGGATACAAACACTCTGACATCTTCCATCCTCTGGGGTTCTGTAGGGATGACTTATCCATACCTATTCTTGAGAGCTTTATTTAAATTTTAAATCTCTGAAAATCCTCTATTCCTAGATCTATATGTTTGGCAAGAGACTATACCTAAAGCTGTCAGAAAATCCTAACTTCTGAACCTCCCTCCTCCCCCAAAAGTCACTACCTAATAATCTTAGAACAAATTAAAGAAATCAGAATCAAAATCTGCCAGATGTGGAGATGGTGTGGCTTCAATTCACACCAGAATTTCTGCTGTGCCTAAAGGCTTGTGAAACATCCCTGGTTCTTAGATCTTAGGATGTCATCACCAACAATTCATTTGATTCCTGGACAGTGAGGACATCACTTTCCGGAGAGTACAGGTACCAGGAAATCTCACAGGGCACAGAGATCTGAAATCAGATCTCTAATTTTCAAAGATCTATGTATTTTAGGTAAGTTGGCTCTAGTGGGTTGAGTGTCCCCTCATAATTCATGGTCTCCCAGAACCTCCGAGTATGACCTGACTTGGATCTTTGCAGATATAATTAGTTGAGGATCTCAATATGAAATCAGCTTATATTCATGGTGGGTCCAAAATCCAATGACTGGTGTCCTCATAAGAAGAGGAGAGGACACAGAGACACAAACCAGAGAAGGTGATATGAAGATGGAGGCAGAGATGGAATCAGCGTCTGCAAGTTAAAGAACACTGAGAATTGCCCACAACCACTGGAAGGGAGGAGAACGTGGCAAGGGAGAGCTTCTCCCTCAAAGCTTCCGGAAGGCACCAACTCTACCCACATCTTAATTTCAGACTGCGACCTCCTGGATGGTGAGAGAATTAATTTCTGTTGTCTTAAGGCACACTGTTTGTGGTAATTTGTTATAACAGCCCTAGGGAACTATTACACGAGCTGTATTAATCTGGTCACATCTGTAACCACCCCTTTGTGATGAAAAATGTAGAAGCTACACCTCATTTTGTGCTAAAAAACATTACAGATTTGCTTTGTGGAAAGTGACACTGAATAAATCATCAGCATCAGGGACATAAAACAGAAGCCAGTGCTGACTGGTACCTTCCACCCCACTGACCTCAGGGGCTTAGGAGACAAAAACTGTACTCTTAACCATGAAGATGTACTTTGTCCTTCCCACAGGATGTGAACCTAAGAGGCTGGGGATGCTGCCACCCCCTGCTGTCGTGCGGAACAGGGGGCCGCAACCAATGCTGGCAGGAAGAGGGTGACAGGTGAAGAGAAACCATGTCCCGGTGAGGTCACTTCACCCTCAAATCTCACTACACCTGAAGCTGGCCCTTCATCTGCCCCCCACTTCTCATGAGTCAGAACTTCCCTCTCTGTTCCAGCTGTTTTGAGTTGTCTCCTGAAACAATCAACCAGAGGAGTCCCGAGAAAGACTGCAAGCTAGTTTATCATCTTAGTTATCTTGATTACCAAGAAAAATTACGTGTTTACTCACACCAAAACAGGCAACGTTTCATCTCAAATGGAGCCATTTACCTTGTACCTCAGTGTCCCCCGTAACAACGTGTGAGCCGATGGAATGCCATAAATCTCAGCATACTTTGTGCTGTCTCTGTTTGGATAACCTTCCAAATTTAATCCAGGGAAGTAGTCCATGGACGTGACGGCATCCAGAAAGGAGGCCCCGCCCACAACATTCACCACCTGCGGAACATTGAACAGGGGCACAGGGGGTTAAAACGGGGCATCCTCCTTAGGGTTTACCTGCATTACTTGCATAATAAAGAAATCCAGGTTTTACAAGATGGAAATAGAGGATGTGAAAAAAAATGTTTTAATGAAACCACCCTAATCAACATACTATAGTAATCTGTTCCACTAATACTATAATTCACAAGGTCTCTTTTCTAATAAGCTTTAAAATCTGCCTTAAAGCATTTCGTTTTTCGCTAAGATCTTGTTTCTGATTTTTTCTTGCCCCTGGATAAGATGGCACTGAATTATGTTCCACTAGAGTTCTGTTTTATTTTTAAATAAACAACACACTATAAGCAACAGACACGCATTTAAATGGCTCCTATGTCCAGACAGCAACGGCAATATTCTCACTCTGTTCCTTTTCTTCACTCCCATCCCCTGTCTGAACGCTGCATCAGGCCCCAGTCTCCATCCACACAGCTCGCATGGACTGAGCACCTGCTGTGTGTGTGCCTGGATCGCTGTCACTGTGGGAGGGATAAGGAAAGTGATGATAGCAATTCCTTAAACTGACTATACTTCAATAAAAATATATTAAAAAGATTCAGTTCCTGTCTCCATTCACTCCTTTGCTCATTGAACAAGCATTTACTGAAGGTCTACCAAGTGTCCGGAGCAGCACTAGAGCAACAGTAAGGAGCTCACAGCCTAGACTAGTGGACAGATGTGTGTGTGTATGTCGGGGATGCGGAGTCGGGGGGCATGCCCCTTACAAGAAAGACAATGCAATGAACATAACAGTGAAACTCGAAGAAGTGCTATCTCCTGATCTTACTGCCGGTGGGAAGCTGAATCACCGATTCCCAAGCTCCTTTGATTTCTCAGTAACCCTCTCACCTCTTCCTTCCCCCACATCATGCACAAAATGCAGTGAAACATTTTTTCCCTTTAATTTTGATTAAAGGACTAAATTTTTCTTTTAGTTTGTGAAGTTGATGATCTTCCCTGAGATCATGGGAAACGTACTGACTGGACTAATAAAATCAGGGCTGGGCTTCCTGGTAGAACAAGACTGCACACACACTGGGAACGATTCCTGACCACGTGTCTAAGAGCTGCATCAAACAACCCAGCAGGAGGGAGCTGCCGGTTCTCCTGCTGATGGCGCCAGAGGAATCTGTCCAAGGGAAGCTTCAGTTAAACTTAATGGTTCCCGGGGTTTATTTATAGGGAGCTTCTGCACATGTCTTGGTAAGAAAGCTGACCACAGAGTCAGGCCTGGTGGGGTCTCTCCAGTGAAAAGTTTCACTTTGAAGAACACCAAGCACCATCGAAAATTCCAAGAGTGAGAATCTGAAGGAAGTGAGGTATGTTTTTGATTTAATTTTCTTGTGAAACTCTTCTGGACTTCCCAGTAAACATTTCCAGAGGAACCATTTCTGCACTATTTTTTTAAAACAAATTTCTTCTATGAGGATTCTAAATTTTTTAAGAAGTCTAATAAAAAGACAAATGTTAACTTTTAGAGTCTCCCTACCTATCTCTCTTCTATACCCTATGGCAATTCTGAAGTGTGATTTTACTTGTTTGAAGGTTAGGAAATAAAAAAAAAATTTTTTTAATTCAATAAAGACTACTATATTCCAGCAATGAGCTAATCAGAAATAAATCAGCTAGTTCCTAAGTTTATCACGAGATCCTTGTAGAGAAAATAGGGAAATGTAAGCTGAACAGTAATGATTCGTTTAGAGAGACTGAAGCCTGCTGAAGCAACTTGACCCCAAAATTACTGGGTAATCTTTATAATTTGGTATCAATTCACAGTTGTATTTCTAGTGACATATCATGGGGTTCATTAAGAAGCCCTACCCTGTTTCATATTTATTAATGACTTGAATAAAGAAAGAAAGACGTATTTATCTATTTGGCAGAGAGTGTGCATTTTTTTTTCTGACTCAACAATGCTCACATCCGAGACCCACCCCTGGCAGAAACAGTGGCTCGTTACTCACTGCTGGTGCAGACGGCTCTAAGTGCCACTCTTTCTCCCACAAGTCTTCTAACCATTGAGAATCACTGACAATAAGCTTGATTGCTAAACTAACAAGATATTTAACACAGGTAATACACAGACAAGCATTTATAAAAGGGCCACCATGTGCCAGGTGCCCTATATACATTACCTTTAATCCATGCACTAACCCATTATTCAGAGGTGAAAACTGAGGCTGAGAGAGTCACCCAGAGGCAGATTTAAACCCAGGTCTATTTGACTCCAATGTCCATGTTCTTTCTACTACACCTTACTTAATTGTGCTTATTTGTGGATCAGTATTTCAAGATGGATATTGATTGACAAGGGGTAGCATGCCCCTAGGGATGTAGCTGAGAACTGCATTAAGAATGGTTGCAGACGAGAGCAGAACCAGCTCTTGATTTCCTACAAAGGAGGGGCTGGGCGCTGCAGCCAAGGGAGGTGTGGGCAGCAGGAAGAGAGCTAGAAGACCTATCCCCCAGCTGTGTTCACAGAGTAAGCACAATCCTTACTTCCAGTGGCTTGGGGGAAGAGGCTGAAGGAGACGATGGCGAAGCTCTGCCACGTCACCCCAGGTGCCATCAATGTCCCACCACCCATGGGGGAAACAGAACTAAAAGAAGACACAATCACTGTCTCCAAATATGTGGAAGAAAATCAGATTCGTTAGAAACAGGATTAGAAGTTAGAAGTTAGCAACAGTACTAGTGCTGCATCTCACTGTCCCACATCCTTGCAGTAATTTCCAATGAGATATGTTCTAATTCCCGAGCCACTGCCTGAGTTGCTGGAAAAGTTTAAGGTTTCAACTTAAAGCAGAAGCCAGAGAAGTCACCTGGCTCCCTTGTGATAATTCTGTGAATTACGTAAGGCCTACTTCATGGTAGATGGAGCGTGATGGTGGCAGAGTGGATGGAGGGACAAGAGAGGCTTTAAGAAGTTTAACAGTCTGGGTTAGGAGACAGACTGATACACTTGAATCACTGAGTGAATAATACAGCATCCGGAGAATTCTTAGACACAGACAATCCAAGTGTGGGAGTTCAGACAAAAGAATAGTGAACGGGGGCTGGCGTGGTCAGGAAAAGCTGAATCCACAAGAGGAGACCTTGAAAAAAGTATCATTTTAGCAAAGAAAAGAAAAGCATCGTGTTTTCTCCCAGTGTCTGCCGTAGTGTCAGGGAGATGCAAAAAGCTCTCCTGTTTTACAAAAGGAGTTCAGGATGAAAGGGAAAAACTTCATATTCAACAAATACAACTTCTGCTGCCTGAAAATAACCTCTTGCTTTTCCTGAGCCCTCACCATCATCAACTTCTTTATGTAGCTAATATTTGCTAGGGACTCAGGACATCCTGACAACCTGCTGTTTAGCAGATTGTAATATATGACCTCACTAAGGTCACTGCAAGAGCCCGGCAAGGCTGGTATGACTGTGTCTGGCCCCAGGCAAGGAGCCCAGAGCTCAGACAGATGCCGTGATTGTTCTGGTACCACCCGGCCAGCAGCGGCAGAGCCGGCGCATCAAGCCAGGCCCCCTGGCACCCCACTCCAGGCTCTTCCTGTCACACATTTTGCGCTCCGCTGACCCTTTCCTTGTTATCATCTTGATCATTTATATGGCTTCCTGAAAATAAGCATTTTGCCCAACTGAAGCAAGAATTCCTCCTGCTTTCACATGTGAGTTTATATCAAACGTAGGCCAGTCTATTTTCCACGGCTGCAGAAGGTGGAAGGAACTTTGACATGCAGCAGGAGATAGGCGGTGACACAGAAAAGGACATGTGCCTGGTAGAGCATCAGACTGAGTTTCGGTGAGGTGGGGAGCCTAGACTTCCATGATTCATAGGATTGGAGAACTGGATGGAAAATTAGTGCTTACGTGACACCTCAGGACACTGATGCCCAGTGGACCTTTACAATTGCCTGGTCTTTGATGACACTGTGAGGGAGGTCAGCACTCGGACCAGGACTCAGGGGTCCTATTTCATACCCTGAAATACATGAGTGTATCTTTCCAGCATCACAGTAAAGCATCCTGCTTGTTTGGTAGTGTTTTAAGTGCAGCTGTTGTCCTCTGGTCGCTAAATCAGTTCTTTTCCAATTCAGTAGCACATTAGAATCACTTGGGGAGTTTTTGAAGATCCTCAAACCCAGGCAAACCAGAATCTCTGGGAATGAGACCCAAACATCAGTATTTGTTTAACTGCCTTGGTGATTCCAATGTGCAGCCACGGCTGTGAGCCACACTCTGCCTTGGAGGCACACAAGCCGATGGCTGATAATAACATTCACCTTGTTTCTTAAGAAATTCTTTCAAATGACTCCTGTTCATACAAGAAACACACTTAGATCACAGATACACTGAGAACCTATAACACGACTGCCAGAATAATCTTTTGAAGATCCACATCTGATCACGTAAGTCATCACTCCCTGCAGGGCTGGGACGAGGTGACGTGAGTGAGGTGCCTAGGGTATAAAATTTAAAGAGGAAGCCTCAGTCTAGTTGCATTTGTTCCTAAATGTGTCTTTCCTTACAGTTGGGAGCATGAACCATGAGTGCAGACAGGTGTAATTTGGATACTGGCTGTGCCACGTGCCACCTCTGTAACCGCGGCTGAGTCTGCTAAGCTTCTTAAGCCTGTTTTCTCTCTTATAAACCTTATTGGGTTGTTGTAAGAATCAAATGAACTAGATGCTCAGCACAGGCTTGAGTGGCAGTGTCTTCGCCAGGCTGGCACCTTCTTATCCTTCAAGGCTGAGAGCATCTTCTCTTCCCTGCTAGTTTTCCTCTCCCAGACCTCCTCACCAAGGCCAAATCAATTGCCCTCTCCACCTGCATCGCTGTGGCACGTGAGCATGCTTTGGAACTGCTCTCATTGGATTGCAGCTGGTCATTCCAGTGTCTGCCTTTCCGGCTACTAGGTGACCTGGTAAAGGAGCGAAAAAAGGCTTTGGAGTTAGTTAGACCTGGGTTTGAATTCCATCTCGATGACTTTGAAACATTCTCTTTGAGCCATAGTTTCCTTATGGTGCAATGATGAAAATAACACTAAACTCGGAGAGCTCTTGCATTCTGCTACAGAGCAGCTGGGAAAGGAATCTGAGTTTCTTTCCCTGACCCACCAAACTCTCCATTCGGAGAGCCACTTTCATTCCAGTTGTGAGTTCTCTGAGATTAGGAACTTCATTTGGTGTGACAACCTTTAAGACCTTGGCCCAAATCCAGCACCTAGTGGAGACTCAGTAAATGCTTGTCATGCTGAAATACACAGCGAGATGACCAGCATTTACACATGCAGAGAAGTCGAGAAGCAGGTATTTAAACTGCAGAAACAACCTGCAAGAGGGCGAAGAGGAAAGACCGAGGATGGGTTTTGCTGGGAACGGTGAGGAGAGTGCGCTAAATGGACCAGAAAGCACCCGCTGGGAAACACGTCAGGAGAGAATGCAGAACAAGCAGAGCCGGCAGTGAAGGGCTCTGCTAGCAGGAGAGAGAGTTTGGACTCTCCTAGGCAGCTATGCCAGGTCTATATCCCTACAACTTGGGTGGAGATCCTTCACCTGTCCATTGAGCAGGTAGGTGGCCGGCTGCATTATGTTCATCAAAACTCCCACTGGACTCCAGCTGAATTTGTACCTCAAAGGATTGTCTGAATGTTCAGGGGCTGGAAGCCCACCACAGTAGGAAATATAAGATTCAATCTGTAAAATTAAAAAAAAAAAGCAATAAGTTAGGGAGAATTAACAATAAGTGAGGGAGAATAATCTATCCAAGTAATTAATTGAGTACAATGACACAAATAAGGTAAACTCCCTACAGTTTTTCCTTTCTTAAAGTTACAAAGGCTTTCAAAAATGTATCCTTAAAGCCAAACACCATTTGATTAATCAGTTATATTTTATATATGCATATTTTAAATCCTCTAGAGATTGTGACTATCATTTTGCTCCACTAAAAATCTGGAAAACATACTGGAAAACAGACAGAGTTTCCTTAAAAAACTAAAAATAGAGATACTGTATCATCCAGCAATCCTACTCCTGGGCATATATCTAGAAAAGATGAAAACTTTAATTTGAAAAGAACCATGTACCCCAATGTTCATAGCAGCATCGTTTATAATAGCCAAGACATGGAAGCAACCTAAGTGTCCATCCACAGATGACTGGATAAAGAAGATGTGAGGTGTGTGTGTGTGTGTGTGTGTGTGTGTGTGTGTGTGTGTGTGTGTGTGTGTGATGGAATACTACTCAGCCATAAAAAAGAATGAAATATTGCCACTTGTAGCAACATGGTTAGACCCAGAGAATATCATACTAAGTGAAGTAACTCAGACAAAGGAAGACAAAGACTGTATGATATCACTATTATATGTGGAATCTGAAAAATAATACAAATTCATCTATTTACAAAACAGAAAAAGACTCACAGATGTAGAAAACAAACCTAAGGTTACCAAGAGGTGAAGGAAGGGGATAAATTAGGAGTATGGGATTAATAGATGCACACTACCATATATAATATAGATAGACAACAAGTATTTACTGCATAACACAGGGAACAATATTCAATATCTTGTAATAACCTATAGTGTAAGATAATCTGAAAAAAATTGAATCATTTTGCTGAATACTTGAACCTAATATTGTAAATCAACTATACTTAAATTAAAAAAAAAGATCCAGCTATTAGTTCAACTCTGCTTGGTCAGTGCCTCCTGACATTATATTCAAATTATAGATTTGATTATAATTTGATTATATATGATAGTTGGCATTTATTAATTCATATATAAGTAATATAAAATGTAAGTAATTAATATTCTAAATAATTTGATTCTATATTTGATTATATATATATTACTCATTATATATATAAAACCTATTTTAGGTAATATATTTATTACATTAGGTTAGGTTATATTTAATCTGATTCACCAAAACATTTTTATGTCATGTTCTTTCTTATGTGTAAAAGATACTTTATATACCAACAGATTAAAGATATTACAAAAATTCTGCCCACTTTTAGAAGTCAAACTTTGTTATAGAATCTCCAAAGCAGTCTAAAATCTTTTATCAAATCAAAATATAATAGTAGTATCTATTTCTCTAAAAATCTATTCTTAAGACTTGGATTTTTTTTTTTTTTACCACACAGATACTTCTGCAGTTTCAAAATTTTATTTGAAATTTCTAGTCAAAGTATTAGTTAGAATACAGTAGTTTTTTTCTCAAAATAGATTAAAGACCTAAATATAAGACCAGAAACCACAAAACTCCTAGAGGAAAACACAGACAGAACACTCTTTGATATAAATTACAGCAATAACTTTTTGGATCTGTTTCCTAAAGCAAAGGAAACAAAAGCAAAAGTAGACAAATGGGAACTAATTAAACTTAAAAGCTTTTGCACAGCAAAGGAAACTATCAACAAAACAAACAGATAACTTGCTGAATAGGAGAAAATATTTGCAGATGATATGACTGATAAGGAATTAACATCCAAAATATATAAACAGTTCACACAACTCAGCATCAAAAAAAAAACAAAAACAAAAACAAAAAAACACCCAATTTAAAAAATAGGCAGATGACCCGAATAGGCTTTTTCCAAAGAGGAAATGTAGATGGCCAACAGACACATGAAAAGATGCTCAACATCAGGGAATGCAAATCAAAACCACAGTAAGATATCACCTCACACCTGCCAGAATAGCTATCATCAGAAAGAACACAAATAACAAATGTCGGCAAGGATGTAGAGGAAAGGGAACCCTCTTACACTGCTGGTGGGAATGTAAATTGGTTCCACTACTATGGAAAAAGCGTTATGGAACTTTCTCAAAAAACTAAAAATAGAACTACCATATGACCCAGCAATTCCACTCCTGGGTATAAATCTGAAAAAACCAAAAATACTAATTCAAAAAGGTATGTGCACCCCAATGTTTGTAGCAGTATTATTTACAACTGCCAAGATATGGAAGCAACCTGCGTCCATCAACAGAGGACTAGATGAAGAAGATGTGATGTGTGTATAAAATAGAATACTACTTAGCCATGAAAAAGAATGAACTTTTGCCATTTGTAACAATATGGATGTACTTGGAGGGTATTATGCTAAGTGAAGTAAAACAGAGAAAGACAAATACTGTATGATATCACTTATAGGTGGAATCTAAAAAGTAAAACAAACTTGTGAATATAAGATATAGGGATATAGGGAACACAGATATAGGGAACAAACTAGTGGTTACCAGTAGGGAGAAGGAAGGGGGGAGGGGCATTACTGTGGTAGGGGATTAAAAGGTACAAACTATTAGGTATAAAATAAGCTACAAGGAGATATCATACAACACAGGGAATATATCCAATATTTTATAATAACTATAAATGAAGTATAACCTTTAAAAAAAGATATAGCAGCTTCTTTAATCAAAATTATAGAAAGATTATTATTGTACACAAAAATATGGACCTCTTAATATTTTGCTAAATGGACCTTTGGGTGTCAGTTGGGCTCACCGTGGCTCCCACGCCTTTGGCCTTATCTATTGTTTCCATTGCCAACATGTGATCAAGACCAGGGTCCAATCCCAATTCGCCAATGACTGTGATGCCGGCATCTTCCACACTACGAGAGATGGAAAGAGAAGGGAGGGAAATTTGGATAGCAAACAAAAACAATTCCCTGGAGCTACTTTCTTGAAAATGACTGAAACTTACCTCTTTTCTAATTCTTTCAGTGCTGGGGTGATGTAGCTTGCAGTGATCATATTAACTTTGCTTGTGATGCACGCCTTGGCCACAAGAGGATGCAATGCATAGGGCAACAAGCTTAAAAACAGAGGGCAAGACTAATCAGAAACTTTCCTTCCTAGCACTCCCTCCAATGTACCGTGAACTGCACTAAAGGTAAGATATCACTTTGATAATTATTCTCTCAGAGACAACCAACGACTCCTTGAAGACTATAGAATAAGTTCATCCTGTTATCACGTTTAAAACGCTCCACAATATGACCTTCAACTAACCTTTCCATTTTCCCTCCCTGCATCGCTTTCATAAATCATGTCTGGGAACGAAAGAAGCTACTGAAATTCTCCACTCACAGCCTTTACTTTCCCCGTTCTGGACCTTATCTCACTGTGCCTTCCACTTGAAATAGTCTGTCCACCCACCCACCCCATCAAGGTCATATTTTCCTTAAAGAAATGTCTGAAAAGGTACATCTTCCAAGATGCTTTCCCAGATTCCCCCAAATCCAAATCTTCCTCTGCATCCATTCAGCTATCCCTTTATAACATTTAATGGAATTTATTCCACTCATCCCTGTATTTCTATGATTTTCTGTCTTGGATGCCCTACTAAACAATAGCATTGCCATTTTTTTTAACCTGCACATCTCCCAAGTGGCTAGTGTTAAACTAAGTCAGGGTGACCCATACGTTACATTAGAGAGTAGAATCTAAGAAACGCCAGGTGAGGAACTAAGGTTCAATGGTATTGATTGTGAAAAGGCTACTGAAACAGCTAAAAGTCTATATGGTGAGCAAAAAGTGAAGCTGTACCCAAAACTCCACTTTGATTGGGTTTTCTAAAAATCTGGCTCTGTACTTTCATGCTGGGACTATACAATCACACAAAATGAGTTTCCATAAATGTTGACATAAATGAGTATATTCATAGTCTATCCAAGGAATAATAAACATTCTGTCAATCACATAACAATATTTAAGTTCTACTAGCTTATTGCCCATTTGGTAAAGCAATAAAGCACCAATGAAAATATAAACATGAACGTACAAACATTACGGTATGTCACCGTACTTGTTGAATTCCTCCCGCATACTTCAGATTTTCTCTAGTCCACATAAAACAGAACAATAAAACTACCTCTTAGGCACTTATTCTCCTCAGGTTAACAGAACAGTTTTGCTGCCTAGATTTAATATCATGCAAAATAAAACTGTATAAATTTTTTGCCAGTATCAATAGGAAAGCCCTTGATCCCTGGTTTTTTTTTTTTTTTTTTTTGGCTTTTTTAGCCAAAAAGAATTATTACTAAATCTGGTAGCCTTTTAGAAGCCAATGAACAAAACACTTGCAAAACTCCGTTGGAAAAGGATTAATAGAAAATGTTTAATGGCATCATCTTAAAAGTTAAGTGAGGACATCTTGTCACATTCTCCATATTGAAAATTTGTATGCTAAAAATTTTATGAAGACCTAATAATATTTTTAAACTTTGGCATGATCAGCACTAACCTAATATGCTGAAAACTAGAAGGACAGGACTTTGATTGATGGCACCTATTTTAGACAAAGGGATTAGAGTTCATAATTCACCGTGTATATAACGTAGCAACTACAGTCAGGAGGACATAACTCAATTAATCCAAACAGCTGGAAATGCCATTTGTAAAAATTCACACAAAATACAAATCAAATTTTCAAAGTAACTTATCAAACTCAATTACTACTTTGCATTAAATCATTTAAAACTAGCCTTGCAAAATAAAACCTTGAGGATTTGACATATTATTATAAAATATTTTTATGAAACACATTCTTTATTCATTTTACTTTAGTAGTCCCTAACATTTTATTTACATCTAAACATTCTTTCTCCAACTTAAAAAATAAAAAGTTACATAAGGAACCCTACAGGATAACAATGTTTCACAGCACTTCTACTGTTCAGCATAGAAACTCAGCCAACTGAGAAAAATCAAATATAGAGCAGATTTTGCTAATGCTCAGTCTTACTGAAAGCCATCAGCTTACTGAATTTTAAAAGTTGCACACATTAATAGATTATTGTCTGTGTCTGTTGTCATATTTTGCTTCTAATTCCATTCCAAACATGTTTAATAATGTTCTTTTCTCTTTTCTTTAAATCAAAAAACAATGTTATATTTAGGTACCTATGCGTGGCAAAACAATTTTTTTTAGTTTTATTCAGAAGGCTCACTTCTGAGTAAGGACTTACTTTCATTATCATATCCTGACAGACAAGTTCTATTGGTTATTGGAAAATTTTTGCTAAAAAAATAGTTAATGCACATTAAGTTTGTATACATTGAATAATATTTTAAGTGCCCAAAGTGAGCCTAGATTTAAATACATCAAGAGATAATGCAAAAGTTTTCACTTAGCATTACCTTTCTTTGTGTCCGTTTTCCAAGCCCCTTTTTTCTTTTAAAAAAGGACATCACAGAGCTTTCTCCAAAGATATCATTTGAGTCTGATCTAACTATGAAAGTCATCTAATCATAAATAAGCAGATGATTTTCTTCCTTCCACCTTGGAAAAATTATATTCTAAGAATACATGGCTTATTATCATCACTTTGATATTTCAAAACCATGTTTAATTATAGAGTGACCCTCATGTAGCCCTGTATTTGGAAGTTAGATCTGCATTTTTATTACACAGTGAAATGATGTATTTAAAGATACATTGCTCAGCTAAGGCTAAAAGTGGTCATGGAGCTAGAAAATCTACTCATCTTCATTTAAGCTTCGTAAGTCCAAAGGATAAAACAGCAACCAGTATATGAGCCATGAGTGCCTCATGACCCAGCAAGTCCACCTCTAGGCAGATACCCAACAGAAATGTGTACATATGGTAACCAAGAGACAAATGCTAAATTGTTCTTGGCAGCACAATTCTTAACAGCCAAATTCTGGAAACAACCTAGACATCCATCAGCAGGCAAATGAGTAATAACAGTATATTCACACAATGGAATATTATGCAGTGATGAGAATAAACTTCAATTACAGACAACAACACAGATGACTCTCACAATCACATTGGTGAATGAAAGAAGGCAGCCACAAATGAGGACGTACTGAAAGATTCCAGTTGTACAAACTGAAAACTAGCAGAAACCAATCTCTGTGTTAGAAGCCAGGACAGTGCTTACCCTTGAAGGATGGGACTAGTAATAAAAAGGGGCATAAGGAGAGCTTCTTGGTTACCATTCTGTTTCTGGATATGGATGATGGGTACATACTGTGTTCACTTTGTGAAAATTCATTGAACTACACACTTAATGATTTGTGCACTTTTCTGGATGCACACTTCAATTTAAAAGTTTACTGACAGACGAGAAGAGGAGAGGAAAAGGGAGGTGAAGGAAGGGGAGAGGGGAAGGGAGGGGAGGGGAGAAAATACAGAAAGAAATGCCAACAACAATAAAATAGATGGCAATCATTCCTTGTTACATACTAACCTGATGACCAGATCCTGTGCTGCCACCAAGGAGTGCAACTTCTCTTCTTGTTTGCCAATGACCAGGCTAACAGGATTAATATTATATTTCTTGCCTAACTGTTCAATTTGATTCTTCATGTCAGAGGCTATTTCAAGAATAAAAAAGTCCAATCTTTAGATTTCCTTCCACTAGTCAGTGAGTAAGACACGTTTCAGTATCACTAAAAATATTTTTTTTCAAAGTTTAGAAGCAAGACAGTCATCTAAAATTCATAAAGTAACCATGTCTTGAAATCAGTTTTACTTCTTTTTTAACAACTGGGGCTTATTTACCTACTGTTATTTCTATACTGTCATCTCTTGACAAGTATTCCAGTACAGGCTCAGATACGTATCCAGATCCAAGAACCAAGACGTTTTTCTTGGTGCCCATTGAAAGGGACTGAGCGCGTTCCCTATTAATAAAAGGGGGGAGGGGAGAAAATTTTTAAGAAAAAAACTTTATATGAGAAAATCTTGCTATCCCCAAGCCAAACTAAAACTTACAGACTATGAAGCAATAATTTTTCCTACATACTTTACAACAAGAACCTCAACAAGAGTTCCCTATACTAGCATTTTCCACGAATTCTTTTAGATTTTGTAAGGTGAACACTACACCCTGACGTCTCTGCAGTGCATGAATTCCCAGTATCACCAGCGAGGTGCAGATGCTGGACCAATGCCTGGCTGACTCACAGCTGAGTAACTTGGTCTCACACCTTCTCCTTCTCTGGGAACTTAATTCGAAATCATGCTAGAGCCTGACATCAGGAACCTTATTTATTTACTGCTCACAACATCCAGAGGAGACAGCAATCGGTGGAGATTATTATCATCCATATTAGAAACTGTCTTGTCATTTATCTTTAGGGTCACTTGAAAGCAGTTAAAACCATAATTCTGAAATCACAAATATCATGGGTTAAATGTAAGGAACCTAAGACGAGTCACTAGGCAGAATTTTAATTCTTAGCCTTTTGTTGCTGTTGTTGTTGGAATTTATGCCTTCCTGACAGATAATTCTTTGTCTTTCCTGCAAACTATGACCTCCAAGACAGTTAACTAAATCATATCCATCTTTATAAACCCATTAATGCTCACTGCATCTTGTCTTAAATATGTAAGATACTCATGAAATCTTTCGAATTAAATTCCCAGATATCACTGTAAAACCATGGAAATGGCTTGGTGTCAGGAACTTAAGCAGAAGGTTCTGTTGTTGGAATCTCTTGGGCCAAGATGTCTCTCAAACGTTAACCTTTTCAGTAATTATAAGTGAATAAAAATAAATTTAAATATAAAATGTCCCTACCCACCTTCACCCCCAACGCTCCTATTACTGATGACATGAAGTCTCCTTCACCTTCCGCCCCATCCCATCCCACCTCCCAGAAAGAAACACTAGTATTAGATTATTGTATATCCTTTCTAACAACACTTTCCATGGTTTGTGTAACTGAAACATGTTATTGTGATATCCAAAAAATAAAGTGTTCCAAATACACTTTTAAAAACTTGCTCCTAAGTTTTCATACTGTCCACCCCATCAGCCACCCCAAACACTCCAGGTTAATAATCACTCTGGTAAAGAATGAAGAGAACAAATGAATAAGGCAGGGATCAAGATAACTCAAATTTCCTTTCAAAATGCAATCTTCATTATCAGTCTGTTGGCACCAGCTTCCTCCTGGGAAGGCAGGCAGGAAGTCCTAGCAACTGGAGCCAAGCAGACCTGCTGCTACATGAAATACGGTATATAAAGAGGGAAGGTATCATTGTGACTGGTCACGGTGGGCACGTCATTGGGATTAGTAACATACAAGATCATCAGATGCGGAGAATCCAAAGACACACAGAGCTACAGCAAACAAATACGTGGGCAGCTTTCCCTATGAGACACTCTCCTATGGAGTTATTGAGCTAGTGGCCTTTTTTAAAAAACAAATTATACACTCTTGATATCATGCCAGAATACTTCACTGACACATAATAAGTAACCGTAAGCTACAAACACCAAAAAAGACATATTAGTACTTGATCTGGTCAGATCTCTATTTACTCCCTGTAGGGTAAAACTACTGAGAAAGAAGATCAGACAGTTTCTTTGTTTTCAGTTTTTCCACTCTGGCTTCTCCTGAGAATTTAGTGCATAGGTTACTTTGTTGAATGTTAACAGACAAGTGGAACAGATATAAACATAGATCAAATGCAATCAGCTGGAGAAGACCAGAACGTTCCAAAGAAAGGCCAATGTTTCCGAAGTGTGAGTAGTAAACCCAGTAAAGGAAATAAGAGCCTTTTCTAAAAGAACTAGTCTCTTGAGCAGATTTGCCGCATAACGTTTTGGTGCCTTCCTCCTTGTAAGAATGCCCAAGGAAAACTGGCCTCTCACCATTTTCTCTCTTCACTACTTTTTAAAATTTCTCACCAAGAGCCCTCTTTCCTGAGTATCATCTAAAGCAAAAAAGCATCCAAATTCTTAGCTAAAAACCAATCTGAAGCCAGTGTGAAAGTGTTAGCGTGCTCATTTTCTTTTGAGAGAATAACTGAGACATTACAACGTGCAAAACTCTAGAGAAAGCAGCAGAGGAGACCCAAAGGACAGCCCTTTTGGACTTCTGCGTGCTCACACAACAGTCTACAAGGGATATTAGACAGCCAAAATTACGTTGCAATACCGTTCAAGAGAAAATAATTCACATTGGTTTCGGCCAGTCACTTAGCTTGAATTTCCTACATTTACAGACATTTAAAAAAAAATGTACATATACCTAGTATCACAAATTCACATGGGAGCATAAACAATACTCATGAGACCCCAGGTCAGACTAGAAATATCAAACAAGAGGATCTGAATAATGCTTACCTGCTCTCTCGGAGTTTCTGGATATATTTGTATTTATCAGACAACGCGCCGTTGGATGTAATTACTGCCTAAAGGTATACGACACAAGACATTTCTTTAGTCACTTCATTTAGTTCCACAAACATGGGCTCACGATGAGTCCAGGAGAGACAGGGTGACACAGATAGAGAAAGGCAGGGAGAGAAAAAGGGAATGGGGGAGAGGGAGTGATGCTGGTGGTGGGAAAAATACATTCATGAAAAGAGATTATCTCCATAACTTACGTCTCGAACCACAGGAGAAAAATTCTGACTCTCAAGAGACTGTGTCGCATCTGATAATATCTGAAAGGGAAATGAAATTGGAAAGAGATAAATGACATTGTAAAGGAGGCTTCTTGCTACTTATATCCATATTAAAATGTTAGTCAAAGGAAAAAAAGAATTTAGAAAACAGCTTTCTGAAAAATCACTGAATTGTATAAATAATTGGTAATAGAAGTTTTCTACAAGCAACGAATTCTGCCCCTGAGAGCATGCTACTTCCATACAATTTCTAATTCTAAAACCAAACATTTAATTATAAGCATCTTTGCCTGTTGGAATCACGAAAAAGCTTACACTTCCCCACCAGAGTGATGTGTCATATTGAGCACGCAGGCAAATACCACTGCGAGTGTTACAGCTGTGGTCCTCACTCTGAGGGCCCCCACCCCATCCCCAAGGGCCAGGCCGTTCTATCAGAAGTGGAGAACGGGTGTTCCAGACAGCAAGGCCACCAACCCTCCAACAGGGAGTCTCCCTCAGGTCAGTATCAGTCCCATGTATAGGCACGTCCAACATTTCAACAACATCAAGTCTCAAGGAAAATGACTTCACCTTGTAGGTCTCAGAAAGTCATACACGCTCTCCCCATTATCTCACAGGAGTGGGTCAGATGGCCAACAAAAGCCACATCTCTTGTATTAACATCCCAGCATCCTTCTAGTCCTCCTTCCCCCCCCCCCAAGGAATCCAAGTCTTGAGCAGACTGCCAGAGGGTAAAAGTCATCTAAGTCAGCAGTGCTGCTTCTGATGAGCCGGCCGGAGGGCTAATGAGACAGTCGCGCCCTCCTCATCCAATGGTTAGGGTCTAGCGCACTCGCTCATCTAAGAAAGGGCAAAATGTACCCACCAGATGCTGGCAGAACAGTATTTATTTACTGTGTTAAAATAAATATTTAAACCACTTTTATGTATCCCTGGGATATGGGCTTTGTGGGGGGGGGGGGAAGATAAATAGACATATTCACAAGCCAGGGCATTCTTTGGGAAACTCATGGAATCGACACACCTGAGGTCCCCGCTCCACTGCTCCTTTCTCCTGGGCACCTCTGGAGTGCTCCCTTCTCAAGCCGACTTCTCCACCTTCCAACTCTGTCTACGAGCCAGGAGCCATGCGGAGATAGCAAAATGAGCTCAAATTTCACCTGTATAGGTTGAAACCGCTGAGCTCTTGTGTACCTTTTCCCTCTCCCTGCTGTTTAATTCCACAGCGTTATTTAGGCCTTGCTAGGACCACAGGAACCACCTCCCACTCCTCTTCCTTCCATTTATCTCCAATCTAAAGCACAAAGCTGATTATTTTCCCTATTTTAAGTACTTCGTAGCTTTCCATCGCCCTCTAGACAGTGTCAGGCCCCCTACCTGGCCTCCGCAGTCAGGCTCTGCCTCTCCTATCCAAACCCTCCCCCTTTTTTTTTTTTAAAACAAATTGAAGGTATGTGGCAACCCTGCACTGAGTAAGTCTGTTGGGCCATTTTTGCAACAGCGTTTGCTCATTTTGTGACTTTGTGTCACATATTGGTAATTTTCACAATATTTCAAACATTGTCATTATTATTATATTCGTTATGTTGATCTGTGATCAGTGATCTTTGACATTACTACTGCAAAATAATTAAGACTCACTGAAGGCTCAGATGACGATCAGCTTATTTTAGCAATAAAGTTTTTAAGTTAAGGTATGTACATTGTTTTTTTAGACATAATACTATTGCACACTTAATAGACTACAGTATAGTGTAAAACTAACTTTTATATGCAGTGGGAAACCAAAAAGCTTGGCAGTTCTTTTTATTGCTATATTCACTTTATTGCAGTGGTCTGGAACCGATCCCACAAAATCTCTGAAGTATGCTCCGAGGTACTTTAAATACAGCTCCCATACAGTTATCAGAAGAGAACGCAGACATGTATACTTCATTTTTCAGTGGTAAGCAGATACACATATATCAAGGCTGCAAAGAGACAGTCACCAATTTTCACAAACATCCAGTGCTTAAAAATAGGCTGAGGATAGACGCCGCCAAGGCGATCCCACCACACTGTTGAGGAGGAAGGTGCCGGCTTCGTCATTGGACATCTAAGCAACACCAGGGCTGGCCAGAAATCTCCAACACCTCACTGTCTTACATAATTCACCGTGTCCCACTGCCTAAAAGTCTATCAGCTACTGATTTAAGCACATACAAGCATATCACCTTTTTTAATGTATGTTTTCCATCCAGCAATGGTGACTTAGCACTTTTCAGACCAATCCTCCAACTGAGTAAAATCAGGTAAAACCTGAAAAGTCTCAGCCTTTAGGTTCAAAGGTAGTAAAGACTTGCTGCACCACAGTTCTGGAGAAGGAAGCCCAAAGAGATGAGTCCAACGTTTAGCACCACTTTTCTCAGATGTAGTTGCCAATGTGGAAGCAGAGGCTGGGATGCTGAGAGGTTGAGCACAAAGCAGCAGAGAGACTGAGAAACTGAGAAGAGCTTTGGGCCGACTTTAAGCAATAGGGTACCAAAAACTGGAGTTTAAGTTCTGCTGAAGGGGACCCTAGCAAAGGCCAGATTTTCATTTGGGACCATGAAAGACTGTATTCTAAAGTAAATGATAAACTGAAAAACACTGGTTCCCCAAAGGACTAAAGCCCAGCTCTGAATGGCCTCCACCCCTACCTGAATTGAGGTGACTTTCTCCTGGCCTATCTCCCTTCCAGAAACAAAGGAAATCTTCTTTGGAGAAAATGACACAACATCCAGAGCCTCAAATCATCTCTAAAACTTTACACACTCAATTTTCAGCATTCAATTAAAAATAAACAGGTATAAGAAGTGGTAAGAATTGACTGAAAACCAAGAAGAAAGTAAAACAGAGAACATAAGCAGACCCCAGATGTTTACTGAAATTATCAGAAGTGACTTTAAACTCTGACTAATGTGTTCAAAAAATAAAATTTTCCCCAAAAAGGTAAACCTAATCCATAGTTATTAGACAAGATGGTAGGTCCCTTTAGGAAGGAGAGTGGGAATCATGCTGGGAGAGGCACGAGGGGGTTTCTGGGATGTTAATATTGTTCTATTTCCATCTATGTACTGTCTACCTAGGTGTCTCTGTCATAATTTATCATGCTGCATACTTATGCAGCATCTATCTGTGCAACTTTAATATTTACACTCTTATACAATGTAAAAAATTATGTTTTGTTCTTTAAAAAAAATTTTAATTCTATCCCTCATCAGTTACATGGGCTAACCCTCAATCGCACCTTTCTAAGAGTTCACTGAATTGGCTTGATTTTCTCCAAACTTCTGTATGAGATCAACTGTACTGAATGAATGGCAATCTTGATTAAGGACAAATTGAAGTGAAAAAACGTTCTAAGGGCCAAAAGAAATAATCTTACAATTGAAATTCTGAAACATAATAATTTGTGAGTTGAAAACGGCTTGGAACAACTTCTTAGAGTGGTAGATGATGCCAGAGCAGCCAAACATTCCAAGACATTCCAAGAAATAACAGTCAAACCCACCCACAAAGACAAATGAGTGTTCAATGTTTCCCATAATTTGATGTAATAAGCTAAGAGTTGCTCTGAACTACATACGACTGTGTCTAACCAGGGTAATACCTGCTGCCTGCGTTTTCTAGAGCCTCTTAGGTCTCCTTGCTGACTTTTTCAGAAAGGGTTAAAATGGAATAGTATGAGAAAGCCAGGAAGGTCACAGACTGGAAGTCGCACCCTATTCATGCCTCACTAACTACTGTCCCGTTTAAGAGTGAGAGCTCCTGGGTGAAACTGTGGATGCAAAGGCCAAGAGCCACTATTCATGCCTTTGGAATCACGGCCAGAGGCAGAGTCATCAGCAATAGAAATAAAGCAGGAGGGGGATGAATACTTGGGCTACACACTGAAACAAGAAAGATTTTCTTAATAAAGAAAATGGAATTTGCACAGTATTTCAGCAGTCCAATCACTGATCACAGTGAAAGATATACGACCAGAACACAGGTTGTCATTTAACTGTCATTTAACATTAGTGACTAAGATCCAATAACATTTTCTGTATTTCTGATCTTTCAAATCTGCTAATCACAGGGCAGTAAGAATGCCCCAGTATGAATTGACCTAGGAATCAGGGAAAAGAAGTTGAAAATAAAGCAAATATTTTATCACATGTCAGGAACACTCTTAATAAAATGTGCATGATAAGAGGCAAGTGCAGTGGTAACTAAGCACGAAGGTGGTTATATAATCATATTTCCCAAACGGCAAGTAAGCAGAATATGTAAAATAAGAGTGTCAGTAAGTACTTTGGCGAAGGGCTGGCATTTCATTTTACAACAGATTTCTTAGATACGGAAGACCAGAACATTCATAAGATCATTCCACTGTTCTTTTTAAAGCCACAGAGGTGCTGCGGACGCGACCCGTCTGCTTACCATCTCTTCAACATAAGGGTAAAGCATGTCTCCAAAGTATTCTGTAGATTCAATCGGAAGCTGTGCTGGCAAATTGTCAATGGAACACATCAGAATCCCAGAGCCTTCAACACTAGGAGAAGCAACACACTTTATTCAGACGGACAAAATGTCATTTATAAGCGCTAACGTTTCCAGATGTCGACTCCATTACATTTGTTTCATAATCATTTGTGACTCTGTACCCCAGTACATAAGAAAACAAACAGGACTTTTCAAACAACACTTTTCCCTTCTTCAGCAACCCGTCTCCCATTTAAATACAGTATATATATTTAAGCTTTCAGATTTGTATGTGGTTTTTCTATCAATTTTTTTTAATAACGCTTGAACGCATCTCTGGAAATTTGCATAGCCTTCCTAAAGATGTAAAATATTGACTATGTTAGCCTCGTATTCCCAAGTGAGCAAATGATGTATCATCTCAGCTTTAGCGAACTCACCTGCCGTGAATAATATGCTGATCTGCATCATACATGCAAAAGGGACGCTCAATTGTTGTGCACTCCGTCATAAACTCAATAGACCCTCCTGTGTCGGCCGAGATGTCACATATTGCCACAAGTCTGTAAATAACATCGATACTTAGATGAGGGCATGGAACGCTCAAGTTTCCAACAGAATTTAAAATGAATAAAAATGAAAGGTCCTTGAACAATTTTCAGTGTAGATGCCAAACATCTCTGAGGCTCTCAGCTCCTTATCCTACAGCTCACTGTTCAGGAAACTGATCTTCTGGGATATAGAGAATCTTCCCAGTAGCAGTTTTAGTCTCCACAAGCAAAAAGAAAAAGAGAAGGAGGAGGAAGCGGAGGGAGGAAGAAGGAAAAGGAAGAGATAAAAGTAAAAACAAAAACCCATACCTTGAGAAATCATTGTGAGCAGCCTCAAGTTAATGAGTTAGCCAACTTTAAATCACTTACAAAGGTTTCATTACACCATCCCCATCCTGCTGAGTAGTACATGATTTTACATATTATGACAGAAATCTCTGTAATTAGGAACAAAAGTCTCAGACTAGGATTCGAACTCCTTGAGCAGTTGACCAGTTTTCCTGCCCAACCTCCCAATTTCCTTTTGCCCATATAAACTTCATCCTGGGGCTAGGCTGTCCCACTCATTATCTTAAATTGTGCTTTGATGGCTCCATATTTATCAAACACCAATCCTATCACCTGAAATTCTTATTCTCCTCACTCCTCCTAAAGGCCTTGCTGCACCCTCGCTCCCACTCTCTTCTACACTCTTGTGATACTGGTTGCTCCTAACATTCCCTAGGCATTTACTCGGTGCCAGCCACATGCCTGAAGGTAGCAACCATGTTTTTCCCCTGCCCTTCAGCTTAGCAGAGTGCCAGGCAGACCAGGTGTTCCACGAATACTTACTGATTAATTAATTTATTCAACACCTAGTAATTATTTGAATGACTATTATATGTCAGACAATGTACTGGGTACATGTGACCAGGATAAATAGGGCCCCTGTCCTTAGAGAGATTAAGTTCTAGTAGGGCAGGGAAAGTCATAAACACAGGGAAACAAATGATCATAAATTTCAGGGGAAAAAAACCAGTAACAGACTGAAGGGAGCTGGGAACAGGGAAGCAGGAGACGACCTCTCTGAGGAGCTGCCTTCTGGGCTGCATGTGGAGTCACAGAAGTTAAGAGAAGAGAATTCCCAGGAGGGAAGGTTAACTGTCAATGTCTGCCAGGAGGTCGAACAAGACAAGGCAGACAACTGGCCATTGGTCGTCAAGTCTTGTGATGTGCGGGTCCCCTATGTGTGATACCCTCACTGGGCCTGGCTGAAAACTGCCATAACTGCTGAAGTCCTTACTTGTGTGGCAGTGCTGGGCAGCCTTCAACACCAGCACCTGAGGACTTGCCTGGAGCCAGCAGACTCTGAGCATCTTGGCGAGTGAGCAGACGAGGGGTGTTCTGTTCCCAGTAGATTCCGTTAATTAAACAAGTTGTATACGGTGCGATCTGTAAAGCAAGTTCCAAGTTCAAGGAGAGAGGAAATAGCCTTTTTCAAAGCGGGGTGCTCAAAGAGACCTACCAGTCAAGTTCATGAGAAGTAATTTAACGTTACTTCTGATTGACTTCGTTATTTGCCAAGTCGTTCGCCACCTTTCAAGGCAAAGACAATAAACACCCACCCAGATTTCTGTGAAGGATTACCCCCATTATAGAGAAATATATGAACATAAATATATTAATATTCCCGTTCTGTAATGCGTTGCGTAGCTAAGAAAAAGGAAATAACAGAAATTCCAGTGACCTAGTGCTCTATTTCCAGCTCAGTCTCTAGTTGGATGTGCTCTCCATCATGCTACCTCAACTTCTCTGGGCTCTGTCTTCCTTACCTGCCAGACGGGGATAATACGTACCCCATTCCTCAAAGGAATGCTGTGAAGATTAAATCAGATAACATCTGTAAGCTCCACGGACAAGTGTGCTACATGCATGCATACATGGTAACTAGGTCAGTATACATTTTAGGATGCATCCAACCACCCCACACTTCTGTGATTGGGAAAAAGAGAAGGGATGGAAATATATTCGATTCAAGGTTTTTCAACTTGAAACGAGTTCTATAACCGTTTCTCAAGCACCTCAAGCATGCTCAAGCTACAGGTAACAGCCCTTCTCTGTAATATGCTCTACATGCTATGACGCTAAGTTTCACACTAGCATCTAAAAGCGTTATATTCTTCAAACATATTTAAAATGACTTAAAGCATTCCTTTTCACAATAGGAAATAAGTGCACAATAGTGCCTACACTTTGGTTGGTTTATTTTGAGGAGGACTGTTGCATGACCAGTGACTACAGAGCCCACAAACATATTATCCTTCTCACAGGATGAGACCAGTGTCTCCCCATCAGAAGGATCTGAGTTGGAAAGAGCTTTTTTGTAGAGTGGGGGTGGGTCCGTGCTTATACAGGTAACTCTTTCATCCTGTCCCCTGTAATCCACGGCTTGTATTTCAAGAAGACTGGCTAAGCTTATGGATGCAATTTGTGGCCATAGAAGGGACAGACCTGTGTTGAGATCACACCTCACAGACATTGTGCTTGGTCAACAGTACTAACTAGTTCAGGATGAAAAACGGAAAACGGTAATCCCCAGGCAACGGTTTAGAGCTATTGGGTACACCCAGACCCGGAGTAGAAACAGAGTCAGTGAAGCAAAGGGCATGCCCACAGAAACCGCCGAAGCCACTGAGCAAAGGCCAGTCCGAACACCAGTAAGAGCCAGCAACTCCCGAGGCCACCTCATGGTCCCCAAATGGCTCACGAGGTAGCACGGGGAACTGACACCCAGTCCACACACTCACAGTTTCTCTCTTTGAAAGCAGCCTAACTGGGGTGCAGCATGAGCAGCCAAGCCCGCAGCATTGGTGCGACACTCACGTCAGTGCTAAACCGGCTGGTGTAGCGCTCAGGGTGCCTGTCGTACTCCACGGGGTCATACACGCCGTCGGTCTTCCTGACGAGATGATGATGGCGACTTAACACCGTCCCGTACACCTTCCTCAGATCTTGCAGAGGAGAAAGAAATTAGCAAAGTGGGTCATGAATGATGAAGATTTATGGTGATAAAATATTATAACACAGAAACCATTCAAAACAGTAAAGGATGCATGCAGTCCCCATTCCCTCCCCTTTTACCTCCAGTTTGGGAAACTTCTTTTAATTCGTGCGGCTCCACGTATTCACAAGGTAATTCACTGAAGATCTCTTGGGCTCCCTGTAAATAAGGCATGAGTGAAAATCTAAAAATCAATAGGAAAAGAATTAACACAGTTTCCTGTGAAGATTCCAACCCATCTTCCCCACAACTCCACAGCCTGACTTGTCCTGCCCACATCCTGGACCACGTCACGGAGCACAGATCAGCTTTTTGCATGTGGGCTGCAAACCAGCTTTTATTCCCATTAGAACACCACAATGGAAGGGGCTTTATTTGTTTCACTTCTGTTACTCAGAGTAGAAACAAGAGTGTTTAGAAATGACAGTACAATAAAAATATTTCTATTTATTTTTTGCCTCATTGCAGAAATTATTTCAAATAAGGAAACTATATTTCCTAGAAGAAAAAAAACACTCAGATGACTCTCTCACAGTATAATACAAAACAGTGATGTCCTATTGGTAAAATATTTTCATTGAAGAAATATCTATTTTACAATTACAAGTTTCTCTGGGGGATCACAAATGCATTCTGAAAACCACCCCAGAAGGAAGAAAGTATTAATTCCAGTCCTGAATTAACTTTCTTAACATCTTATTGGCAAAACTCCAAGTAGTCTTGAAAAACTTACATCCTGGGGTCCACTTCCAAACTTTTAGACATCTCAGGGATGGAGCTAAAACAGAATACCCTAAGAACAGACCTTTACACAACAAGGAGTTATCCTTCTAAAAAGAAAAAAAAAAAAAAAGAAAAGAAAAAGCAGCCAATGTCTCTAACAGCTTAGAACCAACTAAAAGCAAAGACAGTAAGTTTGGACCTTTACCATGGGAAAACTACATAGGTAGGAAAAGTACCCCAAACAGAATGCATAGTCATGGAAGAGACGGGCTGTGAAATGCCCACAAAATTCCCACATCCTTTGGGTGAGTGTCAGAGTTTCAGGCTGCTTTACACAAAGAAGGCAGTTGGAATTTACCTTAGATACGTTACCAGTCCCCGTGAACACAAATGTTAAGGGCCCTATGGACTTCGGCATCAAACCCAGAGAGATTTCATAGCCAGCGTCGCGGACAGCTTGCACAGCCTGACTGCTGTTCCTGTAGTTATGAGCCATGCCGATGTGCTGCAAGCAAGCACACGCGGTTCCAGTCAGCCTACCAGCCGAGACATGTTTCTGTTCTTGAAATGTGATATGCAGTTACAGAAGAAATAAACACAACAAACATCTCACCATAAAAGGGGTGTGGTGTCCCAAAGCAAGGAGCCTTAAACCCATTCCATGTAAAATGTTGATCATCCCTGTGGCGGAGTCAGACCAGTAGACAGACCATTAGTCAGGAGGAGTCGAAGCTGTTCTCCCTGCCCGTTCTCCAACCTACTCGGTGCTCTGAGAAAGTGCAGACCACAGCATCCCAGATCTGGAAGGGACCCCAGCAGTCATCTTCGCAATCCCCTCAGCTTCCTGCCATCAAAAGCACTAGCCCAGCAGCATCCCTATCGATTCCTTCCACTTTCCCGCTAAAACGGAGAGTGCCCCTCTCCTTCTCTAGGGTTAATTTTCTCCACCTTTGCTCCAGATCCCATCCCTTCCTCTCTCTCTCTCTCTCAGGAATTCACTCTTGAATTATGCCCTTTCTCTGTCCCTTTCTATTGGTTCTTTTTTTAGCACCATTTAAACACACCTCCATTTCTCTCGTACCAAAAACAAATGACCAAGCAAAAACAAAGTCACCACTGACACTATGAGCTGCCCCACGGGCCGCCCATCAGCTATTTCAGTGACCCACGTAGCTAAACTCAGCGGGCACTTGTCAGATCTTGACTCACTTTTCAGAGTCACAAGGAACTCTCCTTCCATTAGCATATGTCTGACTCGAACATTCCACCCTACGTCCCTGCAGGCTCCTCTTCCCACACCCACCCCTCCTATCGTGGTGTCCCCTGTCCTTTCCTGAACACCAGTCACACTCAGGATTCTGTTCCGGGCTCTGTTCTCTTCAATCTCCACATATCTTTTCCTTAGTTAATCTCATCCAGTCCTAAATTTTAAGTACTCTCTCTAGGCTGATGACTCCAAGTCTGTATCTCTAACACAGGTATTTTATTTCAAGACCCAACCAACCACCTTATGAGTCTCTCACTCGGGGTGTCCTTTAGAGACCAAATACTCAGCATGCCTGTAGAGAAGACTTCGTTATTCACTCTCCTCTTCTTTTCAGGAATAGAACTTTCCCTCTCTGTACCCTGGCTGAATTTTCTTTGACCTTTTTACTATGTCAAACTTTTAAAGGAATAATTTATATATAATAAGTCACCTCAATTTAAAGTGTATAGTTTGATCACTGGCAACAAACATACTCACCCATATTACCACCAACATAACCAAGATACAGAACATTCCCGTCACCCCACTCAACCCTCCTCAACACTTGGCCCCAAACAACGACTGATTTTGTCTGTATAGTTCCTTCTACAGTTTGATACAAATTAAATAAGTCTTTGCTCTTTTTTGGGTGTCTGCTTTCACTCAGCATGATGTTTTTGAGATTCATGCGTACTTTGTGTGTATCACTAGTTTGCTTTTGTTTTTTTATTGCTGAGGAGTTTTCCAATGTATGCATGTACCACAATTTACTTATCTCTCTGCTGATGAGCATTTGGATTGTCTGGGCTATTATGAATGCAGCTACTACAAATAATTCTTTACAAAACATAATTTGTTTCTCTTGATAAATGCTTGTGAGTGGAATTTTGTACATTGACATTAAAGTTCTTTATTTTTTCTTGAGTTGGTTTTGGAAACGTGTGTCTTTCTAAGATTTGTCTCTTTCATCAATGTTATTACATTTATTGGCCTATTCATAATTTTCCCTTATCCTTTGAATGGATAAGGGAAATATATAAGATATATAGTGTGATCCCTCTGTATTCCTAATATTGGTAAATACTGGCTTCTCTCTTTTTTATTTTTTTTCTCTCTTTTTTAAATAGTCTAATAGGAAGTTTAACAATTTTATTGATTTCTTTTAAAGAACCAGATTTTTATTTTCTCTGTTTTCCTGTTTTAATTTCCTTGATTTTTCCCTCTTACCTTTATTATTTCCTTCTTTCTATTTGCTTTGATTTTAATTTCTTCTTCATTCTTTAGCTTCTTACGATGTAAGTTTAGATCATTAATTTGAGAACTTTCTTTTTTTCCTAATAAAAGCACTCAGTGCTATAAATTTCCTTCTAAGTACTACTTTATTTGCATCCCCCAAATCTTGGTATGCCATGTCTTAAATTCTCATTCAATTCAAAATATTTTTTAATTTTTCCTGTGATTTCCTCTGAACGTACGGGTTACTCAAAAATACACTGTCTTCCAAATATTTGGAAATTCTAAAGCTCTCTTTCTATTATAATTTCAAAGTCAATTTTATTACAGTCAGAGCACATACTCTATGATGTCAAACCTTTTAAATTTATTAAGAATTGTTTTGTGACCCAGCACAGGGACCATCTGGGTGAACTTGAAAAAGACACATGTTCTATGTCGAGTTGCCGGGGGGGAGTGCTCAGGACCTGCCACTGACGTTGGGGTGGCTGGTATGGCTTTAGCACCGTATATCCCTGCACATTTACTGTGCACTTACTCTGACAACTACAGACATCCAAGCAGTCTCACCTGATACAGAGTCATAACATGTGGTGCTTCTCAACTAAAGACAGTTCAAAGTACCAACTGGGACAAAAGTCCAGTGAAGCTTTTCTCCGGCTCTTATCCTCGCTTGACTCCTCCTCTGCTGGTTCCTGCCTGTACCTGTACCCTCTGTTTTTCCCTTTCTTCCATTCTTCAATTTCTCATCACCAAACTGACCTTTCCTTCTATTCTTTCAAATAGAACTACCTAAAATCCAGAGTGTAGCCGTACTTGCTATCCTTCTTTCTGCTTTTTCCTTTTAATTTTTGTAATAAATATGGTATGATGATTTACCTTCTTATTCTCGCCCCCTGACAGTCATCACCCTTAGTTGCACCCCCATGTTTATTTTTATTGGTGGAAGTGAGCACCCCATCCCTTTGCAACAGAAAAGTGACAACATACAGTTACTCTCCAGGCAAATGTATAAAGTGGGTGAGACAACCGCCCTGGCATACCTACCTGCCACACCTGCCCACTGTCCAAACGCCACTACCCGTATTCCTCTATGATCCACCATTTTCTCATAGTCGATAAGGCGGACTTCCTGAAGAAAGGATGAAAAATTTCTCAACCAGACCCATCAAGTTTAATTTTAATGAGTAAAACACATTCACAAGCAAGTGAGCATTTCATATTTTTTCCTCTTATAAAATATATCTTGACTTGCTAACATAAATTACCATCAGGTGCACAATGAAATACTTAGAAAATGCCAGGTCACCAACCAAGGACAGGGTTGTGATTAGAGATGAAAGGAAGGTCCTAGCAGGGAGTCAAACGCCCCTAATGGTAGTCAGTAAAAGAACAAAGGCATGACTTCCTTTAACTTTTAGCCCAGCACCATCTACAAATAGGTCTACATAATGACCCATTCATCCCCATGTCCTTCCTCTGGTCTCAAAAAGAGTCCTTCCTGAGACTAATCCCAGCGAGCTGGAGCTCAGCTTTTTTCTAAATCCTCCAAGATCACTCTTCTTGAATTTTTTCTCTTTCTTGCATTGCCCCTCTGTAATTACAGTGTTCCTTCCTTTCAGTTACTCTAAAAACACGCAGATCTCTCTTCTACCTTAAAAATAACAACACTCCTTCTCAAGTCCGTACACAAGTCTCTCTCTGTCTCTCCCTCTCTTTCTCTGGCTCTGTTTCTTTCTCCATCTTTGCACAAGTAAGCATCATTTTCAAAGTAGCACATGCTGCCTGTTTTCATTTCCTCACCTTCATAAAACCACGTTCTTCCTCTTTCCTTGGCCATCTTCCTTCTCTCTTGGAAATGTCTTACAAATGCATGCATTAAAAAATACATTATATTATACTGTAACTATAGAATGTTTTAAACAGTCATTTTATTTCCTCAGATAATATGATTTTACCATGTGCATGAGCTTAAGAATATTTAAGATTCATTCAGCTCCAAGTAACTGGCTACAAAATGTTGCACAAAAGCAGCCCTGCTGGGTCTGTTTTTATTAATTTTCTTGTAATGAACAAAAGTTCATATGACAAAAAAAGTTTCTAAGGTACTTTTTGAGGAGTTTATCTGCTTAAAGTGAAACATTCTTTTAATAATATTCTTCCCATTAAGTACTTTTTGAATTTGTTCTTCAGAAATACTGCAAATTAACTACAGCCACTGTCCCATGCATCTGAAATTAAAAGACTGTATTCCATACACCTATGTGAAATATATATTCTCCCCATGCTCTTACTGTTTGTGAACTCTCCTGTCTTCTGCCTATTGTGAGATTAGAGTCTAGTTTCTGGTGCCCTAACATTCTTATCCCAGGACGTGGACCTTGAACGTCATCTACACTCACTCCTTGCTCTCATCCAGTCTCCTGGCTTTAGCTACCATCTAGTCTCTGACAACTGCAGAATGGGTATCAGGAGAAGCTGCCCTCCTGAGCTACAGACTCATAGCCAATGGCCCACTCAGCATCTCCCCTTAAATATCTAATGGGCCAATCAAACTCAACAGGCCCTAAACTCAACTCCTGACCCTCCCATCCAAGTCTGCTCCTCTTGGAGTTGCCCCATCTCACTCTACAGCAACTCCTTCCAGTTACTCAAACCAAAATCTTGGAGTCATCTCTGAGCCCTCTCTCTCTCTCATATTCCACGTTCATTTCATCAGTGAGTCCTGGAGGATCAGACCTCTAAAATACATCCAAGATTTGTCCGTGCGTCACAGCCTCCACTTCCGCCACCCTCGTGCAAGCCTCCATCCTCCAAGCGTCTGAGCTAGAATAATCTAACAGTCTTACAAGTGTTGCTCTCCTCCCACCTCCAACTAGTATCCACACAGGAGGCAGAATAAACATTTTAAAACATGATTTACTCTAATCCTTCACTCAAAAAGACCGCCAGACCTCAGCACTGCTATTCTCTTAGCTTGGAAGACTTTTCCCTGGTGGATATGGCTTGATCCCTCACCTCCTTCAAATTTTTGCTCAGTGTCAACTTCACAATGAGGCTCTCCCTGATCATCCTATTTAAACTAGCACTGCCACCTCCCCCAGGGCCCAGCACTCCTTTTTTTCCCCTGTATCATATTTATCTCCTCCTCTATACATATCGCCAAATGACACATGAGATGTCATTTATTTATCACCTGTCTCCTCCCACTAGAATGTAAGCTCTGCTATTGCAGTAAACAGGGTCAGACACATTGCAGGCACTTGGTAAATATTGGTTAAGTGACTACTCTGTATTTTAAATGCTGATAGTTTTTTCATGGTATTTTTAATCTCAAAAAAAGTTTTTTTTTTCCCTTATGAATGTTAATAAATGTAAAAATAATCTCCAGTCCAGTTCTGGTACTACAGAACTGTGCAACCTCAGTCAAGTCACTTCACCTCTCTGGGCTCCATCTGAAAAATTAGGGTGGTGGCTTACATGATCCCTGAGGTTCTTTTCGGCTCTAAAAGTCTACTTGGCAATATTTAACTAATTAACCTTATAAATTAATAATCATTTGGGGCAAATGCTTCTATCATTCTTTCCATTTCAGAATACAAAAGGAATGAAATCTGTTTGGTTCCTCCTATTACAAACTCTAAACTTGCCCAGCAGAGGAGCCCTAAGTGCAGCAGAGCTATTCAAGCACCAACTCGAAGATCACTTTTCCCATCGAGGTGAACAATATGATGCTGAAAGAAAGCTAAAACTCCACTTGACAGTTAAAAGAAAAAAAAATATGTGTCTATGTTAACATTTATGAATATTGGTCACTAATTACCTTTTTTAGAAGCTCATCCAACAAACCCATATTGGCCTCCTGAGCCTTTATTGTGTGGGAGAAGAACGCGTAAGTCTTCTTGGACATTAATTTTTCCTCTGGGGGTCTTTTAACTCCCAAAATTAGACAAGCTTCAGAAATATCCTCTTGAAGAATGCCACCAGCTTTGACATATTCCTGGGAATGTAATTTTGGTTAAAAGTTATTCCCCTGCTTCGTCGTATCTCTATTTTCTTTAATAAATAAATGTAGCCATTAAAGGTACAACCTTTTGAAGGGATGAAATATAAGGAACAAATAATAGAAAAGCTACTTTTAATATCTCACCTGCTGGTTAAAGATCAACCTAACATGTCTGACTTCTGTAGCAAAAGCAAAATTAGAAAATTCAGCACACTTTTATTTAAGAACAGTTAATAATTTGCTCATAACCACTAACACATGTGATTCCAATATACTTGTAAAATGTGTATTTTGTACCAACAATGCCCTGAAACATTAAATGCTAAATAGTAATTTATTACTCAGTTGTATTTTTAAAAGACGGACATAGATACATACAATATTTTCTTTTCTTTTTGGGGGGCGTTCAACTGGTATTTATTACTGCTTTACTCTGTACAGGGGACGGTGCTAGAGATGAGGTGATAAGACACAAAGGAAGACAGGCAAGGAGCTCACAAAACATAGTAAGAAAAAAAAGCCAGAGGCACAGTACATGATGCTGAATTCAAAAGAACATTATGATTAGCATAATCTAAGTGATATATTAATTTAATGGATACTGAGATAATTCCCAGGTGACCAAGGAAATAGGGAAATTCAAATTAATCTACAGGCTGGGTAGGATTTGGAAGGATGGAGATGGGAAATACAACATGGTAATATCAGTAAGAGGCATTGAAGGAATATATACAAATACGGAGACAGGAAAGTAAGATGTTTAGGGGCATAATGGGTAAATCAATTTGAGGAATATTTAGGTTACTGATAGTGAATATAAGCTTTATTTATATTAAATACCCTCATGGTGAAAATGAGACAAAAATAATAATCATTGATATTTATCAATAAATTACCATATGCTTTACTAAGCTTTTTGCATGAATTATTTCATTTAATTCTCATAAAACTCCCATGAGGAAGGTACTATTATTATCGCCATTTTACCCGTGGGAAACCTGAGGCTTAGGCATTTAACGAGATTGCATAGTTAGTACATGGAGGCTACAGACAGTCATTTCAGATTTTGAAATAAAGGGGTAGTATGCACAAGGCAGAATTTTAAAAGCATCAAAGGTGGCAGTTGAATAAAATGAAGATAAATCTAGTTAGGAATCTACTTTAAAGGGAAGTACAGATGCATAGGAGAGATAAGAAAACAATAAATGTACAGTTCATTTGTGGTTTCTTTGAAAACAGTCTATTTGCCCATTTATAGTAGACTGTCTAAATAAATCATGATAAGTCATGGAGTCATTACAGTGGGGTAATTACTACCCAGCCACTAAGTAGAGTGAAGCAGATCTCTATGAACTAACATGGAGTGATTTCCAGGATATGGTGTAGATTGAACAAAGCCAGGTGCAAAAGAGTACGTATCGCATACAACCTTCTGTATAAGACTGAAGGGGAACTGAGAACACACACACATACACACAGACTTATTTTTGCAAGAAGAAACATAGGAATGCGAAGTTAGAAACTGATGACACTTGTAAGCTATAGGGTGGTGGGGGTGGGATGTGGGGGCCTAATGAGAGCAAGACTTCTCTGGGTCTCATCTTTTTACATGGTTTTGATCTTGGAAACTTGGAAGTCTTTAACTCATTTGAAAAATAAAATTGAATCAAAAAGGATTTAAAAGCAAACATGAAAGTGTCATTGAAACAAAAATAAATATCCAACCGGAGAGCACATTGACAATGTAACCGCACAGAAAAAGTGATTCAGATAACTTGTGGACACAGCACTCTGTAAGATAAAAATAAGAGTCAAAAACTTGTGTCATAAGATTACAGTGAAGAATAAATGGAACGAGGAATGTCAAGGGCTTCACCCAGTGGCTGGCAGGGTAAAGAAAGGCTCCTGAGTCTTTGTCTCCCCAGTCCCAGAACAAGGGTCGCACGTGAAGGAGAGAGTGACTGAAGGACATCATCTCCTAAAAGCAACCCCTTGATTTCACAGCTGGAGAAGGCATGGAATGGGGTGGAAATAATACTTACTGGCTAAATGCTGGACTCAAAGGATTCAAACTAGAAGTCTCATTATGACTACACAATCTCAGTATAACTAAAGTAAAGGAAAACTGCCATGTGGTATGTAAGTGACACTAGCAATCACTTTATTTTCACTCAGATGCCCCCTAATTTTCACACACAGGGTCATTTTATTCCCACAAATTTAAAGGATTAGAAATACTTGCCTTGTCGTGGATGGCCCGCCGGTTGGAAGGCTGTATTAAGACCTTGTACCCCAGGTTGGTGATCCCCTTGATGTGCCGGGGGGCCAGAGGAGCCCTCCTCTCCCAGGCGTTCACGTCCTCCCGCCGCAGGGCCACCACCGCCTTGTGGTGGAGCCCTCTGGAGCGGCTGAGCCCCAGCCTGCCCGGTCGGGTCCTAAGCACTCGCAGCATCTTGAAACCTGGTGACTGTAAAGACATCGTGAGAGCAGGACAGCACAAGGCAGGAGGGCGCACAGGTTAGTTCTGGTCTCCTGAGAAATCTGTTGTAAAGTCCAGCCACCTCAGATGGTAACAGATACAAGATGGAGGAGGGCGAGGGAAAACCTGGATGATGTCAAGTGTTCCTTTACCCGAAAAATAAAAAAAAGATTTCCACAAATGAAGTTTTTCCCCAAATTGAAAGATGTCCTGAGCAACTTACGGAATTCTAACCAATATCTGCTAAGCGGAAATCATTTTTTTTTTTTAAAAATATGCTTTATCAAACATTTATTCAGCACAAAAGTTTTAAGCAAATTAACCTACAAGGTAAATACAGGAAGATAATTTTGCCAACTTTGAGGATATAAAGTTGAGAATCCTTTAACCATGTGTGATGTTCTGGACAGTCCAGCCCCAGCCTCTTCAGAGTTTCACCTCTGCCCGTTCCCTACAGCAGTGTGCTCAAAGTGCGTTTCAGAGCCTGCTGTCAGGCAGTGAACTGCTCCTTACTGGTCCACGGTGAGACAGGTACAGAAACAGAAAGTAAGCACTTGGAAACTTTTAGATCGCAGGATCATTTTTTCTAGTCATTCACTGCTACTGAATTTTATAAAAGCATTTATATTTAAGAAACAAAACAAACATGGTCTTCCCCACAGGCATTAGAGGCTGAAGCGCACAGCCCTAAGCCCCCACCCTCTCTGAGACCCCAGCCTCACTCAACTGACCCTTCTGCTGCGCTAAGCACGCTCTTCTCCTTTCCAGAGTTTCCTCCTGTGCCACATCCTCCTGCTCTTATATTAAACCTGGACCTCTGTCTCCATCACTTTTCTGTTATTCCAGATCATAAAACTCTACCCGTTTATTCAATCAAGAAATATTTACAAGAGGCTTACTATGTGTCAGCACAGAGTACATTTTATAGAAATTTTTAAAGCATATATGTCAAATGGTATTCTGTTATTTATGCGCATGTAAATTTAGTAGGCAAAAGTCATGTCAGATGATAGTTTGCTGGATCACTTGGACCTGAAACCTCAGTTTTCTGTTTCAGGTTGACATCAAAATATAGGGACTAGATTTTTACACCTTCTAGAAATTCCTTACCAATTACTGCTAGTATCTAGCAAAATTCTTACAGAACACATTTCTGCTACATCAGACGGCAATCTCTAAATCAGATCCACCTTGTAGATGGGGAAGTTTGGTCCAAACAGTGAACATGCAAGTACATTTCCTAGGGGCAAACAACGACTTGCCATCCTAGACAGAAAATCTACAGGACGACTCACAACACAACAGACTAAAAGAGTAAAGGCAATAGCAAGAAGTCCGGCTAAGGAGGCTTTAGTTAGAAGAGGGGCAGGGAGAGAAAATGCCACACCCAGCACACGAACGCACCGGCGATCAGGAGCTCAGGCTAGCTTCCATCGGGCCGAAACACAGATGTCAACGTTTCAGTAAAAGATTGTTACATACTCTATCTAACTTTTTGGTTTATTTATATGGCTTTGTTTTTAAAAGAAAATACCTTAAGCCCAAACCCAAGGCCAAGCCCAATGCATGTATTCTCCCTCAAGCCCAACGAAAATCATCGATGTCCCACAGAACTTGAATCCCTATGTTCTTAAAATGAAACCAGTTCCAAAGACAAGTGAGTCCTCTGAACACATGGGTAAGCCCAGAAATAGTCCCCTCTTGCCAGCAGGGGCTGTATCTCACAGAGCAGAGGCCACCAAGCGATCTTAATCCTCTACACTTGGTAGCAATTCTTGGCACAAAGATTAGGAATCATGTTCAAATAATTTAATCTCTCTGGTGAGCCCAAACTTGATTCATAACCACAGCCTCTGCTCTCTGAACAATGCTCCCCCCTCCTCCTCTCCCCCTCCTCTGTCTGGAGTCCGGGGTACAGTGTGGGAGGACAGACACAAACATACACACGTGTAACACACACATCCATGTTTGCAAACGCAGACTTTCCACGGGGACAAGGAAGGAAAGCAGCAGAGGCTGACCGTCTGCATTTTATTCGGGAAGTTCCTTTCACTTTCACTTTTTGTAGGGAATTCTTCAATCACAAATCCTGATGCTTTGTTTTTAAGCAAATACAACAGTAGCTACCACTGATTTAACATTATATTTAACACTATGCCAAGCACTTTACAGACACTTTTCATTTCCTCCTTGCCAAAATCTTACTAAGCAGATACTATTATATCCTCATTTTACCAATGAAGAAACTGAAGTGAAATCTGACAAGGTGCTGCTTTTAAGCAGAAGCAGGACCCCTAGGTTAATATTTAACACTCAGGATTATCTCTTCTTTGCCAAAGACTGCAGATCCACACCTTGTAGATCTGACCCACGTTGTTAACTACTGGCAGCTCATCTCAGAAATAAATCGGATCCATATGGTACTGACTATATGACCAGTTCTCCCCGCAGCATGGGGTGCCTCTATCAACCCCTTTCCTGTGTGTCACCAAAAATCCTCCCTGAATCCCTGCCAAGGGAAATTCTAGGTTTCTGAGTGCTTAGAAAAAAGATTTGATGATAGCAGGTTTGACCATGTTAGTAATTGCTTGAACGTTGAAACTTAGTCTCAGCCTACATGGATGGGCCCATCATCGGTTTCATTCTAAGGTCGTCAAGGAAAATGTCACAGTGAGGATTTCTGAATGGCTCTGAGGTCAAGCACTGCAGGTGCCTGGTATTTCACAGAAATGCCCTGGTGGACTGTCCTTGATTTCCTTGTCCTGGATTTTGTGGGCTTTTCCAAGAATATAAGGAACTGATGTTTATTACTGGCAATGCTTTCAAGTGGAAGCAAGGCAGTAAGACTCCAGGCTTACCCACTGGCTCTAGTGAGGTTACCTGACAGGGCTGGGTGCTGTTAACAGCCTGCAGCATGAGCAAGGAGGATATGGGAAAGCAAGAGGAGGAAAGAAGAAGAGAAGGAAAGAGCTGGCAAAAACAAGGAGAAAGAAGAGGAGGCAAGAAACAAGGAGAGAAAGAGAAGGGTCACAGGGACGTGAAACAAGACCCTTCCCCTGACTATTTCTAAACAGTCTTCCATTCATCTCATTAAGGGCCAACGTTTCAAATAGCATAAAAATAAAATTTAAAAAGATTCTTTGCTTTTGTGAAAACAAGAACAACACTAAGGTATACATTTTCACTTGCCTAGGATTGGTTAGGAATCTGAAATGTCTCTAAAAGCCATGAGATACTGTAGTGAGTTGCACAGACATGTACTGATCTAGGAGGATAATTAGCAGATGGACTCTAGCAACAGGAGAACATACTATATGACATCACCTTACTCTCTTCCCATCTCTCAGTTTGGGGGAAGACTTAAGAATTTCTTGTAATTTACTTATCCTGCAAATTACCTATCTTTACAATGCACATATGAGCATCAGGGCAGGAGGGGAAATATGCTTAAATGTTCTTGGTGTTTTCTATCCTTTTCAAGAGAAATCAGAAAGAAAATGGTCACTAGAAGAAAAGAGATAGACAGACAGACAGACAGACAGATAGTAGATAGAGCTTAGAACTCCATACATAACCCACCACTTTCTTTCAGTGACCATGAAATAAACCATGGTCATTGTGTACATGATCACCCTAAATAATGAGAAGAAACAAAAGATTCTGTGAGGTGTAGTTACAGAAGATTATACCTGAGGAAAAGCCACCTTCAAAGGCAGAGGACCGCTTATTTAGTTGGGAAGGTCCTTTCAAATGGTTAGTAGACTGGGTTTTTTGCACAATTGCATGTGTTAATATAGTAATTAAGTTGGTCATTTGTTTCTAGCATGAATATTTTCTAATATTTCTAATATTAATTTTTTTATTGAAATACAGTTGATTTACAATGTTATATTAGTTTCTGATATATGGTGTAGTGATTCAGTTATAGATATATATTTATCTTTTTCCTATTTCTTTTTCATTATTGGCTATTACAAACTATTGAATATAGGTCCCTGTGCTACACAGTAGGACCTTGTTCTTTACCTATTTTATATATAGTATCTGTACCTGCAGATCCCAAACTCCTAGTTTATACCTCCCCCCACCCCACTTTCCCCTTTAGTAACCATAAGTTTGTTTTCTGTGTCTATGAATCTATTTCTGTTTTGTAAATAAGTCCACCTGTGTCATTTTGTTTTTTTGGATTCCACATACAAGTGATATAATATGATATTTGTCTTTGTCTAATTTACTTCATTTAGTATGATAATCTCTAGGTCCATCCATGTTGCTGCAAATGGCATTATTTCATTCTTTTTTATGGCTGAGTAGTATTCCATTGTATCTAACACAACTTCTTTATCCAATCATCTGTTGATGGACATTTGGGTTACCTCCATGTCTTGGCTATTGTAAATAGTACTGCTACAAACATTGGGGTGCATGTAACTTTTCAAATTAGAGAGAATTTAATATAATAAAATATAATAAAAGCCAGAAATTTTATTGATGGAGCTATCATTTGTCCATTGATAATGGGAGAGGTGTTCTGATTTTCTTTCTCTAACTAAAACAAAATGGGGGGGGGGGCACTTAAGGTGTGCAGAGCACAATGTTAGGTGCTTACAAAGAGGCAGCAATCTAGGCCCTGACCATTTTCCTGGGATCCAACAGGAGCAGGATGAAACAATTTTATCTACTTAAATGGCTCCAATTAAAATCTGTTGGTGAATTATCAGTTACTAGCTATAGATGAATATTAGAGTCAGAATAGACCTGAGAGAAAATCATCTAAAGGCAGATAATATAAATGAAGGCAGTGAGCCCCATATAAATAAGGAATTTTTCACGTTTCATAAAAAGCATTTTCCAAGCCTCAATGGATGAATCATAATAAAACCATCTGCGGTTTGGTTGGTATGACTTTTAAATGTAATTGGATTAGGTTGCATTTATCTGCTATTGTTCAGGTAGTACTTATGCCATAAAATAATGTATCTAATTTGTGCTGGTTTTCATGAGTTAGAATGGTAGGTAGATGAAGAGAGCTGAGGTCTACATAGAGTTTTGTATTCTTCCACCAAATACTAAAAAAATTCTTTAAGTCTCTTCAATCCTTTCTGTAATATCAACCTAACTAGAAAACTTTATAAACCTAAAAACCACCTACCTAAACCAAAACAATGTGCAAGCAAATATAAGAGCTTAAGTATAAAAAGAGCTAATTTCTGTTGCTTCTAATTTCTGTTGCTTCCACTGAGACATGTAAAAATGATCACAAATTCATTATTGAAGAAATTAAGGCCAAATTATCTATGGCTAGGCCCCAGAGTCATCCTTGTATTTCAGATCTTTAAAATAATTCCACTAGAACATAATTCAGTGACTCAAACTAAAACTATTAGATCACATGGGGAGATTTCTCAGTGCCAAGTTACTTGTAATAATCAGACATACATCTAGATTAGACATCGAAAGACTAAGGATGGCGCAGCCTTGAGTTGAAGAAAATAAAGTACTGAGTGAGAAATGCAAGTGATGTACATCCACACTTCCAGTTCATTCAAAAAAATGCAAGCATATTTAAAAAGCCGTGGCTTCCCAGGAAGCCCTGGCACTGTAAATAAGGGTAGTCGGCTCCATGGCCATGAGTCTTGGCCCACAATATATTTTTGGTATCCAGACCATAATATTCCTGGAGAGGTCCAAAAGAGTTCCAAATGAACAGAACACCTGGTGATGGCCTAGAATTAATGCAAATAGCTCCCAACCCCAAAGCGTGCTAGAACTAGGCTTGGGCATGCAGCAGCACTGTTCTCCACACTTTCATTTCCTGTTGCGTAGCTATATTCTTTTAACATTAAGCTCCTTACAAAATAGAAGTAAAAACAAGTAGATGGGGGGGTGTCTATTAATATTAATTAATCTTGTCAAGAATATTCATATGTTTTCAAGTCCATCGGTTACTCTAAGTCATCAGAAGATACAGGACCTATGAATCTCATGGTCTCCAGCCCACAAATTTAGCTTCACTGAGATGGAATGCAAAGTTAGTTCTGAACTGGAGTCTAATCCAAAATGTTTCCCTGCTTCTCTGTCTGTTTGTTTGCTAAACTCTAAATTCTTAGAGGGAATGAATTGCGTTGTCTTCATCTCTGTATTCCCAGTGACTACTGCATAGGAGAACTCAAGTGTTTGGGGAAAGAATGAATAGATCAATGAGCAAATTTAAATGAATGTCATAAAGACCAATGTAGCAGAGAAAAAAAAAATAGGCTCATGAATAAGGACAGGGACTCATCACTCTCCTCCCCACAATGCCCTACAAAAGATCTAGTCTCTTTCCAAGATCTTATAGACCAATGAATGTTATGAAATGCAATACACTATGGTAGCAAAATCCAGACCTGGATGCTGAGACATATAACTAGCTACAGGGTTCCTTACTTCACCTCAGTTTCCTCATCCCAACTGAAATATAATACTAAAATCCTACTGATTCTGTTAAGTATAGTAGTGACTGGGCACTGTGGATTACAAAAGCATTAGAATTTTAGAACATAAATTGACTCACAAAGATCCAGCTAAAATACACTGAACAAGGAAACAAACACCAAACAAAATACCAAAGACAGTATGGAGGAAGACAGAGTATTCACCTAAATTACCTGCATTAACTGCATTGACCAGGAGCCCAGAGCTTGCAACAGGAGGGGGTACTGCAAAGGAACTCTGAATGTCTCCTCCACAAATGGCCTGGGGTCCTCAGCCTCCCACTTACTCTATGACCTTGGTGAGTAACTTAACCTATCTGTGCCTCATCTGCAAAAATGGGAATCATGTTAATATGTACATTGCAGGGCCATTCTGAAGTTTAATTGAGCTAATGTGCATAAAGTACTGAGCACATGTGTAAACACTACTAAATGTTAAGAAAAAGGCTGCAAGCCTGCCCACTCCTCTAAGGTGAGCACAGCCACATGTCACATCAAGTGTCATGGGTTTTTGTTTTTGTTTTTGTTTCAGTATAAAGTATATGAAAATCACATGTCAAAGTCAATGATTCTTCAGTCCTGTGCAGTTAGGTGGGTGTAATCACTGGTACATCCTCTCCACATTCTGGTAACTGACAACCCACAATATCAAAAAATGTTCATCTTTATTCAAATTACTAAACACTCTCTCTCCCTCTCCCCATACCCCACCCACTCCCAAATCTCCTGAAATCAGTGCCTGAAAACTACATTTCTTCCAGTTAGAGTTCGGGAGACGCTGACCCCCGAGGCACACCGCTTTCTCACTTCTCCTATCTCTGTTAGAGAATGGACTGGGAGCGGCAGCTTCAGTGGGCGGGACGGGTGCGGAGCTGTCTCCATCTCAGAGAGAAGGGCCAGTTCCATATGGGCAGGATGAGGAAGTTCGTGATCCGAGTTTGGTAAAGCAAGCCAGGGCTGGAAAGGTCAACCAATAACTGTGCCAAAAGAACCTGGGGTGGGGTGGGGGGTGCCCCCTACAATCTCCATCAACCACCCCCTGGAGTCAGTCCATCTATATAAGGATGCAGCCCAACAGTCAACAGGTAGTTTGTTCTACACCTTCAAGACCAATCCTTTACTCCCCGGCAACCGCCCCCACCTCTGACCCCGCCAAAAGAGAAAAAAAAAAAAAAATCCAAATTGCCACTCCTCCTTCCTATACAGAAATCCCGGAGCCGCGATAACTGCCCCCTACCCTCTATCCTCCGCCCGCAGGGAAATGCTCGCTCGGAAGGGAGGTCTGGCGAGGAGGCCCAAACGCTCGCCACCCTCTTCCCCAGTCTTCCCGGCAACGGCCGGTGAACGCGGAGTTCCCGGGTCTCCCGCGGTGCAGGGAGGAGGAGGCAGAGCTCGAGGCCCCTCCCGGGGGACAGCAAGTACCTGCCAGCGATCTCCAAACTCATCTTACAGGCTGAGCCCAGCGCCCACCTGCTCAGCCCCCTCGGGGCACTCCTCCTCACCTCGTCCAGTCCCCGCTGCCTCTGCGTTCCCGGCTCTGGGCAGGACAAGCTCCGAACTCCCCGCAGAAATTGGGATGAGAGCCGGGAGGAGGAGGTCCTTGCTCAACTTCTCAGGACGTCATGCCTCTTCCTCCGCAGCCAATCAGCGGCTGCTCTGAGGGAACAACCTTCTCGTCCGCCAATCGGCGGCGCTGCTGGGTACTAGGTCATGCCCTGCCCTTGCCCCTCCCCAAAAATCCTTCTGCTTTTTAGATCTCTGACCTACGTCGTTAGCTGAGGGCATCACGTTCTCCCAGGAAGGTTGTTGACCAAGTTTGTAACTGTCCATAGCAGAAGACAGGCGGAGCCGAAGGACGAAAATAGTCCGAACATTACACGCTCAACAGATATGTGTACCTCCCGGGAAAAAGAAAGTTTCGAGCTTACGTGTATTACTCTTGTTTAGCGATACACACTTTTCAAAGCATTTTCACAGCCTCATAACAAGCCTGTGAAGCCAGATGACAGTTCTTAGAGTAGTTTTAGAATCCAGCTGAGACTCTACATCCAATGAATCATCCTACAATGAATTCAACTCTACATTCACATCCAATGAATATTAGTTTTCATTAATGAATTTAATAATTTGAATAATGAATTTTCATTTTTATGAACTGTGTAGCCCCATAGGTTTTTTCCTCAAACCAATGAGATGACCAGAGTTACGTGCTTAAGGGAATATGGTCTAGGTAGTGCATAAAAGAGGTTTGAATGAAAGTAATAGTAAAGGGATTCAGAAAGACAAAGTCCACACCAGGGGTGAGGCTGACAGGCTGCAGGAAGAACTGAAGCAAATTTGGTGTTTCAGGCTTGGTTACGTGGTGAGTAGGAAGTTGGTGATGTCAATAGCAGTGCTGGAAAACACAGCAAGAAGGGAAGGTTTTAGAGGAATAATTAGGAATATGATTTTAGCTGTGTAAAGCTAAAGATACAGCGGAAAATCCCAACTTTCAGAGAAGATTCTAATTTTCTCTGCAATTGGTGATATGAATGGAGTCTATAAAAATATTCTAGATTCAAGATTGTTGATATGAGAGTTCAATAGTTAAAAGCATCTGTAGCAGATATGAGAAAAGTAGGCATTGGAGAAAGTTATAAAAACAAGAGAGATTACCCTCTGGCCATTGACTCCCTAGGAAGACCACGGATAGACTTCAGGTGTTTTTCAACCTCTAGCGCTGAGGCTAGTCTTCACAAAATGCATTTTCCCCTGTCCCTCTGGGGCCACTTAGTCAGCACTTTTAAAGAATATTGGATGTTGTCATATAGGCATGGATGCTTAATATTCACTGGGTGTGGATACACCACACTCAATTTTTCAGTCTCAGTTTGCTCTGAGAACTGTCATCTGGCTTCACAGGCTTGTTAGCTTGTTATGAGGCTATGAAAATACCTTGAAAAGTGTATACTGCTAAACAAGAGTGACACACATGAATTCGAAACTTTTCTTCCCGGAGTTACATACATCTGTTTAGAGCCTAATGCTCAGACCATTTTGCCCAAAGTCCTTCACACAATGTGTGAGTTTCTTCAAGATATAGCCAAAATCAGCCATTTCAGCTTCAGTTTTACAGCAGAACCAGCTTGCAAGGAACCTGAAATGCAATCTGTGCTTTGCTATCTCCCTAAGGATTAAGAGCCTAGATCAGAGTCCTAACTTTTCCCCTTCAAGATATCAATGATGGACAAGTGACTTAGTTTAAAAAAAAAAGTTTAGGTTTCCTTACCTGTTAATAGGAAAATAATAGGAACTATTTCATGGGAGCATTATGAGGATAAAATGACATAATGTCCAAAGTACTCTGCCAAGGGTCTAGCTAAAGAAACAGGCAGTTATTATTTATTTTCACAATATCTCATGTTGTCTACTTATCTGTAATTCTCTGTAATTCCAACCGGGTAAATTAGGAGACATGAAGGGAGTGTGTGCAGGGATGAAGGAGGATAACAAAAGACAGGGATGCACTGTGGGCCTAGCAACAGTGAGAGCTACCAGCGGCCTTAATCGGGCCAGGGGAAGAGATAAGAGGAGCTCTCACTGTGGTGTAGCTGAAGCGGTAAGAAGTGCCACCTGATGGCGGTGGCTTTTGACAGGAAGGAAGATGCCTAAGGAATCAATAGCCCTGCTCAGAGAGGGAGCTACCTAAGGCAAAGGTGAAGAAACTTTTTTTCTGTAAAAGGCCAGAAAATTAATATTTTAGACTTTGCAAGCCATAAGGTCTCTGTCACAATTATCCAGCTCTGCCCTTTGGAGAGTAAAAGCAGCCATAGACAATACTTCAATGGATGGGCATGACGTGTGCCAATACAACTTTATTTATAAAAATAAACTGCAGGCTAGATTTGGGACTAAGGGTCATAGTCTGCAGACCCAAGGTCTATGGTATGAGTAACCCTACTTCCCTCTCCTGCCCTCCTTTCTCCCACTAGTGCCTTCCACAAACTGAACATGAGGAAAGCCAGAGGGCTGGTACAGTCCGTAAAGGACAGCCCCTCAGGAACAGAGCAGGCAGAGAAGGGGGCAGAAGTTCTAGAAGGTTCATAGGAATCTATTCAGCACAAAACGTATTCAGCAAATGCTTGTTGAAGTGAATGAATCTTATGATTGATCACTGTGAATTACTTGGTGAGTGGTTGAACACTCATGGGAAAACTATCAAAACTGCATCCCTGAATGTGGGCAAAGCCAGAAAAGGCTCCTGGATTGTGGCGACTTAACCAAGGGCCTGTGATGCTGCATTAGCTCCTCTCTTGCTTTATTTTGAAATCCTATGCACTTCTGACCTGTCGATGAAACATTAACCTGGCCAAAAAATCCTTCTTTTGAATTCCAAACTGCTGTCCAAATGCTTATGGTGTTCAGGAATTTCACAAAATATGCACATGAGAAATACCGTTCCTTTAAATGGGCAGTTCAACCATTTTTCATCATAGTGACATAAGTGTGACAGGCCTCAGACATCTCTTCACAATAAAAAGGGACCACAGATGCAAGAAAAACAAGGCTTGGCTACGGCCCAAGTGTTTCCACAGCCAACTCCTGCCGTCAGCTCTTCAGATTCCTTCAAGATGGGAGAACCCTTCCACCCGTGCAGGGTGCTAGGCCAACACACCCGAAACTGGGAAGTTGAGTCTAGACTGCTCAAGCTAACTCTCTTTCTCCCCCCTTCTTTGGCTTTGTCTCTTCCCTCATTGTTCCTTACTTTGGTTTTGTTCTTCTTGAGAGGCCATAGGGTAGTACGTGAGCACTGGGGTAAGCCAGACCCAGACTCAGTCCCTCCTTTGCCAATTCACTAGCTGGTCACTGTGTCTCATTTTCCCCATCGGGACGCTGGGGACATCACAGGGTTCTCAAGAAGACTAAGTGATGCATATTATTAATACATGTGAGCTATTGTTGGGGCTTATTATTACTTTATTCTCTCATCCTCCTCTCCCTTTTCTTTGTATTCAGAACTCATTCTCAGTCTTAAGTGAGCTTTGCCGTAAAGAGGGAATAGGTAGACATTTGGAGGGAAGAGGAGGAAGGAATCCGGTGTCCTCCTAAATTTGTTCTGTTGATTTCTCAAGACTTTCTATTTCTCACATGAAGAACAGATTTCACAATATCACCTATAGTCTTCCCTAATGAAATGTTCTACTTATTATAAACAGGAGTTTCTTGCAGACAAGACACACAAAATCAAATGTATAAAATAAGAAGTAGTTCATGGAAGAAAAGTTTCTAGAGGACAATTACTATTGTTACCTAATGCTCAAATTATCTTGGGAATGCAACAGATCTTCTTCTCCATCAAGGAATTTAAACATCTGATTTGGTAAGATAAGAGCAGAAACCTCCCACAGAAAAATCACAATTGCTGCAAACAGGTTCTGGGCGGAGATGGTGATGTCCTGGGGGCTTATATTTTCCCCGACCCTTAGATGAAAGAAGAAGAGAAAACAAAGTTTTAGTTCACCTCCTCTACCATTAGCAGTCTTTAGGGAGCCTTCTGAAGGAAAAAAAAAATTAAGGAAATTCTAAATCACTGGGCATTTCCAGGGTCAACTTTTGTTGGTTTCTAATATTTCATGAAGTCCCCAAGCACCACGGCGTCCCTCGAGGGCGGCTTACGCAGGACCAGCTCATGGGCAAGTGCGCTGTCCATCACCACCTGCTTGGTACCTGCTGTTATACATCTACCAGGACTCCTACATTTTCAGTTACACATCTCTGCCTTTTACAAATTGGGTGACAATTAGATGCTCTGATAATATAAGCAAATCTGGGAGAAGCAAATTTTGGAATATACCTCCCTGACAAGCGAGGATCTGATAGACTCAAATCAAGGAGGACAAGCCAGTGTTCCTCCTCTCAGTCTCCTTTGAATGACAGTCTCAAAAGAAAAGGTGTCTTGAAGGACTGAGAAAAGATTGGAGAAAGGAGGGAGGAAGTAATTAAAGCAAAAATAAAATACAAGAGTAGTTTTTCTGGAGTAATTGTTAAGTCTAATCGAGCTGGAGGCAACCAGCAGGTCAGCATGAGGAGGCAGGAGAGCCAGGACTTTCTCATTCCAGTCCTAGTTTGGGTTAGGGAGGAACGAAACTTACCCTTTATAGTAGTCATCTTGCTATAGAGATAGGAGGGAGAAAAGAATATAAAAATTGTTTTTTGCAGGGTAAGAAGTCGCAGCTAGGAAAAATAATCTCAGCATAGACAGGGTCACATTAAGGAGCAGAAAGTCAGGCAGAGGAAGTACCCCTGATGCTGAACTGACGCTCATGATCGTCGCTGTCTGGACAAACGTAACAGAATTTGAAAGGAACAGAGAAAGAGCATCACAGGAGGGCGTTCCCACTGGGCGGTGTAATGTGGGCGTTGCCCACGACAGGCACAGGACTGCCTGTCACTGTTATTTACTATTATCGAATGACCTCAACCCTCTAAAACAAAACAAAGGCAAAAGCCTGAAAGACAAGAATTGACTCAGTAAAGAGAGCACTGCCTGGGTCTACAGACACAGGTTAACTCCAGTGTTTGTTAGCTATTTTGTAAACGTAGTTTTAATGAACACTCTCCTTACTGGAAGCAGCTAAACGCCTAAGATGCCAAAGGTATGTCCAAACACCCCAGCAATGAAGGAACCTTTAGGAGTCTGGGACTCCTGCTCTGTCCTGGGAATGTGTCCACTGCCCGCCCTGCACCCCGGGGCCTCAGGGCTCTGAGCAGCTTCGTGAGACGAATAGATTTAGACCATGGATGAAATCCGACAAAAGAAAAAAGAACAAAATGAGGAAGTGTGTAGAAGAGGAGGAATAAAGAAAGAAGTGAGTGGAAGGTGAGAGGCTGACAGCAGAAGGATCGAGGCAAAGTTTCCTCACTGAGTGCGAGGCCTGTGTGAGGGGCAAAGGAGTGTGAGCAGCCACGGAGCCCAAAAGGACAAAGAAGTCAGAGGTCAGGGGAACAACACCCACAGCTTAGGACACCTCTGTTGGATTTTAGGAAGGAATTAAGCTCAAGAGATGTTTCACAGCTCGAAACCACGTGTGCTTCTTCCAGCCCTCCTTCCTGGGCAGGGCGGCCCTGGCCTGCTCACATCCTCAGCTTCCTCTCCGCTTCCCGGCTGCTGAGAACGCGCCGTGCTGGTGGGAACGCGGCTGTGCCACCGGCTGAGCCCACAACAGCGCAATCCCATCTCCACTGATGGGAGGGGAACGGCGTTCCCAGCGCCTCCTGGATTTCGATGGCCTTTGTGGTGGTTCAAATACTGTCTCCTCAAAATTCATGTCCACCCAGCACCTCGAAATGTGACCTTATTTGGAAATAGAGTCTTCGCAGATATAATTAGGGAGAGAATCAAGAGGGGATCATACCTGATTCAGATGGGCTTAAAGCCACTGAAAGTCTCATCAAAAGGAACAGAAAAGGACACACCAAGGGAATAAGAAGCCCAGGACAGAAGCAGAGATTGGAGTTATGTTGCCACAAGCCAAGGAACCCCAGAAGCCACCAGGAACACGACGAAGCAAGGAAGCATTCTCCTCTAGAGCTTACAGAAGGAGCCTGGCCTGCCAACACCTTGATACGACACTTCTGATCTCCAGAACTGTGACACAATGGTCTATGTTCTAAGTTATTCAGTCGGTGGCACTTTGTTATGGAAGCCCTGAGGAAACATCCTTAATTCACCAAAGAGCCAGCTTGCCCTCCAGCATTGTGGTGATTGCTCATCTATCACTGTCTGAGGACGCAAAACAAAATAAAATCATGCATAAACAAGATTATGCTGTATAGCGCAGGGAAATATATATAAGATCTTATGGTAGCTCACAGTGAAAAAAATGTGACAATGAATATATATATGTTCATGTATAACTGAAAAGTTGTGCTCTACACTGGAATTTGACACAACATTGTAAAATGATTATAAATCAATAAAAATGTTAAAAAAATAAAAATCTAAAAAAAAATAAAATAAAATCATGCAATGAACAAAGAGGGTAGAAACATACAACATCTGCATAGGCAGGAATTTAAAAGTCAAGATCACTTCGCTAGATTGATCTTCGAAAGACTTCACTCTAAGCATCTAGAGAAAATGCTGTTGAGCTACGGCTTCACTGTGAACTCTAAAACCAATGTGAAATACAGGTGCACTGAAGCTGGCTGATTCTACTTTTAAAAGACCTATGCCTATGGATTTTGGAGAAGCACTCTTATACCTGCAATTTCTACAGGCTCATTTAGCAAGAGTATTTTGCTTATGAAAATGCCTCTATGAAAACAAACTGGTGGAAACGAACTTGTTTTTAATCCCTCCGTCTCTGACAAGTTTTCTGTACCCCCAGCTTCTGCATTAGGTAGGCTGACGAAAAGCATGTCAGAGAGTTGGGGAATACTGTCTTGGAAATGGTATCACTGCTTTCTTGTACATGATACACTGGGCACAATAACGTGAGAATGAGAGAAAAATGAAAAGAATCAACCCTCAAATGAAAGATAAGAGCAACTTTAGAAACTGTTTTAAATGAATCGCTGAAGGTACTAAGGAATTTTTCAAGTCTCCTTCAGGAGAGCCCGTTGTCCTCTCAAGATCTCTGTGGGAAAGGATTATGTAGACAAACTGTAATTTAATTGGTTGTTTTCCGCCTGAAGCGATGATATAACCCCAGAGCAGTGAGATGCATGGAATCTAAAAAAAAAAAAAAAGGAAACAGTCTTGCAGGTCAGGCCAGCAGAGTGCCCAAATTCCTACAGTAAGGACACAGGAGCAGATCCAGATTTGGGGAAGCCTGAGATATCATCTGGTGGACCTTCCTCAATAAAAAAGGCAAAATTGTAAATTCAAAATTAAGTACAAAAATAAATTCTTATTTATACTAAGGAAAGAATTCATGATGAATAATTAGAGGCTTGAAAATTCAGGTCCCATTCTTCTGAGATCTCTTTGGGCAATTTACCAAAAATGTCTGCATAGATATGCTTCCTGATTGCAGTTCTGGCTTCCTCTCTCTTCCTAGAACAATCTACGGTTCCCAGCCATTTCCAGCACTCACCATGTTCAGGTAAGGGAGGGGCTGAAGCTGAAAACTTTTCACTTTATGCTACATCCAATTCTGTAGAGAGGGTTGTGTTCCACTGTAGCAGACGTCCCTGCACAGGACAGAATGTAAAGTCAAGCAGTAACATGTATTTCTTATCAAAAATTAATACTAAGTGACATTTTGGCTTGACAATGACTCATTTTGGCATGAGTCATTCTCTAAGAACCAAGAGTGCTGGTAACAATGATAGAGCTTTATGTGGATATTCTAGCAAATAATGTCATCTTGAGAATCCCTGGTTGAACCAGTCACACTATATCTTTGACATCTCCAACAAGGACCATCTGGCTCCAAGCCTATACATACACTTAGCAAGAAATACTGGACTCTTCCCCTCCCTGGACACACACACACACACACACACACACACTCCACAAGGTACAGCTCACTTCATTTTCTAAGGACCAATTATGATATCATTTTAGGATGAATTTATGTCTAATTCAGCAGTCCTCAATCTTGACTGTACATCAGATTCACAGGTAAGAAAAATACTCTAATAAAAATGTATACAAAATAGACTAAAAAAAAAAAGAATTATCAACTCCACTGGACCAAGGGATAAACCAGTGCTTTAATTAAAAAGAGTGACACCACCCTATCAAATTACCCATGACATGTTTTACAGAGCTAGAACAAATAATCGTAAAATTTATGTGGAACCACAGAAGAGCCCAAATTGCTGAAGCAATTCTGAGGAAAAAGAAAAATCTAGAGGCATAACCCTCCCAGACTTTAGATAATACTACAAAGCTACAGTAATCAAAACAGCATGGCACTGACACAAAAGCAAACATAGATCATTGGAATGCCAACTAATGTCTAGACCCATATTCTCTGTACTCTGTGTTCTGCCTTCCTAGCTACATTTTCTCCACCACCTGTAGCCACATCTCACTGCTAATGGCTATCCTCACCCAGCCCATCCCAATTTGTTCTTCCTACCATGGTGCATTAATGGACCAGCAGGAGAAAAGTGGCCGACACAAAGGCTGTAACTGAGAGAGTGCTGTGAAGGAGGTACAGGCAAGGTTAAGGGAACCCAAAGGCTTGGCAAAACACCCAGGGATCAGCAGGAATGGGAAATCATTGCTACCTCACAACTGAAGGGACAAGAACGGGGAGCAGTGTTTCCAGAGCCCAGTAAAAGCTTGGAGCCATAGAAGAGGCAGCGCTGGACAGACACTGTAACTATAAAACATAGGCCGCTACCACAACTGTGGCCAAGCAAAGGTTAGGGGCAGAGGGAACACTCCCCTCAACAACCTTCTCCTCTCACCATCCAATACCCCGCTGCTGCCTCCCTTCGGCAAAACCCACCTAGAAGCCAAAGGGCAAGGGAAGCCTGGTAAACAAATCTACAGAGGTCAGTGTCCTGAGCCACAGAGGGTAAAGGGCATGGTATGGAGCAAGATATGAGGTAGGGTACGCAAACAGAGAATAACCCTACTGCCCATCAGCCTTCACTCCTGACCTTTGCCTGGAAGAAGGACTTGTGACCCCAATACAGGAAAACACAAAGTATCATCAGCCATAGTATCATCGTCAAGTGATGTCAGTTCTGTCACACTTCCCACCCCTGGAATCTAAACTGTGATGTTCGCCACCATTAGCATTCTTCATCAAACGTAAGAAGGAAAGGGGAAAAAACAATTAACCTAAAACTTTTGCTACAGTGTTCTGCAATTGATCACAAGACCTAAACTGATAATAATAGCTTCTCTGTTTTCCCACTCATTCCCTTACTCTCTACCAGCTCCTGGGCTAAACAGAATTCTTTATCTAGTGGGGTTAACCAAACCTTCTTGCCTGCAAAATCTGAATCCTTGGTGTTTCTGATTTATTAAACTTTGAGATTTTTCATTGACTAGTGCTTTGAGCTGGAAATTCAAAACTTTAAGTTTATCTTTATGTACACTCTCCAAAGTAGCCAGAAGTGTCCATTCCATTCCATGGTCGTCATAGCAACTAACTGAACAACTATTTGATCCTTCACTAAGTTCTTCTCTTCCTGTACTCCATCATATGCCACCTTCGATGATAATCTGAGTGATGCTGGTGCATCCCATTTCCTCCCAACAAGGCAGGTATCTACACGGTCAAATATGTGAGCATCCCAACCTCAGAATCTTGTTTTGAGGATCACTTCTGGGACCAATATCAGCCAGAGTCTCAGCAAGATCGCTTACTCAGAGTCCCTTGGCATCTTTTTCTTCCCATACACCAAACTGTGGCCAGAGTATGACATCAACCCAAATCAACAAACAATCTTAGGGCAAATTCTGGGGATGCAATGTGTAGAGGTCAGCCTCCTGAGTGGGGCACAGAACAAGCTAGAAACCTGGAGAATGGGTGTGACAGAGCACTCAGATAATAATCAGCATACTTGATCATGTTGACATTTTTTTAAAAACCTGTTTTTTTAAGTTATACCTCCTGAATTATAAAATTTAAGGTTGATAAGATTTTTAAAGCTCGTTTACAGAGCAAGCACATCAATATCTGTCCCTCCATATCAATTAATATTAAAGACCATATGAGCACGTGTATGTAAAACTCTTTCTAGAGTCTTGGGACCCCACTATCTAAATCCGCTTTTAAATGGAAAGATTACTCGGCAAAAGCCAACATGCCTTATAATTATTTTACTTTGATTATATTTTCGTTTTGAGGTTTAATGAGTTTGAATAACTTGCTGATGCAATTTTGTTAAAATGGAATTTATCAGTTTTAGATATCATTTATTATAAATTATATTTGATACAATTATAACTAGAAATATTATCCAATAATACTCTACATGTTGCTAATGTCATTTGGAGCAAACAAAATTACCAGAGCATATCTGGGCTTTTTTTTTTTTATTTCCTGGCACTAATGATTACTCAACTCTTATCCTTGTAATAGTAGCAGTCCTTGAAACTGATCATCTTCCCTTTGTTGAATTTTGGTGACTTGTCACGATAGCATGTAAAACAGGGAATGACAGGTGTGGGTTATTCATGTGAATCTTGTTAAAATATCATGTAATGTCAACACTGAGGAATATGCACACATACTAATGTGTTTCAGTTGGAGAATTTATAAAGCTCTGCTATTGATGGATGGAAATTCAACTTAACAGCACTGGTTATTATTATTTAGCATTAAAATGGAGTGGAGGAGTGGGGAAGTGAACAGCTTGGAAAGAGTAATGTTGGGAAAGGAGGAGGAGACTGATTGGAGGGGCTAACTGATCAACCAGATAAGATCTTAAAGACTCGGCATCCTGGCTGAAGAACCACCTTTTCCATTTAAAAGGTTTTATCTGATAATCAAAAGTGGACTTGCATTAACCTCAAGATCTACTTCTCTAGACTCAAGACATAATGGAGACTATATAAACTATATAAACCCCAATATAAACTCCTAGGGATTTGAGTTCCTTTATCTTAATTCTTGGCATAGTATTCTTAACAATATTTTGATGATTGGCTTATGTTACTTTCATTTCATAGAGAAGATGGAGTCCTGAGCCCAGGCATGTAAAGCAGAAATGCTGGAAAACTATATAAACACAAATATTGCATTCTTACAGGAAACTGATGAGTCCCTAAATGTTTTCTATAGAGTACCAGTGAAAAGCATGCTGCAAATGAGCCTAAAATACATGAAAACCATAACCCTAACGGTTTCTATGAGGGTGAAAAAAAAGAAGTATGAACAACAGAGAGTGGTGAAGTGAAAAGTGGTGAAGACACAGGTCAGAATCTAAGAATATAACGTATATTTTAGAAAGTTCTAAGTGTGAAATAAAATTCATACTTTATAGCAAGATAAGAAAAACATAAAAAATTGTATCTGCCCTTTGGTCTCCTCTCCCTGCTCCACTCGGCACTGTGTATCTGCACTATGCACCAGCCACACATCCTCATCGGCAGACATACCTGCTCAACCACAAAGAGCAACATTCTCCCAGCGCCAACAAGACAGCTCCTTACAAGATAGCATTCCCTCTTGATCCTCTAAGAGGTTACTATGACCCACCACTTCTGTATCTACAGATCTAGATTGTGTAAATTGTCAAAAACATTTAAAGTTCAGCCATTTAAAGTATAGCCTTCTGTCTCAGAAAACTGACACAACTGTGCCTTGGCTTCTGGGATGCTATTTCCAGGTTAAAATCCTCAATTTGCCCTGAATAAAATGTTTTCCTTTTTTTTTTTTTTTTTTTTTTCAGATCAACTGATTAATTTTTCATCAACAGGAAGAAATTCAAAAATATAAGTGTATACAGTGTATATATATATATATAAGTGTATATATTTGTGTTTTATATTATTTGTATAAAACACAAATAATGAGGTGATTATATGTAATAAAGTGGTAACAAGAAATGTTACCATGTTTGAACACCAATATGTCAAGTATTATGAAAAGTGCTAAACTTACAGTATCTCATGCAAGCCGTAAAATATCAGGAGGTGGATACTACTAGCCTCCATCAATTTGAGAAAACTGAGGCTTAGATAAGTGAGGGCACTCAGCTCCCTGCTGAGGAGCTAAGCTTAGGTCAAGACCCTGGTGGACTCCAAAGCTCATGCTCTCAACCACTATGCTATGATTCTTCTCAGAAAAAAGTAATTGGTGAATTTGAACCTGGATCAATAAATTTTTTTTTTGTAAGGCTACTGCTTTCTATACAATTTGGTGTCCTGGAACTTGCCTGCTTACAAATGGTCCTGAAACATGAGAGCTTTTACCTTCCATGGGTGGCAGCCTCTCTGAGTCTGGATCCTTGCTTCTTTCACCTTCAAAATCAATAGGAAATATAGTCCATCCACACTAGATAATGTAATTCATTTCCAAGGCTTGGGTGTAGACTTCATGCTGTCTGAACTGAAAGAAATGGGTAGGTTCAAGGTCAGGGGTGGAGAAGAAGTGGTATCTGGAACATCCTGAAGGAATCCCTTTAAAGAGAGACAAATAAAGAAATTTTATGTTGGCAACAAGGTCCTTTGGAGAAAAATGTGGGAAAAGAGCATAGGTGTTTGAAGATGACCAGTAATGCACAAATGAAAGTACAATTAAAGTTCTAAGAGGCAAAAGCTTGGGTCATACTTAGGACATATCAACTATGAAATTATGAAGAGTTGGAATGCTTGGGAAGGAGACTGGGGACTGGCAAAGTGGTTGGAGAACTTGGGTAAAAAGCAAGCCAATACTTTGAATTTGCCTAAATGAACATAGCCAAGGTGAGATAAGTGTGTAAAATGGAAATTGTGAATAAAGATACTCATTGCCCATGGGACGTCTCCCTGGCCCTTCACCCCCACCAAATCTGCCATCCCCACCAGAAAGTATGCTGCTCTTGATTAAGACAAAAAGAAGGAGAAGTTGGAAGAGAAGGGAGAGGAAGAAAAAATCACTAGATTAAATATCAGAGGTCTAATTGTGATCATTCAGAAATAAAGGATGGGACAGGCGATTCCAAGATATGTTTTAGCTCTTGGTGGCCAACTTCTCACACAGCTGACTTTAAAGTTTTAAGAACCATGTTGAGGGATTGCATCACCCATCACCCAGCCAGGATGTCTTCATTTCCAGCCATTCATAGCCATCTCACACAGACAAAGATAAATTTGAGCAAGAGGGCAAAAAACTTCCTCTCCTGCATGTTTCCTTCAGCCTCTCACCAGCAACACCTACTACTGTTCCCCATAACTGTCTATTTTGAGTGAAGAAGCAGCAGCAGGAAAGAGATGGCTTGTGTTCAGTCAACTGCTGCTGCTATGAAGATAAATAGATTTATTTCAACATATGTATCTTTAAAATGACATTAGCACTTCAAACTTCCCATGAGTATCAATATGGGGTGGAGATAAGACCTAAGAGTTGTAGTGAGATTGATACTGAGAGTCAAGGACCAGGAGTGGATGTCGAGAGAACACCTGGTTAGTTAGAAGGTATGAAAGGGATGCCGTCTGACTTGTTTGGGAGACACCCACTAATGAGAGCAACCCGGCTTTCATTTATGACACGTCTCATTTATTGCCTCCATCCATTTAAAGGAAATGGAAGATGATCAAAACTGGGCTTGGAGCATTTACTTGACTCTCCCAGACACATTGGCCAAGCTTTAGTCATAGCAACGTTGCCAAGCCAAACACTCAAATTTTTCACCTTTTCTCTTTCTCTGCCTCCCCACTCCCTAGGCTGAAACCCTGAGTGAGCATTAACAGGCAGCAGGATCCTGGTTTAGCACCCCCAGACTTTACTTAATGGACTCCCTCAGCTACCATCCCATATTCTCACAGCTCAGTTTCAAACAATCTACTGAGAAAGGAAAGGAAAGAGACTCCTTTGAGCTTTAGTGATGGGGGTCACAAGTTCATATTGCATTAATGCCTTCTATATTTCTATTTGTTATCTTTGCATTAGATGTTCCAAGATAATGAATACTTCCATAGTAACAAAAGGCTGAAAATAAACTGTTACCTTGATTTTCACAGTTTCAAAGAAAAATCCCTCAATGGCAACCAAACCAGAAATTTGTCTCAGCAATAAACATGCAATAATGGCTACAAGGTGAACAGGTTTTTTTTTTTATTGCATTTTTTCTAAACACCATCACTGATTGAGTCTCTTGGGAAGGGATTTAGATTGGATTAGATGATCTTTTTTTTCAGTTATACAGCTTGCTACTAGCAATTAGAATATGCAGTTGCTTTTGAACAACACAGGTGATAAGTGACTTCGGGGGAGATTGATTGTATTCTGATACAAATGCTTTATAAATGCAGTTTTATTTGAAAACTTCCATTCTTTCTATTTCTCTGGTTACAACTGTCAAAGTATTTTGAAAGCAAAAAATACGTACATAACTGGAAAAAGAAGTGCAAAATATTTCAGTTAATAAATGCTTTACAGGCTAAATTCAAAGACTGCTGCTGCTGCACTTTAGTTTTTTAACCAATTACCTCTCCTCCATGCACATACGTACGTCAAGGCCAACCTCCCTTACATTGTGTGAAACCAGAAACCAGTTTGCATGAACCTAAGCTAGGAAAGACTATACCTGTCAACCATGAGGAAATTGAGCCCTGGCAACTGGAACTTCAGTTTTGGCAATTTTGAGGGTTCAAGATGTTCAGCAATGATGTCCTTATAAGGGCCTGATTGGACCCCTAAACAGAACACAGACATGTGCAACGGGATCCCTGAAAACTCAGAGTGAGCTCAGCATAAGTCCTGAAAGCACACCTCCCTAAATGTCTACATTAGCTTGACTGGGTATAATTTTAAAATAAAATATTTATATTTATTTTAATTTTGTAGACAGTGTGACTGTGGCTTTAAAAAGACAATAAATGGCACTCTGCTCTCCCTACCCCAATAGATGCAGGAATCTGACAGAGACCAAAGCATCATCTTTACTGTTGACAAAAGCCAGGAGGAGGATGTGGCTTACACTTTCAGCCTCTGTGGATTTCCTAACACTTTGCTTGTGTTAAACTTACCCTCCGTGGTGGCAGATGGAAATTGTCGGTGAAAAATTAATCAGTTGATCTAAGAAAGAAATGGGAAATTTTATTTGAGTCAAATTGAGGATTATAACCCGGGAACAGCATCTCAGAGAGTTCTGAGAACCGTTCTGCCCTTTAGAAGTCAAGGCACAGTTATGTAAGCTTTTTTTTGAGACAGAGGGCTATACTTTAAATGATGTATTTTCGACCGTTTACACAATCCAGGTCTTTAAATACAAAGTGGTGGGTCATCGTGGCCCCTCACAGGATCCAGAAGGAATGTTATCTTGTAAGGAGTTGTCTTGCTGATGCTGAGAGCATGTTGGCCTGCACGGCTGGGCAGGTATTCCTGCCGATGGGGGAGGTGGGGTGGATGCACAGTGCAGACACACGGTGCACAGTGCGGGGGGAGAGGAGGCCAGGGGGCAGAGAGAAGGCCAAAGGGCAGAGACGTGTTTTTGTTTGTTTAAATTTTTCATGTCTTGCCATAAAATGTGGATTTTATTTTACAAAACTATAATTTTGGGTGGTTGGAATCCTATAGTGTATACAGAAGTACAAATAATAATGTGTATGTGAAACTTAGAAAATAAACCAGTGTAACACCCAATAAAAAAAAATAAAAAACTTACTCTTCAGGGTCACAACAATGGCCCCATTGAACTGGGAGGTGAGACTGGCACCTGGACACTTTGAGCTCCTCGTGACACCGAATCAACAGGCAGGAGAAGGGATGGCTGTCCTGCTAGGGGCCGGGTGGTCCTGAGTGAAACGGGGAGCTCGAGATTGTCAGTACGTGATGAGAGACACCTCCTATTACTGTCAGGTCCTGTGAGTAAAGTCCGTGGAAAACAGCAACAATCAATTCAAGCAGAACTTCCAATGGCTCGGACCCCTTGGGAATGAAATTTAGGATCGCCTCACCAGGCAAAGAGTCATGACCAGTTGTGGTAAATCCTCAGGGCAAAGGAACTACGGAAGAGGCAGGAAAGGATGGTGTTATAAATATGAGCTACCACCACGTGCTCTGTTGCGGAAATGAGGACTGTGACATTTATGAGTGTTTTTACTTATTTTTATGTGAATATTTTTGTTTTCCTAGCCCTTTCACCCTTTATTATCTAGCATAAGTTGTATTAATAGTAGGTAACTAAGTGTTTAAGTGAAGAAGATACCAAAGGGGGAGTGCAGACCAGCCAGGAGAAGGAGGAACACCCAAGGACAGGAAAGCGACCTGTAGCCTCTCCTGGGGAAAGCGTTAGAATGCTTTTCAGCTGTACGTGATAGAGCTGCAGCAGGTGAGGTGAAAGTATGACTGCCTTCCTGTCATCATTTGAGATCAACTTTGGTTTAAGAAATATGTGTGGATGCCAAGTAAGCAGGGATTGGACTGTGGTGGCTTATCAGTTTGGCTAGGTTGAACAACATTTTTCAGAATTCCTTATCATGTAAGTTTTTGATTAGGGTGGGTCTGAGTAGATTCTTCTGGAAGATATGGGAGCAGAATGATATATGTACATATCCATCTGTATATAGATAAAGATATCCATAAATATATCCAGAAACATTTATACAGATATTGATAAATAAATCTATATATTGATATAGATACGGATCTTCCCATCCTGACTAGCTGAGCTGTAGGCTTCAAGATCCAGTATCAGATGTGATGACAATATTTTATGGAGACTGCTTGACCAGCTTTACAATTTCTCTATAAGGCCAAATCCTTTTCACATATAGATACAGGTTGTGTAGGGTTCTGCTTCTCTAATGGAATTCTGATACAATATATTTCAAAGATGGAACCAACAGGATTTTCTGAACATACTGAATGTAGAGCACAAGAGAAAGAGAGGGATCAAGAATGAGTCCTGGGTTCTGGCCTGAGAAATGAGAAGAACGGAGCTGCCTATTGCTGTGAAGGAGAAGGCTGAGACCGAACAGATCAAAGGGAGGAAGTCAAGAATATATTTATAGTGCTTCTATTTTTGAAATGCCTAGACATCTAGATGGAGGTGTCAGGTTCACAAGTCTGAAGTCCAGGAGAGAGGGCTTGAGTGAAAAAATTTGGAAGTCATCCCAAATTTAAGTACTTAATGTTTAAGTACCACCGATAGCACTTAAGCCATGGAAATGGGAGCCACCCATGGAAACGGGTGAAGTCACCCAGGGAGTGAATGCAGAAGAAGAAAAGTGATCTGGGAATGGGAAAATGAAAGAGGACCAAAAGTTGGAAAAATAAAGAGGCTCCAGCAAAGGAAACGCAGAAGGAGCAACCAGTGAGGGAGAGAAAGTGGTTAAATGCTTCTGATAGAGTGAGAAAGATGAGGGCTTAAATATACTGCTGGATTTCCCAACAGGAGAGGTCTTTCTGACTCTGATTGGGACAACTTTAAGTAGAGTGATGGGGGTGAACTGACTAGGGCAGATCCACGAGAGAACAGGAGAGGAAGTGGAGACTGAAAAGGATGCAAGTGTGTGCGCCTGGTGCACAGTAAGGCCAAACAAACCTAAACATCAGAGTTTGGAGAAGAAAAAGGTTTATTGCAGGGCCAAGCAAGGAGCATGGGCAGCTCATATTCAAAAACCTCGAAATCCCCAATGGTTTTCAGGGAAGTATATTTATAGGTAAAATTTAAGGTAAGGCCTGCAGGGTGTGTGACTTTCTTCTGGTGGGTTGGTCGGGTGAGGCAGCAGGTTATGTTCCAGGAATCTTGTTTTCCACCTCTCAGCCATAGTGTAACATTCCTATTTTATAAATGAAGCAGCTCCAGAACATCTGTCTCCATTCTCTTAATTCAATGTTTTTTTTTCCCATATTATATTATCCCATGTTGCAGCTTATAGTAATTCCAAACTTATGCCATTTTTCTTTTATAGTTATTGGTGTCTCTGAATTGCAGGGTATAATAAGGAACCAGTTACAGTTTCAATGTGAGTATCTTCTCACAATTGAGTTTATGCTGCAGTTCACAATACAGCCACTGGATGGCACCAAATTTTATCTTTTAAAGTTGATTTTCACTTGAAATTGAGACCGGTGCACTGCAGTAAAGTAAATATTTAAGTTACAGGAGTTAAGAACGAAATACTTCTATCAGGTAAAATCACACCCTAATCTCCAAGTCAATGGTGAAAACCAACAGTTCTGCACCACGTACTTGTAACTAAAAAAATAAAGTATGTGTATAAATGAACATTACATTTCAAAAGTGCTGACTCAAAGTAAATCAAATGTAACATCGATGAATGTTTAAACTCGAAATTAGATTAATCCAAAGGAAAACTGTTCAAATACGTAAGTCACATAAATTTTAAGAAACTCACAGTACAAAGACACAGAAAGTAATGCAAATACGTTCCAGTATGAATTCAGGTTGGAGACTAAAGCTTATGACAACCACCTCTTTTCTTGAACAATCTGCTCTAAGAGTTCACTCCACTGTTTATTCCCTTGATCTATGAATTCATCTTTCGATTGCTCTACCAAAGTGGCCTTCTCTTAAAGGGAGTGAACCTTCAGATGTTCTTGGCCCACAGCTCCTCTTTCCTCTTCCCTCTGATGGTAATTTATACATCCATTTGTACTTTAGTCATTTCATGATGTGCACATATATCAAATCATCACGTTTTACACCTTAAACTTCCTTTACACCTTGAACTTCCACGTGTTATATGTCAATCGTATCTCAAGAAAACCAAGGGAAAAAATGTTATACTTTACACACTGGCTAGTTGGGCATTGTAACCAGCCTTCTCACCTACTACCAAGAAAAAAATGTGCACAGGAGAAGGAGCAAAACCAGAAGATAGTGCATTGGAGGCAAGAGAGAAGTCTCGTGGGACGATTCCTTCCTTCCAGTTGCTCAGACCAGAAATACCTGGAATTATCCACGACTCCTCTCTTCCTCTCATACTGCGACCCAATTCATTATCAAACTGTACTTTCTGTACCTTCAAAACATACACAGGACTGCTATGGTCTGAATGTTTGTGCCCCCTCCCCTCAAATTCACATGTTGAAATCCTAATGTCCACTGTGAAGATAGTTGGAGGTGGGGCCTTAGGGAGGTGCTTAAGTCAAGAGGGTGGAACCCTCATAAATGAGGTTAGTGCTTTTATAAAACAAAGAAAGAAAGAAACAAAAAACGCCACAGAGCTCCCTAACCCCTTCTGCCATGTAAGGATACAAGGAGAAGTCTGCAACCCAGAGAGGGCCTTTACCAGAACCCTGGGCTGGCATTCTGATCTTGGATTTCCAGTCTCCAGAACTGTGAGCAATGAGTTTCCACCGTTTATAAGCCACCCAGTCTTGGCATTTTGTTACAGCAGCCTGAACAGATCAAGACAAAGACAGTCACTTCATTCTATTCCTTCTCCCATAACCCTGGTCCAAGCCACACCCATTTCCTGCCTCAGTTATTTCAATAGCCTCACAACTGGTCTCACCACCACCGTCTTCCCTCCCTACACTCCACGATCAACACAGCTGCCAGTGATTCTGTTAAATGTGAATTATTATTTTGCTGCTCAAAATCCTCCAGTGTCTCTTTCTTCTTCATTGGTTGGAAAGGTTGCAATTTTTAAGGTGAATCTTTATATTTCTTTATAGCAAAAATTATACACGCTCATTGGGATAAATTCCATCACTTCTAAAATGAGTGTTATAGACAGTAAAATTCTCAAGCAAACTCCTTTCCCTAGTAAAAACTACTACTGCCAGTTTCATGGAGAAATTTTTTTATACAAATGGGATAATGATATACATTTTTCTGAATTACTCTATTGGCCTAACTTTATATTTTGGGGCATTTTTTTTATGTCAGTATATATAGACCTGCCACACTGTTTTTAATAGCTGTACCACCGTGGTATATTGAATGGCTCTGCCATGATTTATTTAACCAATACTTCATATATGAAGGGACATTGGGGTCATTTTCCAAAAATGTTTTTATTATTACTTCAGTGACCATCATTGTGCAAGCATTTTTGCATGTGTGAGTGTATGTCTGCAGTGAAGTCTTAGAAATGGCACTACTGGGTCATAGGATGTCAGAGACATAAACTGGTGTCTAAGCCTTAATTTTCCCAGTTGCCACTCTCCTACTCTACCCCTTCTTGGCAGGAAAAGCTCCTGCTCGCCCCAGCTTTAGGTTCTCCGTGGAAATCACAGCCCCTTGATACGCCCCTCCTCCCCTCAGTCCTCAGCACAGATTATCATCTCCACCTTGTAGGGGAGACAAATGAGTCTCAAACTGCTATGATAATCTCTCACATGTTCAGTAAGGGCTGAAACGGAGGCCAAATCTAAGTCTGCGTGACTCCCGAAGCTGTGTTCATTTTCCTATGCTGCCCTTTGATACAGCTATAAAGAACTCTGCTGAAAACCATCTGAATATGGACACTAACAGGATTCTCTGGGACTCAGGATCTGGACTCTAGTGGGTTTGTGATGTTTTCTGAGCAACAAGAAGGGAGAAAATCCCCACCCTGGCATCTAAATACTCTGACTCCCCAGGACCACAGGTCAGTGCTTCCAGGTGTCAGGACATTTGGGTTTTGGTAATAAACCACAGGCTGGATGCTTTGTATTTTATCTGTGTGTTTGGGGACAAGGGAGACCAAGAGACCGGGATCAAACACATACAGTGTTCACAGTGCGATACTCTGTTAGTTGCAAAATTCCCAATTCACGGAAAGAGGAAAACTCCTAGCAACAGAAACATTTGTTTATTTGGATCTGATAAAGCACTCAGATACTGTTGATATTTATAATCCAGCATGTGCTTGTGGTGAGAAGGAAGAAAGAATAAAGGCTGCTAATTTCCATGTGTTGCGTGGAACACACTTCCATAACAGAAGTTTGTTTCGCCGTGGCAGGGTTCTCTCTCCTTTCTTTTCTCGGGAATCACTGAGGCCCAGCTCATACGTAGCTTTTACGTTCCCCACCCAGTCCCCATCAGGCGACAGTGGTGCTCCAACAGAACATACCTGCCTGAAGCAAACCTGGGAAGTGAGTCATGCCTGCCTTAAAGCAGCAGCCCAGTCCCTAAAGCATCTATCTTTCCTATTATAATAAAACCAACACCAACAATGATGATAAGGATAACGATAAAGCTAAAACATTGAGCATCTACATACATGTGCCCAAGTTGTGTGGTCTGTGGTCCATGCCTGATCAGTGTCCTCAGCATCATTTAAGGTGGGCATTATTATTGCCTGCTTTTTACAAGCAGAGGACACTGAGCTCCTAGGAACTGCCACGGTTAGCAATAGGGCCACGACTCAAGCCTAGAAAGGCCCGATTCTTCACGCCCTTGTTCTCACACACCTCCTGTGTCGTCCCAGGAAGACCAGAGGCAGCCATGACTGACGCTTCTCCCTGTCCCATACTCCATCATCCCTTCGACTTCACTCAGATTAGAACTTGCCAGTCCTGTGCCTTAGCGCTCAGCTTAGTGATCTCAAGGACAAAAGTATATCTGATTTATGGATTCTAATGTCCGCTTTAAACACAATTACACGTGTTAATGAAGTTGTCTTGATGTAAAGATGTCATGTCTTGAAGCAAGAGTGGCCCTGATGCTGAGCCCTGAGGCAGGAGATGCACTGAGCAGGCAGAGATTTCCAGATGTGCCCAAAAGATATTCCCAGTGATGATGACATGGGCTTTGGTCTTTTTGACCCCACCTCTTTTGTGACATGTTCAGTAAAAAGTTGAGCTCTTTAAAAAATAGAAAAAAAAAAAAGATAAACAACAAGTTTCTACTGTATAGCACAGGGAACTATATTCAGTATCTCGTAGTAACTTATAATGAAAAAGAATATGAAAATGAATATATGTATGTACATGTATGACTGAAACAGTATGCTGCACACCAGAAACAGACACAACATTGTAAACTGATTATACCTCAATTAAAAAAAGAAAGGAAACTCAAAAAAAAGAAAAAAAAAAGAAAGAAAGACAGGGAGGAAGCATCAGGGGGCAGCAGAAGGAAGTCTGTTCAGGCCACTCCCATCCCAGTATGTTTTCTGCTGCACCTAAACATCACCCAACTGAATCTCAGTCCTTACACCTGAGTGAATTCTCCCTCTCTACTTTTGTTAAGTCCATTTCATTGCACCCCACCAAGGAAGCATGCTGAAACATAATGCAGGCTAGTCATAAGAAGGAAAATTCCTCTACATTGGATTTGGGGTTCCATTATGTGTGAGGGCCGATGGAACCTCAATTTCTAAGGATACATTTTAAAACTGCACTAATCCTTCTTGTCTCCTCCCAAAACTCCTCCCCATTGGTATGAACTAGACCAGGAACCATTACGCCTACAAAGCGGAGTGGACTCTCAGATTTCCCAAGAAACTGACTGATGGTTAATTTTGCACTGTAAGCTTCCTTGCATGTTTTTCATACCCGTATTGTGCTCTTACATGGTCACAATACTTAGTTGAAAATAACACAAACACAGCGCAAACTAGCATAAACCCAGGAGGCAATCAGGAGGTTCAAGGGATGAACACACAGAGACAAAGCTGAATTCAGGGGCTCCAGCCTTGGTCTCCATCCTCCATCTCTCAGTTCTGCTACCTTCTACAGTGGCTTTCTTCTTAGACATTTTTTTTCCAATGTGATGACTCATAGGCAGTTTTAGGCTTATATTTTGCTAGCATTAACAATTCATTCAAAGATTTTCTTTTGCCACAGTTCTAGCAGAAGTCTCAGAATTCGGTTCACTGACTTGGGTTCCAAGCTCAGATTCGAAGCAGTCATAGCAGGTGGAAAGTGAACTTCTCTGAAAGGCCAGGCCTGTGACACATATGCCTACTTCTAGGTAAACCCCAACCCAACACGTGAATGGAGAGTAGGGTGGTCAAGTTCCCAAAGAGAAAAGATGTTGGACAGGATAAAAAGTCTTCTACAATATGTGTGTCTTAATCAGACTATAAATTTATCAAGAGCAAGCACTACATGGATGACATCTGATAATTATTTGTATTTCCTAGATAGTACCGAAAACAGTGTTCTACATGAGGCTCATAAATTTTTATTTACAAGGTTTCCAGCTGCCTGAACATAATGGGCTAAAAAGAGCCTTTATGGAAAGATGACATCATGCTGCCACCCCAAAACAAAAAAACATGAAATTAAAACAACATATTTTCTTTTTTGTTAAAAAAGGGAGACCCTTTACCTAGATCAAATGATACAATATTTACTTCCCTGAATAAGTCACTGCTTAAATTCCACTAATATCTATTGATATTGAAGATCATGTACAAGGCACTATACATAGTATTTTATACATATTTCATGTAATAATTAGTCCTACCCTGTTGGAAAGTATTGTTACTTCTCCTTCATAATGAAGAAACTGAACTTTTGAGAAGTTAGGTAATTTGCTCAAAGTCTTAGAGTTAATAAATGGTGAAGCTTGGAGAGATTTTTGATTCTACCAAATTCTTTCCACTAGACCAAAGGTAGACATTTAGAGGCCACAGATGTGTTTGGACAGGAAGTTATATTACAATATTAAAATGGAATGCTTTTAAGAGAGGCATTACCTACGTGTTTATGGTATAGACCAATTTTTATTTACTTAGCACTGACCTCATCACACATTTGTGATACGTGCCTGGTCCCCAGAATATGTGATTTGGGGCCCTGCACAGGACCATCATGGACTTAGAGAAGGAAACTCTATGCTCCATAGGCCCCCATCAGTGTTATTTCCTTGTTAAAGTGTGCTATTTATACACTTTTGAAAATTACATCTAAATTACACAGTATTGGTGCAATAATAGACTAAGAGAAAAATAGAACAAAATAAAGAGCATAATGGTGGACAAATTTATACGATAAAAGTGGCATTCAAATCAGCAGGAACAGACTGACTATTCAATAAATGATGTTATCAAAACTGGCTGCACTTTTGGAGAGAAAATTAAATTGTACAAAAAATAAACTCTAAAAGAAATAAAATACTAAAAGAAAACATTAAAAGATATTTCCATAACTTGGTAGTGGGAAAAGTCTTTGTAAGCAAGTCAAGAAAGTCACAGTCAATAAAAAAAAAAAGGACTGAAATATTTGACAAAATAAAATTGGGAACTTCCATTTAATGGAAGGCATCACAAACCTGTACCAAATGATGGTGAACAAAGAGTGTTTATAAAAACTGATGAAATCAGACTAGACTATGTGGAACCCTAATGCACTACAATAATTTCAAAATAAGTTTAAAAGATAAAAATAAATATATGTATATATACTGAACAATTTTTTTAACTTATGTTTCATTGTGGGAAGTGACAAACATAGGATATCTGTAAAGAAAAAAGGCAAATAAACAAACTTAATGTTTCCATGGAACAGCATTGTCAAGAAAAGCCCAGGCTCTGAAACCAACAAAACTGCACTGAAGCCCTGGCTCCTGCACTGGACAGATCGAGGCAAGTTCCTTAACCCCTATAAGCCTCAGTTTCTCATCTGTACAATGGACCTTATCATAGCTACCACACTGGGGCTACTGTGAGAATTAAATGAGCTAATTCCTGTAAAGCACTCAGCCCAGTGCCTGCCAAATAGCAGGTATCCAATACATGACAGTTATAACTAAAATTATATTTATTCGTGTGTAAGTACATTGTGTATCAATACCTGCATAATTTTATATTTTTGTCTAAACCTGGTATAAGTATAAAAATGTTATGAGAGCTATTTTCAACCTCATTTTTGTACTAGAAAATAATTTATGAAATCTTCCATGGGAAACCTCTGGAGCTTTCATTTTCTTCACTCTCTATTTCTCAGCATGCTGGAAAGTGTATTATGCTATTGGCTATTTAGTCCTGGAATTTCGCTCACACTGTTCTCAGGAAGTGTTGCCAAGGAGCATGGATGAAAATCAGAATTATGAATCTTTCTTATTCAAATCTCACTGCTAACTCCATCTCTGATGACTGGTCATATTAAAGACTGAAGTGAGTCGTTATAATGTGACCTTTAAATTGCACGATCTTTTTATTAAAAAAGAATTATTTACTCAAGTGGCAGCTGGGAGCCCAGAGCCCACAGCTACTTACAGCATTTTCTAATACAGGCAATTTTCTGCCCTAAAGGCAGAACATGAATGGACCAGACATGGGAAAGACCAGTGGTGGGAGGTAAGGGGAAAGAAACAGAAAACTAGATAAAAGATAAAGACACAACTAAATGTCACTGACCAGTCTCATTCTCAGCAGGACATCAGATTTTCTGGAGGCACTGTTTTCACAATCAAGTACTGAAAGCTGATTTTTTACCATCGGGTAAAATTGGACAATAAAAAAAATTCAGGAGGTTTAAATTTCTTCACGTAAGTTGATCAATTCATCAATCCAAACTGTTTTATGACGAATTTTTTAAAAGTCAGAATCAAAATTTATATTTTCATTTCAAACATCAGATGGGAAACGCAAAAAAATAAGATTTAGGACTAAGTAGCTGTCGAGCAATACATTGTAGTTAATCGAGTCAGAATTTTAAAGCTTCCGTCAGGCATGTCAGATGACTTACCAAAATGATCAATTCTCTGCTGGATCAAAAAAGACAAGTCGGCCTTGAGACCAGTGGCCGGGCAGCAGGGGTACTCGGGGGAGCAGCTCTTTTCCGGTGAAAGGAAGGTGTTGCAGTATCTTAACTCTACCATCAGTTATTCTGTCATCTGGGCATTTGCAATTTGCTGAATCTGATTTGCAGAATCTGTTAAAATCCCAAAGAAAATCTGATCTGTCCAAGCTGACCAGAATGTTATGGTTTTATTACGGACCCAAATCTGGCCTCAGCTTGAGTTCACGAAGCACTTAGGATTCAGCTGCCCTGGACGCTGCTCCCGGAGCCCACTGAACAATGTCTCTGGACCTGGAGGACTCCTGTTACCTCCTAATATTGGTCAAAACTCTTCTGCTAGTGAGTGGCAGAATGCTTACTACAACCAGATTAAGAAATAAAACAAAGGAAATATCCGGGCTCACATGAGTCCCGTTCGAAAGTAATGTTCACTTACTACTGGACCCACTTTCCCATTCTTTCCGCCTTTAACATATAAAATGTGATAAATTACCTCATTATTATTTACCAGAGTTTTCTATAAACATATGGACTTAACATTATGGCATAGTTTAAGTAACTTAATAATGATAAAAGCTGTAGTAAGTAACTACTATATTAATTAAAGGGGATAAATTACATTTAGGGTAACTGACCCACTCAGTCCCTTGCCCACCCTAAACTAACCACGGTGACTGGGGTTGGGACACTGATTGGCTGTGTTCAAACCACGTGCTCAAATCACATTACCCTCCAGATGAAGGGGGAGGGGGCTGCTAAACAGACCCAAAAGCCTTCAGCTTTAAATGTGGGTATTTAAAATGTGCTAGGCATTATAATTATAATGAATATAATTGCTATATTTATACTTGTATATACTTGTATAAATACATAATATAATAATAAATACTTCATATAAAATATATGTATATATCAATTAGTAAGTGTATTTATGTTATCTTATTATATTTTATATTATATTGCAATATAAAATATATAACATATAATTACACTTACATAATTATATACTTATATAAATACTATCATCATAATTAATAAGCACTGTAGCTATATGATTGCTTCTCATCCTTACATCACTTCCCCAAAGAATCAGATGTTATTCCTGCTTTACAGACTTTATAACACTGAGGATTCAAGAAGTTAAGTCCTTTCCAGTCTCACTGCTAGTGAGTGAAGGTGGGGGAACTTGAACCTGGGCAGTCCAAGTCCCTCTTTTTAAATTTTTTTTAATGGACATACCAGAGATTGAACCTAGGACCTTGTGCATGCTGAGCATGCGCTCTCCCACCGAGCTGTGCCAACCCTCCCCCCACCCTCCCGCCACTGCGCTGCTGGCGGCAGAGTCACAGCCCTTTGTCTTGCAGTGTTTCTTAATCTAGTAAATATCTGTAGTCCCTCTGGTCTTCAAATATTTGGCCTTCGCCTTTGTCCTATGAAAAATTGAACTAATTTTAGTATCTGATCTTTTATTCAGGATACCATGGCAAGAAGAGGGAGTTCAGTTTACACGAGTGAAGAAACCAAAACGCTAAGGTGTCTAGTAAATGCTGGACTCTACTGTCCTTTCAGCAAAGAGCACCAGGGGGCTGAGAGTCACGTGGGCGTGAAGAGGGCAAGACCGGAGGGGCCTCCCAACAGCAGGTCCTCGTTAGAGGTGAACAGTCACGGGTAAGACGGCGGAGTGCTTCTCACTTTTCAGATAGAATTATTTGCCCTGCACGTTCATTATGAAGCTAAGCTATCCATATTTATACCCTAGTTCACACTGACATCAGCAATATTGCTCAGATTCTGTAAGGCAAGTCAGCTTTAGTCTTCTTTTTGTTAACTGGGTTCCCCAAATTCATGACTGCTGAAAATGGAGTCAGCATCCTGGTAACTTGCATTTTGTGAATCAAAGAATTGAATCTTAGGGCATCGTACATAGCTCAAGAAATGGATAAATACAACCAGAGCTTCCTTGTTCTCAGTCTTTGTGTGTAACACTGACGAAACAGTTTGTAAGTGATGTGTAAATGGATTATACTTAATTCTTATCAAAATTTTCCTTCAATTGATGTCTTTGTTAACCAATTCTGAATTGGTCTTCCAGAGATAGGAGTATTTTTATTAGATGCTTATACAGACATATAAATATTATTCAAGGTATATCCACAGTAAAGTGATAAATGACTTCCCCAGAAGTGCATGCAAATTAAATTAACATTGGGAGTGAAGTCTCCTTTTTCAAGAGAATCCTACACAATCTACTGCTTTACCCCTGCTGAGAGTGCTAATTTATTTTTTCTTAACTAGAAAACCATAAGAAGATCTCTCTTAAGACTGGGTTTTCTATTTACTAATTTCTTTCATTGATTCTAAGATACTTTAACAACAACAGTTCATCAGCGGTTACAGTATTTTCAAGCTACTTACCGTAATGTCAGACAATTTGTTTCATAGTAGAATCCCTTTGGAGTGCTACACAGTTTGCCTCCCTGTAAAAGTCATCAAAAGACAAACAGTAGTAAGTATTTATCACAGCCTCAGAAGCCCAATGACTGGGTGAAATTCTTTGGTCAACAACAGATACAGAGAAATGAATATTCATTTTCTAAGCCTTTTATTTAGAAAACTATTGAGATGAACATGTTCAAAGAAAATATTTAGTATTAACAGTGGTCATTTAGAACTTTTCCCTTAATTCACAGGAGCTCAAAAACTCAGGAAAAAAAGTATCAGTACGATTCTGCTTGTCAAAGGTAATTTATATTATAGCGAGTAAGTAGACATGGAGGTTAAATGCCTTAACTATGTTCTCCATGCTTAAGACTCCAATTTGAAAACTGCTTCTGTCCTGAAATTAACTTGTAGCTTTAACTATCGTCAGGGTAGCTATATTATTAGTTGTGTGATCTTAGGCAAAAACTCAGTTTCTCTGAGTTTAATTTTTCACATACAAAATGGGCCTAATTTCTAACATACAGGATTATTGTGAAGATTTAATAAGATAGTGAATGCAAAATATTTAGTACACTTCGCAGCAAGCAGTAGATGTTATATGGAATATAATCCACAAAGCCAATTTGAGCCCTTTAAAAAACTGAAAATGAATTTTATATAAGTTAATGTCAAACTCTGGAATAGAGAATATACAGGTTATTTTTTCAAGTAAACTTCTTACTTCAGTATGACTACGTATAGTAAAGTACACAAATAATTAAGTTAATTGAAAAATAAAATTTTAAAATATACACACACTAGGTAGCCAAATAAAGAAATAGAACATTACCCGTATTTCCAAAGCTCATTCCTTTGTTCTGTCTCCCAGTCAATACCCTTGTCTCAAAGTTAATCAATGTTCTGGTCTCTAACACCATAGATTAGTTTTGCCCGTTCTTTGACTTTATATAAATGCAAAATATAGTACATATTCCTGTGTCTAGCTTCTTGCCCTTCCTCATTGTGTCTTGAGATTAATCCATGGTGTTGTGTGTTCACAGTACTCCATTTTCATTGTGCCATTGTATGAATATTCCACAATTTATTTTTTCACTCTAATATTAATGAGTTCTTGGAGCTACAACTGGATACTGCTGTTATGGGATATTCCTAACACAGTGATAGTATAGGAGAATTCCATACTGAAGAGTATGTGCTTTTTGGTGCATATACGTAAATGTTTCTGTTGGGTGTAATTTCTGTTGAGAGTGGAATTTCCAGGTCATAGGGTTTGCATATGTTTATTTTCGGTAGATAATGCCAAATTTTTCCTAAGAGGCTGTATCAATTTACACTCCCAGCAGCCATGTATGGGAATTCCACAGGCTTGCCAACACTTGGTACTGCCAGTCTTTTATTTTAGCCATTGTGTGAGGTGTATAATGGTATTTAATTATTTAATTTTAATTTCAATTTCCCTGAATTGTAATAATATTAAGCACCTTATTATAGGCTTACTAACCATTTGGAAACACTCTTTTGTGAAGTATCTGTTCAAATTCTTAGCCAAGTTAGCTCATGATTTTCATTTTCTTTTTGATTTGTAGGGATTTTTTTTAAATACTCTGAATATGTCTTTAGTCAGACACATGAATGCAAAAAAACTTCTTTCCTTTTAAATCTTTCCTTTTACTTTCTTAATGACTTTTTTAATAAATAAAAGTTCTTGGTTTTAATGTGGCCTAATTTATCGATCTTTTCTTTTTTAGTTATAAGCCATATGAGTAACAAATATAGCATTAAAAACACGTAACAGATTCAGAAGATGGGCTTCAGATGTTGAAATTAAGATACATAGTATGTCATAGTAGTATTACCTACAAAACAGAAACAGACTCACAGACATAGAAAACAAATTTACGGTTACCAGACAGGAAAAGTGGGAAGGGATAAATCAGGAGCTTGAGATTTGCAGATACTACTATATACAAAATAGATAAACAACAAGTATCTACTGTATAGCATAGGGAACTATATTCAATATCCTGTAGTAACCTATAATGAAAAAGAATATGAAAAGCAATATACGTATGCATATGTATGACTGAAACGTTATGCTGTACACCAGATATTGACACAGCACTGTAAACTGAGTATATTTCAATTTAGAAAAATTGATTAAAAAATAAAATAGAGTATCTTGAAACCTTTAAAAACAATACATAATATAAAATTACTAGGTAGGATATACTTAAAAATTAAAAAATAGAATTTTTTGAATGAGAAAAAACTGTTTAAAGCATCTGAGATTATTTGAAAATGTATTTTTATTGGAAAGTAGGTGCACAGAATTGATTTAATAATAACCCTTGACTCATAGCACACTAGAATCATTTGCTCAAGAATGGCCATTTTATTTCATTTTATCTTAAAAACATAATAACCATTTGGAAATTCACCACATAATCCAAGAACTAGGATATTAATGGTAACTAACATTTACTACTACTACTGATTAATAATAATAATAATAATAATAGCAACAACACCTTAGTGGTATGTTAAATATCATTGAAAGCAAATTGAAGAACCAAAAGAGTGTTTAAAAATTACCATAATGCAACACAAAGAGACAGGAATATGGAAAATAGGAAAAGAAATTGAAGAGATATAGAAATATTATAATAAAATTGGAGATTAGGAAGATTGAAGCAACCATTTTTCAGTTTAAAACTTTACATTTGTAAAACAGCTGGAGAGAAAGGACTAATAGAAAGACCAATAGCAACTGCGCTAGTGTCCACTGTTGCCAGAGAAGTAAAATATTTAGAGTTCACTAAAAAAAAAAAAAACTAACAACTAGAATTCTAGAGCCATCAAAACTATCTTTTAAGAACAAAAATTTTCTTATATGTATGTCTGAGCCTGGTGTCGTCTTTGTGGGAAGATAAAGGAACACTGAGTACATAGCAATGGAGCTCCACCAACACACATCCTAAAGATGGACTTCAGGAAGAAACAAGGTAAGTCCAGAAAGAAGGTGTGAACACAAAAAGAAATGAAGACTTTAAAAAACTGTGATTGCAGATAAATCGAAAGAAGTAGTGATATGAATTAAGATGTGCCAAGATCCTTGTCTGGATTGGGGATTAGCAGTCAATTAATTTTAGATTTTATTAAATCTAAATGGTACAATTTCAAGAACAGCCCTCAATAAAATAGAAATATGGTGTATAACTTTCAAACCAGTAGAGAAAAAAAATGCAATGAGCAAAAACCAAATAAGCAAAAAAGAAAGAAAAAGAAAAGTAACTTAGGCAAATAAAAAGCAAAAAGTTAAATGGTAAGAACCAGTAAAAGATTTCGTACTATACTAGGAGGGGAAATTTTAATATCAAACAACATAGACCGTACGACAAAAAATTTTATTTGTGATTTCTTTTCTAAAAAGATCACTACATAAAGATGAAAAGTTCAATTAGTCAAATGGTTTATTTTAAAATTTTAACTTTGTATATACCTTGTAAAATATCTTCAAAATAAATAAGAAAAAAAGTAATTAAAACACAGTAAGACATGGACAAATCACCAGCAGAGATGGAGATTTCAAGATATCTCTCTCTAATTAAAGACCAGCAGATGGAAAATAGTTGAACAATGCAACAGGCTAGATGTATACAGAATCTGCCACCTAAAAAATAGAGAATATATATTCATGTCCAGCACACAGAAACAAGTAAAAATTGACCACAAACCATAAAGAAAGCCTCAAGAAAGGTAAAAAATTGACATCATTCAGGCCACATTTTCTGACCACGATGCAGTTATGTTAGAAATTAATAACAAAAGAAAAATGTTATAACCATAAAGCAAATTTAAGACCACAATTGTACATAACATATGGGGTCAAACAGTGCATTTTGAGCGCTGAACATAGAACTAAGGAAAACAACTATGGGAAATATAATTGCAGAAAATGAAGGCTTTAAGTTTTGGCACTATAAAAATAATACAACAAGCAAAAATTTAGAAGGAAAACGGGAATAAGTATAAATTCTATACTTTCAGCATCTCTTTTTAGTGAATAAAAATTTTTTATTACATTTTGATAAGTCAAGATTTAACTACATAAAAATATAAAAGGAACTACTGAAGTGACTGAAAATAAAAATGTTAATTAAAATTTGGAAGACAAAAGATAAGGAAATAGTTAAGAGAAAGTGTAAATTGCCGACTTTCTTATTTCCTTCTACAAGGAATAGTATAAAGTAGCTAAAAAAAAAAAAAAAGATTAGGTATAATATATAAAGTTGAAAAGGTAAGTATAAGTTTTAAAATAGACCAAAAAAATTGTCCAAGTTATAAAAAGAAAAATCTGCACATATCAAAAAAAATTCGTGTAGCAAAAGAAAGACTATGAAGTATTAACATGATAGAAAGAAATAAAAAACAATACATTTGCTATATTAACAAATATAAATAGTGTAAATTCATCTGCCAAAAGAAAAAAATTATATTTGGTAAATTTTAAAAATTATATATTGTATGTGAGATACATCTAAGACAATGTCATTCAGAAAAAGTTCTAAAATGAGAATATATAAAGATGGTTACACAAAGCTAGCTGAAATAAAGCAGGAGTTGAAATATGATGTTTTTCCAGTGAACTATCAAAAAGAGAAATTAAGAAAACAATCCAACTTACAATAGCATCAAAAAAGAATAAAATAGGAGTAAATTTAACCAATGAAAGATGGTTGATTTGTATACTGAAAACTGTCAGATATTGATGAAAGAAATAGAAGAAGACACAAATAAATTGAAAGAAAGTCCTTGCTTCATAGACCAAAAGAATTAATATTCTACCCAAAGTGAACTACAGAATCAATGCAATCCCTATCAAAATTCCAAAAGTAATTCCAATTACTATTTTCACAGAAATAGTAAAAAACAATCCTAAAATTTGAATAGAACCACAAAGTAATCTTGAGAAAGAAGCCTGGAGGCATCATACCTTTTGGTTTCAAACAATATTACAAAGCTATAGTTAATATCCAAATTATACAAAAGAACTCCTGCAACTGAAAAAAAAAAAAAAGCCCCAATTAAAAAATGGGCAAACGTCCTGATTAGATTTTTTTTCCAAAGAAGACAAACAAATAGCCAACAGGTACGTGAAAAGGTTTTTAACATCACTAATCACCGGGTAAATGCAAATCAAATCTACAATGAAAAAAAATGTATGCATATGTATAACTGAATAATTTTGCTGTACACCTGAAACTAACACTGTAAATCAACTATACTTCAACAAAAAATTTAAAAAAACAACAACACACAATGATGATCACTTCTCACCAGTTGGAATGGCTACTGTGAGGGGAGGGGTATTGCTCAGTGGTAGAGTGCATGCTTAGCATGCATGAGGTCCTGAGTTCATTTCCCAGTACCTCCCAAAACGAAAACAGAAACAAAACTGGTGTTTTGTGCAGGATGGCTACTACCAAAAAGACAAGAGATAACAAATGCTCATGACCATGTGCAGAAAAGGGAACCCTTGTACTCTGGTGATGGGAATATATACTGCTATAGAGGTTCCTCAAGAAATTAAAATTAGAACTATCACATAATCCTGCAGTCCTACTTCTGAGCATATATGCAAAGGAAACGAAACCACTTTCCCAAGGAAATCTGTATTCGCATGTTCAGTGGCAACATTATTCATAATTGTTAAGGAATGGAAACAACCTAAGCGTCCGTTAATGAACAAATGGATCAAGAAAATGTGGCATGTATTTACAATGGAATAGATTCAACCATAAAAAAGAAGGAAATATTTTCATTTGTGACAACATGGTGTGACATGGTTTATAAAGAATATACATTTTGTTTTATCCCTGTTCCTGGCACAGAGCTCCTAAAACCCTTGGAGTTTCCTGTGATGAGAGCAATAGAAGTTCTTTTGTGATGTTAATGAGGTGAGGTTCGGAAAGCTGGTTTCCAAGGGAGCCAACCTTATGATTGGAGAGTTAGCACTTGCAGTCCCAACCCCCTGACCTCTCGGAAAGGAAAGGATGGAGGTTGAATTCATCACCAGTGGCCAGTGGTTTAATCAATCATGTCTCTGTAACGAAGCCTCCATAAAAACCCAAAAGAACAGGATTCGGAGAGCCTCCTAGTTGGTGAATTTGTAGGGATTTGGGGAGAATAATATACTTGGAGAGAGCATGGATGCTCCAAATCCTTTCCCCGTACTCTGCCCTATGCATCTCTTCCAAATGGCTGTTTCTGAGTTATAGCCTTTTGTAATAAACTGATAATCTAGTAAATAGAATGTTTCTCTTAGTTCTGGGAGCCACTCTAGCAAATTAATGGAACCTGAGGAGTGGGTCATTGGAACTTCCAATGTATAGCCAGTCAGATGCACAGGTGACAAGCTGGCCTTGCAACTGGCATCTGAAGGTTAAGGGGGCAGTCTAATAGGAGTGAGCCCTTAAGCTATGGAATCTGATGCTACCTCTAGGTAGACAGTGTTATAATTGAGTTGAATTGTAGGACACTCAACTGGGGTCTGAGAATTGTTTTATGTGAGCAGAAAAACACACACATTGAAACTGGATGCATAATTGGGCATGGATGAACCTGGAGGGCCTTCTGCTAAGTGAAATAAGCCAGGGAGAGAAAGACATACTGTGTGGTATCACTTATTTGTGGGATCTTAAAAAAAAAAAAAAAAAAGTCAAATTCATAGAAATAAAGAATAGAAAAATAGTTGCCAGGAGTTGGAGGTGGGGGAAATACGGAGAGGCTGGTAAGAGTGTACCAACTTTCAGCAGAAAGATGAATGAGGATCTAACGTACAACACAGTGACAGAGTCAACTACAATTACATTGTATTGTATAATTGAAATTTGCGAAGGGAGTAGAGCTTACATGTTTTCACCAAAAAAAAAAAAAAAAAAAACCAGAACAAAAGGTAACCAGGTGAGATGATGGGTGTGTTAATAAACTTGGCGAGAATCCTTTCACAATGTAACATATATCAAGTTGTCATGTTGTGCACTTTAAATACCTCACAGTTTTGTCAGTTGTACCTCAGTAAAGCTGGAAAAAATGAATATAATCTGTTTTGCATCAGTAATAACTATAGCTCACATTTACTGAGTGTTGTGTCAGGAAAGTGCGTGATATAAGTAACACGTTCAATAATGAAAACAATCTCTGAGGCTTACTAGCCCCACTTTACAGATGAAGGAACTGAAGCACGAAGAGATTAAATAACGTACTCAAAGTCACCGAACTGGTCATCAAAGGAGACAGGGTTCCCAGCCAGTTTTCCTAGTTCTGGAGCCCGGTTGTCTTTGCAGTCCAAAAAAAGAATATTTAAAAGGTGTATTTTTATATGCTTAGAACACTTCCTGGGAAAGACAGACTAGAGATTATTAAAGTAGTCGTTCCCCTTAAGGTGAGTGCCTAGGGATGGAAGAGATTTTTACTCTTTAGTTCAGTTTATTTTTGTTGTTTATTTATTTGGGAGAGGGATAAAGGTTGTCATTCACACAATATTGGATGCATCCAAAAGAATATATGAAACATCTATACATATTTTGAAGCATAACAATAAAATGAATCCCTGTGTTATGCTGTACAACCAGAAACTACCACACTGTAAACCGTCTATACTTCAACTAAAAAAATAAGAGGAATCCCTGTGAATCATCAACCCGGAAAACATAACATGACCAATACTCTTACATTCAGGCCCCTGTTGTAACTTTCTAATCATGTGAATATAGTACTTCAATTTTTTTAATTAAAAAGTTCAACTGGAGGTATCCGGATGGCGTAGTTATACCATTTTTGTCACCAGCAAAGCCCACTAACAATTCCTGGAAAATAAAAATAGAGTCTGGGTAACAAAATAAAGTCTAACCTTTTTTTTTTTTTTCCTCTTTTCCTTTGTGCTTAGTCTAGCTTCCCTCGGTCCGGGGGCAGCGCGAGCAGAGGCCTTGCACCTAGCCCTTCAGACCCGAGCTCCTAGCGCGAACAGGGCTGCACCAGACGCGCCAGCGCTGCGGGCCGCGTGCAGAAGAGCTGCGCAGGACGCCGCAGATCAGCACGGCGGCAGCGGACTGAGCGCAGAGCCGCTGCTCCCGGCGCTGCAGTCGGGAGCCAGGAGCAGCACAGCTGCGCCTGCGCAGAACCCAGGCGCACTCTGCCCCTCCCTCCTCCCGGCTGCCCAGCCTCCTGTAAAACAGCCCCGCCCACTGCAGGGATACGGGGACCCGTACTCTAGAGCGCAAGCTCGCAGCTCTTCATTCTTTGATCAGAGAATAAAGCTTTCCTTTGGACCGACCTTGGTCTCCTTCTATTGGAGAGAGCGAGACACTGGGCAGGAGGACCCTTGCTGGGGGCCGTCTTGGGAGGTCTGGTAACATTTTTTTCCTCTTTATACATTTCTAATCTTTATATGTTTCTAAATTATGGGGGAGGGTGGAAACCAAAGAATAAAGTAGGGAGGTGAATTGGAATGTTACATTTTCAAAAACGTGGTGGCTGTGAGTTCCAGTCACACCCAAGGATGCGACGGCACATTAAGCCTAGCAATGCCCTTGATTAAACCCGTGTGTACCTCACTTGAGGCAATATGAGACACTTTTGAAATATCCATTGTAAGTTTATATAATAGGTTATTTTACGACCTCTCAAAGTGAATTCCAAAAGGGGGGAGGGAAGCAATTTTATGCAAGTACTTCACTTAAAAATAATAGTGTATGAAAAAACACTACCCATGGCTAGCAACTCTCTTCACTAGTAACGATAGCATGAGAACTCATCTCTGTGGGGACCAGCAGCTTTTGTCACTCCACCCTTGTCTTTGCCAGCATTACTTTTGGTTTAAAAAAAAAAAAGAAAAACAAAAAGCACCTGAAAACCTTGAAACCCAACAATCCTTCGCACATGATTCTGGGGTAAACTTGTAAAGCATCCTTTAACTCCACTATGATAAGGTTAAGGACCTTTAATAATAATGTCAGCACATTGACGATACTGTCAAAAGCTTTACTCTAATTCTGAATACACAGGCAGAACAAGCTGTGTCACTGGTGCTTTTAGGTGTTCTTTCAAAAACCTTTAAAAAACCTGGCACCACGTGAAATCTTTAGCACTTAATGGAAAAGCTTCAATTCTTGAGAACACTTCTTATGTGAAATAATGTTTTCCATTACCAAATTGAGCACCAACAAAATTTTTAAAATAAAATCAAGTTTCTTAGAAACCAGTTTTACATAATACACTCTTTTCAAGTGATAGTTTACCTCTTTCATTGCGAACTGTTGAAAGGACAGGTCAGGAAATTGGACGTGAAGATGTGATTTGAAACACTACACACACACGCACAAAAACTTTTATCCTTCAGCATAATCTTAGCACTGCTGGTAAAGGTATTGACTTCAGCAGAAGGATCTTTAAAGTATGATCCAACCAGAAGCCTTCTATTCTAGAAGCCATGTTTCTAGAATAATCTATACATTATTACATTCATATTTTAGAATACATTTTTAATACATAGAGGAGTCACTTGAAATAATTCATCATTCTACTACTAAATAAAGTATATTGTTACTATTATTAGTATTTGGACACAATTTATTGAGGCTGTAATATGAGCTAAGAATCCACTGGGTGCTTATGTATACTTTCTTTAATCTGCACAGTAGTCCTGCAATTCTCCAATGAGGAAATAAAAGGTCAGAGGAATTAAGTGGCCTGCCTAAGGTCCCACTGCTGGAAAATGGCAGTGCTGGCCTCTAGACCTGAGTCTCACCGCCTCCAAAGCCTCTCTTTAGTGACCGATGCACGCTCCCATGTTTCTGAAGTGTAAACCTGACTTTTTCATCTAGGCTGAAAATCAGCCTAAATTGTAATTTTTATAGTAATTTGCAGAGAAAATAACAGTTTCATCTCATCAGTTGGCTTTTTTTTAAAAACAAGGCCGCTGATCAACTTATAACCAACTGGCATTTTTAGTCCTTACCGCTGGGTTTCCCAGCCATCTTCGTTCCCTCTCTTCGTACGTTACTGTTAACACACTATCCACACACTTTTATGATAAAACCAAATGCCCTTAGGGATGATGCAGAAAGCAGGATAAGAGAGTGATATGTTCAGCAACTTGAAAGGTGATAGAACACATCATCCTTGGTCTAGGCTAGCTTCATACCTGTATCCTGTATATGACACCCCAGAGAGAGAGGCATACATCACATCCTTGCTGGGCTCCCCTCTGACATCCCCCATTGCCCTCCTCCTAGCGTGTATCTACCGCCTCAGCCCTCTCACCCCACAGCTGCACCCTGCTGCTTTGTAGCAGTGTAGTGTGGTGGCCAGGAGCCTGGACTTTCAAACCAGTCTTCCTGGTGTCTAATCCTGAGTCTGCCACTGTCCACACTTAGCTCTGTGATGACGCGTGAATTATATAACCTCTCTGTGCCTGTTTTGTCACATGGAAAACAGAGATTACAATAGTATCTACATGATGGTGTTGTTAAAATATTAAATGTTACTGTATATAAAACACTTAGAATAGCATCTGTTCAGATAAGGGCTTAGTAAACATTAGCAATTATTACCTTATACTCTTTCTTCTTTAACTTAGCCTCTATCCTTTCCATCACTCTTCCCTGCTTTTTTTAGCCCTCTCTTTGCCCCAACAACAACCCGCTCACATCCCTAACCAAAGCGCTGCTTAGAGTGGAGTGAGTGTGTGAAGGAGACCCACAATAGGATTCAGTTCCCTGTTACTCTTCCATAGGGACTATTTCCCCTGTTACATCTTATAAATAATAAAAGTAAAGAGAGTCTCCAAAGGCCCATTTCTTGAACTAAACCATATCATGACACTGGTAAAATAACACATTCTGTAAGAGAATTAGTGACCAAAAACACGTGCAAGTCCCTCCCTCAGCCAAGGACACCTTTGTACTCATGCTGCTGGTGGTGACACTTCTCCTGTGGTCCAGTGTACCCAAAACCTGTAACAACCACACAAATGTGGTCTGCCAGCCCCCAGAGTAATTAGCTCTGTGGGATAATTACTTTGCTAGCTTTTACAAACCCTTTTCTATTGCCATCTTTACCCTGCCATCCCAGAAAGATCTAAAATCGGGGATAGGGAGAGCTTGCCCGATTTTCCAGCTATCGTTACAATCATAATTTTATTAGGAACAAAAAAAAAAAGTTTCTTTAAGAGAAAATACAAATCACAACACTAAGTTATTGCCATCAGAAACTGAAACCCCCCCCCTGCTGTCCGTATCTCCATCTCCTGGATGTCCTTCGTGTCTTTCCTGCCGGTGGCTCAGCCTCCCAGCCCCTCTCTGGACCCACCTGCATTTCCTCAAGACACTTACAGCACCGTATCTTTTGGCTGGCTGCTTGGTGCCTTGGATGACCTCACACCCACCACTTACTCTCCAGAGCCTTGTAAAGGTTCTTTTGTTGCAGTGATCCCACTGGTTCTGTGCTAGCCCAGCATGCCTTACGTTCTAGGTATTTGGGTGGGGGAAGGTGAAGGGCCAGAGAGGAGTTGCTAGGCAACAGCCAGCCACCTTTGGCAACAACTCTGATGCCTTCTTCCAATCAATTCATGAATCCCACACCACCAACACCATCGCCACACTCAACAGTTTTTCCCAGTCATACCATGTTCTCTACCAGTGACATGCTACCACTGAACTTGTTGATTGCAACTTATTAATTATAACATGGTCTAATTCTACTTCTAGCCACCCCCTGGCTTGCTGACCAGGCCACCTCCCTCTGCTCCCTCAGTAGAGAGAGTGACTCAAGGGGAGAGGCTAAAAGAAATTTTTTATTCCCATTTACTGAGGTTCATGAAGACAACCTTAGGACTGATGGGACTGACCTTTCTGATTACCTATACATTCTAAGCCTGTAGAGAATCAGAGTAAGCCAAGTCTTTGGATGATACCTGATTCCAGGAAGCATAGACAATTCCTTTTCACAGGGGATTCTGATCTGAATGCAGTTAGAAGCTGTTTCTTCTGAAACCTGTTATAGATTATCTTGAAACAATCTAAATGAAATTTCCAATAAAAATCCAACAATGCTATACATAATTTTAACTGACACTTCTAAGAATTTAAAAGACTTAAATATTAAGTAGTTAATTCAAACTCCAAAAGGCAGATCTTTAATAGCATTTTAATAACAGGAAAACCTAGTAGATCACAAATCTCTCACAATTAAGAAATGTGTGATATGGGAAAATTTTATATATATATGTGTGTGTGTGTGTGTGTGTGTGTGTGTGTGTATATATATATATATATATATATATATATATATATATATATATATATATATTTATTCAGTAGGAGACCCCACGTGTTCATTTTATGTTAATCAGAAAAATAAACACAAAATCAGGGATGGAATTAAGCATAAACCTCAAATATTAGATTCTTATCACCTTCCGACAAATGCTTCATTTAACTTAGAATACAATCCTCACTCTTTTTCTTTGGATAATTGCTATTAAGCAGGATGAAAGGGGAAATGTTTAAATGCACAATAAAACTTGAACTGTTGTAATTTTTTTTTCTTTAAAACTGAGGGGAAAATGTAAAGTCAAAGCAATATATATATATATCTTTTTTTTTGGAAACTGAGACTGAGTCCTTTTCAAGGTATCAAGACAAATACCAGCACATTTTTTAATTTAAGTTTTTATGACAATGCAAGGACTAACAGCTGGTTTGGCTGAATCTTTCTTTAATGGATTTGCTTGATCAAATTAACGCTTGATTTGTTACAAAGTAGATGTATATCTTAGACTTTCTGAATTTTTCTGCTTTTTATGAGAACTATTTTTTAACACGTTTTTAATTTCCCAGTTGCTACTTCCAGCACCACAGTACACAAAGGGGAAGGCAATGTCATGCCTGGTTTCTAGTCGCTGTTTTTCATACAGCGTAAAAACTGGCATCTCAAACAAGTAATTGTTCTCCTCTATATAATAACAGCCTTACTTCTACAGTCTAATTAAATAAGTCATGGTACATGATACAAATTCTGCTGGATTTAATTGGCAACAATTAAATTTCATCAGTAGGTCTATTCCATATTACTTTAGAATGTCCCATCCCAACTTAACCACAGGTAATAGATGCTGTTCTGGAAAGGACTCCCAAAGATAAGGCTACTTTGCAATTACAGGACAGCATGAAACTTCCATCTGTCTGCCCTTCTGTATTCAATAACCACAGTCCTTGGGTTTCAGCCAGCTAACAAAAGACAATATATTGCCATCCTTCTTATTAGATTATGCTGTTGACAGTATGATAATTCATGTGTGTGAGCAAGGCTGAAAAGAAGGTGAGGGAGCAGAATTTTCTTCCTTCACAGCAAGCCTGTGAAGAACGTCATTTGGATTTTGGCAAAAGACTGCCTGAGGAGCATCCCTGGTTGCAGTTGTGCACCTGCCCTATTCAGATTGTAACCTCAAAGCATCTGTTTTATTTGTTTGTGCTTTGCCCCTACCCCCACCCCATGTTGTCCGCTTCCTGGAGGCAGGAAATCCAGTGTGTATTCCTCTCAGATCCCTAGGGAGCCAGTGATCTTCTCTGGACAGCAGGTCATCAATAAGGACTTGTTAGGCTAATTGGTTTGCCCTTCCTGTTTGCCAACAGCCCACAGCTACACCACACTGCTTGACACAGTGCTTCAGTGAATCCCTTATGAGTCCTTGTAACAAGTGTCACATAATGGAAAAAGCAGGGAACAGAGGATTCTAATAACAGTATTTGGGTTCCAATTTGCTGCCAACTTAGGTGTCATGGGAGATGCTTAGAAAAATTCCCTTCATTGGGCTTTCAGATTCCTCGATATCCTCCCACAGAGAACCTTTAATGTCACCTCCTTAAAGAAGTCTCTCCCAGCTATCTTAGTTAAAATTACAACCCCTACCAACCTGAATCCAGATGCCCTCCCCCTGGCCCTTGCTTTATTTTTCTCCATAACATTTAACACCATTTCACAAGAGGCTCAGCAAACCACACGGGGAGTACAAAACACATACACGCAACATAGTAAAACTGCTAAAAATTAAAGAGAAAGAGAAGATCTAAAAAAGCAGCCAGAAGAGAAAAAGCACAATATACACAGAAGAATACTGATATGGATATGGCTTAATTCTCATCAGAAACAACAAAAATGCTAGTGGAAAAGACCAAAAGAGAATGAATAAACACTGTAAGAAAAAAATTCCTAACCTAGAATCTCATTTCCAGCAAAATTGCCCTTCAAAAATGAAGATGAATTAAGGACATTCTCATTAGTGACAACACGAGCGGTTTTGTTTCCAGAAGACCTTTACAAGAAACAGTAAAAGAAGTTAATCAAGCTGAAGGGAAATACCATCAAACGGAAGACTGGATAGGAGGAAGGAAAAAAACCCAAGATATATCATTATATATATATATTTTTTTTTTAATTTTATTTAGAAGACTATTGATTATGAAAAACAGAAAGAATGACACTGGTAATATGGGGTTTATAGACTACACAGAAGTGAAATATGTAAGAATAAGAGAACAGAGGCGAGGAGAAGGAATAAAATCACTTGTATTGTTTTAAGATTATTACAGTTTTCATGAGGTAATAGAATATTATTTGAAGACACGCTGTGATGAGATAAAACAAACTCAGAGACACAGCTAAAAAGATAATCCAGGAGGTAAAATAGGGGACTGGAAATGACTCACGTCGTCAACAATAAGGCAGCAAAGAGCAGGGGAGGGAATAAGATACAGAGAGTAGGATGAGGAGAGAAAAAGAAACAAACCCACACGGATAGTTAGAGATTTCCACAGTTGGAGATTCTCTCAGTATTTGGTAGAAAAAGTTACCCCCTCCTCCAAAATCACTAAAGAGAATAAAATATCTGAATGACATTATCAACCAACTTTATTTAAGTAACACTGGGAGAAAACCACAATCGAAATGTCATATTACACATTCCTTTCAAGTGCATAAGGACCATTTGCCAAGATAAATCATATATACTGCACCATAAAACAAGTCGATCATTTAAAATGAAAAAAATACAATTATTTCTCTAACCATGATGGTTTTAGATTAGAAATCAATAAAAACAAAACACCTAGAAAATCCCTAATATTTGGAACACACTTCTTAAGCAACATACTTCTAAATAAGCAACGCACACTTCTAAACAATCCATGAGTAAAATGCAAAAAAAAAAAAAAAAGCCAAAAACTGGAAAACATTTTGTACTGAAAAGTAATGAAAAGATAATAAAATATTAGCTTATCAAAATTTGTGAGCTAGAGCAAAAAAAGTAGTGCTTTGAGAAAAATTACTGGTCTAAATGCCTATGTAGAACCAAAACGTGTAAAATAAATGGTTTAAGCTTCCACCTTAAGACATTATTTTTTAAGAAGAGCAAATAAAACCCAAAAGAATGGAAGAAAGAAAACAATACGAAGAATAGAAATCAATACAATAGCAAATAGACAAACAATAGAGAAAAATCAACAAAATTTTTTGGAAGTTAGAAGTTCAATTGGGTCGCAGTGGTCTCCAGCACATTTCTGTTTAATTCACCTGTGTGGCCCCAGTGGGCCAATGGATCCTGAAGAATGACATCGAACGTCTTCAAACTCAGTCTAGCAGTAGCCCCAGTGGCACCTGTGGAGCCAGATATGAAATGTTTGCTAGAAGAGATGAGCATGCTTTCAGATACATGACACGGTCTGGCAAGTGCGTTCTTTTTCATCCCTCTCAAAGTGGACCAGAAACAATGTATGTCTATGTAAGATGGACAACGGTGAACATTTATGGCCTTCCCTAAGCCTATATAAATAAACTCTCCTGCTCCCTGTCAAAGGGTAGCCCAAAGAGGCCTAAGCCATCTGGACATCCGCTGTGACATAACATTGGCCGCGATACAAAGGTTATCGTGATAATTGAACCAGACGAGCAAAAGTAGCTAGTATGTTGGAGGCTTTGGTAAAGCACCAGAGCATTTAACATAAATCTTGCAACGTCTCAGGAGTCAACCACATCAGTAGGGTTTTTTAGGATTTTAATGGTCTGAGGAACACCAGGATTATCGCATGTTAGGTTCCAGAGACAGCACATTTCACACGTGCAAATACTGCTCCAACCCATTTACTGAGTTACATGAAAAGCTGACAGATTTTAATGAGATCCAGAGAAGTAAGGGCCTCTGGGGCAGGTTAAGGCCATGGCACAAGGTAACCTAGAAGGCCCTGCAGTGTTAGAGGGCTCTGTGATGACAAAGATGCTGCGTGGATTTGTGGCAAGTTCCCGTAGGAGAATCATTAGGTTAGACATCTAGGGATCCGGAGAAAGGCCACGGCATCGGCAGGAATCAGCCCTAGTCAGATGGAAGTGGTACGCTGGGGACCAGTCACGAGCAGGGCCAGAGGGCACAGGCTGCATACGCCAGTGACCCAGAACCCAGTGGCATCCGTTAGCCTTGCAGTGATGCCTCCTATTCAGTCCACATCCGTAGCAAGGGCTACCTTGAAGCCCAGAGGACAGAGGCAGAAATGGCCAAGCTGAGCTCACAGACGGGCTGGCTCGGTACGTATGTGCAAGACAGAAAATGGCTGCAGTTTCCCCATCTCACGCGCGGAGAGGGGAGGTATCAGAAAGAAAACACTGACAGGAAAATCCTTCCCAAAGGTAGGCTTGGATGGGGCCTGACCCTGGGGAAGGGGTGCTGGAGGGCTCGCCCCCCAGGCCCCAGCTCAGGACCTCTCTGAGGAACTATCCCAGCTTCACAGAACAGCGTGGGGCCGGGGGAAGCCTGTGTTAGACCGCATCACCGCTCAGCCCCTCCCTCTGCCCAGCTCTGCCCCTCTCACATCTTCATAGAGGTTATCCCCAGGAACACATCTCAGCCATCTCCAATTCAGCCGGTTTCCCAGGAAACCCAAGTTGCAAACAATTAATAAGAATCAGTGAAGTAAATCAGGATTAAAAGTTCTACATTTAGAAAATTTGTGGGAGGCAGGGAGGAACGTTAGTTCTGCTTGGAAATTCAAAGTATCAATTTTGATACTTGATTAAAAAAATTTCTTTTTAGTTTTCTTATTTCTGATGGTGGAGACTCACACCTTGGCTAGAGCTATACTAGGATATAGACTTGGTGTCATTCCTAGTAGGACCGCCACACCACTACCTGAAAGCAGAGGGCGCTTTTGCCTGGAACATGTACAAATAAATTACTTTTTCACTATTTTTCTGCAGCAAGGGGACGGTAGCTCCCAAAGGCCAATGCTTGCTGGTGGAATTGAGAGTTCTCTAGAGATCCACTTTATATACATATAAAGGAGGGTAATTAATGTCCAGTATTGGAGGGAAAGACATATACTGCAACATAGAAACAGAGATGCTTGGAGTATGTTAACTCAAAGGGCAGTTATATATTTCTTTCCTCATTTCCTTTGTGAGATTTTTTATTGGACCTCAGGTGCACAGAACTGCATCAATCATAATCCTAAATTCCTAACAGCTTTCCATTACTTACATACAAAAGGCTCTCTATTATTTTTTGTTGTTCATTTGTTAGCTTTAATAATACAATAAACAATTGTGAAATCACCATCCAAGGGGAAATTTAAATGATAACAATAACTTACATCCACATGAGATCCTCACCCATCCATCCACCCCCTGCCTCTCACCTTGAAACTTGAATTATTTGTTGTCTTGATTTCCTTTTGATATAATTATATTGCACTTAAATGTATTTATTAATAGCATATACTTTTGGTTCTTTTTAAATTTATGAAAAGGGCCCCTTTATCCTCTTTTATTGTGCTACATTTTACAATAAAAAGGATTATTAAGAAGTGTCATGCAAGTTGTAATCTCCAGGGACTTCTCACTTTAAACTGTATTCCTAAAATTTACCCATATTGTCATATGTAGCTATGTCATGTATTTTGTTTTTTTGATTTTTATTTTTCCTCTCTTAAAGATAATGTGTTAACTCTAAACAACACAAAAATCTCATCCATTTCTGGAAATTCATCTATAGACGTCACCTTTTTTTTTTTCTTATCTTTTCCTTAAAAAATATTTAAATTTTTTTTCTTTATTTCTTCTCTCTTCTTCCACAACATCCTCGTTTACTTTATTGGGTGTCTTGTACATGTCTTCTTTTTCTGTTTCCAGCAGAGTTTCAAGGAACCCTGGAATTTCTTGGTTAGTCTCAGGAAGAGGGGTGCTTGTTTTTCTAGAAAACCGGAACAGAGAAGTTCAAAATGCCTTTAATATAATGCCGCATTTGAATATCCCCTGTGCCTACACATAAGCCTTGTTCTTACGGGTCCCTTAAGACCACCTGAGGCCCTACACCAGTTGAGTTGTTTGTAAAGATTCATTTGGCTGGACATAAAGAAATCTCCTGTGGTATTGAAAACACATCCCTCAGAGAACAAAGGACCAAGCTGCTGGGCATAATGAAAATCAAGTAGTAAACCTAAGCCACACAGGCACTTCACACACCTGGAACAACAGCCTGATGGTCCGGAGAGACAATGGCAGAAAATGGATCTCACGTGTATTCCAGATGGTTCTGAAGGATCAGACAATAGGTGTTCGTCCCACCCCCTGTTCAGAGCAACTCCAATTAAAATTTCCTCCTTCTCCCAGCTAACTACGAAAAGTTAAGTGGTTAAATAAACCCCTGGGATGTGACAAGTTATCTTTATCCTCCCAACTTGCCTGTGAATGTGAAGTCATGTTGCAGGAAGGAATTATGAAGACCCAAACTACTGTGATGACACTGACTTCTTAGTGGACGTGATGACCAACAGAATGGACACACGGATCACCACACTGAGATGAACACAGATAGGAGTTTAACACAAGCGGAGCTCCACAGTGCCAGAGAGGCCAGGAAGCGGGGTAGAAGGCTCTGGCTCTGAGGAGTAGCCACAGTGGACGGTGCAGCCACATTTAGGCAGAGAGAGAAAAAACACAGTTCCACCGTTCACAACAGCTTTTAAAAGAGCAAATATTTTCTATTCATTCTAAAGAAAATTATGTTTGTGAGATTAGAAAATTGTGTGGATGCAAATTCTCCAACCTAGTAATTATCTCTGATCCATTTCAATAAGCAAAGGTTTGGGGGAATTATTCACATATGAATCACTTTCACTGCTTTTTATTTGCAGAATAGATTGGAATGCTATGAATAAGAGACCTTCAACTCCTATTAACATTTTTGCATGCAATTGAGGCTCCCCAGAAATGAAAAGACAAACATTGGTAAATCAATAAAAGAAAACATTATTTTATTTCACCTTGGTCTCCGTCACCCACTGCCTATTTTCTCTCCATCCTTGGAAATTTTTCTTTTGAGCTGACCCAGCTAGAATGGAGACAGGTGGGGAGGAGGTGGAGGCGGGCACTGCAGCTGAAGGGAGCTGCTTGAGCAGAGGTGAGACTTCCTGGAGAGGGAAAAAAACAAAGTGACTTCTTTGGCTTGATTGAAGAGTTCACGTGGGGAAGTGGTTGGAGAGGAGGCATTTTGTGAAGGAATTTCAAGGTCAGGATAGTTGGAAGCCACAGAGGCCACTGGGGTGAGCGAGTGTGTGTGTGTCTATGTGTGTGTGTGGTGTAGGTGCTGGGTGCTGTCCGAAGACTTAGGTTAATAAGAGATAGCCAATAACTGGTGGCAGATCATTACAGCAAGGTAATGAAAAAGGAAGGACTTGTGTCTCACCCACCACAACTAAAATATTGGCTTGGCTACTTCCTAACTCTGCCACTGTGGGCAAGTTACTTCTGTTGTCTAAGGCAAAATTACCTCCTCTCCAAAATGGAGATGATATTAACAATTCCTAATTTTTGGTGGTGGTTGAGAGGATTAAACAAAATCATCTAAATAAATTACTAGACACATTGTAAGATTATATATAAATATTAGACACTATCATTGTTATCACCTTCGTTACTATAATTATTTCAGGAAAATTAATTTCTATATGAGGTGAATAGAAAAACCCAACTATTGCACATGACTATGATAGAAGGAACCCCATTTTCAGCAATACTATAAAGCAACTAAGGTAAAGACTTTTTTGTTTTGAACAGCATTTAAAAATGTACCTTTCATGGGGGAGAGTATAGCTCAAGTGGTAGAGCGGATGCTTAACATGCACGAGGTCCTGGGTTCAATCCCCAGTACCTCCTCCAATCTAATTACCTACCCCTCCAAAAAAAAGTTTAAAAAAAAGATAAAAATTGTACTTTTCTTGGAATAAGCCATTACAAATTCCTTATTTAAAAGGTCCTTAGGGTAAAGTGAACTTTACCTCTTTAAGTTGCAAAGAACAAACAGGTGAACTTCAACTTAAGTTTCTCTGTAAATTTTCTGTGGGAAAAAAAAAAAATTGGCTCAAGTCTAGAAGGAAGAACTAACTTACATGTTAAAGGCAAGTCAGTGCAGAGAACGTACAGTAACGGCTGCACCAGCCGGGAATCACCTCCCTCAGGGAGGAGCAGGGTGGTCCAGATTGCAGCAGATGGGGAGATGGGGATTAGGTTTTCTTAGTTTGGCGTTGTGGGTCTGAGGCACAAGAACACGAGGGAGTTACTCAATTGCAGAATTAGACAATTCCATACCCACCTAGTGCCTCCAGTTTTCTTTTTATTAGAGGAATGAGGAAATTCAAAGGAACAGCCATGTTCTTTTCTGAACAGGCTACTTTAAAGTCAATGTATATGTTACCCGTTTAAGTGGGTGGCTGCGTGAGGCAGAGGAAAGCTTACTGACAGAAGGGCGGAGTGAGATCTAATTTCATCTCCTTATTTAGGGAGAGAGAGACTAAACACTGCCGCATTTTAAGAGAAGGGAAGGGTTTGAATTAGATGATCCAAAGGTTTCTCCCTGGTCTCAAACTCTAATTCCACATTAGCCACGTTTTACATAACAGTGTCTCTTAACGCCTCCAAACTAGATATTTTTCCCTCCGTTAAAAACCTATAGGATTTCCCCTCTTTTAGATCACTTACTATGCTCCACCTTGGAGTATAGTTAAGTGTGTGTCTATCTCTTTATTTCCCTCTAATTGACTATAAGATCTTTTAAGGCAGGAGATATTTTTTATTCATATTTGCATAATCCAACAATGTATAGAAAGAACTATATACCACAGTCATGGAGGACTTATTCCAAGTATTTAAGGATGATTCAGTATTCAAAAATCAATTAATGTAATCCACTGTATCAATAGCCTAAAAGAGAAAAAGCAAATGATCATATCAATTAACGCAGAATAAGCATTTGACAGTATCCATTTGACACCCATTAGTGATTAAAAAACTCTCAGCAAACAAGCAACAGCTAGGAACAGAGGAAAATTTCCTCAATTTGATAAATAGTATCTTCACTAAATCTATTGCTAACATCAAACTTACCAGTGACCAACTGGATATTTTACCCTAAAACTGGGAACAAGGCAATGATGTCCTGTATTCTCACTCCTCTTCAGCATTGTTCTAGAAGTCCTAGCTGATGCATTAAGACAAGAAAAAGAAATAAAAAGGTATACAGACTGGAAAGGAAGAAATAAAACTATCTTTAGTGACAGATGGCATGGCTGTTTATAGGGAAATTCCCCCAAAATCTACAAAGAACTTCTGCAACTAATAAGCTGATATAGCCAGGTGGCAGGATACCAGATCAATGTGTGAAAAACAAAAATGTTATATATCAATAATGAACAATTGCAATTTGAAATTTTTAAAATGCTATTGACAATAACACCAAAAGTGTATACACTTTGGTATAAATCTAGCATGATATATATATAATCTATATGTGGAAAACTATAAAACACTGATGAAAGAAATTAAAGAAATCTAAAGAAATGGAGAAGTAGTTTGTATCTATGGACTAGAAACTATAAGTGTTTGCCAGGGTTTCAAGGGGAAGGAGGTTGAATAGGTGTGGCACAAGAGATTTTGGGGGGGTGGTAAAATGGCTCTGTATGGTACTATAATGGTGGATATATAATATTGTGCATTTTTCAAAACCATGGAATTTTATATAAGCACAAAGAATAAACCTTAAGGTGTGCAAGTTTTCAAATATCACTTAGAAGATTTTGGAATCCCAGGAAGGAAAGCAGACTGGAACAAGAGGACCTAAATCTATTACAGAATATATGATACAACATCAGCCTCAATGAGTGGGATGGGATGAGATGCTGATTAAGGAACGGTGGAAGTAAGTGGACACCATATGACAAAAGGAACTGTGCACAAGCACTGTACCCTAGCTGATGAAGCCTTTCCCCATAGGTGTACAGGTCACCAGTTCAGAAACCACTATACTTGAACAAATAAATAAATCCATAGTGGATGGTGGGAACCAGATTTCTCACTGATGGAGTAAGAGATTACAGATAAGAAAGAGCAGACGGAGAGAATGGCCCATGTGGTTTTGACTGAAGATCAAAATATCAATATGAACTCATATTCAGCTTCATATAAATACATATAGAAATATTTACAAGTGTGTGTATATACACAAGCTTGTATACACACACCTGTCCCTGCTCTGACAGCCTAGGGGGCCTGAAGGCAATGACAGCTTAGAAGCAAAGAGCATACTTAGGGCCTGGATCTTGATTTCTAAAATCAATCTCCAATAAAAGGAATGAGGGAGCCTTAGGAAAATGATTAATTCGAGGACTAGGGCGGGAAATGTATAGGATGAGCCTGGAACACCTTTCAGTGCCAGCATGTGAGGAAGTACTCAAGTGCAAACACACACACACTGCCCGTTGCTGGGATTATGTCCAAGGAACTCTGGAGCCAAGTGAAAGAGCTCCCGACGGCCAAAGCTGGAGCAGTTCGAGCAAAAACATACAGTTGTAGTATTTTATTATAGCCCAAAGTACGAAATAAACATTCATCAGTCCATACTGACATACATAAATGATTAAATAAATAAACGAACGGAGAAAAGACAAATCTCCCATTCAGCATAATTCCTAATAAGTTAAATAGATACTCTGCCTTCAGGGAGGTGGAACTCCCCAGTCGAAGCTGAAAACAGGCATATATAGTGCTATAAATCCACTCAGTTTTGTGGTTTTCTCCAGCAGCACTTTAGCAAATTGTGTGCAGTAAGAGAGAAAACAGGTATATGAATTGACTCAAGACTGAGGCTTGAAATGAGGGTGCAGTAGAAATAGGAGATTAGGATGCTGAAAGTGCTGGCAAGCAAGTGGCTGACATCATGCGCTGCAAAGTGTAGTCTAAGTAGGGAACGAGGTGGGGCTCTGAGAATGCCGATGACTTGGGTGAAAAAGTCACAGAGAAATGTATTGAGGAGGTCCTACTGTATAGCACAGGGAACTGTATTTAACAGCTTGTAATAACCTATAATGAAAAAGAGTATTTATAACTGAATCACTACGCTGTACACCAGAAACTAACACAACATTGTAAATCAACTATACTTCAACTAAAAAAACAGGATTTGAGAAAATTGCTAATCATAAAAAGGACTAGTTAAGGAGCACAGTCCAAAGGGGAACTCTGCTAACTAGGATCACAATAGGGGAGTTTCAGATCATTGATTTTTCAACCACAACCAGCAATTCAGAATGCCAGTAATCTGGGAATTCTATTGAAAAGAGACCAAAAAATGGACAAAGGACATGAGCAGACAATGCACTAATGACAAGAATACATAGGTGGTCAGTGAACATGCAAAAACTATTCAGGCTCATTATCACTCAAAGAAAAGCACATTATAACACTTTTTATGCTGTAATTTTAGACCCAACTTTTATGAGTATGCTTTCACTTGATGCTGGATAGGGTGCAAGGGAATTTACACACAATGCTGGTGAGAATGTGAGTGGAAATGATCTCTGAAAAGCAGTTCAGTATCATGTATATATATGTATACATTATTCACATAGTATGAATTCACTAACTCATTGATTCCATAAAGCTTTATCCTCTGCCCTGGGATAGGTATTAAAATGGACACTTTCTCTTTAACCTTGCCATCAGAAGCTTGCTTGCAGTGTAGTGGGAAAGAAGAAGTTAATCAAGTAATCACAGAAACTCATCATTACACTCTGTGATAAGTGCTAGGAAGGAAAATTATAAGAAGCTATGAGAAACTAAGAACAACCAGGGATTTGCTGATGCAGTCTTAGTGAGTCAAGGAAAACTTCATTCCTCAAGGAACTGATATTTAATCTGAGATTCATGGAGGGTCCCTGTAAGGAAGAGTGATTGTTCAATCAGAACAAACAGCAGAGGCAAAAGCCTGAGGTGGGAAAGGGTTTGTTTGGTGTGTTACCACGTTTGTCTTCGTGTTGAAGAAGCTAAGGGAATACGAGGGTGGGGATTGGGGCGCAAGTGAGAGAGGATATGGCAGAAGATTTAGGCATGATTATTCCACATTCGACCTGTTGGAGAAATATCTTATGAATGACAAAAAAAAAAAATTGTTTGGGAACTTCCGGAATATGAGAAGTCCTGCTCCCTAGCAAGGAAACAATTTAACTGGTAGAAATTGTATATTATATGTATATAACATATTATTAAATTACAACATTGTATACCTTAAATTATATATATGTATCTATATACATATATAATATATATAATAATCATTTAAAGTCTCTGTTTTATAAATAAGTTCATTTGTATCATTTTTTGAGTCCACATATAAGTGATATATGATATTTGTTTTTCTCTGTCTGACTTACTTCACTTAATATGACAATCTCTAGGTCCATACATGTTGCTGCAAATGGCATTATTTCATTCCTTTTTATGGCTGAGTAATATTCCATAACAGAAATACTCTCACAGACCTAGACAACAAATTTACGGTTACCAAAGAGGAAAGGCGAGGAGGGACAAATTAGGAGTTTGGGATTAACATATGTAAAACAAATAACTAACAAGGCCTACTGTATAGCATAGGAAACTATATTCAATATCTTGTAATAATTTATGATGGAAAAGAATCTGAAAAAAGAATAGATTTTTATATATATATGTATGTGTGTGTGTGTATATATATATATATATATATGTATATATATATATATATATGTATGTATGTATGTCTGAATGACTTTGCTGTACACCTGAAACTAACACAACATTGGAAATCAACTATACTTAAATTTAAAAAATGAAAAAATACATTAAAAAAAAGAAAAACTCTCTGGAAATTGTTCTTAAGGGCACGTGGCAAGTGAAGAGACATTCATTCAAAAAAATTAACCAAATCTTGGTAATAATAGTGAGAGTCTGTGGCATTTGAATCATGGCCTATTCCCTTATCACCCTCAGCTCCATGTTACAGAAGCCCCACCATGGGCCCCTGAGTGCACAGTCACAGGCAGGTGCAGTGAAGAAGACAGGTACGACCTCTCCCCTCTTGCAGTCTAAGGTTCCGGTTTCCCCCTGGAAGGTGCAAGCTGTCTGTGCTTCTCGTCCCCTTCTCCCAGGTCCATGCTGCAGAAACTCAATTCCAGAGCCCAAGAAGGCCGACCCTTCCCTGTGCAGCTCCCACTTACAGGAAAAAGGTCTCCCCCAGGTGTAGCAGGGCAGAGGTGACTGGGGACTGAAAGGTGGAAGAGAAAAGGAGTGGCCACTTGCAGCTGTGGGGCTTACTTCTGTGGGGACAAAAGTTTCTAAGCAGTTTTAGTAATGATTGCATATCTCATGGATTTACTCTTAAAAATCAGATTGTGCACTTTAAATGGGTGCTTTGTGTAACATGTAAATTATATTTCAATAAAGCTGTTTAAAAAGTTTTGGAGGGCTCTTACTGACATTTCTTCATATTTTAAATTTATGGAAAGGAATTGGTTTTAAGACATGGTACATGGACTCTCAAACCCATTAAGTTCCCGTCCAATCTCCAGGGTCATGCTGGGTAGTAGGTATTGTGCAAAATAAGGACTTGTTTTCTCCCCCTCTACTGTAAAAACTTGCTACAGTTTGAGGATGAACAGTTTCCCCCCAGAACTAACAGTATAATCAATTTACTGTCCTACTTGGCTATATATTTAGAACGAGTTTATCTTGGAAAGTTCATCAAAGAACAGAGTTACATCGTCCCATGTTAGATGTTACAGGATAACCTGAGGTTTTTCTTTTTGTTGATTGAGATGAGTATTTGGTTATAACTGCCTCAAAATTTCTCCAGGCGAAATTGATCGCAGCCTTGTCCTGTAACACAGAAAATTAGATGTGATGGCTCATTGTAGGTAAGAGTAAAGTCAAAATTGTGTCTTACAGGAATCTTGGCCCTGTGTAAAGGTATCTCTTGGACTTTGACTGTGCTACTGTGGGGTAGCACTCTACTCCAGGACACTACCTAGTCTGATTCCTCAATTTTCATAAGAGGATTTTAATTCTATCTACCGTCTTTACTGATTTTTAAAACACTGCTCATTGATTTAATTAGCAATAGATATTACAGGATATTATCTTAATTCACCGATGCTCAAAAAAAGTTTTAAAAAATATTCGTTAGGGGAAACCCAGTATTCATGAAAAAGTACCTGAAATACAGTCTAACTAATACCTGTAGAATCTTTATTTTTAGGAAAAACAAACAAACAGACCAATAGGTAAGTACATTCCTGCTCCAACTATTAGGCTTCTCGGTTGTATTTTGACATTTTGCCAATAGCCCAGGCAGAGCAAAGCCATACAAAACAATTTTTAAGAGTTGGATATTTACTAAAAAAGACATTTTTTGACGATGAAATTCACTGCATCCTCTCAGTGTCTTCTCTCTAGGAAGACCCCCACCTGTGGAAACTCCTATCGTGTCTCACTACCAGCATAGTTCTATTTCTTCCCAGCAAATCTTCCTGTAGGTACAGCCAATCACACCACTGATGATTTCTCCCTTTCCATGTTTGCTTTCTGAAAGCAAACAACAAAATTTGTGTCCCAGTGCCAAGAAACCAACAAGATTTGGCAGCACAGTTTCATGTACTAAACCTAATCCAGGCTTGATTTTATCTTCGCTGCCTTCGTTTTCTCACTGGTTGACTTTAAACTTTATTTTTTTATCATACGTATATATTTTAGTAATCTATTTTAAACTCGTCCTGGAACAAAGAAAAGTCATTTCTAATGCCCCTAAAGAAACCTTGCTCAGGAAATGTTCCCTGCTAAATCAAATGAAAATTCTGAGGGCATTTTAGGTAGCCAAATAAAAAAAAAGAAACATTGTGTTCCATCACAAGGTCCCCCTTTACTGGGGTCTGGGACCTTGTGCATGTTCAGCATGCTCTCTAGCACTGAGCTCTACACTCCCTCCTGGGGGTCCTCCTTTAAATGCTACCCTTCAACCTACTCTACCAGCCTGTATAGAGTGCCACTGTGGGGGAACAGAGAAAAGATCTTTTGTAACTCATTTTTGAAGGCTTTTTAATGAGCCTTGAATCTATAATCTGGGGAAGATCAGGCAGGTAAGTCGAGTGAGCATCCAGGTACCATTCTCTGAGGGGCCGACGTGGTCTTTCTGGCTGTGAGTCCTTGCAGCAGGGTGTTAGCACGAGGACCCACGGCTGTGATGGAGTCGAGCACCCAGTGGCAGTGGTGCCTGTGGCAGCACCATAGGCAGGATCTTGGCTAGTCCTCGTCTCCCTTTGTTTCTGTCCAAGTTCAGTTAAAGCTCTGTAATCCGAGTTGTGAGCAATTGGGTCTGTGAGCCAAATGATTTCCAATCAATAAATTCCTTTTCTTTTCAAATATACAGATCCAGTTTTGTGGGTTGTTCTCACAAGTCTTGATTAGTACACAGCACCACTCTCATTTCTTAAGGAAAGAGGCTGACGCTCTGAAATTCCGGGATGCCCTGCTTTCTGATTCGGAAAGTAAATACTGTGACGATGATATCAGCCAGGTGGTCCCAAGATTTGAGATAAAGGAGGGAAAGACAAAGCAATGGCAGCATTTATTTTGTTTTAGAAGATGCTAAATAACACAAATGCCATATCTTCTCTTTCTTTTTAAGGATATTCTCAGCTCAAAATAATACAAATCACAACTCAAAATGGCTTAAACAATGGGAGTATCCAGGGCAGGTTCAGGCATTATGAGACTTGAAGGCTTATATAATGTTTGAGGCTCTTTTCATGCAAAAGAATGCAAAATTACAAATTTAACCCTGCTCTCCAGGTCTTAGAAGGTCCTATACAAGAGAAACTCCTTGATTTTTAAGCTTTATGTTCAACCTACCTCCAAAATTGATTTATACCTGCCATCACTAGACTTCTCGAAGTAAATTTGTAGTAGCTTGATGACATCATTAAGGATGTAGGTTCCTTGCAGATTTATTCTCTACCATCTTAAGCATATCTTTTTCAAGTTTTCTCTCTTTGTGATCACAAGGTAGCTGCTAAAGTTCTAGGCAACAAATGAAAATGCTAAAATATCCAAAAGAAGAGGAGGCATTGTAATAAGGGAAGGGAAAAGAAACATCACAAGGATAGGAAAGAAAGGAGAAAAACTGGTTTTATTTGCAGGTAACATAATTTTTTACCTAGAAAACTCCAAGGTATCTACTAACCCACCACACAAGCTAATAAATTTAGCAAGGTCACAGTATATGAGGTGAATGTATAAAACTTCACTGTGCTTTTATAAACTAGAAGTAAACAATAAGGAAATTAAATCTGGATATAATTCATTCTACAAGAAGATCCAAAAACAGGAATAAATTCAATGAAATATGTGTTAGACCTCTACACAGAAAACTATAAACCATTTATCTGAGAAATTAAAGAATGCTTAAATAAATGAAGAGGTAAGTCATATTCATGGACAAGAAGACAATATTGTTTAAATGTCAGTTCTCACTAAATTTATTTAGGATTCATGACGATTACAATCACAATTCCAGGAGGATTTTGTATAGAGTGATTCTCAAATGTGTATAGAAATCCAAACTGTCTAGAATATTGAAAACAATCTTTAAAAAGTAATAATAAAGACTTACTATAAAGCTACAGTAATCAAGATAATTTACTGAATAAAGATAGACATATAAATCAATGAAACAGCATACTAACTCCAGAAACAGATCCTCAATAGTATGGTTATTATATTCTCAACAAAGGCACCTAACCCAATGAAAAATGAACAGCATTTTGACAAATAGGTATGAGGAAACTGGATATGTATATGGAAAAGAAATGATTCTCAACCCTCACTTCATATCATACTTCAAAATTAAATCAAGATACATTATAGACCTAAACACAAAAGGAAACAATAATAATTTTAAAGGAAACAAGGGAAATCCTTAGTGACCTTGGAGTAAAAATAAGTTTCCTAGAGAGAATGAATAAAAGAAAAATATTGATAAATTAAATTTTATCAAAATTAAAAACTTCTTATCAAAAGTAACCATTAAGAAAATGGATTTGGAAACTTCAGACTGGGAAAAAATATTTGCAAAACATATTTCTGATAAAGAACTGGTATAGAGGATATGTAAGTAACTCCTACAAATTAATAATATAAAGATGAGCAACTCAAATATGTAAAATATTTCAATAAATACTTCATAAAAAAGAATGTATGAATGGCTAATAAGCACATGAAAAGGTGCTCAATGTTATTGGTCATCAAGTAAATAAAATACCATTATATGCCCACCACAAATATGGAGTAACAAGGACTTGCATAATTTTTTTTGTAGAGTGTAATATGTTACAACCACTCTGGAAAACTTTCTTATAAAATTAAACATATGCATTCCTCATAACCCAACTACCCTACTTCTAGGTGGTTACTCAAAAGAAATAAAAACAAGTTTCTACAAAAATACTTGTATAAAATGTTTATATTAGCTTTACTCAAAATAGTTGAAAAGAGGAAAAACACCAGATGTCCATTCATAGAAGAATGCATATCTGTGGTATATCCACACAATGAAATAGTACCACACCATTAAAATGAAGAAACTACCAGTGTATGCAACAACAGGGGTGAATCTTAAAAACTGTATGCTGAATGCAGAAAGTCTTACTCAAGAGAGAACATGGATGTATAATTCTATTTATGTAAAATTCTAGAATAAGAAAAATTGATCTATGATAGAGAAAAGCCAGAACAATTGTTGCCGCTTGGGGAAGAGGTAGAGTATCGACTTGGAAGAGGAATGAGGGAACTTTCTGGAGTGATGGCAATATATGTTGGAGATTTGAGTTACACAGTGTGTGCATTTATCACTTAAGACTTTTACATTTCATTTAAAAATTTTACTTCAAAAGAAAAGCTGTAAATATAGAGTGAATGCTAGTTAATACTATACATGCTGAAGTATCTGGTGACAAGAGTACAAATGTCTATTATTTAGTTTGAAGTGCATTAAAAAATAAGATGGGTTGATGGAATTATACATGGATAGATATGTGATAAACCAAATATAGTCAAATATTAACAATAGAATCTTGGTGATGAGTTTGTGTGTGTTTACTGTAAAAATCTTTCATCTTTGCTAAATGTTGTTTCATAATAAAAAATCTAGGGAAAAAAAATACCCAGAAAAAAAACTATTGTTTTATTCTTCTGAGTCTCTTTTGTATGAGCAATGAAACCTTTCTGCAAGTAATTTTCAGAAGAATTTCCCTCATTTCTCATTGGCAGGATCATGGTATATTGAAGCTGGCTGATACCAGCTTGCAAGAGTCAATTGTTAAATTTCAGGAATTTTGTGAGACAGTGGTTGTCACTTTGGAGCTTGAATTGGCCACAGAGGGAGTATTTACACCACAGAAATTGTTGAGCGCTACAAATCAGGACTTTTTTTTTTTAAGAGCCACTTTTTACCAATATTTACCAATACAACACTGCCCATTCTCAACAAATCCCTGACAAGGAAAACAGAACACAATGATAGGCATAAATTAAGCAAAATATATGTGAGTTACAAGTCAGAATGTGAACATCTGAACCAAATCATGTCTCTTCCAGCATGGAAGAAAGGAAGATGACTAATTGTTGGCTAGTAATAGCATCTGGCACACACATACACTGATTCACAATTCAAAAGAGTACGCAGTATCATTTTGGTTCAAAAGGAGATACAGTGAAGTCTCCCCTCCTTCCTCTCTCCACCTTCCCACGCTTCCAGTCACCCAGTTCACTGACTGGGTAACCAAAGTTAGCTGTTTCTTCTATATCCTGCCAGGAAGATTGTGTGCATTAACAAGCAGAAGAGTTTTTTTTTTTTTCCACACAGTAATAATATACTGCTACACTGCTTAAAGCAACCTAGTTAGTTCTCTTTTTTTAAACTTAACTTTGTAAGAACTATCTTGAAGATAATTCCATCCACATTCTAAAGCACTTTCTCATTTTTTAATGATTATCTGATTCTATTATATGACTGTAGTACAGTGAATTTAACCAAGACCTAGAGATGGGTATATAGGCTGTTTCTAGTCTTTACTATTGCAAATTATGCTGAAATAAATTACATAGTTATTTCCTGCATGTGAGATAAATTCCTAGGAGTAGAATTGTGGTGTCAAATGAGATGTATAACCTATAATTTGAGTATTTCCAAATTACCCTCCACAAATGTATCAATTGAAACTACCACCAGCAACGGATGAATGCCTATTTTCACCAAAACCTCACCAACTGAGTTTTTGCTTATCAAATAGGTGAAAATTGCTTCACTGAAGTTTTAATCTACAATTCTCTTAATAAAAGTGACGTTGAATGTCTGATGTTTAGCAAACATTTGTGCTTTCTTTTTTATGAACTATTTCTGTGAACATTTTTATATCAAATATGTAAGGAACTCTTCTTCATGTAGTAAGGATTTTTGCCCCATGTTTGTCTGATTAATTGCAAACATTTTTCCTAGTTTATCATTTTTCTTTTGTTTAATTTTTTTTAGATAGGAATGGTTTTTTTTCATTTTTATGAGGTTGGCTTATCAACATCTTTTTAATATATTCTAGGTTTGTTGCCATACATGGTATCCTCATTATGTGAGTATTAAAAAATAGTCCACAATTTCTTCTATGACCTTTATGGTTACACATTTTTCACTATATCTTTATCTTTTTGCAATTTACCTTGATTCAAGTGGGAGGCATGGACCCATATTTATTTTTCTTAATGACTACTCAGTTGACCCCAATACTATTTAATCCTATGATTTATCATTTTTCAAAAGAAACAGCATGGTCTCATTTATTAATTATCTTGTTTTTCTGTTATTTAATTTGTTAATGATCAGTTTCACCATTTTACCTAAACATTTTTGCTCTTTTTCTAATTTCATGAGTTAAGTGCTAAATAAATTTCTCTTCTTTCCTTCTAGACTATTCTCCTAAGTATTTAAGGATATGGATTTTCCTCAGAATTAGATGTATCCTAAAGGTTCCAAAATGTAGTGATGTTTCTAAACTTTTTTTAAATGACGTGCTAATCAGATAGATAAATTAAGAGTTTGAGATTAACAGATACACATTACTATGTATAAAGTAGATAAACAGCAAGGACCTACTGAATAGCACATGGAACTATATTCAATACCTTGTAATACCTATAATGGAAAAGAATCCAGAAAAAAATAGATTACATATATAGTACATGTAGTATATATGTATGTGTGTATATATGTGTGTATGTATATGTATATGAATCACTTTACTATACACTTGAAACTAACAAAACATTGTAAATCAAATATACTTCAATTAAAAAATAAAATTATTTTAAAAATGCTAATCAGATAAAAAATACTAGCGATAAAATCTATTAGTAATCATCCTAATACACACAGTCCAGTTTAATAAAAAGACTACATCGCTAACATTGGAGCCTCCGTGTGTAACCTCCAATTTCATTGGCTTATTTCCTACTCATAGGTAATCATTATTCTAAATCTTTTGTTCTTCATTTCTTGGTTTTATAATTAGCTACCGATTAAGAATAAATGTAGATCCATACTTCTTGCCATCTCTCCTTCAAATGAGCAACCTAATATATTACTCAAAAGTTCATTCCAAAGAAAATATATCCCTCATCTATCTTTGAAGGTTTCCTGTGCTCGGAGTTACAATGCTTCAGGGGTTCACTTCTGACTGGTGTCCATGTATCATGTGGAGCAATCTTTAAATGAGACTCGTATTTTTCTTCCCTCAGTCAATTATTATAGAGAATGTCCCAGGAGACAATAAATATGGGTTAAAATACAGACAGTATGAAAGCCTGGGACATCTGCTCTTGCAGCTCCCTTTTGCCCTTGGGACCTAATCAGGCCAAATTTCAAATCTACCACTTTCACTTGGTAGTGAAATCGTGTTTCATAAACACGACTCTGTGGATTGGTGGGCCAAAGACACCTTGTTCACATTGGGAGGCTTAAGTTTTAAACTTGTTTGATGTTCATTTGTGAGGTATCGAGTCTCCTCTAGGACTCAGTAAAAGTCAGAGCTTTTTCTGAAATAGAGCATAATTCTTTGAAGAAGAGGACATGGCTTTGCTCTGAAACCTAAGGATCTGCACAATGATTCACCTACTGAATCCTGACAGAGTTTCCATATGGCATTCTGATCTGCCACTGACACTTAGATCACCATTGCATTTGTTGCACGGATCTTTTAACTGCAGACGTATCATCTCTCAAGACTTACTTTGCTCTGGATTGCACTCAAAATTTGTAGCTTTTCAGGCCACTCAGTAAATAGGTCCAAACGACAACCTCAGATATAGATATCACCTCCATAATCAAAAACACCATGTTATAACTTTTTTCTTAAGGGTAAGAGGTGTTTAATGCAGCAACATTTTCACTTTGGAGGTGCTGTGGCAACCAATCCCATACCTTTAGGCCCCTAACACATCACTGTAGTGACAGGCTCCTGAATTTTCCTCGGGTTTATTACTAAACTTCTGACACACCTGTGACTTACCAAGGTATAGACTTGCAACTTCCTGCTCAACAAATTCAATCAACATGATATAATCAACACAGTGGATCCACATGACTTCTTGAGGGGCAAGGAGGTTATCAACTTTTCAGCAGTTCAGGTTGTGCAGAGAACATGAGAAATCACATACTTAGACATAAGACAAAGAAAGTGTACTGCTGTCCTTTCCAAGTGAAAACAAATGGTTCCAGAAAGTCTTTACTTTTTATTGCAGAGGAAAGAAGATTCTGGTAGATAGACAGCAGTATGCCAGGCCTGGAAATGTTCACTCACTCCAGCTGAGAGACCATCAATGGGACAACATTCAATCCAGCTAAGAGACCATCAATGGGACAACACTCACTCCAGCTGAGAGACCATCAATGGGACAACATTCACTCCAGCTAAGAGACCAACAGTGGGACAGCAGCTATAATTGGACTTATCCCCAGGTTAAGTTTCATAAATCAAGTGTCATTCACCAAGATCAGCTTATCTCTGGCACGGTCCAAACAGGTACATGTTACAGAAATAATTACGTATTGTCTCTTTACTTTTTATATGTTTAACACTAATATTTGAATCTCCCCCAAGATATACTGAAGGACTAGATGCAGCTTTTGAAATTAAGAAAAATCATTTTTCTCTTGGCAAAGGCTACATTTGAAGACTTGTCTCACCATGAATTCTAAAGGCCAACTCCGAGGCTCAAAGCAGAACTGAGTTTTTGTTCTAGAATTGTATTTTCTTCTATAAACCAAAACACTGGTTTATAGATAAGGAAGGTACAGAAGATGGTAAAAAATACTTGCATTAAAATCACTTCCTCAGGAAAGCCTTTCCAAATATCTGCCTCGCCTGCTTCATTAGGTCCTCCTTTGAGAAACTCTCCCTGCTCTTCCACTGTATTTTGATACTTGTGATTATTTTTAGTTATTCCTAATTATATACATATATTATGAGTGAGATCCATCAAAGCTCAGACAGTACCCCTTTATTGCATTTTTATTGTCACAGCGTTTAGTACAAGGCTTGTCCCATTGTGTCTCAAGCATACAGTAGTTTGGTTGACTAGCTGAATTCATTTTCATGTTTCCCCAATTTTTCCCTCAGGCTTATCAGAGTTCCTGCAGGTTTTTAGAAGAAGCCTGAACCACTCCCCCACATATCTGAAATTTGATTTCTCATATTATATTTTGAACTCACTGTATAAAACATTTGTGCTCAATAAATATGTATGTATACTCTATGTATCCTGAGTTTTAGTTCTGATTTTCTCAGGTGACTATACTCAGAGTGACTATACCAATGCTATACCAATGGTAGTTTCCATTTGATGCATTGCCTTTCAACCAACCCATGCATGCATATGTTTCTTCCTCACTGCCTGTATCCCAACCAATATAAATTTTTTATTGTCATTTGCTCTCAACTTTTTTGCTTCTCAGGAGAGGAACAGAGCCACTGGTTCTCTTCTTCTACATCATAAACTGACAATTATTTAATTGTTTAATTATAGAATCAATTACTTCTCCAAAATGTCTGAAGTACTATATCATAACGGTGTTAGTCCTGGAATCAGACTAAAAAGAACGGTGTAAACAATATAATTAATGCTTTAAGGTGATAGGATTATACGTGTTTAGGGGGAAAGTGTTTTGTGATGTGATACAACTTACTGTAAAAGACATTTAAATGAAAACTTAAAGTCAATCAAAAGTATTCAGGATGTATACCATAATTTCGTTTACCCATCACCCAGCTTCAACAATTACCAATTCATGGCCAATTTTATTTATCTGTACTTACACCCACTTTCCTTCTCTTGTATTATTTCTAAACCAATTCCAGATGTCTTATCACTTCTCCCTTAAATAGTTGAATACCTAGCTCTAAACGAACTATTTTTTAACAAAACCACAATGCTTTTTTCATATCTTGACAAGTAAACATACTCCCTTAATTTTATTAAACACCCAGTCAGTGTTCAAATTTCCAGAAGTCTCAGATGTCATAAGTGACTTTCATTTTTACAGTTTGTTTTATTAGCTTGGGATCGAAATAAGATTTACATTTAGCAATTGTTATAAATAGCAACTGTATTTTAGCAACTATTAAAATAAATAGCTATGTTAAAAACATAGCAACTGTTTTTAAAATCTCTTTTAAGTGATAGGTATTCTTGTTCTTCTGGTCCTGGTCCCTTTCCTCTCCCTTCCCTCTCCCCTCCTCCTCTCCCTCTATTTTCTCCTCTTTTTCTAGCTCTTCTTTTCCCATACTCCTTTCCTGTTCCTTGAAAAAACTGGGTTGTTTATTCTGCAGAGGTTTGTCCCAAATTTTGGTTTTAGTTGAAATTTTAAAAATACAAATCTTATCCAGAGATTTGTGTAAACAATTTAGCTGTGTGGAATGTTTCACTTATTCCAGATTTGGTTCACATTTAAATGACAAATGACATTTCTATGCTGGCTATCAAAAGACATCACTGTATTTGTTACTATGTTTAAGGGCTCGCATTGGTCTGAACTTTCAGATTTCTCACCGGTGAAAAGTCCATACTATTGTGATCAAGAACAGAGTTAACTCAAACTGGAGAGCTGTTCTTCATCCGGGGATAGATTCCCAGCTCCAGTTAGGAAGGGATATGTGATGCTTTCTCTCCCTACTCCCACATCTTTGTACCCATGAGCAACATTGATTTGTTTGACAGCAAAATATTAGCCCTGGTGACTTGTATTGACAAAATCTTATTTCATCTTTATTTAGTAACTTGATCTTCATAAGACCAATGGCAACATGATTTCATTTGACACCCAACTTCCCCGCGAACTTGAAGAGAAAATGTGCATGGTTGTTTGTGATAAATTTGTATCCATTCAAGTGCATGATGGATTTTGACTTTTCCTCAAAGATCATTATGGGCAACAGGTCACAATACAAGCAGAAAAAATATAATAGCAGAGGTAGGTTTTCCTAGTAAGGTCATTTAAGGACCAAGCTCCCTCTTCTTCCCTGTTGCCCGGAGTAAGTAACCTATCCTAGTTTGAACTGGCAATTACTTCAACACCAAGAGAACACAAATGACCAGTGTGTTGTTTAATATACTTTTGTTTTTAGCTAGTCTGCCTGGAGCTGTACTGGACACATGCATTGATTTCTAGAAACAGTGAAATTTATAATAAGGTATTATACTTACAAGGTATCTACTTACAAATATGATTTGTTTTTTAGCTTTTAATTAACCTAATGGATACATATAGTTTCTTGCATGAAAGTAATTTGTGTTTTTGGCAAAAAGCATAGCAAAAAGGCAATGCTTTATCTGGTTCAAAATGTTTTTCAGGCCCAGGCAACAACTTCATATTCTTACTCACTGAAATTTAGGTTTGTCTCTAATTTTTATGCTTTTAAAAAAATGTATGTACTGTTTGGTAACAGAGTAAGTCATGATCCCTTAAAAGCATAAGCTTCATGTGTAATAAAGATTTTACCCATTAGAAAGGTTTATAAAGCGACAAAGAAAACACTTATGTAAGAAATGAACACTAATTTTGAATTTGAGATAGTTTGGATTTTATATTGCATATTTTGTGATAAATACTTTACAAAGACAAAACATCCCATTACAGTTATAATTTAGTCAGTGCTTTGAATTGTCACCAAATCTAACAAAATCATGATTTCTGACATTGTCAACTGCCACTAATATAAGGGGCATCAATCAAACAGTGTGCACAGATTCTGGGAATCATGATTCCATTGCTCTTTGTGGATTTAGTTCTTCCACATCTAGAAAGTAGCGAGGTTCTATGAGAAACTCAGTAAAACTTCACTAATAAGTAACTGCTTTAATGAGGCTCCAAAAAAATACTTTCATTTACTACAGAAAAAATTGATACCTCAGTCCTAATCTTGCACAATACCTTCTTCTCAAACTAAAAAAATTTTTAAAGTCAGAGCAAATTATATCCTTTCAGAAGAGATTACGAGAAATCAGGATTTGGATTCTGGGTTAAAATAAAATCAGTAGGCATTAATTACTTACATAATTAATTACTTACATTGTTAATTCCATTCTATATTCTAATTTCCAAAACTGAACAAAACATAAGGCCCCAGGTCAGTAACTTTCTAAAATTGGTTCCTGTAGTCTTAAGGCGCAACCATCTCTGTACCAAAAGTTAACTCTAACAGGGAGTTGAAAATAAACCATTTCCTGCCTCAGATAATCTGAACACTGGCCACTTTTCCTTACTAAACATGAGAAAATTGGCTGGCTAACTTCTAGTAAAAAGAAGGTGGACTGAGATGAGCCAATTTGCTATTCATACCATTAAGGTACTTGGTTCATGAATGAACATAAACATTTATATAAGCACATACCTACAGATTAGATAGTGAAGGACAAAAATCACCTAATATTTGTTGGAGGGGCGAGAACTATAAGGTCTTCCATTGGCTATTGGCTAAGTATCTCCCTTCATCGATTTTAACCCCCTCCCCACCCTGGTTTAATCTCTAAGCTCATACTGTCTTTAAGGAGGTTCTCCTCGATGTTTACTTAGTAAGCTCAAACAGCTTTGTCATAAATCAAAGTTCATCGATAATTTACCTCTTGACAAGTAGTTCTCTTGAGTGCTTATTTTAGAGAATGTCTTTTCAGTCTCTCCTACTTAATCGCCACCACTTCAAGCTACTCAAACCTGTGACCTGACAGACAACCGTTTCCTTCACCTGCCTTCTCTGGAACGATTGCCCCATCCCAAGTGAGACCTTCACAAAGTCTTTCCAGATTACAGTAACAGATCCTCCACTTCTCTGTCTCTGTCTCCATCTCTGTCTCTGTCTCTCTCTCTCCCTCCCCCACCTCACCCTCAACAGACCAGTTCTACCCTTCCATGGAAGACGTCTTTCTTCAGTATTACACTTCCTAACTGTAAGTATGTTATGGTTTAGTAATTTTCCTCAACGATGTTCATCTTCTTTTCCACCAGTAAAGTTGTGTCACCTTGAAAGTCTGGGAGAATCACATCCTGGGGTTTCGAGAATAAGTTCAAATACCTATTGGAAATAAATTCAAGAGGCAGAGGCCATCTTCTGCCCGTTATAACGACCCCTGACCTCAGTCTGTTTACTCAGAGAGAACACATGCTTTCAGGAGCCAACAAAGCCACCTCAAAAAGGTGGTTACCCATAAACTACATTTCCCATTTCCCATTTCCCAAAGCTGCCTGGGGCACAGGCAGCTGAGAGGGAACATAGCCCACACCTGGGACAAGATTTTCCACTCCGCTGCGATGTTTGGGGGAAGTGGCACCTCTGCCAGCCTCGCAGATTCAGAATTACCCAAATACGGAATTTCAAAACTCTGCATTTCTTTCCGAAGTCAAATCTAATTCGGATCTAGTCTCAGCAAATGATAAGGTGGGGTGTGGGGAGGTCAGGAAAACAGAAAGGTAGGGATTCGATCTGCTGATTGCTGGGTAAAGATTTAAAAGACTCACTGCCGGAGGGCGATGGGATGGATGTTGAAGGGCGTGAGTCCCGGGGCAAGAGGGGAGAAGTCTGGACTCGACGTCCGTACATGGAATCAGGAATTCCTTGTTCTCAGGAACCCACTGGTCCAACTCCGTGCCTGAGGCCTTGGGCTCCCCCAACCCAAGAGGGGCCCCAGTGGAACTTGGCTCGGATGTCCCGCGAGGACCGCTCATCCACTTGCCCGCAGGCGCCCTACCGGGGGTGTCGGCCACTTCCCTGACTCTTGGGTCGTCAAGGAGCCGCTCGAGTCCTCGGCTCAGGAGCCTTCCCCCACTGGAAATGCGGCCACTGGTTGCCAAGGGAATCGCGCCTCGCTCCTGCGGCGCCCACTGCCCGTCTCAGTCCTTCGTCCCGCCTGTCGCTGCCCGGAGCCGCATTTCCACGAGCGCTCCAAGATGTATAAAAGTGAGGCGGGATGGCAATTTTAAACTCGTTCCCGAGCCTCTCTAGTTACCGTCGGGGCGCTTGGAGAGCCGGCGAGGCCTCCCTGCCCGGAAAGGGAGGTTACCTGCGCCAGGGGTGCGGATCCGCGGCGGGTTCTCTGCCGCACCCCCTCCACCCCGGCCTGGCGGGAGCGCGAGGTCGAGGGAGGGGCCAAGACGCACCCCCGGGGCCGGCGGGGCTGTGAGAACCCCTGCGGCCCACTCTCCCCAGCCTCTCTCCCCGGATGTGGCCCCGCTGCAGCGGGACGGCTGTGCTGGGCTGGGAGCTTGTCTGGCAGCTTCTACTGAGCAGCTAATAGTATAACAACCCGGCTTTGATAAATCTGAACTAATTACCCCTCTTAATTAAAGTCTTTAGCAGTTGTTTCACTGTTTTGGCAAGAAAACAGGAGAGACTTGCAGTTAGAAAACACCAGAGCCAGAGCTCACAGCGGAGCTGCTGATTAACACTTGAAGCATTTCAAGGACCTGGCACACGCCACAGTTTGGTTTTCATCCATGTTTCCTCCTTGAATGGAAGTATATTCGTCTATAAACATATATACACACATAAAAACACGGAGGCTCCCTTTGCCAGCTGTGTACAAGTCAGTCTGTGCCTTCAGGATGCAAATAGATCCCCATCTGAATGCTGTCATTGTAACGCGTTATGTGGGGATGTATATTACACACGTCTAGATATGTCGTTCCCACTTAACTGAGCACTACAAACAAATCAGATGGTCCAGCACAAAGACGTGCTTCTGTTAGAAAGCTCCACATCTTCCATCTCTGAACTTACCAAATTTCATTACTTTCCCCAAGTTCTAACTATTGGGTGAGACTATTATTTGCTCTTTTTTTTTTTTTCAGATCAAACGTTAAGTTATAATAACTCAGGGATGAACTCTTTAAAAAAGAAAGAAGACTGACGGGGTCAGAATCAGTGATCTCCATAATATGAACAGAACCCTGAAAGTTGTTGATTAAATAAGCATGTTCCAAGTATTTATTTCCAACAGTCAATGAATCATTTTTCACGTGCAAGAATCAAAACCAAAATTCAAATTCATCCATAATGAACCACTCTTATCTAATGCGGATGTGTGCGTGTGTGTGCTCACGAATGTGGAATGTGCCTTTACAGGCACACACATCAGTGTGTGTATATATAACATACACACAGAGTTTTGTTACCTCAGGCAAAGAGGAAATGGTAATAAACACTCGGCAGGCATCTTGAGACCGTAGAATCAACACAGTGTAAATATATACAATAATAAAATTAAAGTGGTGCAGCATTCCCGGATAGAATAATACAGATCTCAATAAATACAGCAGAAGTTTTTAAAAAAACAAAACAAAACAAACACCATCTCTCCACCAGAGATGAAAAGTCTTTCTAAATTTAAAAAAGAAAAACAAAACAGGAAACAAACAACCCCCCCTAATTTTCTCATAATTGTTAGTGCCTATATAGAATATAATACACAAAACCATTTAGCAGATACATGCAAGAGGCGAAAGGCCGGGGAATTCAGAGGCTTCTGGTCAGCGGCGCTAGCGTGGGGGGCCCAACATGCCCTGGGTTTTGGAGACGAGCTTGGGTAGAGAGGTCCAGCTCTATTCAGCCTCTATCTCGGTAGTGGGGACCCCAACTGGGACTGGGGGGGGCACTTTGGCCTTGATCACTGGTGCCCCGGGTGGAGCCCAGGCTGCAAGGGCCCAGGGGGCGGCAGCGGCGGCGGCAGCGGCGGCAGCGTCGCGGGCGGCGGCTGCTGGAGAGGCGGGGACGGATCCGCGCCCGGCTCCCCGGCAGGCATGCGAGCCAGGCCCAAGCCGCTGTCGTGCAGCTTGCGGACGTGCTTCTTGAGGTCAAAGTTCCTGCAGAAGCCCTTGCCGCACGTGGGGCAGGTGAAGGGCTTCTTGTCGTTGTGGGTGTGCATGTGGAAGGTGAGGTTGTAAACCTGGTGGAAAGCCTTGTTGCAGATATTGCACTTGAACTGCTTCTCCCCGCTGTGGGTCAACTTGTGGTTTTTGTAATTCCCTGAAACAGACAAATGACAGGGACGTGGACCTGAAAAGAGAGCTTGAAAAGGGAGGAGCGGACGATCAAAGGACAGTGAGGCAAAAGGAAGAGCTGCCACAGCTCGGACAGCCGGTTCAGGGCTGCACTGCCCGCCTGCACTCCGATCCCCGAATTTATTTTTAAAACATCAACAAGGAAGCAATTCCCTCCACATTTTAATACAGCAGTTAATCCAATTATATAAAGTGAGAATAAGAGGTTAAAAAGAAATACTCCCGCTTTATATGAGCCATGCCTTTCTCTAATTCTAAGCAGACTTGCGCGTTAAGAGGTTAGAAAGGCGACACATGAGCCGGTGACTAGCTGCACTTTTCAGACCGTTTTCTGACATCCCTCGAAGCCGAGGGCTGTCGGTGAGACTACCGCGAAAGACAGCGTTCCATACCTTTTTGATGAAATCCTTTGCCACAGAATTCACACACAAACGGTTTGTAGCCTGCGTGTATTCGAGTATGCGTGTTTAAAGTAGAACTTCTATTAAACGCTTTGCCACACTGGTTACATTTATGAGGTTTTTCCTAAGCGGAAAGGAGGAAAAGCAGAGAAGTATTTTGAGTATTGAGGTATCTTGTTATTAAGTGGAGTCTTACGAACTCGAAAACAGTGTAATGCTCTCCCTCATGCTTTGGGCAGAACAAAGGCAAACAATACCCGGCATTTCCCCCTGTCCAAGCCAGCACATTTTAAACAAATCTTATGCTAAAAAAAAAAAAGTATGAGATTCTCGGCCATTTTTCTACAAACCGTTCGGAAGTAAACCAGGTGAAATAGAGACAGCTGAACACACCTGGGTGTGAATGATCTTGTGCCTGCACAGTGTGCTGGCTTGCCGGAAGCCCTTTCCACACACTTTGCAAACGAAGGGTCTGGCTCCTGTGTGCACCGGCATGTGACGGGTTAAGTTATAATGCGCGTTAAAGACCTTAAAGTTAAACACAAGTACAACAGGTTAGCCCAACAAGCACCTTGAAATCAAACCAGGCAGTGGGAGGGGAGGGGGGTGGTAACTTTATTACAAGTGTATACAAATAATTACGAAATAAGATAAACTTTGGAAGGAAGGAAGCCCCACTACCACCACCGCCAACACACTCACAGTGCTTACCTTTCCACACACTTCGCAAGTGAAAACTTTAGGCTTGGTATTAGGAGAGCCTCGGCTGAAGTCCGTGGTTTTGAATGCGATTTTTTCCGACAGAAGCTGAGCGCTTTCTTTCATGTAATGCTGCAGCTGAGCCTGGGACAAGTCTTTGAAAGCTACTCCCGAGGGGTACTTCTCCACCGCCGGGACCACCAGTTTATTCCTTTCAGCTAAATATGTTTTTGGCTGCGGGTGCAAAGGGGAACTGAGGAAGTAGGAGGCCACCGGGTGGATGTTAACGCCGGCCGCTGGGTGGCACGGGCCATCACCACGATTCAGGTAGCACAGGGCTCCCATGGCGTGGAAGGAAGAATGGTTAACCACACGCGGCCTTACCAGCTTGTACTGCTGCAGCGGTAGCGTGTCGCGGGCCAGGTCGCCCTTGAGACTCAGCGCACAGTTGAGCAGGTCGCTGCAGCTGAACGCGGGCGCCGCGGGTGCCGCTGCCGGCGCGGCCGGAGCCTCCAGACTCGCCTTCCGCGGCTCCGACCCGGTCATTCCTGCCTTGGGGCTCGTGTCGTACGCCACAGGCACGAAGGGGATCATGCAGGGGATCGACGAGTTAAGATGCAGAGGGTGCTTCGGGTCCCCCTTGGGCACGGCTCCCTGCAGAAAGTGGGGGACGGGCAGGGACTTGGGTTCGGGGGTGCGCGCCATGATTCGTTCGATGGAGAAAGCCAAGGGTTTGGAGGTGCTCATCATATTGCCCCGGGCCGGAGCAGTCGCTAACACTTTGGCAGTCGCGTTGTGGCAGCTACTGTCCATGACTGAGTCGCCAGCGTCCGTCAGCCCGCGCCGGGCTGCGCCGTCGTTGCCTTGTTCCCTGCTTGTCACAGACCTGCAGAGAGGAGGACGGGTACCATCACCACCAGTAGCCTCCTCCTCCTCCTGCCCAGCATCACCAGCCGAACCTGCCTGCCCAGCCCAATGGACTCCTGCCAGCCCATCGCAGAGTTCTTGGCGCACCAATGACTAGGGGACAATCACTACTTATTTCTATCAATAGAAAGTGTTGTGTCAATAACGCAGCCAAGATCTCGCCAATCGTTAACTTCCAAGAGGAGAAGGTAAACTAGATAATTGCTCAATTCGCTTCCAACAGTCAACAGGAAAACTTTTTTTTTCCCTTTGCAGTCAGTGACTACTTTTCATTGGTGAGTGAGGTTCCCCCGCCCAGAAGAGGCGGGGGCGCTCGCCGCAGCGCCGCGGGCCCTCCCCTCGGCGCACACACTCTCAGGCGCACACTTAGCTACCCTCCGCCCCCGCCCCCACACCTTTGCTTTTTCCTCTGTCTTTTTAATTCTCAATCTGCTTAACCAGGCTTTAGAGGCCAAGCAAATCTGAGATCAATTTTCTCGTTTAGCTCTAAATGACATCATCTAAAATCATTGTGCAAGGGCTAAATAAGGAAACAGACTCTAATTCAGGGGCAAACGCCGGGCTATATTTATCAAACACCAGGCTCCAGAAAGCTGGGGCCAGGGAGCCTCCGGCAGAGAAATTCGAGCCTCCCCTGCGTGGTTCCTCCGGGCCGGAGCTGGGCCCGGGTCGGAGCCGTTCTGTCTCCTCCGTAGTCCTCTTTCTCTAGGGCCGAGGGCTGAGTGCTCCTGGCATCACGGAGTCTCCGCGGCCCGAACTGAGTATGGACCATTTGGAAGACGCCAGCAGGTAACTGGCCTCCCCAAACGCCCCTGAGAATTAAAGGCCGTGGGAGGCTTGCTTTGTGTTTGTGGTTTTGTAAATGCAATGCCGTGACATAAGCTTGGGAAAGGCACACTCCATCTACAAAGTTGAGGAGTTGCAAGGAATAAGGGTGTCACACCAAAAGGAACCTCGAGTAGGGCCGGACCTCCCCCCACCCAGCCACACACACATACACGCACGCACACACACAAACACACGCGCTTTTATGCGTTTCCATTGAGAACCTGGAAAGAGTAGTTCTTTAAGTACCTGCGCTCAGCTAGAGCTCTCTGGGAGCATTTTAAATACTGAATGTTGGGCAGAGAAGGAAAACAACTTATTGATTCCTTCCCCTAACCTCCAGACTGCGGTCCGCACGCCTCCTCAAAGCGGCTCAGGCGGCTGCCAGGGTGTGTATGCATCTCGGGGCGACGAGCATAGCCACCTGCCTGCGCGCCAGTCTTGGCTTCAGCCGCGCTTCCGCCTCCCAGAGAGCGCGCGGAGACTATGCCCAGCAACGCCCCCCATCCAGGCGCACTCCGGAGTGGCGCCTCGGCTGTAGAGCATAAGGAGTGTTCCCGGAAGACTCCAGTGTGGCAGCGACCCCGGCAGCGCGGGTTCTCGAAGCCTAGGCGGGCGCTGCCCGGAGCGCGCCGGGAGCAGTGGCGCACATCATCCTCGTCGCTCCCCTCGGCAAGCCTGCGACCGTGAGGAGCTTAGCCCTGGGGCCAGGTGTGCTAAGGCCAGGCGTGCACTAGCGGCTGTGCAGGGAGGACTCGGCAGCCTGGCGCCCACGCCGGGATGTGGAGGAAGAGGGCAGAGGTGGCAGCTCTGGGCCTTGTGGTCTGCACGCCCCTGTAAGTGGCCACCCGCAGCACCCCAGGGAGCCATCTACCTGGTGAGTTACCCCGAGTGGATGCGTGTAGAATGGGTGGTGGCGGGTGCCAGACATCGGGCCAAGCGGCTGTGGGCGTCCTCTTCCAGCTGGACCTATGGAAAGGGTCTGCAGTGGGAGGATGGAAGCAAGTGGACCAGAAATGGGATAGTTGAGCCGCTGACCAATTCCACCCCCAAATGCAAAGCTGGACCCCAAACGGAGGAAACTGACCTCAAAATATTCCTTCTTTCCTACCCCATTGCCCAGCACAGGCCAGGGACCACTCTGGCTTTTCGTAGGGGTCGGCCCCGCCCCCGCCCGGTGGGCCAAGAAGGGTGGAAGCCGCGAAAGCCTGGGCTGGGAGCACGCCCAAAGCCCGACCGCGAAGCAGCGCAGCTGGACGAGTGGCGTGGAAACCCAGTTGCTGAGGAAATTGGGGAGGAGGCGTGGGTCCTTTTGGAAGTTGAAGGCAGCGGAAGGGCCAGGTCGGGGAAAGGTCTGGATGAGACCGGCCGTAGCAACGAGGCCAGTAAGTGCCTGGATTCGGGTCTCGAGGTGGCTCCGGGCTGGGAGGACAGATGCAGCGGCAGAGTAGAGCAGAATGAGGCCAGCGCAGAGCGCGGGTCCCGGGTCCGGGAAGAGGCGCCACACCCCGGCAGCACTTCGGAGCGGTTCTCGGCCCAGATGCAGTCACCCAGCATGCGCTCAGGCTGGAGATTTTCTTTCCGTTTGCTGTTGGGGCCGCAGAACCAGTCTCCTCTTCTCGCCGGCCCAGACAAAGAGCGCGGGACGGCTTTGCTAGGGGAAAGGAGGGAGTAGGGGTGTCCCACGACAGATGGGTCGCGGGTTAAGACTTTAATTGCTGCCTTTGGGGGCGGATCGGGTTTCCTTTCCTACCTGCCGCTTCCCAACATTGAAAAATCCTCCTCCTGCTGCACTTCTCCGACATAGGGCCAGGTTTAAAGAAAAAGCAAAGAAGCACGAAATAGCCCGGCTCCGGAAAGCTTTGGAGCGCCCAGCTGACTTGTTCAACTCACCCGCTTCCGGAGCGTTACCTGCCTTCTTGACTGAATGCCACCAGTTTGTTTTACGTTCGTCGCGTGTCCCTCCCTCTTCTCCCCCTCCCCCACTCCCCCCTCCTTAACGGCAAAAGAGCCTTGGTTTGACCTCGGTAAATTTCTCCTTCGTTGGACACTGAACTAAAAAGGAAAATTATTGGCTAAGGGGTATACGTGTTTTGTATGGTTAATATCTCAACCGTTTGCTTTTCACTGGTCTTTTTGGGATTTGCCTTTTTGACAAGTGTTTGAAGGTATAGTGTCATTTGAGAAACACTAATGTCGCCAAGTAGCAATTATGCCCTTCCTTTCCTAGACCTGAACTTCCTAATCCTAAAGACTAAAGAGGTGCTTTATAAATCCTGGTCTTGATATTCCAACACTTGTTGATGAGTACTTTCCATTTAAAACCTAACCCATATGTTAATTTTTAAAAATCTCTATTAAGTAAGGATTGTCTTAAAATGCAAAAATGTATTCAGAAAGGGCTTCCATCTTATTAACAAACCTATCCAGTATTTTGGGTTTTTTTCTGAACAAGTTGAAAAATAACAGCAAAACAAACAAACAAAAACCCAAAAACAAAAACAAAAACAATAAAAGCAGAGCAAATTTGACAAATTTAGCTTCTAAAACAGTTCAACACTAAAATTTGTTTATTAAAAGAGTGCAAAGGAGTCTTGTTTGTTTTGTTAATGACAATATGGAAACTGGGTTATAGTTTCTTTGTATTTTCTTGGAGAATCCTATAATCCCCCCTTTTTTCATCAGAGCTGATGATTAATTTTCCCTCCCCTTCCCAGCCATGGAAAGGCAGCATTCATTTGTCCTACCGCTTTAAATCCTCGTGGAAGGTGAGTTTAAAATGCGTGGTTTATCCTGGGTGAGATGTCCTGAGGGAAACAGAACAGCCCTTGGTCTGAAGAGACCAGATAAACTCTGAGCTAAGACTTTCTGAGAAAATAAGAAAAAAGTTCTACTCTGCTTTAAGTAATTTAAAATTCTCTTCTTTTTATTTTCCTGAAGGAATCTGATTTTGATCTCAATGATTCCTAAACTATGTTCTTGATATTACTCAAGAACTTGTATAATTTTCACAGGCTTTTAATTTATGTCCCTCTCACAAGTAAATGCAGTTTCTGGTCTAGATTATTGCAATTTGCAATAAAAGATACAATATAATAGAGCCATCAATTATCAAATAATCCATAATCTTTCATCTCTTCTTCTTTTATGTCACAAAATACTGTTGAACATTTTAAAAGTAAAAAGTGGATTGGGAAATAGTGTAACTTATCTAGCCTTCTGCCAAGTGTATTAATTCATTCCTGGTCATGCTTTTGTAAGGTTTTCAGTCCTTTCTGACAACATCTACCACCCCCACCTCTTCGTCAAAAGCAACAGTCTGCTTTATCTTTGCTTCTTCTTAGCTCCTGAAAGCTAAAGGAGGGAGATAAAATTATTATGATCACTCCTCACTTTCCCAGGCATTCAGATTCATCCACACTTTTTCCTATTTAATAAATAGCACCAAGGGCAATGTACCTTTCTTCTAGAGGAGGAAAAACATTCCTAAATTCTTCTATAGTTTTGCTCAGTCTTTATCTCTGACTGGTCTTTTGTTATTTCTCATGTGTGTTGGAGGCTGGTGATGGAATAGGACATAAATAGGAAGGGTCTGCAAGGTTCAAGGAAAGAATCTCATTGAGTTCCTCTGATTAGTTCATGAATACACAGTGGGAGCTAACTTTCCAGTACATGGACAAGTACATGGGCCACGAGTTCAGATTTAAGGCTACTTCTTTTGTTTTTTGTTAGTTTGGTGGCAAAGAAAGAATTCTTGATAATTTCATATAGCATGTGAAAAGCAGGAAGTATCATAGGTTAAGACTGTAGGATACCTCAGTTAACTCGTGGGTCCCTCTTTTCTTTGGGATTTGGAGGAGTGGGAGAGTCGCTTGTTGTCTGTCTCTAGGTCTTTGTTGTTATTATTTCTTTCGTTTAGGATTTCCTTTAAACCTAGTGAAATCATTCTTCTCAAAACAGCTTTTACATATTAAATCACTGTGTAAAAATAAATGAAAAGCCCCAAAGGTGAGAGCTGGTAACGAGCTGGCAGGCATTACAGACGCTGATCACCTGCCTTGGGTCTGGTTCTGCCCCTCCACTAATGCCGGATTTTTCTCACTCATTCCCACAGGCCTGTGAGGTGTTTTCCCTCCAGACTGCCAGCCTCCGACTCAAGGCTGGACTTGATGGAAAAAAGAAGTTTATAAACAAGCAACCCAATTTCTCCAACTTATTTGAGGAGTGCCTAGAAGTCAAGCAACAAAAACCAGCGAACTTTTGCTTGCAATTTACAACGGTGTTATTGAAACCGGGAGGTGAACGATCAGAAGAGGACACCCAAGTATGCTCTCTTGCCCTGCACTGATAGCTGGTTATGCAACTGGCTGATCAGCGTTTTGCTGCAATCCCCAGACAGTTTTTAAACGTCATTTTGTAGTCGAAATAAAAACTGTATTTAAATACACAGCACGACTCCTTCCTTGCTACAACCCATGAGGTTTAGAGTTTTAATGTTATTTTCAAACTTTCTTCCTTATCTCTCACGAAATAGAAGTCGACAGTGGCAATTCAAATAACACAGAGCAAAGAATGAGCTTTGAGGAATGGAGAAGCAATCGAAGTAAATCAAAATCCTTGAGCTAGAAATCTCTGAGAGCTGTTTATAGATTCAGTTACCTCCCGGACCCTGGCCGCCGGAGCGCCCCGCGCAGACCCGCTGCCCTCAGCCGCCTGGGCCTCCATCACCGCGGCGGCCTCGCGCTCCCTGCCCTGGCCTCCGAGGGAGACTGCGTCCCGCTGCCGGCGTGGGAACTGGGGCGCCCGCCTTACTCCCGAGGCGCTGACCCGAGCTGAGCCAGGTAATAGAAACGTGAAGTGAAGCAGAAAAACTGGCCACTCTCCCCAGCCGGGCTTTCCACTCATTCGCTCTTGCTCAGGCGTCCCAAAGAGTTAAAATGTCGTTGGCAAGACCGAGGGCCACCGGACTCCGGGCGGCGGCCTTGGAGGGGCCCGGGGACGGGGTCTCCCGCCGCCTGGCAGGGGCTGGGAGCGGGAGCACCACTCCCGGCGCCGGCCTCCCGCCCGTTCCGCGGTGCGGTGCGCGTCCAGCCAGGCTCCCGGGCTCCGGCGAGGCCTCCCGGGTGCCGGGTTCGCTAGCGCCGCTCGGTCGCCGACCTCCGGCCTTGGGGACCACCGCCGCCACTGCTGGCTCCGCGGCCCCTCCAGGGTGCGATCGCGTTCCTCCCCCTCCCCGTGCACCCCCGCGGATCCGGCGGCTGCTCCATCCTCCTCCCCTCCGCAAGCCTGCGAGGAGGAGGGGGGGGGGGTGTTTCCAAAATCTTTGGGAGAGGGTTGGTGCCGGATCGGGTTTAAAGACCAAGTTAACAGATGGCGGAGAACTCCTGTTTGAAAAGTTTTTGAACAGAACATTCGGTAATAGACTTGCTTTGACGACTCCGAGTGTTACCGAAGGGTCATTTAATTTAGATGTCAGGCGAAAGAAAACAGGTCTGACGCTGTGGCACGCCCAAGAAGGAACTAGAGCATCTTTTTTATTAGTTTTGCCTATCATTTTGAGTTTCCCAGAAAACACTTTCTTAAGCCAAATTTTAAAAGGGGGCGAGGGGGAGGTACCTCTAAGTTCTCCAAAAACCTTTCATGTCCATTGCCCTGTACTGTATTTTTGCGCCAACCTCTCTGACCCCGCGAACCCTCCCTTCGAAGCCCTTTGGCGTGTACTTAGAATTAGTTGGTGTCTCTTGACGGTCGTAGGAATGCAAGAGAATTTTCTAACTAGATTCTTCTACTTTAAGACAGTTTCCTTCTAACTTTCCCTCTTGGCCCCACCTTCCAATTTGTCCTTTTATGCTCGTTCCTCAGCTCTCCCTGTCAAGTCCTTCTTTTTTCCCTTCAAAAGAGGGGATGGGACGGCTGTCCACATAGCACAATACCCCGGCGGCCACCTCCAGCTGGTTTCCCCAGTTCTGAAGAGGAGGAATCCAGCCGCTGGCCGTCCCACTTTCCTCAGTGGGGGTGGACACTCTTCTGCGACTCCCCCCACCTCCCTTCTGGGGCCTCTCTCAGACCAGATCCTACAGGCATTGACCCTGTTTCAAGAGTTGAGCTGTAACATCCGCGCCGAGAATATCCCCAGATGAGGCTTGATTCGTCATTAAGGAATCTTACTAACTTTTACCATGTTAAGTTAAATTATTGTCTTCTTAGTTTGAAGTAATTTGGAAGTTATTTTTCTTTTTCTCTTCCCACCGACTCCTCTTTAAGTTCAGTTGATTTTTTGAGTTTCACTAACAGTGCTGCCCTCAGTTTCCCAACAGTCTCCCAGAGGAGGAGGGTACGGAAGAGGGTACCAGAAACACCGCGAAGCTAAGCACCCGGCATCCGCGTGAACACTGGCCGCAGGGGAACAGCATCCCGCGGCCCCGCGGTGACCTCGAGGGCCGGACCGCCATGGCTCCCAGGCCCGGGGCGGCAGCCCTTCAGCCCTGCCGACCCTTGGGGTCGAGGGTGAGGAGGAAAGCTGGGTCCTTGTAAAAAGCCGGAGGAAGAAATGGGCTGTGAACCATTCGAAGACTGAATCGGGTCGGTTCCTGCTGCAAGTGGAGGGGGGAAAAAAACCTCCTCCACCTAACCCTGTGATTCACAGCTTCTCGGAAATTTACATAATACAAGGGCGTAGATGTAAACCTAAAGGACAAAAATAATAATTCGACAACGCATATCCCATTTTCACACCATGGGCCTGGATATGTTCCCGGTGCTGGCACATGAGCTGGCTCTCCGAGCTTTTTACTCATGACGGAGAGTAACTGAACTTTCACAACACTGTTGAAAGGAGAGGCAGAGAGGGAGGGAAAAAAAGGGAGTGGGGGAGAGAAAGAGAAACTGGTTTCAGTGACGCTGATTTAGATTTCCCACTGATGACAAATGAGCTTTAAAAATTGAGAGCATATGCTGTGTTCAAAAGGCAGTGGACTTGATAGTAATTGAGGTCCCTCACTTTCCAATGGATCGGTTTCCCCCCTTTTATTTGGCTGACATCGACCTTATTTGAAAAGCAAATTCATTACACTTTAATATTAACAGGAAATTCCAACTTATTTCCCTAGGTAAGTGAAAGGCCACAGTATCTACTGAAAGAGAGGCCTCCAGCAGTCAACAGGGCTCCAACTGGCCAACTTGAATGTAAGATAGAAAAGTAAAACGTGGCAGCTACAAAATACACGTGGTTGCTGTCCTTGCCTTTCGGATTCGTTTTTTGATGTGTCCGTCCCCCCACCCCATTCCCCGGCATTTGAACTCAGATACCGCTAGTAAATTCAAATTCTGGAGCCCCGCTGGCCGGATTTTCTCATTAATTTCCTGTGGAACACGGGGCAGGGGAAAATCCAAGGCAAGGTTTGTGGGATCCCAGCATTCTCTTACTCTAGCGCGAGGCCCGAAGCAGTGCAGGTGCCCTTTGGTTTCGCGCTGCGCCTCTGCCAAGTTTGTCTGGCGTTCAGTCCATCCGCGCGCGGGTGAGCAATGGAACCCTCCCCTCTTGCTTAGTTCCAGAGGTGATGGTCACTAGAAATAGGAAAGAGGAGAGGCCTTTCTTCTCCCATCTCTGTAATTTACTGTTATCCCAGCTTCCCCTTTAACTGCAAAACCCATGTGCAAAACTGGCTGCGTTCTCAAACATTCAATCCACTCCATCAGTAGTCTGCAGTTATTTTAAATTAATTTCTAGAGCTTTTAGTTAAACTTGTATGGACAGGAACTTAAGAGGAGAAAACACCCACTTTTTCAAGTGTGCAGAGATTTCTGCCTCCACTAACCCCTCCCACTCCACATTGCTGCCGCATAAAGGGTAAATAAAAATCTTCTTTCCTCCTCTCTATCCCTTACTATCCTTTTAAAACTGGTTTCTTCAATTATCCATTGAAATCTAAAACAACATTTCCCCTCTTCTAAGAAAATCTTTTTGTTAAGTAACCCTACCACCCCCAGACATTCTGAGGGCTGAAATAAATGATGCATTTCCTGTCCTATTTTGGCCTCCTTGCCAGGGTGTGCCAGCCTGGGGAGGGCACACAGCTCGTGGACTCCTTGTTAACCCCAATGGATGGTGGCAGTTCCCTTTTTCCTTGAATTGTTTTTCTGTAAAATGGGACTACATCAAAGCCAACTTCATTCTTGGGAGGCTTTGAGATTGAAAAGAGATTTAAAAATGAAACCACTTTACATATAAAAAGCTATTCCATCACCTTGTTAAAAAGTTAAGCTATAAACTTTTTCAAAATATTTTTCAGACAACTGTATTTAAAAACAACCCTTCTGCTCAATGATTTGCTTTCTGATTATATACATGAAAATGTTAAAGTACACACAAAGAATCACATTTGATAAACTATTTTTCACCACCTTGAGGATTTTCCTTACCCCTGGGGGCCTGCTCTCCCACATCCAGTCTTGAGTTCCCTGGGGACAATTTCTTCTGTAGATTCACAAATTAACCTTTCACAAAAGCTTTTTAAAAATCTCAATTTGATTAAAGCAGATTTCATCTCTTTAGAAGATGTTATGCATTTCTAAAATTAATCAACTTTTGATAGACTATCCTAATTATATGAAAGAACACACCTAGCAACCACCCAATGTAATTAAAAAAAAAAAAAAACTGAGGAGTTTGAATGAATGAGCTTATTCAATACAGTAACTTTGAAGTATGTTTTAAAAAATTATTACCCAGATTGGGGGTGGGGTGTTGGAGTGAGGGCCCAACAAAATCCCTCCCCTGACATACTGGTGCTACCCAGGCCTTCCCCTGTTTCATTTTCCACTTTTTGAAATCCAGTTCTGTTGGATTCTGACCTTTCACTAGTGGAGCCCCTTTTTAATAAAAACTTTCCTACCTTCCTGCTAAAATCTCCTCCCAAAGTTGAGATTGAAAAGAGATTTAAAAATGAAACTACTTTACATATAAAAAGCTATTCCATCACCTTGTTAAAAAGTTAAGCTATAAACTTTTCCAAAATACAGTTTTGCTTCCTTGACATTTTAAGGACATACCCTAAACAACAAACTTCAGCATTTAAAGTTTTCTTTCTGCCAATCACATACAAGAGAGGTGTTGTCTGTTGGGTGTCAGGAAGGAGGTAGTGGTAAAGGGCAAACCAGAATTGATTTAAAGCAGAAAAAGAAATAATACGACACACCACTTTCAAGTATTGTGAAGGTGCATATTGTGTGTAGGGGCTCCATTAAACAAGCCTGTGCCGCGTGCTGCCCAGGAAAGAGTATCCACTCTGCCTGATGGTTCTTGAGTTTGAAATCAGCTCTTCACTTCCTCTCTGACCAGAGAATCCCTGATCCTAGGGATGGACAATATAAAAGGAGATTACAGACAAATCTAGAATATACTTATTGGCTGATTTTTTCCAATCACATGCAAATAAGCACATAAATACAGCCACACTTAAGAAAAGTTGCAAAGTACAGGAAGATTAAAGGCAAAGTGGTATTCTGGATAGGAGGGTGGGGGTGGGGAGGATGAAATCCTGTCTCCTGGGTCTGGAACTCAGGAAGCAGCAAGCAGGTTGTCTTAAAGGAATGATGGGGATGGGGAACATCCCTTCAGTTTAAAAAGTAGCTCTAGTCTTGGTACAAAGCTGGGAGAGGTATCTTTCCTTTTGGTGAGTGATCAGTTTCTGCTTCTTAAGGCCGCCGCGTGTCTGGCCCAGCGCCACCAGGGCTTCCATTTCCCTTGCTATGGACATCCTGGAGTGTGACCTAGGGGAGCCTAGGTCTGGGGGCAGGACTCCGTGCTGGCTGTCGTCCTCAGCGCCTGCCCTTTTGCTCGGCTGCCAAGGCTGAGGCTACCTTGGGGCACGCTGGGGCGGCCTTCAGCCTCCTCTGCCTCGGTCTCCGTTCCCTTTCGCATTTCCCAAGCGCTTTCTGTGGGCGCATCTCTGGTCTGAGACACAGGATGCCATTCTAGTCCTCCTTAAGCTTTGGAAAACATTAAGGAACATCAATCTGCCCCTGAAATTCTCTTGAACTCAACCTACTGGGCACAGGCCGAGGCCTGGAATTTCTCGCTTGTGGGCTTGTGGTCTGGCACCTCCCGATCAGATCATACCTGTGGTTTCAGAACCCCTGACCAACAGCATCCCCATGTGGACCCAAAGATGTGTCTCCAGCTGTCTCCCCTCCCAACCGCAGCTCCTGGGGCTGCTCTCATAGTGCTGGCCCTTTCTGGAGTCCATTCGACTTGCCCTCCCCATCTCCTCTCCTCCCACTAAGCTTGGCCAGATAAAGTCTCCCGGATCTGGACAATTCTAGCCAGTCCACGCACTCGTCAGGGGCGGGGCTGAAGATCCGCAGAGCTGACTGTGATCTAGAAGGACCCTGTGACAACCCGGGGAGAACCGGTGGTGAGAGTGGTAGTGTACGTTAGCCTCTCAATTTCTTCTGAATCCACCCTTATACTGAGAAACAGTTAACAAAGGCCACAACTTACATGCCTCTAAGTCTCACAACCACCTTCTTTACTGAGTGCCCACTTTACAGAGAGGTTAAGTAACTTGCCCAAGGACACAGAGCTCAGACGCGGGGAAGACGTGTGGCTGCTGGGACTCAAATCCAAGCGTTTCTGGCTCCAGGTCCCCCCGCCCCCCCCCCCCCCCAGGCCCTTTCCCGTTCCTCAGGCTGCATCACGCGCTCCCGGTTCTGAGTAGTTCTTTCTATCGGGGTCTTTTGCGTTTGGGAAACACATCAAATTCTTGTCTCACTTTCTTTCTCTGGGGAGTACACGCGCACATTCCACTGCCTCCTTCTCTTTTAAAAGCGGCCACATACTGCGCGCTGATAGACCGTGGTTGACCGTCACTCGTGACTTCCGGAACCCACGCTCAGAGCTTTGCGCTCACAGCCTGCGCGCGCCTCTGCTCCGTAACACTGCGGAGAAGGGCAGATTAGGGCAGGTCTGCACCCCATCTTCCAGCCCGCGCTGGGGGAAAGCCTCTCAGCTCCCAGGGGTGGGGGTGGGGGTGCTTCGGGGCCATCGCTGCTGCGCGGTCCCAGATGCTGTTCTCCTCTGCCCGGCCGCTTAGGCCCCTGCGCTCGACTCCATCTGCAGCAAAGTACCAGGGCCAGCTGAGCCGCCAGCCTTTCGCGAAGGTTCCTGCCGGTCCAGTGCGCAAGACTAGAAGGGAGAGAGAGACCCACGCCCCATGGCGTCTCCCTGCATAGTACCAGGGAGGGAGTGGAGTGGGAGTCGGGGCCCAATGTGAAGGCGGGACGAACCCTGCCCTCCGGAATCCCCACAAACCAGGCCTCAGATCTCCGCACAAAACCAGCCAGGTGGGATGGCTCGCAGGCTGTCAGCGGGACTGGGGTTGCGGTGAGGAGCGAGCGCAGAGCGCGCGGGGCCAGCGGCGCGTGAACATCTCGCAGGAACATCGATCTGTCACCTCCCTTTAGGGACCTGGACTGGGAAATTTCCATTATCTCTATTGGGAGTAAGAAATAAAAGCGACCAAGCGCTTGCTCTAATGTTTTCCATCAGTCCTTCTGCCAAACGCGTGGCGGGAGGGGTTCGGAAGGCGGGGTCTGCGCGGGGTCCCCGGCCTGGGGTCCCCGCGGGCTTTCGCGGGGTGGCGCGGGGAGCGTCCCTCTTGGGAGGCTGACCGCGGCAGCGGGAAGAGGTGTCGGGGCTCAAGGAGTGGCGACGGCCGAGTGGCGGCTTTCCCTCCAGGAGCGCCTTCCAGGAGCTCACGGACCCCCTCACCCACGGTCGCCGCGGGGCCAGGCCGGCTGTGACCCTGAGGGGCGCAGTGGGAGCCCCAAGACACTTTGCACGGGCATTTATTGCAGAAGTAGCGGGAAATCCTTTCTCCGGAGCGAGGGACAATGAACAAGGACTAAGGGGAATTCAAGTGGAAAAATCCGTGAATGGAAGAACGACCCACAGCTGGAGATGGGAGGTGTACATTAAGCTCTGTGTGGTTCTTTCTCTTTCCGGGAAGAGGCATTATTATTATTTTTCTCCAACAAGTGTTTGGAGAAACTTTCCCTCTAGATGTGTTAACAAACCCATTCCTCTTGGACATTAAACCGTATTAGTTATTTTCTCCTGCAACACTCACCAAACTGTCCAAAGAATGTACTTTTTGGCCCTTTCCCCAAACCTTTTAGGAAGGGAGAGCTATTTCTTTTGAGTTAAAAATAATTTTCACTTCAAAAATTGTGCTACACTTGTTAGGTTTTCAATTAAATTCCTTTTTAAATTTGTGTGTGTGTGTGTGTGTGTGTGTGTGTGCGCGTGAAAGAACAGCACTTGGCTTCCTTTAATAGACAGATGCTTGGGCATTCACCCTCACAGTTACACACACCAATGAACAATTATTAAGTCATTTCAAGCAATTTGCAGTTATGTTGAGGAGCATTTCTGGGCAAAAACCCAAAAATGACTATTCATTCTTTTCGAGTGACTTTATAAATTTCTCTCCACACACCTTTCTGCGGCTCAAAGGTTAGTCTGCACGGTCCTCATAAAACTGTGAGCATCTCCACCACCTACCTTGGACTGCTATTGTCCTCCCGGTGCAAGCCAGTGGAGGTTGGAGTGGGAAAGCTTTTAGAAATCTCCTAGGTGTACAATGGAAGGAGCAGAGAATTTCCAAACCTGTACAGAAGCTACAAGAGGCTGACCAGCAAAGAAGGCCAGGAGGCAGGTTAAACAGGTCAGGTCAGCAGCGAGACCCTCCTGGACCCAAGTACATTCCCCTGCAACATATGCTTTCCCTTTTATTTCTGAATTCTATGATCTAGATATTTCTTTGAATATATATATATATGGCTAAGGAGGTGGGGTCATCAGTTATTTGTACTTTAGGACAAAATGGGCCAACTACTCTAAGATAAGCTGTATCAAAGAAACAGACATTTTATATAAAGGAAAAGAAAGGTGGGTAATTTCCAAGCACAGCAATTTGATCTGTGTAGAGCAAGCTTGGGGAGGGTACCATCGGGGAGCTGAGGGTAGCAGGATGTGACTGGACACCTGGGGGCTTGAAAAAAAGCTGGCACTGGCGTGAGGGTGGAGTAGAAAGGGAAGGACAGCATTCCAAGACAAACTGTCTTTCAACAATACTGAGCTGGTAGGGTCGGTCTCTAATCCAGGAAAGGGGAAGAAATTTCCTTTCACGTCTATCTTGTAGCACAAGGTCTTGACCCCCTCCCCAGGACCCCGAACTGAGCCAAAATAATATTATACAGTAACTGTGGATTAAATAGATTTTTGTGGGCTAGTCTGGGTATCAAGGTACCAGGAAAAAGTGTGGAGGTCCAAGAAGTTGTTTCACTTTCAAAGTTCAGGAGCTTAGGTTTACTTATGGGGATCCCTCCACGTATTTTGCATTAACTTACTTCATTTAAAAATTACTTATGAATGAAAAATGCCAGCATAGTTTTGAAAAGATACAAAAATTAAAATTCAAAAATAAGTTACAATTCAAAATTGTAGCCAGAAAATACTTCGGGGGAAGAAAAACTGTTAATACATCAATTGCTAGTTAACATTACTAGTATTCTTAGTATGACTTATTATTAGTTAACACTAATTGCTAATGTTAACTAACAATATATGATAGATGAGTATGTACTCAACATTACCTTTGCTATGGAAATATGCTGTCATAGTAACTTAATTCTTTTAACAAATGTGTGTGCCTACTAGGTGGAAAGCAGTGTTAATGTATTTTACTCATTTGATTGTCAACAAACAAAATAAACAAAAACACAGAGCCAACTTGTTGAGATGTTTGTAATGCTGTGAACACTTTTTTACTGCATTTAATTTATACAAGTCTAATAAATACAGAAGTGGTTATGACCAAGTGGATTTTTATTGCCTGCAAGCTGTTACACTTAGAAATAGGAGAATATGGTATGTTGACGGCAATACACTTACTACCTCACACTTTGGGATTTTTTTACACTCAAAAGAAGAAGTGTTCAGAATGGAGCAAGACACAAGCCCATTGGAAAATCTAGTCTATATTTGGGTTTGGTGATCCTTTAAGCCCAGGAATACACCTGCAGACTAATTCAGAGTACTAAGAACCAAGGTTAAAGTTTTTACACACATCACAACAATGGTAAATTACCTAGGAAACAAACATTGCACATAAACAATTAAGTGTCAAGTACACACCATTTTAACAAGGGTACAATAGAGCTGGCGCAGTGATTAGAAGTGGCTTGTCCTCACAATGTTGTATTATGAGAAACACGTATCTCGCTTCACACAGAGGACATTACTTTGATGTAATTACAGGAAAAAAAAAGTCACATCTTCTTAAAAAAAAAAAAGGTTCATGTTCCAATTACAAACAGAGCCAATGTCATTTTAGGTCAAGCTACACAAAAAGGCTGATCTTCAAAAAAATAACTGGCATTTTCTCCTTTAACTCTGCTTCCAGGTTAACTTTTTATGTAGAGTGAGTTATAAGCATTTTCATTTGGTCCAAACAATGTCATTACAAGGACAAGGTACAAAAAAACGTCAAGGTTCTCCTTCCTTCTACAGAGCTGCGTGTTATCAGCCTTCTTCTTCTTCATCGCTGTCTTTCATTGTAATGCCCTGAAGTCCTCCTCCTTCTGAAACCGAAGCTGTAGCCTCCTCTACTGTTAACCGTCTGTGCAGGGTATCATAGGTCTTACTGTTCAGGGTGCCTTCCAACACACCCTGCAATCGGAAGTCCCTATAGGTTTTCTGGAGGAAGGAGAGAGGATTTGCTTAGATCCCTTATGGATTATATGTCTAAATATATATATATATATATATTATATATATACACTCAGCAATGATCTGGGGCAATTCACTAATGGATTCAGATTGTAGCTGCCCATGTCAATCATCTTGCTGGTGTAGTTCTGGGGAGAAAATGAAATGAGAGCCTTTGGATAGTGCTATTCAAACCAGAGTTACTCTGAGTAGATCAAAATGTAACTGTCTGAAGACGAATAAGCCTTTCCCCAAAATACTACTAATTGCACAGAATTTACTATTTGAATAACTTGTAACAAAGGTAAAATAATATGTACTTATGTACACTTTCAATATGAAGGAATTCTTAGTTTTTCAATTGAAGAGCCTTTATCTTGATATTAAAAACACATTACATTTTATAAAATGCATTAGCTTTCAGGGGCAGGTATGTGGAGGGAGAGGATTAATCACTAAAAGAAGTTTGCATTTTTGGCATTTGTGAATTGTAAAGTTTATTTCTATGTACACTGAGTAAATATTTGTGTACCTCTAAATGTCTGTATGAATTTTGTCCTTTCCTTTTGAAATTGCCTAAGAATATGATGTGTCGAATTCTGGCATTAAGTTTCCGTTAGACGGGCTAATAAAATAATACTATTTACTTTCTTTGTGAAACAGTAAATTATTATTTGGTACATTATATGTCAAAAATAGAACAAATACCATGTTGTTGTTTACATAGCCTAAAAACAATGGGAAAAATAACAACAAAACGCTGGTCTCTGGGGCCCTTAAGATATACAACCTATAAAACTTCCCTATTTCACTTTCTTCCTCAAGTGAGACTCTTCATACATGATTTTTCTAGGACTAAACAAGGCTGGTATTTAATATTGACCTTTAAAGTTGTAAAAAAAAAAAGTGTAGAATTAGTTCAATGGGGAAACAAACCACAAATGGAGATATTCCATTCTGTAAAGGCACTTCTAAGGCCATTTTTAAACTTTTTTTTTTTTTGCTGTGCTATGTTAGATTAAGAATATTGAACAGCCAGATTTCAAAGGACTGGCCCAAAGTATTAGTACATGTCAATGCGCCATTGTTTTGTTCTGTTTTCACTGTTGAATGATTGCTCATGGTCACCTTGAGGGTTTTTGGGCTTTTTGTTTGTTTTGGTTAGCACTTAATAGATGAAAAACGTCAAGGAAGAAGTCCTTCCTGGCCCAATGTTACAACCCCAATAGCTGGATATTGACATTAAGGGATGCTTGATTTCACGCCACACAATTAAACAGAAAATATGACAATATTCAGACACTGTAGCTGAAGGTGCTTATTCACGAGAGGTAGGAAGTGCTTATGGATGGCATCTTAATCCCTGTGATACATACACGCAGCCTCCTAACAGACTTCTGGGAAGCAGCAGAACCATTACAAGCTAGCGGGACCATCGGCATTTTCACATTTCATCTTCCTATCTTCTATCATCCAACTTCTGCCCCACGGTTGCATTCCAAGTTTCAGAAGCGATATTCACTTGTTATAAATAAAACTCATATTTGAAAAGTCTACCACATGTCTAAAAAATGACCTGGATTGTGAAGAATACTGAATTGCATCTGAGGTCAGTATCTCAAGGACAAGAAACATTTAGATTTAGAGAGTGTTTTTTTTTTTTTTTAACTTGAATGACCAAAACTATTTTAAATTCGATTTTATTATTTTATATTAAGACACATAAAGCCCACCATCCTCATAATCTCTTTCTAAACTATTAAAGCTTTTTATTACTAAGGGGATACTTTCACATCAAAGCTTACAGTAATTAGTATCAGACCCGATGAAGTAACTCTGTAAGGTAAATTTTGTCTAGAAAATCTGATAACTAGTATACATGGTATTATTACCATAAAGATTTGTGTTCAAGCCTCTAATAGGTATATATATATATATATATATATAACACAAAATATTCATCTACAGATAATGCATCTGAAGTAAAGTATTATTGTTCCACTGACAATTATATACTGAGTTTGTGAGTCCCAATTTATTGAAATGACTTTCCTTAGACTTAGCTTAATTATCAGTAAGTGGCCAGGACAGATTTGTATTGTGGCTTTGTTGTCTTAAAGGCTTTCTAATTTGCATACAGTTAAGAGTCTGCCTCCTTATTTTATCAGTAAGTGATAAGCAGGTATTCTTGCAAACCCTCTCTCTCTTTTTAGAATTCAGAAAATGTCATTGACACTTGGAGACCCTCTGCCAACGTCTGCTTGGCTCTTACTTAAAACAAGTGGCTGCCACAGGGTGCTGCTCACTTGTCTTCTTTTCTCTTAGTGAAAGAGGCAGCTGATTTCCGTTAACTGCTTTTAAATGTCAAAGGGCCACTAGGGGGAACAGGAACAGGAATCCATCAGCCATTCTGACTGTTTGAGGAGTCTCTGTTTCCCCTCCCCAAGTAAATCAGCCTGATGTTAAAACTTTACAAACCATTTCTTAGTCTCAAATCTTTTGTGACAATCTCACCGTGATTTGTTTTTTGTTAGTGGCAACATGAATGAACCAATCAGTGTCTAAGTGTCTTTGTGAAGGAGCGCGGTCTGTCATACACAGCTGGGTCTCCATGGCACAGAAGAACAACAATGCTTGGGATGGTAAGGACCAGTTGCCAGAGTCCGGTAGCTTGGCTCCCAGGTGGAATGCAATACTCTGAGGTGACATGCAGGCCTAGTCTAAGTGATGTGGATGGAAGGAAAGCCCACTCAGGGGCCTGCACAACCCCAGACATGTGATGTTTAACAACTGCTTAAATTCACTGGAAAATGCACATTATAAACATAAGCATATAAGCTCTGAAGAATGATGACTCTATGTATGAAATCAGTTACAGTCTGCTTATATTCAAAGTATATAAAACAATTAGAATATTAAATTATTAACTCATCCTAATTTTCATTGTGAAAATAATCATTTTTAATTATTAAATAAAGCCCTATGACTTGATTAAATGTATTAGACCAAGAAAGCACTGGCTGAGTCTGGGGACCTGCTTGTGAAAAACGAAACAGGGAAATTCAAACATATTCATGAACTTTAATTTCATATTTCTCAGTCTTGACTATTGGTAGCAATAATGAAGAATATATAAAATAAGATAAACTGATTGGCTTAGAATACAATGGAAATGTCACCCTATAATTAATAAAGTAATTAATCATTTTTTCTGCTAAAATATTCACTGAGGCTTAAACTGTAACTGCTGTGATTATGTGACGACAAGAAAAGGAGTAACTTTAAGGAAACAAATGATGGGCTAATCAAAAATGGATATTCTTATTCTAAAAAAGTAAAGAGCTTACTAACCCATCAGCGAATACTGATCAGCTGAATATTTAATTTCTGACGTCTTGAACACAGTAGACATTAGTTGGAAATACAGCTGATCTTAAGGGTAACCAGATAATCCCAAGATTAGTCACAGTACAGACTGCAATCTTAACATGCACATATAGGTAGAAGGTAAACACAGGTTATCCTGATTCTCTTTTATGAAAAACAAACTTCACTTGAAGGCTCTCCAAGTCACATTTACAGAGGCAAGAAAGGAACAATGGAAAAACTAAAGCAAACACGAACATATCATAGTGTGCTTTCAGTTTCTTTGTAAAGTAAATAACATCTGGTAAAAAGCGTTCTAGATCAAAGGTATTCTGCCGATTGAAATGTAATGTGTTTAATAGTATTAAAATCAGTGGGTGGCTATAATTTTACTTGTTATTTATGACTGGTCATGATTGCTAGCACTGTGACATTGTAGGTCTGGTTCTATGTTCCAACAGATTTGCCAGTTTCTGACTTTAGAACAGAGCTTTCCTCTTGGCGAGTCTTTCTAATCTGTGACAACCTGTGTGTCTATGGCACAAGTGCATTTGTATTCTACGAGACTGCAAGAACCAAGAGAAGGATGGAAAATACTTTAAAGTGGATAAAGCTTTTAATTATGTGACAGAGTGGTTCTTCTCAAACTTTATCATCTATTAGAATCATCGGGAGGGCTTGTTCACAGACAGATGGATGGGTCCCACTCTCAGAGGAGCTGATTTAGTAGACCTGGGGTGGTGCCCAAGAATTTGCATATCTAATGAGTTCCCAGGTGATGCTGATCATGTTAGATCAGGAATGACACCGTGAGCACCACTGTATGTGTACATATACACACATACATACACATAAATACACACACATATGTATGTGCATATATACACATACACATACATAGACACACGTATATAAATATATAAATGGTATAAAAATACCATTTGATAAATGGTGCTAAAATGGAAGTAAAGGTCACTTATTTAAAGTCTCAGCTGATTCTCAATAGCATAGAGTTTTAGCCATAATGTAGAATTTGCCTCAATTTTAAGAAAAAGTTATACTTGTGGTAAACGTTGTGCTTCTACTAGAATTTACAAGGTGTGAAAAATCATGTTGAATAATATATTACTGTAAAGCCCCACTCACTAAATATAACATGTACGTGATCACCTTTTCTCTTGAAAAGCAGAAGTCAAAATGGCCTCGTTGAACTGACACAATGTTGATCAGTGGTTTTGAATGACCCTCAACACTCAGACTGATCATCTCTCACATATAAGAAGGGGCATGCATCCAAAAGAATTCAGGCAGTGATGATACTTCACTTCCGAGTCAGGATATAATGAAATAATGGACACTCTCCTTATCTTAGGGGCAAACATAATTCAAAAGCCCTCATAATGACCTCTGATCCTAATAAATATGAAGGAAATATGTTAGGAGGAAGCATTTCCATACTTAAGAAAATGAAATTTTTGTGGACCTACTACATTGAGGTAAATGTGCTGGAGACTACATATATTATCTTAAAACGTGATTACTTCATAACAAAATACTTTTTATTTATTAGTGCAAAAAAGATACATTTATATCTATTTAGTAATCTACCTGAAAATAAAATAAACAGCATTGCTGAAAGTGGTGTTTTTAAAGTCCTTACATCCACTCAGTTATATGAAATATGATGTTCTCCTATGTCAATATCCTGCCACCATTCTTTATAGCTTGGTGGGCAATTCACATCTAAACACATTCTGTTTACCTTCACAATCTTGATGAGCGTCTTCAGTTGGTAAATATGAAGCTGAAGGTCTAATCTATCAGCCAACCACACGCAAATGACTTTCATGGAACTGCTGTACCATTGCTGGAAAGAGGGATGGGGGCAGAGGGGCGGAGAACAAAAAAGAAACAGCCTCTGTAGCACTCATTTAATAGATTCGGTAATGAGGGGGTAATGAAACACTCTGAAATGACCACAGATCAGCACTTGAAGTCAACAATGCTATAATTTCCTGTTAACAGAATTGCATGTTTTGCTAGGAAATCTGCTGCGTTGACCTAGGCTGTTCTTTACATGCATTAACATTACAGTCTTTCAGCTGTAACATATTCATGGGGAACGGTGTTTTTGCACTTGCAGCCTAGCGGCCTGCTTCGTAATTTGTAGGTAACAATGGGCACTAAAGACACGTTAGGGGACTGAATGGACTGCCAAGCAGCAGGAAAAAACAGGTGAATTATTTTCAAAGGGAAATTTCCTATGAGCCTGGAGGTTATGTAAAAATCAGAATAGATGCGTTCTGCCTTTAGGCAATGACTAGAAATAGCATTTTAAAAGAGGGACAGCAAAAAAACATCCACAGCTCCACTGGAATCCTCAGTCACACCTTTATCTACCATCAGTTGTTAAGTATTTGCCAAGATGGTCTAAAACCTCCTAAAATGAAGATTTCAGATCTTAGGAAGGGACAGTATCAGGATGGAATTCTTGTGTCTTATAAAAATCACAAAACAGATGTCAGCTGACCAACTTATAAAATAAAACAATCTGCTTCATTTTGCGAGTATTTTTGGAGGGTTCATAATTTCTCTCTGTTTATTACAACTCAATTGAGGGGAAAGCTGACATTCTTTAATGTGATTTCTTGCTCCTATGTAATGCCTGTGAGTAAAGTAAAAAAAAAAAGAAGAAATTTTATTCCTATTTTCAAAAAAAGGCAACTGGCCATTAGTGATGACATTTTCAGGGATTCAGTTAAGTACTGAATTTAGTAGGTAATACTGTAAGAAAATAATGCTACTCACTCAGAAAACTGTGAGAAATATCAACGTCCATTCAGCGACAAAAGAGTTTTTGAAAGAGAAGTGATTTTGTGCCTTGCCTGTACACACAAACACACTGACACTACAGATCCCACGTGTGTGTGCGTATGTTCTTAGGTACTCAAACACAAAAGAAAAAATCTTAAAAATATTTTTCTTTCATAATCAAGCAGTAAATTCAAATTTCTAAAAGAAACCTTAAGTGATGCAAGTAAGTCTGAAATTCACCTGGACTTGTATTTACTAACAGTGTTCTAATAAAATCTAGTACAAGGAATGGTATTTTAAGCATAAATTAAAAATGAATTAGTTTAACATTTCATCACATTTCTATTAATTTGTTAGTATACTGGTCATATATGCACTCATGTGATAAGCTAGTTAAAATGAGTAACTGATTTACTGAATACTGGGATCTCAAATGGACAAATGAATATTGCAAAAGTTTTTAAAATATGAGATAGTTTATGATTAAAAAAAGTTATTCATATTCCCAATTTTGCTCTTTCCTAATGATTACTTTCTTAATTTTTACGGCATGTAAAAGTATCAGAAACAAGTTTTCTACATTGGACACTCTTAAATTCTTAAAAAGTAAACTGATGATAAACTCAGCACTTCGGCTGACATATTAAATCATAATAGATTAATTTCTGATACTTAAACTCCCTATTTCCTTATTTCAAATTACTTATAGCTGCAACTTCTTGAGTTCTATTTTAATGCAGATAAACATTCACAGATATTGGTGATACGGAACATGAGTATACTGAATTAACACCGTCACCCCAGCCCCAATCTCCAGGTAATCTGAAAGCTAAAGATGCAGTCTTGATGGTTATGACTCTTAAATTACAGTCCTTCGTCAAGGGATAATATTTTTTTTAGTTGGGGGGGCACAAAATATGATATATTGTACAAAATTTATAACATACAAGTCAATCTGGCTGTTAGGCTGTAAAATTACTATATAAATGGTAAGTTGTATGAATTTGAGGTAAATGAAAATGCTTTCTTAAAATCACTCCACATGCATCTCATGTTCTTATAAAATCCTTACATAATTTAAAATTAATGTAACTTCATTTTCCCATTACATATAAATGATACTTATGATTAAGTGATAATTGAAAGGACATCTAACATAACACAGACATTTCTCATGAATATAACTTCTTCAGCACAACGCTAAAATTGTAATTTTAAAGGAAAATAATTTGGGAATAAAATGATCTAAAGTTAACTATAAAAACAGAGACAAAAAGAACTATTGTTAATAAAATGCTCAAGCTACTTAATCATCATCTTTCTTTAAAGGCAAACTACTATTCTATAAGGAACATTTTATAAGAAAGCGTATTCCATCTGCTAATAATGCATATTTTTTTCATTATTAAGTCAAAGCATTTTGAAGAATTTCAGCTAAATCAAGCCAATGATTAAGAGAAATCAGTAGCTCAGCTCAGAGCTTATGTTGCTACGAAGAACAAGCTAACAAACCAAAAAACCTCACTAGGACTGCTTCTTTCTTGTATATGATGGTCACACACACACACACCACCCCCAAACAGACAAAACCATCAAACAGAAATCACTAGCATTTTCCTATTTCTGGTGCCGGAATGGATATGTTCCTCTTTTGGGTGGAGGACGATAGGTCCTATTTTTTTTCATCTTGAGAAAAAAGTCAAAGGTAAGTTAGTGTCATTCCCCTGCCCGTGACCGAACCAAAACCAACCCCCCAAGATAGAGGAAAAAAAAAAAAAAAAAAGACATGTGAAAAGGGAGAATGTGCAGTAAAGGGTGACGGTTAGAAAATGTCCTTTCATTTTGGAGAAGTTAATTTTATAAAGCAACTTGGTTGACTATTCACTTTTCCCTTCAGGGGACAACAAGCAAGGGGCGGTGGGGCCCTGCGCTGGAGTCACGAGTTTGGCATTACCGCTTTATTCTCTGCCAGGTCTACTTAGGAATAAAGCAGTAAGTGTATATTCTAAGCTTTTTTCTCCATCAATCCAGGCCAGGCCAGCAGCCTACCACTTTAACAAAAAAATACGTTTTTTTTTTTTTTCTTTTTGTGGTTCATTCAACTCCTGTAAGGGCATGCATTACTCCCTTCATTTTCTTGAGATATCTCTTTTAAAGCAAAAATAAAAGAAAAGGAAAGGCTAGGGCTGACTCTGTGAGACCCCTGTATTTATTCACACTTATTGTGCATGACTGTAGACTGGTAAATCATATTAGCGGCCCGTCTCCCCATCAAGCTGCTACTTGCTTTCCAGCCCTGGGAAGGTTCAACAAATCAACAGGAGCACGGAAAACAGAACATCAGTCTAATCTAGTGTTTAAGGTGAAGTTTTCAAACCCAATCTAAGAAGATCTTTAGAGCAAGCAACAAGCTGAAGGGCTCAGAAGGTGGTATTGACAATGAAAGAGTGTTGAAATATTGAGAAGCGCAGCGCTTGTGCATTTTTAATAACAAGGGGGTCAACAAGGACACAGCTCCCTCAGTGCCAGGAGTTGCCACTGACTATGGAAATTGCCACACCAGGGCTATAAACGCTTGCAGTTCATCAGCTTTCTTAAACAGTTCATCAGCTTTCTTAAACACCCTGAACCCCCTCAGTGGACCTTTAGTCTTGAATTAACAAACCAAAGCAATGAAAGAGGGTGCAGTCTGAATGGCTGGCATTGATCCCCAACTGTGTCAGGACTGCTACAGGCCCTGAAAAACTCTCTCCATTGTCAATAGAAATTGACAAACCTCCTCTCCTAAATAGTGCAGCTGAGCCGGGCGGGATCCACGCAGCTGTAAAGGGCCCTGCTCTCGGGGCCGGGGAGCACTAACAATGGAACAAGCATGAGCTCTTTGTCAGCCCCAGACTCGGCAATTTTCTAACAAGGATTAAAGTTGTTTCTCGGCAGTGCTGGTGAAAAGAGATTTAGCAACATACCGTGCTTTCTTCATGCAAGTTAAAGAGAAGGAGTTAAGGAATTTCATTATTCTCTTGACTAGTGGAAATACAAAACAAATATATTAAATATGCACAGCTCCCTTTCCTGCCTAATTTATCACATTTCGAGGAGGGCTCAATTAAATATAACACTTCTTGCCTGGAAACAAGCACTTTGCATTTATTTTGGAAGTTTTATTTTTAAGAAAAGTCCAGCTGCTTGCCACCTGGAATGAGGTCTCAATACATACTAATGCACAATGCCTTTAGACCCTCTGCCGCTGATATTCCTAAATCTGAATCACAGGACCGCATAGGGTTCATGTACCGTGGCGGCTCCAAGCAAATGATTTCTGTCAGAATGCGGCTTCTGATGATGATGGCGAGGCAAAAATAGCTGCTTTGCTGGGGAACAAATCTGTGATCTATTTTCTGCTTAAGTGTTTGGCTTTTTATTGATCATGAATTGGTACAACTAGCTGATATATTTTCATTCTTCTCCAGCTAAGCTCGTCACCATAGGTGAACAACAGGAAAAAAAAACAACAACCCAATGCTTTTCAATGGACTCGCATACGGAATGGCTAAATTACCACAGTGTGTATGCATTTCTTCATTTATTTCAAGAGAAGCTGTCTGTTTCACCAGAGTTGCCACTGTGCTGAAATGGGATATCACCTAGAAAACCTTATCTTAGGAAATACATACCTTTTAAATGTTAATAAAATTGAATAAAAGAACAAATAATAGTTTTGCAAAGCTGAGGAGTTTTGATAAGTTTCATAAACAGAAAGCATCCTTTAGGGTCATTTTGTGGCTTTAGAGGGCAACAAAATATATAGAAACGTCAATGCCCTGCAGTTTCACCAGTACATTAAAAAGTAAATATAAGTGCTTCTTTATGCCTTGAGTGCTTTTTTGATCAACAGTGCATCTACTTAATGTAACTCAATTTGTGGTCATTCACTTCCCAGTTTTAAACACTAAAAGGCAAATTTTATACTAATGATAAATTTGATGTAATGCCAACATTGCCCCCTCTACTCAAGGCATCCCACTGAAATGAAGCGATTATATTTGGTTCCACGGAATAGACCCTCAAAACACAAGCATGTTGAAAGGTTTAAGTGCGAATTTTTTGTTGGCTTAGAATAGGATTAAGGGCTATATATAAGGAAAACTGAAACCAGTCTATCATGGTTAAAAATACAGGAAGTATTCAACCCAACCTACACCTATCAACCAGCCAGACCCAGAGATGTGCAGGAGGAGGGAGACAGAGACCTGCATCCGGACACGGCAGCTGAGGGCTGGCCGTGAACACACCAGACAAGACCATCAGCACAGAAGCTGGGAGGGCGGGAGTGCCAGGCCCTGCGATGCTACTGTTTGCTTGAGTGAGTCTGTCGTTTGCTTTCTCTGTGGCTCAGTTTTCTCATCTGTAATATGAATGATAGATTATATGAATCTAGGTTTAAAATAAGCTTCTTATTCTCTCCAGAAATACTACGAGATTAGATTTGACCGTTAAAGGAAAGTGCATGGTTAGAAAAAATATAGCTTGTGATTCTTCTCAAAATAAACTGAAGGGAAAAGCCAAACTGCCCTTTTAAATGCTGCTTAAATATAGCTTTATTCGTCCAAATATGCAAGTTGGGGATCCCAGAAGTTTCCATCACCTGTTATTTTGCTTTCAATTTATTCATTTTGGCCTTTTAATGAAGTTCATATTATAAAAATGAAAACAATAAAGTGTAATGAGGAATAAATGGAATTTATAAAGAACTGTCAAGTACAGCTATTATTTTATGAAAAAACACAGCAATATGTCAATATATTATATGCATTATATTATATAATAATAATCTGATTATAAAGGCATCTGATTTTTAAAATCCCCCATGGGAAGTTTAAGAGCTTCAGTCAAACTTTCATTTGATTCTCACAACAACCTTGATGAGGTGGCTGTTATATCCATTCTGTATGGACACTGAGCTCACATCGGTAGAAGACTGGGTTTTAACTAAGCAATTTACTTATTTAAGTTTATATAAGTGGCAGGATTAAGATTCATCTTGTTTCTATGCTTCAGAGTCTGTGCTCATGACTAGTAGGTTTTTCCACTTCCTTCTATGAAACAGTCCGTTCCATCAATGAAGTCTCTTGATTCTTTTTAGGAAGTAGTTTGATGCTTGTAGCAGACAATCTATCATTTCCGGTGGTTCCTGATAGGCATCAAAAAGCACAGGACTGTGAAGTAATACAGGAAATGCTCATTGTTCCGAAGAAGTCCACCACATTTTCTTGCAAGTTAATGCAATCTACAGTTCCAAAGATATTTGTAAATCCAATAACGTTATTATGTAACGTAATAAATTCTTTGAATAACCGCACACTCTGTCAGGATAGCCAAGCACATGGCTCTTGTGCTATGCATTTCCCACAGGCCCCCTTCTTAAGATGTTTTAAAGTGCCACACACCCTGATGCTTAGGATCACTAGAAATAGTTTATTTCATTGCAAAAAAACGATGCAATGTGGAAAGATATTTGGTTCATTCATAAGGGGACTTGATCTATATGTGCAGCTTTCTTCATCTTTTTTCTGATTTTCAAACACAGAACAGAGAAGAACTTGATTCATGTCTTCTTTTCTTCTGTGTTCAATAAACTCATATTCAGTGTATTTTTAATTTTTTAACTTTATGAGGAAGTCTGCAAAGGAGAGTTCACGAGCACTATGATGTCCGTCAAGAAAGAGAAAATGTAAAAAGTGCTAACATGGGAGGTTTGGCATAGGAAGCACCTGATAAATGCTCGTCGAATGCTGAAAAATCTTTCCTATTCTTGAAGTTCAATACTTTTTTTTTCATGCTTTCTCTTAAAAAAAAATGCATGAATATAATGACAAAGATATTTCCAGGTGCATTCAATCCTCTTCAATTATGAAACAGAATGAGTTACATAACAGGGTAAGTTCCACAAACCGGGGATTGTACAAAGTTCTTCTTCACCCATTACTATTTCATGGATCCAAAATTTCCTTCCTTCCAAAATGTCCTGAAAGTAATATTATTAAAGCCTATCCTGTACTACGCAAAGAGCCTTAAAATCAATACTGTCTTCATTGTTCATTATCATCAAATAGGCAAGTGCCTCTGTGAGTTTATTCTGTGGCTCTTTTCCTGGTGCTAAAAAGACTAGTGATTATAAAGTGATAATTTCAGAGAATCAGTTGTTCCCTTCTCTCCTACTTAATGACAAAAGATGGGGTGCATCCTGGTTTGGGTAATCTTTTGACTGAAATGACTAATCAGTGGTTTGGCTGAACTCAGTGGTCAACCCAGTTATAATGGCATGTGCACCAGTTTGGGGCACAGACATAGTCTATGAATGGTCTGTTTGGGCACTTGACGTGTTCATCTTATTGAATGACTCATTTTGAGTACTGTGTACAAAAGTTTGGTCAGTATTGCATTTAAATCAATAATGGAGGACCTGGATAAAAAAGAAATTCGGCTCCTGCAACTTCGATTGAATGGGACAAGTTTGAGACAAAACCTAGGCCTGAGAATGAACGATTAGCAAGTCTTTCTGCTTCAGTTTCCTTATAAAAAATGGGGAACAATCATTCTGAAGTTACCTTTCGAGATTGTTGTAGGGATGGGAGTAAACAGCCACCTTTCCATCCCTGACTCATGGTAGACTCTCACAGGAACCACCTTCAGCGAACTGAATGACTGGCTGATCTGTGAGCTGTTGGGTTTCTCTGTATCTATGGTTTTGGGGTATGCCAGTCCCTCTGTCTGGACTTTTACCCCCATGTGCAGTTCACTGGCTGGATTCACGTTGCACTTTAAGACTCAGTTCAATTGTTATTTCGCTATGAAGCCAATACTATCTCTTATTAGGTAGAATCAGATGCTCCCTTATTTTCTGTTCCTAGAACTCTGGACAGGTGTCTATAAAAATACTGCACAATGTCTGCCTCAATGTGTTGTGAGTATCCAGAAGGCAGCAACCGAATCTTCTTTCATTGATCTCTCCAGCCCTCAGCAGAACATCTGGCACACAACATGCATTACATATTTGTTGAAGCACTGAATGCTTTTAAATATTTGGAAATATAAACTGTTACAGATCTAATAGTGGCAGGGCAGCTTTTCAATAGAAAAAGGATAAAAGAATATCAGAGCCAGATGAATTGTTGGCTTGAATTACATGTTTCATTAGTAGAAAAATAATTTAACAGATGTTAAAGTTGTAGAAATCGCCAAAAAGTAAATAACTGCATTTGGCTAAAGAAATTTAACACAGGACTAAAGTAGAACTTAAAATGTCACAGTCTAATTTTGTTGTGGGTGATGAATTAAGTAAAGGAGGAAGTACTATAAACTAACATACCCCCATATCCACGTCCATATATGAGTGTCCACCTATAGACTATTACACACTAAGGCAACATCACATGCTCAGCTGTTGACGTGCTCAGCTCTTGGATCGGCCCTCCAGAGTCTGTCACACAAGCAGCGAGCTGCCTCTCCGGCATGTGCTCAGGGGTCTTGGTACCCACCCCCGGGGGGTGTCTGGGGCTGTGGGGCATATCTGGAGTACGGCTGGCAGTGCTGCCTGTGACATGCTACTAAGTGACACGTCCTGGGTGCCTTCAGTGCTGGCTGGTTTGGAGAGAGGTGTTCAAAAAAGGCAGAACAACATCACTGCTGTGGCATTGTTGACTTGAGTCTGAGGGAACACGACAGCTCTCCTGGGAGTTGGTTTAAGCCTGGCTTTTGAGCCAAGAACCCATGAAGGGTAGAGAGGGAGAGTGTGCCCTGATTGCACAGTCATGGTACTTGATATTGCAAACATACAAGAGACAGGTACAACCCTGGCATTGGCCCTAAGTTCTGGCAAGTTTCCAATTATCTACTTGAAACAGAGAGAAATAAATACATGTCAGAGATCATCACTATCATCTATTTTGAAAGGGTACCGAATTTTAGGTCTCTATAGTACATCCATTTAAAAAGACATCTATTCATGTCTGTTCAGTAGATGGAAACAAGAAACGTTTTCATGTAGAAATTAACAACTTTTTCAAATGACACATTTGGTCATCAGAATGCAAGCTCCCTTCGGGCAGGAACTTCGTTTTTTCTAACATTGCATTCCCAGCCTCTAGCAATGTGTGGCCTCTAGAAATTAAATACTGGTTGGACGAATAAGAGGGGTTTTGATTTCCTATTTTAATTAGAACCCTGCCAAGTCATTGTGACAGAGATACCCAACTATGTGGGACAAAACCAATGCCTAACCTTTGAATCCCAGCATTCACCACCATTCCTTACACATCCTAATTGAATGATGAATTAGATTTGTTTCCTAGCTCATGCATCCAAAACATCAATTGAATGAACATCAATAAACATACACATTATATGTGTAGACTATAGGCAGTAACTAGGGGGAAAGTCAACAAGAAATGTGGGGAGTACACGGAACCAAATTTACAAGGATCAGTAGAGCAAGAGCATGGGAAAGCTAAACATTAGACTGCATAAGCAGGAATAGAGCTTGAAAAAATCTTGTCCAGCCACATTCAAATACTGCATCCTACCCCTGACTCTAAACCCGAAGCATGACCGAGACCATTTTGAGAAGTTTCAAAGGACAGCCACAAAGATGATTAAAGGGCTAGAAAAGGGGCCCATGAAGAGAAGGTTAGCAAATGGGGATTATTTATCCTGCAGTAGACAAGTATGACAGGGCCCTTAATCACAGCCTTCATATACAGAAGGATTATTCCCTGGAGATGCTGGCTACCTGCTTTTTGTTCTCCACTGAGGAGAAAAGGGGAAATGAGTTTAAAAAAACAGCATGAAGAATTTAGGTGAGGTAGGAGTTAGAACTCACTTTATTTCAAACAAAACATTTTGCCCATATTAAGAGAGCAAACTGTAGATGGTCTCCTACCTAGGGCTGGGCTGAGATCGAGAAATTGAAGGCTCTCTGGAGTTCAGGTGTTTCTAAGTACCTGCGATTATTGTTCTTTTTTTAGAGTTTCCTTTAAATGAATTCAGTAAACACATGGTTTGGCCACAATGATGCTAACTTACCCCAATAGCCGCTTTTTTACATGGATTTTTTTTTTTTTTTTTTTGGTTGGACTTAGTCAGTAGTGGCACTCTGGTTGTCACTGGTGTGAATGGTACCGACCATGGAGATGGGGCTGCCAGGGGAGGTTTGCAGAGGGGGTGCCCCACAGAGGAGGAGTTCAAAAAGCCACCACAGAAAATGGCCTTAAAGACATGTGTCATTTGCTTCAGAAGTTGCTGCTGAAGAGAAGGAGAAGGGTGGCTGTCATTCCTATGAAAACATCACACTGGTCAACTGATAAGAGATGCTGGTCTCAGGAGGGGAGGGGTGGGGTGTTTCCATTAATAAGTCACAGGAAGCCAGCTGCAGTGCAGGAGTGCAAAGTCACCCAGGAAAAGCCAGGCTCTGCGCGGAGAAGTCAGAGTTTCCAGACCATCTTACACGTGAAAGCTACATGGAACCAATCCTGAATAACTTTGGAAACGTTCAACATGTGGCTTCTAACTTTTTCAACTATCTTTGATAAAATCAGTAGGGAGAACATTCTAATTTCTTCCCCGACTGTCAAATCCTTGTTACTGGCTTGCCTGAAGCAAAGCAAATGCACATTTTACACATTTGATACTGAGAAAAATTTCTCGATGAAAATGCAAGTTTCGGCAATCTTTCACCCATCAGAGATGGTTTTACTATTGCTAAGAGATTTTAGGTGATCAACAACCATTTTTTCCCCCATTCAAGCAAAAACCTCAGATCAGTTTGCATGTGAGATTTTTTTCTTTCTTTTTTTTTTTTTAATTCTGAGCACAATTGAAGGTGAGTTAAGGCTCTGGTGGAAATCTAAAGAGCATCAGCAAATCTGAGCACTGCTCAGCTTTTGAACTGCTTTTCTACTTCTCAGTTCTTTTAAATGGTTTTCTATGGCAGGAACATTTTTCTTAATTAGTCACAGCTAATTAGTGTTCTGGCATAGACAAGTAATCAGAAATGTCAGAGCTGCAAGGCTACATCTCCCTAATCCTTTGATAATAATTTAGCCTCCTGGGAGGGCCCCACGCTGCGGTAAGTAGTGACTGACAATAAGGCAAAATTAGGTGGGCAGCAGACCATTAGGATAGAAAAATAAAAAGCACTACCCAATCCTGCTGAGCACCATCAGGCAACTAACTCCACTGCCAGATGAGGTGCCTGTTTAAGCCTGTGTTGTTAATTAGCTGATTCTACCAGACCTGCCACATATGTCCAGGTGCCTCATGCAAAGATGTGTATTTCTGGGCATGGGCCAAATGACAATTGTGTTCCATGATCACATTTCAAGAATCAAAGTAAGAAGTCCACATATTTCTTGAAGATTCTTTTGAATTATCAAAGAAATAAGATCAACAAGCTACAATCCATTTTCTGGTTGAGTTTCCTTGAAGCAATTAGGCACGCTCATCTCAAGTTTCTCAGGTTTTAATTCACCAACAGCTTAGATTCAAATAAGGGTCTTTGCCGCTCTGAGCTGCGTCTGGACTTGCCAAAGCTCTTTTGGCACACCACGTACATCAAAAGTAGCTCCTTTCATGGATTCTTACACTTACAAATGATAACTGAACATTAAAATAAGGATTATTAACGAAAATGAACGAGACAGCTGTAATCCGAGAGCAGAGGTTTTGAAGAGAAACAAACTTTGAGGGGGAAAAAAAAAACCCAGCGGAGGAGTATGCTCTGCTTGGCATTTTGTGAGGCAGACAAGACAATATACAGAACAAGTCTGACTATAATGATCATAAAAGAGGTCAAACGACTTCAGTGCCAGTTCCAGTGCTGTGGGTAACACAAAGCAGGAACATATACAATTAAAAAATGAACCATAATGTGTTAAAGCAGCTGAGTAAGACTGTTCAAATGTGGGAGATGAGAGATGCAGGTCCTATAACACAGACAAGAAACAGACAAAGTTCTTATCTACCTTTAGGACACAACAAGGCGCCAGGGCACACGGCATAACAACGAATGGAAAGAAATGATCTCAGATAGTCTTGAGTACATCCCTGAGCTTAAATCAGCCATCTTTTCTATGGATAGAAAAGGAAAAGAGTGGTTATGACAGGAGAATGATAGAAACATTTAATTTTGAGTGTTGATAGGAAAATCATGGTGGGGCATGTGGGCCAACAGTTACTGTTTGATATTTGACTTAGTTTTACATAGAGACAAAAAAGAAGAAAAAAGAAAATGCTCTCTGATGGGAATGTGTACCGATTTAGGTAGCCTATATAACAACTTGCCAGTCATTTGAAAGTGAAAGATCATTGAAAAGAAGAAAACTGCTACTTTCAAATTGGCGTCCACATAGAAGAGAATGTACCTAAAGTATCAAGGAAGTAGAAGAAATGCAAGAAGGCAAAGAAGCCTTCATCTTAAAGGGTTCCAGCCTGCATTTCTAATAAAGAGGTTGATTACACACACAAAGAAATTCATCCAAGGGACAGGACTGAAAAAGGAGATGGTCATTTCTAAATATACCCTACCATCTAGCAGTCATTCTTACTCATGTTCTGTTGATTTCAAGTATTCTTGGGAAATCAACATGATACTAAATTTAATTTTTAAATAAGTTAAGAATAGTCATGTCAATCTTGCTGAGGATGAATAAATTCTCCAATCAAAAAGTTTAGGCCTTGGTGGGAAATACTAAACTCAAACGTTCTGAACACTTCCCCCTTTTCTTACTTGGGAGTCCAGAGACAAACAAGAGCACAGAAGTGCAAAATTACTTTTACTCTGAGAAGCATATTCACTTGCAACAGTTTCATTTTTCCCCTTTTATCTTATCATATCTTAAAATGGCTCCTGAACTCACATAGTTTAGGTCAATTTTACTTAAAATGTTTACTTTAGAGTTTCTTTACCAAAAAGAATTCTTTCCAAAGAAAGTCCTGAGAAATTAATCTTTTATAAAATACTAGTTTGATGAATATAACTGATTAACTATCATTTAAAGAATTACTTTTAATTTTACAAGACGTCACAACACTATTTTAAAAAAATCTTGTTGAGATGAACTCCTCGACAATTAAGTATTTAATCAGTTTATAACACAAGAGAGTGTTTAATCTGCATGATTTACCAATTAAATACTGCACCCTGATGTGTCTTCAGCAACGCGAGAGCTAAAAGGAAATTGTTTGAAAAGGACTCAAGAAGGGCGATGCCCTATAAACATGCAAAGGTTTAGAGAGTTCGGTAGGTTTCATGTCTCTCCTGGACAGGAGAGTCACTTTAGTCAGCCCCTCATGGCCTCAGTATTATAATATTCTTGGACATCAGAAAATGACCGCAGAGGATGCTTTTGTGGTGATTACCACAGACGTCAGTTAAGACTCACGGAAGATCACCACTTTCCAACCCAGAGATCCAGAGCTCTCAGGGAACGCACCCCACCTCTCTCCTGACACCTGGGGCCCTATGCCGGGACTGTGTTTCCTGAAACCCAAAAGTGTGGGGAGAAGCGTCACAGTAAGCATTCAAAATGGAATTTAGAACTAGAAAATCATTCCCATATTTTTGTACTGGGATCAGAGAAGTGGTAGATGGTTTTAATTTGATGCAATTTTTTTTTTAACAGCTATGGACAATGATGTTTTAGACATTGGGGCAAGAGAGACTGCTTACAAAGCAGAACACCTTCTTTCGGTGAATCCATGACCTCTCCTACTACACAGAACTTCCTTTAGATTTCTCTTACCCAGATTAGACACTTTTTTTTTTTAACATTTAAAAAGTAAATTTAAAGTTTAGATTTTTTTTCCAATGGCTAAATTCAAAATACAATAGCAATAACTGAGTATAATTTTTCTTTTTTTAAAGTATAGTTGCTGTACAATATTCTGTATTACAGGTGTAAAATATAGTGATTCACAGCTTTTAAAGGTTATACTCCATTTATAGTTATTATAAAATACTGGCTATATTTCCCGTGTTGTACAATATAAGTTACAAGGATATATTGTACAATATGGGGGATATTTTATTAACATGTAGATTTTAAACTTAGCATGTGTACCACTGATGACCCCTTGAGAGGCAAAGACAGCCTCTGTTGAAGATACACTGGTCACTCAGAGAGACTTAGCATGAACAATATGTGTTCCAACTATTTTTCTAAATGTGCGGTTCAGAAGCATGGTGGTAGATACATAGAATGTCCAATGGCACAGCTCTGCTTCCGTACGGAATCTCGTCTCTCCTTACTGACTGGAATTGCTACTGCTTCTGGAGGGGGAAACCTTGCTTTCACTTGGCCATCACAAAAAATACTTAAGAATTGCTATCTGGGATGCAAGACTCAGCATGCAACCAACCCAGTAACTTTTGTCACCACCGCTAAAATTAAAACTAATTCAATTTGTTGGTTTCCAATCTGGAAGGGATTTCAGAAACGAGCTGGAGTTCTAGACCAACTTCTTCAGCTTAGAGGCACTACTTCTTCTGAGTCTCAAATGGGTGACATGACTTCTTGAATTGAAGCTCAGACGATTAATAGCTGAACTTTGGCTGGAACTCAGGTTTCTTTTTCGTGGTCCAGCCTTCGTCCCACAAACACTGTTTAACCATGTCAAATTTTGTAAGTCTGCAGTGTGGTAGAGACAGCACGGACTATGGAAACTAAAGAGGTACAATTTGAAAGTCCGTTTAACACTTAAAAAGTCGTTTATTTTCTCTGGGTGGGAGATTCCTTAACCTGAAAATAAGGATAAAATGGGGATAATGGCATCTAGTCTAGAAGGTTAGAAATGATATAGGTCGAGTACCTCACACGTTTCCTGGCACACGGAGGTGCCCTGGGAATGGCAATGGTGACAGCTAAAGCTATTATTAGTATTTTGATAATGTGAAAAGATTAGGGAAGTACCTTAAACAAAATTGGTTCCTTCTATTAACAGGGATCTGTCATCACACTTTTTTGAAGCCATTTCTGTTTTAAGCAGGAAATGCTTTATAAGTTTAACCACTTATGGAGTAAAGCAGAATGTCCTGATATTTATCCTAATATTAACTGTTTTGATCTTCAAATGACACTTTTAGTTTTAATATTTCAAGATTTGATGTAGAAGTCTAAGATTATCCTATTTATGGCCTTTAAGATAATTCAGATTTTAATCAGCCCACTCTTAATACACTTAACTTAAGTTGAGAAACAAAACTATTTCCCACAGAGGCTAGAACAATAACATTAGCAGTGAAGGATGCTCAGGAAGTCAGCTCATGACGTATGGCTGGGCGGGCTATGTGGACCACTGTGGGAGGTACCATTCTCCTTCGTAGGTGCATCCCCAAAACGATGGACACAAATCTAGGGCAGTGGTCATTTTTTTTCGGTCCTCAGTCACTGGTACATTTATTTAAATAGAATCTTTAGGAAATTTGCTACAAATATAAGGGACAATTAAGATGCTATAGTGATCAAAAAGTTTTGGAGGTTAGGACCACCACAAGTAATTAATTACTACTCTCAGGGAAAGCGCCAGAATTTTCAACGCCTTTTCCATACGGAGAGAATCACGCAGAAAAAGTTTTAGTAAAACACATGAGTTCTTTTTTTGAAGTGTTGGTATTGGAGGCAGGATGGATGTTTTACAGAATAATTGTTTTATATGAAAATATTGCTATGTGTGATGTTTCCAAAATGAAGCGAATTTCATCTGGGGAAAAAGCGTATCTTTCACAAGGAGTTAGGCTCTAAATTGCATCACCAGAAACTGGAAGCCTCTGTACTCTTTTCTGGGTTGGTTAAAATCACTAAGTATTGACTCGCTGTAGTGAGTGTGTGTGTGTGTGTGTGTGTGCACGCACGCATTTTCCTCTGCATCTGAAAGTAGGAGGCTCCATTTCCTTACTTACTCAGGAAACTAATTAGAATAGCAAAAGTTTATCATGATGCCTGAAAAAAATTGTTCTCTTCAATCTTTCATCTGTAATAGAGTAAGGTTGCTAACAGTATTTATAGGGTCATCATTTTCAACCGTTTCTTGATACCTGACAATTTTATTCTAAGCTCCAGCCAAGTGGATTTCCAATAATTATGTAACGTCTCTCAGTAATGATTTGTCGCTTAAGATACACATTCTACTTTACCTTTCAACACATGCTTGATAACCTCTCATTTACTAACTGTAATTGAGGCAAATTCAGTCTTGGTTAATTAGGGGCTCTTAGTTACCCCCTCATATAGTATACTTTTGATGACATATCAATAGAATTAGAGTCTACTTTTAATTTTTAATTATAATAATAAAAATGTGCAAGTTAAAAATATTAGAATGTTTAAGGACATTGTAACTATTTTACAAATAACAAGTCCAGTGTCCTACTGGGGAGATGCAAAAAATGACAAAACCTTTGCAAACAGAACAATAAGGTTGCCTGTCAAGGGTTCCTTTTGGAAGCAAAGCCACAGCCACGTGTGATGCTTTGGCATGGAAAGAAAAGTATATCCTTACAGCCAGGACGATTAATCCAGCACATCATTTTAATGTTGTCCTCCCGGCATCCACTTTGGTCTTAGCGCTATTTATTATTGTTGCCCGCTCCCCACCAGAAAGTCTTCACAAGAAGTTTGGTGAATGAAGGGGCGTTGAAGTGGGGAATATCTTTATGAAGAAAGAAGTCTACCCTGTTACAAACTGACAGCAAGCTTTGTAGTCAGTAGGTTCCCAAGATAAAAAATTGAAGATGTTAGGACACACGGACACATTCACACCCCCCCCCCCCGCTATCTACGGTGGCCTATTTCCAGAATGACTCTACCATTTTTTCACCACAGAAGATGTACTTTAGCTCTACTAAGAAGAAACATATTGGGAATAACATCAACTCAACTTTCCTTTTCTGTTCAACATTTTTGAGAATCACCGCATAAGCAAAAACTAAAAATAAAAAAAAAGTGAAAGGAAAGTTGGAAGGGAAACATATGCGTGTAAATTCGGAGCAATACCAAATGGAAGCAGAAGTTGCTAATATGGTTTCAGTTTTTGTAAAAGAGCCAGCTGGATGGATGATAATTTTTCTACCCCTGCAGGGCATCAAAGCTTTTAGGAAATCATTCTTTTCACACATATTAACACTTAGCTTATTAAAACAGATGATACTTTTATTGTAAAACAGCCTGGGTAGAGGCTAGAAACATAAAGTACGAGAATGAAGGCTCATTTTGACCACCCAAACTGCCAAAAAGCAACCACGGACACGGCAGACCACGGTGGAGATGCTGACGTAGCAGGACCTTCTGTAGCTGCCACAGCTGAAGTGTTACCATGAAGGCCGTGAATTGCTGTTATGAAAACATTTGCAGTAACTTGCATAATTAAATGAAACTGCCAGAAAAGCGTTTCTAAAATGCAGAGACCATGTACAGAAAGAAATATAGTTCAAAGCGAATATTACCTTTCAGGATCAGCATTGTAGTGAATTGGGCAAAGTTCTGTCACAAGCCAAGTACCATTTCCTTCGAACTGACAATTAAATAATTACAACTGAGTGCCGACATTGTCACTGGAATGGACCGCTCTCTTAGTCTCTTTGATAGGTCCTCACTGAATGAAGCTTGCTGATCACGGCATCTAAAAATCACAGCCTCCCATGTCTAGGAGCAGCCATGCCTCAGTGAAGACAGACTTTCATGATACAACTGCAATGTTCTGTTTGTTAGCAGGCATCAGTACTGGAAATCAGGATGAAAATGTGCACTAACAGTACAGTGGCAGATATTTGGCTGTATTGCTTTTTTCTTTGATTAAATGAAGAATATCATATTGACTTAAAAAAAACCAAACTTGTACAGCAGGGGCCAAATCCATTACAATGTAGTTCTGTTCAGGGACAGCTGCAAAGGCACATGATACGATGCCGCACACAACGGCAAACTGGTTATCATCTTACTTGTTAAAATTAACCTTGGAAGGATTTTGAGACTCTCATTCTAACAGTGACAGTTTTCAAGTACAAAAAGAAGCCAATTAAGGCTGCTGTCAGCAGTCAAAGAAATACAACCATCAATTGTATGAGCAGCGTAGAGGACAAAAGGATCAAAAAAGCAGAGTCTGCTTTGCAGACATACCATCAAAATGCAACTTTCCCCTTCACGGTGTATCTGTAACGCCAGCATGCTTTGCAAGGGTAGTTACTTACATCAAACAGCTTTTCTATATACATTTCCTCATTGACCTTTTCTCGAAGAATATCCTGGTTTTGCCGAACAAACATAATATAGGTGTCTGCCAGGTCCATTCCTGGTTTCTGTTGAGAAGGAAAGGCACAGGGAATAAAACAACATCAGGTCTTGATTGTGAAAACAGTATTTAAACATGACCCTAGAAAATCATTCATCATATTATTTCAAAAATTAAACTAGAAAAATATGCTTAAGACCAAATCAGCAATGGGTCCCTTCAAGTTCCATAATTAAAGTAAATACAACTTGAGGTCATAGTTATTCATCACTATTAAAGTGATTAGAAATATGTGGCTGTAAGCCAGTAGATATATATTTTTTAAATGGCTAGCTTGCAAGGTCAATATGCCAAGCAGCATAAATGAGTAAAATTTTCAAAAAATTGCCACACCAATAGTCATTTTCTAATAGCAAATACGGTTCACTTTGCATCATCTCTGGTTTATCCATAGATATTTTTTTAAAAGTTAACTTTCCTTGGGTCATCTTCCTCAACTACTATAGGTGCTCAAGGACCTTAAACTAAATGTTCTTATTAGGAAGATATTGAGCAAAAAACATTGTATGCTTTCCAAAGTGAAACGTCAATCAAAATTTTGTGGATTAGCCATTGCTTCTACTCATCCATATTTATTAATGCTGCCTATTATTTTAGAAATGCAATAAGAGTATTGATGAACTAGTCTCCTGTGAAGGGCCAAAGGTGTGGAATAGATAACTTTCCAAAGTCATCCAACATTTGATGTCTTCGAATGTTAGAGGAGATTGGGCAACGAACATGATTCCTCCTTGCTCTAGAGTCTCCATGATCAGCACCAGGAAGGAACAAAAACCTGAATGGCTCTTGAAGAGTTTCCCTTTTAAACTCATCTTTAGTTCTTTCTTGAGTTTCACATAGCGGGGCTAGATTATTCGTATAATCTACACCTGGGGTTGACCCACAATCTGTACTGAGTTATTCATTTAATTAGACTCTGGCATGAATAATGGTGAAACGGTAGAACTGAGGACCAAGTAAGTCAGTCAGTCTTGCATCATTTCATAGCTACCGGATGCACTTATAACTTCCATCAACAGACTCCGTTTGCAAAAGTAAATAATACAAGGAAATCAGGTGAAAGAGGATATGGATCATTTAACTATTACTACTGCAGGAAAAACAAGATATACATCTGAGTGATGTTTCCTTAAATGAAGGTCAGACAGTTCTTATCTTTTTTTTCCCCTGAGGATTATATTTTATGTAGAATCATAAAACTGCCCATCTCTTCACCAGCACACAGTATAGACATAGGGCATATATCATTAATAAAATAAAATAAAATAAAATAAAATAAAATAAAATAAAATAAAATAAAAATTTTTGGTAACAAAGTTATTTCTGGGCAATAAAAATTACAGAAAGTTCTAACTGTTCTTATATTTAGCCTAAAGGGAAATGCATATCACATAAATTTAGGGATCCTTCCAAATATAATCTTGATATAACAAAATCTGTCATGAGTTATAATTTGAGACAACTATTTATATAAATGTCTTCACTGGTCTTTCCTTCAAGGGTGTCGATACACAATGCAGGAAATATATTCCAAACCTAATGGAGACAACTCACCAAATTCATGCCTTCACTATTTTTCTACATAATTCTCAGAAGCAATGTTTGAAAGTTGAAATAATTACAAGGGTAATCAAGAGAAACCCAGGTTATTTTCTTCTTTTGGGGCAAGGGGTGTTATATGTCAGTTTTCCCAGTGAAGAGGCAGGGTAATTTGTGCACGATTACTGACTACTATTAACAACTGAAGACAACTAGCGTATAAGATAAGGATTTCTCTCCATGACTCTCAAACTTTGTCAGAACATTGAAAACAGGGACATTCAGCAAACATCCTGGCCACACAGTGAAAATGACAGAACACTTTTCTACACAGGATTACAAGTTAGCTCAGTACCTGAATTTCAGCCAGGTGCCTGCAAACAAAATGCTGTGATACACAGAATACCAAGGCAAGCGGGCACAGCCCAGCCAGACTGAGAGCTGAGAACAGACAAATGAGAGGCTAGCCTCCTCCACCATTTCTTCCCACCCCAACCCCATCTTTATTTCTGCCTTTCAAAAGAGTATGCTTAGATGTTTAATCGAGTCAATCACTTGACACAACAGATCACTGGAAACAGAGCTATGGCCAGGAGGAATGGAGAAAAGTGACTTTCAACACTTGCCATAGACTGTAAGGTAATTTTTCTTTTTTGTTTCCTTGATCACTTTCAAGATGACATAAGACTTCATGAAACACTGTCCAGGAAGAGTTTATCTTCCACCATCTAAAACTAACAAACGCTTTAAGCCTAAAAGAAAACTCAAGGCTGTTCCCTTTGGCAGATCCAAAGGCTATAATACTGAAATCTGTATAAACTTGAGACAGTTCTACAACCATTCTAAGAAAGGAAGCATCTCTAGTTGAGGGTGTAAGAGAAAGCCCATTTAGAAGTTTATGTCAACAAATTAAGTGTTTCTGTCTTTTTCTTTTTTCTTTGTGAAATTACACTTTCTCCCCTTTGGCAAAATAAGATCCACTTGCCTAGAAAACAAAACCTACAGCTCTTAACGTTCCTCATTAGCATTATTTCTTCTTTTATCTTTGAGCTGTTTACCTATTCTTGAAACTGTGACATACGGGAACTTCACACCTAGTGAATACATTTTCATGTAGCTTGTGGCACGAGACTATAATCATTAAAAAAATATACACAAGTAAGAGTAACTGCAACAGCTGGTGACATTTACCAATTAGAATTAGAGTTCTTTAAGGCACTTTATCCTTTCTCTGGTGTATGAAGGGTAATTATCTCTGATAAATGGCTGAAAAAAAGACGTAATTTTCCTTTTAAACAGTTTCTACATGTAGTACAAATGTGTTTGGCTGGGAGATATTATCGCTGGTTCAGTGCTCCTTTGTGCAAAGACTGTGTTTTATGGCAGGAAAATTTACATACTTTGGAAGTCACTGCATCTAATTCCATTATTACAAGTTATTTTTACTAGGAAATGGAGCTTAGTTAAAAAGCAAAAAAAAAAAAAAAACCCCAGAAAGAATACACTATTATGTTTTTGTTTTTTGGTCTGTAGATAAAAAGAATGCATGTGATTGCATTGACCAGATAGACTATCACTATACATTCTGGTGCACGTGGGTGTCCCCCAGCCGTAGTAAAGGAGCAGTCTGCTAAACTCCAACAACTGTAGATCTGGGTGAGTTTTTTTTAATCAAGAATATTGTGTTCTAAAGAGCTACAGTTAGAAATCTCTTCTCTCCTGGTAATTAAATTATAGTTCTTAACAAACAAGAAAATAACAATTAAAAACCACACAGCGAGCACATTACGTATGAAACACCATGAAGAGAGAGCAGGCGCTGTGGTTCCTACTCCCCTTTAAACCTTTGAGATCCTCGGTTCACTCAGCACTAACCTCTCCATTTTGTTTGTGAGGGTGGTCATCGCTAAGTCAAAATACTTCCTAGACTACTTCTAATTTGATTCAGAAAGCAGAATTTGGCTAACACAGTTATAGCAAAAGGACACAAACATCTAAAAATAAATCCCCTATGAGCATAAAGAAATCAGTGAATATGCAGGGGCATGAAGTCTGGGAAGGTGAGTTCCTCTGACTGGCTGTATAAGTTAACAGAATACACCAGCGAGTCAATGAGCTTAAGGAAGGGTGCAGACTCCAGCAAATTTTTTTCAAGCATTAATCACTAGTTAACTGAGTGAGATGAACATGCCGTTTTAAAAAGGGAGGGAAAAAATCTCTTGTTAATTACACGCTGCAAATGCTCTTACTTCCTGCTGCTACACCTAATCCCACAGGTGCGCGTCTTCCCTCTCCCCATTCACGGGTAGGTGGGTGCAAGGCTGCAGTCATTTTCGCAGCTACAGATTTAGATACAGAAGAAGCCGCTTAACCTCCCATGGGAGGTTAACAACACGCTATGCAAACACTGTCATGGTGCCTGTTTAACGAGGAGACAACTTTTTAAATATACTATTCCAGTCTCAAAGATTAATAGAAGCTACTGTATAATTGACTTAATTTGAAAGTGTAAGTCTCATAACCTCGGAAAGCTTGCCTTGAAGAAACAATCAAAAGTGGAACTGAGATATCCTGATTGACGATAATGTGCGTGCTTCATAAATGAAATCCTGCACCTGATCATTATTACCATTAGAAAAACAGATCTCGTAAGATTTAAAATCATAGCATGTCGTCTCAATTTGAAATTGTGATAGGAACAATTTATATTTCAACCCTGGCATTTCAGATTCAGGACTGGTCTATAACTGATTGTCAGGGAATATAGGACATAATTCTGCAAACATACAACCTATCCCAGGTACTGCTAACAATGTATATTTTCTCTTATTGTTTAATATATTCTGTTACTTTGGCATTTAGGCAGTAATTTCTATATTTTTTATTTGAATGAAAATGTTCTTGAAGTTAAACCTCTTAAAAGCATTTGGGATAGCGTAAGTTATATGTTCTCAAATACTTCAAAAACAAAAAGAAGAAAGTTTTGAGTATACCTATGATTATGTTGTAAAATATATATACTTTTTTTAATCACGTTTTCTACAAAGTAGAAAAATTATATTCACACAGAAAAGCAAAAGGAAACAAACAGAACTAAAGCCTTCAAATTAGTTTTATTCCAACTTAAATATTCTGTAAGCCCAGGAAGAGGAATGATTCATGTAAACAATGAAAAAGCCACAAGGATATAAAATTTTCAAGATTTTCTAATAATAGTTTATCTAATTTTTTAAAAACAATGAATGGAACTCCAAACTACAATTTCAAGCAGTGAAGTGACCACAGTCACCTTTCCGGAACTTTGTTAAACGTAGCAGTATTCAAAATTCCACTAATTTATACTATTATGCATTTTGACTCCAAATTGGGAAGCAGAAAATTCTGAATTAAAGATAATGGAATCCACATTCTTTTGAAAACATCTTTCAGACTTGGAGCTTGTCACATGTATGTTTTAAGTATGTGTTTCATTCACTCTCACATTCTAAGGGAGAAGGTTCCATTACTCCAGAGTTCTTGTCCTGGTTAAAGGTCTTCTGCCTGCTCCCTGTGAGCACAGGCAGTAAAAGCAGACTCCTCCCACATGCTGTGAGAGTGTCTTATGTCGAACCTGCTATCATCGATGCTCCTGTAACTTATGCAGCCATATTGTTTTCATCCTTAAAGTTCACCAGAATGCTTCAAACTGTTTCTTCTAAGTACTGACATATTTAATGCATTAGTATGTTCAAATACTTTTGTTGAATTACTAGGGAAAACCTTCCAAGGTTAAAAGGAATACTGAATAATAGTTTAAGATATTAGCCTGAAATACTCAAGGAAAAGAGGTTGATTTTCAACTGAGAATTATGGGCTAATTGTCATCTTACTATGGTTTTCCCATTTGAGACCATGAACACCTACTATCTCTCCTGCTACTTCTGATCTATAAAAATCGTAACAGCTCAGAGTTTAGAGGAATAGCTGCTGATACAGGAGTATCAGACAAAGAAAGTAATAATATGTGTACACACACTAGCTTTAGATCATCATTTTCATGAGTCATGATTATATGACAATGAAATTAGTAAATCTCCCGGTTCATAACACTGTTCAGTAACCTTTCTGTCATCTACCTACAGTTGCTACGATGTCAACTACAGAAACTACGCTGAAGGCTTGAAGAAGTGAAATTAAAATGCCGTGGGTATTATTTTATGTAGCTTTTACAATTTAGGTCGACTGAGACTGAGTTACTCAGTTCTAATTTGTAATCGTTCAGATTTTGTCTTCGAGGAGACCTAAGGATGCTAGGATGTCAGAGTCCAGAGGCAGTCCATGGATTTACCTTCTCTGAGAAGAACCAGACAGACAAAAAAACCAAAGGACTAAAGATGAGAGAAGCAAAGCACTGATTTAGGAAGGACAAAAGGCAACCTCCGCTGCTCCTACGAGGGGAGACTTTAATCTGGTCTTGGCGCGGATCTCTGCCTCTCCAGGTGAACATGTCTCCGTGGGCAGGTGCTCCACTCCCCGTGTTCTGCCTGCCTCTTATTCTGACGTAAAGCGCTGAGTATTCAGGTGGCCTCATTAAGTAATAAACAATACTGGAACAAAGGAAGGAGGGAAAACAGCACCGTCCCTGGCTGGCTGGCCGTACCCTTAAAAGTCACCATTGATAGACGCAATGTGCTCGCTATTCTAAAATACGAGGAAAATAAATGAAGAGCAACCTAATATTTTTCACCCTGTGGAAAACAAATCATGTTTCTTTTGGAAAATGGTCACGTTCTGAAGCAGGGGGTGGAAACTGCAGAGGAACGCATGGGGGCAGGAAGCTTCATTCCGGGGAGAAGCAATAACAATCCCATTTACTTCAATAGTGCTTTACACGTTCAAAGCACTTCCACGTTAATGTGCTCGCTGAATCCTCCCCAGAACCTAGAGAAGGAGACAGCACAGGGATGACACCGGTATCCTCGGGGCACAGGTGGGAAAACGGAAGCCCATGAGTCGGACTGCCAGTAGTGGGCAAAGGTGGGACTCGAACGGAGATCCTGGACTCCACACTGAGCCTGTACAGTACAGAACCGAACGTAAGCCACATTTTAGGGGAGCTGGAAGGCTAGAGATCTTTGGCAAGTGTCACAATAAGGAGAGAACATTTGAGAGAATTAGGAATGAAGACAAGAGAAAGATAAGCCATCTGCATCTTGCCAGGACAGACAACTGGAGTCAGGCACCAGCACCAAACAGCCAGTCGGGGGGAGCTGCCTTGTTCTTAGTCACAGTGACCCTCCTCATGTCCTCCAGCTCTCTAGCTGTGTCATCGCACTGTCCAGCAGAGATCACGTGCGACGCGTGTTGTCATGTTAACAAGCTAGTTTTCAACAGGCACTGGACCCATATACACCCACCCCAAAATGGCCAATTACTTATATGACCTATAGAACAAAATCCCACCATCAGAGCTGCAAAGGGCTTTAAAATGTCCTTTTAAATATTAAATGCCATTTGGCAGTGTTTCCTACATAATGCAGAAATCCTCAGTACCACATCTGGCAAAACAGTGCCATAACTACGACTATAGTGTATTACCCTTGTGAACAACTTTAATTTTTTAAAAAGTTTTTATTTTCTTACACTCATTTTAGTTCTGCCTCTCGCTTTTTAGTCACTGTCCCTAGTTCTATCCACTTGATAAATACAGACTGACGCTTCTTCTTCTAAATGGGAACTCCGTATATCAAACAGGACTCTCTTGTCTCAGGTTTTCCCTCCCTCAAGGGTAACATCCGATTTCCCTTTTTTCTTCCTAAGCCATTATTTCTAGATTCCCTTAACTACGCTGGCTGCTGTCTACAACAGCAGGGAAAGTAAAAAGTATACGTTATTTTTAAAAGACTATAGATGGACTCACCCACCATAACACAGATGTGAACAAGATAGTACAGAGAAGAATGATTAGTTTTAGAATCTGGACACTCGATTTATTATAATCAATAATAATGTATGATGACAATGAAAATTTATTGATCACTAATTTCATCCCAGAAATCCTGAAAAATGCTTAATTTTACAGTGCTTATATTTACAAGAAGCCTAGAAGTGGTATAATTCTATGTCCATTGTATAGATAAAGTAATTGGTGTCCACGCAGGTATATGCGTATGTTCAAACTCATCAAACTGTATGCATTAAATACGTGCAGTTTTTAATAGATCAATTACACCTCAACAAAGCTGTTAAAAAAAAAAAAAAGAAACTGGTGCCCAAGGTCATACAAATATTAAATGAAGTGAGGGAGCAAGTGTTAAAATACGGGCAAGCTGGCGCCTGACTTTGAATTTGTCACTTCTCTGTTGTGCTGCCTCCACACGTCCGTACTACCTTGTGGTTTTGTTTTGTTTGTTTGTTTTTAGCAGTTACCTTACATTATAATCTCACATGATTTTTCACACAACATTTTAGCACACATTGCTCTGAGCTCCGTCTTCCCTACCTTATAGGGAAGCAATATTTTTTGCGGGCGATAAGCTTTAATATACTGCTTTAACTCAACTGAATGTTTGGCTTTGGGCTAGTGTTCCCGACTGTAAAGCTAATGTGAACATTTTCATGCTGGTCCTATATCTAATATACCAGCATTCCCTCTCTCTCTTTCTCTCTCAGGTCAAAGTTCCCTTCATCTAAGTTACTCCTGAACAGGTGAACAGACTCACCACCTCCAGGTCTTGCTTTTCTTTATATGCCTAAGGTTTTTGCCACCCTACACATTCCAAGGTTCTATAATGCGGCCATGAACTATGTAACTGCAACAGGAACTCCTCTCCGGAATAGGGTTGTTTACCCAAGAAAAAAGGCATAAAAGGAATTAAAACTTGGATATTAAGTCCTAGTCAAGTGCCCTTAATTTTTTTTAAAATTTTAGAATAATTTTAGATTTACAGGAAAATTGTGAAGATAGCACAGACAGTTCAGGTTTACTCCCCACCGAGTTTCCCCTATTATTAACATCTTACATTAGTATGATATATTTGGTACAATTAATGAACAAATACTGATACAAAGCCTATACGTTATTCATATTTTTTTACTTTTTACCTAATACCCTTTTTATGTTCTATGATCCTATCCAGAAGATCACATTACATGCATTTAGTCATTGTGTCTCCTTAGCCTCCTCCTGCCAATTTCTAGGACTTTCCTTGTTTTTTGATGATCTTGACAGCTCTGAGTACTGGTCAGATGTTCTACTGGGATGTGTCTGATGCATTTCTCATGATTAGACTGGAATTACAAGTTTCTGGAAAAAAGACCACATAGTATTTATCAAGAGTAAATGCTATCAATATAATTTATCACTGGTGATGTTGCCCTCAATTAACCGGCTGAGGTATTTATTTGTCAGCTTTCTCCCAGATAAATCAAATCTCCCAACCCTCCTTTTCACACCGTGCTCTTTGGAAGGCAGTCACTATGCACAGCATTAAGGCACGGGGAGTTATACCATCTCCTTGGAAGTAAAGCATCTACATTAATTGTTTGGAATTCTTCTCCTTGGGAGAATTCTCTTTCCCCCTGTTTATTTATTCGGTCACTTACTTACGCCAGTATGGGCTTACTTATGTCAGGTATTTTACACCTTGCGTTAGAAAATACCTAACTACCTGATTTATTTGGTTGCTCAAGTTACTGTAGCTCAGGCCCCTGGGAGCTCCTTTGGTTATCTCCTTGGTCCCTTTAACATACCCCCTACCATTGTGGGTTTTTCTTTTAAAACACTTCCTCACCTTCTGACACATATATCTGAGATGCTCCAGGCTCATCTTGTGTTTCTTGCCCCAGTCCCAGTATCAGCCATTCTTCCAAGGAATCCTGATTCATTTTGTTGGTGATTAGAGACTAAGATCTGGGTACTAGGTGTGCTTATTGCTACTGGAGTGTCATTGCTTCCAGGCTCTTCCAGCTAACCAAGGAAATATATGTGTATATACTAATTCATGCATACACATATATCTAATATCTGACAATATTTCTGTATGCAACCAGCTCAATCTATATTAAGCTAAAGACAAGTTCACATTGATGTCTCCAACTCCAGTCCATTGCCACATGGATCATTCTGGCCTCCTCCTCTTGTTTGTCAACAATGTCTCACTCCGTGAGAAACCTGGCTCCCACCAACCACCACCCTTTGCTTAGTTGTTCAACTCCATTATAAATGTATAGTGGTTTTTGATAAGAAAAGACACGATGCTTGATCTTAGCCAAAAGGCCGAGAAGCGATATATAGTGGTTTCTGAATTGTTAACCCGTGAGAAAAGACTTTATCAACCACAGTACAGTGCTTACGTACAGTTCCTTTTTTCTTTGCTTTTACAGACTCCACTCATTTCAAAAGTTACTCAGATCAGCACTTTTTCTTTCATCTTTTTCAGTGACGTTATTCCACATATTTGCAATAGAGTTAGATTGTTTTATCATAGTCTCCTTTCCATCCTGGGATCCCATAATATCCTAATTGATTTTTAAAAAATTTTTCATACTTTCAGGTTCAAATTTTGTGTGATAAAGTTAGGGTTTGACAAATGCATAATGTTCTGCATCTACCATTACAGTATTACCTGCAGCAGTCTCGCTGCTCCTTGGCTTCACCTATTGAAGCCTCCCTGACCCTGAACTTACGGCAATCATTAATCTGTTTGTAATCTTTATAGCTTTGCCTTTAGTGAAATATTAGGAGAGGAGGCTTCTGCATTGAGAGGGAGTATGCATGAACCTTTTTCTGTATCCTTCAACTCTGATGTGCTATGGGGTCTGACAGATCTAGCACAGAGTCAAATTAAGAACTTCAAAAGTTCCAAGAACAGAAATAATTAGGGTGTCCCATTCCATCTGTAATTCAAAATTAAAATAAAAAACTATATTATAAAATGTGCGTTAAGAATTGCAATGACCGAAGCATTATGCTGTATATCAGAAATTAACATACTGTAAACTGACTATACTTCAGTAAAAAAAATACATATGCATATACAAAAAAAAAAAAAAGAATTCCAATGAAGTTCGTGTGTTCCTATGATTGCTTGCCTTTTCCTTTTCCAGACAGCAAATATAAACTCTTCCCCTTAATTCTCCCTTTCTCTCTTTCGTGCCGCTCCTTTGCAGGACAACACATGCGATTCTTTCTGCTGCTTGCCCAGTACTGATTTTCTGATTCTAGGCACAAGACAAGGAGTATGCCAAGATGGGGTTTTTTTTTTTCACTATACAAAATGCTTTTAATGCAATTTTCTCACTTCTTACATTTTGATCATAGTATTATGTAATGAATATAGATCTCCCACCATCTTTTTAAACAGCTGCATCGTAGTCCATTGTGTGATGATACCATAATGTATTTAATGAATATCCTATTTTGAATGTTAATAGGGTTTTCTAATTTTTCTTATTCTACTAATTCTGAAATGAGCCTCTGTGGACCTGTATCTTTAGACACTTGTCCTGTTAGTGCCCTAAGCTTAAATTCTGGAAATTGCCTTATTTTTTTTTTCACACCGTTATTGTGGTATGATTCCTGTACAGTGAACTACACATATTTCAGATGTATAATTTGATGAATTTTGATAGACATAGACACCAATGAAACCATCACCACAATCAAGATAGCTAACATTTCCATCACTCCGCCAGAGGTACAAACTTCAAATCCCCGATTTATCCCTTCCCACCCCCTTTACCACCTGGTAACCATAAGTCTATTCTCTATGTCTGTGAATCTGTTTCTGTTTTGTAGGTAAGTTCATTTGTGTCCTTTTTCCCCTTTTTTTAGATTAATCCACATATAAGCAATATCATACGGTATTTTTCTTTCTCTTTCTGGCTTACTTCACTTAGAATGACAATCTCTTGGGAACCATTTGTAAAGGGAAAAACCCAGCAACAACCTGCTCCAAAGAAACCCAAGGCAAAGGCAGGAAAGTCCACAATCTTTTCATTTAAAATGTCTATTTTTAAGAACTGTAGCAGCCATAACTCTGGGGACTATCTTGTCTGTAGTATAAAATTCAGTTGTGCTTTTAAAAAATAAGAGCCACCTGCAACTGATCCGCACAGCCTGCCAGCACCCAAACCGCTAACGTTCACGACGACAACGGAGAGATGGGAGATGCTACTCAAGCACGGCCTTAATCAAACATAAGATGACTTATACTCCATCTAGTTTTACATTTTAAGTTTTTTTTTTCCCATTGAGCTCTAATTCTCTGAAAACTGATGCACATGCCACGATATATGATTAAACAGAGCACCTTAAGCTTTGATCATATCCGTGGGATAACAGAATTTAAGGCAGAAACTAATTTGTTATGATCACCAACTTAAAAGTGCTGTGCTAACTTGCTGACTGTATTTATCATGTGAATTTTTTTCACTGTAGCTAAGTAAGTTTCATAATTTCCTCTCATGGTATCTGAACCTTTGAACAAATTTACAGGGTACGCATTATTTACCAAGAATTCTGTGAAAAAGAAAATATTAAAGTAAGTGAATATTGATTTATTTATAATGCTTTTGTATCTAGACACCTAGTTTTTTGATTTAACTGTTTCATCTTTATTGTTACTTTAAGTCCTGTAAGAGCTTTCATGGAAAGGGAAGGAGAGTGAACTTTTTAAATAAATAGTGAGAGGCATTTTCTACTCCATCCTAGAGCTGCAACTGTTCCTGTGATGAGCTGATGTGTTCCTGTGATGAGCTGATGTCCCTAAGAGTCCCCGAGTTACAACGGAAGAAGTACACTGAAATAACCTTGCCGGGTCTTGTTATGTGGGCAAGTGCTTGCTGAAAAAAATTAACTCCTCCCTGAGGGAATGACACTGGTTTAAAGATTCAAAATAAACCCATGATGAACTGTAATTACTCTTTAAAGATAAGAATGATATATAGGCTTTAAAAAGCAAGTAAAAAATACTTACTGGAACATCAACATACTTTGCAGCTGCTTTCACCTTAAGTGGAAAAGAGATAATTATGAGAATTATTTTCTTAACGATTTGACAAGTCCTGTGATAGCAGTCAAAAGACAGCAGAGGAAAACTCAGATACTCACAGTGAATGACAGAATGGATGAAAAGAAAGTGCCTTCATCGTATCTTGACAGCTTAGATAACACCCCTTCCAGCACTGAAACAAACTATAGTATAGTTTATAGTCAGTATTTAGGATATTACTGTGCACACAAACAAATAACAGGGCCAACAATTCCTAGGCCAGTTTCCCCCACGACACAAAAATCCGAAACGTTTAAACTGACAGCTGAGGGGCTGACTTGTCACGTTTACTCTCTCACTTTGAAGATGAGCTCTTAGATCCTTTTGCATTGCTGGAAACAAGATGCACATTTTTTGAGATTAAAAAAACAATGTGTAACAGGAGCATGTGAGGTAATTTAAACCATTAGTAAATCACTTTACATTCCTGAGACTGTTTCTTAAAATAATTTTCAACTCTAATGCAGATATTTTTAAGTCTTCATCACAAGAAAAAAAATTGTAACTCTGTATGGGGACAGATGATGTTTAACTAGACTTCTTGTGGTGAACATTCTGCAATATAGACACATATCCAATCATTATGTTGTAACCTGAAACAAACACAGCGTTACATGTCAATTATACCTCAATAAAAAATTACAGAGATGTTTAGAAGCAACGATGGTCAAACTTAGTCAAATTCCTGGCTATCATTTTATCACGTGACCATTCCCCAACCTTTCCTACCTACAGAAGAGGTTGAATGAAAAAGAACAGATAATGAAAGGGGCTTTTGTCACATTGAAATGAGTCCGATCCCTTAGCTAACAAGTATGTACTGAGCCGTTCTCATGGGGACACATGAGGCTCATCCCTGCTTTCAGAAGCTTCCAAAATAGCTGGGAGCTCGAGCAGATACACACACTGCAGGGTACAATGGCAAGGGCACCAGACTGAGAATATATGTCCTGATTCTGTCAATGACTGACCACAGCGTGGGCGCAAGCCAATCACTGCACCAACATGTTCTTCCATCAGTGAAATAGTGGGTCTGTGTTGGGGGAGGGGGATGGGTATAGAATTAAAATTAGTCTCAAAAGTTTTACATTTCTGACATTTCATATTTCTATGAAATGAAAATCCAGACATGTATACTGTCATGTAGTTTAAAATGTGGGGAATTTTATTTCATTGAGTGGAAACACTAAGATCCGGCAGGAAGATAAATGAAGAGATATTATTAAGGATCTACTGCCCCACATCTTTCCTCTTTAGAACTAAAATAATATGCACTATTGACAAATTATACGTTCCCAAAGGGAAGATACTGACAAGGTTTTTTAAATACGAAAAGGGAAATTAATGACGGCTCGTTTTTGTTCACATAGCAGCTTCTTCAACAAAGTGATAATAGTTCTAGGGACACAGCTTATTGGTCTCTGGTGACCAGAGAGCTCGCTGAGAGCGCACAGGAGATCATCTTCTCTCTATGGCTGGTCAATTACTGCAAAATGGTTTATGCAAAAGAAACAAAAACTTCCCTGTAGGTTTCTCCATCACATCACTCGCGACATGATGTAAGTACACAGAAACAAATTCATGCAAACGGCTGACTAGAATTTTATTTTTAAAGAATGACAATTATGAATGGTTGGTTAGTCATCCGAGGGGATACAAACAGCCAAAAAACACAAAACTGCAAATTGCTCATGACTAAAAACCAAGTTAGCATTTTTCTCCTGCCCATTAAGATTTCTTACCAATCACAGTTGGCTAAATCAACCTGATGTGGTTGGTGAAGACCCAGAAGACCAATACTCCAGGGCTATGTCAGACCAGGGGAAGGGAATTCCAGACTTAATGGCCCTCTGTGGAAAAAGCCTCGTCTCGCGTAACTCAAACCTTGAGAGCCAGTGAGTGCTGGGTGATCTCATTCGCTATGAGGAGAGCGATGATTGCTGTGGTTACTAGACAACCTGAACCATAGAAGGCTCTAGCATAGCACCTGGTTCTTGGTGCCTTCATGTGAGTATCTGTCTACACAGATGAGTGATGCTGAGTGACAAGGCAAGGCAGAGGCAGGACCCCCTCCGTGGATGAGTTTAGAGGATCGGAGCTCCAGTTGTAGCTCTGCCACTCTCTGACTATGAGACAACAGTTTGGACATTCAGCTCCTCCAGCCTTAGTGTACTCATCAGTGTGACAGGGAGGATGACATAGCCTTGCCCATAACAAGGATGGAAGATGACATGGCCCTGCCCATAACAAGGATGGAAGATGACATGGCCCTGCCCATAACAAGGATGGAAGATGACATGGCCCTGCCCATAACAAGGATGGAAGATGACATGGCCCTGCCCATAACAAGGATGGAAGATGACATGGCCCTGCCCATAACAAGGATGGAAGATGACATGGCCCTGCCCATAACAAGGATGGTGTGAAGATCAGGCGAGATGATTTAGGTGAAGGGACTTTGCAAATGGCAACACAGTAGCAAGAAATGCAAAGAATGAATATTATTGGTATGATTCGCTAAATCACCAGCACTTATATAGGTAAACCTACATGTATTAAATCACGAGTTAATGCAGGTAGCTTTGGGATTGTTCAGCAACAAGGGTAATGATGAATTTGTTTACCAGCGAATGGGTCTAACTCAATTAAACGGTATCTGTGGAGGAAGGACAGAGCTGACACTGCAAGTCAGAAGACCCATGGTGAGTCCCATCTGTTTCAAGGTCACTGGCTGGCAGTAGGGGAGGGAGGCTTTGGACATAGGTGGTCTGGCTCCAAAGCCCATGTTCTTTACCATCCTGCTACAGAGTTGTACACATTAAATGAGATGACATAAGTAATGTGCCTGGCACATAATAAGTGCTCAATAAATTGCTATTTTGTTAAAATTATTATCATTGAGCACCTAATTTGGGAAGTACAAAAAATATGAGCCTTAGACCCTTCCCTCCAGGAACACAGAAACTAGTAGGAGAGACAGACATGTATACAGCTGGTCATGAGCCGAGGCAGAAAGTGTTGAGGGACAAAGCGTAACTGAAACTGGAGGAGGGAAGAGTGACTGTGACTGGAGGATAGTGGGTAAGCGTCATGGGCAAGGTGGCACAGGGGCAGAGCCGCAGGATGGCAGTAGCAGAGTGGATGAAATGACACTTGGGGAAGCCTACAGGCAGATGAAGTTAGGAAAGAAGTTTCCCCACTGTGACATCAGGCAGCCTGTCCGGCTTGTCTTCTCTTAAGAGGACAAAGCAATACTGGGTCATGTCCCACTAAGCCCAATGTGTGGACACACTGTTACAGCGTTCTTTGCCTCCATTTTAACAATAGTGCAGAGTCTCCCTGTGGGCTCCTCCCTACCCCAAATGGTCCCTGTGGAGGCACAATACAGCAGGGACTCTAAGTGCTTACATGGCAGTGAACAGCGACTGCGCCTCGGGGATTGATTGACCAGATGAGCCAGATGGTTCCTTCAGGAAGGTTTGCTTTGGAAGATTTTTGTCAAGGCACACGAGGTGAAAGAACCTTAAAAAGCAAACTCTGTTAGCCTCAAGATCGACTAATAATGATATGGTTTGGTTCCATCTGGCTTTTAATTGCACAAAACGTTCCAAAGAGATGCAGTTAAACGCTGGGTTTAGCTGCTTCCTGCGACCTTTCTCTGTGCAGCTCGGGGAGTATATAAATACTTACGGGCTTGCCTTGTGCTCTCTGTTCTCCTGAGGGTGTCGGGTTGGAATGAAACCTTATCACCTCTTTGTTTCCCTGCTCTTTACTGTGGATGTCATTTACTGGGATTGTTTGAATAATATTTAGCACCTAAAGTCTGCCTGGGTCATTATCAACTTTGCCTTGTCATGCACACTCGCAGGGAAATTAAAGATGAAAGCACATTGAAATGACTGGAAGAATGAAACATGAAGTATGCCACAAGGCATATCCGTTCCCATTTCTTGTTGGATTTTAACAAGGGTTTAAGATTCATTCTCCTACACGTATGGAAAGGAGAACCACAAATTCTAAGACGTCACAGGGAGAATTCCAGCTACAGACTGGCGGGTTCAAAACACGCAGGGCTTGCTGCTTCCCCCGTGAAATTTCACGAAGTAAACAAGGACTATCTGCATCATTTCTACTGCATGTTATTCAATCTGCCACAGAAAGACGATTCATCTATAAATAAGACTAATTATGAAAAACTAGGTGTATTTGGTGGGGGGAGGTTAATAAGGCTGGAGGTATCTATTAGCGGATGTTTTATTTTTGTTTGGTACAGTAAGGACTAACTAGTGTTGTTAAAAATCTGCATGGAACCAGAATAGCATAAACTGGAAAACAGGTTTCCTTCCCTGAATTGGAATTAATGTTAATGTTACAATACAATAAAATACAATCCTCTTTTCTCCTGCTGTGAATCCACTTCCTCTTTGAACCTTTGTTTCCAACTGACTCTCAAAAGGTCCTTACAGATCATCTGCATCCATGCAGAGGATGGACAGTATCTGAAAGCAGGGATTTATACAACATGCCTTGTTCTGTGAAGTATCTCAGACAATTTCCAAAACAGCAGACCTAGCCCAAGTGTTGGTGGATTCTCCATGCTTCTCTCATTGTTCCTTTTTCCCTTGCCCCCACGAAGAGACTAAACTATCTTAATTTGTATTTTAATGGCTCCTAATGGGGTGTGTTATTCCTTTTAAGCACACGCTTGGACTTGAACAGTTGGCTTCTGAATACATTGCCTTGATCCAAAGAAGTAAATTTAATCTAGTTTATGTCATCAGATTGAGTTGAGAGGAGATATTTTAATTACATCATCTAAATGGGTCAGATCTGTCCTCTGTCCCTCTTAAGAGAAATTCAGGAGAAAACATTCTAGGTTATCAAAAGAATATGTGTATGTATGTATATGTCTCAACTTATACACCTATATGTACTTAATGGAAAAGTATACACTCTTTCCTGAACCCCTTTTTGCAATAAATTGAGGACTGAGGAAGTTGAATCTACTGCTATGCCCTTTAAATCACACTCAGAATTTCCCGAGCCCCGGTTACTGCAGTGCATCGTGAAAATGATCATTTTCTCATTCTTTGTTCTGTTGACCATTTCCCCCCAACCAATTCATTCTTACAGGCCTCCCCGACCCTCCACCAGTTTATCTTCAGCATCCTCATGTTACACATAACGAACTCCACTCTCATCTACCTGATTCACAGCTGCCCCACCTGATGACCTGCCCAAGCTGGTCCCACAGTGTGTATGCCTGTGGGCAACACATATCGAAGGAAGGACACAAAGCCTGGACACATAAAGGGGACCCAAGAAGATGGGGCAGTGAAGCTCCCATGCCCTCCCTCTCTGGTCTTGCTGAGTTCTGTGTGGTGTTGTGGAAAGATGACAGACTTAGGGCCACAGGGTCAAGTCCTGGCCCCTCCGCCACCCACCGTAGGACCTTGGGCCTTTGATTCCTCATCTGTGAACAAGGAGACTGGCCTCTGGGTGGGCCAGGCCTGCCTTGGGAGATGGGGCCACACAGGTGGGCTCTGGGCCCCCTTCCCCTCCTCAATCAGAACAGCTTTGCTTGGATCAGTGTTGCATCTGAGATGCTCCCTAAGATACAGACATTACACACATCTCATAAACATTACAAAAGTATAAAGAAATACATCTTACAAAAATTGTAAAGATGTTTGAAAAGCCCCTGCTAGATGATCTCAGGGTTCTCTTCCAACTCTGGCGTGTGTGTGCTGCGGGACTTTAGAGCCTGGGGAGGAAGCCTCCACACAGAAAAGTATATACGGACCTTCGCTTTAGACTGAGAAAAAACTGTAGATATTTTTCTTTTCCAACACTCGTGCTTTGTTGATGAAGAAACAGCCGTGCAAGGAGACCCACTTGGTAACATGAAGAAATGGGAGGAGAGTCTAGCCCTCCTGACTCTCCCCGTTTGTCTGATTTAATTAATTCTAATATAAGGTGGTAATAAATATAGCATTTCTTGCATCTTTTCCTTGGCAAGATTTAATGTTCCTGCCATCTTTTTCTTTCTTCATAAAAATTATGTAAGTCCTTTTCTAATTAGATAACTTTTTTTTTTTTGCCTTCTTTAAGGTGGTTTTCATTTCTTCGAATTTCATGTTTTTACTTCTTCCACGGGGTTCCAATGATAACACGTGTGCCCGAGGAGAGCAGCTACTCCCAGAATCATTTCCGATGGCTGAAATCTTATAATCGCATTGATATTTTGATCCCATATCCTTCCTCTGAACTCCAGACCCAAATAGCTAAATATCTGAATGTCTCCGTGGTATCTCCTCCCTCCAGAATATCAGAGTCAGCTCAATCTCAGTGTGTCCAATACTGACGCTGTGGTCTTTCCCTCCAAATCTGTTCCTCTTCCAGGGCACCATGCATCACAAAAAGGCATCAACATCCATCCCACGCTGCCAGCCATAAACCTAAAAGTAATCCTTAATGTTTCCCTTCTCTCCCCCTTACTAATCCGTTGTCTTAGTCTGCTTAGGCTGCTAAAACAGAATGCCATAGACTGGGAGGCTTATAAACAATAAACATTATTTCTCACTGTACAGAGGCTGAGACGTCCACAGTCAAGGTGCTGGTAGATTCGGTGACTGTTGAGGACCCACATTCTGGTTCACAGATGATGTCTTTGGACTGTGTTTTCACACGACAGAAGGGGCTAGGGAGCTCGGTGGGGTGTTTTTCATGAGCGCTCCAACCTCATAACCTCATCATTTCTCAAAGGCCCCACCTCCTAACACATAAGTTCCAACATACGAATTTTGGGGGGACACATTCAGTCTATGTAAATGCCACCCACGGCATTCTGTTCCACCTTGGTGGGATTGTAAGTCATCTAATCATTCAATGGAACACTCATTTATGCTTAATCCCTATTTACACAATTAGGGGCCACAGCTTTCGTCAAAGATATTTGAAACATCAAATAGGAAATTGTGGGAGACCTCTAGGAGTGGAGAACCTCAGACACCACCCTGCCACCCTTCTCCGTCTGCCTGTGAGATCAGTTCTAGAGTCCCAGTGGGGTCACCACAACACATGGGCTAAATTCAAGGACTGACGACCACTCAACCCATCCCTGGAGATGAGACAAACAGTAAGAGAACAGGACCGTGAAACAATAAGGTATTATTGGCAGACTTACTTTTAAAGGGACAACAATCGCAAGAGAAGCCAAAATTAATTACAAACAAACCCCCAAAAGTTACTGACCAAGAGTGTTCATAAGTTGCACATAAGCTTTTTTAAAATATGAACTTTTCTTGCATCTGTTTTTAAAGCCACTATTCTCAGTTAGGTATTTAGAAACATAAGACAGATATTTCTAAACAGTCTCAGTTGAAAATTATTTTTTAAATTTGATTTAAAAAGGTGAATAAAGAATACCTTACCTTTGAAACTAGCAGTGAAATGATTTCTTTTACAGTGTTGTCAATCAAATCATCTATTTTTGAATGGTACTGCTGCTAGATATTAAGAGACAATGATGCATTAGTTGATGTGGACACAAAACTTTGGTTGTAAGTCATAAACGTTCTAAAGCTACTAGTTATGACATATCAGATTTACATAAAATGACCATTTTGCACATCAGAAGAACAAAATCTTGAAAATGATCCACCCAATCAGCACTTTTTACACTGTGGTTTGAAAATTTTCCCATGTGCACTGTTGAGTTAAGCAGCTAATGGGGGTTATTATACAGATGAATTGAGTTCTTATCCTTATTCAGGCGGAGGAAAGTGAAGGATACTTTTTGTCTTCTCTCTGTAATTAAGGTGGCCGTGTATTTTTCTAAAGGGTTGGTTTCGCTGGAGTAGCAAAAAGACTAGAAAAAGATTTAATTAATACAGCATTTCATGTCTGACAACTCTCATTCATAAGTTATTTTAAATGTGCTCTAGAAATAAAATGAGCTCCCAATTGTTCACCCTGAAAGGACCTTTTTGTCAGCGTGGGGAGCTGCAGTTTATACAATTCTTACAATATGCTCAAGCAAGGGCAAAATTAAAATTTCATCAACAAAGGTGATAGATGGTAACAAATTAATAGGCCATAAAAGGTATAATGAAACGGCACTCACTCCCCAGAGTTTGATTACTGCTTCCTCGTGAAAAAGATGCCTTTTAGCAAATACCAAAAAAAAAAAAATGTATTTAAAATAAACCTGAAAGACTCTTTTTTTCTCTTTCTTTAGAGAATGCTAGAGAGTTCCATTCTTAAATTGGCAGGAGCTTCGGCTTCAACAGCATGTGAAGGCACATTCATTTAAACAGTAATTCTTCCTTTAGAAGCATTTATCTGACGGCCGATTGTCCCCAATAGCCACTTCACAGAAAATGTGACTTGTAAAGACTAACCCTATCTTGATGGTTCAAGGCTTCTTGGAACAGCTAACATAATGCATAGAGTAAAAGTACTCAGGTCAGTATAAACATTAGGCCAACTTAACAGCTGCTGGCTGAATGGTTTCCAAAGATGTAAGTTTTTGAAAGCTATTTTTCCTTCTGAAAACATGTCTCAAAGTTTCCACACAGAATGAAACATCAACTTGGGTCTGCTTTGGAACATGCAGAAATGAGTCCCCTCATAGGCTCTGACAGCTACAAGACATCATCTATCTGCATAAAGAATGAAGAAAGGAAGCATAATTTTGGAGCACGTGAATTATTTTCTCACTCTGCTTGTGAGTGCACGTGTGTGTGTGTGGATGTGTACACACGTATATGAAAGTGGAATTTCTAGGCATGTATTTCTCCCAGTGAGGTGAAGTGCTTGGTGTCTGTCTCATCTAAAGCTTTACTGATCCCCAAACTTGTGCTCCCCAAAGACAAACGGAACAGCAATCTGGATGGTGGATTTCTATTGCTGGCACTTTTTGCTTTTAGAACAGCTTGAAGAGAAGCAAAGGGGGAGAAATGTTAAAAAGCAAGGTAGAAGAGAAAGAGCCTGAACAACCTGGCTGGTAGTTGAGATGGCCAGGAAGTACCCCCCCCCGCCCACCCCCACAGGTGCAAAAACATCACAACATCACTTACATCCCCCTCCCTGCCCAGCCCCCAAAGCTGTTCCACTGACTGGGCAATGGAGGAGATTATGCAAATGAGCTCTGCCCCGCTCTCCCCCATGCACTTTTCCCATCCCTCTCTCTCCTAACTTGCGTCTGTGCAGCGGGAGATGAAACAGCAGACTGCCGCTCCTCTTTGGGGTAGAATAGGAAAGGGATACAGGAGGTGGAAGTCAAGCTTCTCCCGTCCCTCTTATGTGGAAAATGCTGCAGGACATTTGGGGATTGAGGTGCCCGAACTTCCAAATGGTTCCTTCTTCTTAAATATGCCTGATTCTTAGGATTTATTTCTCTTTGCCATAAATCCCACTTTTTAACTCAAAAATAATGAAATATCATCAGAAGGATATTGGATACAAAATAGTGGAGCTTCTATGTTATACTTTTGGGTTGGACCAATTTCGACAATTTATAAAATCAAGAGATGAGTCACTGCAGAGGTCACTTACATCCTTTTCATTGGAAAGCAGGGAATGCCTCAGACCCTAGTCAAATTCTCCTATAACACACCCCTTTAGATTGCTGTTTTCTTTCATATCTGATCTAGCCAAGAGCAGAGACAGAGGGAAGGAGAGAGGGAAAGGGAGAAGGTTAAAAAGGGAGAAAAGCATGTATCTTAAATGTGCTACCCAGGGGACAAACCCAAATAGTATAAGGGTTGTTAGATTTTTCAATATGAGATTTTGTTTCTGTAAATGTATGTGATTAGTTCTGACTTACACCAATATAAAATCCGAAAACTGTTGGGAACTTTCAGAGTCCACTCAAGCCGCACAGTTGGCAGAGGTGGGCTCGGAGTACAGTGGGTGAGAAAGGGGAGGTGGCCTCAGAATTCATATTTTACATGTACATGCCGTAAAGAGAATAACCCAGAAATGCCACATATAGATAATAGAAAAATAGCCAGTAAAAGTTATTCATCAGGGGATCCAGGTAACTTCCAAAGATAAATACAAACATACACAAAGAAATCAAAAGAGACAAGAACAAAATTTATCTGGACACATTTACAGTTCCTATGAGAAAATTGATAGGTTTTTCATTTAGATTGATGGGCAAAATTTTTGATAAAAACCTGCAAAGTTTTTGTCTGAAACAAGAAAAGCTTATGAAATTCCTATTAGAATATTTCAAGTTGGATCAATGAGCCTACATGTCAGGGCTTTGGTACTTTCCAGACCATTCTTAGACTAACTTTCCCCACATCTGCCCTCAAACGTCAACTGTGGATGTCTTGCTTCTCCAGTAGATGATTCTCAACTTGGATTACAACAATGCTTGAGGAATTCTTACCTCATGGAGCCCAGGGAATTCAGATCAGGCACAGGTTTGAAATCCTGGCCCCCCTACACTAGGGTAAACATCCTCATTTTACCTGACTGTTCTCATGTAAACACACAAGAAATGAAGACTAATCAAATGCAAGGGCCATCCAGCTTTCTTAAAAGATTTTGGTCCTCCTGTTGGGGATGATTTTAAAGGTACTGGATCATTAGTTCTGGAGATGGAAGTCTTTTATTGCAAGTGAGAACAAATCCCACATAAGTAGCCACCTCCCCACACCACCCAAGTTGCTCCATTAACATGCTTTCATCCTCAGTGAATGAATCATGAGATACAGTGGTTCTGAGAGCATATGACTGCCTAAGGCCCATGCAGTCATCTACTTCTCTGCAGGAATGGATCTGGGGGTTTCTAAACACTGGTGCTTTTCTGATCTCAGTAACTGTCCCTGAGGGACTGGTCTGAGACTGCTGACTCATAGCTGTCACCAGAGTAGATCATTCACTCACTAATCACTCCATTAAATGTGGTTCTGGGCTGTGGCCCAGAGTGTCTGCATCTTCATGTACCATGTGAAAAATTTAGGAGCCCAGAAGGGGCTGTGCTGGGGGGAAGGAGATGAGAAGGTTTTATCCCAGCAATGATGACATAACAAATTTACTAGAGACTGTGGAGAGGTGATTCTCTTAAATTTAGAAAAAATATCTGCTAGGTTTCCCTATGTAGTATACATCTTTATAAGGTTCCAAATTGTATAATAATATACTTTTTCAACTTTCATGGTTACTTTGTATAAAGTGCAGTCCACTGGCTCACCTACATGTGTCACCTATTCACTAATTTGCAACAATTTCAAAATTCATCTCAAGCACGTACAGAGATGAAAAGCCTACACAATTATGTGCATATATTTACTGGAAATTAAAAGCGAAGTATAAAATACTTCTCTTGCATTGAAATTCTTGTTTACCACTTTCCAGGGTTGCTAATGGGTTTTACACCTGCACATTTTGAACACACATATTAATTGTGTGAAAGTTGTGGGGAACTAATTGTCTCTGGTGAGAAGGTACAGGTGCAGACATAATGAACAGTAGCAGATTACTCTTCAAAACCATCCACCTATTAATGTAAAGAATCATTTGACAATGCAACAATGTTTTGTCATTTGTGTGGGTGCCTGTTTTTCTTTCAAAATACCAGAGTGAGTTGTTTCTTACAGGGGAGGATTGTTAAAGCAGTGACAAAAAAAAAAAGAAATCAGTCTGTTCATTCAACAAATATTTACTAAGTGCCTATTGTATACCAGGCACCGCAGTGTGTGTAAAACTAAGAACAAATGGATCAATCCAGTATTCGTGGAAGAGGCGAGATGATTCTATAAACCTGACGAGAAATGGATGTGTGTATAAAAAGGCTAAGGCATTATTCTCAAGCAGACAATCAAAAGCTTACATCTTGCTCTTGAAAACCAAGGGAAGGTGGTTATGAGCCACTGATATCCAAGCCAGCTGCCCACCATTCAGCTAATTAGAGGTAATAGGTTGTAAGAGATCAGAGAATGATAATTACTAAAATTCTATAACATACCAGTTATTTAATATATCTGTAAGGTTGTATAAATACATCTTTTACCCCCGAATTGCTCAAGGAATGAAATACGTGCACACACACATAAATTATGGTCAAATAGCTAACGTCTATCTCTGGGTTCAAGAAGTATGAAATTCACAAACAGTGGGACTTCTCATCCTCTGTCACAGTTATCTAAGCCTCTCTGCTTGGATGAACATTCTTAGCCCAGTAAAGAGTTAGCGCTGACTTTGACTCCCAGTTGTCAACTGTAAGAGTTGTTAAGATTTAACATATCCACAGAGCACAGAAACACTTGACTTATACAAAAAATTATTTATTTATTTAGTCTCGTCAATCCTGTAGGTATAAAGGGTTTTCAAATCATGTTCCTCTGAGGTTCTGGGTGACACTTTGAGACAACCTTGTGTTGGGGAGGGGACAGGCTCCTGACACAGGCCTGCCTATTCTCTGCCTCTGATAATGGTTACATCCCAGACCATGAGTGGAAAGAAAGGCTGCTATCACAGTGGGCATGTCCCTCACTGAAATCCACAGTTAGGTTCTTCTGTATGAAGTGACCTTAAGAGTGGCCTCCTGGTCCTCAAATTTAGAGGTACTATACGCTATCTGTCATCCAAAGCCCCCAATTCTAAATTCTTCCAGTATTAGTGAAAGTATATACTGCAGATACATGCATCTTGAAAATATTAACGATCACTCTGCTGCTAAATTTATTTAGAATTTGAAGGAGGGTGAATTCATTTGGTTTTAAATAATTTCACCTTAAAAAATTTAAGAATAGTTTGTTGATTCTGCAGCTTAACAGGGAAGAAACTTTCCCCTGACATTACTTAAGGTATAAGTAATTACATGAGTTTTAATGTGTCTTTGGATATTGCTATGTAGCGTTATACACATACCCAGAAACCAAAAACCTGAAAGTGAAATTAACTATATGATTTTAATTTGGAAAGATGAAAGTTAAAAAAAAAACATTTACAAAAGTAATAATTCAAATGAAAATGTGCTTTTACATACAAAAAATGAAACTTACCCATTGACTACCAAACTGGATCATGCCATGGGGAAAAAAAAGACGATGAAGAAGAACATAAAGGAAAAATAAAGAAATGATGAAAAAGTAATCATGATGGGAAAAGATGTTAACAAAACATCAACTTAAACAGATAATCTAAGAAAAAGATATCCAGTCACCACTCTCAACAAAAATGAATCAGGAGGTAAACTGTTTCTGAATACAGAACCAAACAAAACAGAAATCAATCTGAAACAATGGGATACTTACTGAAAAAAGCAAAGCCCAATTTTCAAGTATGTTTTTACTTGACCTTTAAAAATTGGAAAATTTGTGCAAATGAAATATTTCATGCACTGTTTTCTGTGCCTTGTTTTTTAGATGCAAACTCTGGATACTCTAGATTTGTATAAACAAAGCAAGTTGCTTTCTAGCTTTCTCATTTGCTTGTGAAAAGCAAGGTTTATGTAAATAAACAACACCTAAGCTGTTAAAAGGTGTATCTGAAATTCAATGGCCACTTGTAAAATTTTAGGCAGTTTTCATAGAAAAAAGAAGAAACTGACAACAGCAAAGGATAAAGGGGCATTCCATGATTATAATAAAGAAACTATCAAACACTTGTATCTGGGAACTTGGTCTCTTTAATCTAATCAGGTGAGAGACTTCTGGAAACAGCCTCCTCCTTTGCCTGGGCACCCCATGCTGCCCTTCCACAGGTGACATCCAATCCACTTACCTCCTGTCCTCCATCCAGGGCACAGAGTTTGGTGCTTTGCTTTTTGGCATCGACTAACACATTAAACATCGTACACACAGAAGCTGGGATGCGCAAGTCAGTGGTTTTGCTCGCCTTTTGCAGCTTGAGTTCGAATGCAGTTCTTGTTCTATTTATTAAAACATGAATTTGGAGTCAGAAATTCTGACATACGTCCCACCTGTTTCGTAAAAAGTGAAATCGACACTACAAGGTGCTGATTTAAAACATGCAAATAAGGAGCGAGGCATGGCCTGGGAGCTGGGGGTTGGGACGGTCTTCTTTTCAGGTGTCGCGTATGAAAGCTCAGACTGTGACATTTTATATTAAACACAGCTTCTACGGTCGCTTAGACAGTAGTTCTACCCAAATGAAGTTATTTGCTACATCTAGCGAATCACTTTTAATGGAAAAACTTCATCATTTCACTTAACTGCCTGAATGAATATCCAAGTGGAAAAATCACTTGCTTCTCTGCAGCAAAGCAGAACAAACCCTCTGTGTGAGGGTTTAGCAAATCAAATAAAGGACAAGTTTGAAAAACTCTAAAACACTATAGTTAACGTGTGACAGAGAATGTGTAATTCTTTTATGTCACTTAGTTCCTCTTTCAAATACCTGAAGTGACATTTAGGTTTTGTAAGAAAACCTCATAGCAGGCAATTTGGAATTGGTTTTGCTAAAGTATTCAAAGAATACCCATAGGTTTGATACATTAGAATCACAGAGGACGACCAGGATTAAAAAAAAAAAAATTAAGTATTTTAAAATTGTATTTTGGGGGAGGGGTGTGCTTAGATTTATTTATTTATTTAATGGAGGGACTGGGGATTGAACCCAGGACCTCATGCATGCTAGGTGCACACTCTACCACTGAGCCATACCCTCCCCTCCTCCCAGGATATTTTTCTAACATTAAATAATATAATTCATGGCCTTGCCTTAGGAGACCATTAAACATTATTCTAAGGACAGGGTTTTTCTCGCTTTAAAGAACTCAGGATTATTCAATGGCTCCAGCCAGTGCTTGTTATTCCAGTATGCTGCCCACGTTGTTCTTGTACAGATCATGAGCAGGGGCAGTCGGGAAAACAATGCTAATCAGGGTGCAATGCTGATTTTGTAAAAACTGTTAAAAAAAAATAAAAGCACATGCAGAAGACTCCAAAGCCTCATAACTTATTTCTGGTTAAATTCTAAAGAATGTAAGTGGGAGCCTGGAGCTCATCGGACGTGGCTAGAGAGTACCAGAAAACAGAACAACTGACCGCAGTGGTCATCATGTGAGTTTGCCATGTCATTCTGCAGCACACGGACACAGCACACAACGCGTAAGGAACTCAACAGGCCTCTTCCGTATGTCTCAGGAAGTACTGCCTTGGGAATTTAAAGCACCGTATTCCCAGAGAGAGAACCAGAAGCATAACAGAAAGGATTACTTCGCTGTGGGTGCTGCTGAGGACGGCAATGGTTAGGAGACCTGCAAAAACGTTATCAGGCCAATTTTATCAATTACATGGGTCCCCAGAATTTCGGTGTCCTTTACATTTTGGAGAAAGTAGTACATATTGAATCCTTTCTGGTAACAACTGTACAACAGATAGTTGGTGACACGTGTTATTTTGGATGCTGGCATAGTAAGCAGAAACTTGAAAACGCACGTCTACCTTTTGACACAGGCCTCTATCATATCACTGGCCATTAGTTTAAGTCTTTGCTCTAAGTGGTGGGCAAATTCTTGTTCTGGCCAGTGTAGGTCAAAGACAAACATTTGCAGGGCATCAAGTTTCCAAAAAAGGTCTTCTGATGTCGCTGAGCCATTGCTAGAAGAAAAAGGAAAAATGAACAGCATGAACTCCCACTGTTAGCTCTGTGGATCACCAAATGCATTGTTTTTTCTTTTCTGTATCAATTGCCATCAGTGAAGAAATACTACATAAAATCTCTAGTGGTGAATATTTTCTTTGCCTTCTGACTTTTCCTTTCCGTTTCTTAATGAATAAGGCAAGGCAAGGAGAACAAAATAGAGATCCAGTAGTCAGGCTTCATAAACAGGGGCAAAATGAATAATAATTCTTTACTGAGGAAAAAAAAAGTCAAATTGTACACATAAGAACAGACATCTGAAATGTTCTTTACCAGTCTCTAGGATAAAGATAAAATACATATGTCCTCCTAGAAGTTCAGAAAAGTATGTTTTATGCAGGAAAATCCATATGAAAGCAACTAGTAGCTTTTTACTGAACTCATGCATCCGTGCTTCTGTCATCGTGATGGTTTCTGTCTGTCTACCGGTATGCAGCCTTCAGGGCCTTACATTTCTCCATTACAAGTAAAGGTGAAACAGGCGTGGTAGGGGAGAAAGTCTTACTTCTATTTTGAAATGCTTTGTGCCTTTTCTCACTCATAACTAAACCTAACCTAGTGCCAGGGATGGTCCAACAGAAAGATGACGTTCAGGGTGCTCTGAAGTTGGATTTCAGGTCCTCCCATCTACCTAGCTGTGGAGCCAAGCCTGGTTATGCATTCACAACCATGGTAAAGTTACTCGAGGGGAATGTGTTTTTACACCATGTATGAAGGCAATCTGTGCCAGAGTATACACAATATTTAGGCAAAGGATAATAGCATTACTTTCTATTATGCAAGTATACAGCCTAATAGGAAAATGCATGTTTTCAAAGTAAAATATTCCTATGTTAAAACATAATTGAAACTTAATTATAAAAGAGAACAAAAGAAAAGAAAAAAACCAAAAACTGCTGTAGGATTCATTTCTGCTTACTTTCCAACAACCGTTTAACATACACTGACCGAAAACTTATACTTCAAGTTTGCAAAAGAACATTTTAAAAAGAAAATAATTTATCACAAAGGCATGGTAAAATTTTTACAAAATATAAAATTCTTTTAAAATACCATATTGTTGAGCAAAATATATTTTAATGAGCCAGCTTAAAAACGATCACCTCCTGCTCTGGCTAATTAAAGCTTCTCTGCACCTCCCCCACCTCCCCGCCTTAGCATCTCTGCTCCCTCACCAGCCTGCCTGGCTTTCCTCCTCCCATTCTGCCAGTAATTCCTCATGACCTCCTTGTCTAGCTGAGACAGCCTCGGAGTTCAATTCTCAAGGGAATAGTCGCAGCAAAGCACTACCCACAGCACTTTCCTCACTTAACATCTCCTGACTTTAATATTCAGTGCCCCCAAAGTATTAAACAAAAAAGCCAGACAACCTCTCTGATACTGCTGCAAAAAAAGTTGGAAAAAACACTATATTTAATTCTCCTTTTTGCCATTTATATAATAAAAATAAGAGAAAAAAGATAAAGCGAAATCCTCCTTTATATCTCTAGTGTACAATTTGATGGATGAGACGAATGATGTTTTAAGAGTCATTGAGTATAACTGGCAAAGAAGCAAGTCTACTTCTTATAATTTTTTTTTTTACTTTTGAGAAATATAAGTAACAGCACAACAAAACAACAGCAACAAAAACCACCATTAAAACAAAATCTGAAACAGTAAAGGTAGAAGTCTATTAAAAACAGACTTTCTCATAATATGTGACAATGACATCTTTAAAGAGAATATGGATGTATGTGTTTTCTGTTCTTTGATGTTATGGTAAAATTCTGAATGATACATGTGCTTAATTGGGAATGTAATTAAGATAACAAGTGTTTGTTATAATTAGATAGATAGATGGGAAAAATGTAAATAGGTTTTCTCTCAAGCTGGCAGGTATAACCTGCAAATTATTCAGAACTTTTTTCATTTTAAAATTACTTCTAACCAGTGACCTATCCCTAAAAGTATTATTAACAGATTAAAGAATCCAAACGTGAATAATGGAATCTGAGACAATTTACTAAAAATACCAGCAGGAAACTTACCTTCTTGGCATTCACTTTTAGAGCTAAAAAAAACCCAGAATGAAGATTTTATATACAGGGAGAGATCTGGAGGGGCGCCTCCTACGGTGACTTATACATTAGCAGGTAGAGATGTATCTTCAAACTCATTGCTAGTTTAGTAGTACTTGTCTTTACTTTATCAGTAATTGTATTTTTAACTCCTTAAACATGTGAAATGGGAATTTTTTTTTTTTTTGCCATTCGATGCTTTATAAGAAAAGCTAAAAATACAAAAAACAACTAATTGCAATGACATCAGAACATTATGAGTAATTCCGGGCACCCTGACAAAGGGCCTAATGTTGATAATCTCGGCAGGAAAAGGTAATTGTGACTAACTTGTAAAAACGTATTTTTCATTTGTCCAGAATGATGAAAGTGGAAGCACTTTATTTACAAAATCACAATTTGTTCCAAAGACAGGACATTCCTGAGACCACAGGAATTTTAAAAAAGCATTTTAAAAAAGTCATTTTAAAAAAGCAGATCCCAATAATGAGATTCAGGGTTCACACATATTTCAAAGCTAATAAATAATAATGACAAAAAAAACCCCACTGAATTTCACATGGCAATGACCACAATAGTGTCCCTCAGTGAAATCAAGGATGTTAAACAGACGGGAAATGAGGAAGAAGAGGAGTTAAATTATAAAACAGTATAAGGAAGTACAAGAAAAGTCACAGACTTAGCAAGGCTTAGTCTACTTCTTAGAGGATTCTTGAGCACACACAGACACCACTCTACACACTTTGACAGCCTGAAGCATTTGCCTGTAAGAAGAAGATTCACATGTAACCTAAGAGCCTGGTAACTCCTATGAGTACAGAGATGATGTTTAATTTGGAGAAAAACTGTCCAACTATTTTGCAAGTTATCATTCTCTTTCTTGGTCTTTTCTTCTCCCTTTTCTTGACTGCATGCAGACTAGACTGGGACTAGGGCTGACACCTGGTGGGAGGACAGGGAGAAAGGATGCTGGACAAGCTCTTCATCAGCATGTTCTCTGGAATTAAAATGGATTAACGAGAGGAGGGAGGGCTCAGGAGTCCAGCAAATCTGGCTTCCATCGTGTCTCTGTCATTTACTTACTGTGAGACATTGGCAAGTTTTGCCTTTTAACTTCTTTGTGACTTAGTTTCCTTAACTGTAAAATAGGAAAAATGACATTTACCTCACAGAGTTGTTATAAGGCGTAAGCGAGATAAAGAATTGGGCACTGTATATAACAAATGCTTAATAAATGGTAGCTCTTCTTCTTCTCATTATTATTCTTTCTAGCTGGCTTCAAACGAGACCTCGTGCAAAGCATGGAGTATTAAACTGAGTTCGTTTGATTGTTCTGAGGCTCATCCTTTTGAAACCCAAACTGTCATGAATAGTGATGATGACAGATGGTGGTAATAATAATTACAGTAATAAGAGTCATAATGGAGAGGAGTAGTTATCATTTATTGTGAGCCTAGCCTGTGCCAGGCACGTTTCAGGGTTTTTTTTCAATCCTCATAAAAACGTCTTTAAATTAGGTGTCATAACCATTTTAGAGTTGAGGAAACTGGGGCTAAGAAAAAGACTTAACGAAGAATAAGCTAGGATCTAAATTTGGGGCTGATTGGTTTCAAAGGCCATGTCCTTTTCACCTGCAATAGGTAGGCTCATCGCAGTGTGGAGTTAATAAACATGGTTTGTAATGATACAAAGATTACTTAAAATTAACAAAGTGCATCAAATGATATATGAAAGGACAAAAGAACTTGCTGGTACTGAGAAATAAAGGAAAACCCCTTCTCTGCAACCTGCAATATTGTTCCTTTAAAGGGGAGATTAAGATAAAAGTAGAAAAAGATTATGTTCTTGAATCTGCTCTTAAAAACGCTTTTTGACATATACAAGATAAATCACGTGGGCAGGAACAAAACTGGAGCCAACTAAGGATCTTGGACATACATACCGTTAGCCACACTGCTTGTCTGAACATGGAGAACTCTGGTTTTATCACTTAGACTAGAGTCTACAACCTGGGTCACAAAATGTCCCCTGCCCCACAGATTACATAGAATGACATCAAACCAGTGAACATTAAAAAAAAAAAATCCCAAATCACTTTTCGCTGATATGCTAAGCTTAGCTTAATAGCTTCCAAAACTCAAATGAAGAAAACCAAAACACAGTACTCCTCAACAAACGATGATTAAAAAAAAAAATGCCATGCAGTCTAAACACATCTGCACAGAACACAGCCCAGGCCATGCACCAGCTAACACGCCACCAGGAAATAAGTGAGGGATACACACGTGGACTCATATAAAGAAGCCATCCACGAAGGAGTAGAAAAACTAGGAATCTGTGGAAGATTAAGAGGCAGACTTGGAACTTTTGGAAGAGCTACATTGGGAAGACTGTTGGCGATATTCCTGTAAAGAAACAAACAACGTGGGAAGGGACCACCATAAGCAATAACTACAGATGGCCATGTGTAAAGTCATCAGGTTAGGAGAGGAGAGACAGGCGCTCCACGGACACTGGGCAAGATACCTACTTGACAGGCTGCCATGTCTCTTGCTCAAAACCTCTGTGAATTGACTGCGCGATGGAGGACTCCATGAGATCCACGTAGCGGACAACCAAGGGCACAAAGATTTCTTGCAAGTGTTTATGAAATTTTCCATTACATAAAAGTGCTGAAATAGTCAAGCAGAAAGAGTGTTTGTCAGAGGGATAACAGCAGGCATTTGGAAAACACGGACAAAAACCTTTTCTTGAAAGACTCTGACACAGAACTGATAAAATACAGAGAATAATGGATCGTGTTCCAATGCTTGGATATCATATCGTGAAAACTGATGAAGTATAACTGACCTTCTCTAGATGGCTTTCAGAACCACACATAGATCACATCCCTAGAAAATGTTCCTGGCAGGTGGTATGGTTTTATTTCTAAGAGACTTAGCACAGAAGGCTTTTGACCTCTTGCTGGAGATTCAAGGAAGCTGACGAATCCCCTGCATGTCTTGACAGACGTTAATGCAGTGATTAAACAGAATTATAATCCCCGGTAGGCCATGCATCAAAAAAGAGCCAAACCTATTCAACTTGAAGAAATGAGTTTGAGATACACTAGTTTAACTGACCAGGAGGGTGACTATGGCCTTGGGAAAGTCTATTCTGCCTCATGAACTTTTAGTCATTCGGGGAGTTTCTTCATAGTCATCCACTCATCCACATCCCACGTGTGTATTTAAAAGGAGTCAGCATATCATGTGTATTTTTTCAGTTGTCCATCAGTGTTTAATGAATTGCGGTACAGAACATCCTGCCCAAAGCAGCTGCAGAAGTCTAAGACTTTGTGCTGCTGGGACAGGGCTGCAGGACAAGATGCACTTACCTCCCCCAGAGATGGGCGCTCTCTCTGCACAGGTCATAATTTCATCAGAACACCGGGCAGTGCTGTAGAATAAATGTTTGCGTTCCTCCCAAATTTATACGTTGACATCCGAACTCCCAATATGATAACATTAGGAGATGGGGCCTTTAGGGGGTCATTAGGTCATGAGAGTGGAGCCCTCAAGAATAGGATTAGGACCCTTACAAAGGAGACCCCAGAGATTGCCTTGATCCTTTCGCCAGGTGAAGACACGGGGAGAAGATGGCTGTCTGTGAGCCACGAAATCAAGCTCTCACCAGACACGCAAACTGCTGGTGCTTTACTCTTAAACTTTCCACGCTCCGGAACTGTGAGAAATAAATTTCTGTTGTTTATAGGCCACTCGGTCTGTGCCATTCTGTTGTACTAGGCTGAGCTAAGACAGCACATGCCTAAGTCGCCCCATGAAAGAACAGAGAACCTAGAGGAAAATACTAAGGAATGCTATGTAATTTTCAATAAAGAATTTGTAATTTTTTAAGATGATGCTTTATATTTCTCAAGTAAACACATCCTAAACTCAGTTGTGATTTTTATTTTTAAATAACACTCAGTGAGAACACGTTCATTTAAAAATATACATTGTGGCTGGGAAAGATATGTCTGAAGAGATGGTATTTTCATTGAGCCTAGATGGTAGGGCAGACCTCCACGGAGGATTTGGAGAGAAGGTTTACAGGTACAGGGAACAGCAAGCACAAACATTCTAAGGAAGGCATGAGTGGGCATGCTTCTAGAAAGAAGAGAAAGCTAATGTGGCAGAAGTGGGATGAGGGTTGGGGAAGAGTGGTCTGAGGTGATGTCTAGGTGGTAGGATATTGTGAGGAGGACAGATTTTACTGGGGATAATGGGAGGCATTATTATTATTATTATTAATTATCATTATTATTACTAGGAGGGGAGTGACTTGCTATGGTCTCTCTGGCTGCTGTGTGAAATGGAGTAGGTGGCAAAGAGGGGGACGCGGGGAAAGAGTTCAGTACTTGGTTCTTTCCTGCAACAGACCAGATAAAGGAAGATGATGAAGACGGGGGGGGTGGCCTGGATTAGAACGGCAGGGGTGGGGCACAAGGAAAAGCCTCTCAGGAGTCCCACTCACTATTTCTCCGCAGCCTGACAACCACAGGGTTAACAACACTGTACTATATACTTGAAAGTTGCTGTGAGTAGATCTCAAATGACCACGTGCAAGAAATTAAAATTGTAACCACATGAGGTGAAGGACATGTCAACAACCTTACTGCCTTAATCATATCACAACACATAAATGTATCAAATCGTCACACTGCATACCTTAAATTTATACAATGTTAGGTCAATTATATCTCAACACTCTTATGAATCTGAATAGCTGTATATGCTCATAGTAACTGACTCTAACTATTAGCACACTTCAGTAGTACCGTCTTATAAAATACGCAGCTAAATATGCTAATTTCCACATAATCTTCTTCAGGGCAAAAATATCTCAAAAACCTACATAGTGTTTTAAAACTTGGGCAACGTATGTGACGCTTACCATGGTAGCATGAATATGAAAATGCTTGCTATGTATTACTTTAATTAAGTGATTCTGAAATTTGTCAGAGGCTGGAAAATTACAGGCACGTGAAAGTGAAGTAGGAAATAATTTTAAGTACAGAAAGAAATACAACACTGCATTTTTCTACATTTAGTTGATAGTTTAGCATTTTTTGTGGTTAAATAATTTTTCTGGCTTATCTATATGCTACAAGATTTTCCCATTAAAGTGAGAATGATAATCATATTTAGTGATAAGTGTCTTATTTAGGAGACTAACGTTATCTTAATGATGTTTTCATTAGAACACTGAAAGGAGCTTTATTTATTCCTGGAGATTCAATCATAAAGCTAGAAGGTACTACAGATCATGTAATTCAGTTCTTTTTACCAAATATCATCTAAATAAGGGCACTAAACATTAAGGATGAAGTATTCTCACTCAAGCCATCTAAATCACTGTGGTAAGCAAATTTAAAAACATACCCAGATCTGAATTTAATGGATCTGTACTTTAGAACTCTCCTTACCTTCCTCCTCCACCTCCCTCTCCTCCTTATCCGTAGCATTTTTGGAATGTCAAGCACTGTACTAAGTCCTTGATACGCATTCTCTCATTTAATCATCACAAAAACTCCGTGAGGGAAAAACTATTTTTTTCCAATCTTACTAATAAGGAAATTGAGGCCCAGATAATTCAGGACACTCGGCCAAGCCATTTAGTCATTAGACAGTAGAACAAGGATTTGATACCAGAGCCCCCTCTTCACTTCCATAGCTTATAACACTATCATCCCTCAGTTTTAGTGACCGTAAATTACTACCTGTCTACCCATCCATTCATACGTCTCTTCAACCCACCATCATCACAGTAGCATCTTTTAAGACCTAGAAATGTAGTTAGTTTTTTTCAAATTGAAAACATCTTGCAAATGAAACACACTACACCACATCTTAGGTGAACTGTATGTTTTCAGAGTTAGAATTTTGAAAAACTTAGTTATGACATGAAAAAACAAAAATGGTGAACAAGACTACAGAATTGAAAAGTGAACTAACACTGTGAAAACATTGAATGTGCTTATAATACACACTGAAAGCTGGACAACTTTACATGGTTGTACAGCTAAACTGTGTGCCTAAGCCTTATAATTTATATGGCCTTCTAAAAAATATATAAAGAACCTTAGGCTCTACCTCTTGATAGGTGCTATTAATATTTTGCACTGCCATTATTTTCAACAACACCAAAGCCAAAACACAGGCTAACGTAACAAATCATTACATCTGCAAATGAGCACTCTACCTCATTGGTTCAAAGGCTACTTTATTATACACTTAGAGATTAATATGTTGGCTGTTGTCATACTTAGTTTGTTAAAATGAAGAAGCATATAAGGAGAATCTCACTGAATGTTATTATTAAATGTTATAATGATTCTAAGATTAAGCAGCAGTTGACTCACAGGTATTTCTAGCAAGAGCTCTCTTTTATGCAACAAATTATTACATCTACAAATGAGCACTCTATCTCAGCATTCAAAGGCTACTCCAGTGTGCATTTGGAGATTAGGTATGCTGGCTATTAAGTCATACTTAGTTTGCTAAAATGAAGAAGCACCCTAAGGAGAATCACACTCAGTTATTATTAAATGTTATAATGATTCTAAGATTAAGTAGCAGTTGACTCAAATGTATTTCTAGCAAGAGTTCTCTTTTTTTTGATACACTTGATAAGGACTGAATTCATTATCTTGTTAAATAAGCCTGTTTCTCTTCTTGTATTCCCATCCTAGGAGCGAAAATAGATTGCCCATCTCGTCATTACACCAGCACCCTGGAAGTTGTACCACAGGCCTTTCCTTCGCCTCCTACGCCCAATTAGTAGTCAGAACCTGCCTATTTTATGTCTTTATTGTCTTTCGAACCCATCTCAGTCCTCTCTTCATCACCACTAGGTTGGGCTAGATCCAGCCTTCTCATCTCCTGCTTTGGCTAATGCAATCATCTCCTAACTGGTCTTAGGCTCCTAATTTTCCCTCTGCCAATTCATCGTCTTAAAATCTCAAGCAGAGGGGCTTGCTAAAATATAAAACGAATTATGTACCTCCTAAAGATGATAATCCTTTAACGGATCCTCCAGACAAACTCCAAAAGCTTTTGCATGGTAAGAACGTCATCTATGAGCTGTCTTAACAGAACTTCTCTGGCTCTTTTCTGTTGCCTCACCCCTCTATTTGCTGTGGTCTGGCCATAATGATTTTCATGGTTCAGTGAAAGTACACACTTTCTCCTCCAAATCTTTCTTGAAATGCTTCATTCTGCTGTCCCTTTGCCTAGTTACCGGTTTCTCCTGTTTACTCTCCACCCTGCATCCTCTACTGTGGTCCCTGTTATATTTCTGCATTTGTTGACGTATCTCTTTCTTCCTGTGAGGGTGCAACGTCCCTTAAGATGGGGCCACGTCTGTATTCTTAGTATCCTGGCTCACAGCACTTGTTCAAATGTCCGTTGCATGAATGACTACTCAGACACAACATGAAGATTACTACATAGTTACTACAATATTATTCTGTACAAGAACCTATTGAGGTCTGCGTATCTCTTTATATTTTATTTAAAATATATAGTATTCAATATTTTTCTGAGAAATCCTCCTTTTAGACCCATATGTCCAAGATCAGACTGCTAAAAATTTTACTGGGTATGAATGTTGGCCGTTTTATGTCTCTCATTTTAATGAATGTAGCAAAGGGAAGATTTTCTCTGTTCAGTCATGACATGATAGTAAATGATCACATCCTGCAGAATGAGGAGAAAATGGTGATTTCCTATATTTCCTAAGAATTGTCACAAATGTTGGATTTTGGCCAAAAGTCTGCTCATGTTTCAGCAGTGTTCCTTTTTAAAAAAAATAATCAAATTAGAAACCTAAGTTCCAAACTTTCAGAAAACTGGCAACTGGTTGTTCCGTTTCTTTGGTAATGAGATTCAGGATAGGTGAGGAAGGATGGAAGGAGAGATGGGATTGGGAAGCAGAAAGAGGCAGAGGACAAATGAGAAGAAATGAAGAGAAAATACACATAGTAAGGGAAAGGAAGAAAAGAGAAAATTCAGCTTCCCAAGGCAAGACCGCAGGAACATGGACTGCCCTGTGCTTGTGTATGTAAATGTATGCCCCTCTTCTCAGTTGCCCATATGCCAGTTTGCATTCCACTTGCGCAGACACTGTCAAAAGCCCTCTTAATATGTAGCCTCAGGCACCAGAAGGAGTGCTTCCATCTTCTCCATATGGTTTAACAAGGAAAGGTTAGGATTCGGGGCTGCCACCTGTCCAAATCAACCCTTTACAAGGCACCCATTACAACAGCTCCTTGGAAGAGGCAAATTCTCAGCGTGGCCTCATCCAAGAATGCATCTGACATTGTACCTGAGGTGTGGAGGGATAAAGAACTGCTCAGGAGCCTCAGATAGTGGTTACGAGAACACAGCTGGGGGAATCACGACCACTTTGGTGATAAAAATAATCTTTTTTTTCCCAAAAGATTTCATGTTTCCAAATATCACCTTATCAGAAGATAATGAAGCACCAATGACATCAAGCCCAACAGTAAATTGGAAATGGCAAAAAGAAAGCAAAAAGGCTTAAATAAAAGGTAAACTAGGGGTGCAGATGTGCCCAATTATTTTGAGCATCCCAATAATTAATACATTAGTGTTGATTATTTACATACTGAAAAGAGTCGTGCATTTACAAAAGTACTTGTCATAGGCTCTTAATAGTAAGATTTCAACAGAGAATTTAAACTACAATCCAATTAATGACAATTACTGAGACAATAATCATTGGATAAATTAAGGATAAGCAGATAAAAGAGTTCACGTATTGTGTTGAGGGTAAAGATATGCTGTTGACTCCTGAGTTCACATAATCCGATTTTATATTGTGCCGCCCCCTTCCAATTAGTCCGCATTAGCAGATTACCAGGAAGAACGATTTTTCCCCCTAAAATTCTAATTAGGCATTTCAGAAGGGAATGAGTCATTTATGACCAGCCCAAGAACCAACCAACACAAACCACAATAAAAATAACAGGCTCTCACATAAAACCACAATTATTCAAGGGACTACAAACTGTATTCATCTTCAACAATGCAAGCGCCATGGACTAAGATATAAAATTAATAGGTCGCTCTCCATGTTGACAAATACATATAATGAGGATCCCCATCCCAGGAAATATGAATATGGGCTTCAGGAGAAAAGTCAGGACGACTGCAGCCTAGAATAGCATTATGTAAAAAGAACACCCCCCCCCCCAAACAAAACCCCCCTCCTCCCTCAGATCTAGGAAAAGCACCCAGCCAGGAATCTGGCACATTAAGTAGGCACTCAATAAACGTCTGTTTATCGAATAAATATCAATAAAAATCCACCTCCTAAAGGAAACTCTGAGAGCACCTCATTGAAGTTTAAGTAAAATAGAAATCTCATTAGGTTTTGTTTTCCTTTTAATTAAAAATTTTTGGGGGGGAGGGTATAGCTCAAGTGATGGAGCACATGCCTCTCATGCACAGGGTCCTGGGTTCAATCCCCAGCACCTCCTCTAAAAATAAATGAATAAATCTAACTACCTCCTCCCCGACACATACACACACAAATATTTGGTAAGTAATTTTCTATAGTTTGGTAGTATTTAATTTATAATGCACTGGCATGATAACCTCCTAAAACCACACCCAACTCTTCCTTTCCCCTTAGGGCACTTGTTAAAATATCTGCCTATCTATCTATCTATCTATCTATCTATCAAAGATAACAAGGTGTGAGAGCATTGATGTTATAATGTTTCTTACTTTTTGGGCAACAAATCCAAATCTAAGAAATCCAAGTTTAAAACTATAGTTAAAAATGTCATAGCACATAGTGCACATAATGGAGTTACATTTCTACAATCTGTCGCATTATAGTTACTAGGGCATATTTGTCCATATCCTCCACTAGACTATATGCTTTTCAAGGACAGGAATTATTTTTCGACGTATCTGTAAGGTGACTGGATTGGTAAATTGGAGGCATCAGCCCCTGTTTCTTGTAGCATCAATTCAGGAAAAAAATCAGTATAAACATTAACCAAGGCTTAGGACAAAGATAAAGAAGTCTCGTGGTCTAGGGATTCTCATGCTGTCTTTTATGAAATTAATATTAAAGCCAAGTGGAAAAGTCTGTGATTTCACTTCAGCTACACACAACCTTCTGATCTTTCAGGTTATGTCCCACAAAACCATCTTGGTAATGGAAACGACTGAGTATGGCTGTAACAGCATCAGTAACCGTCAAGGGTGGGGTTCCTGATGCGCGCGACCTTCAGGAGTTACAGATGCTTCTGCAAGTCTACAGTGAAGGACCCTCTTAGAGCATTTTAGAGCAGATTATGTTCTTTAAAGCACTAACTTCTAAAAACAACACACAACTGGATTAAAATTTAAACATGTCTACACATAGGAAAGTTACTAGAGCAGGACTGTGGAATTCAATTAAAAAAAAAAAGGCTAGTGACTCCTTGCTTTTATATTTCTTGTACTGTATTGGTCGGTAAAACAAGTTCTGATGTACAATTTTGAATTCAATCAACTCTGGGGATTGGAGTTAAATACACCTCTGCATTTTAGTGGTCATTTTGCCGTTTGTAAAATGGTATAAAATGAAGCCAGCACACTGCCCTGTGATAATCTAGAAGTTATACCCTTTCTGCATTGTTCCTAGTGTATGTACGTACAGATATATCTATAAACACCAATTTGTGGATTTCAGACGTACGGCTCATTTAAGTGCTTGAGGTAGAGTGACACGCAGGTGTCAGCTCTCCGTATTTCAAAGCTTGAAGATTAACCTAATATACAATATGGTGACCTAACAGTTCTTCATTTGAAAGAAATCTGAAAAATAATCTCTGATACAGCCGAAGTGTGAGAATAACCCAGCGGGATTTCCACCTCTTCATTTCTTAATGAGTTTTTTGATAATGAGAGGTGACTTTGCCAGTCACTCTGGGCTCTATTATGGCTAATTTGACTCCACTTCACTCTCCCTGTTAATTATTAACACTAGCCTTTTTATCCTCATGAGACCACATTCCAATTTTTCTTTTTTCGATTTTTATGAGCCCATCTTTACGAAGGTGAAAGTCTTGGAGAATAGGTTTTCACTTAGTGTAGAGCCCGGACATTTATTATTCGTTTAGGTAGAGACGCCGTGACATTGATTACACGAGCACGGGTGTTCCTTGGGATGGCTTTAATGTGCTAGCAATGTGAAAAGGCTGTTAATTAAAGAAGAAGCACCGTGGTATTTTTCACTTGGGAATCGGTTCCCCATAGAATGGTCATTTGCCACTTGCTAGCATATCCACAGATTAAAAGGTGACTAGCTCCAAGGGTTTGCCTTTCGGTAGTACTGAAAGGAGTGATTTGCGCCATTTGCAGATGGCTTTCATTTGTCAGAAGCAGTCACTTGCCGTCCTTATTACCGACAGGACAATTGTGGAAAACGGCGCACAAGGGTAGAACCTATTTTTACCAGCTTCGCAGCCGCTGTTCAGGATCATTCAACTATCATGCTAATTGCTTCATTATGAAAACAGTTATTTCCCCTCAATTTTAATACATCTCCTTTTCAAAGTTGTTTCCTTAGATACCATGTGAAGTGATGACCCATCTAATTAAGTCTTTATTTGGGGGGGAGCGGATCGGGGCGGATGGAGGCAGGGTGGACGGACAGGCATGCGGGAGTTGTCTTTTTTGGATAGAAATGAAGGAGTCAGAGTTTGTTTTCTTCATCAGTCCTGCTCTGGGAATCAGCGGGTGAGTCTGCAAGGGGCGGGAGACTGGGGACAGTTGCTAGAATTGTGGTGCAGCTGGAACTCTTCCCTTGAGGAAAACCGCATTTCATCTCCAAGGGTCCTTAAGGCTAAGACTTTCTCTAATCATGCCCAACTGTCAGGGAACACTCCCTCCCCTCCACACCCCTAGACAGAATTCTTTTTTTCCCTCCTTAAAATAGCAACCAAATTCGCTGTCTTGAATCTCTTTCCCCACTAATTAGTTCAGTCCCTGGAATTCTTGTCAGATGTCTTACATTGTACACACTATACACCTTTATCTGGTCCTTTCTGTATCCTTTAACCAACCTGCTTCCTTTACCCTCACCCTTTTAAACATTTTGTGGGATAAAAATTAGAGTTCAAGGGATCTCCTATCTTTTTAAAAAAATATTATTTTATTTTATAAATGCCTCCAGAATCTGCTTTTGTTACTGTAGATTGAGGCAGACTGGAGACCAAGTGACCAGGCTCCACCTTGCCTCTGCCCTGGTTTCCTGCCTCCTATGGCTTTAGTGTCCTCAGCTGGAAAATGATCCTTTCCACTCTTCAAAGATAAACACCTATTTTTAAATATCAAAGCATAAAGCTTTTAACAAAAGAAAGATGGTAAACAACCAGTGGCAACATCTAAACTATTCATTAAGAACAAAAACAACTCAGCGATAAAGCTTTCAAAGCACAAATAAAGTACAAATTCTAATATCTCTTTAGAGACCCGTTTGTAGTTTTTATTTTGGAAAAGCAGACATTAGTATGTGACATTGTTAGTAAGAAATCACAACCATTTAAAATCTCTTTGTAATTAGTGGTATATACCACGTGTGGGGTAACAGTAAGCACTATTATTCAGCAAATTATCTCCCTTAACAAGATTGGACATTTCAGAGCAATCTGTTCCCATTTTACCCCTGGCTAGTTAAAATGGAAATTAATTAGAATCTGGACTATAACTCTAATTGGGTCAATATGGTAAAAACTGTCGTGCCATGGCAGCGATGTAAGACTCTTTCTTTGGGGGATGGTGGTAGAAGGATAGAAGCTTTATGTTTTCCCATAAGCTTTCCAAAAAGACAATTTGGGGGCAGCTAGAGGTTGATATGTAGCATTTGAATTAGATCCACTAAATCATCATTTGAATATTTCAGGAATTTAATAAAACAAACACATAATTATTAGCTATATTCTTCATTATTATCAAGGGTGATACTAATAGCAAAAAAAAAATGTCTTACCAACTACTGAGATATTACTAAGTGGTCTTGGCTTTGGGTAGTAACTTGTGAGTTTGAGATAAAAGTCACTGCATCTGTTTCAATTCCCCAGATCACACGGTACACCCAATACGAGGAGGGTATTATGGCGCTGGGGAACTTTTCTATTTACCTCACTACCTAGAGGAGCTGTTTTTCTCTGAAATAATTGATGTTTTCTAAAATATGTTAATCACTGCAAAACCAAAGCCTAGATCCAGACTTACCCCCCAAACTGACAGCACTCAAAAGAGGTCATTATATAAACATCCTGTGCAATGGTGTAATGAATACTAAAATGACACAACATTCTATGCCTCTAATAGTAGCCAATGCTATAGAAATGGTTTAGAACAGAGAAGACTATGATATTCTTTTGAATTACATATTTGGTTAAAAATCACTTTCCAGTTATTCTCCTTTTAGTGTTCTTCTTGATATAACTCTCATAAAATTACACTTGTCAAGTAAGAGCTCTTCTTAAAAATAAATTTTAAAAGATGTTGATTCATTGGAGTTGCAGGAGATGTTCCCCACGAGAATTTCTAAGAAATCTACAACATATTTTGTTTCCTCTGTAAATAAATTCCAATACGTTAAATAAGTTAAATGATTCATCATCTTTACTGTTTGATGGTGGACATTAATAAGTACTCTCATATTTGAATCAACCCCCAAATAAATCTAAATATGGTCAATTCCTGAGTTTTCATGCAAGTAGAATAAAAGCAATGTTAGAAATAATTCTATGCTTATTTATTCTCACTTGGGGACTTACTGTATAATACATGTATTTACTTTTGGCAGCAAGTTTATTGTTACACATTTGTCTTAAGACAGTATTAAACCTGACTTGTAATTTCTTAGCAGAAAGAATAATGATGGTAAGAGACTGGGAAAGGAAGGAGTTCGTTTGAAGTGTGCTTGCTGACAAAGAGAACTGAACTGCAACTTAAAAACTGGCTGAGCATAATCTGCAGGATAAATGGTTCGTATATGGATAACTGTGGGCTTAGCAACTCCTGAGAGCCAACACTGTCGTTGAATCTGAAGTAAGAATTGTTTGGTTTTTTGTCTTTCTAATAAGATCTTTTGGAAATGAAATTAGATAAAAGGGTGAATAAGATGACTGAAAGAATCAAGACAGAAATTCGAACAGATTAATATCTATATATACTTACTTAGCATCCATTATGCGTGAGTGATTCTCTTTAATCTTTACCACCAATGACACTGTAGGTACTATTATATCTTTCTTTTATAGATGAAGAACCTGAAGTTTGCTGAGGTTAAGCTATTGTCAAATGTCAAGCAGCAAGTGGCAGAGGCAGATGTGAATCTGTCTGGCCCCAAAGCCTATGTTATTAATTAATATAACATGATGCCTCTCTTCCTATAACAGAGGTTCTTAATCTGGTGTCCAAAATCCAGATGTCCATGGGGAGTTAGACAATTTCACATACAACTTCATACCTATGTGGATGTTTTTTTTTCCCCAGTAAAACAGTTGTAGTTTTATCATACACTCAAAGGAATAATAACCAAATGGTTAAGAAGTGATAGACTAGAGTAATGGACAAAACTGACAGAGCAATTTGAATAAAAACAAAGGTAAATGTAAAAACATAGATTTAAGTTTAAACCTGGAACTATATAGTAGTGACGTCCTGGAAAGGGAGAAGCAGAAAGATCAGGAGTTTTAAAATACAGCGAAGGGGAACTGTCTCAACAGTATGACCACACTCCTGGGGGGGAGAGAGCAGCCCCAGACAGCGGGAAGACAGAGCAGGAGGCAGGCAGCTCTCCTGGGCTCTGGGTGCCTCAGATCCCATTGTGAGCCCTGGGTTCTTCTCAGCACCACAGTCCAAAGCAATACCGAAAAATGGAGTGAGGTCTTCTCAGAGGCAGGAGAAGAGAATGGCAATAGGCACGAAGACCCTACCATGTGAGGAAGAGTTAACTGACTGGGAATTCTGGCGGGGGTAAGAACACATGCCACAGAAGACGTCCATTCCACTGATCGAGTACAGCAAGTCAGAACCAGAGCTTAGGAGGAGGCTGAGCTCAGCCTGGTTTACAACGACAAGAATGTTACAGAATAGGGAACTAGTGACCCCACGCTCACTGCAAGCGTTGAAGCAAAGGCTGTCAGTAGAAACCAGACTTGGGTTGAAGGGAACTTTACAAAGAATCATCACAGGAAAGGCCCACAGGTATCTGTATGCTAAGAAATGCCCCCATAAAACCCTGGGGGAAAACTAGGTTTATACTGGCTGCTAGAACACGATACCATGTACCAGAATAATGATAAAAGTTACTACTGCACTGGAAAAAAGGTCTCAGTAGAGAACCTTTATATTCTCTTCAATTTCAAATACGAGAGAGCCAGCCACACCAACAGGGCAATATTACCGGTAGAACTGAATCTCTTCAGGCAAACGATATTAGCACAATGCATATTAGCAGAAGCCTTAACATAGCATGATGTCTAGAATAATACATTTCTAAGGTGTCTTTCAGCGATGCTAGTCTTCTCAAGTACTTTAGAAATGTTCACCTTTGAAGATTTTCTCATTCGCAAGGTACCACGAGAAGGTGCCTATATTATCAGTGCTCGATAAAGGCAGGGCGTTAGGAATAAGAGCAAGCTCAGAGGCCAGGGAGCAGTGTGGGAGTGTCCTGCAGACCCTGACTGGATATACTCGGGGAGACTGAGCAAACGTTACTCATGTCGACCCTTGTTAGGCGAGTGCCAGAGCTCCGGAAATACACACTCACAACACAACGTTCTTCCCACCTCCCCATTTCATATACTAAAGGAAATGCAAGGCTTACCATCATTTCTGAGGAAATTGTTAAGCAGTTGGAAAAGAGGAAAACTGTCCCAGGAGTCTTGTGGTTGAGCTTCCAGTGCAGTATCCATATCCACTGTGAATAAAGCCCAAAATTTCTCTGCATGCTCTGCCAATAAATCCGGCCACCAGGCAAATGCCTGTAAATAAAGAAAAAAACTAACGTGAACACAGGTTATGCATTAGAAACATGCACAAATACTGTACTGCTTGAAAATATGTCATTAGACGTGAAGTTATAGGACAATATTATAGAGTATGATATTAAATGTTTCATTATCTCTAGTCACAGGAAAAAGAAATGTTGGAAATAAATACCCCAAACATTTACATTACTTATATTTAAATAATGAGATACAAGGAAATTTTCTTTTTGTTTTATTTTATATATTTTTCAAAAGTTCTAAATTAAAAAATGTATTTTTTAAATACAGCAATACACGTCATTTCACATTTTAATTCTACTTTCAAGTTCATATTTTATTTATCAATGCCAAATGTGTTTACTCTTTAAATAAGTGTATCTATAACATCTCTTCTCATTTAAAAAATATTACATTTTACTTGTAGTACTTTTTTTTTTTTATAATTCTAAGATTTAAAGCTAAAACACACTTTCATATGGAGAGATTTCCTGATCTTCCAATGTCAATTAAGTCCTCCTAGACAGTCTCTCTCGTACCCGGTATTTTTATTTTACAGGACCTAGCATTGCATATATGACTACACATATGATTATTTTAATGTCTGCCTCTTAAACTAGACTGTAAACCCTATAAGGGTAGGTCTATGTATATTCTGTTTATTACTTTATACTCAACTAGGCATTTTTTAATGCCCTTTAGGTAATGACAATAATCACTTAAAAATCTCTGCTGTTTAGATGGCTGAAAAGAATATTTATTTTTTAGGAAGTTCTCAAAAATAATGTGACCTGGCTATGGACCCTGGCACCAAGCCTGTCTGCCCATGGAACCAGAGAGCTTAGACCCTGGCAGTCAGCCCACCTGCCTGGGATTCCCCACCAGCTGGCCCACCCACGGACCCTACCAACCAGAAAATCCAGAATATCTGACTGGGCTGATTGCTGAAGGGCTTTCCCTGCTGAAGCTGGTCTGTAAAGACAAGAGGAAGTGACAGCTTCTTCAAATGCACAGACACCAATGCAAGGATACAAAGATCATGAAGAATTAGGAAACAAGATGCCAACAAAGGAACAAAATAAAGCTCTTGTAGCCAACCCCAAAGAAACAGAGATCCATGAACTGCCTAAAAGAGTTCTAAAAAATTGTCTTCAAGAAGTTCAGTGAGCTACAAGAGAGCAAAGATAGACAACTAAATGAAATCAGGAAAACAATACATGAAAAAAAAAGGAGACGTTCAACAGAGACAGAAGCATATAGAGAACCAAACACATATTCTTGGCCTGAAGAATACAATAACTAAAAAGTTTAAAAGACAGCTTTAACAATAGACTTGATTAAGTAGAAGAAAGAATGAACTTGAAAACAGGTAATTTGAAATTATCAAGTCAGAGGAACAAAAAGGGAAAAAATAAAGAAGAGTGAAGAAAGCCTATGGGACTTGTGGGACATCTTCAAGTGAACCAGCTGGATATGTCTTATGGGAGTCTGAGAAAGAGGGGAGAAAGAGAATGGGGCAGAAAGCTTATTTAAAGAAATAATGGCTGGTAGTGTTCCAAATCTGAAAAAAAGAAATGGACTTACATAAGGAATAGCCTTAATCCTTTCAATAAATGGTGCTGAGACAACTGGATATCCACAAACAAAAGAATGAAATTGGACCATTGTTTTACACCATATACAAAAATCAACTCAGAATTCATTAAAGACTTAAACTTAAGACATGAAACTGTGAAACTCCTAGAATAAAATATAAAGAAAAAGGCTTCTTAACTTCTGCCTTGGCAATGATTTCTTAGATATGACACTAAAAATACAGACAATATAAACAAAAATTGGTGAATCCTCAAGTTAAACAGCTAATGCACAGTAAAGAAAACAATCAACAAAAGGAAAAGGCAACCTATGGATTGGGAGAAATATTTGCAAACCATATACATGATAAAGGGTTAATATCCAAAACATACACACTCCTTAAACTCAAAGCAAAAAACAAAACAAAACAAAACAAACAAACAAACAAACACCAGATAAACTCATTAAAAGATGGACATGAGAACAAAGAGACATTTCTTCAAAGAAGACTAACAAATGGCTAACAGGTATATGAAAAGGTCCTTAACATCACTAATCATCATTTGATTTTCAAATGCAAATCAAAACCACAATGAAATAACACCTCACACTCGTTATGATAGCTATTAAAAAAAAAAAAGATAAATTTCGTTGAAGATGTAGAGGAAAGAGAACCCTCCTACACTGTTGGTAGGAATGTAAATTGGTGCAGCCACTATGGAAAACAGTACGGAGGTTCCTCAAAAAACTAAAAATAGAATTATCATATGATTCATCAATCCTATTTCTAGGCATATATCTAAAGGAATTGAAATCAGGATCTCAAAGAGATATCTACACTGCCATGGTCAATGCAGTATTATTCACAATAGGTAAGATGTAGAAGCAACCTAAATATCCACAGACGAATGAATGGAAAAGAAGTTATGATATTTATATGCAATGGAATATTTTTCAGCCTTAAACAGAAGGCAGTCATGCCGTCTGTGACGACATGGTTGAACCTGGAGGTCACTATGCTAAGTGAAGTAAGCCAGACACAGAAGGACAAATACTTCTGTGAGGAATCTAAAACAGTCAATTTCATAGACGCAGAGAGTAGAGAGGTGGTTTCAGAGAGTAGAATGTCCGGGAAGAGGGTGAAAAAGGGAGGTATTAGTGAAAAGGTACAAAGACTCAGTTACATAAGATGAATAAATCCTAGAGCTCGATCATGTAGCACAGTGCATACTGGTAACAACACTGTATTGTAGACAATACTTTGCCTACATAAGATGTAGGGCTTATGTTAAGTGTCTTATTACACTTACACAAAAAATAATCTGGACTTCTCTGGCTATAGTATCTTACTTTTAATTTGCATTTTTCCAATTTTGAATGACTCTGAACACTTTTTACATGTGTTAGGGCTCTCTCTGTACTGCTTTTAGTGAAATGTCTCTCAGGTCTTTTCCTTGTAATTTTTTAACTAAATAACTATGAAGCATATACATCCTGTGAGACAGATATTTTTGTTATTCTTCCGATTAAAATTAACCTTAAAAAAAAGACTCATCATACTATACTCAGAGAAGTCCATATTTATTTTCAAGAACTTTCAAAGAACATGTATGATTTGCAGTTGCAAAATTCCATTTAATTTCTTCCAGTGTAAATCAGATTATAACAAAAAGAGTCAAACCACAAACCAAAAAATAGGTAAATTATAAATATTGACATACTGAATATTTTCTTAAAAGCTTTTATCACAAGAATAATGTTCAATATATTTACAGAAACATTACCATGTAACTAATTAACAGGTGGTAAAAAGACGAAAACACTGGCTAAAGAAAGCGTGGTGTAATACAAGTGTGGGATTAGGGACATGTTCCTGGCTGGCTCAGTGTGTATAACTTCATCTCTGCTGTTACAAATACATGAATGTGGAAACCTGTTGGAAATGGTATGTTCTATGCAAATTGAGCTACTGCTCTTTGAAAATATTATGTTTGAATCCTTTTTGCTAAAATTTCTTTAGAATGAGTATATGGCAATAATATAAAAGTGAAAAAAAACCCCCAAATCGCATATATTTCATTGCATGCACCTTGCTTCTGAATTTAGAGCTGGAGTGGCGACACAGATAAGAAGAATCTCAGATTCTTCACTCTAAGCAGAGCAGGATAGAAACGCTAGTTAAAATGCTGCACTGCAAAGAGAGACATTTTCAAAGTCTCACTTCCAGTTCACAACCAATACCTTTGCAAAAGGTTAAAATTAAGAAAATAACAGTCATGTTAGGTCAAGATTGTCTCAAGACTCAGAGAAAAATTTCCAAAGCTCTTTTAACTTGGAAGCCAGAGCCACGGTGGGGAATGACATGCCATGGAGTACACTTTCCTCTAAAAAAATATTGGCTTCAGGTTGACAAGATTTGGCCATCAACTCAAAACTCTCATTATTTGTTTGTGGAAGTGTACATTTATGTTTTCAATTGTACTTCCTATAATATTATTCCTGACTAACATAAGCCGATCTGTGATGAATGTCTCTTGCTCTAATGATGACCAGAGAAAGCTTCAAGCAACCACTGTCTTTGAAAATGCAAAGCAAGGGCTGCAGGCTGTTAACCTCGAGAACACAAGGTCAACCCCACCACCTGTCCCCGCCTCCTTTCTGCTGTCCCTCTGGGGGCAGTCGTCCCACCCTGGCTTGGTAGTAAGAAGAGAGGCTGTCTAACTTTCTCCCCAGAGCACCACTTCCTGAGGGTGGCTGAGGGACTCCACCAGGGAGGAGAAAACCCTGCTCAGGAAGGCATCTGTCTGCAGGGCACCAATCAAGAGCCATGATTATCTGCGTTAAAGCTGTCTTGGCTCTGATGCTAAGCCACTGATTAGTGTAAGTGAGATGCCAGAGGCAGAAGGCAATGTTTAATTTGATTAAGAGGGAAACACAAAACAAAACTTGATTGTCATCCTTTAGCCATACTAGTTCTCTCAAAGCTCTAACAATAAATAAATCTTGCACAGTGAGAACATTTATACGTGGCAGGCTGACAGTACTGTGAAAGCTGTGTCTGTTTGCTCAATGTCGTTGAAAACAGTGGCAGGTTAGACTATCCCTGAAACGGGAAGCGGAGTACTGAGCTTCTGAACTTGGTGAAACGCGAGTGATCATGGGCAGATCAGTTCCCCAGGTGCGTTTCCATTTCCTCATCTGCAAATTGGCAATAACAATACTTACCCTCGCCTCCTCCGGGGCTGCTCGGAAGAGTCAATGAATATGAGAATCTCTTGCTGTACAAACAGTAAACAACCAAGTACTACAAGTAACACAAACATGAGTTGAAATTCACACAGATCTTATGAGTGTAGATGTTTTAAACAAAACAGTGTCCAACATGAATGGGGTAGTTTCTATGTGCCAAGTACTGTTCTAGAGGCTTTTTATACATTATTGCGCTCAAACCTTTCAGGTAGACGGTATAATTATCCTTATTTTACAAGTTGGCAAACTCAGAGAGAGTAAAGAATTTGCCCAGAGTCATGCAGTTGGTAGGTAACAGAGCAATGATTTGAGTCCAAGTCAGCTGGAGTGCAGAGATCAAGCTTTTACACATACAGCCTATTCTTAATTAACTATACACGGCACACTGCCTGCCTGCCTGTCCATCTATTTATCTATCTAGTTTCACAGATCAGAACAATGGTGTGTTTTCTACTGTTTTTTCTTGCCACAGCATCTCTTATGGTCAGATTTATTTATGTTTTTTCTAGTTTCTTTGAAGTTTCAGGCTTTTGATTAACTTTTACCCTCAAAATATAGTGAATATTTGATAATTTACAACAAAAAAAGGAAAATGGCTAAATAAATGAGCAGAAACAGGGCATATGATTTTGGAACGTATTATGTGCTTTCCGCCATCCCCCCAAAAAAGATCAGTTTGCAATCCTGTATGTTGCAGATGATCCTAAAAGCTCTGGAGATAGTCCAGTGTCTAGGGTATCCCCTGACCCCCAACATACACATGTAGCAATACAGTGCTCAGGGGCCATATTTTAGACATATTTCAGCTCTTTTGAGGAGCCAGTAGAATGGACTAGAATGTTCAGGGTGATACCTAAACTACTATCAAACTAATCATAAGTTTCTTGCAACTCTTGGTTCACAAAAATCTCTCCCTAACTGGGTTCATAGATGAATACACATACTGAAATAACCAAGTGAGGCGAGGAGCTGAAAATATTTCAAAACATATACCAGGGTAAAGTACTACCCTTATTTTTAAATATTTGTAAATTAGTGAATGACTAACATCTTTGGTGGGACATTTATGCCCACGCAGTTTCGTTTAAGAGTCACTGTTTCAAATGAAATTCTGCTTCTCTAGCTCAGGCATAGGAAAGACACTTGTGGGTCATCTTCTTCCAAAAGGAAAGACCTTTGTTGGACCAGAGGCTAGCCTAACCCTAAACTTAAACCCATTCCCTCCAAAATGTCGGTTTATCTCACTGGCTATCCAGATATAAATACTGCATAATTAAGATTAACTCATCTGTTGAGATGACTGTAATCTAGATAACGGTAAGTAGTCAAGAAGACTTGTTCAGGAACATTTTTTTGTATAACTTCACTTTAAGATGCTCCTTAGATATCGTGGCAGTAGAGAGGAGTAAGGACACAAAGAAGCAAAAACAAGTGGAAAAAAAGTAAACATCCCTTCTCTTTATGTTAGAATCCATCCAGAAGCATAATCTAGTTCGGACACCGATGTTCACGCGAATGAGCATGCGCATAAATACTTATGTCCAGACTGAACTCCTCCCCCTGCCCTGGCTGTGCTCCCCAAGCCGCCGGGGACACAGCCAGCGGGCGCGCAGGCTGCATTAACCATCGGCAGCGAACTCAGAGCTAAGCTGCAAATACTGCATTTCTGCCAGACATCCTCTTTGCCTGCAGAGTCACCGACACCGTGGACGATGTTATATTTAAAATATCATAGGAACCTTACATCAAGATTCTGCTGCAACAATAAATAACAAAGTGACAACCTGAGCTGTGCTCATACTGGTGTATTGCCTCTCTCTGCCCCTCCACGGGGGGAGGTTCCCAGCACTCCATCCCCGTGGCGGGGCCCCAGGCTATGCCAGGGGACGAAGAGAATGACTTACCGGAGAGGAGCGTCTCCAGGCTTGCACTGTCATCACCCCTGCTGCATTTACATCCCTCCTACTTTGCCAAGTGTCAAGCCCACCAGCAGAACCAGGACAAGACACCCATTCCGGCCACTCTACAATGCAGTTCCCTGGGAAGTGCTGAGTCTGGGGTCTGGCCTGAGTCTTCACCCAGTCACTGTCCAGCTGTGCACCTCTGGCAGGTTTTCTTACTGGGAAGATGGTGTGTGTGGTGGGGTGTGCTGGTGAGACCCTAAGGCATTCTGGGACTCCTCACCTGTCACAGTGAGTGGCCCTGGATGCACCATTGTTAGATCAGTTTGCCTAAATGCCTGGTCAGACACAGTCTCCTCATGGGAATGTGGAAGACAGCCTTAAAAATTTTCTGGAAAGGAGCTTCAACTGTCTTTCTCAAGAGGAAACACGGAGATCTGGAGGAAAAGCCTTGCTGGAGAGGTCAAGAGGCATTCAAAGAGAAGGGGGGGCTTGTCTTAGAAGTAAGTTACTGTCTAAGATCTGAAGGATAGGAAACTTGCTTCACTGACAAGTTATTGAGGGACAGAAATAACCTCTTGGCCTTGGAAAGTGAACCACCCTGTGGAGGGGAGCAGAAGACGAATGAGAGGAGCTGACACACGGCCACTCGAAGGGCTCCGAGGCAGACGCACTGACCTCCGCCAAGGGAGCCAGGCCAGCGGCTCTCTCATGCAGCAAAGAAAAGTCTAGCCTGAACATCCAGCAAAATCAAGATCAGTGTACAGTGCAGTCCACCAGTTCACTCTGGAAGTGACTTTGGAATTGGACCAGTTCACTCCCCAGTATTGTTCAGAGATAAAGCTGGATTTTCTGGTTAAAAAAAGAAAAAAGGTGAAAAAACAGTAACAGATAAACCAAAACCAAAATGACAAAATCCTCTCAGCTGGCTTTTACTGAGATGGCCAGCAGTAATTATCCACGTAATTAGTAATAAGACATGTTCACCGAAACAGTACAATCAAGATTAGACCATTTAAAAAAACAGGATCTTTAATTCCAAGGAGAGGGAGTAAGTTGGTTTTAAAACTATAACCAAAGTGGGTTCTATCCTATTTTCATGTAAGAGAGTTATTTCATGCTAGAAAAATAGTGAAAACAATTTTACTCACCTCTCTTCCCTGAGGAATTCCAGGAATTTGGAAGCATTGTGGAATAAAGACATGCCAGAGTGTCACAAAACATTTAAAAAAAGATCACTATAATAAATTTATATTTTGGCATACAGTTGAGTGATATTTATGAGTTTTGATTATCTCTGTTCAATAAAGTCAACTGTATTTTTGTGGATTAGAAGGTAAGTAATATTTACATTTTAATTGTGCTTGGATACCTTATACTTTAACAAGCACATAGTATAGCAGTTGCATGGAGCATCTAACAAGTATTAGTTACATTTAAAAGAGAGGAGACATTATTTTCCCTAGTAAAGCAGGAAAATTAAATGCCGTTTTTGTGAAGTACATGGGAATATGAGATGTGCCTGTGTAGGTGAAATTGGATATCCAATTAGAATTTTTTTTTTAATTCGAAAAGGTCTCATACTCTGATGATAATGCCTTTTAACAAAAGACAAAGCCAACACATACATACATTTTATCATATAATCATTTTCATTGTAACATAGCGGTGGTACTAGCCTTGAAAAGCTCCTCCTGGGAATTCATTTCAAATGATTGAAGCAGCTGTTTCTTCAGTTTAAAATAAAATATCCATAACAAGTTCACACATGACAGATGCAAGGTAAAAACTAGATTCCGCAGTGTGAGCTAAAAGCAGATGTTTTGAATGATCATATTTATAACCAGATACAATAAATCTTAGTTACCTACAGTAAGGTTTCATGAATCTTTATTTCTGAGAATTTGCTTAAAATGTACTTCCTGTAGTTTCTTATATTTTTGAGAACTAGGCTTCATTAGATATAAATATTCTGCGAATTTTCCCGTATCTGGTCTTTTTCATTCCTGCTCATTTTATGTGCTTCCTCAATATTAAAAGTCCTGTTAGGGCACTGAAATGTATTACATTTATTCAGTTCTACACATTTTCTCTACCTCCTTCAAAGTCAGAAAACTCTAATTTTTTTTATAAATAAATTCCTCGATATTAGAAAGCATGACACTTTCAAGTCTGAGAATAAGCAGTTTGCCTGATGAAATACCATTCTATACCTTTAGTGAATGTTAATATATAATTAGAACTAGAACTTTTAAAAACTATTAAAAATGCAGGTTTAGTGAAAAGTTAAAGAAAAGTTTGATGGAAAATGGGAAAGACTAGAGTTATCAATCATACCGTTATGAACGTCTTCTATTTGATTTTGTTGTCTTATGATTTATCACCACTTTTCCCTTCCCCACATTGTTTAACTTACATTTCTACACTAAAGCAATTGGGGTGCAGGGGGAAAAGCAAGTGATCTGGTGTCACAAGATGGGGTTCACGTTGGGTTCCAGGTTTGTAAGTTGTACACCTCTGGCAGATCTCATAAACTCCCCCCTGTTCTTTTATTTTTTTTTAATTTTTTTTGGGGGGGGGATAATTAGATTTATTTATTTACTTACTCATTTTTAGTGGAGGTACTGGGGATTGAACCCAGAACCTCATGCATGCTAAGCACGCGCTCTACCACCCTCCCTCTTCCCCCTGTGCTTCACAGCAAGACTGTTGCCAGGAATAGATACTAAATTTTATTATATATATATATATACACATATACACACAATTCGTTTGTGATGTATAGGAGTTATATTTTCAGGAAATGCACATATGATCTCAGTTTTCTACAGATAAATGGCCAGATGTGAATCAAAGGCTCCAGGCAAGCCACTTCTTCAGTGTTGTTCCCAAAGCCTTATAGAAAAGCACTACGCGTAACTCTACATGACAGTTAAAACAAGTCATCACCTCTGCGTGATGCTCTTCGTTCTGCTGCAAGACTTCAATGCAGAGCTCTGCCAGATGAAGGACCTCTTCCAGCTTCCTAGCGGGAGTTGCCTGGTTCATGGTCTCTGTATTAAAAACAAGTCATAATAATGTTACCTTGAAAATAAAAAGCCAAGCAGATTCTAAGATGTGATGATGAGATCAGGGTGTTGACACAGAATGAGAAAGCAGATTTTTGAGAAGTAGGAGACGCGAGAACTACAAATGAATACGTTCTTTTAAAAAAAAAATCATTTCACCAGATTGCAGAAAATATTTCACCCACAAAGCAATCACAGGAGACTGCAAGTGCTTTGCCATTTAACATCCAAGAACTAACAGGTGCGTCAGCACATTAGATGCTCAACTTCTGCAACAGACAAGTTATAATTCTCCTCAAGGTCAGAAATACAAAACAAAGCAGACACCACAGTCTTTTCCTTCTCTCTGCATTGTATTATCAATACAATACCATTCTCACCAGATGAGTCATTCCTGGCATTAGCGAAATCCATGCTTTTTTGTTATTATTTAAATTTCCAGCCTGAAATGTCTAAGGTTCATGTTGATCTTAAACTGAAGAAGTACAAAGTCACCTAAAGCAACTCTGACAGGCTGCAATTAACAGATTTCCTCCCTTCCTTCCCTGCCCTCCATCCCCTCCTCCAACCAGGGAGGGGCGGAGGGACATTGTTAAAAGCTGAAGGTTCTTTTGGCATTACAGCAAACTGGTATAGAAAGGCCAGGCCACAGTGAAGGGCAGCTACCTGAAATTCAGCAACAGAGAAGGTAAAGTAGTTGACTTTAGAGAGAAAATGAACTGGTAAGGTTGAGAGGTGCCCTGTGTAATGAAACTGGTTCAAAATTGAATGTGAAGAATAGAGTTTCCAATAAGGATATTAAAGATAACCACTGTCTTAGATTTATAGACTCTCTTTGCCCCCTGTAAAGGGGTTGTAAGGAAGAGCAATAAAATTTTCAGATCAAGAGCTTTTTTTGTGGAATCTAAGGAGGCTTTTTTGTTTTTTGTAATAGACCTATTCCTTCAACGCTTCTCTAAAACTTCAGCTCTAAATTTGGAAGACTTCCATTTGCTCTTAATTTGTTCCCAAGGGACATACAGTGATGCAGTGAAACATAGCTTACGGTTGGTGCTTTTTCATGAAACATTTATTATAAGCTGCCTATAGGTCATGCATGTAGGGGTTTCCATCCCACAATCCTGGTACACATCCTCCTTAATTCCCCTGCAGGATGAAAGCCATTGCTGGTCTGTGACAGGGATCAAAGAGTAGGTTGATTCTTCAGGAAAATAGTCTGCTAAACACCACAGAGTTGAGTGTGCCTCCCACGTTTTTGCTGTGGGAAGCAGGAGGAAGTATAAGACATGTTCCCTGCTCTTAAACAACTCAGACTCCAAAAATCACCACGGCTAGGATCCTGAGACGTCCACTCTCCGACCTTCCCTCTGTGTCATGAACACTTCAATGTCCTCAAACAAGGGGGAAGTCAAAGAGGCTCTTGACTTTGCATTACAGTCTCCTCCACTTGGGGGTAGCTCGAGCTATTACAGTCTGGTGAACAAGACAAGACCCTTAAGAAAAGTTTGGAAACAACACAAAGCAAACAGAGGTGATGTGGGTTATATAAGCAGAGACTGCTGAGAACAGGTGGGTTTAGGGGAGGAATAAGAAGGACCCTTAGCAGGTCCTAAGGGAGCAACAAATGACCTGGGTCAGAAGAGGGTTTCTAGAAATGTTTGAGTGACAGAGATGTGGTTCCTTTCGGAGGAGGGTGATGAAGGTGGCTACAAATGATACCATTTATCGAGAGCCAATTATGTGCCAGGCAGTGCGAGGCACTTGCCATTTTCCTAACAGCTTTAAGTCCTTTGGTTATTTTTATTCATCAAAGTGGTAGATAAGGAAACGAGCTTGGATTGATAAATACAACAGCTAATACGTGGTAAAGGCAAGACCTGACTTCGCGTGGGCTCTTCCCATCTCTGTCCCGTACTTGCCTGGCTGGACTACAAACGTGCTGAGGAATGATGAGCGATGAGCCTGAGGCTGGATCACAGCAGGCTTCAAGTAAGATGATAAATAGACTTGGTAATGATATCCTATAGGGAACATGGTGCAAAGGTTTCCTAGCCGGGCTTCAGAATAAATTAACTTTGGGAAAACGTATCTGTGGTTGTGTAGAATGTGGAAGGACTGGTGAGGCTGTGCAGCACGAAGCCTGAAGGCCAGGTCTAGTAGGTTGGAGAATTATAGGAAGACGATGATGGGAACAGAGAAGAAGAGGAAGGTGCAGGGACACTATAAAGAAAGGATCTGCAAGCCTTTGTGAGTGACTAGAAATTGCAGTCCAGAGAGGAGAATGACCCAGAGGTTTGGAGACTGCATGGCTCAGAGGATGAAGACACACAGCTGATAAAACTATGACATGGGTCTTCAATGGGCCATCCCATATATTTTAGGACTAATTACCATGTACATATAATTTAAAGGAAGTGAATTATTCTCAACTAAATAGAAAATCGTGCATTATAAAATCTGCATGTGCGGGGAGTTAGGATATCTGGATCCTCTGTCTGGAAAGCTCCTACTCACCATTCGAGACATGACTTTAACACTACCTTAAGTGTGGGACCTTCTTAAAGTTCTGGGGCTGAGGGAGCTGCTCCTCTCTCTGAGTTCCTCTATTACAGGCTTATGAGCCTGTTACTAGACTGTGCCCAGACCAGTCAGAAACTGAGTCTCACAATCCTGTGCTCTCAATATCTTGAATAGACTTGGTGCCATGACAGGTACTTAATGAATGTTTACTGAGAACATGGTAGTATAATTGTGGGGAAAAAAGCATGTGAAAAATGGAATCAATACCCAAATTATTTCATTTAACTTTGTGTGGGATTGCAAATAGCTCTTCTGTCCCTAAGACACCTAGGGTGGACTAGACAGCAAGCCCACCAATGACATGCAGCTGTAGTCCCAGGACGCTGCTCTAAAATTGATGACTGCTGTGTTCTTAAATTATTAGACAAAGAGTTTGGGGGAAAAGTTTTCAAATAATTTTTAATTTTCAAGAGCATATCACTTATATTCCTTAACTTGTCTTCTAAAATTATTTTTATTATTTTTTTAGTTTTTAGGAGGGGTAGGTAATTAAGTTTGTTTGTTTGCTTATTTATTTAATGGAGGTAGTGAGGATTCAACCCAGGACCTCCTGCCTGCTAAGCATGCGCTCTACCACTGAGCTATATACCCTCCTTCCCCTTAACTTTTCCATCTTTAGATTGAGGGTGTTGAATTAGGTTGAGGATTCTTAACCCAAGGTTAAGCATAGGAATAGGTTTTAGGGAGTCCTTGAACTCCTTAAAATTATATGCTAATTTTTGTGTATAAAGACCTGTTTGGGGAGTGAAGGATTATAACTTTCAGACGCTCGAAGTCATCAAACATAAGGCAAACAAATGGTAAGAGTCACTGTACCATATCATCTCTACGATTCCTTCTAGTGAAGAAACTCTATGCTTCCTATAAATGTTGGGCTCTACCTGTATTGGATTATATTATTTAACATATTTATATGTTTGTGAATGTGTTTTTCATAAGGAAAGAGAAAGGCAACAAAATTGAATTGTTTTTATCACAGAGGAGGAACTTATTTTTCCTATATACTTTAGGTCATCATTTACTGAGTCCCTTTAAAACCATTCTGCAAGTTAAGGCATCAGGACCCTCATTTCCAGGTTAGGAAAAAGAGCTTGGAGAGTTTACAGAAGGTGTCCAAGGCTATACAGATACTGGCTGAGATGATTAAATTCTTACCCTGATGTCATATAAGCAGCACTAATACAATGACTTGAATTCTTTTCCATTTTCAGTTCTCTGAATAGGAACAGTACACACATATACACACATTCAACTGAATATATATATATATTCAATAAAAACTTCTGAAATAGCTGGAAGTTTGAGTTTACAAAGTCACCATCCTTAGCCACGAGTATGCAATAATGGAAAAGAATCGCAGAAGCAACCTGAAAACCTATTTCTGTTTATGTCTGAATATGTCAAAACCAGCTGTCACATTGGACACTATCTCAAGGAAAAACTCAGAGAGTACCCTGTGTCCTACCGAAGCTTAAATACAGTCTAAAACATTTTATTCTTTGTAGATGAAATTTACTGAGAGGATCAAAACTTTGTCCTTGAACATAATGGCCACTCTAATGCTTTAAATAAACAGAATTTTTTATCAAGTACACTATGTATGCCATCTCTGGCTGTCACTCATTTGACTACAGCCAAGAAGTTTAATGCATTCTGTAGTCAGACTCTGTTAGGTAACAAGGTTATCAATAGCTCCATTAAAGATCTGAACATTGTAAATATTTGAGAATTCCTCCTCAAAATGCCCACTTTCCCTCCTTCTGTGACATCTCTACAGCATTACAGCTTTCTCTGTATTGTTCAAGCTTTACACCAAGTTGCTGACGGTTGTAATACATCCCAAATAGTGGCATTTAAAGCAAATATACCAGAAGAAGCAAGGTTTCTTGATGAATTTCAATGCATTGCTCTTGGCTAAGCTATTTCTTCATTTTGGAATGCTTTTACTTTTCTATGATAACATTTCTTGGCTTCTCAAAGCAATTCCTTTTAATTATACTTCAGTCCATTGAAGAAAAGATCTCACTGGAGAGAAGGTTGGGAGATGGGGAGATGTGAGAAGACAGCTTGACCACCATGCGTTGCTAGGCTTTAATTCTGCCCCCCTATTCAGAGAGAGTGCGTACTTCCAGCACACTCTCCTTGGCTGCCTCCCTCCCTTCCTGCACTGCCCGTCAAAGTCCCTTGTGGTGGATATATAATGATGCTCATTGTGAAGGTTGTAGGTGGACACGGGAGAAGACCAGTAAGATCATTTCAGTCTGTTTTTTCTCCATAGAAGATACAGAGAAATTTGAAACGTATTGGACCTCAACTTTTAACAGACTGTTTGTACCTGTACTTGCAGCTAAACAAGAAATAGGATTCAAGATGGCGTTGGATTGAAGGACTCCGGCAATAACCCCATTGCAATACGACCTGGTCTTCTCTCCCTTGCATCTAGGTCATGAAAACCAGCTAGAGGGCAACAGTAACAGTTCCTATGTATGCACTAAGATGTCCTGCTGGTCCTTCAACATCCCCAGATTTTGTGGCTCTGAATTTGATTTAACAAACATATATTACATATACCATACTGTACTACTGAGGGGATACAATGGTGAACAAAACAATATTTCTGCCTTCAAAGAATTCATCTTTCTCTCTCCCTAACCAGTTTACAAGGTAAAGGATAGTTACATCTCATCTATTTTTGGTCAATATGAGGAAGTTCCGTAATAAAAGCTCTGATAGTGAATTAAATACTCTCAGTATGCAAGAACAGGGTTCTTAGTTCACAAGAAATAGGATCAAAGATATGTCAGTAGAAGGCTTTAAATTGTGTATACTATCTGGAGTTCTTCAGAATCAAATTCTCTTAGTGGGTGTGTGTTTGAGTTCAGAAACTTCAGATGAGAGAAAGTTAGCAGCAGTCTGACACGGAAGTCTCCCGTCTTTTTCCTCCTCTCATCTGAAGAAAAAGAACTCCCTCACCCTTCTGTTGCTTTTCCCTTCTTTTAAAGGACAAAAATCAGATGGGTGAGGAGAGAGCCCTGACATTCAGGAGGTGACTGAAGTGGGGTTGCAAGGGGTCAGGGGTTATGGGGATAACTGCAGGTCCTGGGGAAGAAAAGAAAAACAAAGGAAAATAAAGAGGAAAGAGGAGGAGGAAATAGGGAAATGACCACTATCTTGAGAAAGGAGTTAAAGGAAGACCTACAGTTTGGAAGAAGTAAGGAGACGGGCAGCATGAAGCACTCACCTGGGACACTCTGTGCAGACTCAAGCCATCAGGCTTTGCCTTGTGAGGTTTAACAGGACAAGGAAGTTGGGCCAAGAGTGCAACATCTGAGTTCTTCCAGTTGAACTCCCAAAGGTTATTCAGTAGCCAGGACTGACAGCACCCTCCCTGTGGACTGCTGGTTGAAAAAACTTATCTACCCTCTGACCCCGCTGAGAAATGGTGGAATGGGACCCTCTGTCACCTGGTGTCCCTCCTCCACTGAAGTACATATGCCTGCTCCCTCCACCGTCCTCACCCCACAAAAACATAAGGCCACACCACATTACTCACAGACACGCTGCACACTGCTGTGGGCACAGGCATGACCTGCACCAGTTAGAGAGATGAGAAATGGTTCCATCTGAGCAACCACCTCCGTGTTCAGTGCCTTGTCCCATTCATACCCACCCCTTAGGCCAGCCTGGGGGCCTCACAGAGTTTCTACTGGCTCCCTAGCCTGTCCTAACTTGAACCTTAATTCTTGTCCAGTGTCAGTGATCTCCTTCTTTGCATGATTCAGATCGAGGACTCTGTTGGAAAGTGTAAATCTGACTGAGATTTTCTGACCCTTCCTCTAGCTCCAGGCACAGCCACCTGCGCTGAGTGAGACAGTGCCAGCGCCTGGGACAGTTCGGCTCCTGGGAGTCCTAATCCTGGCCAGATCTCAATACTCATGGGCCTTCACATCCCAAGAGGGAAGGAGGGCAGGAGATCAAATACTTTCCCATTAAACAAAACAACCCTTCCCCCTCGAACCCGTCTGCCACTTTCTTGAGCGTTTGTGACTAGTTTAGGTGATTCTGGGGGCAACTCTCTCTGACTTAGTCTCTTAGTCGGGATAGTGTATAACTTGCTAGCCTCAGAATCCAGGAGAGAGGTGGTTTCTAAAGCCAAACCCTCCTTCCCCAACTTGAACTATACTTGCCAGGATCTGACTCCCCAAGACTCGGCACTGGTGCAGAAGAATGCTGTATCACTGCCTCTCTCGGCTTGTCTGACTACAACCTATTAATAGGTCTCTGAGTGCCATAGTGTATGTTGCTCTAGTCAATGAATGGAGCATCTTCAGTATAGCCCTGTGGTTCTCAGCTTCATCATGCACCAGCAACCCCTGGAGGGCTGGGTAAAACACAGACTGATGCTCCCCCCCAACCCCTGCCCCAGAGTTTTAGATTCAGTAGGTCTTGTGTGTGCGGCCAAAGAACTCGCATTTCTACCAAGTTCCCAGGAGATGCTGAAGATGCTGGTCTGAGAAATGCACTTTGAGAACTACCAGTGTTTATGAAAACCAAAGGTGACCTGTTTAAACTTTCACTTATTTCCTCCTTTACCTGAAATCAAGCTACATCTTTATATAAACTTCACTTCGGGAAAAAGAAAAAGGTGACCTCTCTGTAGAATCTGGACCCATTTTACCTTTCTGGAATGTTATCCCAGACAGGACAGGGTACAGATTTGAACAATCCTTGGGTGAATGAAAACAATCCTGGATGTTATGGCCTCTCTACAGCAGTTTAACATCCATGAGAACACCAATGCCACAGATGTTTGAAAACACTAGGTCTGTGGCCTCCTAATTCCAAGGCTCCCTTTGGGGCCAACTTGTTTAATGACCCTGTCATTTAAAGCAACAGTTCCAGTTAATACCTCCTTGGAATTAACCACGCTAATGATACAGTGCTTCCGAATAATTGTCCTGTGGTCAGTCACATTAACTGCTTTACCTGGATTGTCTTTTGCATCAATAAATTCATTTTTAAGGAAATGGTCAGCTATGAAACAAAGGAGAATTGGATCCTGGAGTCTAGGCAGCCAAACTGGATCCAGACTGAAGCAGTCTTCATAAGCCAACAGCAAGCAGTGACCCGCGAGTGACAGGCCATAAAAAGTCAGATACATGTGTGACGAGAATGTCAGTGACACTTTGGGAAACTTCCTCGAGAAGGAATATGGAGGCACAGTCTTCTCTTAAGATCTTAAAATAAGACAGGATGGAGATGGAACTACAGAGAGAAGATTATTGGGACACACACACACAATTTAATACTATTTGGTTTAACATTTGTCACGAGCTTTTATAATTATGGGATTTGTAAGAATGGGGAAGTACAGACACCTGGGTTTGAGTTTTATTAAAGTTTCCACTTAATCTGTTTAACTCCTGGGACCCAGGCTCTCCTCAAGTTTGCAAAACAGGAAGATCTAAGATCTCACAGGACAAAAAAAATCTTGAAAGAAAAGGAAATTTTCTTATAATGCATCTTTAGCTCTGAAGACAGCGGCTGGCTATTCTGCCAGCTGGCTGTCCGAAAGGGGCTTGTCTAAAGACTGGTCTTTACCCATGATATCTATGTCTGTCTCTCTCTCACACAGGTATACATTCAGCAGCTGAAGCTGAGAAATCGTCCCCTCCCTGGTTTTATTGCTATATATGTATATGATGTCTATATATATATATTATATTTATTTCTCTCCAGTATAATTCAGGTCAGAAATTGAAAGCCATCAGAATAATCTCAATTAGAGTAACTGTCATATGAATACTAAATTATCATATAATTAAAGCTTACAGCATCCCAAATTTCATGCCTCCTCCTTCTTGTCTACTAATTACATTTGCCTAAACAAACAGCCTCTCCAGGGTCATTTGTTACATTCCTGCATAAAGGGGGCACCTTCACACCTCCATTCTCAACCTTCTCCTGCCCTTTAAACCCTTTTTTCCCCCCAGCCTCAAGGAGAAAGGCTGCCTGTGAACAATGAGGGACCAGATATGCAGGATCCATGGAGCCAGTGGGAATGAGGATGGTTTGTTCAGAAATGGGCAGTGGGTTAGGTGGAAGGGACTCTGGAGACTTGCCAGCTGGGAAGCAAGCTGAAGAAGGAGGACGGAGAACTCTCCCGGACACAACCACCGTAATATTGTTACGGAAACGACAGGCCAGCCAAGAAACAAGCACCACTCGGAGGGTTGGAGTACTCAGATGTATTACCCTGGTGGGCTCAGAGGGGCTTCTGCTCTGAAGCTCTGAGCACCTCCAAGACGTGCGCATGAGGTTTTATAGGGTAAAGTACAAGCTTGGGGTATTCGGCCAATAGGCATGGAACAGCTTTAGCAGCATCATTATCACAAAAGTGGAGGCGGGGAGGCAGCAAAACAACATTCCAAAGCCAGATATATATCTTTGAAAATCCAGCTGGCTAGCAAAAAAACATGAACAGCAAACCAACACTAATTAACTTAGATTCACAAGTTAGTCCAGCAGAACTCAGATCAGTATTCCGATACTTAGATTTGTGAGTTATCTTGTTAGACCAGCCCAGCCTCTCCTTCACATTCCTAGACTTGTGAGTTATCTTGTTAGACCAGCCGGCTTTTCCTGCACAATATGAGGGCTATAATTTGCAGATTTGTAGCCCTGGATGCCAGGAAATTAGTCAAAAGATCCTGATGCCTCTATGTATGTCTTTGTCCCTTTTGACACATAATCAAGATAGGGCAGCCAACTTCCACATTAGTGGTGATAATATATTTGATGCCAAGATTTGGGGAAAGTCTCCTAGTTGGACACTTGCAAAGACCAAGGGTAGAGAGTGGCGTTGTGCTTCGTGATATCCTGAGTATTCCTGCACTTTTAACGTCCTGGGTCTGTCTGTCACTGTGCATGTGTGTGTACGCACTGATGCCTCAGAGATATGTCATAGGTTTCTCTTTTGAAAAAAAAAATCTGGCATTACAAATTCTTTGATTAGGTCTTTTAATCAAGTGCTTAAATCTATAGGGCCACTTAGCTATGGCCTACAGGTAACGAAATCTCCCTGATTTCAAATATTCACCTGTCCAGGTTCTGAGTACTTACAGACTCTGCTGAGAAATAAAGCGGGGAAATCTGTCAGTTTGCATTACTCTAGTTTTGTCCAATTGAAAACACTTTTTAATACATCGAAGCTACTCAGATTAACAAGGTGTTGCAGGAGCCACATCGCTCAATGTCGCCTGGTTTACCTGTTGACATATGTTAGGGAATGAAGAAGGTCATCAATCAGTTAGTTTCAAACCCTGGATTTAGAAAATGACACGTTCTACAGAACTGCTTTAGAGAGAAGGCTTGCTATTTCAAGACGGCATTTATCTGTGAATCACGTTCCACGTAAAAGTCAAAACAAAACACAAAAAATACATGACACACTGTCAAATGAGCTGAATAAACTGACATCCTTTCTGAGACCTTTTAGGGAACAGGTGTTGAACACTTGTAATGAGATTTCCATGCACCTTCAGAAGAAGGAGGTAAGATCCTAGCAAGAGCTGTTCAGAGCGTTACAGACCACAGCCGAGGGACTAGTTCTCGGTGAGGAGCACGCCGGAGGAAACGCCATACAAACGCTTTGTTTTCTCAGGAGGTGCTTATGTTCTCACTAAGAATTTTGACAGAAGGCAAATATTCACCCAAGAGAAACTTTTGGAAGAATATAACTTCTCCAAATCCTGGGGAATCTGGGATAGATTCAATTGAGTTCTCCGGACGCACTACCTTGTGCATTTACCTCAAATTATTTTACAAAACTTCTTTTGAAACTTTCTTTGTGAGTCAATACGATTCATAGAGCTTTCATGGTGTCCCTTCAGAGTGGGTGATGTATTTTTTCCCCAGGCATAAATGGTTGGCTGACAAGTCTATGCAGAAGATGAACTAGCTAAAATGGAGCTTGCTATGTTTTATCAGAAAGTTTAAACAATTTTATTTCAACTCAAATAGGTATTTGAGTTGGAAACTTGGAAAATTCTTGAGAAAGTGAAAAGGTAAAAATATTAGGGGAGGATAGTTACAGTAAAGAGAAATGATAAGTTTATAGTGATTGATAGACATTGTCTTCAATACTCTGAGGTCTCTAATCTCTCTGGAGACCACATTTTTATCAGAGAAGGAGTCGGTTTATTTTAATCCACTTAGTAAGCCCTTCTTTCTAACGTCTCTGAAATAGCCCAGCCTTCTGTACTGATTTGTGGTCCCACTTTGCTCTGGATGAAGCAGATCAGCCTCCCATGTACACATGGGTCTGTCTCTACATTCCTCTTCTGAGTAGCTGCCTGACTGTGGGCTTTGGTGATGATTTTGGAATTTGTCTTAGTATCTGACAAGGCATGTCTCTATACTCTGTTTTGTTTTGTTTGGTTTCCTTACGTTGATAGAGTTATTCAGTACCCTTTACTCTTCCATTTAAATTCTGAAGTAACTTTATTAAGTTTTTTTTTTTTTTAACCCTGGAATTCTAATGGCCATTGCAGTGAATTTTATATTAATTTGGGGAGAGTTTATATATTAAGTCATCACTCTTAAGGGCATGAACTGTCTCTACATCTATTTAGAGTACTCTCTGTAAACTTGATTTCAATTTCAAAATTTTCTTTATAGAGGTCTAGGAAAATTAGTACACTTTTGGAAAAGTTAACTCCAAGATGTCTTATAGTTTGGCGGTTACTGTGAAAGGTACCTTATTATGTGTATACATATGTACATATTTATTTATTTAGCTAGCTAGTTGACTGATGGTGTGCAGGAGAGCTTCTGAGTGTGGTTCATGGACCACTGTGGCTCCTCGTGACCTTTTGAGGGTCTGCAAGGTCAAAGCACTTTCCTAATAAGACGTTTTGCCTTTTTAATTCTGTTGACATTTACACTAATGATGCAAAAGCAAGAATGGGTAAAACTGTTGTTGCCTCAGCATGAATCAAGGCTATGGTGCTAAATTATACTTGTTATGTGTTCTTTATCGCCTTGCACTCAAGAAAAAAAGTCTGTTTTACATAAGAATGTCCTTGATGAAAGAGTAAAAATTATTAATTTTATTGAATCTCTACCCTTGAGTATACATTTGAAAAAAAACTATCATCTTTGACAAAATGAGACATTTGTATCAAGGGCTTTTGTGTTCTGAAGTATGATGACTATCTCAAGGAAAAGTGTTTGTGTGATTGTCTGAGTCCAGGGCTGAGATAAATGCTTTTTTTTTCCTTTCAGAAAGAACCATTTTAGTTGAAAAGATGATTGACAGACAAAGTATGGTTATTCATACTTGGGTATTTGGTAGGCATTTTCTGAAAACTGAAGTAAACCTGTCACTTTAAAGAAACAGACAGGATGTGTTGCCAGTGATAAAACGGGAGCTTTCAAGGAAAAGTAGGATTTTAGAAAACTTACATCTGTCATGAGTTTGACAGCTTCCCAATACTTTAAGATCTTTCTGACGGGGTGAGTATAACAAGTATTTTTGATACTACATAATGTTTGTCAACATTAAGAAGACCATGATTCACTGAACCAACATTTTCAAATGATCAATGCGTGATGTTAAAAAATTATGCGTGATGAAAGATCTATTCAAAGTACATGAGAAACCAACAGAATTATTAGCACGATAAGTTCAGACTCCACATATTTATAAATGGAAGGGAAATATGTAGAAAGAAGATGAAGAGAAAGAAGAGATCTATGATGGAGTAAAATATGCCCAGAAAGAGGTAAAGTGGAGTTGGGGGTCAATATCACAGGTGGGTGAGTTGGCCTTGAAGAGGAAGATTCCTCATCCCCTGATGATGGAGAACAGAAGACACGGGTGGGTGTAAAAAGCGAGTTGTAGGTATAGAGCTGGGAGCGGGGGCTTACAGTACACTTAATGAGATTGAAAGGAAATGACTGCCCTCAAACAACCTTAAACTTAGGCGTCGTTTAAACTTGAGGTCCAGTTCCCAGGACAGCCTGATCTGGAAAGAGAACACTGTTCAAGAATGAATCAAGTTTCCATGTTTTCTATGTGGAACGAGCTCTGTCCGCCTCTGGTTGAGACTGTCCTTATCTATCATCACTCACACGCAAAATACAACAAAATAAAGAAGGAGAGCCAGGATGGGTGACTTAGCGACAAAGAGACTGTGGATCAAGGAAAGGCCCTGCTCATTTAGGTCACAGAAGACCTCAGCAGAGGCATGACAAACCACTCAGTGCTGGCAATATTAACCCCAATAATACAAGGGGCAGAAGGGCAAAAGCAGAGGGCAGCATGACGGTGCCACCAGCAGTTATGTTAAATGGACTGACACATACTATTGCTTTCTCAGAATTGAACGAAGATCAATCAGGAAGGATGTTCGAGGAATGCAGACTCAGAAGGAATTTTAGAGGAAAGAGAGCTAAGTGTCCTTAAATGTCTCCATGCTTTGTCTGGAGTTGACAGAACCTCTTCCCTGTTTAGTGGGGCTGTGGGTATCTAGTGAAGGCAGAGGCCCTAGGAGTGTTGAAATCCCTGCCACCAGGTTGCCATTGTGGACAGGGGTGCCCCTCAGGTCTTCAGCTGACCTGTCACTCATCTGGTCAGTTACCTGAGTTTAGAGACCTATGGAGCAACTGCACCGCTCTGGTCCTCTGTCCCAAGCTAATGGAAGGTACACGCAGAGCTTCAAAGCTCTGCCAGACTTAAGCAAATAACGCCCTCATCTGCCTCTTCTAGTCAATAATCCCTGCGTCTCTTGCCTGTTACGCCCCTCAAACAGGTTTTGATACATAGGCGTGGATCTGTCAACATTGTCAGGAGCTGACAAGTCGGCATGAGCACCAATTACATCGCGTGGGGCTGTTGTCTTGAGTGACTAGCGACTTGAGGGGAGAAAAGTTGAGGCAAATAAGTACACCAGAAATCCTCATTCATTCCAGATCACATGCGGAAAGAGCCAGAGTGAATCTGTAATACTTCCACAGTACTTAAAAGAGACTATAGTCTTAACACTTTTGGGCACATACATTATTTAGAATAAGGCTAATGGTGTGGCCAGGAGGTGCTGGAGACATCTTCAACATATTGATGAGGACATACTCATAAAGATAGTCTAAAATGAACATTTCAATTGTGTCATATTAGGTGACAGAATCAAAGTAATTGATGACTATCAGAAAAAATTATCTTAGATAATTTAGATAGTTCATGGACCATCTGAAAAATACTCACAGCTTTTCCTTACAAAAATAGTGCAAAAATAAATTTGAACTTGATCCCTATCCAGATGATCACAGATGCTAACTCAGGGTTCAAGCAATGAGTTTTTACTATATATGCACACATACTGCCTTACAAACAAAAAAATCTTTACAGATGCATAGGATTTTCTCAGATATTTTAAAGAAAAAGACAATAAGCCATTCTCTTTGTTTCAGAGCTAGAAACTGAATCTATCAATTTGTCCCTAAGTCATCAGGTGAAATGATCAGAAGAAGAAATGGACACAGAGGTTTTACTTTCAGGCCAGGGTCCCAGAGTCCAAGCCACATTGTCCAAATAGGCTGGGCAGTAACCCTTTAATTCTTCAATTTTATTATTTTTAAGGTGCGGATTCTGTTTCTTTTAATATACAAAGTACCTCCCGCAAAGTGTTCTCAGTGCTCATGGGAAGGCAAAATTTCAGGTCTGTTACTTAGATATTAGTAACTAGAATTCATGGTAACATATAATACTCAAAAAATTTTAAATCAAATTTATAAGGAAACACAAAAAATCTTTTGTGAGAGAAAACTGTTACATTATCCTAGAAACATTAGTAAGAAATCAGTCATTAACAAAAGTATGTCATCAACAGTGTCGTTTATATACTCACTTCCGCACACACCCGTCCTTAAGCAGAACAGATTTCATTTATTTATTATTTATTGCTACACTCTGACAATGAAGTGCTAAATTAAAATGCCACTCAGATGGCAAACACATCCTAATGACGTAAGGACCGGCCACAGTGCGACTGCTCCTCTCAAAGAAAGTAAGCAGCGCGGCCCTCTGGGAAAGCATCTCCATCCCGTTCAGCTGAGACTCTGAAAATGAGAGCACTGGGGCTTAGACCTGGGAACCTGGCAACCAGAGGGCCCAGACAGATCCTCACTGCACAAAGCCTTTGTCTGTTCATTCCATGGTACCTTTTGTCTAGGGCACCTCCACATTTCGAGAAGTACAATAGGCTTAGGTACCAAATTTATTCAAAAGATCTCAGGTCAAGGCAAGCTTTAAGGAGTGGTCTCCCCTTTCTTTGATCGTAAGTCACAATATGAAACGTAGTTTTCAAGAGAAAGCAGGGAAGGACTGTGATTCGATGTTTTATAACTGTTCTTGTCTGTAAGAAATTCCTTGAATTAAAGAACAAGTTGATTCTTCTTTAAAAGTAACAGGGAATTTGCATCAAGGCAAGTGATTAAAACACAGACACACACACAATTAGAAAAATAAAGCTTCACTATCATTTGGAACCCTAGATTATAAAATTAAAATGATCTTATAATTACATAAAAAAATTAGTGATAAAATTAAAACAAAGAAGAAAACTAGTTGATTTTGCAACAGCGCAAATCTCAAACATTTCTTAAAATTAAAGAGGAAAAAAACTGCTTTCTAGAAATTTCAAGTTCTCAAAATGAACTATCTGTTCTCATAAAACACATACAAATAATTCCCAAGAAGGAAAGAAGGCATTTGTTTAGAGAGAGGTCACTTGTTTTACTCCATCTATTACAGAGTTGTAAGATCCCTTTATTCTGCAAATTTGTGCTGCCAGTGGAGAATCTGAAGAAATCCCAAGGATGGAAGAGAACTAGCCAAACTGAGCATCACGCTGAATTACGGAAACAACTGAAACAGGTTAGATTACTAGATATTATTAATGCATTTGCTGCGTTTAACCTCTGGCTTCCATGATCCAGAGTTAGTGCCTCCTCACCCCTCCATCCCATGATAAAGGGCATGAAATTCTGCTTTAATTTTTCCAATCTTGGTATTTTTAAGTGGTGAATTTTGGCTCTTTATTGCTAATTATTTCAGTAATTGGTTTGAGTGGCCTTTTGCAAGCCAGCTTGCCAGTTTACAGATGTTCCCTCTGCTGTAAACAGCCTGATCACTCTCTCTGCCATGACCTCATTCGTTTATTCAATACAGAATCTACCGAGTAACAACGCGCCAGGCACTGGAGATAGAGCAGTTTTGAAATACACAAGCCCTGCCCTTATGGGGCTAACGTTCTAGAACGACAGTTAGATGAAAGAACTATCTTGTGCGTTAATCTTAAGGGCTAGAGAGAAAAATAAAGCAGAGAAGAGGGAGAGACAGTCTGGATTCGGTGGGGAGGGTGCTGCACATTTTAATCACATCCAACACCTGACACTTAAGATGCACGGGAGGAAATAAGAAGGGTCAGTTTCCGGAGTCCAGCTCTTAGTCCTTCACCAGAGACCTGAGCTATCTAATTCAGCAGTCACCAGCCACAAGCGCTGGATGAATACTTGAAAGCCAGGGCTACTTCTAGTGGAGATGTGCTGGGAGAGCATGTTGCCCATCAGATTTCAAAGACATTGTTGGAAAAAATAACGTAAACTATCTTGATAACTGTGCATACTGAATGCATTTTAAAATGATAATATTTTGGATAGGTTGGGTTCAATAAGCTATATTCTTAAAATTAATTTCACCTGTTTCTTTTTACCTCTTTGATACGGCTACTAAAATTTTTTAAGTTACATATGTGGCTTTGATCATATCTCTATGGGCTGCATTGCTCCAGACTCCTTTTCAAACGTCCGTGCATTTTAACTGAGTGTAAACTTAACTATGAAGCTTGCCTAGAATGGGGAGGAAGGCAGACATGCGAAAATAAGAAGATAGCTTAATGGGTAGACAGCGGGTTCTAATTTCCCACTTACTAGCTCTATGTGACCAGGGACCGACTGGTAGATAATAACCTCTCTGCTCCAGCTTCCTAAGAAAGGAATAATAATGGTAGTATTTCTTGTAAATACTACTACTGTACTTTTACAAGCACCACATGTAAAGTGCTTAGACTACTGCCTGGCATCAAAGTGTTTGCACTTACAATTAAATAAATACCATTATTTTTGGAAAAAGTGACTCTACAAATATTAACCCTTGGCTTTTGTGATGTGGGTGAGCTGTGCATCAAAAAATGCCATTACTTTGAATCAGACAGACCTGGAGGTGGGGCAGCCAGCGGGAAGAGCATGACGAGGGCTCCGGTGTCTGTTGAGCACAGGTGCAAATCTCAGGTCTGTTGAGTTTTAATAGTAGCAGCGCAACCTTGTGCAAGTTACTAATTTTTTCTGAAGTCTCAGTTATCTCTTCTGTAAGATACCTATTTTGAAGAGCTGCTTAAGGAACTACTGAAGTCGTGGAAATGAAAAACCGCTGGGGCAATAGTCACGTCAAAAGACGACAAAATTATGACAAATCTTGGGCAGAATTTGACTCTTCCCTACATGGTACAAACTCACTGAGGACAACAACGATTACAATGCGCAAGAGAGTACTGTTTCAAAGCCTTATCAAGCATTTAAGCTCTTACACATGCAATTGATAGTCTGATTTTTACTCACTTTTAAAAGCACCTCCAAGAACATTTACTAGGTAACCCTGTTAACTTGCAATCAAATGCAACTGAAGGAATACACTCCATTTCTTAAAAACCTGTCTCCTGTTACTTCAGAACAGTCTTCAACTGAGAGTAGCTTTTTTTTCACCTCACTTAAGTTACTGAGTCTCTACTCATTCCCCTACCCCTTTTCTATGCAAGCATTCAATTTTTAAAAAGTCTTTTTCCCAGACTCTCCAGCCTGGACAGCTGAGCAATGGTATGGATATTAAATACAAGTGAAGGGAAGATTTTCATCTGGTGGAAGTGAAGTCCATAGGGTACAGAAACTTGCCTTTCCCTGCATCTCTTCAACAGGAACAGGGCAACTGCCTCCCCTCCGTCCTCATGGAGGCGCACCGGTGGCCCCTTCCTATTTCACAGGGGGAGGGGCATATCCTCTGTAAGCTGGGGATCAGGACACCTGACTCCAGTCCCAGCTGGCCGATTTATTTACCTTGTGGCAAGTGGGAAAACCACTAACAACCCTGGACTTCTTGTCTGCAAACTATATAAAAACGACTTTCACAGCAGAAACGTCGGGGATAAAATGCTGTGAGAGGTTTTGAAAAAGTTTGTTAAAGAGTGTGGGACTGCTGCTCCCACAACGGGCTGTCCTAAGCGGGCATGGTTGTCTCATCGTTTTTTCTAATTCATTTTTTCTAAAGAGCACTTCAGCGACCATTGTCGGTGTGTTCTTTCCCCTTTCCCTGGCTCTGAGTGTTTTGTTCCTGACACTTTCTGGGGTCAAATACTGGAAAAGAATTGAAGGTAGGAAAAACTAGATATAGCACCCTTAATGGAAAACTTCAGTTAAAAACAACCGAAGCAAACTGGTCTATAACACTGCATGCAAAATTTAACTAAGATGGGAAAACTAGGACTAAAAAAGTTCATCATGTGTCTATTGCACCATTGTTTTCAGATGGAACTAACTAATGGATCTCTTGTCTCTTTCCAAGTACTGAGGACCTACTTTGCATCATGGGCACAGTGCTGGGTGCTGGTAATACAACAGTCAACAAGTTCAGTAGAGACCCTGCCTGCAAGAGGCTGAAGAGGAGATGGACAGGACAAACAGATAATGGCACAAGGAATTAAATTAATTACAACTGTGAAAAGTGGCAAGCATGCACACAAAAATAACAAAATCTTTAAAAATTCAGAGACCCAGAGAAGACTCTTTCCCAGAATTTTCTTGAGAATAGAATTTCATAACCTCTGCTCACTCCTACGATTAACAACTTTCAAAGTTAAGAGCTGCTTACTTTTTATTTAACAGCATTTACGCTTTTTTACTCTCATGTTGTTTTTCAGGAGTGATCACAGAAGGATGGTCCTCTTTTCTAGTTGTAAGAGTCCTTCAAATATTGGCGAAGCTTCCGAATAAGATTAGTGAACATGCTTAAAACCTAGCGTATAACATTAATACAGCCTCAGGTGTTTTGCTTTGAATTTGTATCAAAAATACTGCTGAACTTTTGCAGAGATAAATGGCTTATATTTTCCCTACAAACCATTAGCAATAGTTCTGATAAAATCAAAGTCTTTTCAGTATCTTAGTCAAAGTGATTTAGTAGGAGCCCTGAAAAGGAAAGAGCCATTCATCAATATCAAAACACAACACCACCACATTAGAAATCACGGCACGTGTGCATGCACAAACATTAGTTACCTGTTTCCTTTTCTGCTAGGCCTAAAACATAAGAGAAGAGAATTTAGGAGAAAAGCAAACTCTACCCAGGTTGCTTACTCACATAAGGAAAAGGACCAACCAAGCAAAGAAAAGGAGTCCACTTTCTATTTCTAAGTTAAAGTTGACTTTGCTCTTGATCTGACCCTGAGCATAAAATAAAGCTTTTTATTTTTTAAGATACAAAAAAAAAGGAGAAGGGAGAAAATGAAAAGCCTAAAAGTCATTCTCATAAGCATGCATTTTTTTTTTTTTGAATGGAGACTGCTCAGCAGTCCTACCCGACTAGAGGTCTAGAATCCTTTTTCTAGAATATTCTCACGCTGGACCCAAGGTAAGAGAGGGGTGACTCCAGAAGGGAAGAGGTGGGAGAGTTCCCTGCTCACTCTCCAGTGGGTACTATTTTAGGCTTTCCTCTACCACAGAGTTGTTTTTATGTGTGATTGAGAAGAAAAACCATTCCTTTCTGATCACCATTGTTAGCATGTAGCTCTGATCAATGAAAAAAGCCCACGGCTATGTACAAATAAAAGAAAGTTCTTCACATGTCTGTATTAAAATGGATTCTATGACTAGAAAATAAATACAGAGATGAAACAAAAGCTACACTGCATATCTTTTCAGTATTGCTGGATAAGGTAACGGTCAAAAATATTAACTGAAATAGTTAAGAACAAAAGGATTCTCATAGTTTTTTTTTAGATACAGTCCATAATATTTGGATAAAATAATATTGTGTTTACTCAGATTGTCCATAACTTTTTTCTCTTTGCCAGAGTTGAAAGGTTTTAAAATGTCTATTTTTAATATCAGATCTTGCAATCCATGCTCACAACACCCAATATTCCCAAAATATGAAAATTGTTTGAATGAGTATTCAAAATGTGAAAACCAATCTGTTTATCTTCCACTTCTCCTAAATGATCTAATATTCAGTGCTTTTGCTTTAACACAACATGATATCATAATTAATGATGTTAAACTGGTAACTAAGGAGGTTTCATGTTGTTACTCTTGTGATATAATATTGGTTGCTATAGTGATGGGATGGCTTTTTTGTTAATCACTCAGGAGGTTGGTTATCACGTGCTTGTTAGAAAGCTTGATCAGATTTGGAAAGAAAAAAAGGATATAACATGGCCAATTTATAATCATCTTTTTCATTGTCCCAATTTTGATGAAACTGTAATAATATCGTCTAATTAATAAATTTGCAATTCATTAAATGCAATTTTAGGTAAAAAGTTACTAAAATTTTTTCCAGTGGATGATTTATTTTTTATTTTTAGAGGTAAGTATTAAACAAGGTAAGCTTTTTCCTCCCTAAGGCAATGGTATATGTATTACACAAGCTACTTTTATGATGATTAAAGAATCTGAGGTCGTTTCTATTACTTTTAATTGTATCAGTCAAAGGATTGTTCAATGAAAGCTGAGATTGTGACTGTCACAAATTTCAATCTATGTATTTCTAAACATTTTAAACTTTAATGAATCAGATGAATAATTATCCTTAATGAATAAAACCCAAAGAAAGAGAAAAAAATGCACAGTCCTCTCAAGAGATCTAATCTTTCAAATGCATCAATATATTGCAAGCAATTAAAAGTTGCAGGAAATTCTATCTGTTCATTTCAGCCTTCATGATAATCAACAAGTTTCCTCTTTCTCTGGGAGATACTGCAGAACCGAAAATAAAATTATGTAATACTACACTGTCACTGATCAGGAAAGAATACACTACCCGTACTTTAAACGTTAGATGTACTTACAGTAATGTCAAAAAATACAACCCATGAAAACACGTTTTGATTTCTTCAAAACTCAAAATAAGAACAAAGGACAACTTAAGCACGAATCCTGGGTCTTTCATTCAAGCAGAGTCCCAGGAGGCATATTAAAGCAATGAATAGGAAAAAGCTCTTCAGTTCACCAGCTGAGATTTTAATGAGACATTTCCCTTTGCCATGGCACAGGTTTGTTCAGGAAAGGAAAGGACTTCTCACAGAAAATGCAGTTAATAGGCATTGCTGGCTCTCACTGCCACTTTGGGCAACTGCTCACTGCACTGACCTTCTATTTTGGCATATTCTGTGAGTCTCGTGTAATTGATCAAGGCAGCTTTCTCAAGACATTTTCTGACCACTTTTTTCACCTCTTCGGCTGGTATGGGAGTGGCAATATCTTTCATTAAAACCTAGAGAGAGAGAGAGAGAGAGAGAGGGAGAGAAATTGCATAAAATACTAAAAACAAATATACAAATTGTCCTAGACCTATTAGTAGGAAAGGGTCCTAGGTAACACTGGAGGAGGCAATCAGTCGGGGCTTCACAACTGGGAAGTAATCTCCCAGTCTGGGCTCTTCCTGTCTAAGCCTCATTTACGCACATCAAAACCTCCCCTATGCCAAGCTACCATTCACTGTGACTGTCACTTTTCCTCCAGGGACCCACAACACCACTCAAGCAGCTGTTTCAGATCAGGATTACAGTCCGTGGAACAAGTAATAAACAAAGTTTATCTTGTATGTCCTTGTTTTAAAAGCTTTAAATCTTTTGAGCAATATATATGAAAACAATAACAAAAATTCCCTTAAAACAAGCAACATGTATGGGCTCTATAAAAATCAAGAACTCTGCCCTCCCTAATTAAACTTTAATCATTGTGATCTGCTGGGGAGGGGGGACTTCTCTGTCTTAGTGAAATGAATGAAGAATCAAATATTAAAATATAAGGAAATATTCTGAAATTAAAAAAAATAAGGGATCACTTTCTGTTGGATTCCTAAATTGTGTTTTTGGATTTTTTCCTTTAAAAAATCCTTCCTCCTTGGCAAGAGGAGAAAACAATTATATCCAAAATTCAAAATATAATGTATTTAAGCACTTTTCTAATGGCTCATTGACAATTGTCCTTAAAACTTTCCTAGTAATAAAACTGCTCACAGTAAGTTTTGATTACACTATTAGTCAAACTCTATTTTCCATATAATTGATGTGGTTTTTCTTGCTCTGCTTACATTCAAATTATACAATCTGTAGCAAAATCTTACTTTTGTAAGTGTTCTTACTATGATCCTGTTAAGTTTTTTACTTCGAAAAAAATACTGAAGGAACATGAAGACATTCATTTCATGCTTCGTTATTTCATTCTCTTTCAATCAGCCTCGGCACTAAAGATTTTATGATTTCAAATTCATTCAATCATTCTACCATTGGTGATCCTTGACAACATATTTTAATTTTGTCAGGCAAGATTTCCTTTTGAAAACAGCAAACTTTACTGCTTAAAAATTTTCTTCCCTCCCTATCAAATTAAATTTTTCTTCATATTCTAGTATGAAAAAATCTTTGACACACTGACATACCTTTGGCCCTTTAATTAGAACTCCACATTAGATTCTTTATAGCCAAAAAAACCTTCTGTTTACAGTGAAAAAAATATAAGCATTAATAGGCACTAGTATTTGTAATGTGATTATAACTAAAATTTAAATATAAGATGAACTTTGTTCCATATGCAGAACCACGAACTTTGCTATTAAGCTTCCCCCGTGGTGCCAAACTTTCAAATAATAGAAATAGCTGTTAAAATTAGAATCTGTCTATTTATTACAGAGATGAGCCCAGGGTAGAAATCAAGCATTATTCCACAGTATTAGAAGCAGGATGCTTCATTTGGAGTGGGGGCGGGGACTGAATTCTCTTTCCTGGCAAAGTGCAGATAAAGGGCTGGCAAGTGCAAAAAGGGAGACACAACCTCTGTTTCATGCCTCCTCCCCATGTTCTTCCAAGGCATCATAAGTATCAAGAATCCACAGGTAGATTTTATTTTATTTTTCAAAGATGTCAGTAAGTACAGAGACATGCAAATGAAGAAATGGCTCTTACCATTTCTCTCTTCGTTCAGCAAGAAACATGCTTAGTGACTATAACTGGAATAAAAGTCACTCTTCATCTTGCCACCTGTCAGTGCAGGGCATGAGGGCATCTCTGCTATTACTAACTCTTCCCTGCCGGGGAGGGGAGGGGAGCTCTGCCACGGAAACCAGCACACACAGAGGCTGCACTTGGTACCCAGGATGGGATGCCGTTCCAAAAGCAAAGCTACCTTTAAGGATTTTATGTCATCAGTGATACCTTAATGGATAGGATGAAATGAAAACTCTGAAAAGTGTGGGTTACATGCAGCTTTTAATATTATACAAATTCTAATAAAACAAAATTATGACAACAGTATTTCTACCACACAATTCACAGTAATCAAGGATAAAAAGGGATATATAGATGAAACCTATCTGTAATCCAAAGATCTCATTTTAGCCAGCCATTCTAGTCTTCATTTCCCCAATTCCTTAAATCACTGAACAATGTCTCCCCTTTTTCATAGAGGTGCAAATAAACAATGCATTATCTGGAATTCCTTGGGCAGATAAATCGACATGAACAAGAAGAGCCTGAAGGCAACAAATCAGGACCAGAATAATCAAATCATGAGATATAGAGGATCCTTTGATATCCTCTTTAATACTGATAAGGAATAGGATTTGTCCACATTACTTAACTGTTAGCTTTCAAATAGCACGTGAATAGTTTTATAGACAGATGAAGATGACGCTTCCCTTTCACACATAATCTGCCACAAAAACAGCAGTGGAGGATATACTTCCATGAACAAATGATTTTTCGCATGGATGTTTACTATTACTTTTTGTATATTTCCGTAATTTTGTGACTTCTATAATCATCAATTTTTGTAATTCCCGAACGCATTCAAAGTAACACATGAGTTGAATTTAAATAAATTCTGAGAGAAATTTAGAATGAAAGAAATGATACATTTGTGAATATTAAATGTTAAACTCTTAGAGGTATGAGAAATATGACAGAATTACCAATAAGTCAGGGAGATAATTAAACACAACTGTAAAGTCTGAAAAACAGATAACTGTACTTAACTGAAATTAAAAAAGGCTATTTCATGAGGGGAAAAAAAGGTGGTACCAAAAAGATACCATAAACTTAGCAAAGGATGACAGTGGTAGGCTTCAAAAAGGCTCTGGAGAGAAAAAGCAGGATATAGAAGAAACTGAACGTAGCAGGAGAAGGTGAGAAATTGAGGAGGGGGGAGGGTATAGCTCAGTGGTAGAGTACGTGCTTAGCATGCACAAGGTCCTGGGTTCAATCCCCAGTACTTCCATTAAAAAAAAAAAAAAGGTAAATAAGCCTAATTACCTTCCCCTGACCCAAAAGAAGAAATTGATGAAATGCAACAGACCCAGAGGACCTCGCACTTGTGAGGAATAAGACAGTCTGCCTAGTTCAATAACTAAAACACACAGCCATCAAGAACGCAAATGGTATTTATAAAGTAATGGTCAAACATACCCTTTCAAGTAATGAAAGTGTGGCTTTTAGTGCACCTTCAGGTCGTCCAAAGGGAAAACAGTATCTTAAAAAGAAAAAAGAGGAACAAAAATGTCAAACATTTAATATCCGAGAATGCTCAGTAATTTCTCTCTTGTATTACTTGGCATTACTGGAGAGGAGTAAAAAGCAGTTCAAAGAGCATCAACCCACCCGGGAACATTCTAACTGCTGGAGTTTATCTGGTCCCATGATTTGAATGTTTTACACAGGGGAGGTGTCAATTGTGACGAAAAAGGTTCTCAAGTTTTGAGAATACGTGTACAGAAATATGGCAATCAAAAAGGAATCTCCAGGGTCCTACAAGTAAAGAGAAACTTCAGATGCATTCCCTAATCATTTCTGCTTGAAGGTGTTCTTGTTCAAGCTCTCTTCTCCCATTTCCTCCTCTATCTGGGTGAGATTTGAGATAGAAGCCCAGCCACAGACATAGGTCCTAGGAAAACAAGTTTCCAGCAACTTCCTTACCTGACGTCTGTCTGTCTGTGCTGGTGTCTAACTCTCCACCGCTCCCACCCCACCCCCATACACAAGCGAACCTTCGGCGGCTCTTGCTGGCAGTCACTTATCCAAAGTACTTTGAGTTCCACGTATCCCTAATAGACACCAACAACTGGAGGGCAGGTTACGGGATGTTCTGAAATCAGGGTCAGAGCTGGGAGGGGGAGTGGGCTCCTCAGACATAACTTGCCACATGGTGGTGACAGGTTTACTGCTCTTTACAAGGGGGTCCCTCTTCAGGTCACTTTCCACTCAGTACAGGATGTCAGGGCCACTTCATCCTGTCGGAGCGCTTTGCTTTATTGAACCAGGTTCAGCAAAGCCTGCCCTCCCTTACCACTGCCCCCGCCCCAAGCCCATGTGCTACAGGCAGCTGGGCTGTCGCTGGACTGACTTTTAGCTCTTAGAAATCTTTTAAACTAAAACCTTGAAAAGTCTGCTTATTTCTGTCTTTTGCCATTACCCAAGGACTTAGCAGACATATTTTCTAAGACATAATGAACAAGGAAATTTTTTTTCACACAGTAACTTGAAGAGGTTTCCCTAAAAAAGCACAGATATAAAATGTATTTAAGCTCAAATTGTTCTACAGGACCACATTGTAAAGAGACAGAGAGAGAAAGACTATTTCCTCACAAAGCAGTAGTTGAATTCATATTCGGATTAGGTTTTAGTTTTGTGATACTTTCATTTGTATCAAAGAAATGCAATTAAGTGTCACATAAATCTAGTCACTCAGACTTTTATTCTGAATACTGTTTATCAATTCATTTAAAAAAATTACAAATATCATTTCATGTTAAAAATGTCCTTCACTTAATCCTGCCTCTATTCTCTTACCCTCCCCAAAGCCCACACATAAAAAAAACCAGGACCAATTTATTTTGATAGTTTTCCTGTGCAGTGATGCTCTTCAGAGCATTGGCAAATTAGTAAAGTAACTTTAATCATTTTGTATACCATAAACGTTAATCCACATTTAAATAAAACACAAATTGGTTTCTTGTAGTCCCCTCCCCCTGCTTAAATCTTTTCAGTGTATTTGCATAATCCACCCACTGTCTTTCCTATTGTTTATTTCCATTAACCTGTGGGTGACGCGTTTTATGAATGGAATGTTACTGATCCCCAGATTACATTTAGCATTTCAGGGCGCTGAGGTCCCACTGGGTATGTTCTGCATTAGCATTAGCTGCCCGTGATGTGTAAATAATTCAGCACATTTACAGAGTACAAGTAATCCTGAGTCAATAAAGTACAGAAAATAACTACACAGAAGCTTAATTAATCTTCACAAAACAAGCTTTAAAAGAAGGGAATCATTTTGTCCTGCTTTTCAGGGTAAATATTTTGGGTTTTTACCACTTGGCCACCTTGGTAATAGCTGAGTAAAGTGGAAAGCATTCACTGATCAAATAAAATTCAACCAAGTTTAATGCCCAATCTGAATAAATTAAAATCACCCTGATTTTCACTTTAGTAAATTAATTACACAGATAAATGAGCCTGTATAGACCTGTCCAATGATTAAACTCCTTCTCTTCTTTATATTTTAAAGTTGTAAATACAGTATCTATTTTTATTAAAGTTATATATACACATAGTCTAAGAAGAAACTGTTCGTAAGGGAATTTTTATGAAAAACATAAGTCCTTTATGTCAGTTCCACAACACCTTCCCAAGTAATTTCTCTTGAAAAAAAAAAGTTTAAACTTTTATCTGATTCTTTTGGTATTTAAATGTCATATCCATAACCTACATGCTAATATTTCAAATTCTTGATTTTCCAGCTTTAGACATTATCTTACTAACTTCCTGTTATGGAAGGAAAGTACTTAGCTTTAAAAAAAAAAGATTTAGAGATGGAAGTGACATACAATGAATTGCGCATATTTAAAGTGTATGACTTGATAGGTTTTGACAACTGTATACAATCAATGTCATATACATATTCATGACCCCCAAATATTTCCTTCCCATCCCTGGGACCCAGGCAACTGCTGACTTCCTTTCTGTCATTTAGATTCGTTTGTATTTGCCATAATTTCATGTAAGAGGAGTCACACAGTATGATCTTTTTTGGGACCGATTTCTCCCACTCAGCATAGCTGTTTTGATATTCATTCATGCTACTGCAATGTATCAACAGTTCATTCCTTTTCATTGCTCAGAAGTATTCCCATACAATTTTTTATACATTCCTTGTTGATGTCATCTGTCTTGTTTTCATACTTTGACTGTTATGAATAACACTAGTATGAATATTCATATTCACGTCTCTGTGTGGACATACGCTTTCATGTCTCTTCGAGAATAACCTAAGAGTGGACTACATTGGGTTTTTAAATTTTTAAAAACTACAAACTCTTTTACCAAGTGAGTTGTACCGTTTTACATTTCTATGAACAGTATCAGCAGAAGTCCAGTTTCACATCCATGCCAAATCTGTTCGTTTGGTGTTACTCTTTAAAGTTTAGCTACACAGACAGGTAGTAGCAGTACCTCACTGTGGTTTTAGTTTGTATTTCCTTATAGAGTAATGAGGTTGAGCATCTTCTCATATATGCCTTTTCACCATCTTATATCTTTAATGAAATATCTGTCAAAAAGTTTTAATCGGGCTGTTTCATTTCTTATTAAGTTTTAAGAGTTATTTATACATTCTACATAGAAGTCTTTCGTGGGATATGTATTGCACAAATATTTTCTTCCATTCTGATATTTATTATTAACGTCTTTGGAAGATCAAAAGTTCTTAATGTTGATGAAGTTCAAAGTAACATTTTTCCATTTATGAATCAGGATTTTGGTGTTTTATTTAAGCATCTTTGCTTAGTCCAAAAAAACACTGATTTTCTGTTTTCCAGATGTATCCATTTTGGGTTAGGTTTTGAATCAAGTGTGAGGTGTGGATCTGGGTGAATATTTTACATTTGGATATCCAGTAGTTCCAGCACTATTTTGTTGAATAAAATATACTTTACAAATTGTCTGTACATTTGTTGAAAATCAATTGACCACAGGTATGTGAGTCTATTACTGGACTTTCTATACTACACTACCAAGATAGTCTTGCCTTGTTTTTGATCTTAGGTAGAAAATGTCTAGTCTTTCATTATTAAATACGATGTTAGTTGTCGGTTTTCCACGATGCCCTTAACAGGCTGAATATATGACATGTGGCAATACTGTTGTTTACTAATTCTATCTTCTGTGCCATTTTCACTTTTGCTTGTTCACATTCTCTTCATTGGTCATATTTTACTATTTCTTCGTATCCCTAGATATTTTTGACTGAAAGCTAGACATTGCTATTGTACCTTATTGGTGGCTGAGTACTTTTGTATTCCTTTAAATATTCTTGAACTTTGTTTTGGAATGCAGTTAAATTACTTGGACACAGTTTGACTCATATGAATCTTGGTTTTAAGCTTCATTAGGAGAGACCATGACAGGGCTTATTCTTGGGCTAAATTTTTTCTTCTACTGAGGCAAAACCCTCTGTGTATTCTACCTGATGCTCAAGAATTAGAAGGTTTCCACTCTGGATAGTGGAAACTAAAACTACTCCCAGCCCTGTGCTAGCTTTGGGGACATTTCCCCCTGTAATCCTTTCACACAGTTCTTTGTTCTTAGTTTCTTCACATCCATTCACAGATCAGTAATTAGCTAAAGACTCCGGGGGACCCTCAGCAAATACTTGTAGGTCTCTCTGAGCTCTCTCTTCTTTAGAACTTTGACCTGACAATTCTGGCTACCTTACTCTCCCTGGGCTCCCAGTTCTGTCTCCTTTAAGCCAGGTGTCCACTGGGATCCACCCAGATTCCTCTTCCCTGGACCATGGTCTGGAAACGCTGTTCTGGCAGTAAGCAGGGGTAATTAAAGGGCTTATTCATTCGTTTCCCATCTCTCAAGACTCACGGCTATTCATTGTCTCACGTTTAACATCTTGAAAAGCATTTTTCCCGCATATTTTGTCTTAAAAAATTATTTCACGTGGGAGATAAATATCATCCCAATACTCCATCTTGGACATAAGGTGCTTTTTTTTTGAAGACCACTTTCCTCCACCCTAAACATAATTTTGGTTCCAGCCACCCTTTCATTGCAGTGACTTTTGGAGGTTAAACCTAAATTCAGTATCTACATTAATTATGTCAATATCTTAGATAATTGAGACACAGTTCTTACTTTGACTACCTTCTATGTGTCACTATTTTGTTTATGATTAATATGTGTCTTTGTTTTAATTTCTTTTTATATACTTGATCTAGTACAGCTCCAAGCTCTAACACAACTAATACAATTGCAAATTCCAAGTGGGTAAAACATGCTCAAATATCTCAGTGTTTTATCAGTTTGGTCTACTTGAATTTTCTGACTGCTCTGGTCAGAACTGTTTCCTCTCTAGGTTCAGTCACCACTTTGGGGTCTCTATTAACCACCTTTACTAACCACTATGAAGAACCTCTTTCATGTTGACTTCCTGTTGCAGGGATCTTAACTCTCCCTCTTTCTTTGTTTTCCCCTTTGTCTTGGAAAACTGCATTTTCCAAAAAGGGAATATGGGAAGCACATCTTTTGATGTCTAGCTTAATAGACACATTTACTAGCACAGTATTCTAGGCTGGAAATCATCTTTCCTCAAAACTGTGAAGTCACTGATGCACGGTTTTCTGGGGATCAGTACTGTTCCTCATATTGAAATAAAAGTTGCAGAAGAAAAGTATCTCTTTTAAAATTTTGTTCACTGCCTGACACATAGTAAGCACTTAATAAGTTACTGTAGAATAAATAAATGTTGAGAAGCCATTATGATTCTTTGTACTTCTAGATCTTCTCTTTTATCTCCAAGATTGTGAAAATTCATAAAAATGCACTCTGAGTATCTTTTTTAATCCACTGTGTGTGGTACCCAAAGGACTCATTTAATCTGAACACTTATGTCCTTTAATTCTGGAAAATTACTTTGAATATCTTTATTGATAATTTCCTACCTTAAACCTTAACTGTGTCTGGGATTTATATTATTCATAATGATGAAATTCCTAAGCAGATCCTTCATTTTTCCTATCCTTGTACAGTTGCCCCTCAGTATCCATGGGGGATGGGTTCCTGGACCCCCACAGATACTAAAATCCACAGATACTCAAGTCCCTTATATAAAATAGTGTAGTACTGGTGACCCTGTATATCTGCAGATTCAACCCATCCCACTTGATCTGGCAGGGGATGTGGAACCTAAGGAAATGAAGGGCCAACTTTACTCGTATTTTTCCATCTGTTCAACTCCCTGCCCCCTACTTTCTGGAAGGTTTCAGTAACTTAATCTTTCGACAGTGTGTATGTAGTTGCGTGTCATTTGCATCAATTTCTAAGAGCTATTATTTGTTCCCTAAGGTTTTTTTTCTTTTTCTTTTTTAAACACATCTTGTTTTTGTTTTATAGATGCTCTATCTTCTCAAACCTTCCCAAGCATATCAGTAATAGATTCCCACCACCTCTTCCACCATTTCCTTCTTTCCATATAATTTTTATTTTTTCCCCAAGTTCCTTTTTTGGTATTACTTGCCGCCCACAGTAAGTGCTTTCCTCATACATCTGATGGCTTCACCTTGGCTGTCTGATCATTTTCAAAAGCGAGTTATTAAAAAACTAAATGGAAGCTATACGCGTCTAAGTGGGTATGTGCACACTCTGGTCTTGGCTGAAGGGGAGTGTAGCTGGGCTACTTCACCAGGTGTCTTTACTGCCCACAGCTTTAGGTCTTTTCTCTTGGGCTAGTCAGAGTCCCAGGGGAAGACACTTCTACTAAGCAAGGAAGGTACAAGCCTGCCTGCCTGCCAGCGTTTTGGGTGTCAAGTGTGTGAGCTGGAAGAAGCCTGTGCTTCTCAGATTTCAGAATAAACATTTTTTGAATCACCCTGTTTCTGCATATAATCCCTAACTCCAACTGTGCTGATGATTCCTCCCCTCCTCCATCTCAGTCCAGGTACCCTCTGATTTTACCTTCCCCAGGGAATAAACCTGCAGTGCTCTGCCAGGAAGGGGGATGGGGAGGGGCCGCAGCCTGGCAGCTGAGTTGGAAGAGAGATCTAGGGACTCTCAGTGCGTTTTAAGTAGATTTACTTACAAATCGTCCTTCACTCTTAATTTCCAGAAAGGCTTACAACTGGCAATTCCTAAACATTCTGGTGATTTATGACATCAATCAGATTGCTTCTCTGTTTTCCTCACTGCCAGCTTATGATCCAGTTTTTCCTGGGTGGCTAAATTAGAAGCCATCCATTCACCTGACTTCCACATTTTTTACTTATTTTTTTCTATTTTTTTCTCCTCTCTAATCCTTGTTGTCCTTGTGCATTTATGTCTTTAGAAAAATACTGTTCTGCTGTTTGTTTAGGTCCCGTGAGGAAGTCTTTAGCCAGAAGTTCCTGATTTATTTTTAATTTAGTTTGCCTTATGACTCTATCTGTGTCTTTGAAATCCATTTCTGAAATACAGTTGGGCCTGAATAAATAAATTTCTATACAAGAGTTATTAATAGGAATCTCTTTACTTCTTTAGTATGAATTGAGAAGTAATTTATGTTCTTTCTAAATTTTAACATAAGTGGCTAAGGAAGATCATTTGGCAGAATCCTAATGAAAATCTGCACGGACAATTTAAAAATTTTTCTAAGTTTGCCTATATGGATACCTCAAATTTCCTCTATTTTACTTTAATCCCATTTCTTCTTATCCAGTTTTCTATGGACTCAGGAGAAACAAACCTGGTAAAATTTCTACAAACTCTGTAAACATCAGAAGAAAATATAAAAGCCAGCCCCAAAAGTCTAGACCAGTTTATTTTAGTTTGTATCTTTAGTTCATCAAAGAAATAAAACGAAAAAGAATTCTAGAGTACATCTTTACTGAAATTATTAAGAGAACTAGAGAGACAAAACTGGAAGAGAGGGGAATACACTATAATACAATAAATGATGTGGACAACCCTGCCTCTGCTGTGTAGCTGGGAGCACTGTGGGGGGCGGAGCCCCCGGGATGACTCTGGCTAGGCTAACACTCGGTCATGGCGGTCCCTCTGCTTGTCAGTGACTGAGGATCTAGTGCCTGGGCTTCCTGTGGCCCCTGGGTTCGGTTCAGGACTGGGTCTGTGACCTATTTAGGGCAACTGAGATATGAGGGGTAGTTCGCTAGGATCTTCTATAGAAATGTTACATCTTAAAAGAGAGAATCACAGAAAGAGATGGCTTTTACTCCGTCCCCTCACCATGCTGGCGTGTATGGATGTGAGGCCAAGGAAATCTATGGTCCTGCTACCAACCTGGGGGTAAAGCCATCCCATGAAGAAGGAGAGGCATGTGAGAATCACAAAGAAATGGAGCTCTGGCTCCTAAATTCAGCCTGTCTTGAAGTTCACCCTACCTGAGACCTGCGTGTAAGTGAACATGCACATTTATTTGTTTGAACCAGTTTGAGGTAGGATTTTGCTACTGGCAGATGAAAGCACGGCTACAAACAACCATGGAGACATACAGTTACTGCCGTAGGGATTCAATAGAATTATGAGCTCTGTCTCAATAATGTCAAAATCAGGAAAACTATGTGTTGATTTTCATTAAACGACATACACAGCAAACTGAAGGATCTCTGCACAACCTAAAAGACAGTATTCTTAATGGCAAACGCAGAAACATCTGCTGTAAACGTAAGTCTTCATGTTTTCATTTTGTTTATAAACTAAAAATAAAATAAAATAACAAACACAAAAACAAAAACCCCAAACCCAGAATTCAACTCTGTCACGTTATTGAGAATAGTGTATCCTAATGTGAATCTATTAGCCTTTTGGGCAGAATAAATTCTCCAATGTGAGACTGTTCTGTGAACGGCATTTCTAAACCCAGCACTAAATGACTGCCCCCTTGCCCAGGTGTCATGATAAAGAACATCCCCCCTCATTCACTTGCCTTAAGGGTGTGGTACCAGCCCCAGTTAAATAATTAAGGCAGGGAAACGGATGCATAGCATATCTTATGAGAATTTCTTCCTTCAGGACCATTTTAAAATCACAGAGTCTAAGCTTTTTCATATTACCAATAAGGAAACTGAGGCCCAGAGCAGCCATACACTGTTCACATGGCTAAATAACAGTGTTTTCAAAGTGCTAAGGGGGAATATTAATTGAATTTATTTTTCCTTAAGTTCACGAGATGATTCCAAATCACACACCTGCAACATGACAGACATGCTATAAGATACGACACACTGACATCGAAAAATTTTATAGGCTCTGAGGATGAGAGTGACAGAAAAAAGGGCATGTTTCTGTTTTTAACCATTAGGTTCTATTAAGCTAACTACAATCAGGGAAAAAAGAATATTATCAAGATATTCATCCTTCACCCTGCAAATGTTTCTTACTTTCAATACTTAATTTTTCTGAGCAAGAAACTGTGCTAGACACACTGTGGTCCTTGTTCTCACAGAATGTAAGTAAAGGGATAACTAACGACTTAAGACATTTGTATCATTTCTCTGTGAGAGGTGAGTAGGGCTGATACAGATGATAAACACTCAAAGACTTCAGCTTTTCCACTTTTTGTTGGAATAACTGAGAAAGGCTCCACTGTGAAGGTGGGACTTTAGAGTTTCCTTGCCCGGCGATAGAGAAGGGGAGGAACTGTCACCAGAGCTGGGGGAAGAGGCTACATGGGGATGGGAAACACACAGGGTGAGCGAGAGGTTCAGTGGGGTGAATATTGTAGGGGGGTGGGACCTAGTGGGATGGATACTGTAGGGGGGTGGGACTAGAGGGATGGATGTTGTAGGGGGCGGGACCTAGTGGGATGGATATTGTAGGGACGTGGGACCTAGTGGGATGGATACTGCAGGGGGGCGGGACTAGTGGGATGGATATTATAGGGGAGCGGGACCTACCTAGTGAGTCATGGAAACTGACTGAGAAGCAGACCACAGGCTCAGGAATGTAGATCATACCCTATAGGCAATGGAGAAGCCACCGGTAGTTCGTGAGCAGTAGCAGGAAGACTTGATAAACATTTGCAGGGGTATTAGAGGATGGAGTGAATTAAGAAGCAAATATTTGTATCAATGGAGCATATACCTGAAATGGCTTATCTGATTCTCTAAAAGGGAAGACAGCCTTTCCTTTATCTCCTCAAATCTCTCTTTTTCTTCCATTGAAACAGTTCCGATTCCATCAGGCCTGGAACAAAAAAAAATCAGAATCGGTAATTTAAAGTGATAGGACATTTACGTTTATATATTTTACATCTTTCTATTTCCCTGGAAAAAAAAGCCAAATAATTAAGGAAAATGCCTGTCAGTCCACAGTATACATATTACTTGTGTCTACGGTGTACATTTATTGGAGATATTTTGTAGCCACTTGCTTCATATTTTGACCTGGAATAAATGGAAGAAAATTATTTTCTTTTTGACAAGCTTCAAGGTAAAGGGTTACAATAAATATTTTCCATATCTACAGAAAACAATGACTAGTCGTTGAGAATGTCAGTGAAGTGCCTTACAGTGATACCAAACATGTGACCAATTAAATATCCTGAATGGAAATATTATAAAAAATATGCTGAATGTAAGCTACAATGTCTTAACTGCTTCCCTTCCAAATAAAAATTAAGCTAATGTGAAATTGGAGATTTAATTTTCATTGTTGTAAGGAATAGAAATTTTGAATACACGTAGTGGTTTACTGCTCTTTTTTGGTTTGTTTAAATATAAATCAAATATAAATATTTGAATAAACATACAGAGAAGAAAGACCAGCTATTGCTTCAAGAGTTTTGTGTTAAACCAAATATGCTTATGAAATAAAGGCTAATTTTCATTAGGATTTTTAAAAGTAGCAACAGCGACCGAAAAGATATCTTCTTTTACTAAGATTAGGATTGAAAATATAAAATAAGTCTAATAGCTGGGATTCAGAATTTATTCACTATCAATTTAAGTATTTGGTGGTATAGCAGTCATCTAAAATTTTGAATATATGAATTTTAACTGTCCTTGTTAAAACAGAGAAAAAGATATATTAAAACTCATATTCACTTTAAATATATTTCAACAAAATGAATCCTCTGTATTTCTTAATACCAATTATTTCTTCTCCTATTATTTTTCTGAATATTATAATTTAATTCTCAAAGACATCTTTGAACTTGCTAATTTTTAATGTTCATGTATAAAACAGGTAGAAATGAGGGTTATTAAAAAATGGATACTTAAAATAACTTTCCCAACAAGATTTGCTGTTCCCACTGTTTTTCACACAGACATCTATACATATGTATGTGTGTGTTTGATGCTTGTAAACTAGTCAATTAGGGTAAAAGCAATTAATTTTAAAGTTATACCTGAATCATGCTGACATAAAAACCTTTTATTCATATCAAAGCATCATTTTCTCCCAGAAAAAAAAGTATCATTTAAGTCTGAGAATTTTTTTTTCTAATTAGAGTCAATAATTTATTATGCCAAAAAATTGCATGCTGTTTGAATTTATGCTTTGAAAATATTATTTACAATTATACATCATTCTGACCCATCAAAATACAGTTTGAATGTTGACTGCAGAAAAACTAATGGCAAAACATTGGTCTTTCAAGTATTTTTAGGGAGGAGAAAAGAAAGTCTGGTTTTAAATTATGAAACAATGAACTAAGAGCTAACCCTTATGTTTTATAATAATTTAATAATGGATTTTTTTTCACATACTACTTCAGAGTCAATTCCTATTGAGCAAATAATAGCACAGAACCCAGACTGTAACCTAAGGATAACTACTGTCAATGATCACAAAAGTGAGATTGGAGAGTTCTAAACAAATCATTAATTTGGGAATTTGGGCATTTAGGCAAAAACTATAACTACATTACATTATTACACAGACAGCCTAAAAGGCCACACCGCAAACTTGCAGGTGGTTATTTCACTAAATACACCTATGAAAACTTGATGAAAAAGAGCAAAGAACTTATCTTTATTGTTCTGACGACTGACATGTTCCTTTGGCCTTGCTCTCTGACAGGTGCCGTGTGGTTGTATTTGAGCAAATTTTACTGTTAGTTTTCAACTGTCAAAGGAGACTGTAATCCTCAGTGATAAGTACACCATCCTGTCATATTAAACTTCACTGGGACACATTGCCTGCGTGACTGAATGGAGCCAGGGGTTCAGGCGATGAAGACTGAGACAAATTAGTCAGAGGAATGTCCCCCATGTCAACTTCACTAAGATGAAGACTATTATATGCAGTGAAGGGCCATCATTTTATCGAGCTTATTACTAAATTAGGCTACACATCTTACAGGTTAAATACCTTTCATATTTTGTCTTGCCCTTATTCACATGTTCTTATTTTAGTGGGTGTATCAGACTATGCACTAAATATCAGGCATATGAAGTGGCCTTCTATATCTAAATTATCGGGAATAAAAGGTAACTTTGCGGCAGTCAACCCTAAAAGCAACAGCTCCTTCTAAAATTATTCTTCCCAATAAACGCAAACACTTCCTGTGTCATCAAAATCTTCTTGTCACGGTGGTTATTAAAACAAACGTAGCAATTTTCAAAGACAAAAATATAAAATGTGCCTGGTACTGCGCTGTTTCATAGGCATAACACCATAGGATGCTCACAGCAATCCTTTCTCTAGTCCCCAAGAGAGGAGGCTGTTGAGGCTCAGGGAGGTTAGGTGACTTCCCCAAAGTCACACAGCTCTTAAGGACAGAAGCCTGAACTCAAATCTAGGTCTCTTGCATTCCACATCTGGGGCTCTTGGTGCCCATGCCTTACTGTCTTTCCTCTATGTTTTAACAGGAAATAAAGAGCAATTTAAAAAAACCCTATTAAAAATATGGAAGCTATATTTGAGATACAACAAAGGTGGAACTATTTTAAATATATTTATTTGTATCAGACATTTTCTATATTGCTTGAATAAAGCAGAGAGCTAAAATAGCAATACAATTTAAAATATCTACCACTGGATCAGTGATTCAGTTAAAAAAGACCTTAACAAAGGACACCCTAAAATTTGCTCTTTCATACACTGATCATATACACTTGCAGAAACCTGGAGAGATATTTAAACCAGTTAAATTTTATGAACGTGTATCTAGTAGACTCAGGGTAATAGAGTTTAAAATATTAACTATAAATAAAATAAAATAACTGAACTTTATAAGCTGTAGCCTCTTTGGTCTCACTCCTCTAGTCTTTTCTTTGTCAGAGTATTGGTTGCACACTACTGTGAACCATCTTCAAGCATAAGTCATATCCCTGTAATGGCAACACTCACTGTAAAAGCCAAAGTCCACTCTGATCTCCTCTACGCCCTCACAGCAAGTCCCTCCACTCTAGCCATGCTGGCATCCTATCTAGTCCTCAAATACAGGAAGCATGCTCTGCCTCAGGGCCTTTGCATATGCTGCTTCCACTGCCTGGTAGCCTTCCCTGGGCACACACATGGCTTTCTCACTCATTTCCTTCTCATCCCTGCCAACACGACTCAGGATTAGCAAGGCTATCTCTAACTACCCCGTGTAAAAGTGTAATCTCCTGTTCCCACAGCCCTCTTTATTGCTTTCCACTGCACATACTGCCATCAGCCAACATGTGATATGTTTATTTGTTTATTGTCTGTCTTCTTGGTGCTGTACCTCAGTGCCTAGAATTGTAGCTGGCAATAAATGCTAAAGAGATGAATGAGTGGTATATAGAATATAAAAATATCAGATATGTAAGATTATAAAAATTCATGACTTAGTAATATCACTAATCTTTTTATTATTGTTAGTATTAATATAGCATAAATTCTTTGGAATGTTTTTATTATATAACAGTAGGGAAAAAGGGAAATTTTTTGAAAAGCAAACAGTAGCAGGAATTATAGTTAAGAATTCTGGGTAAAAATATCTCTAACAAAAGTCAGTGTGTATTTATTTACACTTAGAAGAAAATTTTTAGTGTTTATCTGCCATTTTAATTATTAGTGAAATAAATTGCTTTACATCTCAAGAATACAATTTTTTTCCCAAGATAATAAAAAAAAAGCATAATGCCTCTCTGATAAAAAGATGATGTTAAAATGTAGTTATTTAAAATTATAACAAAGCAGACTAGTTTTCTGATTGGAATGTTAACTGGGGTTTAACTCTATGCCTAATAATTAAATATTAAAGTGCTTCCAATGAGAAGGAAGGGTATGCTCATGTGCAAATGTTAATATTTTCATTTTTTGCTGAGGCCTGTAGTTTCGAACTTACACGATTTTAATAAGAGTGTTCTGTGGAATAATTTGATTGATCGATTGATTGATTGGTGGGGGAGGGAGGTAATTAGGTCTATTTATTTATTTACTTTTTTTTTGGAGGAGGTTCTGGGGAACCCAGGACCTCGTGCATGCTAAGCATGCGCTCTACCACTTTGAGCTATATCCTCCCCCATGAAATAATTTTAACATATGAACAAAGTATAAAACACAGTTCCATAGTATGCTTCTTTTAAGTATGGGATACCGTCAAATGAATTATGACGTAGAACTTACTTCTGGTATTCCATAATAAGCAACTAAACACCATGTGCAGTTGTGCCTGTGTTAACTGTACCTGAAAGACTCCTAAAAAAACAGAATTGGACGAGAGAACTTTGTGCCGCTGATGTTTGCCTAATAGACTAATCTTACATCTGCCTACAGGTCATGTTCTGTTTTCACAGAAACCATCATGCGTGTGCACATATATGCGCACACACACACACACACACAGTATTTTTTCTGAAAAGCAGATTCATCCAAAAAATAGTTCCTATACCTATTAAGGCCTGTACAAATTAATTTCACCCAATTTCCCCACAAACTAAAGGCCTTTATGATTTGTGCTTTTCATCAATCTGGCAGATTAGGCATTTTAAAGCAAACAGTTCCTTCCTGTATATCTGACATCTTGTCATGATTACTGATTCCTTCCACAAGAAGTGCCACAGACGCTCCAAAGCGAGAAGGGTGTTTTGGAAAGACAGCTCCGGAACCAGAGGGATACACAGTACTACCAATCCATTGTCTATGATCTCTGATGGCTTTGGGGGCAGTTCAGGTAATAAGTTTGCTTCTCTGAAGGCAAAGGATGATTGCATTATATTTCAAGAAAGATCTGAGAGGAAGAGAGCGTACAATTGGGCTGCAGAGTCAGGTATTTGAGAAAATATCAATGAGGGAATCTGCCTAAATGTTCAGCTATGGACTAACCTCGTGGCTTCACCTCCCTGGTTGAATGGTATATAGTTCACATATTTTGTAGCCCTTTTTTTCAGTATAATACAACATTTCAGAGGCCTGTGAGAGCAATACAGGCTAATTTTGGCATGTTCAATATCCATTTCATTTGGGTGAATCTGAGCAAGAATAACCGACTGGCTGTCAATGTATTTTAAGGAACAATGGTTCTGTGACACACTCATCAAAAAGGGTGAAATGGCTCATGCATTTTTTTGAACAACACAAACATGAGACCTTGTTGGAGGTCATAGTATGACCATGACATCTGAGAAGGCTGACAGTAAAAGAAATCTGTTTATTTTTTAAAAATAGTACATAACAGAATTACTTAGTCATGGGATCTCCCCACAATCCCCACTTAAAAAGCCCCATTTAGTGCCACAAGTATATATTCTATTACTTAGTGAAAACTCTAACATCTTCTGTGGTTATTATCTCAGTCGTTTTTATCATCGGGACAGCTTCTAGAGACTCGAAGGATAAATGTGCCCTTAGCTTTATAATCCCTGGGAGTCGACACAGTGTCTGGTACAGAGCCCGCAGGAAGTTTGTGGGTTGAGTAAACACACCAGGAGTTACCATTGTATGGAAAACTCTGGTGAACTGATGGGAAAGATTTCATCACCCCCTCCCTCCCCAGCTCTTCAGGGAAGTTCGCTTGTCCTGGCAGTTTGGTGGTTTGCGGTACAAGGTATTTTGCAACCATCGAGTGGGCAAATGACAAAGTTTGTGGTGCTTTTGAGTTTCTTACGGGCTTCCTTTCACCTGCCCCCTCTGACAAGGAGCACAGGACATCTGAGCTTCCTCCAGAGAGAAAGCGAAGGGGAACGACTCCTGGAGGGCAGGATTTCTGAACTGTCAGCCCTGCCTGCAGCACAGCAGGTACAAGTCAGTTTGCGCTTCGTGCATTTCCCACCAATACCCATTTGCGAACAGAATAAAAAAAAAAAAGAGGAAGACACAGCATGAGAGTAAGAAATGATAAAAGATGAGGGAGAAAACAGTAATCTCTCATTTTCATTCCCTAACCTGTAATACCTCCTATTGTTTCAAACAAAATGATATATCGTTTGGATGGTCATATAGTACATAATCAGTGTCCTTCTGTTTCCCCTGAAATTTTAGATATTCCAAAAATGAAATTAATTCTACCTCTATACGTTTGTTGAAAAAGGAGAAACAGATGTTCTATGAGAAACATCTTGGAAATGAAATTTACAAATCATATTCTTTTCTTTTACCAAACCCTCCCCCCTCTTAATACTTCCCATATTTGAATTTCCTATTGAATTCTATCTTCTTTGGAGGTTTTAGACACTTCTACAAAAAAAAAGCAGGAATCTGACACTATGAAGGTATGTGATCTTGTGACTTAGTTTTTGTGGTTAAGCAGTGATGGACAGACAGGTCAAGGGCATTTATCAAGGTGTTTGGTAACTGGCCTCTCCTGGAACCAAACTAAAATCACTCCCCCACACAATTCTAGAATTCAAGAAAAATAAAATATTGAGAGGATTTTTAAAATTAAAGTAAAGAAGATTAAGGTTGATAAGTGTTCTGTGATACAATATTACATCTACCCGATACCTATTGTTATTATTTTTAAAAAATAACTTTTGTAAAAGAAAAATTAAAGGACTATATACACATCAAAATTTGGGAGAAGAATTCAGAAAAACACAAAGACAAAAAATTTTCTTAAATGCCCCAATCAGAATTAACTGGTAATACCATTTTGTAAATATAACTCCAGTCTTCTTTCTATAAATCTATACATCTATTGCATATTCTGATTTATAATTTGATTCTTTTAATGAAGTGTAAACAATTTCTCAATCACTTAAATAATCTAATTATATGCTTTTTAACAGAATTATGATATTTCATCAGGTGGATGTACCATAATCTATTAACCCAATATTCCATTAGTAGAAATTTAGACTTTTTCCCTCTATTTTTTTCTACCATAAATAACTGCTGTAATAAGTAACCTTGCACTATGTATTTGATTGTTTCCTTGGGATAAATTCCTGAAAGTATGTTGCTAGGTTAAATGGTGCTTTGAACTGTACTGTTTCCCTAAAAATTCATATGTTGAAGTCCCAAACCCCAGAATTACTATAGTTGGAGATAGGGCTTTTAGGAAGTAATTAAGTTTAAATGAGGTCATAAGGCTGGGACACCAATCGGGTTGGACTGGTAGCTTTATTAGAAGAGGAAGAGTGAGATCCCTTTTTCTCCCTCTCTTCTATAAAGACACAAAGAGAAGACAGCCATCTACAAACTAGAAAGAGAGTCCTTCCTAAAACCCAACCACACTGGCACCCTGATCTCAGACTTCTAGTCTCAAGAACTGTCAGAAAATAAATTTCTGTTGTTTAAGGCTATGGTGTTTTGTTACGGCAGTCTATGGTATTTTATTATGGCACCTGAGCTAAGACAAATAAGATGATATTTTCAGGCATTTGACACATATTGCAAAACTGCTTCTTAAAAAAGCACTTATCAGCTTATACTCTGACCCATAGTGCATGAAATTATTAATTTCCCTCTAACCTCATCAACTGTGGTCTTTATCAGTTTTTAAAATCATTTTTAATTTTATATATAAAGAAGATACATTGTTTTAATTTATTAATTTCTATGTTGTAAGATGACACAATCTTGCTGGTTACATGGGATCTTTCCGTGGGCCATGAAACTTACTGCATTTGATTCATTAAGAATATTTAATTGTGAGCTCTATTTATGAAGTGCCCCAACATGTCACCTATAAAGTTTGTAAACAGATGGTCTAATGTCTTTCATTTATTTACTCAACAAATATTTATCGAGTACTGGCCAGGTCCTGGGAATACAATATAAGCACAACAGAAATGACTGTTGTCCTAAAAGAGTTTATAATAGAGACAGGTATAAAAAAGAAAAATCAGACATTAAGTATACATTGCATTTAAGAAGGGCAAAAGTAAAAGTTCTGATGTACTTTGGATTTTGGGTAAAGATTCAGTTTGGGAATGGTATTTAAGCTGAGATGCAATGGATGAGCAGCAGCCAATCAGGTTGAACCTGAAGCAGAGGGGTTACAGAGAGGGTCCCAGGAGGTCTTCCATAGAGACGTCCAATTTTTTTTTTCAGAATGCAAGGTGTTATCACGTGATTTCTGCTTAAAGTATAGTAGACTGACTTGATGCTCCAGAAATCGCTCTTCACTACAAAACACCTAAATGTTAAATAAATTATACCAAAGGTACTGTTAAATGTTATGCTGTACTAATAACAAAGTTAAAAAAAAATTCTCCCAAGGGCAGAAACATAAAAATGAGCTGGAAACTGAAACCAAAGTAGGGGTGAATGTGAACACCAGGGCTGCCCTGGGGGCAAATGTTGATTTGAAGGAGACTCTACAGCTATGCTGAGAAGAATGTACCTCTGGGTCAGAGACCTACTCTGCATGGGCTGCTGAACCTGAGATGCCTGCAAATCTGGAGCCCTCGAATGGGTTATACTATGAGAGAAAGGATGGGCCAGAAAATAAATATTTTTGCAAAGGGGAGCAAACAAGGAAATCTAACTGTTTCTACAACATCTGTAGACTGAGTGAAAAGAGTCTTTCCTGAGAATCTGTACCACACACCTGACCTCATTATGCTGGGTACTACTTGTACAATTGAGGAATCTCCAAGATGGAAAATAAAATGGCTCCAGTAGCCCCTCCTATCACCAAGTAAAAGCAGAGCAAATTCTTTTAGGAAGAAAGTATTCTCAACCCAGGCCTTGCAGAATATCCACAGGTTAATCCAAGTATATGTACCTACTACAAAAAACTGCCAGCACAATAAGAAAACAGTGACGATGGCAAACAAAAAATCAGCAGAAAGAATAGATATAAACACCCGGAAATTTTAGTTATTGTAATGATCAGAATATAAATAATTATAGAAAGTCTAAAGAAATAAAAACCAAGAAAGGAATGAGACATTCAGAAATGAACAAATGGGTTTATAAAAGAACCAAAGAGACTTTCTAGAACTAAAAAAATTAATGATTGAAATTAAAAATTCAATGAGTAGGTTAAAAAGCAGATGTCATAGTTGAAGAGAGAAATGAGGAAGTAGAATAAAGGTTAGCAAACTGCAGCCCACCACTTGTTTTCGTGAATAAAACTGTATCAGAAGACAAGCCACACTCATTCATTCACATACTGTCCATTGGCTGCTTCTGCACTACAGTTAAGAGGGTCAAGTAATTGTGACAGACACCATATGGCCCACAAAGCCCAAAACCTTTACTATGTTTACCATCTAGCCCTTTACAGAAAAAGTTTGCTGAGTCCTGCACTAGAAGACAGAACTGAAAATACTACGTAGAGCACAACTGGAAAAATAAGCAAACAGAATATACATTAGAGACATTAAGAGAGAGAAAAGGTAAAATGCCTAGTACACGGGTAATGGTAGTTTTAGAGAAGAGCAAGACTGGAGGAGAGACAATAATTCAAGTGACAGCAACATTCCAGAACTGGTGACAGACATGGATCTTCATATCCCAATCAAGGTCAGGTCAAAGAAATTTGCACTTACCCAGTATCAGGGCAGATGGATCAGAAATCCACAAAAATCCCAAATAGAATACATGAAAAGAAATCCATATGTAGATATATTACCATAGTGAACCCACAAAACACAAAATAATCTTAAAAGTATCCAGTTAAATCCCCCTCAAAAGAATGGTCACTAGATTTCTGACAGCCTTCTTAACAAAGGAAGCCAGAAGAAAATGGAGAGCAATGTTCAACGTTCTGAGAGAAAATAGCTGTCAGTGTAGATCTGTATACTGAGCAAAATTTCCTTTAAAAAATGTGGATGAAACAAAGATAATTCCAAATAAAAGTTCACTACCTATAGGTGTTCCATTATAGAAAATTCCAAAGAATATACTTTAGGGGAAAAGGAAAGCAATTTCTAAATCTAGGCAAGTACTGAGTAAAAGATAATAAAAATAATATCTAATTTTTTAAATTAGAAAACAAACAAGGATACAAATAAAGTAATAGACAGTATAAGCATGTGAGCCAGGAAGTGGGTAAGGGGAGTGGAATGTTCTAAGGCCTTGCACTCTTGAGAAGGATGGGAAATGTGCTGATTAGCATAACATTTAAAATTTTAGCAACACACATGGTAAAATCTCAAATGATGGAAAATGTAAACCATTGAGTGGAAAAAAGATAACCAGGATGAAACAAAAAAGAGGCAAGAAAGAAACAAAATTTTATAAACATGAACCAAAAAGAAAGCCCAAAATAAAATGGTAGAATTTACTGACATCAAGACACGTGATAATTGTAGATGGATAAACTGACTAAAAGAACAGAAATTAAATCAGAATCTATTTTGATTTGATTTTTGCTATTTATAAGACATAAGAATGCAGAAAAGCTAACAGAACAAACATATCAGACAGATACCAAAAGAAGGTTATGCTAATAACTACCTAAATAAACTTTAATGCAAAATACATTGCTAATTATGAAAAGGGTCACTAAATCATGATAAAAATTTCTATTCACCAGGAAGATTTAATGTTTTTAAATTTGAATGTACCTAGTAAACAACCTCAAAATACACAAAGCAAAAATTGGTAGAAGGAGAGGACGAAAGCACATTGCAGCGGCAGTTTTCCGTTCACCTTGGTCCTAACCCCACAGATCAAGCAGCAAAAAGTTATTGAGAGCCTAGAAGATTTGAACTACACAACTCCTGCTTGCCCTGCCATGCTACAGAATATACATATTTTTTCAAGCAACAGGAAACGTTTACAATATTTAACACATAATTGGCCATAAAGGAGCCTCAAGTTATGAAGAATCAGTATCATGCAGACTACACTCTCTGAACACAAAGAAATCAGGTTAGAAATCAATTCTCAAGAAAATCACCCAAAAAGATTCACTTTCCTGGAACTTTTAAAATATACTCATAAGTAACCCTGTTTCAAAAAAGAAATTATAATGGGAAGTTAGAATTACTTAGAGTGAATTTTAATCGAATACATGATCAAATTGCAGATAAGTAATAAAAGCAATACTTAGTGGAAATTTAACCTTAAATGCTTATTATAGAAAGGAAGAAAAGCTGACTAGTAATAAGTTAAACAGCTAATTTAGGAATGTAGAAAAATAATCCAAGAAAGTAGAAGGAAGGAATAATAAAATCAAGGACAAAATTTAATGAAATGTTTGACTACATAAAGGGGAACCAGGGAGCTTTTAGGGTGTGGAAGTGTTCTGTATGGTACTAGGTGGCAACTACATGAACCTATGTGTTTGTCAAAACCCACAGAACTGTAAGAATAAATGGTAAAAAGAATGACCTTTGCTGTACACAAGCTTAAAGAAAAAACCCAACTATGTTAACTAGGCTGTGGACGGATCTCAGGATGGAATGCATATGGAATGCAAGTGACTCTAACTGTATTACCTGACAAAACCTCACTAAAGAGAGTGGGGGAGAAAAGAAGGTGTCATACTGAACTGTGGAAAACAGTGTTTTAATTGGAATCTCTAAGGCCAAGGACTAAAGGACCTGTACACAGTGTACTCTGGTTGGCAAATTTTGAAACTGCTGTACACGTATACAAGGGTTGAACAAATGAGTAAATGGATGGTGAATCATGGAAGCCAAGTTTCTGACTGTTGAAGAGAGAAGTTACAAACAAGCAAGAAAGGAAGGCTAACATGAGCTATGTGGTACCAGGCTAGAGACGGAGACATCAGTATGAACTTGTGGGTTAGTATACGTACATATCACCCAGCTGTGTCCACTCGGAGGGCCTGGAAGCAATGGCATGCCAGTAGCAATGCACACATCCATCGTCCCAATCTTGGTTTCTAAATATCATTCTCTAAGAAAAGGTATCAAGGCTCTTTGGAGAAAGGGCTGATTCTAAGGCTGAGGCAGGGAAAAAAACAAGAAGTACTTGGAGCATGTTTTAGTGCCAGAAGGTAAGAAAGTGCCCTGGCAAAACACAAAAGGATGGGGCGTATCAAAGGGAGTCAGTCTGAAAGAGCTCTCAATGGCTAAAGCTAGAACAATTTGAGTAACAAAAAAGTTGTCCATCAGATCGTAACCCAAAGTATAGAGTAACTATACACGAACCCACATGGATGTAAATAAGTGGTTGACCAAATACACAGGGGAGAAGAGACAAATCTTCCCTGCAGAAGAATTCCAATTACTACACATAGCCAGCCCTCCCTCCAGAATGTGGGGTTTTAATTCCCTTCTCCTCCTGAGTGTGAGTTGGACTTAGTGACTTGCTTCCAAAGAATAGCATATGGAGACAGCAAAATAATGTCTTTACAGTGGAGAAAGCTGGCAAAAACTACCTTAAGCAAGTGATCAAGGTTAACATAACCAGTGAGTAATGTCTTGTGGATAACATGTAATCTCAGAAAGAATGAGATGAGAGAGTATTTCATTTCTTAAAAAAACCTATAACCCCAGTCTAACCATGAAAATGTCAGAGAAACCCAAATTGAGGGGCCCCTGACAAGATATTTGGCCAGTGCCTTGCTATACTCCCAAGATCACGAAAAACAAGGAGAGACAGAGAAATGGCCACAGATCAGAAGAGACACGAGGACTAAACGTAATGTGGTGCCCTGAACTGGATCATGGAAAAGACAAAAAAGGCACAAAAAAAGAGAAACAGACAAACAAAAAACCCAATAGGCTTGTCAAATCCGAAAATGGCCTGGTGGTTAGTCAATAGGAAAGTCCCAACAGTGGTCTTTTAGTTTTGACAAATGTGCCATTGAATGTATGATGGTAACATTACAGCAAAGTGAACTATGGAAGCTCTGTACTAACTTCACAATTATTCTGTAAATCTACAGTTATTCTAAAATCAGAAAGTTTATTTTCTAAAAAAAATTAATAAAATGGAAGACAAAGAAGCAACGAAACTTAACAAAGCCAAAAACTGCTTCTTTGGAAAGACCAGTAAAGTTGTCAAACTTCTGGTAAGATGGATTGATGGGAAAAGAGAGAGAGAAGGTGAAAAAAAAAACAGTACTAGAATAAGGGGAGATATTTACAGATAGAACAAAAAGTATAAAGAGAACAATTTGAACAACTTAATATCAATGCATCTGTAAACTTCAATGAAATGCATTATTTCCCAGGAAATCACAGCCTGACAAAGTTCATTCAAGAAGTCAATGGAAAGCCTGATAGTTCTTTAACTACAAAATAAACTATTGCAATAAGTTTAAAAGCTTTGCACATACAGGTCCCCCAAGATCAGATGTTTTTAAAATTTTTTAAAATTTAATTTTAATTTTTTTCAAATAGGAAAAATACTTCTTTTTATTGATACATAGTTCATTTACAATCCTATATTAGTTTCAAGTGTATAGCATAGTGATTCAATATTTTGATAGATTATACACCATTTAAAGTTATTATAAAATATTGGCTATGCTCTCTGCATTATACATGACATATTTGTATCTTGTTTATTTTATACTCGGCGGTTTGTACCTCTTCCAGATGGTTTTAAAAATGAGTTAGTGATAAATCTTTTGAATTTTATACTGAACAAGTGGGAAAGCTCCCCAACTCATATTATATGGCTACACATAACCTGGGTCCCAAATCCTGACAAAGCAGTATGAGAAAGGGAAAAGAGCAGGACTACCACACGCACCAACATAGCTCAAACAACACCAAAGTGACTGGCAACAGTGATGGTAAATGGTTGGGAGAGATACATATGTAGCTTTTGGATTTTGATTGTTTTTATGCAACAGCATCACATATTATGTTCTTTAAAAACTTCAGTATGTTAGAAAACTACATGGAGATGCAACTCAAGACCCCAAACTCTTTTCCACACTTAACTCTTGATGCTAAGAGGCTCTAAAGGTCACAAGCTTGAGAAAAGCAACACCAGAAAAGTAGCTCTTGCTTCTGTTCACTGTTACCTTGATCTATATTCTAAGACATACTGACAAATCCCTGTGCTTTGTCCCTTCCTCAGTGATTTACCTTCAGTAAGCTCTTTCACGCATTGTTTTAGAAACATCCAGGAGTTGTTTGCTGTGAATGAGTGGTGTGCAGGGAAAACAGTGGAAACTGATTAGACCAACTTGGTAACTACTACCTGCAAGTTTTAATCTGGCAACGAACCGAGCCTGGATGATGGGGTATTTGGCTCCTGCTTTTGGTTGTGTCTATGCCACTGCCCCATCAGACCCACCACGTTTTCCAGAAACATGAAAAGCTGAGATGAACAGGGGGTAATGGAGACCCCAGAACCTCACCATGGCTCCTTCCAATGTTCCAATGATCATGGACAGTAGATGAAGTGAGGCACCTATCAGCACTTTTCCAGTTGTCTCTTCCTGCTTGACACTTGCCTAGAGTCTGCAGCCCTAACGACACTACCAAAGTTCACCTCTGCATGGTCAGTCTTTACAGAGCCATTCCCCAAAGCTTATTTAACTACTACATTGTACGTGAAATATCACCACTTGATAGTTAAATGATATCTTATCATTTACGAAGTGTTTACATAATCTTACTTCACCTATTCTGAAACCATATCAAGTAGGCAGCATTGATATTATTACTCATAAGGAACAGATGGGGAGACTGAGGCTCAGACAGGATCAACTGCTCAAAATGAAATACCTCATAAGTGGAAGAACCCAGACAGGAAGACAGATGTTCTGACCCCTGGCTCAGTGCTGTTTCCAACATGCGAAGTCTCTCCCCACATTGCTTACTTTCTGTCTTTGTCTGTCTTATTTTGAAAGGCATCATTATCTTTAGGACTGAACTCCAGGTTGGGTGGAGATGGATATTACTGTTGGGAGAGTGGGATTTGTTCTATAGTTCCTGATCGAATCAAAAAAGATTCCTCAGTGGATATTTAAAAGCCAGGCATTGACAATGGTCCCCTCCATCTTGCACATGTAGCACATGGGATAAAATCTGTCAGATCAGCCACACTATGTACGTTCAGTCTTGCTATGACATTTCATCCGGTTGCACACCTGTCCCAGAAGTGAGTCAGTCTCTAGATTTACAATGGGCATTTTTGATATTTATACTCAATTTCTCTAAGTCATGTATTGACTAGAATTAAGAAGTGGTAATGAACATTCTTGATGAGACTATTTGATGCAGTTATCTCTGATTTTACTCAAGAAATGCATCCTTGTCTCCAAAATTAGAGGCAGGAAGTTGAGGCATGATTTCTGAAGTGATAGGTAGGAGGTAACATCATCATCTCTGAAGACGGAGGTACGGTGATACGATGACTTGACTGATGCCCACGAAAGGTGCCTACTACTCTGTGATACGCCCCGGAATGCACAGAAAATAGGGATTATTTTGTATATGAACCACAGTCATGTTGTATCCCCTGTGCCTTGTTCTTGAAAGCTAGCACACCTGAGCTGGCTGCACTGCAGCTCTAAGATGGCCCTACTAAACCAGACAAGAGTCAGCGACTACATTGCGTTATCTTACATTTAACAGGCTCATAAAAGCCCTTTTGTGTTGCTGCTTTAGTTTCTCCACCCTCAGCCTGACTTACAAAACCAAGATATCTAACCATGCGTTTCAGCCTAGAACTTTGCCCCGTCGTGCATGGTCTCTGAAAGTCTCTTCTCTCCTTCCCGTTGGTCTCAAGCAGCACTAAGGCTGAGCGAGTGGCTGTGTTCACGGCCGTGCGCGGCTACCCTCCTGCAGGAGTGCGTCAGCTTCTGGCCTTGACTCGCTTTTTGCTTTCTTCTTTTCTTTTTCTCCCTCTTCCTCAGTCTTAGTACCAGCCAGACCTTTTCTGTTTAACTCCACTCTTTTATCCCTGAAGCACTCAGAGTGCTATTCAGAAAGGCTGTGCCCGCACCAAGGGAACACACCTAGAGCCCTCAGCGCTGTGTCACAGGACGCGCTCCTGGAAACTATTCAGATCCAGACAGCGCTGCTGTCCTTCGCTTCCGTCGGTAACAAAAGGCAGCCTTCTTTCCTTTTGAATTTTTGACAGAGGTAGTTCAGGTAATGAGCAAGACGACTCTTTGAATGTGTCTTGACGGATGGAAAAATGATCATAAAGAGAGACCGTGGCAAACACTGTAGAAGAGTCAGACTTGACAGTGACGGTATTTTTAACGAAAGTCTGTGTAAATATCAGATGCCACAGACGTGGATGAGAGAAGCTTATTTCCACAAGGGGAGCTTGCTGAGACTCAGAATATTCTACCAGTAAAGACACTGAGAGAATAATTACATACACACTGAAATAGCTCCACTTAGCATGAGGCATTGCAGCTCTAACTACCTATTTTTCACATTTCCCCTTCTCTGGCAGTGCACATCCTTGTGGCTGGCTGACAAAGGGAAACCTGTTAGAATAACAACTAATCAGTACTGAGACAGTACTTTCTAATTAACCAGTACCTTTACCTTACTATTTCCCTTTTTCTACATGAGAATGCCAAGATCAGAAAGGTAAAGTGATGTGCCCAACACGGGTCAGTTTGCAAATTTCAGAGCCAAGATTCAAGTACAGATCTGTTGCCTCTTTGAATTCCTTCAGTGTGACGGCGTGGTGTCTCTGAACGGCACCTGCTGGACTCTTAACATGATAGGAAACAGCACACCTTTCAGCTTATCTTGGAAGACTTGTACCCTCAGCTGAGTTTCAAATTTCCCTAAAACCTACACTCCCTTTCTTTTTTCTTACGCTCCGTGTGACCTAAACGTTGAATCAGAGCCTGACTCAAAATTCTGTTCTAAAAAGCCACCCAGAGATACCTGAATACATACATATTTCAACCTGGAAAGTGGGTTTGATGTGTAATATTAACTGTAATACATGCATAGACATCTAAACATACCTTGCGTTGCACTTTACGGTGGACCATCATAAGGCAAACAATAGTTTACAGAATAGAAGTAACTATGGCAACCTATAGATTCAAATCAGGCTGCCTCTGAGGCAGTGGCAGCAGCTCCCAGTTGCCTCAGTAACTTTCCATTAAAATGTGTCTCAAACACACACATGTGGGGGAGGGTGCACATTAGCGGAATTTCTGCTTAAGGTTCTCAACTTAATTTTACCTTTCTGTGTTAATGACTAAAGCAATCTGATCACACAGCACTCTCTGGGTCTGTCGGTTCCACTGCAACCTTCTTATTCTTTTGCATTTCAAAGTGCTGCCTAATACTGGGAGGCCTAGCTTTTGACACCCATTGTTCAGGAGGAGTTAAGACAGTCTGGCAAGGTAAGAGACAGTTTTACTACAGTAGTCCCTCACTTGGACTGTCAAAGAATATCCATGCTGTTGTCCTGACTGTCCCCTGCTTAACCTGCTCCCCACCCACCCCAAGATTTGCTGAGTGCAGAGGGTTTAGCTTGGGGTAACAGTGGCTGAACTCTGTAACACACCCCTCGTTTCCGAGGCTGAGTTCCATAATAAGGTGAAAGGCCGAATAGATTCTGAGATTAGGACCAGTCTTATTTTACAGTAGCATGAGAAAAGGCAACAGTGGGGATTTCAATAGGTACTTATTCTTGGACCCACAATGTGCAAGGTACTGTGTTGAGGTTTACAGAGGATAACAGGTGAATGAAGAGCAGTTTTTGCCTTCAAAATAAGATCTCGTACAATAGAAGCAGCCGTGTGCGTGTGTATTTAGTATACAAGTATAGAAGATAGAGTTTATAACTACGGATAAAAGGTTTCTTGTGTCTGACTGCATCAACAGAAGTCTTCTTAGAGGACTTTTGTGACACGTGACTGTGAAAAACTTGGAAAAAGAGAAACATTACAGGGAGGATAAACAGGTTGTCTGGGGCAAAGATTATGCAGAGAAGACCAGGACTTCCGACTGGGTAGCTGGAACATGATAGAACCCTGACACTGCAGCTTGCAATTTATTTTTAATTTATTAAGGAAACAACAATCACTGAAAGTTTTTGAAAGGGAGTATGGCAAAAGTTAATCTGTAATTTTGAAGGTGATTGCCAGACGACGGTGGGGAGGAGAAAGCAGTAGAGAGACAAATAAAGACAGAGAAGCAAGAAAAAATGAAGGTCAGAATTAGTGTAGATATCGTGGAAATGGTAAAAGAGAGACACATCTGAGAAGTGCTGTAAGGCAGAATGTTGACATTGGCAACAAAACGGGGCTAGGAAGTAAAAGGAAAAGAGAAATGAATGAGCCATTAATGGAAGTGATATTAACAGAAATAATAAAGTCACGTGTTCACTCATCAAGTATTCACTGAACACTTACTTTGCGCCAGGGGTGTTAACTTTTTTTGTCAGGCGCTCTGCTCGGAGCTAAAAGAGGTACCACAGCTGGTTTAGTGAGATGATGGATTTCACTTTAAACATGGGGAGTTTAAAGCGTCAGCAGAACGTTCAAGCTGCCGGTTGCAGAGAGAGATCTGTCATTGAGGATTATAACTGGGTTGCAATTATCTGTATAAAGAGAGGTCACCATTGAAGCTGTGGGAAGTGGCAAGATCACCGAAGTAGAATTTTTCACTGAAGTAGAAAAATTCTCCGAAAGAAGAGGGCAAGTTCAAGAACAGAGGTGAGGAGAAAACCCTATACCTCATGTGGGGTCTGGAGAAACAGGAACTGACAGCCAAGGGACGGCCAGAAGAGATTATAATAATAATAAAAAAAAAAATAAGTAAGAGGAGAGCCCAGAGGGCTGCACCCAGTACGAGGAGCGGCACTGAAAGCAGCACAAGGGTCTTGGCTTTTCCACAGCACCGACTCTCCCGTGAGAGGAAGGAGACTGAAGCTGGAGGAGAGGCTCCTGGGTGAGGTCCTTCGGCCACACCCATTCCCTGCAGCCTCCCTGGCAGGTGAGGAGCTGGGAGCTGGGAGCTGGGAGCTGGGAGCCGGACGCCAGCTGGGGAAATGGTGAGAGGAGTTTGGTAGGGAAGATAAGAGTATCTCGACAGGAAAATAGGACTTAAGACAATGTAAACTATCCCTTAACATTTTTTTTTGGACCATTTACAAGGCTAGTTAATTCTTATCACAGCTTGTGACTTCTCTTATTTTTATTTATTTACTTTTTCAGAGGGGAGTTAACTAGATTTATTCACGTATTTATTTTTTAGAGGAGATACTGGGGATTGAACCCCAAACTTCCTGCGTGCTAACAATGCTCTCTACCACTTGAGCTATATACCCTCCCTTCACAGCCTGTGACTTCTGAGAGTTACCGTCTTCTGTCTTTCTGATAGACCGGGCAGTGGAGACACAACTGGATGCAGAAACTTGCCTTACCTCTCCGAGTTAATAAGGATCACCACTCCGTTACGTTGTGAGGCTAGGGGATGCTTAGGCTTGTGGGAGGAAAGGAAATAGAAAGAGGGAAAGATGGATAATGGTGGAAGCATGATGTAAAAGGGGATGAGATAAGGAGCTCCGCCTTTGTGGGAGGAGCCCTGTCTGGTGAAGGTTCCCTGGAACAAGATTGAGAGAAGAGAGCGAGTCACATTTAGAGATTTCTAAGTTCAGAGGTATCCGGTTGTGGGTGTCTGCATTAGGTGAAATTTTTTTCCCTTTTGGTAAAGCAAGAGGTGAGGTTACTGGCTCAGAGACCAAAAGGGGACACTCGTTCCTAGAGTGTAGATTAGGGAAGGGGCTGGGAGGAGACTCCACATAAACTCATTGCCTATCTTGCTTTATCAATGAAAGCTTGTTCCACAGTGGAAAAGCAAGAATCATTAGGTACATACAAACCTATCACAAGCCCTCCCCAGACATACATATGCATTACAGTAGAAATATGGAGGACACTTGAGCTTTGCAGACCCTACTGCAAGGTGGTACATCAGAACTAAAAGGCAACTTCTAATCTCACAGCTATTCTCTCTCTGTGTTTCAAGTGGCTTTAATGGCAAAAAGAAACATAAAGTGCAGCCAACCTAAATCAACAGCATGTTGATGTACATTTTTCCTTTGTGGGTTGGTTTTTTTTTTTTTTTTTCCTCTCTCTCTGTCTCTTGCAAGAAGCATTTGCTATTTAAAATCTGTTACTAGGTGATCACGGTAAAGTACATTTTCCTCTCTTCCCAAGTCAACCCTCCACATTTCACTGCGTGTTTGCAAGTAAAAAAAAAAAAAAAAAAAAAAAAAAATACCTGTTGCCGTGCACGTGAGAGGCGCAGAATGCAAAGCTGTAATGGAGCAGGGTTGGGTCAATGACAGCACCATTTTCTGAATGTTCCATCAGTTCTGTCAGGTAGCAGAGATGTCTGTGACAGCCCCTCACGCCATAACGGGCACAGTACTCATCTAACACAAAGACTTGGCCAGGGCTAAACCAACCCTGTAAAAGGGAAAAAGAAAAACAAAAAAAGATTTTGCTTTGCTGTTGGCACTATGAGGCATTATAAGCAGAAGCTGCATTACAGTGTCTCCTGACTTTTTTTTATTAGTATGTTTCATATTGTTTTCAGAAGAGCTAGGAGCATCGATCTGGGAACGGATTTGGAACCCTGGCAACAGTACAGACCTCTCGTTACTGCCACAGTGAGCCATGGGCAGTGTTCTTCTCCACTGTCACTCAACATCAGTCAAATTTTAGTCACAGCATTGAAACTGTCAGTCACAAAGAATGACATTCCAAAAAACCCTTCAATCTCTATATGAATCAATTAAAGAGAACATGGTAAAACAGACATGCTAGCTGAGATTGCCCAGTTCCCAAAAGGATTTTACAAAGTAAATAAAGAGAATTTTAGTAAGTCTAGCAGGGACTACATGTGCTATTTTGGGATTTAAATATTGAGGATATTGTTCCCATTTTATTGTCCTTCTATGACCAATAGAACAAAGTTAATGTTTTATAGGCGTAGTTTCTGTCTCTCTTGAAATGAGATGTTAGGGTGGGGGTGTGTGTGGACTAAAACAGCAGGCAGCCTGCTTGGCTAACACGGGAGGACAAGGTGAGGTTGAGCTGGTTTATAAAATGTTTCAGTGGATTACATGGATTAATTCAAGATAAAAAAGAGAAAGAAGGGGGAATGGAGAGTTTTCCTAGGGGGCAGTATAATTGTGCAAGAGAAGGAAAAGAATCGTGAGAAATGCAGGAAGATGACACTGCAATTAGGGGGGGAAATAAAGGAAGAGGAGAAAAAAGACCAGAATATCATTCCTACGGCGATGGCGCAGGCACTGCACTAGACATAGTCTGTATATCTTTAGTATTTGGAACCATCATGCTTGGTAGGTATTATGAGCCCACATTACAGATATATAAGCTGAAGTTCAGAGATGGTCAGTGAATTAATCAAAACCATCCTGCAAATCAGCTGCTGAGCCATGACTTACATCCAGCGTCACCCTGTCCTTCAAACACTCTCTCTAATCGCACCTACCATCTAGGTGCAGTGGAAGACACTCTGAAGGGTTCTCCTCATGCTCCGTATACACGTGGGGTCATCCACATAATCAAAATAACTTCTGACAATTCAGTAACTAACCCCACTGAGTGGAATCCCAGAGGAAGGTGTTCCTTATTGAGGTTCACTCTGTGGGCTCCTCCATGGAAATTCATCATAGCGTTTTGTGATGACTCGTTTTACTCTCTGTGTAATTGTAAAGTCTGGGCTGGATCTGATTTCAGCTACACAATTACACATTGAATGACACTTTGTAAATAGTCTATAAGTGAATTAATGAACGCTCAGTGTGATCACGGTAGCACGCTGTTTCGTTTCTTCCTGTCTACTGAAACATCTCTGATGTGCTGAGGGCACATCCCGTCTAAAACCTTATTTTTAAGAAAGGGTAACTTCACTGCATGCAGCTGCCACATTCAGTAGCCAAAAGACTTAGCAGTGATAGAAACAGGCATGTTCTGGCTGGAAAAATTCCAGAGGAATTGCCACTAAGAAAATAAATCCTTGAATTTAAAGGCACATATGCTTCTTAGGCTATAGTTGAATGCTCACATTCTGAGGAGTCAAGTATTCCTTCCAAATGTAAATTATACTTTGTATCCTAAATTTTGGCTGGTTTAAGTACAAACAAGGTAGCAGTTTAGCTACTTGATCTAATTCCTTTTTTTTTTTTTTTGTAAGGAATTCAAACGATCTTCGGAGGCTTAGATGACACTAAAGCTTTCCTCTGTTACAAGAGCCCCTGTCATATTGTTTATCCCACTGATTCTCCCTTCTGTCCCTTAGGCTATCTTTCTAGGAACAAAAGAGAGACATGAACGATATCAACATTGGTGAGCAGAATTTAAACCTTAAGATGTCTATACAGGTGTCAGCAAATCCTAGCACAGAGGATTTTTTAATCTTTATCCAAGCCTTCTATTTTCATTCCGCCTTCTCCGGAGGGACCGAGAAACCACAGTTCAGCAGCGTCTGTTCGAGTCCATTCTCCTGTCTATTGAGTGGCACAGCAGTGGTCTTCAAGTGTATAATTTTCAAATTGGGAAGCAATCGATTGGGATCCTTTACCCCTAACTCCAACTATAGTTATTAGACGAGTCGTGGATAAAAGGTCGCTTCATGGCAATTATTTCTCACTTTTAAAAATCTTTCACTCTAACCTATAGTGGATGAGACAGACAGATTTGTACTAACCAAGCAAGAATAGGAATCATTCAGTCTGTGATCCAAAGTCTGCCTCTGCAGTATTCTAAAAAGGAAGTCATGGTCAAGCTTGCAGGGATTTGCAGAAATGAACTCATCCATCCCATGTTTCTGAAAACGGTCTGCATCTGTAAATTCAGAAAAGCATGTTTAATACATTTATTTTCCTGATTTAATAATGGGTAATGGTATTAAGTTACTAAAATTAATTAATTTAATTTTTATTTTCAGGTTTTTTTGGGGGGGCAGGGGGATTGAGTTTATTTCTTTTTTTATTTTTAGAGGAGGGACTGGGGATTGAATCCAGCTAAGCACACACTCTACCACAATGGTGGTTTTTAAACAACACAAAATGTATGCCTCATGATGACAGAAGACTATCCTCCGTGACATAAAATACGGCGCCAAGAATTCAGCTTATTAATGTAAATTGCAATTTTGGGAGGAGCTTAAATAAAAATGACAGGGAAAAATCTGCCCATCATTTGGCATGAGGAAATTTTATTTTCATTCAAAGCTACTTCAAATATCCATCTCAGAAATAACCTTTTTTTTCCCTGCCAATTTTAAGAAAAGTTGGTGCATTTAAAGTCTATATTTACTGAAGGAACTGCCTGGAAAAGAACCCAGGCCTATTCATACTAAAACAAAACAAAACAAAACAAAAAACAAACCACAAAGATGGCTTGATGCCCGCTTTCCAAATGGCAAACTAGGGCAGAAATGAACACACTAGCTTCAGCTGGATCACTTCCAGTCTTTTTTGTAGGGAGCTTTTAATGGGACTAAGTTTAATGTAGAAATGGCAATGAATGCTCTCAGGCTTCGAGTTTAAGACATACAAAAAAGGGAGCATCGTGTTTGTGCAAATATGCAGACAAAGCACAACGTCCCAAATGGCACTTCAGTCAAAGGCCCAAATTTATTGTTCTTTCCAGATTGCATCTTTCAACGCCTATAGACCCTGCGGGTTTATCAAAAGGCAAGCTTTTATGATTGCTTTCATTAATGGTATGTTTTGTCAAAGTCTTCAATGTGAGTTATTTGCTAAGGAGAGAGAGAGGAGAGCCACATACCACCCCAAAGGAGTGCTGGGGTGTTACCACATTAGCTCCGTTAGAGATGGTAGCGCATATTGGGCAAGCAATCAGTTATCAAGATAAAAGTGGGCTCTCCTCACAATGGTGGAGCCGAGGCTCCATTGTTCCTTAAAATTCACAGATAGATCCCATTTCTGGTCATCACAAGCAGCAGGGTCCTAAATGTAAGCTAAATGTAGTTTTTAAAAACCCTATATGGTACAACCCTAAAATTGCAAAGGAAAGGAGACAAAAGTTTATTGATTAAACCCAATTATAGAGTCAGGCTCATAATAAAACTCAATATTGATCTGTGGACATGATGCTAACATAATCAGTCACATTTAGATATTTAGCCCAGATCCTATTGATCCATGTCAAGTTCAACTTTCAGCCATACTTGTGGATGGGAGAACTATATAATTCAAGCTGAAGGGTCTTCAGAATCCCATGTTGAAAAAAAAAGATACACAAACTAATTTATATCTCACATCAATGACAGATATCAAAAGGTGACTGCGGCAAGCAAGCAATGAATGGCCATTTATTGATGATGTCAGGTACGAGCTTCGGCTCTTTGGGGAAAGTAGCATATGTATTCTTTTGCATTTAATGATTACTTACCTGAGAGATTAAATACATTACATGTGGTAAATTAGTATTAATTGGATGAACACTAAACCAAAGTGCTTTTCTTGAACTGAGAAATGAGACAATCCAACTTCTTTTGTTTTTTACTTATGTCTGATAGTCTTCTAATATAAAGTTAAATATATGATAATGTGAAATCATATTAAATGAGTAAGAGGCAGAATATTGAAAAATGCAAGGTGCACATATTATAAAATCAAAGATTATTTCGTATTTTAAAGAATTTGTCTTAGAATCTTCATCCTTCCATTTATGAGTAAAAAAAAATTTTTTAGTACCACCTTTATGAAATTAAATTACTAGTTTTATAAAACATCTGCTGAATTTTATTCATTATTTCTTTCTCCAGAGAAGGTCATAACAAGAAGTTAAAAATAACACCCACTAATGGTTTATCTGTTGAGAACAGGATATGTAATAAGTTTCAGAGAAAAAAATCCATAATTCTCCTTTTACTATAAAGGTTTGTAAAAGCAAATTCTTATTTCAAAACAATGGGTATACAGTCTTTAAATAAAATGTACAAGTTCCTGAAAAAAAAAAAAAGAGTCTATAGTTCATTTTTATGATTGTCATATTTTTAAAAATGAATTTACTTTATGAAGTATTTTTCTCATGAAATATAATTCTAAACCGTATATTTACTAACATGATAAGCCTTTCCAGATCGCACACATGAATGGAAAGGTACTTTTCCAGCAATTACCACTAATGATCAAAACAATATGCATGATAGCAATTTAAGCCACAAACACAGACTGTTTATTGACAATGAAAAAATATACAGGCAAACAAACCCACTAAAATTTTTATTAAGCAACAACAATCTACAATCTCTTCGGGGCTGTAATTCTATGAAAGTAAAATGTACTCTTTGGGATTATCCCTTCTTCAAACACAGGCTGTGAAGACAAGCCTCTCTACTCCATTTCTAGGTCTGATCAACACAATTCAAAATATTTTATGCAAATATACTTCACCATGCACTATTTTACCACTAGTTTCCATGAATTTATGAATAAAAATCAATTGAAAAGGCAACAGTTTTGATCACCTGTGTGAGAAATCTTTCACTTTAAAATTCTCTCATGAACTAAAGTAAAATAAGAAAATAACTCTCATTAAAATATCTAGTTTCTTATTTTTATAAAAGAGTATTTTCATGTAATTTTCTCTGGTCATAACGTATCTTTCTTTAACCATTAGGGTAACGCAGAGGTATCATCTGGATCAAATGGAAAACTTACTTTAAAACTGAGTTATACTCAATTATCTTCAATCGATGTTTATTATAACAAAAACTATGGTGACCAGTTTTAAACAAAATTATTCATGGCACTACCAAATGTTCAGTGACAACTCAGTTCAGTTCAGTTTGTCTTCTGAAACAATATAAGAAAATCATCCAAAGAAACCAACAAGATATGAGCTAAAACAATGTACCCGCAAAACTGTCATAAATTGTGATGATTAACCTATGGACTAAGTACAGATGTGGGACATGGTAATTGAGGATACTGGTGGAGAGTTTCTATGGTAACAGTTGGATATATGCTCCAGCGTCTTTAGGTGGTACTGTCACCAGGTGTGGTAAACGTGGATGGAATAAAACCCAAATTGAGAAAGATTATGATTCGCTATAGGTTTGAGAAATTATGGCACTTTATTCAAATGGGGCCTGAAATTTAAAATTTTTTCATTAGGGGAATAGCTGTTGGAAGTCAAGAGAAAAGAATAGTAAGTAGGCTGGCAGTACCAATTTAAACAGTTAACATTGACTTGAAAATAGCCAGCAGAGAAAGCCACGTGAGGTCTATTAGCAAGCTGGCAAGTCCCACTGCGGCGGAAGGGCTATTTGGTGGGTGCTGAACACAGCCAGCTCCTGTGTGCTCAGGCATCCAAATCCCAGGAAGGGCACTTACGTCAGAGTTCAGAACATGAGAAGGGGGAAAATTATTAACTGAAATGCTTCTCTTTTCTTTGTAACTGATGCTAAGAATGCTGTTTTTTTTTTTTTTTTTTTTTTTTTCCTTTTCCTGGTGGTGTGAGAGATCAGGAATATAAAAGGGAAAGCAGAAGAAGCAGAGTTGGGGGAAGGGGCGAGGGGGCCACTGTATAAGAGGAGGTCATTTATTAGCCTCTGAGACCACTCAGGAGCTCAGTGTCTAGGCCTGGGACTCAAGCACCAAAAGGACAAAGAAGAGGACGCTGCTAGCTAAGAGATTGTCTCCTCTGCAAAATCTTGAGCTAAACTAAGCAGCAAAGGGACCCTTTGAAATACAGTAACTTGTTTTAAAACTATCCTATGTTTAGGAGTTTGCTCATAGCTGCACTGACCACTACCCACATTTTATTAGACTTTCCTTTTAGCTCCAACTTTCACTGAGCTGAAAAATTCACAGCAAGTTAAAAGTAGCACGGAGACGTATCACTTCTCTATTCACAGCACCTGGACAGCCTTTAAGGGGAAGAGTTTAACATTTTAAATGTTTATGTAGATTATCTGGTTGGTATAATCATAGACAAATGTTTTATGCAGAAGACCTTTAACAGAAATGGTTGATAGATATATTAATGAGGAGTTTGTTCACACCTCTATTATTGATCCAAATAATTTCTTAGCTTGTTTTGGTAAATTGATTAAAAATGGATGTATAGATTTACACATCCTGCTTTCTGCAGCAAATAACAAATCAGTAATATTTTTATATGATGATAATTTTAATCAATACATACAGACCTATAATCATAGGCAAAGTAAGCCAATATTCAATATTTATTTGAAATAATATATTCAATGTAAAATAGGACATACTTTATAAAGGGTGAAATTTAACTTATTAGATGAGGAGAACTCGCTTATAAAATTAAATGTAAGTTTACACTCTGATTTAAGAATCTTTTAAAAATTTAGCTTAAAATTTAAAAGAAGGTAAGTATTCCTGTTCATTTTGACATTAATTTATTGTTGGAAGTCAACTAGGTCTGTGTTCTATTGTGTTATACAACATACATATTATGTTATATGCCTAAATGAGAGAAGAAATGAAAACAAAAAGGTGCCTGCATAGTATTTTGTTTGGAGACAGCAAAGAAGGATAGTTTAACCAAACAACGTCTGTCAGTATGGCAAAAGGCAGTGCACTATTTGAAGCTGAAAAATTGGGTAACACTCCCCCAACCCCACTTCAGTTCACCCTGTTCCCTAGAATTTCTATATGTCCCGTAAGTCAAAGAAACAAGGAAGTAGAACAGATCTGCTTATTGAATAAATCTATAAATACCTACCATAATTTTTAATTTAAAAAAGATAACATTGTTATCCCCAGTAAGTTAGATTTTATACATTTATTATTTTATTCTGACTATCCCTAAACATTCAGTATGCATAGTTTTAAAAATGAGCTTTATCTTTTTTAAGTTATAAATAGATACTTCAAAGAAAATTCAGGAAACAGAGGAAATAAATTAGCAACTAGTCCCTCCAATTAAACTCATCCACTATAAATATCTTAGGCATAATTCTACCTATATTTTGAAATTGTTTTTTGACAGAGTGGAAATACTATCACATATATAATCTGCATTTTTCCATTTAACATTGTAGAGCATTTTTTTGCATGCTATTGTAACAGCTTCATAGCCGTTTCCTTTATGCCCATGTGAATGATAAATACCAGGTTGTTCCTACTTTTCTGTTGTGGCAAAAAAGATATTTTTGTTTCATGAAAGTAAAGTTAATGTAAATATTCTGGGTTTGTCTAGAAAGCAGGAGACTGACACTATAAACAAGATCATATTACTTCAAAAAAATCCTATAACTACAAAAATTTTAATAGAGTAAAACAGAAAAAAAAACCATGAAAATACTTACCCTTACCAGCTATAGGTCAGCAAAGAAATGAGAAACATATTTAAATGGGTTAGGAACGTATATACTTCTAGTCATCTTAATCTTATGTTATTTTCTGTTTCCATTAATGACTCTAAAAGTTGTTCTTCCAAGAGATGATCAAGAAAGAAAAAAGAAAATAAAGAAGAAGAAGGAATAGTACGGGATTCAAGGAAGGGAGGAAAAGACTAAAGGCAAAATTGCTCTCTGGGGCAGTCCAGCGGCATCTCTGAGAGAGGTCACAGCCAGCACTCTCATTCCCACAAGGCAGAAACACATTTTTCTTTCTTATTTCCTCTCCTTTCCATTTTTTTTTTTTAAAGAAAGATAAAACAGCAAGGTCTGCTCTGATAGAAAACTTCACTAACAGCCCAGATTTAAAAAAAGCCCTTAACCGAACTGGAAGTTTGGCTTTTTAGAACAAGTACAGCTTCTTAAAAACAAGTCAGTCAAAAGGCTAGAAAATTCAGTTCCACTAAGACCGATCAATACATTGTTATCTAATAGGAAGGTTTTGTTAGAAGGAAATTATATGGATATCTGAATCAACCGATTACCAGATCCTTTATTCATTAATTCTGCATCTTGTAGCCATGATTTTAATGTTCTAGGCTCGTGATTTCCAACCACTTTTCCTGCCACTCTGTGAGATGGATGACACCTGTTGTGACATCAGCACACTCCCTGGGTATTCCTTGCACTTAGAATGCTAAGAAAAAATACTGGAACACAAGCGAATGAGGGAGACATTTTCCCAAAAGTGATTCTCCACTTACTGTAATTCAGCAGTTCTCAAATGGGGGTAAATCTTCCCCATCCTTGTCCCTGCCCCCTGGAACATTTGGCTATGTCTCTAGAGATATTTTGGGTTGTCAGACCTGGGGTGGGGAGTTTGGTCGTGGAGTGGGTTGCTGCTGGCATTTAGTAGGTAGAAGCCAGAGGTGATGCCAAATATCCTATAATACACAGAACATCCCCCCTCCCTCCAAACCCCTGAAACAAAGAATTATCTGCCCAAAATGATAATTGTGCCGAGATAGAGAAATATTGCTCTAACTTACAAAGAAAATAATCTTCTGTCAATATGGGAAAGAAAGAGAAAGAAAAATACCATATGATATCACTCATATGTGGAATCTAAAAAAAGAGGACACTAATGAACTCATCTACAAAACAGAAACAGATTCGTAGACATAGTAAACAGTCTTATGGTTATCGGGCAAAAGCGGTTGGGAAGGGATAAATTTGGGAGTTTGAGATTTGCAAATGTTAGCCACTATATATAAAAAAAGATGAACAAATTTCTTCTGTATGGCACAGGGAACTATATTCAATATCTTGTAATAACCGTTAATGAAAAAGAATATAAAGATGAATATATGTATGTATATGCATGACTGGGATGTTGTACCCCACCAGAAATTGACACCTTGTAACTGACTACACTTCAATAAAAAATAAACAAACAAACAAAAAAAACCAGATTAACCCTCTCCCTGAAATAACTAAAATTTCATGAAAAAATATTTTAAAAGTTCTCAAAGCTTTGGACATCATAAAACATAGAAAAGTGATTCCTGAGAGGCAGGGAACAAAATATGATGAGCCTTATAGTTGATCAGGTTAATGCCAGGAGAAACTTTCAAAGCTGTGGCTCAGGGAAGAAGAACCCAGAAGAGCTAGGGGTCTCCCTGAGCTGAGTAGATGGAGCTGACAGTTCAGAAAAACCAAGGCAGATGGAGTTTGCAGGAAAGAGTCCTGTCCTCTCTCCCCGCCACGTTCTCTAAGTCACTGACCACCCCTTGCACATGAGGCAACAGTCTGAGGATGGGGAGAAAACCACCCTGAAGGATCAGAGGGGACAGTGCCCCAAACTCGCACAGGGCCTGTAACAGTGCTGGTTCCCAACAGCCAGAAGACAAAAGCCCACATTTCACCGATCATCAGCGGGGAGCCTTAAGAGGAATCTTGGTCCAGAACTGGAGACAATTAATCCTCGACTAGAGGCTACTTGGTCCCACCTGACAAAACCTGAAAGGATCAAACTCCTTGCAAGTCATTTAAATGTGTCCTAGAATAAAACTCAAGAACATTTTCGTGGAGAAAACCACAGCAAGGCACATCATAATCAAATTGCCAGTGTTCAAGAGAAAACCTTTAAAGCAGCTAGAGGGGGAGAAAAAACATCTATGTACAGAGGAGCAAACAAACGTGACAGCACATTTCTTATGGGGACGGGGTGGGGGAGAAGCAAGTTAGCAGAGTGGAGCAGTGTCTTTGAAGTACTGAAAGAAAAATGTTTTTCAAAACGAAGGTAAAAGAAAGACATTCTCATATGTAAAAACGCTGAAAGCACTACAAGAAAAGGCGAGGGAAGTCCTTCAAGAAGTAAAATATCTCTACAAGACAATAAAGAGTGCTGGGAAAATAACTTAGCCAAGCCGTTGAGTTCATAACATTTTCTCTTATTATTTAAATTCTTTTAAAAGGTAATTGCCTGTTCAAGGCATAGTAATGATATCAGTGTATTACGGGATTTACAACATGTGTAGAAGTAGAATGTACTGCCAGAATGGCCCACAGGGGCCAGAAGGGAGAAATGGAAGAATACAATTGTAAGCTGCATACACTATGCATGAAGTGACAATCACTTCAAGGTGAATTCTGCTAAGTTTTTGAAAATGTACACTTTGAAACCCAGAGCACAGAGGAGACTGGAGTTGAGTTCATATTCCATCTTTATTTGGCCGAAAGTGCCTTTGTTTAAGATGCCTGAATGTAATGCTAACGGGTATCTAAAAAGAACAGAAAGTAATTGTTTGATGGATGAAAAGTAGAAGACAATGATGAATCTCAAAATGTTGCCCTCTTGGAGCTGAATCTTGAGATTAAAAGGGTGTTGAATGAAAAGTCATAATTTTAGCTTATAGTTAAAGACAAACTAATTAATTACATGACAGGAGGAACCAGAGGAGTTTTGGAAAGGAGTGTGACAAGTTAAAACATTTGGTTTAGTGATTATTAAAGCTATGTTTGAAAATGTTTCTATCATCATTATTATATAATTTGTTATTAATTACTTGTAAATTAAAATGAAAAATGTACTTCTTAATGTCTTAAATTAGCATACAGAAAATGACATGAATATTAAGGCATTTAGAAAAAGAAAGTTGCCTTGATGACTTTTTTTTTTCAATCTATAACAGAAAATAGCCCTGTTATCCTTGTTAGTTATTAAGAACAACTCTAGAAAGTGATGGTTCATCATTTTGGTATTCTGGAATCCTATCAATGCCTATTTGATTTTGCCATACTTTCCCCATTTCTATAGAACACACAAGTTAAAATTACAATAAGTTAAAATAAATTTTCTTTTGAGAAGTTTTGGAGAATTTTCTTTTTTCTTTTCTTTTTTCAATTGAGTTATAGTCAGTTTACAAAGTTGTATCAATTTCCAGTGTAGAGCACACTTTTTCAGTTATACATGAACATATATATAGTCATTGTCACATTCTTTTTCACTGTGAGCTACCAAAAGATCTTGTATAAATTTCTCTGTGCTATACAGTATAATCTTGTTTATCTATTCCACATTTTAAAATCCCAGTCTGTCCCTTCCCACTCCCTCCCCCCTGGCAACCACAAGTTTGTATTCTATGCCTATGCGTCTGTTTCTGTTTTGTATTTATGTTCTTTTATTATTATTTTTTTATTTTAGAGTTGGAGAATTTTCTTATCTGCTCTTGAGATTCCCAGAGACACCCCAGTGCTTGGCAAATTCATGACTGGAAACCACAGGCACTGTTTACTCCCAGTTTGTGTGAAAAATTATAGATAACTGATTTTGTGACTACTAAAATGAATTATTTTTATTCAATTAGGAATCAGTTAATGACGTAAACTATAATACTGAACAAACTCGCCTCAGACAGTTTTATATCTTATTAAGGTTATTAATTGATAATCAAATTATTTTTCAACAAAACTTACAAAGCTGAGCATCTGCATGGAGAGTCCCTCCTTTCGGGTTCAGCTTCTGGGTTTGAACGGCAGGAATGGGTTTATATGATTGGCCTGTGGCCCGATACATGGCTTGAACCCACAATATTCTATCCTGTTCATCATCACTGGCAAATATTACAGTGTCTCCTTCTTTAACAGCATTGAAGAACATCTGACCACCCTGAAGGCCTGTTGAGGAAACATGACATTGGTCAGAACTTACATAATGTGCAGATTTTAATCTCACTCGCTACATGGTCTCATGGAAAAGAACTGACTTGGTATCTGCAGCTCAACGCCTTAAATCATTTTCAGTTGAGGTTCAAATCCACAATCCAAGGATTGAAGGGAAATCATAAAAGAAAGATTTATACTTCCATATCACTTTGGAAATTAAAAATAGCTTAAGGAACAGTTCATAACACAGCAGCATTCTGCCAGACAGACAAGCCTACCCCAGGGGAATGCAGAGCAAAGTCTGATATTTCATGCCCTAGAGAAGAAAGTCCTTATCTGCTGGCACATTTCTCATTCTATATGCCAGAGGTAATATATATGACCAGGTTAGCAGAAAAAAATACATGTAAGGTAAAAATGATACTTACATTGTACGGTATTTTACTTTTACCAGATTCTTTCACAGAGAAGGTATCTTGCATTTTAAGTGACTGATTAGTGAACAGGATCACAAACTTCTATTTTTAATCTCTTTATATTAGTTTCTTAATCTATATTTGCTAGTATCTATATATTTCTTCACCTCACTTTATTAATTTCATTAATCTCCATATATTAATTAACTCATTCATTCATTCACTCACTCACTCATTAATATCAGACACTAAGTGTCCAGTACTATACCCAGTATTAATATATTAGAAGGGAGGGAGAGAAGGACAAGAATGTGTTGTTGGAGAGAAAATGAGTAGAATATAACATATAGGAATTCATTAGCCACTTCTTTCCCTATTTCTGTCTGTTGTACTTACTTGCTTTTCAGTAAAGAAGCTTCTGTAAGCACTGCTGGCATTTCTCATATAATGTTTCTATTACAGTAACTTTCACATATTTCATTCATCCTTGGACTAAGATAACAGAGGTGATGAGTTACGGCTAAAACTAAGTAGCCCTCATAAAGATGTAATTTAAATCCCATCAAGTCTTGTCTAGGTATATAAATGAAATATGTACCATTCACTGAGTGGCATTTGAAATGGAGAACAGACACAGGATATTTATGAGAATTTCATGAATACGTGAGAGGCAGGGAAAGTGATTCAACTAAGAATTACCTGGGTGGGGATCTGTATAATCCACAGTGTATCCTTCAAGCTGCATTAATTCTTGTGGCTCAGACTTTTTTTCTCTATAACTGCACATAGCGAAGGTGTACTGGCTAACCTGTATGAGAAAAAAAATTCACGTATTGGTTACATTCAATTATCTTTTAGTTGTTTCTTTATCAGAAGACTCTTTGCCCCCCTCAAAAAAGAAACATATGATTTGCATATAAATCTTTAAACGTTAGCATTTTTTGAAACCTTGCTCAGAGATTAAAGCACTTTTCATTCCTAAGTTTACAGTCAAGTTTTCATGCCTAGGAGCCAGCATTTACCAAACTGATGATCTGCTGTCCGAAATTCTATAAACTATTAATAGAAGAGCAATAAAAAATAGTCATTCTAAAAGTAAGTTTGGGAACATAAAACTCTCAGAAAACAGGCAGAACATTCTTTGACATAAACTGTAGGAATGTATTTTTTGGATTCATCTCCTAAAGCAAAATAAATAAAAGCAAAAATAAACAAAGAGGACTGAATTAAACTTAAAAGCTTTTGCACAGAAAAGGAAACATTCAACAAAATGAAAACACAACCTATGGAATGGGAGAAAATATTTACAAATAATATGACCTATAAGGGGTTAATATCCAACATATATAAACAGCTCATACAACTCAACATCAAAAATACAAACAACCTGATTTTCAAAAAATGAGCAGAAGACCTGAACAGACATTTTTCCAAAGAGGAAATACAGATGGCCAACAGACACATGAAAAGATGTTCAACATTGCCAATCATTAGGAAAATGCAAATCAAAACCACAATGAGGTATCACCTCACACCTGTCAGAGTGGCTATCATCAAAAAGAACACAAATAATAAATGTTGGTAAGAACATAGAGAAAAGGGAACCCTTGTACACTGTTGGTGGGAATGTAAATTGGTGCAGCCACTATGGAAACTAGTATGGAGGTTTCTCAAAAAACAAAAAATACAACTACCATGAGACCCAGCAATTCTATTCCTGGTGTATATCTGAAAGAAATAAGAACACCAATTTGAAAAGATACATGCACCCCAATGTTAATAGCAGCATTATTTACAATTGCCAAGATAGGGAAGCAACCTAACTTGCTTCAACAGATAAATGGATAAAGAACTGATTTATATATACAATAGAATAATACTCAGCCATAAAAAGATGAAATTTTTGCCATTTACAGCAATATGTATGGACCTGGAGGGTATTCTGCTAAGTGAAATAAATCAGACAGAAAGATAAATACCATATGATATCACTTACATGTAGAATCTAAAAACTCCAACAAACAAACAAACAAAAGAAGTAGATTCACAGATAAAGAGATACAAACTAGTAGTTACCAGTAGGAAGCTGGGAGGGGGAGAGGCAATATAGGTAGGGCATTAATAGGTACAAACAACTATGCTTAAAATAAGCTACAAGGATATATTGTGCAACATAAAGAAAATTGCCAATAATTTATAACTATAAATGGAGTATATCCTTTCAACATTTTGATTCACTGTATTTAACACCTGTAACTTTTATACTGAACATCAACTATACTTCAGTAACAAAAGTTTGAGAATCATCGGGTTAAATAAAGACCGAAAGATTTCTTTTCCTGCAGGTTTCTTAGGAACTTTACCATGCTGACATACATTTTGAATCTCCCAGAATGAGACATGAGGTACATCCTCAAACATAAGACCGTGGAGCCACATTTTCAAGCACATGTATTTCAAAATTTAACCGAAGTAAAAAAAGATCTCAATAAATGTTGGGAATGTACTGGGCCACAAAACCGAGCACAGGAAGGTGCTGGGTGGAGTTAAGTTTTTGGGAGCCAAAGACCCAACATGGTCAAGACCTGCTTTGTCTCTCCATTCTGCTTCTCTTGTGGAATTGGCTTCATGTTCTTGTCCTGAAGTCTCCCTGGGCTAGAACCACAGCTGCCAACAGCTCTGCAGTCACTCTCTGATTGTCCCAGCTCAGGCACAAGGCCATATGTGGACCAATCACTGTGGCCAAGAGTCAAAAGGATCATTGTTACCCTACATTGGGTTAAGAGCTCACATCTGTGGCAGACTGTTGAATGCTATGATGGGCAGGGCCTTAGAAGTTCCTCCAAAATGGAGAGGAACCATTTCCAGCAGGAGAAAAGGATGTTTGGTGGATTGATTAACATCTAAATTGGAAAAATATCCTACAACACAGGATTTCAGGGAAAACAGTTTGCTTAATGAGATCTCCCTTTCCCACTTTTAAACAGAAAATAAAACTAAGAAAATATAAGCATACTGTTTAGTAGACAAAGATTTTAAAGAGGACTCAAAAAGGAACAAATTATGAAAGAAAAAAGATTACATGAACTAATATTAAAATTAAGAAATTTTCCTCATTAAAGGGTACCAAGAAGAAAGTAAAAAGGCAAAAGGACACAGACTAAGAAAGATGTATGCAAAATATACATTCAACAAAGAACGAATATCTATTAATATGCAGTGATAGATTGAGGTTACCCGGAGAAGAGGAAATTCTGCCTCAAGACTGCAGCAGCCCCTCCTGTCTGAGTTTCCAGCCTGCTGGTCTTTCTGGAGAACCCTGACTGATACCAAGAGCCTTACTATGAATTATGTACCCTTTGATCCTTTCACTCTCCTTCTAGGAACTTACCCAAGAAATGGACAAGTACTCAGATGCACGTGCAGTGTGTTCACTGCAGCATTGCATCTAAGAAAAAATTGGAAAAACCAACAGTGGTTTGGTTAAATACATTATGACATGACCACAAAGTAGTATAATGCTATGGGGCCATTAAAAGAGATATGACAAATTTTTTTCTGGACATAAAGAGCAGGTTAAAAAAAAAGTAGAATTGTTAGGTAGTTAGATAAGTGGGGGGCATCAGGTAGATAAGGTGGAGGAGAAGGGGGATGGTTGGAAGATGGTGGTATGCCTGCCTTCAGCATAAAGGGGCTTTACTTCCTCCAAATGAGAGCCAGCAAGAAACCGGTTAGAACCCAACAGCTGCAACTGCGCGGTAGCAACAAGGACCTAACCAGACAAGACCTAATGCTCATTGTAATATAATTAGCATTGCAGTTTAGGCTCCCATTATGGATTTTTTTGTGTGCCTCATGGGTAAGGACATGCGCAAAAGAGGAGGAGCATGACTAAGCGCTCCATGGGCAAGAGCCGGCAATCAATCACGAGATCACCTCTCAGCAAGGGTGCAAGACAGGGGACCAAAGACCGGCGCCGCTCTCTGCCCTTGGATCAGCCGACCTCCCATTCTTAGAGGTGTACTTTCCCTTTGCTAATAAAACCTTTAAAATCTTTCCCTACACAACACTTTCATCTCCTGTCTGGATTTTTATCTTTCTGGTAAGATAAGGACTGAGGTCTTTTCCCTTCTCTTTTTGGGGTAACAGAATGTGCTTCTTTGGGTAAATGCTATACACACATATGAATAGAAGGATACATATTAAAACATTTATAGTCATGATTATTGGGTAGTACAATCATAAGATATTTTAAATTAGTTTTTCAGTGTTTCTGGCTTTTTCTAGAGAATATGAATTACTTTATAATGAGACTTTTTCTATTTTTGGGGAAAAAAACCAAAGCTTTGCCTGGGACCAGTGAGGCCAAAAACTTGAAACACTTACAGTTCTTGCTACTCTTAGGTTTTCCTTTTCTTTGTCTTTCCTTATCTTTTAGATGGTCAATGAATTTGCTTTTTCACCTACACATGCCTAAGGCTTACAGATGAAACCCAGTGGCTCCCATAGGGATGTGTATTAATGAAGGTTTTAGTTTCCTTGTGTCAAAACATACGATTGTGGGTGTTTTTTCTTAGGGGGTAGTAATAAGTGGTAAACAATAACATTATACTTCTATTGTTTATTCTAAAAAGCAGCTCATTTTCTCACTTAACTTAGTCCAAAATTCTGCTACTCTTCCATAAAGTGATTTAGCATTGTGTTATTTTAAAAATACTACAAAATATTTCAAGCATAAAAAGTACTTTAATATACTAACATGTATACACCCACCATCCAGCTTTGTTGAATCATAACTTCTTGTATACATATTCTTTAAGATTTTTTTACCCTCTTTGGACGGATATAAATAATGCCTATATATTATACCTACTTGAACCCATTTCCTTTTCTCTCTCCTAAGAGGTAATCACTATGTTGAATTTTGTGTTTATTACTTCCATATATGTTTTAAAAATTCACTACATGTAAGTTCTTTTAGGCTCTGGACCCCGCACCAATGTGTGTATGGGGAGGGGATGGAGGCTGGTGCTTTCCATGCTACCAGAGAACAATGTTCTGGATACCAGCTGGGTTTCCTGTAATTTAACTCAATTCTGATACTATCTGCCAGGAGATGGCATCAGATTCTACAGGTGAAGGGCTCAGTCCTACAAGCCTGCCCTCTCACTCCCCCGACTTGAGACGCCAGTTGCAAGCCAAGGTTGTTCACTGTGCTTCTGGTCAACTGGTTACAGATTGGAGGTTCTCCTGACTTCTCCCTGTATTTCAGAGGCCAGTTGCAAATCCAAGTTGTCACCTGTGCTTCTGACCAACTGACTGTAGATCAGAGGTTCCCATGAACCCCTCCTCCCTTGGGTTCGATTAATTTGCTAGAGTGACCCATAAAACTCAAGAAACCCATTTACTCCCTGGATCACAGGCTTACCAGAAAAGAATGTAACTCCAGAACGGCCAGATGGAAGCCCATTTTTCCTTTGTATCATCTTCAAATTCTAGTAGAAGTATCTTGAAAGTTTAGATTCTTTTCTCTATGTCTTTTAACCTCTTTACATGTTTCACGTCCCTGCATTTCTCCATGCTGAGTTCTCAGTAATTTCTTCAGATTCTGACTAATATTGTCATTAATTACATCACTAGTTTTCTCTTCAGAGGGGTCTAACCTACTGTTAACCCATCCAATAAAGGTGTAATTTCAGTGACTGTTTAAATACAGTCCTGTTCCACATCGGCTTGTTCATTTTTCATGGTGTTATGTTCTTTCTGTTGTTGTTTTGTTCTGTTCTTAGACTTTTGAACCCGCCTATAAATTTCATTGCCTTAAATACAATTATTTTATAATTTATATATGTGATAGTTCTATTACTGAAATTCTGGGGGAATATAAATAATTCGTTTGTTATCCTGTGATTTTTAATTATGAGCTCACAGTCAGCACAGTTTTATCTGCAGATATCTTATAAAGCTTAGGTTAAGGGCTCACCTCTCACACACAAACATGTTTTTAATGCCAAATGCCCCAGATACAGCACCAATCTAGAAGTACTTTTTCAGGAGGGTGGGGAAGGGGGAGGTAATTAGGTTCACTTATTTATTTATTTTCAATTAATTTATTATTTTTTAAATGGGGGTACTGGGGATTGAACCCAGTTCCTCGTGCATGCTAAGCAAGTGCTCTACCACTGAGCTATATCCATGCTTCAGAAGTATTTTTTAATGTTAATTTCTTAACTTGGGTGTTTCTCTTATATTTAGATAAAATAAATGAAAACGTCCACACTCTGAGCACAGGCCAATATTTCATGCTAAGGAATCTACTTGACTCCACATTCAGAGCCTAAGGCTACATGTAAACTGACTAGTTTGAGGGTGGGCTTTTTCCTGGTCCAACACTTCACTGAGCTCTAGCTCTTAGAATTTCTTTCTGAGAAGTCTCTGCTCCGTACTCCCACTTTGAGAATGCCTTGGGTATGCTTTCTTTGTCTGATGAACAATGACATCCCCACCCCACCCGCCCCCAGCAACGTCAGCATGCCTTGTCCCCAGGCTAGCCCCACTGCCACTACAATGTCAACTCACAAGCTTCACTACTTGGTCTCTGAGGTTTTCCTTCCTTCTTATAGTTGTGTATTGTAAAAGATGTGCATTATATTTTATCACTTCTAGATGTCTGCCATCAAAGAATTCTTAGCTCTATTTTGAGGACAATCCAAGACCGCCAATTAAAACACTTTGGCCAGTCTTCCAAATCTAATTTTGTTTTATGGAGTTTCTGAATGGCAGGTCTAACTTTTACATGCATGAGAGTGAAGACCCATGTCCTTTTCACCACATTCCAGGGGGGAAAAAAAATCTGTGATGAAGTTAGTACACAAAACCAAACATATGTCCAACTTTGTCTTCTACCTAAAATATAATTATGAGATACCTGAGACTATTACAAAGTAACTGTTTTGTGCTCAATTATTAACAAAACAGAAATATATACTAAGCAAATAATTCATGTTTTCCATTTCATTCTTTCATCTGGGGAGTCTTAAAAACCTGACTAAAAGAAAGTCTCCTGACACATCACCCCACAAACAATCTGGAACCTGCTGGGAGAGAGATGGAAAGCAGAGGAGTTCTGCCTTCCCCGCACGGCTGGCGCAGATCTCCCGCGATGGCTAGCAGGAGTGCACAGCCATCACTGGGTCTGGTACTCCAGACAGACTGCGCAGCAAGATTCCTCCACTTTTATTCATTTCTTCACCTGAACCCCCAAGCAGGGAAATACCACCTTCACCTTTAAAAGCCCATTTTCTACCTCTTTATCTAGTGAAACCCTACTCCTCCTTCCAAGGCCCCGACCAGTTTGCTCCCTTCATCTTTCGAACTGCATTTTCTGTGTGTTGTCCCTTGCTTTTACCTGACTGGTTCCTACAGTGTCTGGCATATAGGTAGCCCCTGCCTTTTAATTTCTCCATGAAATTCAGCTTATTAGAATTCACTAAATACCCTACTGAGTCACATTTGAAAATCTATTACTTTTTGAAAGTACAACTCACATATTTTTCTTGTTAAAAACAACACTAATAGTCTAGCAGCCAAAATTACCCGACTTGTTCTCGTAAATGAATCCTCCACTTGCCATACAAGTAATACCTGATTTTTTAAAATGCCAAACACTCCACTTAAAATGTTCAGGAAACAATAAATAAACCTGAGGCCAAATTCATTCCTTCATCTGACCAGCCCGTCTTGAGCGCCCATTCTGTGAAGGACACACAGTGTGAGAGCCGTGGGGGAACCAGGTCTTACTCTCTCAGGATTCACAGAGAGCTAGGATGTAATCAGTCATAAGAGAGCCATCAAAATGCTAAGAAATTTTAGGAAAAACAAAATGAAACAGCAAACGATAAACCAAAAAATAATTTGAGAAATAAATAATTGGGGAGTGATTATTCATATTAGAAATTCTTACTTTCTCATAAACATCTGGTTTATGTAAATGATAAGATCTTTCTATATTTTATGTATTTCTACTTAGAGAAAAAGATAAGACCGAAATAATGGAATGTGTTGCAAACTGAAAACTGATCAGAAAAAAAAAAATAGCTGGAGATTATGATTTCTTGAGGATTCAAGTCTCAGTAAATCACAGACAGTTAAACCCAGATCTAAGTTTCACTGAAAAGAAAACATAAGATTATTCTCTAAGACATACTGGTAATGTGAGGTGAGGGCTCTGGACCCTCAGTCTCAACTCCAGGGTTCACAGATGTGGAAACTCACTTTCCCAAGGTCACCCAGGAGGAAATGATTATTTTGAGTCTAGAACATGTCTCCTGAACCCAGCAGGGTATTCCTTCCAGTATACCTCACTTAAATTCACACTCTGAAATTTAACAACAACTGTACTCCCAAAGGAAAAGCCAATTGCCTCTTAATTTCTGGCAAAGTTATTATTTAAGATAATAAGGTATCTCTAAGAATCTGTAGTCAAAGATGACTAGGGCTCCCAAGGGTATGGGAGAGAGAGGAAAGTGAACTGAACAGCAAGCAAGGTGAGGCATTGCCTGTTACTACTTATCTTCTCTCAGGTATATATGCAATAAATCATCATCATTTGTTTTATAGTAATTGATTATATCTTTAATCAATATAAAATTATAATCCTTTGACATATTTACTACTTCTCTTGATTTTCACTTGATCTGAATTTAATACTGTCATCCTACTTTCTCCCTGTGTTTTTGCCTTTTATTTGTGGTGCATTTTACATATGAATTTTGGTTTTTATCCTGTTCTGAGGTTCCGTTTGCTAATAGGTCCATTTAACTCATTTATACTATATGTATATATTGCTGTCTTCTGCTATATGGTTACTAAAATTTCTTTGGCATCTTGTTTTTAATCTACACTAGTTTCCTTTAAGTTTTCAAAGACATAATTGACCCAATAGTTTCTCTATTTAGTGAAAAGCAAAATCATTTTTTTTTTACTGTCTCTTGTATTAAAGTTGAGGAATATAGCTTTAGAGAAATCACCTAGTTTCTAAAGCCATGGTGATTTAAATGATAAAGGATTGAATACTTGTCTTATTTTATTTTGTACTTCTTTCAGTATTTTGTTTATTTTCATATTTCAAAAGTCATCTAACAGACCTGGAATCTTGCACAGATAATTGGGGCCAGAGTTTTAACGAAGAGTACAGACATACAGACGGAAGAGTGACAAAAAACCAACGACTAACCAAGCTGTCACTGACAGTTAGGAAATCTGAGCCACAAGACAACTGAAAAAAGGGTAGTTTGGTTTTCGAATGCTTGATATCAGAAGCAACTATGAACACCATCTTTTTGACTCACAGGCTTTTGGCTCTATTTCCATAAGATGATGCTGCATTTCACGGTTTTGATTTCTCTAATATCCCTGAAAACCTCTGCTTTTGCTCATCTATTCTGCAAGGTCCTGCTGAATTTCTGAGGCAAAGCCTACAGTGAACTCATAGTGTAAATTCAAGTGAATCCTTCCGAATGCTGTCAGCACCTTGTGGCTACCTGTTTGCTAGCCAGTATCCAGAAGGAGGGTAATCTGGAGAAGCTGCACTCTGAAAGGACGGTCAGTATCAGTTGGCATTAATAGTTAAAGTATGCTGCTAACAGATAACCTACAGGGGCCAGGGGTCACCATGCTCCGTGCTTCTAGCTGGAGGCAGTCTTACAGCCTCCACTCTACCCTGTCGCCACATGCCAGGGAATTAGATAGAAACAGGTGGTCTGACCTATTCTGATCAAGTATTTGTTTTCATGTATCAGCTTACTTATAGGCTTATATTATATAGTATATTGCAGCTGAAAATCCGTTCAGTAGAAAGACACAGCAATGATAAACATTCAATATCCTTAACCCAATCCATTCGTAATAACTCCACAAAGAATGGATTAGTTGAGAATTGGGGGATATAAACAGACTTTAATCTGAGGACAGTGTTAAATCAGGTTTTGGCCTCAACACCTTTGACAAGTCACCTTAAGTTGCTGAGGTCCCACGAGGTATCTGCATTTGGTCTGGGAAACCTCCCATTTTCTTTTCAATTGCCAACCTGTTCAACACCTGTCTGTGTCCACACGTGTAAGTGCTAATGATGAGTTTTTAGAGACCACAGCATTCACATTTGTATGTTGTATTCCTACTGCAAGGATCACGTTAACAGCTGGCAGCTTAGCAACTGCCACCGTCTAATTTCAGAAGATTATGGCTTAAAAATCCCTAGCTGGAAATATTCTTGGCAGAGGCCAAAGGTGCTGCTAGAGTTATTAAAAAAAAAAAAAAAAAACCCAAAAAACAAAACAAAAAACCCAGAGCTTAATTTAATCAAGGAAAATGACTATATCTTCAAGATCACGATGAATTTCAAGGGAATATGTATTTACTGTCTTGACCAAATGGCATAAAAAAGATTTAGCAATCAGTGTACAAATTACAAAGAGGAAAGGCAGCCTTTTAAAAAAATGATTGGAGTGATTCACATATATTCACTTATTTAACATGTATTTAGGCAGTTTATACTCACAGTGAATTATAAGAAAGACAAGGTCTTTATTTTCATGAGCACTATATTCTAGAAGTGGTAAAGAGATAATTAAAAAAACAAATATATAAATAAAAATGTTAACTTTGATTAGAGTTAAATGCTCCAAAAAATACAAGACAGGGTAATGTGACAGGCAGTGAACGGAGAGGTGCTTTAGATGGGGTGGGCAGAAAAGGCTCATTTGACCTAAACGGGTAGGTAGAATCAGCCAGTCACAGGGAAAATGTAAGCAGCAGAATGTTCAGAATTTCTCCAGAAGCATTTAGGGGTAACCAAGCAACAACTGAGTGCAGAAAGGTAGGGGGACTTAATTCAAAGGCATATTTGCATAGAAATCACACTTTACAATAAACTCACATTATTATATATCTATTGGAGATACCTTTGGAGAGAGGGAGCTGGTGACTTGGAGGTGCTAAACTCCAGTTCTTGGCACTGTGGTTACTCTGGGAACAGAGCATTACAAGTGAAGGCACTGCTCAGTGACAGGCAGGGACTCATCAAAGAGGAAGCCAGAGGCTAGAATATGTGCACTGTGCAGGACCTTCTCTAGGTTATGGTCAGAGGTTATTCTAAGTGTCATGGGAAGCCAAGGAAGGTTTTAAGCAGAAAATTGGCAAGATCTGAGTTATGCTTCCAATAGATTATTCTGGCAATATGAAGAAAGGATTGTAAGGAGAATGGCAGAAAGTAGAAGCAGAGAGAACAGCTGGGATTCTATTGTAAAAGTTCATGTGAAGGTAACAGTGATTTCAACTAGAAAAGTAGCAGGAAAAGATGGAGAGAATTGAATGTAAGCGGGATACTGTTCTGGCTGCAGATAAAACAGCATTTTCTGATTGTTGTAGGGGGTAATGAAAAAAGAAGGGTCAGAGATGACACCAAGGTTTTGGTTCAAGTATGCTCAATATAAGTCAATTTGATGTTTCATATAAAAGTTCGATAAAGAACCCAAATTAAGGGAGAGACGACATTTGTTTATTTTACACTTACCAAGTCTTTACTATGGGCAGGAATACTGCACATGTATGTGTAAAGCTATATATGCATATGAATGCATACAGACATGAAAACACACAGATATGGCATTTTAAAATGGAGTCGTCAATCAATTAAAAAAAATCAAGCCCATTAAAATTTAATTCAGATATCGCAATATTGTACATTCCTCATTCATAGGTCCTTTCCTCTTTCATGTAGGTATGAGCTAGAAAAGATGAGAAACAGACATTTCCCTGGAATTTAAACATGAAAATAACAAAAATCTTAAGGGAACACAAGGTACATGTAAAAGAGAGGAATTTTTGCATTGGGATCACTGCCTGATCCACATGAGATTTTCCTTACCAAATCCTACCCTACTCTCACCCCATTTTCTTTTATAATTCTAGCAGCTCTTGAGATACAGGGAAATGATCATTTTAACATATTTTAGAACTGTTCTGAAGAATAAATGCATTAAGTTTGTTAATGTCCTAGGGTAAATTGTAAAAATTAGCACAGCCATTTTCTTTTGTTTGTTTTTTTGTTTGTTTGTTTTGTTTTTGTTTTCGGGGTAGGGGGAGGCTATGGTAAATTCAATTTTCACAAAGCAAAAGTAATCTTAAAAATGAAACTTAAAATACGAAAAAAGCCTTTTCCTCTGAGATTTTTCTTCAAATAAGCTCCATAATCAAAAGAATTTTCAATTTTCTTTCATACGTACATTTTGAAAAATAACACATACAACTTGACACATAATGATTATTAACTAGAAATATAACAAACTTTAAAAAAACTAAAGTTTTGGTGAATATTTAAACATTCATGAGTTATCTAGAGCTATATAAATCTTATTTCACATTATAGGTATCTATGCCCTTCGGCTTAGCAATTTCTTCAGGACTACTCCCACATACACTCAAAAGATTAATATATAAGAATTGCAGATATATTGATTCTAGCAGCATTTGTTGATTCTTTAAAAAAGGAGCTTAACTGTCTAAACCAGGGGAGCTGTTACACAGATTATCTTAATCTACATGGTGGAAACCAATCATCCATTAAAAAGAATAAAGTGGATTTTCATATCCTGACATGGCAACATGGCTGTGATGTATATTTAAAGGGGATGAAAACAATTCACAAAACAAATATATATGGAATGATTCCATTAGGGATGGATTAAACTGATACAGGTTTAGAAGGGAATGGTTACTTGGCTATTTTGGAGAAGGAGACTAGAATAAGGTGGCAATGCTGAATGGGGGTTGGTGGGGACCTTTCCTTTGCTGCCGTAAATACTTGTGTGTGGTTTGATTTTATCCTCTACTGAGCATGTCTTGGTTTTGCAAGTTTTAAATCAATTGAAGCCACAGAGGCAGACAGCCACTACCCCACACGTTCCTTGATCTGACAGCAGTATATTTGTTCACCTACTGTAAGCAAACATCAGCTGATGTCCTAAGAGTAAACCTAGACCATCTAATTTCATGCAATAGTCGCGTTCTCAGCTACGTGACAGCAGCCTGCTGCAGTGCATCCCCACGTGTGCTGAATATTTTGGATATCAGTAGGCTGGGGCAGCCACTTTAAGTGTCGATTTTGATGGCAGCGCACTAACAGAGTGCTTCTCGTATGTCTGCAGCAGGGACTGATCACTCAGTGGCATGGCTGACTGTTTACATCCTGTGCCAACTCAGCTGATATGTAATTAACATTATGTCTTGATAGCCTGCTGTTGTTTGCAGCAACTTCAAGTCATGATTCTGACACGTCGACAACAAGCAGTGAACACTTTGATACAGGGCCAAAACAACATAGACGTCTCTCTCTTTCAGTTTCTAGTAATGTCACCTAGTAAGTGGCCTCCATGAGCGTGGGGCTCTTTATGCCATCACTCACTGGCCATTTCTTTAATGTAGCAGCTCGTTGTACTTCATGAAAGCAGTGATCCACAGTGATTATTCATATATCTGACTGTCTTCAGATCAACTATAGGTACGTATGTTAATTTAGTCATAGCACCATGACAGAGGAAGAGGTTAACTTCTAGAGACCAACAGAACTGGATTTGATCACTTGACTCTACCACATACTGACTGTATGATTCTGGGCAAATCATATAACTTCTTTGAACACCAATGTTACCTTATTCTGAAGAGCAAAAGAGACAATGTGGTAAAATGTGCTTGACATAAATGCTGGCCACATTTGCTTAATAAATATTAGATTAAATATAGCAATAATTGTACTAATAGGTGAATGCTTCAGGAATTTTTGGATTATTACAGACTATGAAATACCCGGGGGCATAAAAGTTATTTAAACAGGCATCAGCTGAATGCAGAATTTTGAAATAGTTCAGTTTGGTTAAATCATAACTACAAATACAGAATTTGAAAGCTATTAGGTGGTTGATTATAATGAACTCAAATATACTAGGGTCATAAATACTTTACACAAACGATATTCTCCAAACCTGACACTAAAACACTGAATACGCATAAGAAAAATGAGTAAGAAACACACATAAGTTTAATATAAACACATGTAAGTTTTGTTGAGATTTCAGACATATTCCTCAAAATCATACTTCTTTCAATTTGGCTTGAACCAAAATTGATCTTCATGTAGAAAAAAAAAATTCAGCCTTTTAAAAAATGTAAAAATCTATTTAATACTGTAACTGTACTGGCTTCAGAATCTAAATGGAATCCAAAACTAATCTCATTTAGAAGCTAAATAAACACACCACATTAACAAATAATTTATTTTCCCATTTTCAACTCCAATTTAAATGTTTATACGAGAGTCTTTGAAAAGCCTCTTTACCTCACCGGCACTGCCAGTGTTCCCTCTGAACAATGACTTTGCAGCTGGCCCAACCTGCCCCTCAATCAATTTTTATGAGCACAAATCCTTGGGCTGATGGCTAGATCTCCGGCTATATCACTCATATAATACAGACTCCCAAGTGGTGATGAGATTCACATTATCACCAGAGCACCATTCTGCCGACGGCAGCAGCAGACACAGCAGGGGTGTACTGTCCGCCCTAGAAAACGACTCCTTCACCTTTCAATAGTGCAGCCTGCAGGTATGGACCCACAAGCGATGTGCCAACGGAATGAGAGCTGCCTTTAGAAATACGAATAAAAACTACCCTGTTCCTCCCCATGAGTCACTCCTGTTGAACCTCCATACATATCCATCTTGCATTCAACGTGTCTTCCTATTACATTTGGAATTGAGGAAGATTCAATTGTATTTAAGGCTTCACGAAGTTGTCAGAGTACTGGCATGTGAATCTCAATACACCTGGGTATGGTTTCTCTGTGTGAGTGCACGCATGTACATATATTTGTGTAAAGATATAATGCTCAAATACGACTTCAAAAGTCAAGATGATAACCTCAGGTAGACTAAATCTGAATTCATTATAGTTTGATGATGTTTTTCCTAAATTTTAATTATGGAGTACAGCGGTTTACCGCCTTTGGTTTAAATTAGATTTTGCCTTTAAAATGTTAAATATATTTTTAATATGGAGAACTGTCTAGTTCCCCAAAGACATGGTTAATGTTCCTGAAAGACATACCAGTTAATGATCTCAAAGTATTCAAATTCCTTCTTTCATTTCTTTTTTTTCCCCCTTCTTTCAGTTCTAAACTCTCTTATGGGGGAAAAAAAAAAACAACAAAAAAACCTACTCTTGACTAAAATTTACCACTGTTCCTGAAGTTACCATGCCATTATGCACGTCAATAAAATCATGTTATCCAGCAGTTGATAGATGGCTTTATTTCTGGAGGAGAGGAAATAATTTTCCTCCCTTGTAATTTTACCCTGTTATTCTGATCTAGTCTATTTAATCCTGTTCAATGTGTGGGTATGAATTGATGAGATTTTACACATTGCTTTGTGTTGAGGATTCCAAGGGTGTTTCTTTTTCATATATATTCACTGGGAATAAAATAGCTTGGATTTATCATGAAATGGAGTGACTATTACTTAGAAAGTTGTCCTTTAATGTAACTTTAACTGAATGAGTATATTCTAAAAGAGCAAAGCTTATATCCATGATTCAAAAACAAAAACACAAAAGTCAGCCAAAGCGTTTATTCCAGTAATCTGTCTACACTCAGAATCCTACCACAAACAAATCTACCAGTCCAGGGGACTGATAGACCTATATATGTGAACAAGTGATATATATATATATGGCACATTTTTTATAAAAATGCATGTTTCTATGTATTAAGTTTTATCTATAAAATATCAGAACAACACGGTGGTTCTCGGGTATGGTCTTGGGATCCTGGAGATCTTCAGGATCCTTTCAGGGGATCTGCGAGGTCAAAACCATTTTTATAACAATATTCAAACATCTTTGCCTTTTTCACACTTACTTTCTCCTGAGTGTACAGCGGAGTTTTCCAGAGCCTAAGTTTCATCTGATATTGCAACAGATTGAAGGCAGAAGCTGATATGAGAATACAGCTGCATTCTATTTTATTAAGGCAAGCATGAAAGAGGTATGCAAAAGAATAAAATGATGCCACTTACTTCACTAAAATGTTTGGCTTGAAAGACAGTTACTCTAAATAAAAAGGTTATCTGCATTGGCATGTAATGGGTTTACTACTTTTACTTTAAAATAAACCAAATACTTAAAAATTTTCTCAGTTTCAATTTCTAACACAGTGCATATTGATCGATGTAACCTACACGAAGGTTTGAGAACGGTTTAGACTGACAACTTAACAGGAAAAAAAAATGTACTTACCTGGACAAGAACAAAGTAACGCTTTTTCCATCTTTTCCAAACCTTTTGTCCAAGAGCATACAGATATCTGGTAAGAGAAACAAACAATACATGAATAATGTTGTGTCCCACATAATCGGCTTCTGTAGGCATTTATTCTTGAGACCAGCCTGCTAAAGGCAAAGTTTAGTTCATTTGGAATCTGCGACAGCACACAGCTTCTGTGTTACAAAATGTCTGAGCCGGTTCTAAGGCTCTTGAAAGGGAATTGATTTATGTGGCTTATCAATTTGTCAGTTCTTCCCACAAATTGAGCGAAGTGGGAGTTAGGAAGGATAATCAAAGAAGCGGTAGGAATTTGATTCTTACACATACTTCTTAGGAGAGACAAAGCCTAAGGACTGAACCATGGAACTAAATGTCTCAGCTCTCAGATGACCGAGCTAAGGAGTGTGGCCTGGCAGGGAGGCGGCTGTAGACTCCAGAACCCAGGGTAAGGGGGCGCTGCCCAGTAGAGTGTCCCCGAGATGTGTCTACACCAATCTCAGTTTCCATCTCCTCAGCTATCAAACGAAAGAGCTGGATGTGCTGATTCCTAAGGTCCCTGCCAGCCCCATCATCAGGGGATCTACCTGACTTAGAGAAGCTCCTTACTGCACATTTTCCTAACTATGAAATTCAGATAATAATGAAGACGACATTGTGTAATTTAACACAGTTTCCAACCAGGCTTTTGTTTAACTTTGCATTGCCATTAGTAACCTGAATTGGAATGAGTAAAGTAATCAATCATTTGAGAATAGAACTTTTGTTCCTACTGAATATATAGATGTAAGCTTAAGTGGCAAGGAGGAAAAAGAAGAAATTAAAAACTGATCGAGTATGATGGGGTCATGGAGCATTATTTAAAATCATACCACATACCTCCTACAAAATGGAAACACTGTTAGAAGCTTAAAATATGACAAGGAGAGACCTAATTTTTAAATTAAAGTAAGTGTTTTCAATATTTTATCACCATCCCTTTTTCTGAAGTGAAGGTTTAACACTGTACAGGCTACTCACATTGACTTAATTTATACATAATTCTGAGTGATTAAAAAAATCACTGGAGCGAGTAAGTTTCTTTCAGGGATCAAAGTCTCGAGACTTTCCCTCAATTTTTAAAACTAAAACCTTAGCTAGAATTTTTAGCTTCTGTCTTATGAAAGTGTCTCTCTTTTGCCAAACAAAGCAAACATACTTTTTGGCCCCTTTTAAAAAGGAAATATGGGATATCGGCTGAGGTGTGTTGAAATGAATGGGCACTCTTACCTATTCACTGCTAGCGGAGTGTAACATAAGACCACCTTCCTGCAGGATAACATGACAATATGTGGAAACAGCCCTCACCTTTTAATTGGGAATTTATTAAGGAAATAACCAGATGTGCACACAAAGGTGTATGCTACACGGACATATAGAACAGAGAATAAATATAAACAGTTATTTATATCATGGAAAACATAACACCCTAAATGCCCAACAATACGTGAATTGCTTAATAAATGCTCTCATGTGTATAGAAAGGAATACTATGCTGCCACTGAAAAAAAATTTTGATGACATTAATAACATAAAGAATATCTCATTATATAATGTTATGTGAAAAGGACAGATTCAAAACTACACACATACTGACTGATTTGGAATTTTTTTAAAAATAGGTATTTATGAAATAGATGAGCCAAAATTTTAGTAATGGCATCTTTGAGGGGAGGGATTTTGAAAGATTTGTGTCCTTCTTTGTTCCTTATATTTCTAAATTTTCAGGATGAAAAACTACACACAAACATAGGGTCACTAAAAGTCAAAATAAAAACAAGGCTCTTACACGGAACGCATCAACAACATTGCCCAAGTCAATTATGTATTTTCTTTCATTCGTTACGTTATTTTCTTTCGTTCGGACACATCAGCTAAGTGAAGTGTTTGGTGAACGTTTATTCGGCTCGCACAATACCCTCGATAGCATATCGTCTGTGCTTGTGGACATAATGCAAATTCATTTAGAGAATGACAGAAACCTCTACTGCTACTGTTCTCACCTGTTCACTCTCTCCTCCTGAGGTCCCCTTAAGACCCTTTGCCCCATCTTTGCTGTAGCCTCTAATTTCTCTTCTATGTTCTGGTGATAGGTGTTCAGTTGCTCTCTTTCTGTCTTTCCTTCCCATGTAATTTCCCTCTCCTGAAAGGCACACACCCAAGCTCCTATTACAGGGTTAACGGCAATGACCTCAGGAGCTATGAACTGTGGTCACAACAGATGCTCCCGGTACACGTGCGCTAGCAGGATGTGCACCAAACAGGTGCCCAGGAGCCAAGAGGGCGTTTGGAATAACCTCTGCCTGTGACCACAGGCTGCTTCTTCAACGCGTCTCACTCGCTCATGCTGCCGGGCTACTGCGTCAGACGTAAGTGAAAGTGAAGAGTGACACACAAACCATCAACACCACACAAGCAAGTGTCAGTCTCGCTGACAGTGAAGGTTCTACATAAGGGGTAATACTGTCAGCTGCCACTTCATTCAAAATGAGGCATCAACACATCTGGAATGACAATGTACCGTTTCTCTGAAGACAGAAAGCAGAGGGGTGGGTGGATGCACACATGTGTATACTGGAAGACATTATAAGAAATAGGATAAAAGACAATGCAAGACTGGAACCAAGGTAAGCATTTGAAGGTTGGGCCTTGAGGTATTTTGGGCTGTTGCACTGTAAGAATTCAATAGAACATACACAGAAGAAATCACAATTGATCGATCAAACATTTCAAGGAAGGAGTTTTAGTCTCTACATCAGAAAAAGTTACATTCAACAGAAGTTTGGCTGCACAAAGGAAATGTTACAAATGCTATGTAGGAAAAATAGGATAGTTTCTGCCCTTTAGTTTTCATGTTAGCCAGATAAAAATTTTACATAAAAAATAAACATAGATAAAAGATATTAGAAAAGATAACTATACTGAATAAGAATACATTTAAGGTTTTTTTTCACTCTAATTATGAGTTCTGGAATTAGGTTTCAATATCGCTGTCTAGCTGCTTTCTCACCGCTATAAAAGCAGATTCTTGACATAAGAGACACATGGAAAACTGATAGAAACATGAAGAAAAAAATGTTCATCAATATTGTTTAAGAGCAAAAACTCAAAAACCATTTAAGAATGGAGCAATTAAAAGGATTAGGTTGCCATTAAGAGTGAGGCCAAAAAGAATGATATTGAAAATTATAATAATGTTAATGTTTAAAAAAACAACAACAACTGCCACATGAGCTTACAGGGTGTGCATGGGAAAAAAAAATCCAGAAATATGTACTAAAATGTAAAACCTGAAGTTAATATCTGGCCAGTGAGATTAAAGGTGAATTTCATTTTCTTCTTCACGCCTTTTTGCATTTCCACCATTTCTACATTGTGCTTGTCTTCCATTTTTTTGGTTTAAGTAAGGTTTATTGGTATAGTTTACCTAAAGTAAAATTCACTCATTTTAGGCATATAATTTGATGAGTATTGGCAGCACCACAATGAACTTATAGAACATTTCCACCCCCCACCCTCCAAAGGTTCCTTCATGCCCTTCTATGATCAATTGCCTCCTCATATCCCCAGCTCTACAACCACTGATCTGATTTCTGACCTTACAGTTTTTTTGTCATACAAGTGGCATTATATAGTACATAACCTTTTTTGTGTGGTTTCTTTCATTTACTATAAAGCTTTAGAGATTCAGCTTTTTTTTAAATTGAAGTACAGTCAGTCACAATATGTCAATTTCTGGTATACAGCACAATGTCCCAGTCATGCATATATACACATACATTCGTTTTCATATTTTTTTCCTTAAAGGTTATTACAAGACATTGAATATTGCTCCCTATGTTATACAGAAGAAATTTGTTTTTTTAAAATCTATTTTTATATATAGTGGCTAACATTTACAAATCTCAAACTCCCAAATGTATCCCTTCCTACCCTCCTTCCCCTCGTAACCATAGATTGTTTACTATGTCCGCTAGTCTGTTTCTGTTTGGTAGATGAGTTCATTACCTCACATCAGTCAGAATGGTCATCATTAAAAAGCCTATAAATGATAAATGCTGGAGAAGGTGTGAGAAAAGGGGACCCTTCTACACCACTGGTGGGAATACAGTTTAGTGAAGCCATTATGGAAAACAGTATGGAGATTCCTCAAAAAACTAAAACTAGACTTACCATACGATCCAGCAATCCCACTCCTGGGCATATATCCAGAGGGAACTCTAATTCAAAAAGATACATGCACCCCAATGTTCATAGCAGCACTATATACAGTAGCCAAGACACGGAAGCAACCTAAATATCTATCAACAGATGACTGGATAAAGAAGTTGTGGTATATTTATACAATAGAATACTACTCAGCCATAAAAAAGAATAAACTAATGCCATTTGCAGCAACATGGATGGACATAGAGATTGTCATTCTTAATGAACTAAGGCCAAAAGAGAAAGAAAAATACCGTATGATATCACTCATATGTGGAATCTATAAAAAAGAGATTCAGTTTTTGTCTGTATCAGTTCATTCCTTGTTATTTCTGAATATTGTATTTCACTGTATGACTTTACTTCAGCATGTCTGTCCATTTACCAGTTGGTGGATGTTTGAGTTGTTTCCACCTTTTTGGTGATCATATATAAAGTTGTTATAACCACTCCCATACAGGTCTTTGCCTGTTTCATCTCTCCTAGGTAAATATCTAGGAGAGGGATCATTGCATTACAGTGAAAGTGTGTGTTTAACTGTATAAGAAACCGCCAAACTGTCTTCCAAAGTGGCTATACAATTTTGCATTACCATCAGCAACGTATGGGAACTCATCTTTTATAATTACAAAAAAATTTACCATTATTAAGGATTTGAAGGATGTGGGCATTATAGCTCCACAGACACTATTTCTGACATGACTAAGTTGAATATCTATAGACCAAAGATGAAGAACTTTGCCACTTTATCTTGAGTACAGTGGAGAATTCCTATAAGCTTTAATGGTTAAATGGCTTTTCCAGTTTCAAAGCTGTTCTCAAGGTCTGGTATGTATGACAGTCTGAATTCCTTGTGGGTGGGTGGTTTTTTCAGGGGGATTGTTGAAGTGTAGAAAGAGTGAGGAATAAGGAACCAAAATCATCTGAATATTAGGTTACAATCAGATAATCCATTTATTAGAAAGCATTTGTAAAAATCAAAACCCATCCTGTCCTAACCCATTTTTATGCCTAGCATTGCTGTTGAATTCAGAGTTGGGGTTTTTTGTCATTGTTTAATGTTGAGTGTTAAGTTAATGTATATCACTTTTATGGATTAAAATCCAGTCAGATTTTTTTTTTTTGGAAAAATATTCCAAAGTTACATTTAACATATTATGTTATGCTAGGCAACAGATTCATTTCATGACACACAGCAATGTTCAAGTCTTCTTAATTACTGAAAAAATGAGTTATTCTAGAGAGATTCATCTATAATGAATTTTTAAAGAATCTGTATACAATAGGTTGACTTGGCTTCAAATAGTTATAAAATATAATTTGATCTTTCTTTAATGATTTAGAAAGGGCCCTATAGCATCTCAGGGTCATTACCGTGAACATCAATTAAAACTGCATATTTCTATAAAAGGAGAAGGTACGGCTGATAGGACTAAATCTAACCATTTGATATATAATGGCAATAGTGTTAATTAAACAGATCCTTGAGAGCTATTGACTTGTCACTTACTTCCATCTCATAGAAATAGTTTAGAATTTTAAAAGATCTATTACCAATATTTTCTTGCTATCTGAATGCTGGATAAGTTCATTTTTTAATGCTTGATAAAATATGATTCTATCCCATAAAGACATAGAGATCATCCAAGAAGTGTATCTGTGGTCGGGGAGAGAGAGTACCTTGGCTAGTATCCTGTAGATATGTTGCAGAATCTCTGTGCAGCTGTAGTCTCCCTGAGTATTCTGTAGCGTTTCCTCTCAACTGTATGATTAACTCAAATAAAAAAAGTTTTTTGGAAGAGTATGTAAATAAGACCTGCCAAATACCAGACAAACTGGGAACACACATTTAACTGGGTTTGATGTGACAATTTACAATGTTACTCAATAAAATAAATATTTACCACACAGCATGAGAGAAATATTCTCTAATGAATACAAATTTTTCCACCTTATTTGAAGAGATTTTAAAGAGCAAAGCAAGCCTTTTGTTTCTGGTGCAGCCTTCAACATTTTTCATTTTTATCAACCTACAGAATTTGGTTTTAAACAAAACATGTTTTCTCATCCTTGTTAACTTACCTCAGTTAAGTATGAAATGGGTGGAAAAGGAACACCTATCAGTAGTTTTCACAGCCAAACTACATTCTCTGGTACCCCATATTAGAGTATGACCCTAGGAAAAAGTTCCCTAATTAAAGTTAAATTTGATCCAAGATTATTATTTAAATGGGGATAAGAGATATTCTATCGCATATAACATACTTCAAAAGCACATATTTCCAATGCTAGCTTATACTAAATATAACACTCTTTCTGAAATATTTCCAACACATCACAATACTCACTGTTCTGGATTACTTAAAAATAACTGTCAGATACTATTTTAAAGTGTTTGCTTTCATCAATACACTCAACTTAAGCAAGGTATTAAGAAGTTGTTCCCTTTGAACAAAAAACTGCCTGCTTAACTTTAAAATCTTCTCTTTTACGTGGGATTAAGTAACAAAGAAATTAGCAGCACTGACACAAAGCTTGGGTTTAACGCATAAGAATAAAGCCTTGGAGCATTAGGTTTTATAAATCAGTATAAATACAGCAATAATCTTAAAGTATTAATCCCTCTTCTATGGCTATTTCTAATGGAGAGTACTATTTGCTCCAAAAAAACATAGGAATCAGCTAAGAAAAAAGGCACCAAATGAACTACACGTGTATCAATGTTCCATTCGCCTATTACTTTATTTGGGTTTTTTTTTTTTTTTTTTGGTATTTCTGACTATTCTTAGGTCATGTTCTATCCTCAAATATCAAAGATAAAGGACAATGAACTATTTTTAAGATTTTTGCTTGTATATTTAAAATATGGTACAAATGTGTAGATTATGTACCATGCTATTAGGAAAAATGTCAAGAAGAGAAAAAAAAGAAGAAGAAAAAGAATTTCTGGTATGGCCAAATCTCGTCAATGTAGTTGCTATCGACAAGGCAAAAGGTCATTATTTTTCATCTACTATATCATAGTTATATATGCTCATTAGAAAAATCTCAATACTTAACAGTAAAAATTATACCACCTCTATGATCTAAAACATGATTCTTGAAAGGGTTAGTTATCTGTTAAGAAGCCAACTGAAACATGTATCACACTTGCTTCTAAAAGTTTTCATTTGTGGACAAACAAAAGCAGAGTCTCAATGAAATTCATCAGAATGTTCAGTGAGAAGAGGAATAAAAACTTTTCTGGAGAGATACGTTGAGTATTAACAATATGTATTATTCTATTACCAATAAAATGGTCTCAACAATGTATCTATTGAGTAAAATAAAGTTTGGTAAAAAGAATCCTCAAGCAAAATAAAAATCAGTAAAATTTACTATGCTTATTTTTTGTTGAATTTTCAAACAGATATTTACATTTCATCACATATTCACACTGCAATACTTGTAAAATAAAATTTGTTGTTGTTGTTTGTGGGGGGAGGTAATTATTTATTTTAATGGAGGGGGCTGGGGATCGAACCCAGGACCTCGTGCATGCTAGGCATGTATTTTACCCCTGAGTTATACCCTCCCCCTAAAATCATTTTAAATGCTTGTTTTTACACAGCACCCCTTTGAGTATTTTTTAAAATAGATTCATAACATTCTGTGACTTGCCTTCCCTTAAGTCAAAAAACCTCTGGAATTAGTTTTACTAATAAATTAAGCTACTTCCTATAAATGCTATGTATTATCTTCTAATATAATCACAAAAGATAATGAAATTTTAAGAGTTCACTTTCTGATTCACTTTAAAAACTGAGATTCAACTCCATAACACAATACCTAAACTGCAATATGTACTAGATCATTCTAATATAGTAAAGAAAGAGCTAATATTCTCTATGTTTGACTTGAAATTGAAAATGGCAATATGAAATAAAGAACTCATTTATCCAAACACTTTAAAAGCACTTTATAAAATCTTTCTAACTTGAAGACCGTTCAAAGAACACTTCAAGACACACAAATTCTCCAGACATATTACTAAATATTGTCATTTAGTTTCAATTAGAGTGGAGGCACACAGTTCTAACAGAAAGGAGGATATGACGATTTATTTGCACGGAGTCCATGCTGTGGGAGTTCATGGTTTTACTTTATGATGCAAAATCATCACTAATGAATATTTGAAAAACATAATTGTATACAGGATACCGGAATTATTTGGTGCTTGGAAAAAAAAAGACTATTACTTTCAGTGGATCACTTATGAGTCTATCTTTTTTATGCAAAGAAATGGAACAATCAATCTACATGTTGAATGATAAAGCCTGTTCTTCTACAAGCCCTCATTTTTCAAGGAAGAATACAGGAAGAAAAAAAAAATCAATATATAGAGTAGTTTAGTACGGGGAAGGGCTTTCTTAAGGAGAAACCGCAGTCAAGGTTGAAAGAGAAGTTAATGCAGCCTCAAAAATCTGGGCCATTCTGATAGAGTTCGGTTAACATGTGGCAGAAGTAATCATCCACTTGTGAAAATGATTTTCGGTTCATTCTCAAACACCTTTCAGACACTCATGATCCCATTTAACTGACAACAATACAGGCTATCCGTGGGCACCACTGCATTTGCTGTGAAAACCAATAGGGACCAAACGCCCTCAGGCACTTTCAGTCATCCCGGCGCGTTCTCTGCTCCGCCGCTCCGTTCTTCCTTCACATAAAAGGAATCTTCCTTCTTTCACTACATTCGTTCCTTTATTTAACCCCACAAGATGAAGCCTTTTTAAATTTTTTTTTTGGTTTTGTTTTCAGTGAGGGATGAGAAAAAGAAACTGGTTCAAAACAATGTGTGACCTGGGCATTAAGAAACCCAGACATGTATACTGTCCAGTTGGCTTTTATACTTTCTGAATTCTTATGGGAAAGGGAACAAGAGGTGAGGCGGCAAGGAAAGCATCACCCCCAAATAAGATACAGAGCATTTTGAAAGAAAGGGTGCACGATGAAAACACAGGGACTCCTACTGCTGAGCAGGAAGTTAAAATGTGCGTGTGAGCTCCCGAAACAGGAGGCTTATAAACACAAAGGAGTAAAATGTAGTTCTTCACTTTTCTGTATCACGTTTTGCGGGATCAGGAACATTAAAAACTGCCTCCCCTCCTTTTCCTGAGAAGTCCCACCTTCCGCTGGTTTCATCTCAGTTAAATCGGAGTTAAATCTGAGCTCAGATCAACGTTATCAGATTAAGTCTAACAGTCTAAGGTATAAAAGCTATCTTTCAAAAACTGGCTTGCCACCATAAAATCTAGAAAACGAATCTAGGCAGACTGCCAAGATGAGAAAACCTCAAAGCCCCACTCCACCCTCAGGTAAGGCATCCAGAGCTGCAGGCAACCGCTCATAAGGCAGGGGTTCTAAAATAAATGGCACTGCACTGTCACCTAGAAACAAAACTGAACTCGGGGAATTATATAAGTAGTTCTAAAAAAGTAGTTTTAAATAGCTAAACACAAGCGAAACCATCAAACTAAATCACACTGTACCAAGAAATCTTTTATTATAAAGGCATTTTTTTTCTATATTTTTATAACTGATCATCAACACTCTTTCATATCTCAATTAGCAGAAAAAGTGCCCTAACACATATATTTTTTAATGGTTCACGATCTCATCAATGCTGATATTTAGAAAGTCATACAAATATGTTAGGGTCTCATTCTAAGAAGATCTGCTACAGAAGGTATATATTGCAGGCAAGGTTTTGTGTTTTTCCTTAGTTTTAATGTCCTCCAAACCACAGCACTACTTCTGCATGGGTAGAAACTTCACTGCTGTGTTTCAAGTTAAAGAAAGTTAGTGAGCTTTCCAAGTTGATTATAAAATGTCCCAGAAGAGGATAAGAGGGAAAAATGTCCTGAGAAAGCACGGCATAGCCTACCCCAGCCAGGCACACTTGCGTGGGGTCAGGCCTATGCCTCTGTCCCCCAGGAGGAGGGTAGAGGCTGGAGGCTGTGATGACCTGACTCGTTAGAGGTCATGCTGTGACACCTTCCAAAGGGAAGGATGTTCTGCACCACTAAGCAAAAAAACTCTGGAGCACCTAACTATGAGCATGAAATAATTCACTTGGGTGATCCTAGATATTTTTGTGATATAGCCCAGTAAGCCTTCTTCTCCCTGAAAATGCAAATAGTTTGGTAATAATGAAATAGAAGTTTTAGCAAAGGCTTTTCTGCATGTATCATAGTACACCTTATTTACGACTGGAAATCCCTTCCCTTTTGAGGCACGATATGCCTAAAGCAAAGCAAAATGAGCAAACATGTTTAAACATTATATACAATACAGGTAATGCTGAGTTAACACAGATATTTTGGGCCTCAGTTTCCTCTTTTGTAAGTGGATATGTCTGTTCTACATTCTTCATATTTAAGATACATTCAAGTGAAATATGTATATAAAATGCACATTTTAGGGGGTAGGGCATAGCTCAGGGGTAGAGCACATGCTTAGCATGCACAAGGTCCTGGGTTCAATCCCCAGTACCTCCATTAAAATAAGTAAGTAAGTAGACCTAATTACCTCCCCTCACAATAAAAGAAAAAAAAAAAAAAGACTGACTGTATTGGGGGTTGAGTGTAGGTCAGTGGTAGAGCACTTGCTTAGCATGCAGGAGGTCCTAGGTTCAATCCCCAGTACCTCCACTAAAAAATAAATAAATAACTCTAATTACCTCACCCCCCTCAAAAATAAAATGCTCATTTTATAAACTGTACACACTCAAAAAAGAAAATCATTGAGGAGATTATTTGGGATTCAGTGTTTTCCACTTAGTGTTGTCTCAAGACATCTGGATACAAAGAAGTATCACACAAAAACAGGATGGGTTTGGCAGGCAAATAAACGTGAGAGATGCTGAGTTAAACAAAGCTGCATGTTCGGTGTGTGAGGACCAGTAAGAGCCTGCAATAGACCAGGACAATGAGACATGGAGCTTTGGGGAAAGGTGGAGGAGAACATGAGTGTCTTCAAAATTACAGACTCTCCCCCATGGAAGGGCTTGTAGGGGTCATGGTCTCCAGCATTCACTCTGGGGAATTAGCTGGACTAGATTACTGCTAATGAGCCTTTAAGCAATAAAATTATGTAATTTCGTTTTTGCACTCTGTTTCGAATTAACTGCTATCCCACGCATAATTGAAACACCCTCTTCACTTCTAACACTGTTTCACTTGTAATCTATAAACACGTGTTTGGAAAAACAAGTTTTCTGTAAAATTTAGATCATAACTGCCATGGATTATGGTTGATTCTCGAAAGGTCTCTCCTTCTACAGCATCACTCTCTGGTCTTAGTCAATGAGGACATTTAGAAATTTAGAAAACAAACTGCCTGCCCCTATCTTTGTAGTAACTTACCTTTAAGTGAGCTGTTTACAAAGGTATTTGATTCCTCCTGATGCCTGGCACACTTCCCAGATCCCCTTCCCCAATAGCCTTCTTCTACCGATACCATGACTTGAACTTCACTTTTATGCTTCGTGCTCAATCTCCTCTGTCTTCAAGGAGGACTGTGAGTCTGGATCAAGACTTGAGGGCCTGAGCAGTGAGATACCCTGGCTGTCCCACCAGCTCTGACGTTGAACCTTGGCCTCAGTGTCTCAGTCCCTGCCCTGCTCCTGTGTGCTTAAATGGTTGTTTTGATAAGACTCTCAATACTCCAGGCAAGGACCCGACTTTGCTCTCGTTCTTGCAAATCCTTCTGTGGTACCCAGTTCTTAAATTCTGGACTCGTCACTTGTTACTTGGTCATAGACAGTTCCACGCTTCCTCACATCTGTGAACATTCCTGTGCCGAGATCCTTTGATACTTTTCTTGGCGTTTTTTGGACACTAAGTACTCCTCGGTACCAATACTCTGAGTTCTCTCTGCTCCTCTGATTGTCTGCATGTTGTCTGTCTTACCCCATCTGTCCCACGCATCTTACAAGTCCACCCATTTCCAACAATTTGAATTCACTTAAGTTCTTGCCTTTTGTGTTTCCAATTTCTTCCTGTCCCTCAGAGTTCAACTGTCACTTTGTCAGAGAAGCCCTCCCTGGCATCCCTAATGAGGTCGTATTCCCTTCCTACAGGTACGCAAGGAGACAGTGACATTTCTCCCACAGCCCTGTCATGGTGGATGGTGTGGCATATTGGACCAATGTCTACTTCCGACACAGCACGGTGAGGGTAAGGACCACACCAGGTCCGACTCACCGCCCTCTCGCAGCACCGTGACTTCATACGTGACTTTATACAGCAGATACTCCACGAACGTTGTTTTTGAATGACTAGATGGCTTTTTCTCGTTTTGTCATGAGGAACGATTATAAGAAGAACCTAATGAAGAAAGTAAATCTCTAGCAAAAATTTATACACTACATATCCAGGTAGAAGAAAAAGCCTTGGATAGACTTTGGATTTTCCATAAAGTGGGTATTTTTATAGTTATTTAAGGAAGAGCATTCACACAGCTTTGGCAGCAGAATGTTACCCTGATATTTAACTTACTGGGGGAGATGAGAGCATAAAGGACAGTGAAGCAGCTTCTCGGAAAGCAGGCACAGAGGTGCGGGAATTGGAGAAAGGGACTCCCAGGGCTTCAGGCAAGGGCAGCTTGAATCACAGCTGAAAATGGTCCTGAAGTCACTGTATCCCACAGGCCTTCTAGTTAAAATGGAATAGAACATATTCCATGTCTCAAGATCTCAAAATGCCACCAGATTTCTAACGCCCAGTAATACACATGTATTTTAACTTTCTCTTACCTGAGCATTGTTGGAGTCTCTGAGAAGGCCCAATAATTTGGGATCTCTTTTCTTTGCCTGAGTCCTGAACAACTGGCTTAAGACAAAAGAGTTATTAAGAAGAGGCTAAGAGGTCACCGAATTACCGATAAAGATAATATGGAAGGATGCGGCTCATTTCTGTAAGAAGTGGCTTCCTTACGAGGTTCAGTATTATTATCCATAGACATGCTTCTCCCACTCATCAGTGCACATCAGGATAAGCTTGTCTGCGTGGGGATCCTGCCCCTGACACACTTAGGCAGGGAGAAGCGGCGATCAGGTGTTCCCTACGAGAACTCACGTTCAAGGGACAGACAAATGGAGCAGAAAGGGCTGACCTCTGCAAGCCCAGTTCTTGCTCTCAAACCAGCTAAGCAGATGAGTTCCCAAAAAAAGGAGTGGAGAGAAGCCAGGAGTATTACCGTCAGGGATATCCCTCCACATGGAAGCAAATATTAGGTGTGCAAGAGAAAATGGAGATGCAAGAGTGAAAACAGTCAGAGAGAGAACAAAGGCAGAGAAAGAAAGAAAACGAATGATTCTCTTAAGCCTGTTTAACTGTTAACTGCTATGTGGCCGAGATGACGTTCACCATTCTTCATCTGTAAAATAGAAAGAGCAAGGTTTGCCCTGACTGTAACAGACAGATAGCATCCTTACAAAAGACTAGCTAAATGATAGACATAAAGGGGCCTCTGAAGTTATAAAGTACGCTAGAAATCAAGGCACCATCATTATTATAGCAGGAGCACATACTGAAAACTATTTCAATCCAACTTTTTTAACTTAGGGAGAATGATGATGAATTTTTCAACTTGGTTCATTTCGGGAAAAGAAATTCCGAAGAAATGGTGCAAAAACTGAAGTATATATTTTTCTACAATGAAGTGTAACTATGATATCACACAAGTTACAGCAAAACAACGAGTTCTCATTCATCAGATAAAAGTAATATTTCCATCGAATACTTGTATTATGTTTTCCTAGCTACTGAATTCCTTAGGTTCTTAAGAAATTGCTACTTAATCAACCTGCTAAAGAAACTCTAGACTACCATGGAAAAGTATATTTGATGTTCACCTTCTCTCTCACATCCATGTATTTACTTGGAGGAGAATGAATAACAAAATAAAAGCAATAGTCATTAGAGGGCTATGGGCAATCAGGCTGGCATTCACTGGGCTAGGCCTGTAAAATGTTTCTCTTCCTCCTTTAACTGAAAGCTTAAGAATTCCATTCATTTATTTATTTGCTTATTAAACTATAACCACAATACTTCTGCCTGTGAATGCAGTATACAAGAAAAATGAAATCAGGACAGTTAATAGGAAAAAAAAACTTTGACATTTACAAAACATATTCAGAATTTCAAGCCTCAGATATTTTTGGCTAAGACTGACCTTAGTGATATCTTTGGTTATTCATACACTGCTAAACATTAAAGTTTTTCTATATTAATTTGATAAAATATCTGGACAAGTTTGATATGTCCAAAATGCACTAATACTTCACTTCTGACATTTTCTTCTGACTTTTTTTTTTTAAAGAAAATGTCTTGATGATTATTTAATACTACTTAAATAGTGCCACCTTTGATTACCAAGTTCTCCACTTACTCACTAGACAAAAATATTTTGTTTTTGCGGGAGATGCTTGCGCCATCTACTGGAGAAATATATTACTATTCTGGTAAAAACTACAACAATGTTTCCAAAGATACTTGTTACTTCCCTCTCAAATGCAATATTGAAACAAAATCTGGTCCTTTTCTTTCTTGCGTATTAAAGCATGTGTCAGTACAGGAAATTAGCACCTTTTTTTTTCCCGCGAAACAACACAAATCTAGGTTAGTTCAAGTAATTCAACCTCCCCATCTTAATTTGACAGTTATTCATTCACAGGTAAAAGCAGATGTGGAAGAGAGAGAGAGAGACAAGGATGAAGGAAAGGAGATTATGTAATCATTTTACTATTTATTTTAAAAGTACACCAATACCTAATTTTAATATGAATACAAGCAGAGGCTCTCTCCCATTTAGCCGTACAGCTAGGGATAAAGACCAGATGTGTTACAGGAATGTGTAGAATATCAAGGTTACGTCACAGAAAAGAACTGAAACCATTCTGAAGGGATCTCTGGGTTTTTCTTAAAACACAACCACAGCCATAATAAAATGGAGTGCAAAAAAAATCAGTACACAGAAGACAATGACCTCTAAAAAGCTTTTTTTTCCCACTCTGTAGGGTGGCACCATCTAGAAAGCAGGAGAATTGAAAAGAAATTTAAGGTCTGTTCATTTTCAATTAAGAAGGCAAGTTATTTCCACCAGCAAAAGAAATGGGAGTCGTTTTTGAAGGTCCGTATCATTATTACATCTCCAGGTGTGGGATGTGATGCAGTTGCTGGCACATATGTATCTGCTTTTCAGTGAGATGATGGATTATTAGGTAGCTAACGCCATAACTGTAACATATTAGAATCCAAAAAATTTTCAACTTATGAGAGGCCTCATCCCTTCCTCTCTATACGATTAGAGGAAAACAGACCCGAAAAAAACCTCACTTCAGAGAGTGTAAGGCATATCCTGGAGTTGGTGCTTTTTAATAATTGATTTAACATTTGTGCGTTTCAAGACAGAAGATGCGCTCACCATAAACATTAACAAAAGACAGAATTACAAAAAGTGAAGGTAGACTACCATGGGAGTTTCTGTAAGTCAGAGATTCTCAGATAGATGATCAGAGGTGAATAAATGATCATTAAATCATCAGATAAAATTAAAATGTGTTTACGAACTGTACTCTAAAGAGAAATACAGAATTTTAGTAAACATTAAGGGAATTTTAAAAAGTAAATCTGAAATTTTAAGGGTTTCTGGTTAGACTTATTTTGCTAGCATTCAAGTTAATTAACCTGTTTAATCAATCTGAAATCTAAAACAAAGTCAAACCAAAACTAAAAAAAGTGAGTAAAATGACAGACTATAATATTACATTAGAATATATTCTGTTATAGGACACATCCTATACTGGTTCTCCAAATCAAGTAACTATTCCCAATGCATTTCATCATCATTTACTTTATAATAGGTTACACTTTATTTTTTGAGATTTACTGAATTCCAGGCATTGAGGCTTATACTTTATCTCAGTTAATACTCATACTATTTTATTAGGTAGGTACAGTTATTGCTACAAACTATAAGAAGCATACAATTTATAACCCATTTCTGATACTTTCAATACTATAAAAACTATATTAAAGATTATCTTTTAAGTTTTAACAAGCAATGCTCATTGAATATTCATATCCTTCCTGACTGCCGCAAGGTTCACTTTACAGCTGTAGATAATTGTGAGGAAACAGGTCCCAGCTTCTATATACATTAAAAAACACATCTTCATGTATGATTTTACCTCTTATGTATGGAGAAGGTGGTATTGATCTCAGAACTGTAATATCAAGACTGCTCCTTGTTTCCTGGGATCCTGTACTGGTTGTGAATGGGAGTGTTTCCTTACTTATACAGGAGGCCACTCCCTGGAGCTGGGTGTTAAGGTAGGAGCCTTCATTTGGAGAAAAAACTAACAGCAAAACAGCAGGGGACTCTCATGAGGTGCCACCTAACTCGGGTCAGCTTTTTGAACAGATCACATCACGTTGCACGACAGTAGAGAAAAGGTCAGAATTCACAGAATGATGGCAAGCTTTACTGGTAGTGACATATTTTTTTGTGTTTTATTTGTTCGCCCTCAGCATAAAGACCTTCAAAAGTTCTACTCTAACTGACGGAAGAGAAGCAGGGAAGGAACGTCTCTGACATGGAAAAGAGAGCGCGATGGAGGGAGGGCGTGTCTTAGGTCTAGCACGGTACGAAGGCAGGAGACTGACTGTCCCTCCAGGAAGCGAAAAGTCAGACCCAACCTCACAGTCCAGTCCCCCGAATCTCCAGAAAACACTCCTTCCTGATTAGAACATGAGGGGTTTGGAGGTGTTCTTTTAAGGACAGAAACAGTCTCTTCCAGTAGATTCCACTAACCCTCAGGAACAGAGGAACAAAATTTACAACTTATTTAAAACAGAATTAGCACAGTCCCCATACTAATATAACACTTAGATAAGAATTCTGGACCTGGTCTCAGTTGAGCTTCTGTTTTTCCTAACCATAAACAGAGTTGATGGTCGCTTTCTTAATTGCCTTAAAGGATTATCCTGAGGGTCAAATGACCCAATAGATATAACAGGTCTTATAATAAATACAAAGATACTGTAAAGATGTAAAGAAATACTGCGCTATGTAAAAATCGAGGTCATGTCTTGTCACCATCACAAGGAGTTAAATTTGAGAAATTCCATTAATTGGCCTACTTATCTACATAATACAAAACAAATGATTAAACCTTTTTTTCTTTTGGAGGGGGAAATGAAAATGACTAATCAACTAACTGTTCTGATTCATATGGACCCAGCTGCATGATCACGGACAAAATAATTTTTATCCTTTAGAGTCATTGTTCATGTAGGTAACGCTTTTCCACAGTATTTCAAGGACATCCGATGAATTAATTTGGAATCTAATCATTGTAATGAGCAGAAATTTTAAAAGTATGTCAAAATTCACTTGTGCTAATTCAGTGCTTCTCAAATGTTATTAGCAAGCGATTGTACACAGAGAACCTGTGAAAACACACATTGCTGGACCCCAGGCTCTGCGGTTCTGAGCCAGTCCTTTGGGCCCGAGAATCTGCATTTCTAACAGGTTCTCAGGTGAAGCAGGTGTGCCTGGTCCCAACAAAACACATTAATCGCTGCCTAATTTATACCTGTTCTGAAACTTGAACAGAAACCCCAGCCGTCTCTAGGATATACTTAAAAGGCATTTTACCTAAAAGCATATAATTAGTTAAGGATTCCTTATCGTAACACTATGAACAATTTTTCTAACTGAAATAAACCAAACACAGTTAAGTTTTTCTTTTCTTCTTAAATTTGATCACAGCGCCCTCAAGTGGATGAAAATGTTACTAACAAGAAAGGAAAACAGAACAATTCTCAATAGGAGGGAGTCAATGTAAGTATCTTTGTATTTGCCAGAATGCCCAACCTGGTGCTTTTCCCAGGATACACTCAGGACAGGTGAAGTGAATAAATACCCACAAGTACTTTGGAAAGGCTCACCGCTCTTGCCCTCAGTGTTCTATTAATAAAGTCATCCCCAAATCTCTTTTAGCTCTTAAATTCTATGCTGGCATGAAGCAATCACAAAAACTTATTTAGAATCAAGTAGGATATACAGAAATCACAGAGAAACCAGTATTAATCTCTGCTTTCCATTTTCACCATCACAGAGCCCCTCAAAGTCATGATGGGACTGCAGAAAGCATTCATTCAGGATTCAGAGAGAAAATATTCGTACTTACACGACTGAATACAATGCAAGGTGATTAAACGGGCTCTGGCTAAACACTTGCTGCTCCAGTGTGCCCTACTGGTGCCCCGTCCTAAAGGAGTTCTTTGGAAGAAAATCTTTCTTCCTCGGTGTAATTCATAGTATCTTTGTAGTACACTCTGTAGAAATTTGTGTATCATTTTGTAGTACTATAATTCATTTAAAAACTTAGCAGCTGAACTATATTTTTTACTTTACTGGGTATACATGGAATCAATAAATTAAGGGGTGTTAGTCAATGCCATGAAAGGGTTATGCTGATACATGAAAATTATTTATAACATAAAACACTGGTGAAGAGGCTGTGGCTTAAAGGCTTGATACTGACAATATTTTTCTGAATAATTTTCTTACATGCATGTCTCTTTCTGCCTATCTTCCTCCCACTTATTAGCATTTATTTATATGTGTGTGTATCTCCATCTCTTCACTTTTCATCATTCTCTTAATGTCAGAAAAGGCTTATCTATTTCAAACATAGATCCATGGTCTCAAATTTTTGTAAATGGCTCAAATTAACTCATTCTGCTTAACAGAAGGACATCAACTCAAAGGGGAGGAGTACATGCTTTGGTGGCATACATGGTGGCCCTGGTACAAGCTGTATGGGGGGAGTGAATGAATACATTTACCTTTGCATTTTCCTTGGCTTCTTTAAGTGCACATATTTTCTCATACGAAATACCCCAAAAAGTCTCATGTTATTTCATGCCAATTAACAAATTGCTAACATGTCATGTTAATAAAAAAAGCAATTGACCCAAGTAGAAGGGCTAATTAAATGGAGTAAGATAATTAAACGATTCTCAATATGTAATCAAAAATTAGGGCTGGAAGTGTTTCACAATGTTGTCTTTTTGTTTTCAAGGATCTGCCTATCTGTAAAATTCTAATCAGTGTATCCATATGCATAAAAGACAGATCCAGTGCAGATGTTAATTTGCTGCATGATAGAAATCAGGTGTTCAATTACAAATAATGGGGTGTATGAGAGAACGTCCAAGACTTCCATTTAGCTGAACACATGCATCTCAACTGGCAAATGATTGCAAAGCATTCATATTGGAATTAGCTACTAACATGCACCCGAGGCACATCGCATTCAACTCCTTTATTATCCTCATTATACAATATTCACATCTCCAGCCCTGTGTGTTACCTAATTTGCCACTGATTTAGGCATTTGAACATTTGGTGATCTAAATTCTGTTTATTGTACCTGAATTCTTTAAAAAGGATGTTTTTGATTTTTATCTTAACTCCAGAGCACTTTAACAAGAGCCATTCTGTTTCCTACACTTACATTTAAACAATCAAAGCCATTTGCTTTTGAAGACCAAGGTAAATTCCTTGAGCTAGGAATATTCAAAGCTTTTAGCATGTAAAAGCCCCTTTCAACAAAAACCTCCCAACACTGCATCTAAATGCAACTTCAGTAAAGTAACCACACAGAAGGGCCAAATAGCTTCGCTTGGCTAAAAGCCACTTTGCAGATTTGCCTTTTGCTATAATTTACAACAAAAACCAGGCTTAAAACTTAAGATATTCACCATGCCAAGATTATAGACAATTCTGAGAGGATGAGTAAATATCAGACTGATGCTAAAATATGTCCTACATCAAGACTCCACTATGGAGAGTTTGCAAATTAGTTATTCAATAACTAGCAGGGCCATACCTCTAAAACCTTAATGTCAGGTAACCACAGAGGAGACAATGAAAAGGATCATTTGATTAGATGGTAGAGTAATGGCAGTGTACATCAATGGGGACTTCATTATCTTAAAAGAACCTCTGAAGGAGGTTTAAAAAAAGAAAAAGAAAGTGCATTAATTTTCAGTTCCTTTCATTCTCTTAAATAAAATCAATTTCAAAATATGTGACTGTCTAAGGGCCCTTACTCATTAATAAATAAATGCAATTTCTGCATATATGGCAACCAGTAAAGCCTCAACAATTATTCAAAGTAACAATGGTGAGGGGTAGTTCCTGTAACCAAGAGGTGCAACACAGTGACCTCACGGGCAAGTCAGACCTGCGGGTACGCCCTGAGAGCACAGCTTCACGAAAACTACTCTGAGTTTCTTCTCCCAGGGAGAAGTGCTCTCCCATTGCCACTAATCCTGACTATTCCACTCTTCATGACCTTACACCTAATCAGGTCACATATGTGTTTGGCTTGCCTGGCTGATGGTGGTGTTTGAGTTTTGTGAACTCCTAGTGAGCCCCTGAGAATTCTTGTGTATTGTTAGGCAGCGTTGCCTAGTGGTTTAGAGAACAAGTATCTGGAATGAGACAAACTTGGGTTTAAATCATGATCACTTACTAGTTATGTGACTTTGGTCAAATTTCCTTAACCTCTTTATGCCTCAGGATTCTCCATAAACTGATGTAATAGTAATAACAATTCTATTACACAAATGATATATAAATGTGCAAATTATATTCCATAAACAGATCAGAGTTGCAAGAAAGAAAAAGAATCATAAGAATATAATCAACTAAGAAAATATATTACGAATAAGTTTTTCTTTTAAGAGTTAATTTTTTAAGAAGAGTTTTTGGTTCACAGAAAAATTTAAAGGTAGGTATGAAAATTTTCCAACTCTCTCTGCCTCCACATAGGCAAATTCCCCCCAGTACTGACATCCTACACCAGAGCGGTACATTTGTTACAACCAATAAATCTATACTGACACACTGTGATCACCCAAAGTCCAGATTTTAAGTCACAGTTCACTCTTGGTGCTGTTTACCACATGTATCTGGACAAATGTATAATGATACATATCCATCATTATAGTATTGTTAGAGCAGGCAGATAGCTAGATATGAGCAGACAAAGGGGGACACAGGCCAAATGGCAGAAATTGGGCAGAAAGGAAGGGCACAGGCTAAATGCAGGAAGCCATACATTATTTAAGCACCAGGGGTCCCTGGGCAGAGAAAGAAAAGCAGAAAACTCTGGGCTGATAAGTGGTCACACCCTTTGGGGTGATAAGCAGCCTGGAGGCTGACAAAGAAAGGTGGGAAAAGACAGGAATCTCCAGTGTCTGAATGTAACCTTTTGCTCATTATGCCCTAATTTCAATAAAATTAGCCTTGCAGATTAGAAGTGCCCATCATGCAATGGCACCATGACACTTCTGATCCAGACTAAATAAGGACAAAACTCTCTCCTCTTTTTGGGAAGGTGGAGTTGGGATGAAAATCAGGGACTATGACCCCAGATCCTTCCCTCGCTAATGAATATTCCACCCATTCATTTTTACACCCTATGTAACCAACTTGCCAAAGAAACTCAGGGCAGGTGCTCACCTGAGCCCGCTCGCTCTCTCCTTGAGAGTGTACTATCCATCCCTTAATGAATCCTCGCTTTACTTTTCTTTAACCACTGCATCTGTCTCTGAATTCTTTCTGGGACAGGACAGAACCTGGAACACTGGTTACATCTACCGGCAACAGTATCATAGAGAGTATTTCACTGCCCCAAAAATCCTCTGTGTTCTGCCTACTCATCCACTCTCTACCCTCAACTCCTGGCAACCACTGAGCTTTTTACTGTCTCCACAGTTTTGCCTTTCCAGAATGTCGTATTGTTGGAATCATACAGCATGTAGCCTTTTCAGATTGACTTCTTTCATTCAAATTTATTTAAGATTCCTCCATGTATTTTCATAGCTTGATAGCTCATTTCTTTTTAGCACAGAATAATATTCCATTGCTGGACATATCACAACTTATCCATTCACCTGCTGAAGGACATATTGGTTGCTTCCAAGTTCTGGTAATTATGACTAAAGCAGCTATTAACATCCATGTTCAAGTTGTGTGTGGACAAATCTTTCAAGTTCTTTGGGTAAATACCAAGAGGCAGGATTGCTGGATCACATGGTCAGACTATGTTTAGTTTTGCAAGAAACTGCTAAACTGTCTTCCAAAGTTAATTGGACCATTTTGCATGCCTGACAGTAATAAATGAGAATTCCTGATGCTCCACATCCTTGCCAGAATTTGGTGTTGCCAGTGTTACAGAATTGGGCCATTCTAACAGGTATGCTGTAAGATAAGTTTTTAAGAAACTTCCAATGACAGAAAAATCTCTCTTATACAAGTTGTTTTAATAAAAAGGAAAAAGAGGGAAAAAGAACAAGATTTGAGAAATAAGTGCCCAAGTGGTTTAATGAGATTAATATAACACTGAATCCCCAAATTCAAACTGAAGGAAAACATTAAAAGAAAAACCTTGTAGGTCAATTTCCCCTATAAAGAGAGATAAGAAATTTGGTAGAAGAAATGAATATATGAATTACTAATTAAAAAGCAAATGAAAGTTTACTCAAGCTCATTAGCAGTCGGATAAACTGAAGAGAATATTTAAATTTCATTTAATTTTAGATAGCTTTAATAATAAAACGTTGTGTTCCATGAATGTAAGGATGGTTTAACACCAGAAGACCTGCCACTGTAAATCACTATATTGATAACTTAATGGAGAAAAATAATTTTGCTACCGTAATTGACACAAATGAAAACATACTTGATAAAGTTCAACAATTTATAGTTTAACAAACAATTTAGTAAAGCTGTATACCAAGAATATAAAGCAATTATTATGCTTAATAAAATTAATGTTAATTTGCATGTCAGTTTGGGCTACTTGGTGCCTAGATACTTGGTCAAACATCATTTTGGGTGTTTCTGTGAGGATATATTTGGATTAACATTTAAGTCAGTATACTGAGTAAGGTAGACTGCCCTCTCTAATGTGGGTGGAACTCATCCAATTAGCTGAAGACCTGAAAAGAACAGAAAGCTGACCCTCTGCTGAGTAAGAATTCTCCTGACAGCTTTGCACTGGAACATCGGCAATTCCTGCCTGAAACCTTCCAAACTGGGACATTGGCTCTTCCTGGTTCCACAGCGGCTTCTAGCCTCTGGACTGGAACAGGGACATGGCTCTACAGAGTGTGGAGGTGCTAGCTCTCAGAATCACAAGAACTGGTTCCTGATGATCTGTCTCTTAGTGCACTCACAGGTACACACACGTGCTACTGGATTTTTCCCTCTACAGAACCCCCATACTGATTTAGTTCTTCTAAAACTGGGGAAAGGCAAGTCGGCCTGCTGTCACTTCTGAACAGCATAGCATTCAAGGCCTAGGCCCACTGTGTAAGACAAGAAAGAGAAAAGGAGTAAAGACAGCAAATTATGAGGGAAAAACCCCCCATGATTTGCAGATGACACAATTACCTATAGAAATTCTTACGCAGGCCTAGGCTAGTGGACGTGAACAAGGACAGTCAGGGCAGCACTGTGGGCGGCGATGGACTGGAGACAATCTGGGTGTTCATTGTAAGAGGACTGCATAGGAAAAATATGACAGATACTATGACATTACATAAAATCAAGAAGCAGTGACCTAGAAGAATACATGTGTAATTATGTACACAGGACCTAAATATTTAATGTTTAATGAAATAATAAGAAGTTGAATACCTTTAGCACAAAATGTATAAAGTTAAAACACACAGGCACACAAAACATGACATGTTCTATAAGCTTACCTAACATTCAATGTACAGTGTCCAATACAGGATGGACACCCACAGAGGTGGGTGCCGAAAAAGAGAGGGGATCAGTGATGAAAGGGCTAAAAAGAAAAACAAGGGAGGGTCTCGGGGTGATGTGCCACGAGAACATGACTATGAATATTTGATTTTCTGCCTCAAATCCTGGAGAGACAAATCACTGTTTAAACTTTCTTAAGTACGTGTCCTTTTAGGTGAATTTACTTTAACCAGAAAACTTGGAGGTGTAATCCAGAATGTGAAAAGTTCACTGAATATGACTACATTTATAAGTTGCCATGTAGTGTTAACAGAATGTGTAATTCATATTTTATAATGTTGACATCATTGTTTATTAAAGAAGATTTTTCCCAAGTTGTGGTAGACACTGAAACAAAAAGATGAAAAAGCATGGATACTCAAGCAATCTGAAAGCAGTTTAGGAACTCAACTTAGTTACAGCAATTTAAAAAACTAAGTTTTAAAATACTATAAACTCCATTTGGTTCAAGTTCAATAATCAATCCAATAAAAAATTAAATTGTGCCAAATTAAAGAAACATTGAAAATTTTATGATCGTTAACCTTTCCTAACTACATATCACTTTAACAGAGTCTGCTGTGGGTATGCACTTGAATTTGGAACTAAATTTACATCTCAGCTCTTACAAGTATTCAAACTAATTATTTCAGAATGAATGTAGAATGACACTTTAATTAGTAACGTGTCTCCTGGCAATTAAGATTCTCTTGCTTCTCTCAGCAATTAAAATGGCAAGGCATATTATTAAGGTCCCACGATTCTTCATACCTTTTCCTGACAATTACCACAAGAAACATTAAAGGCAAGATCATAGCTATAATCCATTCACTGAATATTCAATAGCAGGGTAAACACTTTCTCCTCCTTGTCTAGTAATTTTTCATTTCACTCATTACCCATCAATCATTAATGCAATTTGTGCTGTCTCACAAAGCTCAATTTTTCATTTTACATAACTTATTACAACCAATTGACTCTGTAGGAATGCAATTTTAATTAAGAAATAATTTTTAACCCCTTTATGCATGATATGACTTTAACAGAACATTAAATACACAGAGTGGATGATGTTGGCAGAAAATATCACTGCTGAGACATCTAAAATTACTGTAAATTGAATACATTGATTTAACGAAGATATTTGTACAGAATTGGTGATACTGCTGGTGGGGTCAGAGAATAAAGAGGAGCACTTTAATTTTTAACTTTTAAATACCTAAGATTTAAAAAAAAGTGGCACTATGAAGTGCTTTTACGTTCTTCATTGTCTTGTAATTCTAGTTTTTTTTTATATTAAATACATATTATTACTGTAATAGGAAAATCTCAAAGTTACATGATTTATTTTTATATTATATAACACTATATCACAAAATTAAAACATGGCATTCACATATGTGTGAAACTTTCAAAAATTTTAAAGCACTATAGAATATAAAGAGTGTTCCAATCAATTAAAAAAACCCCACGGCACTACATGCAAAAACAGATTAAAAAAAATAAATTTCTTCTGTATAGCACAGGGAACTTTATTCAGTATCTTGTAGTAATCTTTAATGAAAAAGAACATATGTGTATATGTGCATGACTGGGACATTACGCTGTGTAACAGAAATTGACACATTATAACTGACTATACTTCAATTAAAAAAAAAATTGCTTCTGGGGGAAAAAAAAAAAAGAAAAAAACTCCACAGCATTTGTTTGTAAATCATACTTTGAATTAACTATTGTTTATTGATAATAGCTAAAATGTGCTGAGTAGTAATTACGTGCCAGGCACTTGAGTGGTATTAGCTCATTTAACCCTCACAGTGAGTGACCTTGTGAAACAGGCAATTATCATTCCACTTTACAAGTGAAGAACTGAGGCACAGGCAGTTAAGAAATTTATGCCAAGAGTACACAGTGATGGGGCCACAGGCAGGCACACGGGCTGTACACACTCCAGCCACTCCCACAAAGTGGTACTGCTCTGGTATTACATTGTCTTTAAGTAGTTTTCATTATGCCTTAAAACATTTCATCAATTATTCACATCTTTCACTATACTCACACCTGACACTGTCACTCTCTAAGAGAAACCAAGTAAATCCAATGGTTAAAACTTCGCGTGCGCAATATATAGTCGTTTGTAACTAAGTGCGAATTTTGGCAAGTGTAGGCAGAGCCTGTCAAATGTTCATAACTGTGTTCTTGCTTAAAGGTCAAGGCAAAAGACTAAGCCTAGGCAATTATAATTTATTTTCTTTTGAATAAGAAAGTTGTATTTGCCTCCAATGCAAAAAGAGGCAGTGCAGTGCAGTGCATGATAACCTTACCCCTGTTCTCTGCAGAAGGATTTGCAACTATAACATTACTTTCTGTTTGTTTGTTTGTTTGCTTTTTGGGTTTTTTTTTTTTTGTCACTGTCTTACTCATTTTACACAGTTTTACTTATTTCAAGTTCAATCCTTATTCGTTTCATTCAATGATTTCTTCTGCCTTGGTCTACATCAGTCTAGAAACTTATCTGATTACTCAAGTTTAATCAACTTATTTCCTATATATTTTCATATTTCATAAGAGGAGTTGAGCCTTTCTCATCCTTCTTAAATACATGCCATGTTTGTTAAGTTTAATAAATGCTCATAAATACATATAGTTCTCACAATCACTAACTAGACAGACAATATTTTTCAGTTAACACATCAATCTCAAATAATCGTTATACCCTTGTTCTTTGACTGACCAGAGTGACCAATGAAAATTACTCACCTGGCTTGGGCAACACCTTTGTGTGTACGTAAATTAACACTTTCAAAGAAAAGCAAAAAAGCAAAAAAAAAAAAGTCTATTTTTTAAATTGTTTTTGAATTATGGTATAAGGGTTTTTTTTTTTTTTTTTTTTTTGGAAACAGTTTTAAACCACCAGTTAAAACAGATTCTGTGAACCACTTATTTATATATTTTCAACTAGGATGTAAAGTCATGGAAGAAGCAGTTGATATCTGATAGTCCATTACATTCTGGATGTATGACCATATTCTGCCAGTTTAAATTGCTTTCCATTTTACTTTGATTTCCTAGCCCAGGCTATTAGGTTAACAGCTGCTCTACTTCCATGGGAAAAGTAATTACTTCTGCTGTAGCTAATGTATTTCTTGTGCTGATTAATGTCTCTTTTTAAGCATCACTATTTTTATAGCAAATTTAGCCCCTCCATTCATTCATTCAAAGAGCTTGGCACATGGTAATCAACAAACATGTGTTGAATGATTGATTTGACGAAACAAAGCATGTATTCAGTGCCTGGTCAATAAGAAGCTCCGTTCTATACGGGGTGAATATTAGCTAGAAGGGCAAACAAGAATGTTGAAAACTGTAATTCTGTAATAGAGCATGTGTGGTGAATCTGGGGGCACAGATTCGGGATGCCTGAGTCAGCCTGACCTGAAAAGATGAGGAGTACCAACGAATTTTCATCTTGAGTCTTACTTTGAAAGTACATAAAAATCAAGCAATTATTGATATGAAGTTTGGATTCACTATCTTCTGAATCCTGTGGGCAAAGTAATGAAGAGTTGGGATCCCCGCTTTCAGGAGCCAACACCACAGGCATAGATATAAGACAAACACATAAAAGTATAAGTGTCAAAATACAGTAGTATGTGGTAAAAGACAAAAAAAAAAAAAAAAAGACAAAAAAAGAGAAAAGAACAAAAGGCTCTCTATACAGCTGGAGAAATTTTAAACAGAAATATGTCCTGTGTACAACTACTGGTAAAGCTTGAAGAAGTTTAGTATTATCTTGTAAAGACAATGTTGACATTCTCATCACCTCAGCAACTTCACTCTTGGGTACACACTAAGAGAATGTGTGTACCAGGAGACACGCATAGGACGTTCATAGTAGCACTTTCTGAAACAGCACAAATTTGGAAAACACCCACATGTACATTTTGATAAAATGGACAAATGATATTTGTAGAAAGACATATTCAACAGGAAAGATAGCACATATAATTAAATGTATAGATCAATCTGGCATATAGCATGGGCCAAGCAATCTGACTAGTCCAATTTTGGGTATCTGATACATAATAGAAGAGGTAGGAAAAGGGAGTAGGGTTTCATAGTAAAACAATAGTGCACAGTATCAGTCAGCCTTTGCTGTGTAACATACCACACTAAAATGTAGTTAACTTAAAACAGTCACTTATTCTCATGAACATATAGTTGACTGAGCAATTCTACGGATCTGATCAGGGCTCAGCATGACCCACTCACGGGCCTGTGGACAGCTACAAGTTGGCTAACTGGCTTTGTTCACTTTGTCTGGGCTTACTCATATGTCTGAGACCTTGGTCAGGACAACTGTGCTGATTCAGCTCTGCTCCTCTAGCGGTCTGGCCCATAAGTACCCTGGTGGCAAAGGCAGGAGAGCAAGAGCAGAAGTGAATATGTACAAATTCTTTTCAAGCCTCTGCTAATGTCAAGTTTGCTACCATCCCCAAGGCCAAAGCAAGCCCCATGGCCAAGCCTAAAGATGGAGGGGACAACATAGATATGGGGCAAAGGGCGTGAATGGAGGGAGGCCATTTGTTGGGTCCATTTATGTGCATATACAAAAAATGAATTGTCTAAATAAACGTTATCTCTTCCTTCACTGAAGACAGCCAGACTTCCTTCAAAATCAAGCCTGGATGACGTAAAGAGTTTTACATAAGGTCAGTCCTAGGCAAGAAAGAAGAGGGAAAGATTATGGTGAGAAGAAAGATGGAGAGAAGCGAGGCAAGCTGTTAGAGACAATGTGCTGGAGTTGAGGAGTGCGCGAGGGCTGTGCTCCAACTCAGTGGGAGTGGTCCTGATGAAGCAGAGGAGGGGCTGGAGCTTCTTTAGATTCTTGTGGTATAAAAAGGTCTCAGCAGTTCCCTCAAAACCAGGGGCGTGGGGATGAAGGGACGTAGGTTGGCCGAGTATTCTACTCAAGAGGAAGTTAGGTGAATAAACTACTTTTCTTGGCACATCTGTACCAGTGTGAAAAAATGTGTAACCTGTCATCAGACTGGTATGGTTTGGTTAAGTCAAAGAGTGGAGGGAAAAGGGGCTGAGTTAGTAGAAGCATGTTCAGGATATATGAACTAATCAATTTGGTTGAAGTTAGGGGTTTGCGTTGGGTATAGAAAGGAGAAAAAGTTGGGAAGACTAGGTGGGGACAGGTTTTTGAAGAAATTGGAATGCTAGGCTGAAAAAAGTGAGTCTCATCCCATAGGCAATGGGGAAGCACTAGAAGTTTTTTAGCAAAGATATTGAATAGCATTTCTAAATTCTTGAATGGTTTGGAAAACAGGTGAAACAGGAAAATCAGTGCAGAAGTCACTGGACAGTTATTTTCATTGCTGTTAGAATAGATTGAATTGGAGTTGGCAGAAGGAATGGAAGGGGATTTATCTGTGGGAAACACTACAGAGAGAGAGAGGGATTAACTACTTTGGGTGAGGAGAAGGTGGTTAAAGACAAGACTAAAGATCAATCTAACTGGCAGAAAGGATATAGCTGCCAATTTCACAAAGCTGGAAATAGCTGGTATTCAAATTTCCTCTGATTTTTGGTATGTCCTTCTAATCTACTGTCAAAAGAAATTTAAAATTTTTTCCTTAAGTACTGATACATGAAATAAACAAAAGCACTAGAATATATTCATGTTTTTATAAAGACATTAAACATTCCTTTTTTTAAATTATGAAAATAGGATGTGCTTTTCCCCTGTTTTGAATATTAATGTACTATCCTTAAGGATATAAATGATTCTGGAATGAATGATTAGAAATCTTCTTTGTTTTCCCTTAGAGAGTTTGTTTTGAGGGGGGTATAATTAAATTTTTATTTATTTATTTATTTATTCTCTTTATTTTTTTAATGGAGGTACTGGTGATTGAAACCAGGACCTTGTGCATGCTAAACATGTGCTCTACCACTGAACTATACCCTCCTGCTTCCCTCCTCTGTTAGAAACCTTAACACTTGCAAACCTTTTGCTCTCCGTTCATGTCATCAACACTGTTATTAACATTTAAATTGTGGTGATGATTCCTTCGTTAATCAGATCATGCTTCTATCTGGCTAAAACAAATTCCTTTGCTATCTTCCCCGTTATCGTAAACTTACAATGATTTTCAGGCAATTCAAATGCAGTCTAGATGGGGAACTGTGGCTGTGATGTTATTTCCTGTCACCAGTGCTCAATTCTGCTAAACTATGGCTCTGATCATAAAGAGAAGATTAGGAAATATTCCGTATGACCATGTTATTATTTATGGAGAGAAACACACAATTAAGTACACTATTAGACAAGATGGGACTACATCTGAATAGCATTCTTTTAAATTATATCTGTGTTTTCAGACACTACCCTATCCATCACTACTTCCCACTAACGCTCATTTTCTCCCTGTTGGACCTCTCTCTTATGCCGCTAAGCTATTTTCCTCCTACTTTCGTCTGGGGCTTCCAAATGAGGCCAGCTTTGCTGCCACATATGTTGATCAACCCTTTTGGGGGCTGTTGCCCTTCACTGCTGCCATGATTCATCCTGCTTTCTGATTTATGTGATCTTCAGGCTTCTAAATTTCCTGCTGATTTTGACCCACAGTCATGTTCTGATCCTTTGAAATCTTTGCAAATCTTGGTAGCAAGCAGTCAGCCCGTTCTGTGGCTGGTTCCCTCAACTCCTCTCTCATAGAACATGTTCAAGACCCCTCCTGTCTCTGACTGATGATCAAAGTACTGTTTCCTTTTCAGTTTCTCTTTGTTTTTCTTTGTTAGTTGTTGGAAAGAATATTTTCCTGAAGTATTTTTGAGCTTGTCTAAATGTAGTAAAAAGTGTTCAGGAAACAGAATTGATAGAATAAGTTCTGAAATAAATATGACTGCTTCAAATCAGAAGTCTCTGTAGGAGAAGGAAAGTGAATAACTTGTTGATTCCAAAAAGATAGTATGAACAAAGCTCAAACCTGGTTCTCTCTTTTTTCGCCTTAAGTAAGTACTGGTTATATAATACATCATTCTTATATGTGAACCCTGAAGTATAATCCTAGCCACAGAAAATGTTGCTACAACTTCCTCCTACAGCTCCAACCACGTTTCACAGGAATGATCTAAATGTAAGTGTTGACAGATAATAGGTAGTATTAGAAATTTACTTTCTCATAGTTTAGGCAAAACATCATTAAAAAACAAGCCTCCCTTTGGAGAATAACAACTTTGAACTTAAAGTTTTTAGACAAGAATACATTTTTCCATAGTACAGCCTTTACTAATGAAACTTTCTGGAATTCCTCTAGGTAATAACATTTTGAAGCACACTCTAATAAACTTACATTACAATGGTACCAATCAGATAATATCATCATTTGAAGTTTATATCCAGTACATCCAAATAACCAATCCAAAACTTACTTTGACTATAAAAGAACTGGGAACGTAAGTTCTGCATTCTTCTCTTTCTTCAGAAAAGAAAACATTCATTCAACAAATATTTATTTCAACGACTGCTAAGTGGCACTCAATTTTCTAAAAACTGGATTTTAAAATAGCAGTGAATAAGGCAAGGTTCTATCTTATAGAAATTAGATTTGGCTGGGGAGCTGGTCAACGGCAAATCACCCAAATAGAGATACCACTTCGATTGGTGAGAAAGTCAATAGATAGCAGCCAATAAATATAATACGGGTAATAAGAGGTTAAGAATGAAGCAGGTTAAAAGATCTGGCAGTGGCGAGAGAAGAGCATTACTCTATGCAGGGTGGCTGACATGAGCCTCACTGCAGAGATGGCCTCTGATGAGAAAACTGGCAGAAGGGAGGCGGGGGTAGGTGTAGGGTAAGAATATTCTGTAATAGTGTCAGCAACTGCCACGGTCCTATATCAGGAACCAGCTGAGAATGTTCAAGAAGCAGCTTTAGAACTCTCATCTTAAAGACACCAATCACTCCCAGTGATTATTTTCATAAAACATCAGCAAATACAGGCTGTTCAATCCCATGAATGTCCTGGGTGCTATGGTAACTACAAAATTAAAGTCTTTTGCCCAGTAAGTACTGAGTATGCTATTCAGGCATATCAATTCTCTCCTTAAATGAAGCACTTATAAAACTATAATTTAAAAAGCAAAAAAAAAAAAAGAAACTGAGATAAAGTGAAAATGAATTTTTTTGGTATGCACAAATTGAGATCGACAACTTATCAAAAAGTGAACAAATGTTAATATCACAAGACAGCAAGATCTGATCGACTGTTTAGAGCTATGGAGGTCAAGTAAAACTTGTCTAATGATTTAAGAAGATGGAAACTAAACATTTTAGCAATTGCACTAAACATACAAAAGGCACCACACTAGTTATTTAAAACATCATGCTTTGAAAACATTTGCCATTTAAAAATAAGTCAGACTGCCCTGGACTAAAACAAAGAGAGAAGTTCTATCGAATTCTTCTCACTTGCTATGAAATAATCTCCAGGTGTTCTTTCTTAGAACTTGGGCTTATTTCTTAGATAAATCATTCAGGTCAGTTGCTCAGACACAGTGGAAAGCTCTTATGTAATACAGTTGACCCTTGAGCAACGTGGAGGCCAGGGGTGCCCAACCTCCACTCGGCAGAAAATCCTCCTATTACTTTGGCTCTCCCCACACGTGGCTCCTTTGGATCTTTGGATTCAACGGACCACTGATGGTGCAGAACTGCAGTACTTACTACTGAAAAAAAAAAAAAAATCCAAGGGTAAGTGGACACACACAGTTCAAAGCCATGTTGCTCAAGAATCAACTGTATTTTCATTTTTCTTCCTCTGGACATAGAGAAGGCAAAATAAAGTGAGCAGCAAAACACACACACAAAGAGAAATAAACCATGGCCACCACCAACATCCATAATAGCCGTCAAATAAAAATGTAAATTAAAGTCTAACAATTCAGCAGAGGGTCTCAGTGCGGGATATAACTTTTATATTCTCAAGGAATTAGTGAGGATTTGTGCACTGTTATTTTCCCATCAGTCTCTGAGCATTTTCTTCCAAATAAAGTCAAATGACGTGATTAAAACTAGAAGGTTTTATTATAGTTCAAGGAACTATAATTTTTAAAAATGCTTATTTTAGTGATTGTCACTAGTTAATTGAGCACTTACTATGTGACAAGTACTGTGCCACATGCTTTATTAGTATATCTCATCGCATGCTCAGGACAATCTCAACTTTATGGTTGAGAAAACAGAGGCTAGGAAAAGTTAAAACTTGACTGAGTTTGCATGAAAAATGGCTAAAATGTGAACCCAGGTCTAACTTCAAAGCCTGTTCTGTATCATCCTGTACCCTGCTTCCTGTTTAGGAAAATGTCCTCAAAGAGAAAAATGTGGCTTGAAAGTCACTGAACTGTTTCTATCCTGCTCAGGAATGTGAACATTTCCAGCTTATTTTCCTTAAGAGAGGTCTACTGTTCGACTTAAAATAAAGAATTACAGGAAAAAAGATTTCAGAGCTGGAAGAAACCTAAAGATCACTTAGGGAGTTCAATATGTTGTTTTAAAAATAAAGACGAAGAAGCCAACGTGACTGTGGACCCAACGTGACCGGAAGGCAGAACTGGCTGGAGCCCAGGTCTCCCAGTCCAGGACCCCCTCCTGCCCAGCAGCAGCCCTCCTGAGCGCTTGGAAAGGAACAGAGCAGGGAGTCAGAAGCGGGGGATAGAATGGAGATCATGCCTTATTTCTTAAAGGGCTTTGGTTTGTTTCACATTTTAAATATTTAATGTTTATTTTTCCTTCTTGTATAAGTATCTCAACTCAAAGATACAGCAGCCTTAGGGTTTTTATCTAAACATATGGAGTAAACACATTTAGCCAAACATAACTGGTACTACTCTGAGCCAGCCTGCCACCCTCGTAAGCACATTACACACATTAAAATATTGCTCCTCCAAACAATTCTGTGAGGTAGGTTCTACTAACATTTTCATTTTGCAGATGAGGAAACTGAGGCAAAGCTACGACAGTTTTATAACTTTCCCCAGATTTCACAGCTATTAAGAGATGCAGCCAGGATGTGAAGGCAGACAGTCTAGCTCCAGAGTTCAGACCCCTAAACCACACTGTCCCCTTAAAGACTGGATGGACAGGAGACCTTTATGTCTTACCTTAAGGAATCCTCTCAAACATTTCCCTAACAACTGGATTTTTGGTAAAACAAATTTAAGTATTGTCAGTCAAAAGAAAACTTATTTGCTTTTTTTTTTTTTTCCAGTTTGAGAAACTTCAGTCTTTCACCATGAAAGTAGTAATAATGACATCACAGAAAGTCTGGAAAACAGACACAATTTCACCCATAGCTGTATTCTGTTCAGTATGTTTAGTATTCAGTATTTCCTTCCTGAATTTTCATATGCATCTGTGTTTTCCTACTATCAGAGTATAAACAACTCCATAGTGTGCATTTTTCAAATTTATCTTAATAACAGAAGCCTGATGTTTCTTGTCAGTCTTCATACTTCCTTTTAAATAAATTCCCAAATCTGTCATATCTCTTCCCATTGCCTTCGCTTTTACCACTTCTGTTTCCCCCGAATCCTTACCTCCTCTATCTGGATGACGTGCTATGGCATGAGTCAAAATGAATCTGGCGAGGTGAGGGGAGGAAATGATTCACTGAGTCACAATTTCCTGAGGGTCTAAGGAGCCATTCAATTTTCTACCCCACTGTCTCCTTCAGTAATTGATGAAACCAAGGCCGAAAAAAAAAAGAATGCAGTGACTTACTCAAGTTAGTGACAGAACTGAGACCAAATACAAGGGTCTTGGCTTTGAAACTAATGCTTACCGTACATAACCGCTATTGTACCGTCCTCTGTCTTTGCCACAATTGAGCTACATGTACCAGAGGAACAAATTAAAAATAAGTATCTTTAAATCATGTCCAAATTTTTCTTGACCTTCTGCAATGCTCAGGCACTTAACAAGCCCAGGAGTTTTGCTTTATTAACTCAGTGTCAATATTTCCAAACTTCTGAATATGCGCAGATGAATAAAAAGTACCACTGTGTCAAGTATATAGTATAAAAGTTTTACAGCAAGGCATCAGTTAAGAAGATGAAACCATACCATTCCATTAACGTGCATTAGCTGTTCACAAAATTTTATAACATTCCTAAATAGTTTTCACTATACTTTCTTGAAAAGTGCCCCAAATTAATTGAGATAACCAATGAATACTGTCTGTGGTTTCTGAAAGAAAATAAAGAAGTAGCTAATCTTCCACACTTAACTATTTGACCTAAAGTACCTTTGTTTAAGATGTCCAGATGTGATACTGAAGAGCGTCTAAAAGCAAAAAAGAGTAGTGATTTGATGCCTGAAAAGCAGGAGAGGCTAATAATGTATGTTAAGATATTGCTCCCCTGGAGAAAAATTTTGTGTTGAACAGAAAGCCACAATTTGAGCTTAAAAGTTGCAGACAAACTAATTTGTCACAGGAGAAATCAGAAAAGTTTTGCAAAGGAGTATAACAAGTTAAAACATTTAGTTTAATGGTTATTAAGGCTATGTTTAAAAATGTTTCTAATATTATAATATAATTTATTAATCACTAGTACATTAGAAAGAAAGCTGCAGTTCTTGATGATTTACATTAGTATATATAAAAATGACATGAATATTAAGGCATTTGGAAAAAGAAAGTTCACTTTATGACTTACTCTTTTTATCATTCTACAATGCCTACATCAATGTTTATAAAGTACCTTCCGACAGACTTCTCTTCTTAATGCTGTATTTAGAAAAAGAATCAATCATGTATCAAGCACCTAGCAGCACTTTGTCAGAAGTTTTGAAAAGGCTACAAGGAATGGGACTTCTATGAAATCTGGGTAAGCCAGAATGAGGTGATAAACTGGGAATGCAAACAGACCCATATGTAGCTTCAGGTGAAGGTGAGATGCCAAAACATGATTATTTTAGACAAGGACATGCAGCAGAATCCTGCTAAAAGGTTGCTTTAAAATGAGAAATCAGTTTTCCCTGGGGAAAAAACAGACTTGTCTTTTTGTCTGGACCCTCCAAGTGAGTGCTATTTTGTTAAAAAAAAAAAAAAAGATTTTCCCCCTTTTGGTCTTCACACTGTCCCCTAAACTACCTGAAGACCATAAACGTTAAATCGAAAACAAAATAATTCATTTTTATTAGAGGGCAGTCATTTCAATTTAGGAGGAAATGTCGCACTTGAATATTAAGAATGTGACTGAAGGTTCTGCCGGCATCACGCCACAGCCCGTGGATGCCGGTCCTCCGACAGGAAAGCATCGGAAGTCAATAAAACAGCCAGGCTGGGGCTTAATTATCCTGTTCTCCCTGCTAGAAATTCAACTGTTGTCTCTTCTCTGCAGCAAGAGGTGGACCCAAAGTCTTCTACACCTTTATGATGTACATTAAATGGAGTTTCATATATGACAATTTCAAAGCATTTCATTATATCTTTCATTATAACTTTACACACAGAGAATGATGAGATTTACATGGCAGTGATTTGGCTAACATTTTATATTACTGACTTTAACTGTGATAAAATTCTTCTATAGTTACATACTCATGAAGTTTTATTTATTTATTTTTTTTACTATAAAGGTAATCAGTTACAATGCAGACTTTTGGTAGATCCTGGTCATAATGCTTCCACATATTTGCAACAATTTAATTTTCTCCTTTCTCCTTTTCAGCTGCAGATTTAATTGTCCTAAGAGTCATTTATTAGTTCCATTTTATTTTACTTTTCTGATTGAGAAAGTAATATTTGAATTAGGAAAATACGATTTAATTAAAAAAAACGGGAACAGTAGTCCTGAGATTTAATACTGTTACTCAGCCACTAGGCTATGCTAAAGGATAGTCCATTGGTTCCAGAATGCGTCTGTCTTCCAGCCACTCAAGGAAGCAGGAAGGGAAATTCAAAAGCTGAATGTAAATTATTTAATCACTCAAAACCTAGCTGGAAATTCATTTAACATATTTATGTAATAGTTTATGTAATTTCGTTTACATAACATAAGCCCAAACAATAAATGAACCCAAATTTTTACCAAATATATATCACGTGGTAATGTTCAGTTTGGTTTTGAAAGAATGAAACCATCATTATGTTTATGTTATCCAAATTAAATGTCTATTTTCATTTGCCTGTTGTCAGTCCTATTAGAAAAAAACTATAATGTGCAGTCAGGGACTGATCAATGATCAGACACCTGTATTTTAGATTGGATATATTTTTCTTTCTGCTTCAAAAAAAAAAGTCATTTTAAAATGCAACAATTGTGATTCAAACACCATTCATTTCTTTTAGATATTTTTTACATTAAATTATGCTCTATCCTCTATAAATTGTTTTAAAACTTCTAAACCTTTAGTGTCCTTCAACTTATGAAGGCACATGACTGTCATCATTTTTTCCTTAAAACTCTAAGGAGCACATTATTATCATCTCATAATCATTATTCATATTAATATCTATTCTTGTTTACTCACAGTGGGAGGTACTAGGGGTTCAAACAGGCCTATGAAACTTAAACAGTGTAGTCGAGAACACATAAAAATATAGATAACATTAATGCATATACTTATTTAGGAATAGTACAGGGGCCACATACATATAATAAATGAATAAAAGGAAATACATGTTAAAAGAGTTCACATAAGAGATACGCTTGTTGCCCATAGTATTAAAACAGAGAATAGGTTTTTATGAGTTTTAAGTCCCAAAGGATTTCAAAGTCTGGTTCTGAAAAGTGCTCCAAGGATAAAAATCCATAACCCCCCTGTGTGTTTAATCTACTTTTGACAACTCTATCTGTAAGAGGAGTTTGCTGTATTTTAAAAGATAAATTAATCTTTTTAAAACTTGTCTGTTTTCAATTATTCATTATTCATCTGTTAATCATCTGTTATAGGATGAATTATTGACAGAACATAATCCAGCCCAAAAGCAAAATGCTATTAATCTGCTGCTCTTATTATGTTATCTCATATGATAGAGCACTTGGAAGAAAAAGGTTAGTTGACTTTCTCTTCTTAAATGTAACTAAGTTCACTAAAATCCATCTATGAAGCACTACAAAAAAGATGAATATGGTTCATGCTGCAGGGCAAGTCATGTTTTCCCGTATACATCTAAACACAGGGATGATGTTCAAAGTATTTAAAACTGTTACCACACAGGCACTTGTGGTAAATAAAGCACCTGCCCTATCTCTGCCCACCATGATAAATTGCTATTACAGCAATGTTGAAATTCTGGTTGATCATTATTATTCTGTCCAACACTGGAATTAGATTTTTCGATTAATTATTAGGGAATATGATATTCTTAATTATGTTCCGTAACACACCAACTAGCAGAAAAGCATCACAGATATTTTCAGTCCTGGAATTTCTCCCTTTTATATCCCATAACCTCGAGTTACCTGAATGTCTGGAAATACCTGTTAGTATCTTTTAGCAATGGCAAATAATGATAAAGTTCTTGAGCTTTACAGATTAAATTCAGAGACTGTGGTACATTCTCTTTTGTCATCTCCTTCACCTGTAGTGAGGTTGGGCAGAAGCCAACTCCAGAACCATTCTAGGGGGTCCTCATTTAGTCAAAGGGCTCTGAGATGTAAACCAATTCTCCTCCACTGCAAAGGAGTGAGTAAAAAAAAAAAATCAAGCCTTGGAAGGTGACTGGATTGTACCACCTGCCCTGGAGCAACCTAGAGCAAGAAAACCCTCAGGATTAGAGCAGAGCTTTCTTTCCGCAAGAGCTGAAGGCTTCAGAACTTGCTGTGTGCCCAACTTCATGTTCAATCTTGGTTCGTGGGACATTCTGAAGGCCCTAAGAGTATTCATCATGGCTCTGCCCATGTGCAAATTAGGAGCTGTGTTGGCGTTATGATACATAGGTTCCCGATGCTTGTGCAATTCATCAAGAGACTGAGTTCAAAATCGTAGAGAAGAAACTACAGTTCCTGGAACATAATGGGTTCCCTTCTACTTACCTCTGGTTTCTACTGGTCTCTCAGCACTTTAGCGCAACGGTACTGTAACTCTCTAGTCTTAAAGCACCCTTTGCCAGCTATACCAAAATTGCCATGAATGGCTAATAGCCCTTCCAGATCTCCTGCCTGTGTACATGCTACGTCATGTGCCTAGATGGCCCCTCCTCCCCACTGCCCGCTTGCTGAATTCATCCTTCAAGCTTCATCTCAAAAGTCAGGTGTCTTGTGAGACTTTCTCTGACTAACTCCAGGTGTTATTTCCACCAGAATCAGGTGTTATTTCCACCAGTTCCCATTCCTCTCTTACAGCACGTATCACTCAATATTAGAATTATTTGTACACAAGCCTGAATCCTTGGCTAGCCAGATCCTTCAGGCCTGGGATGATCTCTTAAGGAGGTTTGTCCTGGCTGGAGCAGAGGAAGTGCTCCATACCTGTCTGCTGTATGAATCAACAGTGAGCAGGTAGGTGGGTGAATGGAGAAAGAACTTTAAACAGTAAGTTCCGGGAACTCCACTGTCATCACGAGCTGACTCCTGGTTAGACTGTGCTTTGCTGCGTTACAGATGCCATAACGTGGGACACCCAAAGTACTATTCCCTTTCTAAAAGCCCACCCACTGAGGTGCTGTGTCCCTCAGTAAGACTAGGTCTGACACCGCATACACCACTGCAGACCCAAACCAAGGAAGCAACATCATCCTTAGAGTCTCAGCCCAACTGTGGTAGATAACGTCTGGGCTGCCTTCTGCTCAGAGCCTCATTTTGTTTTCCCTGATGGTCATCCCAAGAATCCGTATCTTGTCGACTTATCAGTTAACTCTGCCGCAGCATTGGTGATCTGGCTCCAACCAAAGCCAGCAGAGAGCGTCTCTGTACAGGAATGCAACCGCTTCTCTCCTTAGTAAGAAAAGTCGACACAGCCTTTCCTCATGGCTAACACCCCTGTGCTGCGATTTGGCTGTAAACCTGAGAAAGACCTGGGTTTTTTAAAAACTCATTTTATTGTAGTCAAGAGTTCAGATCTGTTTCCTCACCAGCCTCACAGGGAAAAAGAACCTCTGCGGAGATGGATGTTGACTCTGACACACAGAATCCCCAGGGGACGGTCCCTGCACTTCTAGTTATTCGCCAGCGTCAGTTTCCTCCAGTATTGATTTAGTTTCTCACTCACATATTAGATGGATACTCACGCCCCTCCCATCAAAACTTGTACAGCCTCCTGAGTTATATCTGAATCGCTGTTTAGCTTTAATGTATTCTTTGTCAGTTTAACTATTTCTGGGGATCTGAATGCTAGACTGGTTTCAACTATTACTGTGTTTCGAAAAATATTTCTTAGAAGTTATCAATACATCACTGTTCTTTATCAATGTAAGTGATGTGTAACACCAATGCAATCAAGCACCAATATTATGATAGCATGCAAAAGGTTATATTAACTAAATACCCATGTATTTAGCTATGAAGATGTCCACAGATTAAAAAAAAAATTAAGTTAACCTATGTATGTCATTTTTGGGGAGAAAAACTCCATGTAAAGGACTGATATATTGGCTCTTGGTAAAATGACAAAAGCGATACAATGAAATGAAATCCAGTAATTCAGGAGAAAAATATCTTCAAGTCCACACTCACCCACTATGCTTCATATGTGGTGGTTTATCCATTCGCACTGCCAATTTGATTTTTAAGTCAGAGTCCTGGCTATTTTTTGGAACTATCATTCGGTGCAACTCAGCTGACTTGGAGCTATTAGAAGTTGGGTATAATATCACCTGTAAGGGACAAATAGGAAAACATTTAGGTGCACATTACAGAATGTCTAAGTAGAACTGAAATCTTTTCTCTACATTTTCCTATTTGAAAAGGTGGCGTCACGCCTGAATGTGTCTAATAAACCATTTCACTCCCATCACAGCAGATGGGTTTTCAATACAGATGCATTTATTTTTTTGACAAATATGTGCTTTCATATTATCACATAATGAGTTTTCTTCCTGTGCACTTCTTAATGAGTTAATAGCACAGAAGCTACAGCTGAATTGACAGTTGAAACATACTTAATAGACACCTATAATTTCAAGACTACTCTAAACTCCTCAGGGCAAAGAAGTTCAGAAAGAAATATCCTTTGAAATTACAGATAGCATGCTTAAAAAGCAAAACCAATTACCTGAAGCAGCAGAAATACACCTTGTGTTTTAATATTTTCATTGCAAAAGAGTATTAAAGGAAATCAGCTCAATTAGAGATGGAAACTACTGACCATAGCACATTTTCTGCTCTAGAGTGATACCAAAGAAGGATTTGTTCCCCTGACTACGTGTTTTCAAAACTATAAAGATGATATTATGATGATTGAAACAAAGTAATTACTTTTAATAAAACTGCCCGGTTATCAGGTGATTATTTCACAACACCAACACAGGAAAGAAAAGCTTACTCTTCAGATGTTAGGCGTCATATAGATTAAAAGAAAGTGTCTTCCCCTTTTTAGTCAGTCATGACACTATTTAGACACGGCATATTTTCAGCCTTAATGGATATTTTTAAATGGGAGCACTATATTCTGAAGGATAAAATAAAGATATGAAATGCATTACATTATATTTTAAGCCATTCTCATTTTAAACCAACATAAAAAGTAAGTAAATTTGAAGTTTCTGTGCCAATGGAAGAATTATAAACATGCTCAGGTATGTAAAATGTTTTTAAAGCACAACATGGCAAATGAATTTGGCACGCCCCGCTGAAAATAAAATCTTCCTTTCCATGTATAAGTGGAAACCTTCACTGAGAAATCTTCAAGCAAGGCTCGTTCTCTTTCTAGGAAAGACAACATAATCATAAAGGCTTCTCAAACTATTCTCAACTTCCAAGTTGCTAACTATATCTACTATTTTGAGACTTTTCTCAAGCCTATCCTAAAAGCCACACCTACGTTCAGTCCAGCACATCTGCACACTTAAGCATACAAAGGCTCATCCAAGAGCAGATTAAATGGCATTTGTGATGTTTTCAAGAATTACGATCAGATTCTAGAATTAGTTCTATCTGACTGCTAAACTGTCCAATGGAGCACTTTACAGATTCTTTCTCAAACAACAGTAAAAGAAAATAAGTTGATGGTTTTTGGCTCAAATCAGTAGACAAAGGAATGTCATTTTCAACTCAGAAGGTGATTCCAAAAAAGAATTGAGGACTAAGATAGAGCTATACATCCTCTATGGCTAAGAGCTGCTATTTCCCCAGCAAGTCTGGAGAGCTTTTCCTCTTTCTCCCCACCCCATCCTTAAAAAAAAAAATTTTTTTTTTGGCATGAGCCACCTACAGACTTTATTCCCTTTTAATTCTTCTTTCTATGTTTATATGAAAATTGGTATTGTTCCAAACTCTAAAAGTCTTATACAGGAAGAGAATATTTAAACTAAAACTTTTGACAATTTCTCATCCTCTAAATGCCAATGATAGGCTACTAAGTAAGGTCTCCAAATAATTAATTGCAGTTGATCCCCAAATTAAGGATCATCCTGCTACTGAATACCATCACTTCTGCCACATTTCAGTTTTCCAATGGGTACTTCTAACTGATGTCAGGGGAAGGATTTATTGTTTATCTCTGTTCAGTTAAACAAACATTTGAGTGTTTACTATGTGGGGACACAGAAAGGTGAAAGAATACAGATGGCTCCTCAAGGAGCAAGGAGCTGATGGTCTCTTCTTAATAGCATTAAAAACTCAGATAATTGTGCAGTGGGGAGGGTATAGCTCAGTGGTAGAGTGCCTACCTAACACGCACAAGGTGCTGGGTGCAATCCCCAGTACCTCCATTAAAATGAATAAATAAACCTAATTACCTCCCCCACCAAAAAAAAAAAAAAAAAAAAAAAAAAAAAACCTCAGATAATGTCTAATGATTTTACCTCTTTCTGATTTTGTTAGTCTCTGGGTTTATTCGTTCTCTGTTCTATCACACAGGTAGCTAATTCCCTGTGTTAAATTTCCTCCATTTGAATGACCCAGAATTGTCTCTTTTTCTGAACAGACTCTGACAAAGGTATGAACACTGGCACATATAACAAATGAAGGCCCATAGATATGAAACCTATTACTTCTAAAAATGGTAATGGTAAAGAAGCCCTGACCTTAATCTTAAAAGTGGTCTGTGAAATGGTTACCAGGTTTCCATATCGCACAAGAAGAAAGTGATTGTACTCCGTGATTGTACTCATGATTCAGTCATGAACAATAACAGACAAGGAAGAAGCTCCCAAATGTGTAGTGCTCAAAGGGCCGGGGAGAATAAAGGACAAAAGATTTCTTTTCAGACACATGATAAGGATCTACTCAAGAGACCCTGAACATTGCCAGGCAGGAGGCCTTCACAGTGCCTGCCATGACAGGGTTTCACTGTTGTTCTCATTGGACAATCACTGCTGTGTATTTCCCACTTCACATTTTTTTTTTTTTCAAATGAGATGCTTCAGTGTAGCTCTCCCCACTCCACTCCTTGCCCTCCCCACCGCCACTGGTTATATATTGGGTTTGTGCTTGAGCAATGTGGGGAGGGACAGTGGAACAACAGGCAGTTAACATACACTTTAGTTCACTGGTCCCTGGCTGCAAAGACCCATAGCTGTACCTGGACTGAGATGTTGGACTCTGGACTGGAGGTAAGAACAAAATGAAACTTTGGGTTGTTTCCCTTGAGTTGAAGTGAACGCATTCTATGTGTAGGAAGAAGGCTAAGAGAACTGTTGTTATCTTAGGCTATATAGGGTGAGCTCATCTAATTGTCCACCAGAATTCATGCTTTCACTAGTATGGAACTAGTGCTAGGAAGCAGCTGGCTCCCCATAAGTAAGGACATATGCAAGTTCTAGCTAACGGAATACAACGAAAAGTGGTAAGTCATTTTGGGGAATGAGATTAAGGTATAGGTATGCCTTCTTCATTCGTCTGCTAGTCAAATGCAGAGGACTCCAATGCTCTAGGAAATGAAAGAGCCATAAAACAGAAGAAATTAGAGCCCAAATCACCACGTGAAGGAAATCTACCCATCTATCAGGAACACCCATAGTAAATTGTTATACAGGTACTATTGTTTTAAATTATTGAAATGTCATCATTTGTCTGTAAAAGCATTTAGTAGTATACTAACTAGTAGGTTAAAACAGTTTTGCTTCCTAAGACTGTCACAGGTAGTAAGTGCTTGAAGAATTTTATTTCATAATAAATAGATAAACAGTTCTACTTCAATAGGACTTAGTTCATGTTCAGAAAGGGATGTCTCATGTTGATGGTACAATAATTAAAATACTTACCAGACACAACAATTTACTAAGGATTCTTCTTGAATTCTATATTCACACCTAAATTAAATCATAGCTCTGTACAAAACAGTTAGCTTCTTACGTTATTTAGCAAAGTAGTTTGTTCTTCACTACTCATTTCTCCTAACTTTTCTACACACATTTCTGCTTCTGCTAGTTTATTTTTGTCACCAACACTTTAAATGCCTTATCACTTAGCATAACACAATACATTTTATGATTTCTTATCTTAAATATAAAGCCAGTATAGCTTCTTCATAAAAAAAAAGAAAGTCAGCATTACTTTCCATCTTTGCTAAGGTGTAATGGAAAACAGAAATTTTTTTCTCCATACTTTGCTTAAAATTCTGTCAGATTTAACGCAGAGGAAGAAAAAACTTAAAAATAGAGTGTAAATATACATATAAACATAATATTTAGACTAATACGAGGTTCTGAAGGATCTTTCTCTTAAAATATACTTGTACAAGCTAACACGTCCACATTGTTTTCCTTCTACTAAGATACACTAATTAAAGCCAAGCCATGGACATTTGTACATACATCACACTAGTTGAAATTTATGACCTATGAATTCACGACTTTCTAAATTTCTAAAGTGTTTCAACAAAAACGTGAAAAAACTAAAAACTGAGGGGGAAAATCTAGAACTGAGAGGGACAGGCTCAGGTGTGAGGAAAACAATTCACTGCCTTTTCCCATAAATCTGTCTTAGTCAAGAGGAAGTAAAAAAGACCACATGGTCACAATAACTGCACTGTGGTCTTGGAGTAAAATAACAAAGGAATGTATTTGGTACGAATCTAGCTCAAAGATGAGTGCCATCAACAATTCTTGAAGGAATCAGGACATATCTCAGAAAGGAATCACTGTTTCATTTGGAAGTCTAAAAAAACATGTAAGATTTATGATTTAAAAGACATAGTGAAGGGACTGAAAGAGGCATGAAGCTGTTGGAACTGAAGCACGCTAAAAGTGGCACCCTGAAAAAAAAAAAGACACACAATCCTGACGCTGACATTCTTACCACTACCTTTGGTTCTCAAGTCCTTCCCCAAGCTTGATGGGTCAGCTCTTTCTCTGTTCTCTGGACCTATTCTCAGTCAGTTTCCATTGCTCCCCACCAAATGGCAAGCAAGCAAACAAAATAACAAACAAAAAAAACAAAAAAAAACTTCAACTGATACAATTTCTCTTCACATTTTCTGCCATGTCAGTTCTCTACCTCATCAAAAGGAAAGGAGAGAACCCTGTGGAACACTAACTTTTAAGGGTTAGGAAAAGGAAGAGAACTCTATAATTGAGACCAGAGGCCAAGGAGGCAGAAAGAAAAACCAGAAGGCTGTGATGCACTATATTCGAGGAAGAGAGTGTGTCAGGGAATAGGAAGTGGCCATCAGTAACAAATGACAATCAAGAGATCAAGCACAGGAGTGATGGAAAGGCTATTGTTAGTTTTAACGACAGAGAAGTCATTAGAGATCTCAGCAAGAGAAAGTTTAGGTGAGGTCAGAGTGTAATGGTTTGAGGGATACAATCTATTCGAAGAAAGGGGGAAGACTTCACTTAACTCTTAAGTGAACAAAATGAGGCAAAATGAGCAAGATCACTTTGGCTAGAAGGAGCATCTCGTGCAAAGGCAGAGGGGATGAAGATATTGTCAGGGAGCTTGAAGAGGGTGAGGAAATGGGAAAGTTGTGCTAATAGGTGAGATCAGAAAGGAAGACTAGGGAGAGACTGTAAAAGCACATGCTTTGCTAAGGAGTTTGTCTGTTATCCCATAACACGTAGTCAAAAAATGCTTCTAAGCCAGAGAATGATATAATTAAAATTTCACGTTCTCCTGTAAAGAATAATCCTCTTCTATCCAGCTGTGCAAATCCTGGAGAGGAGTCATGTGAGTCAATGTGTGGTCAACTGCCGAACACCCAATTACTAAATGACATGGCCTTAGAAATACATCTTTAAAACACAGTAAGAAAGGACTGAAAATGCTTTTAGCTGGAACCGTTTCAATTTGTGATTAAATTTTTTTGCTGACAATCAGGTGTCCTAGAGACATAGGGTATTTTAAGGAAATGCCCAAGGGAACACCACTCCAGATAAGCAGAGCTATCTCTATGAGAAACCTTGACTTCTGGGGTTCCGTTGACATTTTTCTCTTTCTCTTTCAACTGACAGTAATCTTTATAGTTTAGCAAAGATTCATGATGACTATTCCTTGTGAAGCTTTCAAGCACCTTCTTGAGAGATTAGAACCTTGAGAAAGTATATACCGTGAAAGGGCTAACTGCATTTACTTCATTTCAATAAACTTTTATTTAGCCCAGGTTAATAACTAGCATGTATTTTCTCCAATATCAAAGCCCTATATTTTCAGTGTGTGGAGATGAATTGTAAGATTTTTCTGAGAGAATTCTACACCCTTCTTAGTAACATTTTCCAGTGTTTAAATACACTTGAGGTTGCTTAGTCTAAATTATTCCTCCTTTGATTTAATATCACCGTTTCCTGTCCTACTTAGCTGAAACAAATAACACCTGCTCACTCTCACTAACACAATGCTCTTTTGTATATTGAAAGATTAGCATTAAGTCTTCTGTCAACCTTGTCATCCGTGGGCTAAATCCAGTTCTCTTTATTTTCAAAGCTGGAAGAAGCCTGGAATTTACAGTATAGAACTGATCAAACTCCCAACCCCTTACAAAATGTGTTCTTGGTCTGACAGAGAATTACACAGCTCCTTCCTTCTATACAGTACTTTTTTGCTGTTGATAAGAAAGGTTTTTAAGTGGTAGAGTGCATGCTTAGCATGCACGAGGTCCTGGGTTCAATCCTCAGTATCTCCTCTAAAAATAAATAAGTAAACCTAATTACCTATCTCCCTCAAAAAAATTTAAAGAAAAGAAAAAAAAGAAAGGCCTTTTTAAGAATATGAAAACGAATATATGTGTTTATATGCATGACTGGGACATTGTGCTGTACACTAGAAATTGACATATTGTAACTGATGGCACTTCAATATAAATAAATAAATAAATAAATAAATAAATAAATAAATAAATAAATAAATATTAAAAAAAGAAAGGCCTTTAAAAAATGAGTAAAAGAAAAAAAGGAAAATATTAATTATATATATTTTTTGGCATAAACTTTTAAAAAATAGAGATTATAAGCTTCGTTATTTCCATGATGGGAGTTGGAGAGATAGCATGAATAAGGAACAGCAAGGTGTGTAAGTTATTCCCAAATCTTTTCTAGTATCTCTGCTTAATAATGAACCATCACAGGAAGGGGCTTGTGGAATGCGTTTAGCAGAGTATGCTCCCTAACGGAAGGAACTACTGTGTGATACACAGAACAGTTCACCTGTGGCTCATAGGGTAATTTAAGCCAGTAACTTTAATCAAGCCATTTGTTGAAAAATTGAAGTATAGTTGATTTACAATATTGTGTTAGTTTCAAATGTACAGTACAGTGATTCAATACTTTTGCAGATTATATTCCATTATAGGTTATTACAAAATGATGGCTATAATTCTCTGTGCTACACAATATATTCTTGTTGTTTATCTGTTTTATACGTAATAGTTTGCATCTGTTAATTCCATACCCCTAATTTGTCCCTCTGCCCTCCCCTTTCCCTTCTTTCCTTTGGTAATCACAGGTTTGTTTCCTGTATCTGTTAATCTGTCTCTGTTTTGTATATACATTTACTTTTTAGTTTCCACATATAACATGTAGCATTTGTCCTTCTCTGTCTTACTTCACTAAGCATAATATTGTCTAGGTCCATCCATGCTGCTTCATATCCTATACTAGACACTTACCAAGTACATGTTGGCTGACTGCTTGGTTGGTTGATTGGATAAATAGGTGGAGGCTTAGAGAAATTAGAAATAAAAATGCAAACCTGAAATTGATACTTCACTGAGGTGAAAAGAGAAAAAAGCTTGCCAACTAAAGTATTGCCAAAATTTGGTAACAGAACATAACAGTAGTAAATGCCAAAATTTGTATGCCATTTACTTGCCAGTCTCTAAAAATTTATGAAACTCTCATCTTTCTATTTCTGGACTGTACCAGGTAAAGTAATAGTCTCCCAGAGATGCCTAGTCCTAATCTCCCCAGAACCTGTGAATATGTTACTTACATGGCAAAGGGGAAATCAAGATCACTAATTAGCTGGCCTTAAGAAAGGGAGAAGATTCTAGATTATCCAGCTGGGGCCAATGCCAATGAGAGAAACACTTGACCAGCCATTGCTGGTTCTGGAAATGAAAGAGGACCATGCATGAGCCAAAAAATACAGGCAGCCTCAGCCTCTAGAAGCTGAAAAAGGTGAAAAATTGCTTTCTCCCTTAGATCCTCTAGAAAGGAACGCAACCCTGACAACACCTTAATTTTAGCCCACCAAGATTCGCTTTGAACTTCTGACCATCACAACTGTAAACATAATACATACGTATTGTTGTAGGCCACCAAGTTTTTGGTAATTTGTTATTCAAGTTGCAATAGAAAACTGATACACAGACAATAAAAGCTGAGATTCGGTTATAAAAGAATACTAAATTTAGGTTTACCTTTTAAATTTTTTCTGCTAACCTTGTGATTCAAGGATATTTTTACATACTGATTTCTATCATTCTTTGATTACTTTAACAAGATGCTTTTGTGTGTGATTATTTCTGTCACATTCCTGAAGCATTCTGCTTGTATAAAATCTTTTGAAAATTTTTTTCTCATCTTACGTTAATTAATTTAAACAAAGCTTTGACTTTCCTTATCATAAATAAAAAATAAACATAAAAAAGGATTCACAATGAGACAAATTATTTGCGTTACTAGAATGGAAACCACCATGCATTTCTAACAAATTTCAAGTTCCATACACCCAAATGATCAAGGATTATATCTTCTATTTCAAAGTCTAAAGGCATAGTCAAGTCTGTCACTATATTTTTCATGGCTCAATTAAAGATACTGTCTTTCATTCATCTTAATAGATCACTTTCATTGCTTGTAGTGTATTAATTTCATATTTCTCCTTGAATGGAGCAATATATCCCGTCACAGCAACATCTGTATCTTTAAGACTTATCTAGACAGGAAAGCATTATTATTATTCTTGATCTATTCCCCTCAGTCATAAATTATGAATAGCAGTAACCTTTCTATTTCCTTACCAATATAGTTTCTATTAGAGGACACTGCATGAGTAGCTTTATTGTTTCTTTTTACTAGTCTGGTTATAATAATGCCTGACATTTATGAAGAACTTTTCAACTCAGTGTCTCAAAGTGCTTTGTGAAATTTAAATTAATTCTCACATCACCCTTAAAAGATAGGCATTGCCCTGTTATGTAAATAACTTGACACTGAAGTTAAATGAATAGCTAAGGAGAATTACTTCATGATTAACAATAGACACTTTCAGTTTTACATTCCCTCCCTAACACATTCCCGTACTTATTTCACAAACATTATAATAACTAATTTAGCTCTGTTTTCACTCTTTGGTTATTAAGCACTATAAGAATTCTTAGAGCCAAACCAATTTTATTTCTATCAATCCATACATACAATGGTAGAATGAAAAGGAGGAAGTTACAATAACATCTAAACTTGGATTACTTCAGCTGCATTCTTAAACTGAAGACAATTATAGCAAAATGTTTGAGGATTGACCAATTTACAGATAAATATTGGTATTTATACTAAAAACCAACTACCGCCTCGAAGAGTGAGGGTGAATTATTATTTTCCATTTGAATGAGAAATCGATGCGAGGTCTAATAATTACAACCTAACAATCTGCCAAAATAAGATTCATGAAAATCTTCCCAATTTGTCATTCTATATGTATGCAAACTAGTAGAAGTCATTTGAATCATGGAAAAGGAAGACAGACAGGAGAGTATGAAGTTAAGAAATCTTGATGTTACATTTTCACATGCTCCAAAGAACTGAATGAATTAAGAAAAATATGATAAGATGGAAGGGTGGTGGGGAATAAAGGTCAAGGCAGAGGAAGAGAGGTTAAGTGGGTTTTCATGCCCTCATGGCTGTTATGGTGGAGCCAAGACCAGAATAAATGTCTTCTGGAAGAAGGTTTCAAACTTTTCAGATTGTGATGCTCAACAACCAACTAAGTTGAATCTTACATCTTTGATCTAAAGACTTTTTTTTTTTTTGACTTATACAATACTTATAATAAAAGCCATCAGGGAATAAAAGTACTTAGTTGTTTTGCTGTCCATGCTAAACACAATAAAGGTGGTTATTCTTGAGTGGTTGGTTTTGGGCAGTTCCAAGATTTACAGGGACTTCTTAATGCAGTAACTAAAAGGAGACATTAGTAATGGACTTGAGGATGTCCCAACCTGCTTCTCCTGCATATCATAACTAAGAGATGGGCTGAACATCTTAGAACCTACTCTTGTTACAGGATCCAAGCTAGATATCATTCTGCAGTTGATGAGTTAGGGAGCTCAGGTGTCCAAACAAAAGCAACTTACTCTACTGTCTACTATAACCTTGCACAAAAGAAATGAAACTGAACCAAACTTCAGGAGATTTGTTCACTTGTTCATCTGTCACTCCAACAATAATTGGACATATATTGTGGGTCAGAAGCTGTTAGACAGCTGATGTTGCTGAAATAATATGTCTAGGTCTTACCTAAAATGGGAAATGGAGATATAATATTGTAAGGTTCGTAAACTATGCATGAAGTGTTATAAGATCATCATAATATCACCTGAAGTTAGAGTGTGATGAGTTAAACACTTAAAATAACAGTTATCAATAATAAGCCAACAAAGAAGATAAAAAATAGAACCATAAAAATATTCAATTAGTCTAAAAGAGGAAGAAAAAGAGGAAAAAGGAAATAAGGAACATATAGGATGGAGAAAAAACAGGTAAATGACAGATTTAAACTTAATCATATCATATCAATAATCATATTCAAATATAGTTTAAAGTACTGATTGAAAGGAAGAAGTTTTCAGATTGAATAAAAAATAAAGACCCAATCACATGCTGCTTCAATAAACATTATTTTAAATGTAAAGAAACAAATATATTAAAGGATGGATATAATACACTAACACTAATTAAAAGAAAGCTGAGATGGCTAAGACAAAGAAGATTTTAAAGCAAAGCATGTCACCAGTGATAAAGAAGTCACTTCATAATGAGAAAGCAGTCAGTTAATGAAAAGAAAACAGAAATCCTAAATATTTATGTGCCCAATAATATGTCTTCAAAATACAAGCAGCAAAAAATGGTAGAACATATCCAAAATTATACTCAAGATTAATATCAATCTCTCAGTTGGCAATCTCTGATTGCTTTTTAGAAAGTAGATACAGTATCAATAAGGAAATGGAAACTTGCACAATAATTTGAACTATCTGACATTTATAAAACTCTACTAAGTGGAAGAATATGCAGTCTTTTCAACTGTGAATGTGAAACATTCACTAGATGGACCATATTATACACTACAAACTAAGCCTCAATACATGTAAAAAGGATCCAAGTCATATAAAGTATATTCTCTACACACAATAGACTTTAGTTAGATATACTAGAGAGAACTCTGAAAACTTTCATATATGAGGAAACTGACACACTTTGAATAACCCATAGGTCAAAGAAGAAATCAAAATAAAACTTAGTATATTGAACAGGATGAATATGAGAAAAAAAATATAAAAATTTGTGGGATGCCACTAGAGCAATATTTAGGGAGTGGGCATTTATAGCACTAAATGTCTATATTAGAAAAACAGACTTTTCTCAAGTCAGTGGCTTTAGCTTTTACTTTGATAGAAAAAATAACATGAATTAAACTCAAAGAAAATAGAACAATAAAGATTAGAGCCAAAATAGATTCAATTAAAATTAGCAGAAGGAACTTTATCAACCTGATGAAGGAGATCTACCAAAAACCTACAACTAATGTTATACCTAATGTTGAAAGACTGAATGCTTTCCCCATAAGATCAAGAACAAGACTAGGATGTCCATTTTCACCATTTCTGTTCAACACTGTACTGGAGGTTCTAGTAAGTACAATAAGACAACCAAAGTAAATAAATAGATGGAAGCATCTGGATTGGAAAGAAAGAAGTAGACAACAATACTGCTTATGGAAAAATAATAAATTTACATCACTAGAATCAGAACATGAGTTTAGCAAGGTTAGAGGATGGAAGATCAATACAGAAAAGCCAATTACATTTCAATATACTATCCCTATCTAAATTAAAAAATTAAAACTAACCAAATGATGCCATATAAAATAGCAACAAAATATGAAATACTGAGTGACAGTTCTGGCAAAAGAAATGCAAGACCTGTACACTGAAGACTATTAAGACATCACTGTGAAGAATGAAATAAGATCTAAATAAATGGAGGGATATACTCTGTGTATCATACCAAGTTTGGAAGACCCAACATTGTTGATCAATTCCCAAATTATCTACAGATCTAATGCAATCACAACAACAAAAAACCACACTGCATTTTTTTGGTAGAAATCCACAAAATGACTTTAAAATTCATAGGGCAAAACAAAACCTAGAGTAGTCAAAACAGTGGAGAGGTGGAGGAAAAAGAGAACAGAACAGAGTTGGAGAGCTATCATTACTTGACATGATAGACTTAAAATAAAGCTAAAGTAATCAAGGCAGTGTGCTATTGGCATTGAGATATGAAAACGGATCAAGGGAACAGAATAGAGAGTCCATAAATAGACCTAATAAACATGTAGACAATTGATTTTCAACACAAATGCTAAGGAAATCCAGTGAAGAAAGTCTTTTCAACAAATGGTACTAGAATAATTCATATTCATGTATTAAAAAGTGAGCTTTGATCTATGTATAGCTCTAAATATAAAAATTAACTAAAATGGATCAAAGTTCCAAGTCTAAAAACCTGAAACTATAAAACCTCTAGATGAAAGCAAAGGAGAATACTGACCTTGGGTTAGGTAAAGAGTTCTTAAATACAGCACCAAAAGCACAAGCCATAAAAGAAAAGAAATCATAAACTGGACTTCTTCAAAATTGAAAACATCTGCTCTTTGAAAAACACTGTTAACAGAATGAAAAGACAAGTGGAATACTGGGAGAAAAATATTTACAAATCATATGTCTGATACAAGATGTGTAAACAATATATTATGGTCTTTTCAATCTCAAGAATAAGAAAACATGTGGACCCAATAAAAAATTGGGGAAAATATCTGAACAGATTCTTCATCAAAGAAGATGTACAGATGACAAGTAAGCATGCAAAAAGATGTTCAGCATTAGTATTAGTTGTTAGAGAAGTGCAAATTAAAACCATAATGAAATAACACTACATACCCATTGGAAATAAAGAATTTGTACATTGTGTACATCGAATACTTGCTCTATCTGGGACGGAGGCAGGTCTCTATTTTTCTGCTACTATAATCACCCACATGGACCCACCCTGGAGGATGCTTATTTATAACTTGATCTTTTGATGGTGAGAAAGCAAAAAAGCACTTTCCTCTGCCTCTACAGCGAGGATGCCAGCCAACTCATCAGAGAAGGTCTGAGGTGGGCTCACTGAGGAACAACCGATGCATGTTATCAAAGTCTCCTCTCCAGGGAACACTTGGGATGGTAAGTCATGTCCTCTGGCACTTCCCAGTATATGATTAATGAGCCAGACATAATTAATTGCTGCTACAAAAAATATTTAGACTTTGCACCATATACGATCTCTGGCCCTTCACCTATCTGTGATCCTGCTTCTCATCACTGGCGTGGCTTCTGAGATATGACAACAAAGGGTTGTGAGAAATGGCTACGTGAAAGGATTAAAGGAGGAAGGAGAGCTTTTCTGTGATTTTTTGTTTCAGAAAAGGGATACTATTTGTCAGAACTACAAAAATAAAAGTTTACTCTGTGTGGTGAGTTGAATTAGACATACATGAAATGAAATGAATTTCCATCCCATTTTTGCAGCAAATGATATTAATTTGCTGGCTAAAATAGCAGTCATCTGGTGCCAGCTATTTCAATAAAATTGGATATTAAATTTTGCTCTCCAATTGAAGAAACATGCCTATGATTAAGATTTCACTCGCAGCTTTTCTAATGCTTTTTTGATTCATATGTAGCTGAACCAAATTTATATAATGCTGGAAAGTTTAATCCTCAAATACAAGTTTTGTATGAGTGAAGGGAAGGCCTAAAGTGATTTTTATGAATTTAACTGTACAATTATTTGTGAAAAATTAGGATTGTTAATTATTCAATAAAACATCTATCTGTTCTTACTTTGTGTGTTGAAATATGTAGTCTGATGATGACTGACTATAAACCAGGCAATTAGGGCCATGTTTTCATCTCTATAGCTCCTAACCAGCCATACATATGGGATATACAGTTACATATCCTGAGTTCGGCTAAAATAATACAGGGCCTAAAATTTTTACCATATATGAAGAACTTATTTAAGAGAATTGAACTTAATCAGAACTACGTAAATGAGAAAAACTAAAAAGGATATGCTCCAGAGAAACAAGAGGGACAAAAAAGTGAAAATTAAACTGACCAGTGAATTAAGAGTTCCTAAGACAGTATTTATCTCCCAAGAAGACAGATGTGTGAATACACTATTTCTCTTCTCTTCTGTCAAGTTTCAGAAACAAACAAAAATCATGAATATTCTGCTAACTCCTTAGGTGGACCTCCTTTGCTGCATCATAGAACCCCTGAAGAAACAACTTGATGAAAAAGGCAAACATATAAGCTAATTTTTACTTGCTACATTAAGACATAACAAGATGCTTGAAAGATAATCGTTCACGTTAATGGAGTAATCAATTGAGCAAGGCTAATTTATCTTAATATTTTAAATGCACCTGAAATTAACCACCACCTGCTATTTCCATATATTATTTACATTTATAAAACAAGCATAATGATTGTCACTTTGAATTATTAGGTATGAACATCTCCATACTAAGAAATGTTAAACAGAAGTGTAGATATTCAAACAGAAAAAAAAAAGATGAGAGATACAAGAAGTGAAAACCTTAATTACAAGAAAATTACTACTCTCAAAATGTCTAAGAAGTGAGCAAACTTTTAGCTTTTTGCTATCTTGAAATATTATTTAATCAAATGATAAAAAGACAACATTCTAGATTCTAGCTCCACTGCACTGTAAAGGAAAATAGATTCTCTGATTTATATGCTTCTGCATCCTCAGGGAGGCAGAAGAACCAGCACCCTCCTGTGTATACCGATAATGCGGTGCCAAGGCCGTGAACTGAGCGCGTATGAACAGATGATAGGTTATTTTTCTAACAACTGTCAGAAAGAATGTCTTTGTAGCAACACTTCTAAAACAAAAAAGTTATTTGGGTAGAAACTTCAAAAAATCATTTTGTACTCAAGAACACCATTTGGCAAGCTAAGTAGTACCCAGGAGTACAATAATTCATTCTGAAAGACTCAGTGGAAACTGTACTGTCCACAAATAGATGTCTTGTGGGATTATTTACATTTTTATACGGCTTTTAAAAGTTTTAGGCACAATCATCTTGATTATGATGAACTGTGTATTTTTGGTTGCTTAACTGGCCCACTATTTACCTGCTATGATATACTCATAATAAGAAAAATTTCCTGTATTCTGCCTCCAGGTATTCCCTTAGCACCTGCTGGAGAGCTGGCCACCAATTCAGATGAAAAATCTCCATATGCCACCTCTGTTTCCATAAATAGCTATTTGCATCTGCCATTTGCAAATAAAATTTGCATGCCAAGCACTTGCCAAAGATATAACACTCCACTGCCCAATTCCTATTTAAATTTGAGCTATCTTTTCATAAAACTATGTGCTATAATAGTTTTTTTTTCTTATTCTTATGAGTCACTAGTTCTCAACCCTAGTTGCACTTGAGTGTCAGAGATTCTGTTTGTGCCAGTGTGTCTCAACCCTACATGCACATCAGCATCTCCCGAGAAGTCCTTAAAATGCTCCTCCCTGGGCTCACCGTAAACAAACTAAAAGAAAAGTGCAGACCCAGAACTTGAGATCTTTCTGAACACTCCTCAAAGCAGTTCTTACATGGACACAGCGCTGAGATGCGCCAACACAAATAAAAGTAATAAAAGCAGCCAGAGAGTACCCTACTAAGATTCAAATCACTCTGTAAAATGATATAAAAGGTATGCATGAAATCACTTTAGTTTGAATAATATTTGGTTCCTGCTTTAAGTCATGAAATTAAATTGGTCCACATCAACACCATTAATTTGTAAAAAAGTCACATTCGTCATCTTAGCAAATGTAGTGTTTAATTTGTCTTAGGGCATAGACTTTGGGTCAGAAAACTCAAGTTCAAAACCTGATCCCTGCAACTGCTGAGTGATCTAAACCTTTGAATCTGACTTTAACTAAATATGGACTGTTCCTACCAAAGAGGATTAAATGGGATATTTGAATAGTGAGCAGTAATAGCAATCAGCAAACCAATATAATGAGAATGAGAACTAGAAATTATCGCAGGGTTTTTATCTCATTCAGCTCAATTTACAAACAAGGGTTCTGAGGTCCAGAGGGTAAAAGCCTCTAGATCATGCTTAATAAAAAGCCAACAGAGCCAACCCTACTTAGCATGGCAAAACTGATCTAATAAAACCTTTAGTAGGGCAGGGTATAGCTCAAGTGGTAGAGCACATGCTTAGCATGTAGGAGGTCCTGGGTTCAATCCCCAATACCTCCTCTAAAAACAAATCAATAAACCTAATTACTTGCCCCCCAAAGAAAAACAAAACAAAACAAAAATTTAAAAACCAAAACCAAAAAAACCCAACAAAAAAACCAAAAACCTTTAGTGAGTTGCTTGGGTGAAAACTATTATCTGATAGATCTATTGAAGGAAATCTCCATAACAACTGAACCTGTGGTATTTTTGGTGATTTTTACCATTTAGAATATAAATAAGAAGTTTTATCTTCGATTGCACTAGGCTAATTTTAAAAGATGTAATCAGACATACATCTTTACTGGGATATATTCTATGGACAAAAGGGACTGCAAAGAAATACTGACCATTTGTAAGTTTGTGGTTGGTTGTGGTACTGGTACAGTATTTCTGGAACAATTTTGTATGTACAGTAAGACAGAAAATAAGTAAACATACTGATGCTGCAGAGAACCTGTAAACTCATGATTTAAAAAAAGTTCCTTAACCAGAAATGATAATAACACATAATGTTAGTTTCTAAATTCCATTATCACTAAGAAGAACCAGTGCTGATTACAGGCCTGGGACAGGAAGAGTACAAGCTGAGTTGATTAACATCTCAATTGCCAAAACACAAAGACTGATGGAATCATACGTAATCAACATCACTAATATCAGCAAAATCTGCTATTATATGATTCCTGGCATGATGCAATGTGAATCACAAAAAAACATCTAGGTAGGGTTCTTCCCCCAAATGTTTACCTGCATCCAATCATGAAACAACAATAAGATAAATCCAGGAAGAAAAACATTCTCCAAAATTATTTCACACTCTTCAAAAATGTCATCATCATGAAAGCTGCCCACACCCCCACTCCCCACAAAAATGCAGAGGCAGAATTGTAAAATAAAGAGTCATGACAGTCAAATGCAACACACAATACTGGGTTGTATTCTGGATTGGGGGAGCTGGGGGATCCAGAGTTTATAGACATGCTGGGATAATTAGAGGACTGTTGACTGGATATCACATATTAATATTTATCAATATTAAATTTCCTAGGTGTGATAATGGAATTGATGTAGGAAAATTTTCTTTTCTTAGAAAGTGTATTCTGGAACATTATGAAAAAATATTTAAAAGTCTTCTTTATTATAAATCTTTTTAAAACTAAGCTTTACATTCTGGAATAGTTTAAAGTTTTAAAGAAAAGTTGCAATGCTAATATTGAAAGTTCCTGTATATCCCTCAGAGTTTCCCCCATAATTAACAAGCACACACTACCATGGCACTTCTGTAAAAACCATGAAACTTACATTGGTACATTACTTTTAACTAAACCCAAGACTCTATTTGGAGTCCACGGATTTTTCCATTAATGCCCTCTTTCTTTTCCAAGACCCAATCCAGGACACCACATTGCTTTTAGTTGTCATGTCTCCTTGGTCTCTTTTGATCTGTGTGTGACAGTTTCTCAGTCTTGTTTTTCATGACCTTGACAGTCTGCAAAAATACTAGCCAATTATCCTGTACAATGTCCTGCAATCTGGTTTTGTCTGATGTTTTTTTCATAATTAGACTGGGCTTATGTTGGTGCTTTTGGAAAGACTATCACAGAGGTGAAGTGTGCCCTTCTCACAACATCATATTAGGAATACATGACAGCTACAAGGCATCACTCGTAGTGTAAATCTTCATCAGCTGGTTAAGGTAGTGTTTGCAGATTACTGTCTTTCTCTCATGTTGCTTAGGTGTGCATTTCTCATTACCCTTTTCAGTGCAGTTACAGGCTCTGCTCCAGGACCTGGTTGCCTCTGTGTCCCATAGTTGAGTCTTCTCCCCAGTCATGACCACCTCAGATCCAATGCCACAGGAAACCCGGCAGCTGCTAGAGCAGACGTCTCCCTACCCTGCCTTGGGGAGCACTCACGCTCCTCACAGAGTCCAGGCTTCCCAGAGCCCTCCTGTTGGTCCCAGTGGTCCTCCAACAAGCCAAGGGGGCTTGTCTCTCCATGTAGGACCCCGGTGTGGGGTGGCTCTCACCACTCACTCCCCAGGGAAAGTGCCTACCTGTGTATTCTTTTTTGAGTCCCTTCCCTGGGGCACGAGTCTCAACCTAATCACTTGCTTTCCTTCCTAACCCATTTCAAGCTTATCTTTTTTAAACTTTTGGTTGTTCAGGAGTCCTTCTGCCAGTTTCCAGTTAGTTTTCAGTGAGAATTTTTCCACATGGAAGTGTATTTTTGATTTGTTTGTGTGGGGATGTGAGCTCTATGTCCTCTTATTCCTCCATCTTGATTGACCTCCTCCTGTGATATACATACAGTTCTATGTGTTTCAGTAAACACATCCAACACCCAGTGCCACACAGAAAAAATTCCTTTACCTTAAAAGATCCCTGTACACCACTTTTCAGCCAACCACTTTCCTTTAGGGCCAATCCCTGACAAACACTCATGTGTCATGTTTCTATAGTTTTGCCTTTTCTAAAACAAATTATATAACATGTAGTGTTTTGGGTCTGACTTCTTTCACTTGCATTTAAGTTTCATCTGTGCTGTTGCATGAATTAGTAGTTCATTTCTTTCCATTGCTGAATAGTAGTTCACTGAATGGATATACCACAATTTATCCATTCCTCTGTTGAAGAACATCTTACTGCTTCCAGTTTTTAGCGATTATGAATAAAGCTTTCACAAGCATTCACATACAGGTTTTTGTGTGGATATGAACTGTATAAACTCTTGGGTAAATATTCAAGAGGTCAACTGCTGGGTCATATGGTAAGTCTAAGTTTAATTTTATAAGAAACTGGCAACTCGTATTCCATAGCAGCTGTACAATTTTCCATTTCCACTAGCAAAGATTGTTGATTTGCATCCTTGTCAGCATTTGTTATTGTTAGTTTTCTTGTATTATAGCCATTTAGTGTTCTTTCCTTGTGGTATACATTTATTTTAAGGGCTGTATTACTCATCTATCAAATTCAAATACTACATAAAATTTTAATTTAAAAACTTCACTAAACTAAGATCCTGAAGACACAGAGCAATAAAATTTTAGACTGTATATTTCAGATCATTTAAGACTGTCTTCTTCAAATTAAAAAATGTTATTACTTTTTCTAAGTATAAAAGTAGGTAAATATATACAAAACATTATCAACAGCTCTACCATCCAGAGATGACCACCAATTTTTCAAATTGTGTGTGTGTGTGTGCACATGTGCTCAGACTATAACACATCTAAAGGCCTAAAGTCTGATATGTTCGAGGAACAAAAAGAAAACCAGGTGTAAAAGAATGATAGTAAGCAAGGTGGCTGTAATAGGAGATGAATTTGGAGAGAGATCAGTTCAGGTAGAGCACGGTTCTTCAATGTTTGTGTGTGTCCAAATTACGGGGAGGCCTTGTTAAAACAGAGTCCACCCCTAGAGATTCTGATCTAACAGATTGAGAACTGGACATGAGATTCTGTATTTCTAACAATTTTCCAGAAGTTGAAGATGCTGCTGGTCCAAGGTCCCACCTTGAGAATCCTTCTTGGGCACACCACACTATGATGCGGAGTCTGTTTTTCTGTTGTTGTTTTTTTTTTTTTTAATTGCAAACAAATGAGAAGACACTGGAAGATCTTAAGGGCAGAAAGGTGTGATTTTGTTTTGAATTTTAAATAGATTATGGTGGCTGAGGTGTGAAGGCTGGATCAGAGGGGACAAGATGATAAAGATGATAAACGGGAAGCTAGTACTAGTGAGAAATAATGGTGTCTTGAATTAGGTTAGAGGGAATGTTAAAGTGTGAATGTAATCAGGATAAATTTAGGGAAAAGCTGATAGAACTCACAAACAGATGGGCTACTAGGGTGAAAGCGGAAGAAATGAAGGGAATGCCGAGGTCGCTGGTTTGACAACGGCCTCTGGAAGATTTTCTGGGGGTGCTAATCATTAAGTTCTTATTTCAGAAATATCTAGTTTGAGATATTTGTTAATACACAATTAGAAACACCAAGTATGCAGGTTAGTTATACAAATCTGAGGCTTCAAGGAAGAAAGATAATTAAACCAATTGGAAGTTATTAACTCAAAAATAATATGTATAATCATGAGGCCTACTGAGGTCATTACTATAGATCAATGGATCTCAAGCAGGGGTGATTTTGCACACCTCCCTGGAGATGTTTGGCAATGTCTGGAGACATTTTTGATTCTTTTGACTTAAGAGTTGGCAAGACTACTGATCTATTGCTTGGAGGCCAGGAGAGCTTCTAAATATCATAAAACACATAGGAGCGCTCCTAACAACAAAGAATATCCTGCTCAGACCATCAATAGTGCTGAGGTTGAGAAACTCTCAGATAGATAGATAGAAAAGTTTCTTTCTCATACGAAGGGAACAAGGGAGCATGAGGCCTTTCTCAGATATACAACCAATTAGAAAATATACCACTCATCCACACGATTTAAAATTTGCTTAAATATCTGGCCAGCTGAAAAATGAATTAAAACTATCTCAAATTACATGATAGCATTAGACTTAAAAAGGCTGCTATTAGACAGTGAAAAATAGTTACAATAAGGAAATAAGGTAAAACGGATGTAATAATGGTTTAAATGAAAAGCCCTGACTCACCAATCCATCAGATCCTATGTGGTCTCCAGGGCTCCTCTGTCATAGTGTGCACACCCTTGTTAAGTGAATAAATGCACAAATATATAAGCACACAAATGAATGAACATGAGGGCTTAGGTCTCTTAGGTATTTAGAAATACACATAACAGGGAAAACAGAAGAGGACACTTTAATGAGAGCATAGGCCCATAACTTCTGGACTGTGGGTACAGATCCACAGAATCCCCAGAAAAAACAAAAAAACAAAAAACAAAACAAAACAAAAACCCTCCAAAAGTGTAAAGGAAGTAAATGAGGAGGATGATTTAAAATGAAGAGAAATCCCAACTTCAGGGTAAAGAAAAATCAAAAATACACACTGATTCTAGTAACCTTCAACATCTAACATCACACACACCAGAAATTTTCAAGTAAGATTTCCGAGGGCTTTATTCTCTGGAAAATATCTATGAATGCAGTGTTCAGGTCTGAGTAAAACAGATCTACATTACAGACGATAACTTCATAGCCTACTGACTGAAACACAGCTGCTTCATAAACAAGACTGCAGATAATCTTTCACACAGAGAGGTGCTAAGATCACAAATCGACCCTAATGTTAATGCTTTTCCTGCCAGAAGAAGCTGAGTATAGGTGAAAGCTACTGGAATTAGAGGATAAATGTACTATAGATATGAGGAGGTGACTATAGGAAAAAAATAATTCAATGTTAAAAGATAAGTGAGGAAGACCTCAAGGGGGAGAATGGGAGAGGTAAAAGAGATAAACACACTTAAGAGATCGTCTAATCATAATGAACATAAAGAGCAGATGACTTCAATCAGAGAGAGGATGCTTTTAACCCATGAAACCCATGGTTTCAATAAGGATGACTTTTCACCAAGGACAAGCTGGCCTGTATCATTCACTCACTGGCCAGTGGAGTACATGTGTCGCTGACTTTGACCTTATGTGTTCTCCTTACACACTCAAGGCCTATCACAACACTTTCTGCTTTAGGACAATTGTGTTTAGTAAATTAGAGCTGTAAGCTGGGCTCGTGGGAAACTACAAATAGATTGATTTACGAACAGAAGGTTCACCCACTGCATACTGGTCCATCTTAATTCTGTATCAAAAGAAGTTAAAAATGTGCTACTTCGGACACACAGGGCTGACCATAACTCACCCTTCCCAGTTCTTTATCTTCAAGGGCCAGGACCCCAGTGCTTTCCGTGAAGAGTTTTACTTTGACCACAGGCCGTGGATGGGTAGTGGTAAAATCTCCTTGGGTTCCCCATCTGCAATGAAGTAACAAAGATTCTCTTTAAAATGCAGTGTAATTTGTTTTTTTCCAGATATATAGATCTCCTTAGAAGGCACGTTAAGCAATACTGAAACTTCCGTGGCTCAGTGAGATTTTTATCTCTGCTTTTGTTTCTGACAGATGGCACAGTCAGGAAGGAAAATCACAATAAGCTTTACAGCTTGTAATAATTACTCAGCTGTTCCAAAAATTAGCACATTAGAGTACAAAATGTAGAGTGCAGTAAGAATTTAGGTAAGGGGGGGTGGGTAATACCTAAGTGGTAGAGCACATGCTTAGCATGCATGAGGTCTGGGGTTCAATCCCCAGTTCCTCCATTAAAAAAAAAATATTAAATTTAATTATCTCCCCCCAACAAAAATGTTTAAAAAAATAACTTAGGTTAAAGGAAAGCATTATAAATGTTGCTATTGAAACCTATTTTATTAATTTAAATACAAATTACAACACCCTTTTTATGGATGGTTGGGGAAAATTGCTAAGGGTTTGAGGATGTGAGAGGAAGTTTCTCAGAAAACTATGTTTGCACGCTGAAGATTTCACCCCATCTCTTCTTGTTAAGTCTTTATTAGATATTTTATTTGTATTTTTTAAAGTGGAGGTAATTATCTCAAGTCTCTCACTTTATATGATTTTTAAAGCTCTGGTCAAAAGGAAAGAAATAACCATCATAAAAATATGAGTGTTTTGCCCTTAATTCCCCAGTACATCTCTCCTAAGACCGGAGTAAGTCTGTCGTTACCAGGTTTTTCAAATCATCATAATAAAATAACATGTTTTCTTAGCTTATCTTTTAATTAATCGAATCTCACCTTTACCACACACCAACTAATTCTACCATATTTACAAATTTAACTGGCACACACCTGATATTAAAAAATCTTATCAATGTCTCTCATAATTCTTGGAGATCATACATACGTGAGATTCAGCACAACATGAAGAAACACCATTGAGTAAAACAGACACAAGAGAAGGAAAAAAAATGAGACTTAATGAAATAAAGATTCCTGTTAAAAAATTACCAAATAAAAATACCAAGTTCTTATATAGTTTAAAAAAACAGATAATTTACCACTTTCATGGTACTGTCTAAACTAATTTTATAAGCCTTATTCAGAAAGCTGAAATATGGAGAACAGGAAACTATAACAAAAACTGAACAAGTAATGGTGACCTTTTCTCCCATCACAGCAGTTTATAACATTGCGATACACGTACAGTAAGAGCAGAGGCCATTTCAATGACTGAATAAACTAACAGTGATGCAGTTTGTTCCTTCAAAATTACAGTCACATGCCAGAAGGAAGAGAGAGACTCATTTAGGATGGAGAGCAGCTTAATTTCTATTTTAGACTTCTAGAAAGGGGTTAGCAAGGAGTCTTTTTGCCATTTCATAGAATTAAGATAGTCAGAAATAAAGCAGAGCTAAAACAGAAATTAAAAAAAATAGATTCAGAACTAAAATAAGGTTTCAGAGAATAAATCTAAATTCAGAATGTGTGATCTTAAGCCATGAATACAGGCAGGTGATCTGGATGACAGCTCCGGAGTAGATTCCCATGACATACCCTTTTCTTTATTGGGTATCATGCGGTTAACTTTCGGAAACTAACCTGTGGAGACATTTTCTTATAACTGAAATCAAAGATTTTTAATAGTCATGTAGACATAGCCTAACCATTTTCCATAGAATTTGCTGATCTTTTAAACTGTATTCTCTTCATAAAAATTATTTTATGTATTAAATCAATGATATTTTTTCTTCTCAGATGTCAAAAATTCTTTGAAAGTACTACAATGGTTCTATATGATCATTTGAAATTCCTCACCTACTCCAATATGCAGTTCTCCAAAGAGAAAAATATTGACTGATCCTATTAACCATCACTGAGGGGCTTGGTGAGTTTTGTCTTTTACCCTTACCCCTCCTATCACTTTACCTGAAGGGAAATGCGTTGCCAATTCCGTGTTGTTGGATAGAAGAAGACACATAACAATACATATCTATAGAACTGTGCTCATTCAGGATCCCGTGAACCTCTGCAAAACTGCCTACTACCTCAGACCCTTCACAAACAAGCACCCTCAACAACTGTGCTTCAGTTTTCATTCACTATGGTACATCTCTCATTTACTCATGAAAAACATATTATTGTGAACAGGAAAGCAGCTCTTTTGCCCCTTTCCTGTTTGCCCATTTCTGTCCCCCTCTAACCTTAAAAGAATCTAATTACAAGAATGAGATCAGTAAACAATTGAACCTAACTCCTGACTTACTAACGCTCTCTTGAATGCACACCATGCCTTGTCTAACTTGTTGATTCTTTTCTAGATAAAAAGAAGTAAGAATGAAGAATGACTAGCTCTCTACCACCAACACCCTCTTAGCAATCCTGACGGCAGATCGTGGGGGTAAGATAACATCTGGAGAGACAATCAGTCTGCATGCAACGGAGAATGATGCAGAATCCCAACTCCTGCCTCGATGATGCACTCAGATTCTGCCTACCCCCATTCCCCTGCATTTTTCCCTTTAATATCTGTCACATCTGAGCAGAATCCTTGGAGGCGGTTTCTGGAGAGGAGTACACCATCTCCCCAGAGATGCCAGCTTTTCTGACTAAAGCCCCTTTCCTCTCTACTGACACCTGCCTCTTGAATAACTGACTTTAGAGCAGTGAGCAGCTGAACCTGTGTTCAGTACCAAATATCTTAGATAAGATGTCTAAAAGTGAGATAAAATGTAAATAATACGAAAATCAACATTCTCACAACTCAGGTTAAGACGGAAAGCATACCAGGACATCAGGCCTGCACTGGTCATCCTCCTCTCGTCCCCAGTTCACACTACCACCAAAGTAGCCAGGATTTTGGATTTTATATTAATAATTCCCTTGGATTTCTTCTCAAAGGGGATTTTTCAGCAGTTTACCTCTGAGAGTGATCATGGCTCTAGGTTACTTGTAGTTGGTCTTTAATGGGTAAAGAAAATTGTTTTCCTAGTGCATTATAGATACACACGTAAATGTATCAGTATTTATATGTGTATACATACATATATCATCAATATATGGCATGTGTTATGTTGTATCATAGATATGTCACATATATATCCCTTTCCCCTATATATCATGTATATAATCAACTTCTGGATTTTCTCGATCACAGATATATCATAAATATGTTATACAGAGGGTCATAGATATATCATAGTTATGAAATATATCAGGAACACACATAGATCCTAGTCAGATCCCATCTCCCAGAAATGGATATTCTATTTTAGTAAATGTTTTCCTGTATCTATTGAGATGATCAGTAATTGCAGATTATATTAATCCATTTTCTTGATTTTTAGAGATAAACCTAATTTCTTCCCTTTTTTTTAAAAAAAAATACTAGATTTAGTATGCTAATATTTTGTATCAAAATCCACGATTGAGAATGGCTTGTAGATTTACAGTCCTGTATTTTCCTCATCTGCTTTTGTTCTGCTAACCTTATTTGAATGAGTTGAGAAGTACTACATTTTAATTCTCTGGAAGAGTTTGTAAAAAAAAATAATGGGAATTATCTATCCTTGGAACCTACCTAGTAAGCTATTTGGGCCCAGTGTTTCTTTGTGGGAAGATATTTACTAATGATTCTATTTCTTCATTGGGTCATAGTTATAAAACTATTCAGGTTTTCTCTTTGAGTCAATTTTGGTAACTACTATTTTTCTAGGAATATATTTATTTCATCTAAGTTTTTCAAAAGTATTTGCACCAAGTTGTAAAAATCCCTTGTCTTTTGAATCTACAGCATCTGTAGTATGTCTCCTTCTCATTCTTAATATAATTTTTCTTTCCATTTTTAATCTTAAGAGGTTTGTCTCTTTTATTATTCTTTTCAACTTATCATTGTTTTACTTTAATGACCCTCTGCACGGCATGTTGGTTTTCTGTTTCATTAAATTCTGCTTTTTTATTCCATTCGAATTTATCTGTGTTACTTCTGCTGTTCTTTTAAAAATTTAAGCTGAATGCCTGGCATTAATTTTAAGCCTTTCTTTTGTTCTAGTTAAGCATTTAAAGCCGTAAATTTCCCTTAACTCTTTAAGTACAGTATCCTGTAAGTTTACAACTTAATATTTTTATTATTCAGCTGTTTACAGGTGCATTTTTAGAATTTCTAAATGAAGTTCTCCTTTTCCTTAAGCTCTATGCTTACTGCATCATATTAGAGAATAAAACCCCCATGATAGTAATCTTTTGAAATAATTTAAACTAGTCTAAAATATATATGTGTGTGTGTGTCTATGGATGTGTTTAACTTTTCCATGAATACTTGAAAAGTACTCACCATGGTGGGTATAGTGCTCTATATATGGCTTTAAGGTCAAGGTTCTTACTGTGCTATTTAAGTCTATTTTATCCTTTATGATTTTTGGCATCTTTTATATAGCAAGGTATAACTATTAAGATCTCCCACCAAGACAGATTTTTGCCAATTTCCCTTTATATTTTTGTCAACTTTTGGTGTCCTATTTGGTGATGTAAAATGCCCTTTAAGTATGAATTGCTTAAGAATTCTATAGCAAATAAATTGAAAACCAAAGCTTCCCTCCCTCTCCCCAAAAAAGGCAGGGAAAGAAGCAGAAGGATAATAGGCCTAACTTCTATATCACCAAGATATTTTCTTGTTTTCTGCTTAATTGGCACGTTTAAGCACTTTTAGGAATTAATACCAGTGATTATCTTCTTACGGTTTCTCTGAGTTATGTGATGAAAGAATACATTACCCTTGCTGTCAATTTGCTTTGACTCAAAATGCACTGCCTTTTTCTACTTCTATGAATGTATTATTTATGAGGATTCAGACTTCTGATGTAAATCTCCAAATGAATAAAATATCTACAAAGCACCTCTATGAGGACAGCAGGACTTCGTGGCTTATGAACACACAGGGTAGTTCATGCGCCAGCTGAACTAACTGACATTAATTATGTATTTGCCAATAAATAAAGTATAGTGGAAATTTTATCAGGAGCCAAAATATATGTTCAGTCTATTCATCCCAGTAAGGCAATCTCTAGGAATTTAGCCGAACAAAATAATCATGAATAATTAAAAAAATAATAGGCAGGAGATTGATCCTTTCTAAGAATTTGTCCTAATTTAGTTCTAGAATTAGAACATTCTCTAAAACCATATGTAAAAGTAAACTCAAAATGAATTAAAGACCTAAATGTAAGATCGGATACTGTAAAACTCCTGGAGGAAAACATAGGCAGAACACTCTTTGACATACACCACAGCAGTATGTTTTTTGGATCTCTCTCCTTGAGCAATGGAAATAAAAAGAAAAATAAACAAATGGGATTTAATTAAGTTTAAAAGCTTTTGCACAGCAAAGGAAAACACAAACAAAATGAAAAGACAACCTACTGTCTGGGAGAACATATTTACAAATGATGCTACCAACAAGGGATTAATTTTGAAAATACACAAAAAGTTCATACATCTGTAAATCCTCATACAATTTATAGTTAGTCTCCATAGCCACAGTTCCCCCCATCTGCGGATTCAACCAACCACCAACAGTGCAGTACTGTAGGATTTACTACTGAAAAATAGCCACATATAAGTAGACCCATGTAGTTCAGATCCCCAGACCTCACCATTACAAATACACAGGGCTATATTTTTAATTGAATAACTTAAAATAGGGAATTAGTTTAAAAAGCATTAAAAATGCCCTGCTTATCAATTATACAAATTGAAATTAAATAACAAACTACTGAAAGCACTTAAAAATTGTTAAGCACTGCATAAATGCTTTTAAATATAGTATTTGATTAATATGAGCAATTAAGACATTTTCACAGAAAGCTCTTTTTTTTTTTTTGGAAGAGCAGCTTTTTATATTTAAAAAATTCAACATTTCTAAGTCACTCCCTGAGGCCCAAGTGTGTCAGAGTTTTATTCAAAAATGATAGACTTAAGCAAAGATTAATGGCAAGGGAGTGAAGATAACTACATTTTCATGGGAACTTGGATGACTGCGTAACATCATTTACCATAGTCAAAGCTACAAGAGGGACTTTTCTGTCTGATCCTAAAAGGCTGCAAATGAAAATGCAGATTTGAGAATTATTAACATAGAGATGGTAGAAGGAATGAGAATAAGCGAGTTTATGAAGGGTTCCCATTAAAACTCCATGATAATAGGGATTTGTATCCTACGGGTCCAGGACTCTGTGTGTATCCATATGCTTGCATGCGTACCTAAATGTGTACTTATTTCTAATAAGCAGGGTATTTAAATTGTTCTGTAATTTATACTTATACATAACACTACACACTGAACTTTATGTATCAGTACATGAATTTACACAATTTCTAAGACTGTAAAGCACTCCCCTTAAATGGCTGTGTCATCATTTATTCAACCACTCTCCAGTAATGGACCTTAAGATTGTTTCCAATTTTAACTATTACAAGAAATGCTGCAAAAGACATCCTTTATATATTCCCTTGGTTTTAAGTAAATATTAAAAATAAAAGACCAAGGACAGGATTCCAAGACATTTTTTTTATGTTCTTAAATATAAAAGATTATCTTAAGTAATTAAAAAGGTTGATTCATAATTTACCTAAGTAGTAAATAAAATTTACCACAAATAGCTCTGTTGTAAGTAAAACATCAAACTTTAAAATAATGCACTGTAATACAAAATCCAAGGCTATCTGTTAGAATTTCAGTTTTCTTATAAACAAATATCCCTCCCCTGCAATTTTAATAGTTACTCTGTAGAACAGATTTAAACTTCTTCCTTTAAAAATATATTGAATATATTTTAAAACAAATTTTCTATATATTTAATTGATCAGTTTAAGTTGGGTGATCACTAGTGTTTATAAAAACTGCCTTACTTATTGCCACTACTGTTGTTGACACACTTTAAAAATATTTGAAATTTCAACTTGAGATATCTAAATTCAAACACAGAGGTTAATAATGTGTCCAAGGCAATACAGCTCATTTGTAATGAATGAAATTACAGCATGACTTACTAGGCCACGCAGATAACATTTATCCAACAAATCACATTTTCATTTGTGACATCATAGTATACTACCTTATCCTTTCAACAGAACCAAAGGGATCATTCTGCATAGCTATATATCAAATATTAATAATGAAATATTGGGAATATAGCCAATATTTTATAATAACTATAAATGGAGTATAACCTTTATATGAATCATTCATGAATCACCATATTGTATACCTGTAACTTACATAATATTATACAGCAACTGTACTTAAAAATTTTTAATAAAAATTGTTATAAAAATCTATATAACAACTTTAATGAAATTAATGACAGATATTACAACATTGTTCTAAATAGTTCTATATAAAGACGTGGAGGGGGAGAAGTTAAGATTGATTAAAAAAAATCAGAACCAGTGCCTGAGCCCTCGCCTACAACAGAGTACAGTGGCGCTGAGACAGGGCTCAAGGGTACAGATCCCAGGGGAGTTTGTGGGCTCCAATACCAATCCCGACACGCAAAGGGGCTCCAGGCAAGCAACTTTCCCGTAACTTCCTAACACTTCCCTCATAAAACTGCTGAGGTATAAACGACGGCGGTTCATATCAACACCCATCACGACACAGCACCTGTCATATAGGAAGTACATACAGAATGCGAACTATTACTGTTAGGACCCGTAGTTGTATTTCTTTAGTGTTGCGTTACAAAGCAAAATGATACCTACCTGAAAAAAAGAAATTTGACAGTTTTGAACATTACAGTTTTAATCAGTTTTATAAAATGGCGACATCAGACAACATCAGAAACTACAGAGACAGACATCAACTAACAGCAAAACAGGACAAAGGAGAGAAAAAGAAACAGGAAGAGAAAGAGAGTGGGGGAGAGAGAGAGAGAAAGTAGGGGTGAAAAGGAGAGAACAACACTGGAAAAAGAGGGTAAAGAGGAGGAGAGAAAATAAAGGAGGATGAATAAAAGACCAACTTAGAAAGGAGAGAGTTATAAACTGAGACATATTCTGAATTGAATCTCAACCTATTTTTGCACATTACCTTTCATCTTCCTATTAAAGACATTTTACAGTCAAAAAATGCTGATGTGATGCAAATCTTAATAGGAGAAATAAAAAATATTCTTTAGAGTAACTAAGGTTTATCACTAAGCTTTTGGGAGGATCTTTCAAAAACATCACACGAAAACTTTTTAATATGATGAAAAGACAATATAGAGTTATCTGTTTCTTCACCATGACAAAGGGAGAAGAAATCCTGGGGTGACACCTTGCAATTTAAGGTAGAACAATATTTGGGGACGGCTTGTGCTGAGTGATGATCAGTTTCATAATGAAAGAAAAATCCTAAGGGCTTCCCCTTCATTCGCACTCTTACTGTCTTATTGGATGTTTCTCCTTCTTTTCAGAAACAGCTCCATTTTGCTGCTCTCAAGATTGCTAAAGCCTCAAGAAAAATAGGATAAAATTTCGTCTAAAGTCTATATTTCATTTATGAAGTATTCATACCATTAAACCCCCATATCCAGAGTAGAGCGATTATATTCTATTTGTACCATTTTCTTCTGAGCAAGTCTAGCAAGCATGTTAGCATATAATCAGGTTTCAGAAAAGACAGAAGACATAATCTCTCACAAGCATTTTCCTTTTTCTCCGTCATAGCAGGATAGTTCACAGATATTAGCTTGAAGCATCTAATTTTAAACCAAACCGTTTGTCATATCTTGCATTACAATTTTACTTGGTCAAGATAGTACAAAAAAAAAGAATAAAAGACTGACTCTCTATAAGATGGAAACCAAGACTTTTAAGAACTTACATATAGGAAGACAGGCTAAATAATTGATATATAAGATAAATTAATTTAACTTTAAAGGAGAAAGTTTGCTGTACACATGCAAATCCCTAAAAAGAGCTTTAAATAACAAAATGCAGTGGTGTAAAAATGAGCACAATATCCTGCATAAACCAATAATTAGTCACTTACTGAAACTTACCAATGTGTGTTCATCCTGTTATACTCACGACTTTGAAGCGTATGTGAGAACACCAATTTGCTTTTTCTGGTTTTTGACATGGAAGTAAAAGGTGGACGTGTTATTTGAAATGAATTTTTAAAAACCCCTCTCGAATGTCATAGAATTAATGCATTCCTCTTTAAAGATAAAAGGAAACTTAAAATACAGTGTTTCCAACTATTAGGTTATAATTATCCATAACCAGTACAGCATACTGTTACTAGTAAGCTGGAACGTCTATCAGTTACTAGCACAGTTGACCCTTGAACAACGTGGGGGTTAGGGGTGCTGACGCTCTGCAAAGTTGAAAATCCGAGTGTAACTTATAGTCAGCTGTCCCTATATACATATCTGTGGATTCAACCAACTTGGATGGTGGTGTACTGTAGTAATGACTAGTTAAAAAAAAAAAAATCCATGTATAAGTGGACCCGCGCATTTCAGACCCATGTTGTTCAAGGGGCCAGCTGGTACTTGCTTTACCAGATCTTCCAACAATCTTTAATTTGATAGAGCTTCAAGTGGGGGCTAATGTTCTTTGGGGCTAGACATGGGCATGAAAGTATCTTGCTTTATATAAAGGCCTCGGAATTGCTAAAGTACTATAATGTTAGTGCATCCTATTCTTAATGACTTATGTTTAAAAGCAAATGCTCCTTAGCAGTTTCTGGCTGCTCCAAAGGTAAAAGACTCTTGGCTGTGTCTTTGAGCAGTAACATGGGGTGAGGGGCAGGGGGGCTGAAAGGGGAACCTGGACTTGAATCATCTATGCAGGTTTGTTTTAAAAGTAAGCCTTTTTCCCCTGGAAAAAGTCCTCCTGGGGCCCCCCTGCAGATAAGACTACTGTCTTTCTTTTTCCTAAATGACGCTTTAGGAGAAATAAAAAGATTTTCCAAGTGCACGGAGTAGTTTGGGAGCAACAGGAGACGTCCCTGGGTTATCCAAACATCTCAGATTCTGGAAAGGGTAGGAGTCAGCCAGGACCCTTCCCAAGGGGCTGAGCCAAAAGCACCAAGCACTCAAAGAGGGCACGGTGTATGGAAGTGAAGCAAGCAGACACCAAAATATGCAAAACATTGTAGCGCCCCAAACCAGCCCCAAGAGCATCCAGTGGAGCACCTGTCCTCCAGCACACTGCACGGAGGGGACATCACAAGCAGCTTCAGGAGAAGTCTGGTCAAGCAGTGGGGCCTGGTCATCTTCACAGACCGCAGTCACTGCCGGCACCCGCTGCTTTTAGATCCTATGAGTCCTACACCGTGCCACTCAGGAAAAGGTATCCCCATTTTTTGTGGATTTCTGGTGGCCAGTAACTACTGAATTGTGTGATACTCTAGAAATTAAATGCAACAGACATACTTTTAAAAATTCAGGACATTTAAACTGATTTTTTGAGAAAGTGTTTGATGCTTATGAGACACTGGGAACTCCGTCAAGGTTTTAAAGGATGGGTAGTGATTTCTGTTTCTCCATAACTTACCTAGTTGGCACTTGAAACATTTTCAGAACGACACTTTCTTTCATTTGTGTCTCACTTGGGCAACCTCTGAAATCACAGTCAATAAGCACGTAGTATGTGCCCATTGTAGGGATGAATGTTAAAAATACAAAGATGAAAGAAAACAGACTGCAACCTCCAAGGATTCGGCTTGTGGGAAAGGGAGGAGCATGAAACATAAACACATCAGTGCTGATTAAAGGTGCACAGTGGCCGTTGCGTGAAGACAGAGGTCCACCATCCACCACATTATCCTCCTACGTCTGTGATCTGTCTTAGCAACTCGCGCTAGATCCCTCCCTGCAACCACCACCGTGCTCTGGACACGTCAAGCACATACTTCATGTTCAAGAGAAAAGAAGATGGTGTTTAAAAAAAAATATGGACTTTGTAGTCTAAGAGTTTGGAGAGCTGAGTTAAAACAGGTATGTCCAAATTTTTGAGGATCCATTTTTTAATCTAGAAAATGCTAATAGTAATATGCTTTCCTTGACATAAGTACTTAGAAGAAAGAATGCAATCAATAAGAAGACGTCTGTCACCGTGCCTGGAAAGCGAGAAGGTGTACCAAATAAATGATTGTTCTCAGTTCTCCTGAGCACCCCATTTTCCTGATGTCGGGCCAGAGGTCCAAATGACCAATTCCTGACTGCTTTCTCTTCCCAGTTTCTCTGAAGGGCCTGGTGAGGGACTTTACATTCTGTTTTCAGCGGAACGCAGCAGCAAATACATCAAGTATGATAGAAGACAGGTCCTCAAACACCATAGGCTTTAGCCGTACTAGGCGGTGATGCAGTTTTTGTAGTTAGTTCTTTGACTTCTGGGAAGTCCATGAGTGCTGAATTAGCTCCAGAAAACAAGGTGCATGCATGTTTGGGTTTTCTCTACTCTGTAATCAGTGCATGTAAGGCAGTTAGTTATCTTCACGTAGTCATGGTACCCAATCTCAAGGTAGGAAGCACTTTGGGGAATGTTGCATCAAAGGCTAAGAGATCATGTAAGATATTTGGAATTCCTGAAATCTTTATTCAACATTACAGGTTCTGTTTGGAAGAGATTCTGAAACAAAATTAAAACTCCAGTCCTCATAGTACTTTGTGGCTGTGCAAAGCTGGTGCTTATCCTGGTCAAACTAAGAACCTTACAGTCTACTTGGAGCGTCTGCCATCAATATATCAGAAGGAAATCTCGTCCAGAGAAGAACTTGTCTCTCCTAAGGTTCATGACCACCTGGCAGGTCTCTCCCCCATTTTGGTTGGTACGTGCAGAGGGCAGCTCAGGATTTTTCGTTTTCGTTTTTTCCTTCATCTACTCTGTTCTTGAGCTACTATGGCTACCAAAAGAGTCTTATTTTTAAATGGTGGTGATAATAATAAAATGTAAAGAACAGCTACAGAGGTGAGCTGACTGGAATGACCAGAGCCAAGAAACAGACCATATCATGTAGTAGGGATGTGATGGTGCACACAGAGCACCACGTGGCACTGGACGGAACAGGCAGATGACGCAGACTTGGTGCGATGCAAAAAAGTCAGCTAAAGCACAGGAAAATCAGAAAATGATAAACCAGGAAAAAGAGTACAGGAGAAGAGGGTCCATCGCACCCTGAGAAGCATTATTACAAGATTGATAACGCTCTTTATCTGGCACAGAGCTGGAGTAACTAATCCTGAATGATTAACTATTTACTAACTAGCTTCCTGCAACAATGAGAGAAGAAAAAAATAACTGCTGTTTTACACGAGCTGCCCTCACAATGGTTCTTTCCCAATGAACAACAGAATATGACAGCATCTTTTTTCTTTTCTCTGGCGAAGTGCTACAGCTCTAAGAATTACTAATTACTATGTCTATAAACAAAAGCCAAATCTCTTAAGTACACTGAGGTTTTTGCCATAGAAGATGGGTAAGGATGAAAGAGAAAAGGAAGATAAGGGAACAAAGACAACAGAATGAGGATGAACGTCCATAGTACAGCTCTCACGGTTGGGCATACCCGGCCCTCAGCTGTTCCTCAGGCTTCATTTCAATCATTCTGTCCCCATTCTGTGCCCATCCAGAAGACTCCGTAGAAACAGCTGTGGCACTGAACTTGCCTGTTCCTCTGTTAGCAGCACTGACTCCTCACTGTCTCATTACCCTCTGTCACTGTCCGGTTAACTACCATTCGTCTTTCCGTTGACAGCTCGAGGGTTACTCTCTCAGACAGACTTCCCTAACCATCTCCATTTGCAGGGCTGGACAATCCTTCAAATGATTCAGATCATTGTGCCACACATTTGCCTAGAATCATACTCCTTTTCTTCAAAGCAGTCACTCGGCTTGTAACGGCGTGTTCCTGGGTGTTTCCCTGTTGTGTGGCCGTCTCCTTGCTGTAGACGGCAAGTGCCATTTGCCACAGCTCTTCCTGATATTAGTCGTTTCAAACCTGGTACCTGTGCAGCTCTTAGCATAGAGCACAGCTCGGTAATTATTTGTTGAATGAATGAATGACACTACTTACTTTATTCTAACCAGGCCTCAAAGGACTAGAAAGAGAGCCACAGCAGTTGAATGATCAGGATTTCTTGATAGTGTATTTTACTGCACCACACAGTCATCCCTTGGTATCTGTGGGAGAATGGTTCCAGGATCCCCCTCACCTAACGTAAACCCATGGATGCTCAAGTCCCCCATTAAAATGTTGTAGGGACGGTCGGTCCTGGTATCCGGTTCGCTCCACGCCCACTGATTCATGAGCTGCGGATCTAGTGCGGTTGGCTGAATCTGCCACATGGAACCTATGGATGTGGGGGACTCACTGTATACAGAGGAAGAACGGAGTCAGAGCAGGAAGCGTGCTGCTTTAATTACTGCCACGTTGGACCGTTGCACAAGCGGCATGTACAAGAGCTCTAGAACAGGCCTCCATTAATATACACAAAAAGTGCAGAAAACGTTTCACGTTTACAGACAAACACAGCTGTACGGATAATGGGACCAACCCAAGGTGGGAGGATGTTGTTAAGTAAGAGTAATCACCTGAATCTGAAAGCTGCTCTGTATTTTAAAATAGAACATTAAACTAAAATAATATCTTCAGCAACTTTAGTATATTTATAGTGGTTCAGAAAGATTCTAAAACACGTGAAGATCTGCATATCAGCACTGACAAGGCAGATAAACCACACATGCACATATTTCCAGTGTGTTTACCTGAGGCTGCTGCTCATTTCTTACCCAGTCCTGGTCTCAGCCAACTGCCAAATGTGAAGAAGTGGAACTTTCTTTAAGCAAAATGTGTTCATGAGTAACAGGTGTGTTTTAGTAATTTATTCACTAAACATTTCCTTTTTTGAGAGCTTACATTTATTTAAGCTTCTTGGTGCTTGAGCAAAACGATTTTGTTTTATTTTTCCACTTGTCTTTTTGAGTACACTTTTCTTATCCCATCACCACCTGCCTAAGGAGAGAATTAGCATAGAGTACTTCACGAGGATTAAATGATACATGACTGCTTAAGTAGTAACCATAATTTTCTCCATGCAGTGAATCTCTGATAGATCTTTTATTCACTAAAAAAGTCTTTTCCTGAAATCATAATGAAATACTGAGGCAGAGTCTATTTGTACATATTGTAAAATCAAATAATAACAACATTGGAAAAGACTTTGTCTCCAATTTCCCTTTTAACACCTCACAAACATTAAGGTAACCAATCATCATATGTCTGATATGTTTCTAACTTCAGAAGAATCACAAAACGTAACTGTGGATTCTATTCCAATTTAATCATGTAAAAATGCGTTTGTCATGTTTTTTGGCTGAAGCTTACAGAACTTGTGTAAAGCCAGATTTGGCATCTTCTTAACTTTTGTAAAGGGAATAATATGGTTTTAGAACACGAAATACCACCTAGGTCCTTTGACCGTCAAAATCATATATATTTGCAAAATAGATGGAATTGAGTTGCCTGGTTAGATATTCAATTATTTTGGAACTACAACTTCCTTTTCCTTAATTACCTATGTGCATATGTTTTTTTCGATGTTGCTTTGTTAATCCTTATTTACATATGTAGAAGTTAGAAGTAAGCAATGTGGGTGGAAAATTTTTAAGTGAAACAAGCACAGTTGTCTATTTGGTTAAATAAAAAATATTCTACCTTTACTAAAAAGATGTCTTTTTGAAAAGTACCCATATGTATATACTTTAAAAAATCAGAGTATTATAATAGCTTTAAAGAACATTAGAATTCCAGCTGAAATTTAAAGGACATTTTCTCCAAGAAACTCCATGTGATTTATAGAGGAGATTTTAATAATACAGAACATTTTTGTGACTGCACAAATGTTCTGGAAATGCAAAACGGGAAGCCAGTGTTGTGTTATTTGCAATTTGTGAAGATCTGAGCCACAGAAAGTGATTTGTACATTGTAACTTAGCAGATTGTATTTCACTGTGTAGTGGGCGGAAATTAGGGTGACAACTGGCTCCCAGCTGCTCTTAAGTCCATTGAGACTCAGGTTTAACTTTCTCATGAGTGAATACTAGACGGTTGTCAGTTTTACATGCATAGCTAATTTCTGTTAATCAGTAACCTCCTTATAGTTGAGTTACTCTCAGTGATGCTTCATAGACTCAAGAGAATATCGTTGTCAGTTATTTGAGGTCAAATGCTTTATCAAACAGAGGATAGTCACTGAGCCAGATACTGGGAACATGAGGTTGAACAAAAACCCAGCCTCTGGCTTCATGGTGTGAAGGAAAAACCGGGCTGGTCTAACAAGATAACTCACAAATCTAGGAATGTGAAGGAGAGGCTGGGCTGGGCTAACAAGATAACTCACAAATCTAAGTATTGAAATACTGATATGAGTTCCGCTGGACTAACTTGTAAATCTAGGTTAATTAGTGTTGGTTTGCTGTTCATATTTTTTGCTAACCAGCTGGGTTTTCAAAGATACATATCTGGCTTTGGAATGTTGGTTTGCTGCCTCCCCGCATCCACTTTTGTGATGATGATGCTGCTAAAGCTGTTCCATGCCTATTGGCCGAATACCCCAAGCTTGTACTTTACCCTATAAAACCTCATGCGCACGTCTTGGAGGTGCTCAGAGCTTCAGAGCAGAAGCCCCTCTGAGCCCGCCGTGTAATACATCTGAGTACTCCAGCCCTCCGAGTGGTGCTTGTTTCTTGGCTGGCCTGTCGTTTCCGTAACAATGGAGCTCAGAGATTTGAGGGAGCAGCAGACAGAGGCAACTATAACAAAGATTGAGAGTTCCAGGGACAGAGCACACACAGCTGGTAAGTAAGCCTTCTTGGGGAAATGGGGAGCAAGGGTTAGGATGGCTTCACAAAGGAGAGCACCCTAAACTGAAGCCTTCAGGGAACAGCAGGCAGCCAGGTGCAGAATGAAAGGTCGGCAGGCCACCGGTGAGGGCCAACAGTGGTTCTCCCCAGCGATGGAGCCTCCTCCTGTGAGAAGCATTTAACAATGTGTGCGGGCAGAGGCCTGGAAGCTAAATACCTGTGACAGAGGGGATAGTTCCACTGACGAAGCTGCTCCCATAAAAATGCAATAGCCCTCCTGCTTGGAAATGCTGTGCCAGAGGTGGGGTGGAGAGGTAAGTGGGGGTCAGGTAAATGTAGAGTCTTTCATGCCAGACTTCATCCTGAAGGCAAAGGGAAGTCACTAAAAAATGTTTAGGGAAAGGATATAATCACATCCATGTTTTAGAAATTGGACTGAAGTAGAGGCAAGAACGGAGGCAGAGAGACCAAACAGAGACTCCTGAAGTAAAGTTAGGGGGCACCCCAACAAAGATGCCAGCAATAAAGATGTGGGGAGAGAGAGATTTGTTGGGCATGGTGGAAGCAGAATCAATAGGATTTAGATGAGGAGATGAAAAGGAGAAAGAAATGATTAAATGCCCATGTTTCTGGCTTGGGCATCTCTGTAGATAAAGGTACCACATACTGAGCTGGTAAACAGAAAGGAGGAGGGTGTTAAAGGTGAAAACGAATCATTGCTATTTTGAATGTGTTGAATTTCAGAGTCTGAAAGATACCCAAATGAAGACATCCAGGCAGAAGGCTATGCTGTCCAGTATCAATCTGGATAACTAAAAAGGAGACTCTGTAGAGCTACTTTTAGTAACAGCCTCCTGAACTTGAAAGCTATTTCTCCGTATTCCATCACAGGGGTTGGCCCACTGCAAAAGTTTCTTTCAGAATTAACAAAACTACACACAACATGAATTATTTACTTATTAAAGTAATACAGAATAAATTGTATTTGTCTCTTATCTCATAAAAAAAAAGAGTGATTATCATCTACTGTGAAATTCTTGCTCATCCATGCCATATGGATAAATATTCCTAGATCAGATTAATTATCCTCCTTGTAAAATATCTCAATTTACATAAGTGGTGCTATAAAACTGTGAGCAATTTTGATCAATTTACAAGAACGTGTGGTTGAAGTATCACATCTTTGGATTGCTTTTAAGAAAAGAATGACCATAGAATGGATATACACTTTTTGTCCAGGCCACCACAAGCTACATGATGGAAAGAAAACAAAGCCAAGCAGCACATGCAGTAGCTAAGTCCTGGAGTTAGCCTCTCTGTGAACAGAAAGAGCAGCCCCATGGAGTCAAAGCAACAAGGCCAAGCGCAGCATGGTGTCAACGAGCTTCCTCTTTCTAAAGATGCCACCAACTGAGGGGAGACAGCAAAGGTCACTGGCCAGCTTGGGGACCTTCTCTGAAAAACTAAGCCATGGAACATTCACAAATACGCCCAAGAAAATATTAATGAGGAAAACTTAATTTAATCACTAATCTGTCTGATTATGAGGGAAACAGGTCCATCTGTCAGTAAGTCTCATCACAAAAGTGGCTAATCACATTAAGCCTACAAACTTGCTCTGAGCCTTCCCGGAATAGTTACTTCTGCAATTTTAATGAGTTTTCAGCAGAAATCAAGACCCTTACTTTAATCCATTTATCCTTCTAGTCTCACTGCATGTAGGGAGTGTGCTTAAGCAAGGAGCTCAAATAAATACTCAAGTCCTCCAGAATCCCACTATGACTTGAATTTGCTTGGAGCTGAACTTAGGAAAATGTATGCCTGTCTTGGTCATATGTACCAAGCATTTTATTTACTAAAGAACTAAGGAGGCTCTTCCCTAGAAGTTCAATCTGAAGCCTTCACCTGGACTCCAGTATTTGCAGAGAAATAACATGAGAATGAGGCATCTGAAGCACTGCTCCTATGTAAAATCAGTTACTGGATGCGAACGTTTTGAATTTTTAGAGGGACCCTACAGGGAAAGTTGTTTAATGCTGATAGGAATGTTGACCTGCAGGTACCGATTTTATTTTAACAAAGACACAAGCTGCTACTCTAGGAGCAGTTTTGAAGTGTGGAAGACGATACATTAAGTTTTTACAACCCTAAGATTATATTCATAGTAAATTAACAGTTTAACTTTTTCCCCTAGACATCTATTCTATTTAAATGTGAAGTAATACAGGGTACAAAAACACGGAAAATGCTGAAGACTTTGTCTCTGCCATTCTGGCAGAGCTACGTAAAAACTAATTTTTTTTCCACATGCAAATATTAAAATTTTTCAAGAATCTTATGAGAATTTGCCAAATTCAATATGATCCAATTGTTGCCATCTGCCAGCAAAGCTATATTATGGCAAGAAGAGGAAAATTAAACATTGGAACGCAGTGAGAATTTCAAATTTGCTTCAGGTAAAATTTTGTTATTTTATAAGCCAAAAGATATCAAATCTTTGCCAACCAAATTCATCTTGCATTTTATGTAATAAGTAATTCTGAGCCAGAGATAACAGAAGTGTTACTTGTTTAAAAATTGACTAATTCTTCACTTTTACTTCTTTTGCCAAACTTACCGTCACTATGGTTTTTTTGGTTGTTTTAAGTCAGTGAAGTCTTTTCTGAGAACAAGAGAAACTCTGAAATAGGCTTCTCACCCCATCTTGCAAAACTCTCTTTAAATGATGTTATGTTAATATCTTTGAAGCAGTATTACCAGGGCCTATAGTTTTAATGGGGAAGAATCAAAAGTGCAAAAAACAAACAAAACCCCACTGAAGTTTACATAGGACATTCCTTCTTTAAAACAAAAGAAAACTTAAGGAAAAATACTATCACATCTTCTTGTAATAGAGTTCCTGTACTTAAAAAGTTCTCCAAATTTCATAGGGAAGGAAAAACTACCATGAATCATGGGTCTCATTCAGCAGAAGTTATGTGATCATTGTCAATACTTTAGAAGATTTAAGCATCCACTTCCTTCTAAACAGGAGGCTTAGAAATGATTTTTTAAAGTTAATTAAAAAATAATCAGCTTACAATTAATCTTACTAAATAAGTGATAAACTGTTTTGTAAATAAAACTTAGGAGAGTCACTGTCACAGATATACTAATAAAACTGCCTTAGTAGAGAAAAAAAATGTCACTTAGGTGTTTTGAGCAGAAATTTCTTAAATCAAATTGACAAACCTTTAGCTAGACTATTTAGGATAAAGAGACTCAAAATCAGAAATGAAAGAGGAGAAATTACATCTGATGCCACAGAAATAAAAAGAATCATGAGACCACTATGAACAATTACATGCCAACAAACTGGATAACCTGAAAGAAACGGACAAATTCCTAGAAACATACAACCTTCCAAGGCTGATTCATGAAGAAACAGAAAATATGATCAAAAACCTCCCAACAAAGAAAAGCCCAGAATCAGATGGATTCACTGGTAAATTATACCACAATTTTAAAGCATTAATGCTGATCACTTCTCAAACTCTTCTCCAAAATTAAAGAGAACACTTTGAAACTCATTTTAAAAAGCTAGCATTATCCAGATATCAAAGCCAGACAAAGACACTACAAGAAACTATAGGTAAGTATCTCTGATGTATGCAGACATGAAAGTCCTCAACAAAATGCCAGCAAAATAAATTTGACAGGACACTAAAAGAATCATACGCCATGATCAAGTGAGATTTATTCCTAGGATGCAATAATGGTGTGACAATGTAAATCAATGCAACATACCATATTAACAGAATGAAGGATAAAAATCACATGATCATTGCAACAGAGGCAGAAAAACCATTTGAAAAAATTCAATGTCCTTTTATGATAAAAGATGCCAACAAACTAAGGATAAAAGGAATTTAACTCAATATAATAAAGACCACATATGACAAGCCCATAACCAACATCATACTCGACTATGAAAAACAGAGATATTTCCCCTAAATCAGGAACAAGGCAAGGCTGCCCATTTTTTCCACTTTAATTCTGCCTAGTAATTAAAACCCTAGCCAGAGCAATTAGGGATAATTAAAGGGATTTTAAAAGCACACAAATTGAAAAGGAAGAAGTAAAATTATCCAGATGACATTACCTTGTATGTAAAAAACATAAAGAATTCACAAAACACTATTGAAACTAATAAATTCAATGAATCTATAGAATACAAAATCAACATATACAAAAACTAGTTGCATTTCTATATACAAACAATGAACTATCCAAAGAAGAAATTAAGAAGACAATCCCACTTACAATAGGGTCAAAAAGAACAAAACATTTAGGAATAAACTTCACCAAGGATGTGAAAGACTTATAGAATGAAAACTATATAAAACTGGTAAAAAAAATTTAAAGCAGCACAAACAAATGGAAAGATACCCCATATTTATGGTTCAAAATATTTAGTATTGTTAAAAAGTTCATAATACCCAAAGCAATCTACAAATTCAATGTAATCCTTATCAAAATTCCAGGGGCATTTTTTGAACAGAAACAGGAAAAAACAAATCCTAAAATTCAAATAGAACCACAAACGACCTTGAATAGCCAAAGCAATCCTGAGGAAAAAAAAAAAAACCTGGAGGCATCACACGTCTTAATTTCAAAACACATTACAAAGCTACAGTCATTAAAACAGTATGGTTCTGGCATAAAAACAATAGAACCAATGGACCAGAATGGAGATCAAAGGAACCAATAGAAAAAATGGAACAGAATCGAGAGCCCAGAAATAAACCCAGACAAATATGACTAATTGATCTTCCTTTCTCCAAGGAATATATACAAATGGCCAACAAGTATTAAAATTTTGCTCCACATCAGTAATCATCAGGGAACTCTAAATCAAAACCACACTGAGATATCACCTGACACCTCTTAGGATGGTTATCTAAAAAACCAAAAGATACCAAGTGCTGGCAAGGATGTGGAGAAACTGAAACCCTTAAACACTGCTGGTGGAAATAAGAAATAGTGCATTTGTTATGGAAAATTGTATGGAGGGTTCTCAAAAAATTAAAAGTAGAGTTCCTATATGATCCAACACAATCTCACTTCTGGGCATATTTCTAAAAGAACTGTAATCAGGATTTCAAAGAGATATTATACTACCAAGTTCACTGCAGCATAATTCACAATAGTTAAGATATGGAACAACCTAAATGTATATCAATGGATGAATGGATAAAGATGATACATTTTATCATATCATCTTGGAATGGAATATTATTCCACCTCAAAAAAGAATGAAATCCTGCCATATGTGAAAACAAGGATGAAGCTTGAAGACATTATATTAAGTAAAATTAGCTAATCACAGAATGACAAATAGTGCATGATTCCACTTATATGAGATATGTACCATAGTCAAACTCATAGAAAAAGGGAGTAGAATGGTGTTGCCTGAAACTGGAAGAAAGGGGAAATGGAGTTTCTGTTCAACAGGTATACATTTTATAGTATAAATTCTACAGATCTGCTGTATTTTACTTGTAGTCAACAGTATTGTAACTGTGTGCTCAAAAATTTATTAAGAGCATAGACCTCATGTCTTTTATATGTGTATTCTTAAAATAAAAAAATAAATTTTACTTGCAAAGAATGTCAGTCTTGTTCTCATTATAACTACTGCAATTATATTTCATAGTCACCTAACTTAAAAAATTCTCTGTGTAATAATGTATATATATATATAAACATATACATTATGCATATTACCTCAAAATGAGTTTTTCTATGAAGGTTTATATAACCAGCCATTAGAATAAATATAAAAAATTAAATACACTATATTTACATATTTATATTAGTTTATGTATTATACTATATACTATGTTTGAGTAAAAAGTGCTAATAAAGAAGAGTGTGCACTGAGATCAACCTGGGTACAAAACTTGCACCAAGTTGAACTGGTCTTGGAACATTATCCAGATTTCTTGGGCAGAGAAAGGCTAAAGGGAAGAATTCTGCTCTCAGGTACAGATGCACGACAGTGTGGCATTTTTGACTCTGGCTCTGTGTGCATCTCTCAAGTCATCAAGGCCATTTGAAGATTCTGATTTGCAGCAACAGCCTTCTGTATTTCCTTCTTACCAGTGAGGGCTTGCAAAGGGTCCCAGGATATTTTTACACTGCTTCAGATTTCTCTGTATCTGAAACAATCCCAGTAATATCAATTGCATTGAATTCAGGATTACTCTGTCTTTCACTGATCTGCATGTCAGTTGTAGTGGGAGCCCCCAGTTGCATTGCTATTCCACAGCTCCAGTACAGGTCACAGTTGAGTGCCCCGCACATAATGTATTAACACGGTGCCAACATGGAAGACACGGCTGTAAATTTACCGTCAGCAATGGCGGGACACTCTGCAGCACAGAGCTCATGATGCTTTGACAGCTGCATTTTACCAGAGCAGATATAAATCTCCAGTGACATCAACCAAGAAACAAAACCAATGTTGATAGCAAATATATGACAACCATAGACTGTTGTCCCTTCATAACTGACATTAGGGCATTATTCATGATGAAAACTATCTCCTTCTGATTGAAACTAACTCCCAAATCTTAAAAAAAAAATGGTTATGGGGTTCTTACCAAATAAATACTACATGACAATAAAAACACCAAAGCCAAAAATCTCAGAAAGGACTCAGGAGACAAAAGAACATTTAGCTTCATAAAATAATGTTCTTTCAGGTTGTCAAGAGCATTGAATCCTTCATCAGCTATGAGCCCCCTTCCTGAAAATTCTCTACTTTAAAACAGGGTGCTAAGAGAAAAGTTTAAAGGTAGAAAAATGAACCTAAGAGTAAGGAAACTGAAAACAAGCACAACACACAAAGCAAAGGCTAAAAGAAAAAAGTACATGGTGAGGTAAAAGCAGAAGAATACAGTCAAGTGTTCCTATATATGTTATGTCAATTAATTCACAACATAATCCTTGATACAGGCACTACTGTCCCCATTTCACCAGCGAGGAAACACACTCAAAGAGATCCAAGTAACCAGCTTATGGTAACATGACTAATCTGTGACAAGATTTATGCTCTGGTCTGTCTCATTCTTTCCCTAAGGCCGTGTTGTCCTCATATGCACCCACTATCATCACTCTAAAATTAATATTTTTTAAAATCTTGAAATTTGAGTTTTTAAAATTTCCTACCACCTTGGCAACTTATTTCATTTCCAATGTATTTCTTTCTATGTTTAAATTTTATAAACTCTGGTCAGTCATTTCTGAAAATATGAACTTATTTACCATCTCATGGAAAATGCTGTTCAATTAGGTTTTTTTAAATGTCTTTCCTACTTATCAATATTATCATTCTTCTCATTCATTGATTGTTTTGAGGATCTTGCCAAATCCTTTACGTGTACTACTCTCACTCCACAGCGATGCTCTAAGTAGTGATTACTATGCATGTATCTCAAGAGAACACTGGTCCTTCATTGTCCCTTAGGCACTGAATTGGCCTGGGTGGAGATGAGCACCACTAGCAGTGGAGGTGGGTCCCAGGGATATCCCTGACTGCTGGTCAGTATTCTAGATACAAGGATAGGAGCAGTTAAGAATAAAGGCTTTTCTTCTGGTTGTATGCACTAAGAGGGCTGCATCTGAAGCATGTGAACAGTAATGTCTTCTGACCGCAGGACTTCGTCTGGCTCCAAAACATGGCATGTCCTAGAAAAACAGTCTTCAAACTTTTTCTCATGCACTTCCTAAAATAATTCTGAAAAATTATGTACCCTCTTCACACATTTTTAAATTGACATCTAGAAATTTTAAATATAAATTTAAAGAGTTGCAAAGGGTATAATTTCTGGTGTGCTGGAAACATTGACATTTAACATAGAACATAGTGATATCATTCTTAAGTAGATACAAGGGAATTTATTACAGCAAAATGATTCCACTATCATCCATTTAAAAAAAAACAACACCTGTACAACTCCTCTTTAACAGAAATCTGACATTATTCTTTTTGGCCTTGAATTTTTACTTTGATTCTATTTATTCTTCATAAATGTAGAATTTTATCCTACTATATTTTAATGCTTGACCATGTTCTATTGATGATCCCATAATTATCTGTACCAAAAAATATATATATATATAAATTTTAATTTTCTCCGATCACAAGGTTCAATATATGTACAGAAAGAGAGAGAGAAAGAGAGAGATTGTGTTTGTATTTCCTTCTAGAATATACCTTAACATTATAAAAGACATATATGACAAGCCCACAGTTATACTCAGCAGCAAAAAACTGAAAGCTTTTCTTCTAAGATCAGGAACAAGACAAGGGTGCCCATCCTTATCATATTCATTTAACATAATACTGGAAGCCCTAGCCAGAACAACTAGGCACCTAAATCAGAAAGGAAAAAGTAAAATTGTGTATTTGCACATGACATGATCTCATCAATAGATGGTGCTCAGAAAACTGGATACCCATTTGCAGATAGCATATCTTACACCATACACAAAAATCAACTAAAAATGGGTTAAAGACTTAAACACAAGACCTAAAATCATGAAACTGCTAGAAGAAAACATACGGGAAAATCTCCTTGACATTTGTCTAGGCAATGATTTTTTGGATATGACACTAAAAGCATAAACTACAGAAGCAAAAATAGCCAAGCAAGACTACATCAAACTAAAAAGTTTCTGCACAGCAAAGGAAACAACAGAGTGAAAAGGTGACCTACAGAATGTGAAAAAATACTTGCAAATTGTATCTCTGATAATAAGTTCATATCCAAAATATATAAGGAACTCCTACAACTCAAAAGCAAACACACAAACAAACAAACAAAACAAAAACAAAAAACCAATTAGAAAATAGACAAAGGACATAAAATAGACTTTTCTCCAAAGAAGATATACAAATGGCTAACAGATACATGAAAAGATTTTCAACATCAGTAGTCATCAGGGAAATGCAAATCAAAACCACAATCAGACATCACCTCACACATATTACGATGGCTGTTATCTAAATAACAAAAGATAACAAGTGCTGGTAAGGATGTAGAAAAGCTGGAACTGTTGTAACACTGTAGGGGGAATATAAAATGGTGCAGTTGCTATGGAAAATAGTACTGAGGTTTATCAAAAAATTAAAAGTAGATCTACCTAATGACCCAGTAATCCCAGTTCTGGGCATATACTCAAAAGGAAATAAAATTTCTATCTTTAAGAGATTTATGTACACTTATGTTCACTGCAGTATTACTCACAGGAGCCAAGATAGGGAAACAACTTAAGTATCCATCTGTAGAAAGAAAACATATGCATACAATAAAATAGTATGCAACCTTACAAAAGAAGGAAGTCCTGTCATTTGCAACAGCTTGGATGTACTTAGAAGACATTCTGTTAAGTGAAATAAGCCGGACACATAGAGGTAAATATTGCATGATCTCACTTACGCGTGGAATCTACAAAAAGGCAAATTCATAATAACAAAGTAGAATGGTCATTACCAGAGCCTTGGGGGGGGGGGGGAGGAAAAGGAAAGATATTGATCAAAGGGTACAAACTTTCAGTGATAAAATGCTTAATTTCTGGGGACCAAAAGTACAGCATGGTGACTGTACTTAATAATAATACTGTGTGTACTTGAAATTTGCTAAAAGGAGATCAAGTGTTCTTACCACACACACAAAAAGGGAGCTGATGGATGTGTAAATTAGTCTGACTGTGGTAATCATTTCACAATGTATATGCATATCAAACATGTTGTGCACCTCAAATGTATATAGTTTTTATTTGTCAAAAATCAAAAACAAAATAAAATCCTTCTGAATTTAGTTTTATTACGATTATTAGTAGCATTCAAATGATCCAAAATAAATATGACAACTGAATATTAATAAGTAAAAGTTACAAAAAGTAAAACAATTTATTAGATATGCATCTCTTAGTGAAATGGACAGTGCTCTTTTTCCAATCAGTTCATGTATCCATGGGTGACTAAAGCTTAATTCTACCCAAGACAGTTCAGCATCAATTTTAATCCAGGTTTTCATTCTTTCTGTTGCCAACTCCAAGAAAATAACTAGATGGGACATTATTAGAGCAATGTCTATGCATTTGTTTATTTCCCTCCTATCTGAATGTCCTCAAACAATCCAGTGATTGATAAGCAAAAATTATTTTCAATCATTCAGCAGCCGAAAATTTGAATAAATCCTTCATCAACTTTGTTGAAAGCAGAGAAGGAAAAGACATCTAATTTACAGGAGGATTTATTACATCATTGGTCAATTGCTTTCTCGAAACTAATGTGAAAATTATAAATTATTCTTTTGAATGGTGACGTGGAGGTTGTTCCACTCTAGAACAAACACCCTGGTAAGGCTCAAGTTGGGTAAGAGGTGTACCCTTCTTTTGTAATGTCAAAGAAGGGAGACTGCTAAACTTGCATGTAACAGGCTCTTCTCCAGAAAGAAGGGCTTTGGGGAGGGGTATTTATGAACTAGAGGAGGCATGTTTCGATTCTATTAAAACTATAGTTGTGCCTGTGTTTCCATTGGGAAGTCATGTTCTTTATCCAGGCAGTTCCCCATCTCAGGGTACTGAGGGTAGCAAGAATCTGGAAGCAGTCCTGAATTTCAGCCTCAAATTAGCACACAGAAACAAAAGAACTGGCCCTCTAAAGTGAATATGTTTTCCAAGGAATTTCTAGGAAAATGGGAGCCTGGGATTTGAGAATGAGGACCAGACAGCCTGTTAACCTGAGAGGTGCTGGCTCAAGTGTCATACCCTGACACCTACTGGGAGACTGTATTTTTTATTTTTTAATACTCTAAGTAGAGAAAACTTTTAAGTTATATTACAGAACACCAGTGAGCCATATTACTTATGGCTGGTGCTAGACTTTAACCAGGACGTATAATGTACAGCCTTTGTTTCAAGGAGCTTCCAATTTATTTTGGGTCATCTGCTAAGAAAATTAAATTCAGGCAGGTAGAGGACATGTGGGTGATATTGTTAAACCAGTAGCTCAGAGGATGCAAAAGGAGGGCAGCCACGGGACACATCTCTCTAGGAGGGAACAGTGCGATGCCAGACGTCCCTGGGTGGCCAAGGAACTGCACCAGAGAAACATTAAACGTGGACATCTCCTACAACAGAAGTCATTTGCTAACCAAGAAAGGACTACAAAGAGCACCGACATCCACAGACATTTTGCCCCTCGCACCTCTTGCCCCATCCCATCCTCCATGCTACCCAAATCTGGTAGGAAGAGTTTACAAGCAGGCAAAAGAAGCAGCACGTGAAGAACAGACAACAGGTAGACCAACCTACCCTTCCCTGGGACAGGTTTCTAGGCAAGCTGGAAGGAAGGAAAGGAAAACTTAACCCTTTTGAAATAGGTAGGTTTTGATTTAAATTGGTCTGAAATTTTTAATAACTGAACACATTCTTTAACACCTGGAAGTGGGCAGCAAAGCTATGGTTTCCACCACGACCTCTTTCGAGGGCATGGTGGGGTGGTCCTGGAGCTCATCTCAGAATGGAGCTGGGACAGAAGCTAAGTTGTTTGCTACTTACACTCTGCCAACTTTATCCCATTCCATAAACAGGTTACATAAATCAAATAATGATGAGAACAACTTTAAAAGCTTGCTCTGAAAAAAAAAAGCCCTGGATTATTAGGGGAAGTTATTTGTAAGCTGTAAAGCCATCACAGAAATGTTGATAATCACAGTTATACACACTTCCCCCGAGCTCCCTCACTGGTTTTCCAGGAGTGCTCTTCAGCAAGCATTTGGCATCTTAATCCATCATATTTTCCCTCTAATTCAGAAGCCTCTAACTATGAGGATCCACACATTAGCTTCCTTTACTTGTAAATAAATTTTCAATGAGTGTAATTTCCAGATTTGGCCAATGTTTGTCTTATTAGGCCTCATTTTCTTCTGCACTAGTAGTATGAATTTTAGAGAAATGTTATTTCTGGTGAATTTATTTATATAAGAGGAAGGAACGTCCTGTTTTTAAAAGATGGAAATGAGAAAAGATAAAACTTCTGTGCAGTTTGAGTGTTTTCCTTTCGATTCATTAAAAACAGGTACACTTTTGGATAGATCATTTTAAAATGTAGTACATTCTGTCTCTCATCGGCCACATAGTAGCCAGCTAACGAATTATACTTCAAAACCAATTCTGGCATTACTAAATTAAAATGAAAACTAGTATGTTTTTAAAAAGCAGCATTTGCTTTCTCTTGGCTTATTTGAAGTCTGTATTTAATCTCTCTCAAACATTTGTCCCAGGAGCTTGTCATTCTGATAAGCTCTCCATTTGTAGTGGCAGTATTCTTTCCATAGTTTGACAGATTATTACAATTCCAGTTCAAAATTTAAAGTTTCCAGAAACAGGTACTGAAGCCTGTATTTCCCATCATTTTCATGAGGCAGAAGAATATTCTGTCCCAACCACCATAAATATATTTCTCTAATGATGCAACTCATCGGTTTTTCTTATTGCTTCTTGCTTTCCTATGTTATTACTTTGAAGAAGGTGGGGAACGGAGACCAATTAACTTTCAAATATCTTTAATAAAACAGCACTATAGTTGAAAGAGATACAGAGGGTATAGCAAAAAAAAAAAAAAGTGTTGCTTTCTGGAGCATTTTTTGTGTCTGGTAAGAACATTTCACACGAGATCTGCCCTCTTAAAGAATTTTTAAGTGTATGATACAGTATTGTCAACTACAGGCACAACGTATACAGGTCTCTAGAATTTACTCACCTTGCATAATTGAAACTTTATACCCTTTGAATAGCAATTTCCCATTCCCTTCTACCCCAATTCCCAATTTGTTTTTAACAACCAGTTTCATTGCTTTGGTTTCCTCAGATCCCAGAGCTCTCTTGGCCCTCTACAGGAGAGTACCAGCTCTTATATTTTTAGGCTCTGAAAGGATGGTCATAATCGGTAGGGAGAGTGCTTTAAGATCACTACGTATCGGGAGGCTGGTGACCACTGCACTGCTGTGACAAGTCACCCCGCCCCTTTCAGCAGCAGCTTGACCTCTCTCTTACTAGCCCTTCACTGTCAGGTGGTATCACTAAGGGGATGGGCTAAAACTGAGATAACAAAATGTCTGGAAATGGTAAAAGGCTATAAGAAGGCTATAACAGAAGCAACAATGCTTCTGTTCCACATTCATAGAGAATAAAGCTCTTCCTGATCGACTGAGCGACTGCAAAACAGTAACTTAAAAAAAGAAATAGAGTTTTCTTTGTAACTGAAAATAACTTTTATCTACATTCCCTTCCCTATGTCAAAAGTAAAAATTAAAAACAAAACTTTAACAGGTGACCTCACTACCACTCTTCATAAATCAAACTTGTCTATAAACACTGCTTTTACTAGACCTCAGGTTTCATACTCTAAGTTATGTACCAACCTCACACGCTGTTTTCCACCTAATTGCTGGCAGGAGAGCTGAACTACAGGAACAAAATAGGCAATGGCCAGAAATCTTGATTACATTTATTGGAAATACGGACTAAATAAGGCACTTTAATTAGTATCAGACAAAAGGATGCACTAATCTCCAACAAAGCACAAACTGTTGAAGCAATGAAATTTAGAAAACGTGTCTGAGGCATGATTCACTATAATGATGGGCAAGATGAATCTCTTTCCTGTTGTGCAAGATAAAGGTAACCACACTGCTAAAAAAGCTGCAGTTGGTCAGCATTCAGGAAATAACGTTTTTAAGGAAATAAGCCCCTGGGGTACAGTGATAAATACAAATGTTTTAATTCATTTTAAAAGTTAACTTGCTGTTCATGAGGAAACACAGGTAAGAGATTTTAATCAAATTTCCTTGTGGTAAGAGTAACAAAAAGAGTATTGGAGGCTTACTGTAATATTTTCTAACTCCCCAGTATTTTCATTCATTTAAATTGTCCACATATATGTTCCCTCTTATAGAATCTCTTCATGAGTATATTCTGAGTATATCAGAAACTAAATGAGAAGTGTCCAGTGAAAAGTTTTACTATTTGTGGGAAAAGGTAGTGTTGACATAACTATTTACATAAAAATTCATACATTTGATTGAATATTTAAGTATCAGTTAAAGACTTTCTAGAGATGATGCTAAGTGAAAAAAAGCCAGATACAAAAGCCTACATATTGCATGATTTCATTTACATGAAATGCCCAGGGGAAAAAAAATAAAATTATAGAGTGAGAAAGCATAGGAGTGGTTTCCTAGAACTGAGTAAGAGCAGGAAAAGACTGCAAATGAGCCTGAGGGAACTTTTTGAGAGACTATGTTCTGAAATTGAATTTTGATGATAGTGGCACAAGGGGATAAATTGACTAAAAATCACCTAAATTTCAATAAAAGAATTTTATACTATACTAATTCTACCCCAAGAAACTTTAAAAAAAGGTTCTATACAAACAACATGGCATTGAGATTCTTAGGGCATGTGCACTCCCTCGGGAACTCACGGAGCACAAGAGGAAGGTAATGTTTGTAATTCTCCTAGGATCAGTATTTTGACACTCTAATCCCCAGTGTGATGGTATTTGGAGGGGGGCCTCCAGGAGGTAACTGGGCTTGGATGAGGTCATGGGGGCAGAGCCCCATGATGGGATTGGTGTCTTTATAAGGGATGAAGAGAAATGAGATCTGTCGCTTCACTATGTGAGGACACAGCAAGCAGGCTGCCACCTGTGAAGCAGGAAGAGGGCTCTCACCAGGAACTCGACCTGGCAGGGCCGTCATGGCTGATTAGGTAATCAGAATTAGTAATCAGAAAATACCAACAAGGAAAAGTCCAGCCCCAGATGCTTTCCCTGGTAATTCTACCAAACACAGAAAGAATAATTAATGCCAATTCTTCATACCCTTCTAAAAAGTAGAAGACTTCTATGAAGCCAATATAAAATCAGACAGAGAGGCCACAGAAAGGACATTACAGATTAATATCTATTATGAATACAGATTTTAAAAATCCTCAACAAAACACTAGAGAACTCAATCCCGTAACAAAAAGAATGACACACCACGACCAAGTGGCATTTATGCCAGGAATGCAAAATTGGTTTACCACCCCCAAGTCAAATAATATAATATACCATATTGACAGAACAGAAGCAAATATATGATCATTTCAGTAGATGCAGAGAAAGCATTTGACAAGATTCAACACTCTTTCATGGAAAAAAAAAAAACCCACTCAAACTAGGAATAGAAAGGAAATTTCTCAAACTGGTAAGGGGCATCTATGAAAAGGGCACAGCTAACATCATGTTTAATGATGAAAGATAGTGCTTTTCCTTCCTATATTTTCAGAAATATATGGATGTCTACTCCTGCCACTGCTATTTAACATTGTGCTAGAGGAGCTACTAAGGGCAATTAGGAAGAAAGAAAAGAAAGAAAAGAAAGAAAAGAAAGGAAAGAAAGGAAAGAAAGGAAAGAAAGGAAAGAAAGGAAAGAAAGAAAGAAAGAAAGAAAGAAAGAAAGAAAGAAAGAAAGAAAGAAAAAGAAAGGAAGGAAGGAAGGAAGGAAGGAAGGAAGGAAGGAAGGAAGAAAGGAAGAAAGGAAGAAAGAAAGAAAGAAAGAAAGAAAGAAAGAAAGAAAGAAAGAAAGAAAGAAAGAAAGAAAAGAAAGAAAAGAAAGAAAAGAAAGGAAAGAAAGAAAGGAAGAAAGAAAAGAAAGAAAGAAAGAAAGAAAGAAAGAAAGAAAGAAAGAAAGAAAGAAAGAAAGAAAGAAAGAAAGAAAGGAAGGAAGGAAGAAAGAAAGAAAGAAAGGAAGGAAGGAAGGAAGGAAGAAAAGAAAGAAAGAAAAGAAAGAAAGAAAGAGCATTCAGATTGGACAAAAAGAAGTAAAATGATCACTATTTGCAGATGACATGATGTTACATATAGAAAAGTCTAAGAAATCCAATAAAAAAAACTATTAGAATAAACAAGTTCAGCAAGGGTGCAGTACATAGGATTAATATACAAAAATCAACTGTATTCTATACACTTGCAATGAACAATCCAAAGAAGAATTTAAAAGAACCATTCTATTTACAAAAGATCAAAAAGAATAAAAATATGATAAATAAATTTAACCAAAGGACAAAACTACTTTGAAAACCACAAAACATCGTTGAAAGAAATTAAAAGATCTAGTTACATGGAAAGATATCTTATGTTCCTGGGTAGGAAGACTTAATATTATTAAGATGGTAAAACTCTTCAAACTGACCCCACATTCAATACAATCCCTATTAGAATCTTAGGTAGTGATATTTGCAACATCTTTGCAGAAATTGACAAACTGATTCTAAAATTCACATGGAAAAGAATAGCCAAAATGATCTTGGAAGACTCACACTCGTGATTTTAAAATTTAATACAAAGCAATGGTAATCAAGATAATGTGGTACTGTGATAAGGATACACATATAAATAAATCAAGGGAATTAATCTGAGAGTCTGTAAATAAACCCAAGTATCTATGGTCAAATGATTTTCAAACGGGTACAAGAACATTTAATGGACAAGTAATACTTTCTTCAAAAAACGGTGTTGGGATGACTGGACTGTCACACACAAGAGAAGGAAGTTGTACCCTACATCACACCATGTACAAAAACTAACTTAAAATGGATCAACGACCTAAATGTAAGAGCTGAAATGATAAAAGTCTTGGGAGAAATCACAGAAATAAGTCTTTGTGACCTTGGATTTGGCATTGGATTCTTAGATATGACACCAAAAGCACAAGCAACAAAGAAAAACTAGGTAAATTGGACTTAAAGCTGTAAAACTTTTGTTTCAAAAGCCATTATAAATAAGATGACAATGCACAGAATGGAAGAAAACATTTGCAAATCATATATCCAATAAGGGTCTAGTAAGTGGAATATACAAATAGGTCTTTCAACTTAACAACCAAAAGGCAACAGATTGAATGAAAAATGGACAAAAATTTTGAATAGACATTTCTTTCTCTAAAGTAGATATACAAATGGACATTATAGCATATGAAAAGATGCTCAACATTACTAGCCATTACAGAAGTGCAAATCAAAAGCCACAAGAAACCACTTCACTCTACTAGGATAACTGCATATATTTTTTCAAGTCATATAATAAGCACTGGTGAGAACAGAAGAAATTAGAACTCTCACACGTTGTTGGTGGGAAAGTAAAATGGTGAAGTCACTGTGAAAAAGCATTTTCTGGATCCTCAGAAAATGAAACATAGAATTATCACATCATTTAGCAACTCTACTCCTACCCATATACCCCCCCAAAATTGAAAATAGCTACATTTGTACACCAGCTTTAACTCCTGCATTATGCACAGTAGTCAAAGAGTGGAAACAACCCAAGTGCTGTCAGCCTAGGTGAATAAACAAAATGCAGTATATCTATATGATGGAATATCATTCCACCCTAAAAAGGAATGAAACCCTGATACATGCCCCAAGATGGATGAACCCTGAACACACATGATGAGTGAAAGAAGCCAGACACAAAACACCACATAGTATATGTTTCCATTTATATGATAACGTCCAGAACAGGCAAACCCATAGAGACAGAAAGTCAATTAATATTTGCTTAGGGCTGGGGTGATTTGAGGTTGACAAGTAAAAGGTACAGAGTTTCTTTCTGAGGTGATGAATATGTTCTAAAATTGACTATGGCTGTGAAACTCTGTGAACATATCGGCACAGCTGATCTTTACCACACACACCAAACGTCTCCCTTGACTCCACACATCCTGCCAGAAATGGCCCCAATTTCCTTCTCTCTCTCACCGCCTCCTCTTGAGAGGCTCTAACCTCTTACAAGAGCTATTTATCCTCATTATTGTCACTTCCTTGTCATACTTTAAATCAGTTCTATTTGGCTGCAGTTGTGAATACCACGCCCTTAAATATATACTGTGACTAAGACATCAAAGTCAGCGTGGGCAGCTGAATTAGTAAATTCTGACTGAGGACCTACCAGGGTCTAGGATACAAAAACAAATAAGAAAAGGACTCTGTCCTTTTCTCAAGGCGAACCACGATACAAAATGAACAGAGAGAAACCCATTCACCTAAAACCTATAAAGAGGTGAGCCAGGAAATATCTGCTCAGCACCGATGGTTATCTAAAGGGAAGGGTTGTTCTCAGCAAGTGAAGTTTAAGTTTCTCAACACTAAGGACCCAGCTATAAAAAGATAAAAGGGAAGGTGGCTGTAGGCAGAGGGAAATGCACCTGCAATGATAAGAGTAGGCAGATATGTCTGAAGAACTGCACCATGTCCAGGTGGTGGAACAGTAACCAGGCAGGGGCATGGAGGGGCAAGGGGCAGTCTCAGAGGTAATGAGAGGCTGGGCAGGGACAGACCTGCAGGACTTTGCAAGGTGGGTGAGAAGTTTCAACTTACTTCTTCTCAATCCCATAATACTCTGTGCGTATCTGTCCTGTTACACTTAATCCTCTGTATCCCCTCTTGGACTGCGCCTGCCCTAAAGCAGATGGAAGTGTCTTGTTCCTCTCTGTCTGGTGCCTAGCCAGTGCCCAGCCAGCATCTCACCAGAAGTCGAAGTTTCCTGAATCAACAGGCCACATATTGATACCCTGATAAGGCAAAACTCCTAAGTCCTGTACGAAATTCTGCATAAAGTTTAAGTGGAAGAAAAAAATGTTATCTAAAGGCAGTGTACAAATGAAGGGCAGGCAGTTTTCATTTGAAGTCTTCAGGCCAACCGGGTGATTTCTACCAAAGACTCTAATGTTTTCAAAGTTTGAATCCTTTCAGAAGAACATCTTCCCAACTTAGTTAAACTCATTCCAGAATTTGAAACATAAACTTGCCAGGGAAGAACAGCTTTAGCATCTCCAATTACTGTGCAGTAGTCATTACCTAGTTCTTCAACTCACTAAAGTATCCCAAGATGTTGTGCAGAATAGCAGGTCCAACTCGGCCCCAACATGGAGCTCGAACACACAGAAATGGACAGACTACAGATTCCACTGCTAGTCACTGACGTAGGATCAAGCACTGCTTTTTACACGACACATGATAACAAAACATGCTTTCCTGACAAATGACTTACAAACATTTAATTGCCTAATAATTAGCTTCACATTTGCATGTTGGATTTTCTGTTTGTACCACACAGGGATTCTGCTACAGCTCTAATTACAGCATCCTTATCTAGAAAGGCACACACTGATTCTAACACAGCTGAGACAAAGCTAGCCACATAACAGTTTCAGAGTGTAAAACCATACAATTCTGCAAATGAATAAGGCAAGTTGCTTTGGGAAGGAAGGAAAACCAAAAACAAAAAAAAATTTTTTTTCAAACGGCTTACTGTGGCCTCGAGGCTTCCGCCTGGTCTGTCTGCAGTTTTTCACCTCCTTCCACTTCCATCGTACAGTAAACGATTCGATTGGGAGCAACTGACTTCAAACCTTGCACTTCCATTATGACGATCTGAAGAGAAGAAAAATGTTTAACTGATAAGTCAAGTTGACAGCACTCAGCAATATACAGAGAGAACAGCATGAACTACAACCAGGAAGACCAACTGATAAAATGATCTGGCAATATCAGTGGTAGTCTGTCTTCTTTATAATCTGCCTTATTCACGGAAGGTATAGTAAATGCATTTTGAGGAAGTCTGGTATCTGAAGACACATCTCCTGCCAGCTATTAAAGATTAAAGTCTCTAAATATAAACCATAGTGAATTAAGTGAAATATAAACTCTGAGACTTTAAAAAATTATGGCAAGTCTGCATGAGGTAAAGCAGATTAATGAAAATTCAGTCTATGTGATGAAAGGAAGACAGGTTGAGTTCCAGAAAAATGACTGGTAGACATTGTCACCATGATACTAATTCACTGAAATCAATACATGACATCAGAAAACTTCTATTTTGACTTATTTTATATGTCTACTAGCATTTATAAAAGAATTTTCTTTATGGCCAATGTATATCTTATTGCAAAATTATGGAAAATTTTACTTGCCAATAAATATCCTACTAGTAATTTGACAAGGAAAAAAATTTTCCCATCCATTAAAGATACATAACTAATTTAATGTAGTCCACTGGAAAAGGGTGGAAAGACTGATATTACCATCTATATTTGTAACTCCTGGGGGAGAGGGAAACCTACTTCTCAAGTACGCTTTTTATGTTTGTATAAAAGTCTGCCAATCTTAAAGCACTGTAACCTAACATCCACACTGGATGTGCACATTTTAAAATATGAATATACCACTGAATATTATTCACTGTAGTTTTTTAACCAAAACTTGCATCATGAAGTTTCCCAAATTCTTAACATTCAGAAAATACATTTAATGGCATTTTTATATGTGCACATTCATTTACTGATCTCATGTTGTAATGTACAAACAAGACTAATAGCATTCACACCATGTACCTAGCAAAATATCCTCAAAGTATCATCTATATCATTTATTGATCTTTTAATACTTTATTAAAATCACCACACTTTTCATAGAGTTTTGATATGGATCATGAGGCAAAAAGTCTCAAGGAAACAAATAATCTTTAAGGAACTTTTCTCCCTTTCAAATCTGATACAACAGAAGGGTTATGTTTGTAAGCACAAAGGCTTTTCATTTTTGTTTTGTTTTCTCACAAAATCGTATGGGAAAGTGATCACCAAAAAATACAAGTCAAATTCAGAACCATTTTCCTCTCTCAACCAAGGCTTCTGTCATTTTGTCACAGTGAAATGCACCCCAACATATGAACTAAAATACTTAACTGAAAACAGACTATGAGAATTAACAGAGAATTAATAGATAACAGTCACTTCTTTTACCGTTGCGCTAATACTCAAGGAAATTGAGGTGAAGTACCAAATTTTGTTTAAGGAAAATAAGGAAAAGAAGTTGTTCGCTTTCAATAAATCAAGTTTTTGTCAGGAATATAGCAACAAACTTGTCCTTAGATTCTTATATAAACAGAGCTGACAAGAATCTGAGACAAATGAAATATATAACCATACTGATTAAAAGGTCCTCTTTTAATCCTCCATGAGGACCTACTACCATAACTTTAATGAAGTCTTAATTCAATGATAATGTTTTGACAGTCACTTAAGTATGGAACAGAACTGTGTACACAGGATAAATCTAGGAACCCTGACGGCATGGGTTCGTATGTGGGGATATGACTGCTTGTGCTGTATCTCTGTCTGTAGTGTATTTAATAGCCAAAGTGCAAGAGAGAAGAAAGGAAGCACCTGTTTAACACTATTTCTGTCACCTCCACTACACACTACTGGAAACAGGACTGCCTAAAACACATGACTTGTGAAACGGCTTTCTGCTCCTCAGAACAATACGCCCATCTGTGCCCAGAATGTTCTATCTTGCAGATTTGCCACTTTCAAGAGATGGAACTCCCGTTATGAAGCCATACTTCTTTGTGAATAAGACAACACAACTCTACAGCTCTGGCTTCTAAAAGGAATTTTAAAAAGCATAGCTAGTCTCCTTCACTAACGATAAAGACAGCTAAGAATTCCATGGACCATCAACTAACCTAATTTTAGGTGACTGTCTCATAACCAATTCCCAGCAAAACTTGCTAATGGAACTACAGAAAATAAAACTGATCTACATTTTATCTTGTTCCCCCCCCCCACCAGATTTCTTTAGGACTGATGTAGTAAGGAAGAATGAAGTTATTCTAGAAGCAAAAAGAAGGGAGGCATGTACAAAATATGAAACTAGTGAAACTAGAAACATGTTTCTGAATAATGCATTGCCTGCCCATAGAGCTATGTGGCACTTGGGTACGTGCGGGTTGTGGGGAAAGGAAGCTGAGTAGCATGGTGGTGTATGGGGGACCATCCACGTGCCATCAGACATGAAGGCAGTCACAGGGTCGCCGGCCTAATACCAACAAAAACACTCAGTGTGAAAATCAACTATGCTCATGCCACCGACACCATTCCCCTTACAACAGACAGACTCTTAACATGGGTGAACATTGGTTTTCCTAGCTTCACTTGAGTGTTTAATTTTAACATAGCATCGTATGGCTTGTGGGTTAGCTTATCTCTTGCTTTATGGTTCTCTCTGAAGTCTTCATGAGTGGTGAAACCTAAAACTAATCTTGTGAAGCTGACTGCTGCTTTTTGATACCATAAAAGTCCCTAATCCAATAAATAGTGATCAACTGCTCCTCTTGGGGAGTGATGGAAATGTTAGTTATCTTGTGGTGGTGGTTTCATGGGTGTATACACCAATCAGAATTTATCAAATTGTGCATATGAAATATGTGTAGTTTACTGTACAGGAATCACATCACAATAAAGGTGTTTAAAATAAATAAATAAATATTGATCGAGTCAACTGAGTGCCAGGCACTGGTTTAGACTCTTGGAATAACTCAGTCAACAAAAGAGAGAGAGAGAGGAAAAAAAAGACCTTAACTTCCTACAGTTTACATTCTAGCACAGAAAGTCAGATAACAAATAATAAACATAATAAATAAGTGAATTCTATGTTTGGTGGTAAAAGCTACAGCAAACATGAGCTTGATGAGAGAATGGGGTGTGGAGGGACAAGGGAAGAGTGGGGAGCACCTATAAAGACATGATCAAATTTGAGCAGCTTTTCAAATCTGCACTTTTTCTTCAAGACTCACAGTTCAGTTCTTAGGAAAAACTTCTCCACTGGACCAACACTAGGCCTGACTGATGAAATATGATACTCTTAAATTGGATTAACTGCCTGCCTTTCAAAGCTTTCTTAGGCTGAAATCTGGGGTCTCAGGAACAAGGCTTGGAAGATGGGCTGGGATAGTGACTCAGTTTGGCTGAGGTCAGAGGCCGTGGGGCGGGAGGAGGCTCCCAGGCCATTACCTCGGGTGTCCCGCGCCCTGAAAGTAATTTCATTTTGTGGTCAGACACATAACTCCTATTTAATATACAGTAGGAACCATGGACCAGATCTGCATTAATGCTATGCATAACAGGAAAATATCTCCATATATAGACATAGCAGTGGAGGGTGTCAAAACAATCATAAAATATGGAGGCTGCTCAGACTATGGCAAAACTAAGTTTTAACTCATATTATCCTCCTAACACCATTTTATTAACTAAACAGACCTGTTTAACATGCTGGCAATAAAGTACAGAACAACAATTCTTAGCCTCACAGAAACACTAACTCCTGAGCAAGTTTTGTTTTCGAAAGGGAAAAAGAGAATTCATAAAAGCTAATTATTTACAATGGTGTAAGATTTTTAAACAAGAGAGAAAAAAGAATGTTTCAAACTGCTTTCAGTACTGCGTGTTTATAGAGATAATGGTAGGTTTACGCGTTACAAAAAATGGCTTGCTTTCCAAATTATTTTCATCATTAACGAATTTAAATGCCAACCTGTGTTAGAAAAAGTCATACTGTAATTAAATAATTGATTTTGTTTTGTACAAACCTGAAGAAAAAAAACAGCTGGCACTTTACATTTTAGTCAGCAGGAAACCCAAGGCAGGAATGATTGGGAAATTTTACACGTAAGATACCACGTAGTTTCAGATTTAACTTCCTTAGGTTATGAGGCTAAAGAGATTAAGAAGAAACCCAGGAGCAAAGTCATTAACCAACCCCAGAACTGAGTTTGGAGTCAGAGGAAAACCTATTTCTACTCTGACACTAAATTTAATCTGTTAACCTACCAAGAAATTGTTAGCCTGGAAGTTAAGAGAGAGGCAAGTTGTCTTATCCTTAAGCTTGACTTTCTCTTAGAGGTGAGTAAGTGGAGGAAAGAACAGAAGCAGACATTTGCTTTTTCTGCCATAAACAAAGCAAGTCAAGTGTGAGAAGTATTTACAGAAATTTAAAACCATCCCTCCTAAGACTCCATGTACTTTGCTTTGTCAAAGAGCAAACTCAAATAGCAGTACTGGGAACCAGCAGGAAGAGCATACAATAGCACAAGGAAGGAGACACAAACTTTAATTTATGAGAGAGCTGTATGTTCAAGCTTCATATTGTCAGGGGACGTGTGGCTGTTGTGTACAAACCCACGAATATATACCCGAATTAGCCCATATTCAGGGATTAGCCGTGAAGAAATGTCATTATGAAAAATATCCACAGGTTGGACCTATAGATTGTCATATTAAGTGATGTAAGTCAGACAGAGAAAGATAAATATCCTATGATATCACTTGTATATGGAATCTTAAAAAAAAGGTACAAATGAAATTATTTACAAACCAGAAATAGACTCACAGAAATAGAAAACAAACTATGATTACCAAAGGGGAAAGAGGTGGGGGCAGGGGTCAATTAGGAGTTTGGGATTAACATATACACACTACTGTATCTAAAATAAACACAAGGACCTACTGTGTAGCACAGGGAACTGTATTCAATATCTTGTAATAACTTACAATGGAAAAGAATCTGAAAAAGAATATATATGTGTATGTATAACTGAATTCCTTTGCTGTATACCCCAAACTAACACAACACTGTAAATCAACTATACTTCAATAAAAATTTTTAAAAAATCCACAGGTAGCATTATAAGAGTCAGTTATCAATATCTCTGGTTTCCAGTGATTAGAATAAAAGGGATGAAACTCTGAAGTCTTGGGGAACACAACTTTAAATGCACAACTCTTGTTCTTGTTTTTCATATTTACTGTACCTACGGTGGAACTGGAAGTCCTCAAAAGGAAGGAGTCTTTACTTCTCTCATCACCTCTCGTACCCAATACTGTGCGTTACAGCTGCTTTATGTGGAAAGAGGACCTCATAGGTGAAGTAGATTAAAAACAAGGCTAGCCAAAAGCCTGAAAGGAGTTTCCAAATTACAGAGGGTTCAATTATGTGTTTAAATCCTATTTCTACCCAAGTGTGTTTCAATGCTCACTTTATTAATGAACTTACACTCGCCTGGTTGGCACCAAGAAGACTTGCCTCAACACTTTTATTATTTTATTATTTAACCCTAATACCGCTGTTTTGTTTAAGGGACAATTTGCATTGATTTGCATTCACTGTCTGATTGTCTAGTAAATGAAGAATAATTTAAATTCTTCAAAATAAGGTTTTAAATGTGAAATGTTACCGGAAGGTCAGCAGAAATGACCTTGCAGGCTCGCTGATGCTGTCAGAAGCGAGCACAGGATAAAGCTACTTACCTCCAAGGTGAATGACAGGACCACGTCCGACTTCGACAGCTGAATCTCATTCTCGTCTCCTATGTCCAAAAATGCAGAATTCTGTGAACGTTTTAATTTTTGCAATTTAAATTCTGGGCCACCTTTCGAAACTGGAAGACTTTCCAAATTGGCCATTAGCAAATTCACTGAAGAACGCAACTCTTCTATGTACATAGTCTCCATTTCTTTTGCTATAAATTTGGGGAATCTTCTTTCCTTGAAAAGAATTTTTAAAAATAACAGTGTTACACAAGTCATAGTTCAATTGTATCATAAAAGATTATATAATGTATATATACTTGGCCGTCTTCAAAACTGTGACACTCAATCCAATGCATTTACCTGATACTTTCGTCACTAGGTTTAAAAGCCTCAGGTTTTGGCAATTTTGATTATATCTAACAGTACCTGAAATACTTTATAAAGGATCACTATGGCACAAAGTGAATAGCATGATATACATTTTCACATTCACTTTATTCGTGATGTGGTATTTACTGAAGGGAAAAAACAAACTCTGAAAATGTACATGTAAAAAGTTTTGGTGAATAGATGAATCGTAATTAGCCACTGTTAGCTTTGAAATACTTGGAGTAACTTGTCTGTAAGAAAAATGTTCAGTAAATTCTGGTCTGCCTGTTAGGAAACAAACATTATAACAGTATTTCTCTTTCCTACTGCAGATGTATATTATTGGGAGATTTTTTTTATGAATAGGCATTCAAATTGAAAACCTGTATTACTAAATAGCAATATGGTCATATTTCTAAAATTAATTAGCCTGCACATCATACAAATATGCCAAGATTGCTTATGGTCATAACTTTAGTTTTTCTGTAAAGGTTTAGAAAAATTTAAGTTTAAAGCAGAAGGCTAATTTATAATAAAAAGCTTATGTGAAAAAGTAATAATAGCAATTTCACAAATTCAATTTTCTTTCTGAATTACATGAATGTTGCCATTCAGTCCTTAGAACTCTGCAACTAGATTTCTGTTTCTTTCACTGAATGGAAAGAACATTGCAAATACTGGATACTTAGATACTGACAGAAATTGCCAAACTGTCTTTGGAGAAGCTTTATTCCCATTTACATTCCCACAAACAGCAAGTGAGGTTTCCTCACACTCTGGGCTCTTTCCTTGATCTTTGACAACCTGGCACTTAGGTCTTGTCTCTGAAAGGCAGAAGGTACACAGCTTTACGACAGGAAGTGTGCTGTCCTGTGACGACAGCTGTGCAAAACTGGCTGGGGCATGAACGCCTAAGGCAGTGATCGTTCAAATGACTGCCTAATGCTCCAGAAAATCAGTGCCTTTCCTGCTGTTTCCTTTGGCATCATTCAAAATGTAACCTAAGAAACCTGCATCTCTAGGATGCCTGGACCACATCCAGAGTGCTCTCGTTCACCTGCACCCAGTCTCTGACTCACTTGCTCCAGTTTGTTCAGAGAATGGAAAGCAACATCTGGCAGCACCTCCTGATTCAGTCCCTGAGTCTCAGGCCACCTGTTCTTCTCTTCCCTCCAATATAATCTTGACATATTTCTTTTAAAATAATTTACATATAATCAATATTAAAACTGCATATTTAATATCACAGAGTGATTAAATATCTACATCCACAATTAACCTTCCCAAGGAAGATTCTTAAGTAGCCTTTTAATTTTCCTCTAGAGTTTGAGGCAACCTTCCCATCTAGTAAAGTTTGCATCTTCAGGAAAAACATGGAACTACTCAGCGGAAGAAATCCTTGGTTTCCTTCAGGGGGTGGAGGGATAATGTTTTGGATAGTTTTTCAATCCATGCAAAAGAGAAAAAAATAAAAGCATAAAAATATCTTTACACTTGTAGACTAATTCTAAAAGCTGTCATAAAAAGCATCCAAAACTCAGAAATAAGGCAAAAAGGTAAGGGGGCAGGTCCTTTGAATGTCATACGAAAGTGAAGGTCATCCAACGGTCTTGTGGGGAAACGTACTTAGTTCAACCTACTGTTTACTACTGATTAAAGATTCCAGATAGTTGGAGTTACATGTTACTTTGCAGAATTTTGTCTGGCAGAGATATAAATTGTGTCTGGTGAATAAGAGAATCCAAAGGTGATAGTTTAAATCCCTTTTGGAAATTAACCAATTGTATATGTCATTGTTGAATCTTATTTTAATCTTGCCTAAAAACACCTACTTTTCAAATGTTCTTTGGACTGGTTCTAACATCTAACCAGTTTGATCATTAATTACACATTTAGTGAAATAGTTCCTGTGTCTTCATTTTGTCTTTATATGACAGTCACAATTCTACCTATAAGAAATATTTTAGCAAAGCAAAAGGTAAATATATCACATTTTGAAAGTTTGGACGTACCAGTTTTTTTTTTCTCCAAAATTTCAAGGTGTTATTTCATAGAAAACTTAGCATTAGCACATGAAAAAAAAATCTATTCTTATTTGGCTTTCATTAAAGACATTTCATTTACTATCATTTTTCAAGGAGGAGACTGGCAGGAATCCTTCAAATTGTTTCATTAGCATCTGCAAACTTTTCAGGAAATAGACTATACGAGAATTTTTTTTTCTCTCTCTAGGGAAAAAAAAAAAACTCTGTTTTAAAGCCTTGATGTTTACTGATAGTATTTCATAAACTTTATTTAGCCTGCTTATGTTGCTTCTTTCTTGGAAACAAAACCAACTGTACAACAAATGTACATATAAAATTTAATCTTTTAAATTAGAACATAATCAGAAATAGGGTTATTCTGTAGCAACTGTGAGTTGCTCCTGTAAACCACAGTTTCAATGTTCTAATTTAATCCTCTGTATAGCAAAGCTTGTTAACAGCCCTAACACATTATATACATAAAACAATGTTTGTTCCATAAAATTCCCATTATTCAAATTTAGTCACTTTTTCTTAGGTGGTCTTAACTTTCCAGTAGCTGAAGCCTGGACCACAGTAGTAGGCTGAAGATGGAGACAACTGTCAGATTGTAGAAATACTCTGAAGATAGATACAAATGGATTTCCTGATCAATTTGGCAAGAGGAAAAGAAAGGAGTCAAAGATGATTTATTGAGCCTGATGTGCCGGAAAGACAGCGCTGCCAAGAACCGGCCTACCCTGACCGCTTGATTGGGAATTGTCAACACCTTCCCTGCCTCCCACATTCCTGATTCCACCTTCTCTGCTTTATTCGCTACACAGTAAATGATCACCTCCTATAACTCAGATACATGGCATGTTTACTGCTTACTGTGAGCCTCTCCCAATAAAATGTAAGCTCCACCAGGGCATGGCAGGAATATTTTTGTCTGGTTTTATCCCAGTACAACTACATTTTCCTGGATGTACCCCAAGTGCCTAAAACAATGCCTGGCTGCTTTAGCAGGCATTCAATAAATACGGATTCATTGAATTCATGAATAGAAAGTCAGGCTCCGAAAGGTTCAAGAACTTGTCTAGTGTTGTTTATCCAGGAAACAGCAATCATGGATTTGGACCACAGGTTTTTCTGGCCCAGTCCACCCACACTATTTCTATTGCTTCTTTCCTAATTATGCCTTGGCTAAAATATTGAAAATATTTATAACCCTTGAAACAGATCGCTACCCTGTGATTTCATTGTTATTATACTGTGTTGTAAAGTGTGGTGGGTGTTATTAACAGTTCATTGCCAACTACTAACTACTGATAAACCACAGTTCTGGATCTATGAGACTGGAGAGGCAGCAGTGCCTGAGAGCAAACCCAGGTTCTGGAGTCCAAAGACCAGGGTTTGATGTCTTTTGATTTGTTAAGTAATCTTGGTGAAGTCAGTAATCTTCCCTAATCCTCAGCTTCCTTGTCTATAAAATAAATTCATTATATCACCTGCCCACGTAGGGTCATAGGATTATTGTAGAGACATAAGACAACAAGGTCAGTGAATTATCATTAGCCTTATAGTTTATGAAGATGGCTTAAACTTGGTACAACTGAAGTAGAAAGCAACTAAACATGCTGTATCTGCTATGACAATATATAGTCTGAAAGGCATCATATTGGGAGGTGGTACTTTTTTTTTTCCCTTCCAACCTCATCAGCTTCACGTCCTGCTCCACATTTTTTCCTACTTTATCAGCATTTCTGATGAAATCATCAGGGTGCCCTCAAATAGAAGTCTCTGTACGTACCTCAATGACCCTTCTCCTCCGCCTCAGTTTAGAGGATACACACACATATTGTTCTCCACAGATAGGAACTTGAGAACACACCCAGGGCTTTCCATCCTGCTCTGCAACCCACTAGAAATTCACCTAAGCGATCACATAGTCAGCCAGGCCCTTGGAGAAGTCCAATTTATGACAGTGTGCACAGCCTCAGGTACAATCTGCCTACAAGTAGGCACGTTAGAAATGCTGACCACAGGTCCGGAGTCCTGCCCACAGTGCTGGGCACATCTCTGGATTCTCTCTTAGCCTCAGGTCTTCAAGAAAAGCAAGTGCCCTTCCAGACAGCTTCCGACTCAGGTTAGGGTTTTGGGAGAAGTATTTTTCTCTCTAAAGCTTCCGACAGCCTCAAGCTACTTGATTTCTGAGCCTATGAATTCTCCATTGGAATCTCCAGGATGACGCAGTGCCTCTCCAGATATCGAGAGGATCCAGAGGACAGAGTGCTGTCCTTTCAGCCTCTGCCCTTTGTGTGACTATAAGTCTGTAGCCCCTAATTCATATCATCCTATGTCTTCTTTCAACTGGCGATTCCTCCTCATATACCTCTTGGCCTCTCACAACTTACTGTCTCTGTTACCCAATTTCTCTCAATCTTCTCTGTTTTTCTATTTATCTCCAATTTCTTAACAATTTCTCTACTTTTTAACTTAATAGATATTTAGATAATTTATTACTAGCATCCTTAAAATGTACGTATTCATAAATACATTTTTCTTTGAAAACCACAAAAAATCCAGTTGTCAAAAGCAGTATGGGATATATCTCCTTAAGTGCTGGAAACTTCCCTGTTTTGATTTGGGAGGTGGGTACCAGGGTACATTACAATAAACAAACATTCATCAAGCTGTAAACTAAAGATCTGGGCAATGTCTACACGTTATAGCTAAATTTTAAGAAAGACAGACAAAGACACAGACACAGAGAGAGGGAGAAAGAAAAGGAGAGGGAGAGTCTATCCAACAAATGTTCAAAGTTTCACTTAGTGGAAGGGAAAAGGAAAAAAATCTTATTCTCAGATCAATAGCATTATAACCTCCAGTCTCTAGGGAGGGACTAAAATTTAATTTTTTACCACTGAAGTAAATTAATGCATCAGTTTACTAAAGAATGATTTAGACAACAAAGTTCCCCTCCCTATCACCAAAGAGCCTTCAGTATTAAAAAGAAACTCATGGCTTTTGTCTGAAATCTACTTCTCTTCATAGAAACACAGTAATTGCACAAATAAAAGTAAATAAAATACAATAGTCCACATACTCTGTTAGACTCAGTATTAGAAACTTCAAATCATATTTTTCATCCATTCAAATGTTAATTGATGCCACTGTGTGCCAAGCAGCTTGCTGGATACTTTGGAATACATTCTATGATTTTGCAGGGAGGAGTTTTTTCCTCTGACTGTATTATGCCTAGTGCAGTATTCAAATTCTTCTAAGTCTGGCAGTTTGAGAAATTCAGGCATTGCTTTAAGAATAATGTACAAAAGTTATCACTGAATTTAAACATCTCGTGTAAGGATGATACGTACAATAGATAATATGCACTCAGGCATTTGGACTTACGAGGTATGCAAGGAGAGGAGAAAATGACAAAATTGTGCTGGCTTTATCTACACAAGACTTCTTTTGCTCACAGAAATCTACATAAAGAAAGAAATGTGAAACAGCAATAATTTCAAAGTTAGTAATTTACCTTTGCCATTTTCTCTGCCAATTGCAAACGACCATCAAGTTCCCTTCTGATCTGGGCTGCTTGCTCATCTGCATTATCCAGCTTAAAAATAAAACAGAAAGCATACATATGTAATTATTTAATGGTAGTGTCCTATACTTTAAAGAAAAGACTAAATGGCTCAAAAAATTTTTTTGAATAAATTCTCTCAGCTACCTGTTGAGAACACAGAAAGTGGTTTAATTAGATTGGCAGGCTAATTACATTTCTTGGGCACTTTTTGTTGTGGTTTGTTCACCAAAAAGTTAACAAATCTCTAAGGTTAATAGCTCAGCTTACCAAAAAACAAAATCTAATTATAATTCTTTGCCCAATCTGTCCACAACAACTCTAAACCAAGAAGTCCTTGTTTCCTTGAGGTTACATTAAATTGTCATTAAGTTTATTCAGTCCATCTTTCGGCCTTCATTCAGGTCATTCTTAAATAGTTCCAAACAGGTACATCTCTTGTTCTGTTCTTTCAAATTCCCAAAATTCATTTCTGGATAGTGAAATACTGAGTAATGTTTCACTTTTTTTCTTTATTCTTTTAAAAAATATCTTTATAAGTTTTGTATTCGTGCTGAACTATCAAAGTACTACTTGGTTGATAGAACTTTCTACCATTTAAATCTTCATATGCTCCTCATTCTAGTACCAATAGACTCATAGCACCAAGAAATCCTTTTATAGACTGGCACCACATTTGAATTCCATTCTCTTGTTCTAAATTTGATTGAAAGCAAGAAAAGCATGCTAGCCTCATTTTTGAAGATATTTCCATCCACATGGAGAATTATTTTAACTTCTCCACTGAAATAATCCTTAGCTTTTTCTACAACTTCATCTAATGCTTCCTCATGATTCCTTCTATCTTCATTAGTACATTATAAAAATCCTTGAATTGAGGAGGTCCTGTGAGCCCTGCACAGTGTGGGCTGCACTGGATGGGCTACGGATATGCACCAGACCGACCCTTCTCTTGACTTTAATTCCTTCCCCTCTCCCACTTTCATCCTTAAGAAACCTAGACCACATAATACAGGCACGCTTTAGTCAAAATCCATCTAGAGATTGGACTAGGGCTGAATACCACATTAGACACCCAGGAGAATACAGAGTAAATTGTCCCTCTGCTGAAGAACTACAAATTTATCATGTTACAATAAAACAAAACAAAACAAAACAAAACAAAACAACAAAAACAGCCTTAAAAAGAAAAAGCCTGAAAAGGATGAGCAGGGGCAAAGCAGGTCAACAGGATGGTGGTGTCAGAATGTATGTGAAGAGTCCAGGAGAAGGCAAGAGGACAACAAACGTCTGGAGGTGAGATCAGACGGTGGTTCTGCGAATGGAGTTGGGGGAAGCAAGAGGAGCAGGGAGAAGAGAAGCTTCACAGGGGTTGGGACTGGAGAGAGAGACAGGGCTGCTCTACAAGCTGCTCTTCACAGGCGAATCCGGGAGCTTGAAGCTGGTTCCTATGGCACTGGGAATTCATTGAGAGGCTTTAAGCAGGACTTGGAAAGATCATCGTGTCTGTCTCCATCACAAACAGAAGGTTAGAGGGACATAAGGAAGTCTATCTCCTGTCTAACCATCCACCTATGTATTTATTTGACAGACAGATCTGGGCATCTGGGGTTACCTTTCTGAAAAACATGTTTCCAAGTCAGTTTTAAAAAACCACGTTCATGTCAAAATAAGTTTAAAGTAGGTAGGACTTTCTTAAACTAAATCCTTGTTGTAAAGGAGTGTCTATGTCTCTCAGAAACAAATACACTTTTAGGGGGTGGGTATAGCTCAGTGGTAGAGCACACACACCCTTAGCATGCATGAGGTCCTGGGTTCAATCTTAAGCACCTCCATTAGATAAATAAACAAACAAATCAACAAACAAACTTAATTACCTCTCCCCTCTACCATTAAAAAAAAAACAAACAGAAAGAAAAACAAATACACTTTAAATTTTATTTATTTATTTTGTTATTTTTTGTGGGGAGGGGCAACTAGGTTTATTTTTATTTAGTTAGTTATTTAATGGTACTAGGGATCAAACCCAGGACCTCGTGCATGCTAAGCACTCGCTCTGCCACTGAGCTATACCCTCCCCTTTTTATTTTAATTAATATTCAGCATCAAAGAAACAAGTTTCTCTTCACTGTGTCTGAAGTCAAAATGATTTACATTAAGAACTAACATAATTATTGAGGAAAGAATATGTGATAAATATCTATTCTAGGTAACTGAAATCAAGATCCTAAAAACAAAAATTGTGCATAAGAGCACTAAATATAATATCATAAATACACTAAATGTAATATGAGATATCTTCTGATCTTTGCTGAAATGCTGATATTTTTCACAGAAAAGTAAAAATAAAATGGTTACTTTCGGGTAAAGAGTTACAGTTCCACCAAGAAATAGGATTTGACATCTTAAAACTTAAAAAATTCTCCTTCAAACTACACCACAAAACACTGTTTAACATCTTAAGTATTTGTATTATCGTATTAACAACTCTTACTAAATTTTGAATGGAATTGTTTGAGTCCCTCCTGTGGTTTGTGTTTTCTTTCTAAGAGACAGTTTTCTACTACTTTTTAAAAATAGTAATGCCTTAACGGTGCTTGTCTGAAAAAAAAGGTAGGCAAAGAAAAGCAGAGCACTGGTGTACTAAACTCTTTTTTTTTTTTTTTAAGATGACTTAAAGAAATGGAAAGCTATCCCATGTTCTTGGATTGGAAGAATTAATATAGTTAAAATGGCCATACTGCCCAAAGCAATCTACAGATTTAATGCCATCCCTATCAAATTACTCAGGACATTTTTCACAGAACTAGAACAAATAATCCTAAAATTTATATGGAATCACAAAAGAGCCAGAATTGCCAAAGCATTACTGAAGAAAAAGAATGAAGCTGGGGGAATAACCCTCCCAGATTTGAGACAATGCTACAGAGCTATAGTAATCAAAAAACATGGTGTTAGTACAAAAACAGACATATGGCTCAATGGAACAGAATAGAGAGCCCAGAAATAAACCCACAAATTTTGGTCAATTAATCTTTGACAAAGGAGGCAATAACATACAATGGAATAAAGACAGTCTCTTCAGCAAATGGTGTTGGGAAAACTGAACAGCTGCACGTAAATCAATGAAGTTAGAATACTCTCTCATACCACACACTAAAATAAACTCAAAATGGCTTAAAGACTTAAACATAAGACAAGACACTATAAACCTCTTAGAAGAAAACATAGGCAAAATATTATCTGACATAAATCTCAGCAATGTTTTCCTAGGGCAGTCTACCCAGGCAATAGAAATAGAAGCAAAAATAAACAAATAGGACCTAAACTGTCTTTTAATGGCCTTCTCTTAGTAAAACTGACTTCTTAGAGATTGGAAGGTTACTAACCTTGATGACTACAGTGTCGTTTTGTGAAACTGGAAGAGCGTACTTCCAAATATGTTGACCAAAAAAAGAGGAAAAGCTAATATAATAAAGACAGCAGGTGACTCTTCAATTGAGATAATTATAGTTTCATGTGTAGTTGTGAGAAATAATTGAGAGATATCCACCGTACACCAGTTTCCCCCAACATCTTACAAAACTAGACTACCATATCACAACCAGAATACTGACTGATACAATCATCCATCTTATTCCCATTTCCTTAGTTTTATGCAAACTGATTTGTGTGTATTAATTTCTATACAATTTATTACCTATCTAGGTCCGTACAGTCACCACCATAATCAAGGCACTGAACAGTTTTAACGTTGTATGTTTTCCTTTTGTAACCACACCCACTTCCCTCCACCTAAACCCCATTGGTTAGTTTTAATACCAATGTACCTCATTTTCAGAATGTTTAAAAATAAATTTTGTAAGTCAAGTGGATTTTCTTTTAATTTCCACTAGTTAAACTGGAGATGTGCTCCATGAGAGATTAATGTTTATAAATGTTGGATGGGGGTCACAGGCCTCTTAATCTACACACTCAGAGCCTAGGTGCTTTCCTCAAAGTCCATGACCATAAAGAGCACTTACTCACTGATAACTCCCAAGTGTGTATCTAGAGCTTCAACCTCTCACCAGAATCCCAGACCTACATTTCCAACTGCCTACCTACCATTTCAACTTGCATGAAGAAAAGGCACATTGCATTTAACATGCCCAACATGGAATCTTGATTTCCAGCTCCCCACCACAATCACTCCTTCTGTGAGTAATGCCATGTCACACAGACCGCACACTTATTTACCAGTTGCTCACGCCCAAAGCCTACACATCATCTTTGACCTCTCTCTTTCCCCTCAGAGCCCATGATCGGATCAATCCAATTAGAGTCATGGAGAATGAAACTTAGAATCACATAGCTGAGGCAGACCAGAATTTAGGTACTCGGAGTCCTTGGCCAGAACTCTACTTTTTTTGTGTGTGGTGGAATGTATCCCTAGGCTCCTCAAGTACATCTCAAAGTTGTCTAGATCATTATGGTGAAAATAGTTCTTTTTCTTTTCTATACCCTCCAAAGAACTTGGTTTTTACACACTACTCCCTCCCCACCTTCCCCTCAAAAAAAAAAAAAAAAAAAAAAAGGCGGAAGAAAGAAAAGCCTGAATGGATGGTTTATAGATGTGGGGCATCGGACGTTAAAATGTTGGTGACACACCTGTCTCTAGTTCAGATTTGGGCTATGAGATAAAGAAAATGGGGTTATGGGGACTCTGGAGTTGGTGGTAGGGCCCAGAGGCAAGTCCTCACTACACAAGGACAATTTAGTCTTTTAATATCATTGTCTTTTAGTTTAAATCCCTGATTCCAACACTTCATATGACAATAGATTACTTATACCTCACAGATGTCCCTTCCCGTCACAGAATATTTTCCAGGTCTTTTAAAAGGGGCATTCAGCCCTGTTCATGACTTGTGTCTTTACGCTCTGCAATGCCTCTAGCACCTACTACACTGAACATTTTACTACTTTAGTTGTCAAAATACTTCACTGTCTTAGCACATATTTAGTACTTTTATTTTCCACTTGTTTATGACACAGGGATTTCTGTTTCCACATTCAGAATTCTCTTGGTTAGGAATTCTTAACCTGGGCCTTCAGGAGTCTGAACCATTCAAGTTGGGAGCAAAATTTGCAAAGATAATGCACTTTTTAAAAACTTGGACACTTGTTTCAAACACTTTTATAGCTTACTCAAAGAGGGGGGTTAACAGAAAAGAGGTAAAGAACCATGGCTCTAGGAGAATCTTATTTATAGAAGCCTCTGTTCATTTGTTCTAGAAGAAGCTGTGTGGCTTTTCAAACATAAGCCATGGAAAATCGCCACCTCACTTACCCTTTCAGAGATCTGTTAAATTCTTCATACAGGTACACTAAGACATAGGTTCTGAACAATGTTGACTGAATAGTCCCCGATAATTTTATTAACTCTATTTATGCTTTTTCTACACTTACTGTCCAGCAAACCTTACTGAAGGTCCTTCAGTAGCTGCAGAAGTAGTGGCCTTTCAGGAGTTGACACTTTATAGAAAACAGTAACAACGGTATTTAAAACAGAAGAGAATTGCCGCAAGAAAGCTACTGATCGAGCACTGTGGGAATGCAGTGATGGGACAGATGTTTTTCCTGGCTGATGGTATCAGGATGGACCGGCTAAAATGAAAATATTAAAAAATGGACTTTGAAGAGTCCTGAGAGGAAACGCTGTCCTGATGCACCTATTAGTCTTGACTTGCAAACTTCCAGCCCTGGGCTCTCCGGGCCCCATTCCTCTCACGTTCTGTGGAAATAGCTCTGAGAACAGGTGGTCTCAGAGATCAACAAATCTCTTGCAGAAGTCCTTGGGGAACATTCAGAGACTTCATTGCTTGCCAACTGTCTTATAGGTAAGATGATTTTAAACAGAGCATAAAAATAACTTTGCTGTTTCACCCAACAACTTCATTTTATAACTTGTGATATCATTCTTCTAATGCTTTAAAAACCATAAACATCAAATACTCAGATTCATTAAATTGGCTTGTATCTTAAAGGAAAAAAAAGCCTTTTATAAAAAGTACTTTTCATAACACTGTTTAGCATCATTGCCCTCTATGATTAATCTATTTTCTAGAACCAGGATAATTGCCTTTGCATTAATATTGTCAATCACTAAAAATGGGGATTAATAGCCATGTTTCTCCATAATGATGCCTTTGTACGTGCTAACCCTAGTCAATTGTGCCCTTCTTTCTCCCACTGGAAAAAAAATCAATTAGTTTTTTTTCTCTGAGTCTCCAGTCCAATTATGGCATATCTCTTTTCAAGTAAATTATAGCCTGTTATTTTCTTATAATATTTATCCTTATCCTTTAGTATGAAAAATACAGGTAGACTAGGACTTGCTCTCTTATCTAAATTTAGTGTTTTCCCTAAGATTAATTCATTTGCTGGTTATTATATTAACTCTAAGTCTGGTGATTTAGAGATAATACGTCATGAAAAGTAATTGGCACAAAGTTAACACTGCTTCTAAAAGAACACTCCACCCAACACTTTAATTATTTATCATCTAATTTTCTAGTAGCCCAGTGTTTGATTGATTTATTCGATGGTACCAAAGGTATGGATTTTGCAACAAAGCCCAAAAACCCTGATCAAAAGCTGTATTAAGTATTAGCAAATTCATTTACTTCATCAATAAATCTGTTAATTTTCTACTATCACTTGAATCAAATTACTTATCATCAAGATAGAGTGTAACTGTGTCCTATTGACTGCTTGTTCCTGCTGTGTCATCTCTGCCCCCTCCTCATTCTCTCAGCCCATAAGCATGCAGGGTTGGTCCCTGGCTGTTCGGAGTGCCTGCAGTGGTTTCTCAATACAGTGTCATAAGCCAGCACATAGCTCTGATCTCTCTCCTGAGTTCCAGCTCTCTAACTCCCATTGAAGGCAACGTCCTTCTTTTCGGGCATCCAACAATGTCCTCACACTTAAACTTCACTGTCCTTCTTCATCGTGGCTCCCCTATTTCCATACATGATTCTCACTACCCTTGATCTGGCTAACATCTTAGAAGAGAGGGAGGAGTAAAGGGCAAGGGGATGAAAAGATGGGAGTAAATGAATGAGAATAAATGAGTGAGCGAGAATGATGCCCAAACACCTCAGCTTGGTTCCCAGGTCTGCCTGATTTTGTACCTAACTTTTTAACCTCTTGGATAATTCCACGATCTACACAACTTAGTTTGCTCACTGTTTACAAAGCATATTACATTCTCCCCATGATATGATTTGCTTCTGTCCTTCCTGCCTGGGGTGCTCTTACCTGCCTTCACCGTCCAAATCAAGCTCCAAATCTTCTGAGAAGAATACTTGCCTACCTGTTAATTAACAAAGCACGTACTATCTGATGACATACCTTTCATAGCTGTCTTATTATTATTCAGCTTCTCAGATATTTATGGCCTCTAACTCAGACTGCAACATGGCCCTTGCTAACTCATCCTACCACCTTAACAAGGGAACTAAAACCGATCCACCTCTTATGGTGGGATTCACATAACTAGTTACAGTTTTAATGCAAATACAAAGAATAATTCCACCTGTATTTGAAAGGTTCTTGGACCCCAACATCCTCCAGACTGACCCATCTTCGATGAGGCAACCTCCCTCAAAAACAAAAACAAAAAAACCCTTCTTCCCACTACTTGATCACTGACAGAGCCAACAACTACCAAGTAACTAAAACTCTTTTGTAATTTCATACAACAAAAAGAACAGAAGGAAATGAAGTCATCCCCATATTCTCAGGAGCAACACTTTGCCTCTATGATGTTATGTATGAATCAGGTAGCACTCTGTTGCTGGAGGCAAAGCTTTTAAAGAACTCCCTTATACCTACTTTCTAAATTATGTATAAGAAACCTGACTCAGAAATACAGCTCTGCCATGAAGTCTTGTAAAACAGTTCTAAGAGTCTTAAAAATGCATTTCCCAAACCACACTTGCCTTTGCATACTACTTAAAAGTAGGGAAAAGATGAATGAGTTAATTAGATATAAAATTACCCTATGTGAACTAAACTAAATGACATTAAATAACGGATCAAAATGTTCCAAAGTAAGATCATAACAAATTTAACCTCAAACATAAAAACCATGGGACTTTGATAGCCTGGAGAATATGCAGGCATATTCTCTAAAATGGTAGGTATAACTTAGCAAATTTTACACATTATGTAATTTTCTTTCGTTTTCCACTTAGTAGTGACATTTTATCTTCTAGACAGAAGTAATGAGCTAACATTTCCAAGCAATTATTTACTAACTATACTTCCTTCAATAAAGTAGCATTTACATTAATGAAATAATGATGAAATTGAGAGATTTCAGCACTAAATAAAATAAAACAGACACTATCAGTGATATTAGAGAACTTTTGTCAGAGCAGATTAGAACTTTAGCCTCCTCAGGACTAATAAGAGCTAAATTTATACAGCACCGTATGTCAGGAACTGTTCCAAGTTTTTTTGTAAACATTATTGCATTTAAACCTCAGAGTAACCATATGGAATAGTTGTTCTCATCATCCCAGTCTAGTGATGAAAAATCTGGTGCACAGATTGGTTTAAGCAATTTTCCAGGGCCAGGTCTGAATGCTGTAGTTTGACCCCAAGGTTCAACTTAACCCCCTTGCATTCTGCTTTCAGTCTTTCAGTCGCTCACTACCTCTCAGTGCCCACAACAGGAAATAAATTAAATATTACTATACAATTTATGGTACAAAGATTAAATATTTATCCTATGCTCATGTTGTTATGATGCGATTTTTTAAAAAGGCATGCATAAATCTCTATAATACAAAGTGGAATATCACAAGCTTCCGGGTATGATAAGGAATTGTAAATTCCTCGTGAATTCTTCCCCCTCCCCAGCAATATTTAAGAAAAATGAATGAAGGAAGGAGCAGGGAAGGCTCTGTGGAGGTGGAATTTCTCTTGAGTCTTCCAGCATGGTGAAGGGAATGCCAAGTCAACAGAATAAAGTAAGACAAAATTAAAAATCCAAGAAAATACAGGTGTGGATGAGGACCAGGGAGCAATTCAGCTTACCTGGAACATGGGGTGTGTCAAGACTCGTGGCATGGGGATGAACATGGGAAAGAAAAGCAAAGCAGGTGGGGGTCCGACTGTAAATGTCACCGGTGTCAAAAGCTTAGCCAAGGGGTATGAACTTGTTGACAAAGAAGCCATTTTTTTTCTTTCCTATTTAAAGTTGGGTCATGATGAGAACATGATGGTGCTTCAATAATATTTCTCTGACAACAAAACATGTAGGATTGGAAGGGGGATGAGGGTGGCAGGTTATTGTCATGCTCCATATAAGAGGTACTGAAGTCTCCAGCTACAGTGATGGTTGCGGAAGTAAGACAGGAGCCGATAACGCAACAGAATGGAGAAAGCGGTGGTACCAGGTAATCGTTCAGACAGGGAAGGCAAAAGGCATGGCTCATAGTTATAAATCAGAAAGCTGAACATAAATAAACAGAACCACGTTTGGGATGAGGAAACGTGGCATGTTTGAACCTACTGAGTTTGAGATGTTTCAGATTCAGCAGTTTGCCATGGGCTACACGTGAAGCGTGGAAAGAAACGCTGACCTGGATAAAAGCCAGTGGCGCTCAAAATAATCACAGTGAATTTGTGTTTTCATCCTTGCATTATTCTTCAGTGCAACAGTCCTAATAGCATCTGATGAACAAAACAGAGTAGCAAACCTATCCATACTTTTCAAATGCTGTTCCTCATGGCACCATCCCACGTACACAGTGAGTTCACGTGCATCTGATGAGGACTCAGAAAACAAGACGGAAGCCCTATTCAACTGGAGACCTTCACATCAGAACGATGAAGACACTCTGCAAGCAGGAAATGACATCATTTAAAAAATATTTAACAAGGAAGACCTTGCTACCAGTTTGCCACAAACAGCTAGAATCAACCACTGCCACCAATTACACAAGTAAAATCCTACTACGATAATGATCAGTTGGCCCTGCTCTATCTAAAGAGATTAGGGAAAATGGGAGTATTTAATTTTTTCTAGTCTTAAGCAAAGAGCATTCAGGATATTATGACCCCAATAATCAGCTAAAAGTATTAAATATCACAGGGTTACTCTTGTAAGCAAATATCCATCCCTTTTCCTCAGCTTTTTCAAATTGCTTTAAAAGTGTGCTTTGTAAAAGTAAGTGGTTCTGACCACCTACCAGAAGAAATAGGAATTAGGTTTTGTGGACCATACATTTCTAAAAGTCTGAAAGCAATAAACAATTAAGAACCAAGTCTGTCACAGGCAGAGAAAACAAACTGTGGTTACCAAAGGGGAAAGGTGGTGGGGAGGGATAAATTAGGAGTTTGGGATTAACAGATACACACTACTATATATAAAACAGATAAACAACCAGGACCTACTGTATAGCCCAGGGAACTACATTCAATTTCTTATAATAATGTCTAATGGAAAAGAATCTGAAATATATGTGCATATATATATATGTATGCCTAGATATAACTGAATCACTTTGCTTATATCTGAAATTAACATTGTAAATCAACTACACTTCCATAAAAAATAAAACAGTTTTCTGAAAAAAAAAAAAAAAAAAAAAAAAGAACCAAGTCTGATGCTGTGAGCCTGACACATAATAAGTGCTCAATAATTTTTTTTAAATAAAATGATTCAGTATACTAAACAGAAGGAATTTCTTGACTTTATAATAGTCTTCATTACTAGCTGATGCTCTGAAGTTTTCCTATTAACTCTATTTTTTTACCTTCTTGGTTCTTAACCCACATCAATCAGTTTTGCTCCCAACTGCTCCATAAAGTCTTCCCTTGTCAACAGTGTCTCCAACTTGACTAATTCAAGGGTCACTTCATGTCCTGTGGCACAGGTAAACATTCTCCTCCTTGAAATGTCTCCCCTTGGCTTTCCTGACACCACACTGGCTCTTTCCCCTTCATGTAGCCTCTAAATCCTAGTGTCCACAGGACCCTGTCCTGGGCCCTTTCTCTTCTTGAGCTCCAGACTCTCCCAAAATGATTTCATAATGTCTCATGGCTTAAAACACCAACTTCCTCAAAATGAGTTGTAAATCTGTTATCTCCAACCCTGACATCTCACTGGAATTTCAGACTTGTATCTTCAACCAGCACTTGCCATCTCCACGTGGACACCTAACATTTCAGGTTCACTATGTACAAAACAGAACTCTCGATTTCACCAGAACACATCTCCCCAACCCCCGCCCCAAAATGTTGCCCCACGAGAAGAGGGACCACCCTAAACGGAGAGCCTGGAGCAGTGGCTGGCCAGAGGAGGTACCGAGCTGCAAGAACACCCTCATCAGAGACGTCCCATTAGACCACGGTTCATGTAAGTGGTGCCTCGGATCAACACCGGCAATTTAAATGGAAAGAGCACCATCAAAAGCATACTATTTTTTCTATAAAATATGAGGGAGAGGAACAGACGGATGTTACTCATAGTTCTAGCAAATTCTACGTCTTAAACTACAGCATCAAGCTGGTCCCATTTTCTCCTTGAATTCCGGGGCATTCATCCTGTCCTTTTCCAGGCAAGCAGGTGGCCCAGTGTTCTGACTCAGGTCAAAGTTCCCGAGCGTGGAAGCAGATTGGAATTCAAAAGCACAACACGGGGCACAGATCCAAGAGGAAGCGAAAGGAGACTTCTCGGTGAAATCTAGCAGTCTAGGAACCTCATAGGCAACAGAGAGAGAGAGAAATAGGACCGCTGCAGAGCAAGGCGCAGAGACAGGTGACAACTTGAAAGATTACCACGTAGGTCTTGCTTCACTTTTGTTTTCAACAATGCTGGGCCAGGCCCACAGGAAGGGTAAGGCAGGGCATGGGCCACACACAATCCATTCTTTAGACCACACGGAGGGCTCGATTTTACCCAGCTTGTTTTCGTCATTCCTTTGCTCACAGACCAACAGTGTTCCCTACCATGTGACAAATTCCAAGCTCTTGCAACTAGCCCTTAACATTCAAGTCCTTTCCTAACTCTCTAGCCTCATCTACTACTACTCCAGCAAAGCACACGCCATACCATCCCACCCCTAGACTCTCAGCCATTTCATTTTCCTCGTGCCTTTGTAAACGTTTTCTTTCTGTCTGCGAAGTTTCTATGCATCTTCCAAAATTCAGGGTTTCCACACTCCCAAACCATTTCTTTTTCCTCGACATGCAGCTGGATGATTTCCCAGCCTCACGTGCAGTGAGACAGGACCACGGCATTAAGCCCGCAGATGAACTGTCAGGCCAGGCGTCCTCAAACCTCTGCATCAGCATCACGTGGGAAGCTTTTAAAAAACAGACACTGGGCCCCACATACACAGACTGATGCACTTAGTCTGAGTTGGGACCTAGGTATCCAACGGTTTCTAAAGCTTCTCAGGTCACTCTAAGGTGCGGCCAGGGTGGAGCACTAACAAAATCCATGCAAACTATCTGGGGTATCAAATTCAGATACTGTCATCCACCTACTCACACTGTGCTGTATACATACCCCCAGGGACACACGGATCAACTGCACCATTCATTACATTTTGTTTACATACCTCTCGCCTGACCACATGCAAACACCTTGAGGGAAAGAATAAAATCTTGTCATTTTTGTATTTTCATTGCTTAGCCCAGTAATGACATTTTTGGAAGGTATGTAATAAGCATTTTTGAATGGATAAAAATACATATTTATCACATTATTTCATCTTAATAGAATAATTTCATCAAAAATCATGAAGAATTAAGATAGTTTCTTATTACACTTGGAACAGTAGTCATATAATCTTTTATTCATTGATAGCTGAGAACAGGTCACCAAGTGAATTGGCAAAAGTTTTTTCCCTTCTATTATTATTACAAAAATGCATGATCTCTGTAGATTTATGTTCTCTTATCATTAAAAAAAAAAATGGAGAAGTTGGGTAAACCCTAATTTCTATAGGCTAGTTCTAGGTAAAGAAGTCTCAAAATAAATGCAAGGAATGTCTGTCTGTAGCCTATATTTGTATCTAGAGAGATTTGGGAGAAAGCAAAAATTAAACATTTTAGGAGACATCTTATTTTAAAATATTTTTATGTAGTTCCCCTAAACATAGGTCAAAGGTAAAAAAAGTCCCACATAGCCAAATAAAGCAACACTGATAAAAGCTATAATTTGAATTACTATATTAAAATTATATTCACACATCATAAAAATTTAATTTTTACAGGGAAAATTGATTCAATATTACCAGTCAGATTCAAATTAATTTAACTGAAATCAGATTCCTCTAACTTATAGCATAATACACTTATTTTAAAAAGAGGTGAACGTGTATATAAATTTTATGGCTATTCCACTTATTAATTCCAGAATTTCAAAAGTCAGGTATTATAAAATCTAATCAGTCTTAAGGGCTTCAGTTTCTCCTTGCTGTATCCTAAAAATAACAACTGCCATCTAATGACAATCAGTTGAATAGTCTCCTTAAGCATTCTGAGATTTAAAATTACACACACAGGAAAGACATATCTTGTGAACAGTCATTTCCACGGCTTTATTTTCTTATTTTGAAAGTAAGTTTTGTTATCAAATGTAACTGTGTCTGTAGAATGTGCTTTTATATTTCTGCCAAAGTAGACGAATTATGTTAAAATGTATCATCAATCACAAGCTACTAGCTGAGAAAAAAAGATGACAGCAGTGAAAGCAGACACCACTTTCTTCTGAGGATTCACATTTCTCCCCCTCTTTCCCTTTTACACATCTTGGATGCGGTCTTCAGAACAGAATGCCTCATGGTTCCTGCACTTCCAGGGGAAGAAGACCCTTGGAGTGAGGGGGCAGGAAACACAGACACTTGTGTTTGCTGATTTCTTTAAGATTCCTAGGCAAACACTATACTGTTTAACCTTATCATAAATACTCCTGCTTACTCCTTATGAACACCCAAACGGTTCTGTGTTACTACTTAACACAGTTCCTACAGTCTTCAGAATAGGAGGAATTTGGTGCGGGGAGGAGGCCATTATTTACAGAGGAAGATTTCTGTTAACTTTGCTTGACTCTTGGGTAAACATGGGTGAGATTTTCTTCAGTTAATGGAATGAGATCATGAAAGATTAATGGAGATTGCTTTTGGCAGAAAAGATCAGGATTGAGATGGCTGTAAAATTCAGTTAATTAATCCTCTTAAAATACAAACATAGAGGTAAAAGGAGGAGAATGATAGGAGTATATATGGTACTCTATCTTCCACTGCTCAGACTCTGGTCACTGAGGACTGTGTGTCTGTACAGTCTACAGCAGCCTTACCCACATGTGCTAATGTCATCTCACACCACAGCCCCGACCCCTCCTTGTACCAGCAGCTCCCCCCAAATGCCACGCTGCTTCACTCTTCCAAACTCGGCACATGTTCATCCCTCTGCCCAGAATAGCATCTTCTGGTTCTGATGAACCTCTTCACAACACGCCTGAAGACTGTACAGTCCTCCCAGTACTGCATCTCCTCAACCTCAAGAAGGCGGAGCCAGGGCCTTACCACGCCACCACTGCAGCACTGACAACACTGCTTTTTTTTTTTTTAATTAAAACCAGCAAATAACTAGGTCTCATGTCTCTGTTCCTATCTATAATGCTTACATAATTATGGAGAAAGTGTTAGTGAATTGATTTGAACACACTTAAAATTATCCTTTGTCATATTTTAAAATAATCTTTAAAAAATAATTCATTTCTACAATAGCCAAGAGATGGAAGCAACCTAAATGTCCATTGACAGATGAATGGATAAAGAAAATGTGATATATATACACAATGGAATACTACTTAGCCATAAAAAGGAATGAAATAATGCCATTTCCAGCAAAATGGATGGACCTAGAGATTATCATACTAAGCTAAGTAAGTCAGTCAGAGAAAGACAAATATCATATGATATTGCTTATATGTGGAATCTAAAAACTGACACAAATGAACTTATTTACAAAACAGAAACAGACTCACAGACATAGAAAATAAACTTATGGTTATGGGGGGGGAGTGGGAATGAAGGGATAAACTGGGAGTCTGGGGTTCATAGATGCAACCTACTATGTACAAGAAGGTCCTATGGTATAGAACAGGGAACTATATTCAATGGCTTGTAGTAATCTGCAATGAAAAATAATATGTGTGTATATATATATATATAAATATATATAACTGAATTACTATGTTGTACACCAGAAACTAATATGACATTGTAAATCAACTATACTTTAATAAAAAATGGGAAAAATATTTAATTTCTGTTCAAGGAAAGAAGGCTGGTTTATTATTGGTACCACTGAAGTAATGGTATTTTCATTAAAAAATATGTGAAATAAAAATTATTCTTATTAAGTCTATGAAACACATAGCTTTAATATCAACTACCTTCATTTCTCTAAAAGTATAATTGTATGTACTTGAAATTCACTGCATTTCCTTAAAGCTTTTCTGAAATTAAACTTTCTGTTGACAGACTGGGCTTCTCCCACCCCTGTTACTTTACTGTATCCTCTAGTATCAGAATATTAGAATTTTCTGAATATTATTCAAGTAAATGGTGGTTAACAATTTCAGGTTCTGGTATCGTTATGTTGCTCATTTTATGTTGGACACTTTGCATTTTTTTCCATCTTTTTTCTTAATATTTTGTTCTATGAATGTGCACCAATGCAGACACATTATTCTCAAGCTAAAGAATCCAAAATCCAGACAGGTGGTTTTAATAACACAACAACTGGTCTGGCATACATAGTTGGTCTTACGCTCTGTCTTTCTGAAAACACGTAAATAATTTCTGTCAATTTTCCCAGATTTCATAACGTAATTGTGATATTTGCTGTCTTCTAAATTAGTGCTTTGAGAGTTTCCTTTATGCCGTAATTTTGAAATTAGTAAGTTCCTGGCTCTGACTGGAAGTAATATAAACATCTATGCTTCTTCAGAAGCCAGCCTCCCATCTTTCCATCCCGGATGCCAACCCTACAGCTCTGAGACCAGGGGTACAAAACCACGTGAGGCTCCTGTGGGCTTCAGGTGGCAGCCCTGCCACTGCTCCCTCCTCATTCATGTCCTTTCCTTCCCAGGTCCCCAGGGGCCGTCTGTCTGGCCGGTGCCGTCCTGCACGTCTCAGCAGAACAGCTTTCTATCCTGAGCTTTTGACCCTGAAACAACAACACATTTTTGAGATTTCCTAGGAGAACACTGTTGGCAAAAACAAGGGACCAGACAAGGGAAAACAAATACAGAAGCAAGAATATCAGAGTTAGCGAGAGTCTCAGAGCCTTTCCTCTTCACAGACATACAGCTGGAGCCAGGTGCCAGCAGCTCTGGCTCTCCACTCCCCAAGCCCTGTTCTACTATATTCCTCTTCTCTGACCATCTCTCTCCTATAAAAGGCAGGAGATTTTCTGTGATTTCTGTCACTTTTCTTTGTTAAAGTCTGTTAGAAGACAACAATACAGGCCCTGGAGGGAAAAAAAAAGAACCTCAGCTGATTTTCTTAACAATCCATTTTCATAATTTCTGTAAAATGGTTGTTACTCAAAAAAAAAAAAAAAAAAAAAAAAAAAAAAGCTCTTGCCTTATTTGAGTATTTTTGTCATTTCTTTTTTGTTTTTAAGTTAATCCAAAAATCCTCAAGCTCTTCTTTCAAATCTCAGAACTGAAGAGAATTCCAGTTTCAGCTCAGGTATGTAAAGAGCTTGGAAGTCATCATTCCTGTCCTTACAATAAAGAGTTGGACAAGGTGAAAATCAATGACTTTTCTCGACTCGTCAGGGATCTGAGGTTTCAGGGCAAATCACTAACCCAAAATCTGGTGACACAGGCAAAACAAAAAGATGCTGCATTTGAAGCAGAAGTCAAAGGAGGTCATTAATACAGGACACTTATTTGAGTTGTAATTTGGACACATTACTAGAAGCAGAGTGTAGTGAGTGAGAAACTCCTGGGGTCGCAATTATAAGGGGGCTTCTACCCTTTACTGGGCTTTCTTCCCGTCACCCTCTACATGCTCTCAGGCTGGGATCCAAGAAGGATCTCCGTGTGGACCTGGCAGGAAGAGGGGAGGAAAAGCAATGGTTAGATTAAAAAAAAAAAAGTACATTAAAAGAGGATATAAAATAGAATCATATAAAATGTTCGATTAAAATTAGGGCAGAAAAAGAAGGGGACACAAAGAACAAGTGCAAAATAGTGACAGCACTTACATAGACTGTAGAATTTGATCCAACTACGTAACTTTAAATAGAATGGTCTAAATGCACCCGTTAAAAGACGGAGATCGTCAACTGGATTAGAAAACCGAAAACCAAGAGTTAATATGTGTGGTCTACAAGAAATCCGCTTTAAACAAAGAATCAGATAGGTTAAAAGTAAACAGATGGGGAAAGATACCATGCTAACCCCAATCAAAAGAAAGAAAGCTGAAGCAGCTTTATTAAAGACGGTAGGCTTCAAAAGAAAAAAAAAAAAAAAGAGATTATCAGGGACAAGGAAGGACTTCACATAATGATAAAGGAGTTAGTTCCACAAAAAGACACAATGATGCTAAATGCGTGTGAAACTAACAAAGCATCAACATACATGAGGCTAATATTGATAGAACTAAAAAGAAAAATAAATCCATTATTACAGATGGAGATTTGAGTTAGAACATGTTCCAAATTATAGAAGACAGAAACCAGGGGGACAAGACCCTTGCTGTAGAAATGATCTTAATAAATAAGTGAAAGATTATTTTTAAAACATTCTGAGTTAAGAAACAAACTAATAGGTACAAAGGAATTTATTTTATGACCCTGTAACATTCAGTATAAATTCCAATGCATTTGTAATAACTCATTTTAGAGGTTTATCTGCTCTATTTAGACTTCAGCATATAAATATTTAATTTTGTTCAGGTTGGTTTCCCTAACACCCAGCAAAGTTTTTGACTTGAATACTCAATAAACATCTACTGAATGTCTGAATCTGAATTTTACTACTAAATTGTGTTCATTAATATTTAACTAGATAAGTGAGATACTATTTCATTAAAAACACAAAGTGCCAATTGTGTTTCCTTTACAATGGAAGATTTTGGTTTTAGAGTCATTCCCCAATATTATCAAACCACCACCTGATTTAATAGCACAGGGAAAACAATGATAGTGAATGCATGGGCTGTTTACCGGGTTAAGGTTCCACCTTGCGTTACTATTAATTAACTCTGTTAATTTATTCATTGGAAATGATTCACAAGTTAGCAATGCAAAGTAAATGATTCACGTAGAATGCAGAAACTGAGAAGCAGATTTGCAAAAAGATTAAAAATAAATGTAAACATATGTACATTATAGAAGTAAGACTCTTAATGAACACTTGAATTTTAAAACACCAGAATTTGGTCAATTTAAATTGTACATTAGGGCATAGTTAAATAATTTATACCTCTAAAAAGGCAAATAAAATAGGAATATGGAAGGAATACATTTAGAATTTATGAATACATTTAGGAATACAAATCACAGGGTCTATGATATTTTATTCAATTGTTCATATGTGTGATAAGAATAACAACTGAAGAGAAAATGTATTATTTACTCTGTCACCTCTAAATTACATAGTTTAGCAATCATCTTCAATTCATTTCTATCTGTCTGGGTTAAAGAAAAAAATTTTGAAATTTCAGTCACTTCTATAAAACTCTGAAGATGAGCATCAGATATTTATGAAAAATTATTTTGCACTGAGGAATGCCTATTATAAATTGCCAATTGTAATCTTCTTCAGATAACAGATGATTTTCACTTTACTATTCAGGGCAAGTCCCACACATGCCCCAAAGGCACAAATCTGATGTCCTAAAATAGGGCACATGGGAACAGACACTTAGGGAATAAAATGTACAGATATTCTTCTCCCTCCGTCAAATAATTTTTTCAAAGCTTCTTCCAAATACCATTATTTGACTTATTAAAATTCAATGTCACTCAGTCTTTCAAACAACGTGATTAGAGAAAGCAGAGAACATCCTCCCAGGCTTGTAAACACTTGGGGTTCCTTCTGTGAGTCACACAGGGCAATGGGGCGTATCAGAGGCCACTCACCTGACAGGCATTGTAAAGAAGCTGGTGCTCTAGCTTTTTCACACCCAGAATCTGCTGAAACATTTCATAGAGTTGCTCCTTGCTCAGAATAAGTTCAGAAACAGCGCTCAGGGCCATTCTGTTGGGCTGTTTACACAAGTCTTCTTCCCCCCTGTAAATGGCGTCATACTTGGCTATCCACGAGCTCAGCACTGTCTCTTTGCTCAAGCCATCGATTTCTGGCAAACTCCGCACACGTTTTTCTATGTTTTTCTTAAACACTTCTCTGAAGTCATTGGCAGAACATCCTCCGCTCTGAACCATCCTGGCCACTCGATCACTCTTCAGAAAAACCTGAGAAAAACAGAAACAAAACACAAAAACCCACTGACAATTAGGCAGGGACACTAATACCATCTGATTTTAGCAATCTAAGAGTTAGGGTAACAAATACTCTACCATGATCCGCATATATTATAACACAATGAGGACTAATGACACAATAGAGGCCCCGTATCACCTCCTAAAAGGCTGAAATGTTTAGGAGAGACAATAATGAGCATTGAGGAGCCTGCAAGCTGATCCAACCTTGACCTACACGCTCCCCACCGGAAGGGCACAGGCAACGCCATAGCTGAAGCCTTTAAGAGTTGTCTGAGAAGGTAGCTCGAAGGAGATGTGAACCCAACTTCCCTGCCTGTACTTGGGAGTTCTGGTGAGTTCTTCAGTGAGGAGAAGGTCCCTTAGTGTTTGAGGATCTGAAGGCCAACAGTGTGGTAAGTCTAGTGTCCAAGTCGATACACATGGGGTGTAACTTAATCAAAACTACTCCACTGCTGGGGGGTACACCTGCCCCCACCCTTGACTTCACCAGTCCCCCAACTTCTCACACACTTCTCACAGCTGGGAAGAATCTATGACAGAAAAGCAAAGTCTCTAAGAAGCTTCTAGCTGTCCACTAATACCAGGTAAGAAACAAAACACAAACAATGACAACCATGGAGAGACACACTTGGGAAACAGGTAGGCAGAGTTGGGTAATAATAAGTAATAAGGTCACACTGTGCAACAGACATCAAACTTGGCCTTAAATCTCTCCTTTCTTCTAAGTCACAGACATATCAACAAACATCTGTCAGGATTCATTAAATATCTGTTCTGTCAATAACATTCTCAAGAATCCTCTGTGCATCATAGGAAGTTGCTTGGATTCCTGTTTGCTTCCTATAATGACCAAAAATTCTTCCAGAAGAGCCTATAGGACTATTTAACACAACCCCTGTAAGTTATATCTGTTACTAAGGCTTATGGACCAAAAATTCATGTCACCTTTGTCCCTAAGAACTGACTCATGATACTGAGGTACTCCCAAATTATGCTCCCACTCCCTGTTCTCTGTTACTCCCTGGGGGCAGACAGCATGCATGTTACAGGCAAAGTGGCCTCATTCGTCCCGCTGACTGGCATCTTAGCTTCCTGGTCCCAAATCTTTCCCCTACAACATATTTCTCCTTTTTTCAAACCAGTCACACAAAATACTATTTCTTATCTTTGCAAAATGGCCAGAGGATTCCGGGCTCTAAGAGCTTCTGGTTGACCAACGTTCTGCACTAGGGTTGTGAATTCTGCATTAGGCAAACATGTATCACACAGACACATGATGCTGCCTCTCTTGTGACCAGCTGTGGCTCAATACTCACTGTAGGAAAGACTCACACTTTCTGCTTCTAAGCCAAGACTAATTAATTCTTAAGTCACGGGTATAAGAATAGTGCCTTTAATTTATTTAGATCAAGGGAAACGAAATTAAGATATTTAATAGCATATTTTATCTAAAAACATCATTAACTACCTCAAAGCACATAGGGGTGTCTCCATCTCAGTTCTCATCTTCCTCTAACTGCACTATTCTCACTGGGCACTAGAATTCAAGATAAGTGTTACACAATCATAATGTTTTTCTAATTGCCGTGATCGCTATGGCTTGTTAAACGGGAACATATGGAGGCTCCGTAGTCAAAGGGGGCGGGCTGTGCTGGTTGCCAGTCGATTTGTTCCCAGTGCCACCTTCCCGTGGCCCAGCCTCCGGCAGCTAGCTTGGTTTTAGAGGGTAAGGGGCGGGGGGGCGTTGGAGGAATAAGGGCTCTTCCTCCTTGTTCTTACGCTTGGGGGCACGTGGCACCAGTCCTTGGGGCAGCTTCTCTGCAGACTGCCACCACTCCTGGCAGATTCCCAGCCATTCTGCAGTGCGGCACCACAGGAGGCAGGCTCCCATGAGTCCTAGGGGTGCGGCCATCCAGTAGGACACCCCACAACTTCTCCAAGGAGGTCTGGATCCCAGCCTCTGGGAAGCAGAGAGTGGGGACCCTTCCTGCACTTGTTCCTCCATTGGGTGCCGAGCTCGCTATTATCTGCTGCTCCTGTATTGTTTTCCTTGCCCGTTGTAGCCAATCCCTCATTGCTGACAGTAAATTTTCCCTGTTCATTTATCCTGTGGTTTGTCTCCAGATTGCACCCTGATGCAGAAATACTGAAATGCTGCATGGAATGTTATTTCTATGGGAAAACATTTGAAGTTGAAACCAACAATTTTTAAAAATTTGTTAGTCATCTACAGCTGAAACAGCAAGATGTTTTTAAGGCACAACATGAATACCTTAAGACTGGCTTCAGAAAAAAACTTTTAATTACTTGATATCTAATACTCTAAGTGGGAAGGCATTTCATTTTTTTCAACATCTTCTACTTAACAGTCAATGCTAGATTCTACCAGGTAACCAAACAGCATTTTTGAAGCCAGAGCACTGATGAATTTATGTTCTGGGGAGTCTTAATTTCCTCTATGAAACCACACTTAAAGCCATGCTGACTCAGTCCAATGACATATTATTTAATCAACATTCACTAAGTGGTAGCAACATGGTAGACATTTGGCTAAGTGTTGGGGGACACAGAGACAAATGAGCCAAAGATCCTGCCCTCAAACAGCTCATGCCACCTGAAGGGGAGGGTACACAGCAAAACAGAAGCGGGCGAGAGCAATCACAGAGACCTGCGCAAAGGGAGGGAAAGAAGAGGAGGCCATCAGCTCTGTGGTCTGGGGGCGAGGATGGGGAAGGTGGGGGGGGGGCACAGGACAGAGACAAGGGACCCGTGACCTGCATGACCTGTGGGTTGAGTGAAAGCGGAAAAGGGAGAAGAAAACACATTTCAGGAAAATAAAAGAGCAGAGGTAAAAAGCACAGGAGCATAAAATCACACGGCCTTTTGAGGGAAAGGTTAAGAATTTTTATACCTCAGGAATATTACTATAAGGGTGAAGGGAGCAAAAGTTTTGCCAGCCAGACCCACAGAGACCACAAGGCCAAGTGCAGTGTGCGCCAAGCAAGGAATCTGAGCTCCGCCTGAAGGTCGGGAGTCGATGATGGCTGTGTCACCAAGGTGCCCAAACACTCAGAAGCATGATTTAGACAAATAACCGGTGGCAGCTTCAAGGGTGGATGACAAGCGGCCAGAACAGAGACAGGGGTATCAGTCAGCAGAGAGAACAGCAGACCAGGCGAAAAACAGTCAGGGTCTGATCTAGGGCAAAGGTCATGGGCTACAGAGAGCGAGCTGAGAGACAGAATTAATATATTGTGGTGATTTATGGAGTTAACACATTGTGGTGATTTACTGAATGTGTATGGGTGGGAAAAAAAACTGTGATGATTCAGGGTTTTTACTGAGGTGCCTGGATTCCACTAACCAAAAATAATTAAAGAATACAGGTAGAACACGTGCATGTGTGTGTGTGTGTGTGTGTGGTGTCTGTAAATGGCGGTGGGTGTCGGGGGGCATTGGTCATGGGTTATTAGTTCAGTTTTGGTAGAGGCCAGTTTTGAAGGCCAACTATAGTGAGAACAGAGTGAAGAACAAAACCCGACGGAACACCTCCCCTTACAAGGTTGGCAGAGACTGGATACCGGGGAAGCCGGTCGTGCAAGGTCAGAGAAGAAGGAAAAACATGACATGTTAGCAGTCAACAGGGGAGATGTCATGAGAGAAGGAATCAGGCACCACAAAAGCAGTCAGCTCAAATAAGCAGAGATGTGACTGTCCTTCCCACCACCGGGTCAACTCCTCCCGCAGAGATTTGTGGAGCCGTGAAGAGTGGCAGTTGACCCCCCAGAAGAGAAGAGGGCAGGTCGTAATAAAGTTAAGGCAGAAGGTATACGCTATTCTTCCAGGAAGCTTGAATGAAAAGGAAAGAGAGAGGCAGGCAGAAAGCCGGACTGGGAAATGACAGGCAGGCAGGCAACGCAAGGGACAAGTCAGTAAAGAGGCAGCTTAAGGAAAGGACGACAGAAAACAGTGATTCCAGGTCCCTGCTGGGATGAGTTGGTAGAAGACTGCCCTGCTCTCTCCCATCACTCGCCTGCGGGGGAAGCAAGCCACTCTGAGACCAGGAACCGAGGTCCTCAGTCCAACAGCCCTCAAGGAACTGAGGTCTGCGGTCCTCCCAGAATGACGGGAGGGGCTGGAAAGCAAATTCTTCAGGTTCAACTGCAACTTCAGGAGAGACCCTAGGCAAGCACATCCAGCTAAGCTTCTCCCAGATGCCTAATCCTGAGAAGGTGTGAGGTAACATGGATTTGTTGTTTTAAGCTGCTATGTTTTGGGATAACTTGTTACATAGCAATAGATGATACATTCAGATATCTGCACGGTTCACTCTCGTGCCTCACACGAGTGTCAGTACGTTCATTTCCCCAGAGGAAGCCCGTCCCCTCCCTCCATTCATCACCATACCTGTCTATCTCGCTCTATTTTTCTTTTTAGCACACAGCACCATAAGATATGCATTTATTGTAAGTCACCCTGGAATATAAGATAAGCGTCAACACAGCAGAGAGTTTGTTTTGTTTTCCAATGAACCCAGGGCCTAATCCAGAGCCTGCCCCAAAGTACGAGCTCAATAAAGATTTATTGGAAAAAGTGATGACTCTATAGACACTGAATTCTCAAGGCTGAAGAAGACAATTAGCTGGGCGCCTAGATCACAGGTTTCCTAAGACACAGAGGTCTGTGGGAGAGGTACCAGGAGATGGATAAACACTGAAAAGCTGGAAGTGTAAGAAGTGGTAATAGTTGATAGGAATGTGCTCTAGAAAGCAAAGGAGATTTTGGATGAGGGAGGAAGAGCAATGACCTGAAAGCAGGAATAAGAAATAGTTCTCCCGGCCTTCGATGGGGAGGATAAAGGAAAGGAAAGCCTGCCATCATAAGAAGGCTGTGCTTCCTCCCCGGGTCCTCTTTAGAAGTCCACCCCGTCCACCAGTGGTTGGGCCTGGGACCGCCACTTTGCACACGCTCCCAAGCCCAACACCATCACAAAGTGTGATCCATTATTCACCTGCCAAACCCGCCAAATCTCACTCAAGCTACACACTTGGATCTCCAATAACCACCCAATGGCTCTCCTGACATGTCCCACTGACACTCTAAACTTAAATTTCAAATGGATTCACGACTTTTCCCTTTCTTTGCTGGGCCTCCTGCCTGCCTGCCCACTTCAGTGAGTATCAGATGCCTCTCTCCCTCCAGGAGAGACCTGGAAACCCTTTTCAGCTTCTCCATCACCTCCATGTCTATTTCCCAACATACAGCTTGTCACTAAATCCTGCTGATCCTACCCACTCAACCCCGAACCCCCCTCTTCCCGTCCCCACCAAAGTTCTCTGTGCCTCTCGCTGTGACTCACCTGGCGAAGGGTAACAGCCTCTGAACTGGTCTTCCTGCCTTAGACATCTTCCTGACTTTCATTTCTCCCCAACATATCCTCTCATTGGTATCAAATTAATCTTTTTTTTTTTTTTAAGTGGTCATTTAAATTTTTCTCCAGCTTAAAAGTTCTTCATTGACTTCCCAGCAAAATCATCAGCAAGGCCTCTGAGGTTCTACAACCCCAAACTACCTACCTCCCTGGCTTCATTACAAACCTCTCTCTCACTCAATCTCCACACTCCACCTCCACTGGCCTTTCAAAAACTTCACACTGTCCACCTCACCGTCATCAAATGATCTGAGTAGCTCTTCTGATCCCCACTCAGCCGACCCTCAGTGATTCCTCCCCCAGTCACCATGAACCAGCCATATCCTGCGTTGTTTATACACAATCTTAGAACCTCTTCTTTTCCTTTAAGGTCACCTTGTAATCGTAATCGTTCATTGCAAATTCTATTACCACCTTATTTTTTAACTCACTAGACAGTAAGTTCCACAAAGCCAAAGACTTTTTCATTCCCTGCTGTATCTGTGGTACCCAGTAGAACAAGCCAAACACATAGCAAATACTTGGAAAATATTCACTGAAGGAGAGAATGAGGAGGGAATAACTAGTTTGAAGGTTAAACTAATAATTTAATTCCCCCATCCATTCACCTGCATAATTTAAATAATTAACCAGTAAAGTTTACTGATTTTCAGTTACACGTTTACAGAAGAAGAAGTGTAAGATGTGGACCTTGTCTGTATGAATGGAAGAAGGAAAGACATCTCAGGGCGAAGGGGGAAGAAGAAAGCACAATGAGTTATGAAACAGAGAACTAGTTTTGTGAGGAAATTAAGACGTATGTTGTCTGAAAAATATTGTCTAATTCTCCATCTGTCCTGTTCTTACAGAAATGAGAGTTTTTAATTTTCAGGTGTTATCAGTTATGAAATGGTAACAGTGATGGATTTAGTCTCCTTAGGTATCAACTACCTTAATACTGTATCCTTTCACAATAGTTATCCAGTTAAAGGCAGGTCAAGTGTGGCCACGTGCAGAGGCTGGTCCTAGGCACTTATCTCCAAGCCTAGGGTAGGGGGTCCAGGATCTTCAATGAGATTCTATCTGGCAAACGTACAGCAGGGCACCATGTTGACGCAGGAGCAGCCACAGGAGCTTAGTATATTAACTCGCTCACTGATGAGCAGATACGCTGTCTCACCAGAGCTCTTCAAATATCATCTCCTTTTGTCCTCATCATCACCCTGTGCCTTCTCCATTATCAGTCTCTTTCACAGATTAGGGGATTAGGCTAAGAATTTAAGTGACAAGCCCAAGATCACAAAGTTATCGGGAGAACAGAGACAATCTTGGCCTTTAGAATCCCAAAGCAACATTCCTTTACTCAATTTTTCTTTCCCACTCCTTTACCCCACTGCACCCCACTTCTACCGAGGGTTCACCCCCAGAGCCATATATTCTGTTGGGGGCTGGCCAACTCCCGTGGAATCACCAATCAGTGACCTTCCTGTGGAAATGCCACGGAGCACCCAACCGATTCAGTACGACAGGGGACCTGTTAGGAATCTGACATCAGAAAACTAACATATGACACGTGCTACATTTCTCCACATTTCAGTGGGCTGTAACTTGTACGTGGGTCCTTGGAGAACCAACAGTTGCCACCCTTTCCATTCACCTGCTCGGCTTACAGGCCAAAGAAACCACTGAATATCTTAGCAAAGTCATGGTGAACTAATGACAAAATTGAAATGTGGTGACTACAACAAGAAGCTGTATCTGCAAAGGGTAAGTCTGCTCAGCTGTCCAAATAAAACTTCAAATACACTTTTCCAAAGGAGTACTTATTGTGCACATATTGCTTTTGATCTGAAACATGCATTGCTTCTTCGATTCAGAAGGATTGTACGATGATGAAAAAAACATTATCTGCTTGCCAAATCATTGTGGCTGTCCGTGAGATGGTTCCTGGGAAGACTGCCAACGTGTGTTCAGCCAGGAAAAAGCTGAGAAGGTACAAGAGCCCCACTTACACGAGATGCTTTCTTCTCCTTAGTAATGCCAAATAAAATGTTGTCTGATAATTCTCTTAATCTATGCTGTCTGTAGAGAAACAGACAGTTTTTTAAACTGTTTTGCAGGTGTTAAAAATTCATGATCAAGTTTTTTGTAACAACGATGAATTTAGTCTTACTAGATACCCAATAATTCCTCATTTCCTGGTACTAACAGCAGTATTTCTTATCAGGTCATTTCTCATGCCCAGAGCCAGTCAGTGGATTCCCTGTGGGCACCATATTGCGCCAGTCTTTTCATCCAAGTCTCCCTCAACCTACCTTTCCCAGCCTTCTCTTCCACTGCTCCCGAGAACATATTTTCTGTGCCAATAAAGGGAAACACTTGTTTAACCTTTGACACTCTCCATAAGTTTCCTCCCCCATACCTCATCCGTTTATTCCATAAATATTTATCAAAACATACCACGTGCTGGGCAGTGTGCTCAGTGCCGGGAATTTACTAGTGAGCAAAATGACATGGGGTTGCTGCCCTCACAGAAATTATGGTAGAAGAAACAAATAACTACACAAACTAAAATGACTGCGGCTTGATCAATACCGCTGAGCATCTCTGGCACCATGAGTTTGTACCAAGGTTTTGAATCTATTTGAGGAAGGCACAAAGGTTTCCCTGAGGAGATGAGGTATGGAGACCCAGAGGAATTAGTTGGGATATGAGGGGGAACTGAGGGACAGTGGAGCGGGAGGGACACAGATGGTCTCAGAGGGCTTCAGTGAAGGGAATGAGGCTCTAGACGTATGAGAAGAGACTGGCGAGAAGGGGCAGGCTTTGTAAGCCCTGGAAAGGTGTCTGGTCTTTACCCCAAAAGCATGGAATGCCATCCAACATTTAAGTCAGGGAGTCACATGATAAAGCTGTATTTTGGAAACAGCTAAAATGTATTCCAGAGGCTTTATACACACACACACACACACACACACATATATAAATCCTCACAAATACATAAAGTAGGTGTTAGCATCTATTTTAAAGGTAAAAAGCATAGAGAGGTAAAGACACTTGCCCAAGGTCACACAGCCAGACTGTAGCAGAGTGAAAATTTATGCCCTGACAATGCAATCAAATGTGATGATTGATCAATTTACGGCCCATTAAACCGAGCTGGAGAGAGCTGGGAGTGGGGAGGCTGAAGAGAACGAGGAAGTAGAATGCACTCCTGTTATTCTCTCCTTTGTGACGCTTCCCACAGCATATGCCAGGTCTTCATTCTGTGCCTTCTGAGCACCTCCAGCCTCTCTGAAGGTATGAAACACACCTGTCCTCACGTCGGAGCAAATTCTGTACAGTGTCTCTACCTCTCCCCTGAGCAGACTATCAACTCCGTTAGAGTGCACCTTTAAAGCCTTTGTAGGGTCCAGTATCATCCAATATTCAAGTTTTAAAGAAAATCATGAGGTCTTCGTAGTAGTAATGGATTTTGGAAAGTGATTAAATCCAAAAGGTGGTATTTGGACCAGTGTGGGATGAAGCTTTCACTGATTCAATGTAAAGACATGAACATGAAGATTACAACGTAATTTTAATAAAGCTAAGTTTATTCCATATTTTAATAGTACAAATTGTAGGCACAAGTTACTTCTTTGTAATACAATGTTAATAGTAAATTGTGGGTAAGGTTTTGTTGTTGTTGTAATGCTTAATGCTCTTTCTTGGCAAAAAATAAAAGGTTATGTTTGATCTTGATGCCTTTTTCACTGATCCATGAATTCCAAAGGTTTAGAAACCACTGATTTAACCAATCCCATTCCTTTATCAAATGTTAAATCATAACTTAAAATTGATAGCACTCTTTTTAAAAAAATATAAGTAACACATCTAGACCTTTATTCAGTAAGGTGTCCTCAAAAGACTCTTCCTTATAACATCTGAATCCCTTATATCAAATCTAAAGCCCCGAGAGCAAATCTAAACCCACTAAACTATCAAAGGCTTCTCACGTTGTCTGAGGTAGGAACTGAGAGGACGAACATAAATGTGATTTTAAAAGTATAAAACTATTTTTTTGGGGGAAAAATACTCATTCTATTCTCATCAATATTACAAAATGTTTACAAAACTTTTTTTCTTCTAACATCAGCTCACAGCAGATTCGTTAGTCTTCCTTTAAGGGTACTTTCCAACTCAATGATTAGCTTAACTCTCCCTAAGCCAAAGGCAAATTCTCCTTAACCCTGTAACTGCAGAACCCAAAACTGAAGAACTTACCAAGTCACTCATTCTGAGCACAGATAGAAACAGAAGCAAGGTCGCTGAGCACTAGCTGGGCTTCCAACCTGCATAAAACTGAGACTGAGACTCCAAGGGGAACAAAGACCATGTTCGCAGTGGAAAAGGGAACTAGGACACAGTAAATGTAGATTTGTAAATTTCTATATGTATATATAAAATGAAAGACGATATCATCCCCTTACAATCCATCCTCTCAACCTCCCTCTATTTTCATTCCATGTTTCCTGGTATGACAGAAAATTATAGAAAATTCTGGAAGTTCCTGCATTGGGCTGCCTTGTTCTGCCTATTCTATGAAGAGTTGGGGTTTTTTTTGGGGGTGGGGTAGAGGGTATGCCCTCATTACGGAAAATAGGTTTTTAAAATGTAGTACATGACTTTGGCAGTCTCATAATATCAGTGCTCAGTAAATCCTTAAAATCACCTATTTTTATTGTATGGGAGAAAATGTGCTGTGTCCAGCCTTACAACGTTCCAGCTTCAGTGGTGTAATCCTGTTCCCTCACCCCTACGTCCAAGGCACCAGCCTCCTCTCAGCTAGGAAATCGTGTACCAGAAATTGGAAGGAAATCAGACCTGAGTCTTGAGTTCAAGGTGTGACACAAGCTGAGAGACCGAACTGTTCTGGGTCAATTTCCTTGCTGGAGAAATAGGAATATTACTGTTTTCAATACAGTTTTTTGAGTACTGTATGAAATACAGTAAAATAAGCATTTAAGCAATGCGATCTGCGGACCAATGTCAGCACCTGAATTGTTCCTGGTCCCCCAAGGAGTTCACGAGAGGGTATGTTTTTAGAAACCTGATGTGACATTGCCCTGACATCCAAAAACATGATGTAACAACATTTTCTTATGAAAATGTCCAAACATACAGAAAAACTGAAAAAAGTTTGCAGTGGTTTGAAAACCCCTGATTTAACCAATCCTGTTCCTTTATCAAATGTGAAGAAATCATAAGTTAAAACCGACAGCAAGCAATCTCTTTTATTCTGATACGTACCTCCTACCTAGATTCTATAAAATAACATTTTGCTCAAGTTTTTCTTTCACATATATGTCCATCCCTCCATCAACCTAAATTATTTCTGTTATGCATTTAGAACAAGTCAAATGCATGATTTTGTTATTGTACAAAATAATACACAATGTATTGGAAAATAATACTGCTCCTTTGCCGCAGATATATTATCTCAGGAAACTCTTCTTTGAGAAGATGGGTGATGTCCTAACATTGACACAGAAAGACTGTGAGGTGCTCAGAAGGCACATTTCTTTCTAGAGACCAAATCATTCTATTTTTCCACAACACTATCAGCAGCCCAGGGAAAGAGCTACTGCCCTTTCAGATGCAAGGTTTATAAAGCACGAGGCTTTAGGATTACAAGTCATTTACTCTTGAAAAGCCAAGAGCCTACAAGCAGACAAAGTTCCAAAATGAGAAAAGAAAATTTCTGGAAAGTAAATCAATCTTAAAAGCAAACACTCTATTAAGTCAAAGGAAAACTAACCTGAAATCTCTTGAACTACATTTCCCTGGCACGTAACGGCTCCCAGTAAATATCTGTGGAAAGAATTCTGTAGTTTTACCTTGTACTTACTTGTTTTTCCACCAGATGGCAACTATGCATGGAGTAACAATGATGTTTTTAATTCCAGAATGTGATTTTCAAAGGTACAAATCCAATCACCCTTCCAGAGCTTGAATTCCCCCACCACTATCACCACCATCATCAAAATGACATCCGGGCCCCAACCAACATCTTAGGGAGGAGAAAGTCTCTGATCTCGGAGGCAGTAATAACCTATCTACAGGCAGGACCAACTACTGGAAAGTTCTGTTTCCAGGTGGCAACGTTTCCTGTAGCTGTCATCCTCTCACCTAGTTCTAACCCCCGCAACAGCAGAGACAATCCGGGGAAGAGAAGGCTACGAAAAACCTCCCTGACTGCAGTTGTTACAGGAGAGAACTACCAACTCCAGCATCAGCACTTCCGAAAAGGAATTGTCCATTCCCGGAGTTTGCTTTTCCTTTTCCACTCATCTTAATGCTTTCTCCTTTACTGAAAAACCAGCTGTTCAAGCTACCTCTCATGTAGTGGTTAAGATCACTGGAAACAGACCGAGTTCACACACAGGCTCTGGCACATACTGGATGTTTAACTTTGGGCGAGTTACTCAGCCACCCTGGGTCTCGGTTTCCCCAGCTAAAGAATGGGAGCACCGTTAATGCCTACTTCAGGGTTACTGTTCAGATTAAGTGGGCTTCCAGCTGTTAAGTACATACAACGGCACCCTGGCATACTGTCGTTCTTACTGTCACCACCACCCTTGTCATTCCTCTCACAACCACCAGCTTCACTCAGGCTGCCAAGCATTTTTGAGAGAATAAAAAAATCATAGTCTTGTAAATGGGGAAACTACAGAACCAGGGGATCCAAAATAGCAACATTAAATTTCACATAGTAATAAATTACCACGATTATCAAAGTAAATGGTGGGTGAACTGCCTTGTTGATAAATCACAATTAGGTACTTACCATGTGCCATGCCTTTTGCTATATTGCTACATTTACTTCATTTAATCAGTAGAGACCTATATTTTCAGCTGTGTAACAAACATCACCTCTTTGGGAGTTCTTTGGGCTCCTCAAATTCAGCATACTAAAAATCTGAACTGCCCCTTCCACCCTAAACTCACTTCATCTAACTGTGTGTTCTATCTCAATGAATGACATCATCACCTCCTACTGGCCCAAGCCAGAAACCAGGGGGTCATCCTTGACTCTTCACTCTTCCTCAACTCCTCCTGGCCCATACCCTCCTTTTCTGTTTCCACTGTGCGTTGCTAAATGGAAGATGAAGGTTACATGTAGAGGCAAGCTTTGAAATTGGTATTACTCCGGTCAGTAAGAAATGAAATAGAAAATTCTTATCAGCAAATGAAATCAAAGAACATTATCCTGGACATGACCTACCTTCTTCTGTTCATCTCACCCAAGTCACCTACCACTGTTTCTGTTCATATTTTTACCTTATCAATTCCTGGATTATTGCAACCGCCTCCAAAATTCCCTGTCTTCACTTTCAACTTCCTTAACCAAATTATACATAATATTCAAAACTTCTTTTTAAAAAAAGCACTGCTGTTCACACTGTTTCCTCCATGAGAATGCCCTTCTTCCCAAACCATTAATTCCTCTGTAAATATTATTTCCTTATTTAAGTGTTCCTTGCTTTGCCAGTTGAAATTCACTCCCTCATACTCCCAGAAGCCTTTATCACTTCCTCTCCATGAAATTCAACCCCTTATAATTTGATATTTAGATTTCTACCTAAATATTTTCAGGAAAGTGAAAACAAGTCAACCTGAAGGAATCAGAGGATGAAACCGAGAACCTGGTACAGGCTCTTGGAACAGCCTATGGCAGTGGCTCTCAGTCTCGGCTGCACATCGGAATCACCTGGGTCTCAGGTGCCTGGGTGGCAGCCCAGAGGTCCTGGGTGCAGCCTGGGCATTGTCAGTGCTCTCCAGGTGATTCTGATGTGCAATCAAGGCTGAGATATACTGCTCTGTGGCGAATATAGAAAAGAGTTGCGATTAATAAAGCACTTTTACAGAGAAGTAAAGAGCTGGTAGAAATGAACAGAGATGACTCAAGGAAGGCAAATGGTATAGGAAGAAATCTGGAAGACAAGGAACTGAGTCACACTTGTAGAGTAAAACTAAAATTGCTTACAACTGGTTCCAGGCTGAGGCTGGAAGAGATGAAATGGGCTGGGATGGATGGTCAAGGGAAACTCTGCCTGGGATGAGAACCAAGAGTATCCTGAAATCCTGAAAGGGAATTCTGAAAAAAGATGCTGAAAGTTGGGAAGTTTTCAAAAAGGACAGAATTTGATGTGTGGCGACAATGGTTACAGATGCAGGGAAGTTGCCACATGAGGGGTACCCTGGTCGTCAACAGCGAGAAGGAACATTCCTATTGGCTGCTGAAATCTTCGAAGAACCTTGGAGGTCTGACAAAGATGACAGCATCCTTGTGGAGGGAGGTGCTGTGAGCTGCGGGGTAGCTATGGAAAAGGGGAATTTTTATGGAGAAATTGTGATGGAACAACTAACACCTGTGCCTCGAGACAGCCTCTCTCTAAAGTATATCACCCCCCTTTCCTCTCCCCAAAAAGTTCTTGCAGTTTAGAAAAACAGGTACGTATTTTAAGATATTTCTGTATTGGTAACTGTAATAACCCCAAATCCTTATTTTTCATTACTAAGCACTGACCATGAGAAAAAGAAAAAAGACGAAATACAAGACCAAATAAACAAATTCTAAAATACAAAACCCAGGGCTCATAGAAAATGACAGAGCAGGAACAGGGAGTTATTAAACTGACTCCTTCACAGTATCAAGGTGTGAGCGAAGGCTTCCTCTTTTACTTCAATACTTCTTCAACCTCGGATCCTTTCTCCCACCGGATTCCTGCCTGCTGCTTCAAAAACCACTGAGTTTTATCGAAGGAGAAAACAGTTTAACTGCACACTAAGCTGAAATACCATCAGAAATGCCAGATCCCTGGCTCACTAAATCCTTTGAAATACATTATTGTAAACATTGTAGCCATCACATCTCTATAGGATAACTGCACTATAGTCATTCCATAGCAAGAGGCAGGGATGCTATGAGTAGTGCAGTGTGTCTTATAACACAAGGAACTATATAGATAAATTTTCCTCGAGCACCACCCAGTCAGTGGTCAAGTGCTTTAAAGTCATTTTCACAGTAAATATTAAACCCAATTTATCCCAGTAATAAGGAAAAAAAGCTTAATTTTTATAAGGAGTATCAAACCCCTACCTAGTAAGGCGAGCATGGGGAATCAATGACCAGACAACACAAAAATAGATTCAAAGGAGAAATGCAAGGGAAACCCATTCTGACACTGATATTAGGGGCAAAAACAATTCACATTTTAGTCCCAGGTCATTGTGGCAAATTACATTTGCATCACTAGGTACAAGAGAAAATGGTGTAGCCCACAAAGTAGGTAAAAATCTACTATAATAAATAATACCTAACATTTGACATAGCAGTGCTATTTCCAGATCCTAGTTGTTAAACCCAGAGTAAAAGGGGTTTATTGATCTGTTCACAGCATTCTAAAGACAGGGATTAAACCTGCTGTTTTGTTCTGACATATCAAACAGCTATGGAAAAGACCTTCATCTGCTCTGCCTGCTCCGTGACAGGCACTCAGCAGTGACGGTTCCCAGTTCACCGACCTTTCCTCCCCCTTCTCCAGAGACTCACCATCCTTTAAAGAACATCCCTTGGAAATTCTCAAATCAAGACAACAAGCGCACTGTGTTAAAGGTTTGATGTCCACATAACAAGAGACATCTAATATAAAAGTACGTACATGCTGATTTCTTACACATGGGGGTACATGAGGTCTAAGGTTGACCAAGATGAGCAAAGGGGAGGGTAAGAAGGGAAAGAAAGGAGAGGAGAAAACAATGAGGGTGCAGAGGAAGGACAGAAAGAATGTCAGTGTCATTGTGAAGGGCAAGCAACAAATTCCTCAAGCGCTGGGTCTATCACGAACATGCACCCCACATGAATTTGCTAAGAGTACACAGAACTGTCATTCCCCTAGATCCCCGGGTCTGGGGACAGTCAGCACTGCCAGATGCATTCATTTCCACTGCTCCCGTGATTCTCTTGGGCAACCAGCGGAAGCCACTCTACCCTATAAGCTCCCAGTCCTGCGTGGCAGAGACGTCAACAGTGGCCAGTCTGAGAATGGTGGTTTATTCTAGCTTAGGAATCCTACCAGGAGTGGCTCTCATGGGGTCCTCAGTGTCCTGTCTCTTCAATGCGATCTGTGGACCCTCAGGAAAGGACTCTATACTCTCCCAGGGTAAACTCAAAAAGTCACTTAAAACAGTGTTCCTGCTAAATCTTTCAGTAGCCTCAGCCTTTGTCAAAGAGAAGCTCTTGGGATTAATCTAGTCAAAATACCTCTCCACGGTTGGGTATAAAAAAGCCTGTGTGTACCAAACAAGGCATCACCCCTACCTGGCCACCTGCCTAGTTTTTTGCAGTGTCTCAATTCTCCCTGGCCTTAGATGAATGCCCTTCCCCCTTTAAACAACCTTCCTTGGCATTGCAGTTAGACTCAACTACTGCCCTTCTGCCTGTCTCTGAATTCCGCTATTGTTAGCACTCAGCACCTCACAAAAATTCCTCAATAGATCTCTCTCTAGGGTTGCACAAGAATTCAAATCCCTGTGTCAGCCCTGGAGAGTCCAAAGCTCTTTATTAAATTTATGTTTGCTAAACTGCAATAATGAATTCTGTGCTAAAAACTGTAATTTTCTATTTTGTCAAAGTGATTTGGGATGAAAATTTTCAGGATTAAGTTCTCATTATTCCCATGATTGGGATAAACTACCCAGTTTTTCAGATTAACAAACAGTTACATTACAAAAAATATAGTAATTATTCATTCATTTACTCACTCAAAATATTTGTGTCTGGCAAACAAACACAATCCCAAGATGTCATCATAATGTATACACTGTGGTACTTACTTCCAAAATAATCTGACATATTTAAAGTGTTTTATTTAATTGCAAAAAAATAAACTGGAGTAAGGTGGGATGCGTGGGAAGTAAATACACTATGACTAAATATTATAGGAATTCTTTATCATGTAAGTCTTTCTATACATTATGAACATTTAACAACTATAAGCAAAACCAGGCATTAAAATGGTTGCTATTCTCTTAAATGATAGTATTTTCCCTTTGAAATTTCTATCACTGTGCACTTGCAGATCACATAAGATATACTAACTGCTTGAACAGAACTGTTTGTCAAAAGTAATAGAATTCTGTACAGCAAAATTCTCATCCCAAGAATGAAAAAAACACAGTACAATGACTTCAAAATTAGTGAATTGTATTATAAATATCAAAAGATAAATTTTATTCTTCCTAGCATATAAAAGATAACTTATGTTTTTCAAACTTCATTGAGAGTTTCTGTATCATAAAGAACATGCAAATAAAGTAGCAGTTTTCTTACCAAAATAAAGCCCAAGATAGGTACAAAAAATTAGGAAATAAAGTTTCTCCTTGGTTTAACATCCATGTGCACATAGAAATAAACATATATTCTCAGGAGTAACACACACTGACAAAAAGTTACATCTAGCAAAAGCAAAAAATGGGGGAAAAAAATCCTGCTGAGACTTTTCTCTTTTTTTCTTGTCAAGTCTCTGAGGCTTGACAAAGAATATAGAAAATTACTGAAGTAACAAAAAAAGGACACAAAAACCACATTTCAGACAGATAAACTGCTTGTCAGTATTTAGGACCTGATTTCACAAACAGGTTTAATCCACTTCCTCAAAGGTCATGCTGTCAAGGCGGAGGATGAACACCTGCTCCCACGGAGGTAGACTGGCCGTGGGTCTGAGAAGCAGGGTGCCCCTCCTCCTCCACGTGGGTCACTTTATCTGACCTTGCTGCTGCTGGAGGAGGTTCGTTATTTGCGCCTTCTTCACTAGGTAATAGGTTACCAGGCAATTCATTGGACATTAGAACTTGCAAAGATTCTGTTCCATCTTCAACATCCACTTGAATCCCCAAAGCTTTAAGAATGTCACATTTGCACATGGGGCATGTCCCATGGGATAGAATCCAGGGGTCAATGCAGTTCTTGTGGAAAAAATGTTTACAGGTCAGAATGCGAACTGTATCATTAGGCTTATAGAGTTCAAAGCAAACTACGCAGCTATCTCCATTTGGACTTACTTCCTCGTCCCCCTCTTTGAGGACCCGAATTTGGAGCTGGCCAAATGCTTGCTTGAGGTCGGTCGTTAATCGCTGCCATCTCCTGTTCTGAATCCTTGCTACCCAAAGTCTTCGAATATGGTAAAAGATGAAATACACTAAGGTAGCGGTTGTGACAATCACAAAAGAGACAAAATAGTGATTCATCCAGATGATATGCTTTCTCCCCACCTCAATCATGGCTGTCACGTGAACTCCCTTTTGAATTAAATGCAGAATCTCCATGCCTCTTAAGTTACCAATCATCACCACAACGATGTCTTCAAAAGCCTGATGAGACATGGGGAAAACTTGATTGCCAGTTCCCGGAAAGTTATAGATGATCACTCCACTGGCTCCCTTCCCAACCGCCACCTTGATCTTTTGTGTGAAGGTACAACCTCCCCGTTCAACCAGTGCGAGCCACGTCTCTGAGTTCTTTGACTTTCTGAAACTGGTACTGGGGCTACATGCATTTTGAGTTTTTCCCTCTGGTGGCAAGATAACTCCTGCTACTCTCTTCAAAGCGGAGCTTCTTCCAAACGCTCCAGTCTCCCCCAACTCCGACAACATGCGATTCCCAACGTGGAAGGATATGTTCATGTAGGCAGTCCAAACAGCGCTGGCCCTGCACCAGTGCTGGCTAAGAAGCCAAAGAAAACTGACTTCCACGAGCCAGGAAGTGGCAGGGCTGTTTCTCCCAGCGCCGATCTTGAGGAGACTCATCTCTCTCTTTGCTTAGGAACTGAAGGACCAACCCAGCAAAGAGGTACGGCTGCCACATCTGTTGGCAATCAGTGTAAAATATGACATTGAAAAAAAAAATCTTCTGGGTGAAAACAAGTTCCACTGTCTTCCAGCATGTTTTTCCTAAGAAATTCTTAAAGACGTCTTATGAGTTTCAGATGTTTGATGTTTTGTTTTAGAGAGAGAAAGAGAAAAACTTCAGATTGAAAAAAAAAAACCAGCCTCACTACTGTTAACTCCAGATACTGCTGGCTGGTGGGTGATATGATTATGACCTAAAAGACAACACAGCCAATTAGGTAAGAGCTTAGAGCATGCTGTACGTTGATGGACTTGAATGTTTCAAGTGTTGTTATGGGTAATTTCCCTATTGTTATAAGATGGATTCAATCCCTGAGCTGCATGTAATGTCACCAGGTATCACATTAAACTAAACAATATAAAAATTGTATAAGGCATGCATTTTAAAACCTGAAAGCATATGCCAGAAGGTCATACAACTAACATTTTTCTTTGCGATCAGTGAAGTAAATTTTTTTTATCAAAATGGCAAGTTTTAAAACCGTGAATGGCAATTAAAAATTAGCACTATGACCAGCTACGTGGTAAAAGCAGTGAATTCAGTAATGTTATTTTTAACTCACATTTGGTCACTGTGCACATTTTTTATCTGTCACGTAAACCTTTGAATTGAATTTAATAAAGCTTGCTCAGAAGCGTATTGGGTCGGTTTGGTTTCTGACTTTTTAAAAGTAGGGTATCCTGTTAAATTACTACGCCTCACTGCCCTCACTCTTACATTGATTATATGTAGGGATGACAGCAGTAAAGGCAGAAAAGACTAATCTCGTTTCTCCGCAGACCTTGGCATCTGTGACTAAGCTAACAATATTTTGAGGGAAGAGGAGAACGGGCAGAGGAGGAAAGAGTAAACATAGCAGTAGCAGTTTAGCACAATTCACTCTGAACAAAAATGTAGCCATAAATTTTAAAAAGAAAAACTTCAAGGTCCTCACTTAAATTTAAGCGCTGACAGTAGTGATTGTTAAAGGTCATAGAGGCTTCTAACAAAATGTTTGCCAAAATCAACAAGCAGCCCTGGTGGAAGACCCCAACGTACACTGTCAAGCTGCCTGGACTTTTGCTACACTTGGGCCAATGACACAATAAGACTTCAAAGCCAAAGAATGACTTATGAACTAACAACTACGGGCAGCCACTGGCACGGCCATACACTTTCTCGGGAGTATCTCTCCACGGTTCTTATCCGCCAACAAAGACCAAAAATGTTGACTTTGGATACAAATGTCTCTGACCTCTTTGCACAGGGTACTTACTAAGAGACACTTTTGGTTCGTCTCACCAGGACCATGGGAGCTAGTGTGTTCTTATGAAATGACAACCAACATGACAACTCAAACAGGAAAGAGGAAGGAGAGAAGGTCCCTATGAGCCCAATAAAAAGCAGCATAAAAAAACACTGATGTGACACCTTCAGCTCACAGTGGTCGACTTTCTTTCTCATTAATCTGATTTCACTTCCACACACCCACAACTTAAAAAAGACCATGTACTACATATTGTGGTGACGCACAAAGTGCCATTTGAGTTGGACATCAGATCATCCATAGAGATTTTCATCAAAACAACAAAACTCAAATCTTTCGGCTTCTCATTGTTACATAGCTGTTTGTTATCTATCAGAAAAAAAAAAAAAAGAGGTAAATTAAGGCAAAAGATACAATTTGGAAAGGTGATTGAATAAATAAATTTCAATTCTACTCTAGATCTATATTATCAACGTGTCCCAAATAGAGACATGCCACCATCTTAAGAGAAGCATTTGCTAGAGTCCATTCTAGAGGGAAAATTTGCAACCATAGCTGACTCACTATGCTACGACTTAAGGGGCTCTGGCAAACAAGGATTTTTTATAATGCTGCCATAAACAAGGCCTATAATAATTTAAAATATTTGTAGATACATCACTAGAAGTGCTATCATCTAAAAATAATTATTTAGAAGACATTACCTACCCAGTCAGTAGCTTTGGCAATCAGATTTCCTAGGTATTAGCAAAGTTAATTCACCGTGGAAAATTAAATCAAGATCTACACCTATAATGTTTATTGAACAGAGGTATTATTAAATATCAAAAATTAGAGATACAGAAACAGAGTACAAAAATTAATACAAAAGAAACCTTAAAATATTATGACTAATTCTCTGGGGTTTCAATGTCACAATTATTGCAATTGGAAAATAAAGACTAACTTGCTTTTAATGTATATTAATGTCCTTAATTAGATAAGGGCAAACATGTATAACAAAACACTAGAAAAACAACAAGTTCAAATAGCTGGACATGATAATGGAGTTTTATTTTAAAAACACACAAATTTCACCCTCTTTAGTACTTGAATAGAGAAGCTGCAGGTGAATTTTCTCTCTACATAAAGTGCTAAAAGAGAATTCGCCTTAATTGGAATCTTTGGAAAGACTTGGTTACATCTTCAGAAGATGCTCTGGGTTTCTTAGGTTTTCAGAATGTCACACTTGCACATGGGGCACGTCCTATGGGCTAAAAGCCAGGGGTCGATGCATGCCTTATGGAAGAAATGTTTGCAAGTGAGAATACGTACTACATCTTGAGGTTTGTATATGTCAAAGCAAACGACACAACTGTCTTCATTTGGATCTAGTTCCTTATCCCCTTCTTTGAGCACTCGCAGTTGAAGCTGACCGATGGCTTTCTTCACATCCGCCTTTATCTGCCTTCGCCTCCTGGTGGAAGAATTGGGCACTTGAGGTCTCCAGGCACAGTACAGGAAAAGGTAGGCCACGGTGGCAGCCAGGAAGGTAAAGAGAGACATGACGTAATGGCTCAGCCATGGCATGTGCATTCTGCCCACTTCGATGATGATCGTCACATAGACTCCCTTCTGGATCAGCCGCAGGAGTTCCATGCCTTTCAAATTGCCTATCATCACTGCGACTATGTTTTCCGTTCCCTGGTGAGACATGGGAAACACTTTGTTGCCCGTACCCGGATAGTTGTAGATGATCACCCCATTTGCTCCCTTCTCTGCTGCCACGTTGATTTTGTGTGTAAAAGTACAGCCTCCTCGCTCAATGAGGGCGAGCCAAGAGTCCGCTCGCTTGGGTCTGCTGAAGTTGGTCATAGGGTTACAAGCGTTCTGATTCCATCCTTCCGGAAGCACCGCCACACCAGACACCCTTTCCAGGGGAGAGTGATTCCCGAACACTCCACTCTCTCCTAATTCTGATATAATCCGATTTCCCACCTGAAATGTTATATTCAGGTGAGCTGTCCAAATGGCTTTTCCTTTTGAGTCAGGAAGGCTAAGCAGTAAAAAGATGCAAAGCCTCAAGAGTTGAGATGGAACGGAGCTATGAGTTGAAGGAGTAATTCTAAGTAGGCTCATTCCTCCATTTGCCTGTTCACTGACAACCATGAAAAACAAAACAACATCAAGTATAAAAGAAAGTAAAGATGCTAGCTTCAGTTGTCGGCAGTAGAGAATGAAAGCGCTAAGTGGAAAAGGTCTGCGTGGATCAAAGACATCTGGCTCCTTCTGGCATTTTTATTTTTGGTAGATTATCTTTCTCATAATGAAACAGGATAACCAGAGTTGTTATTAGTACAACGTGACTGCAAGGAAATTGTGACTTCCTAATGGGGAAATTGTGACGTCAGAGGCAGGTAAGCCAATCTGAGATTTGATGCTAGTGCACTGCATACTCCAACCCTATTGGCCAAAAAGCTAGTCAGCGATGACCCATGATGTGTACCAATCTGCAAAGTCCTCATAGCAAAAAATAGACAGATCAGAATTTTTTTTTTAAACCTTGAGTTTCTTTCCTAGTTCTGGATAGGCTGAAAGGCTGCCTAAATGCTGTTTTCCTATCTGTAAGGCAAAGCAGCAATCATTCATGTATGCGCCTGGCCAGTCAGCAGTTCTCAGGTGTCGTCCTGTGCTACCCAACACGCCATCCTTTGGGATGCAGGAGCAAATTATTCCCACTCCCTTCCGACATCAAATGCTTACACCAGGCCTAAGGGTTCAATATGAGGGCAATGCAATATAAACTTATATCGGTAGCCTGACATAGTGCCATCCTGCAAGACGAATTCAACTTACTCACTCAAATCACTGCTAAGAACCCACTATGTGCTAGGCAAATACTAAGAATGTGTCGTATATTGGAGAAGAAAACAGACACACACCTACTTTGCGGAAATGATCTGGTCAGGGCAGATTTTAAACAAACGTGTCCCTGCAGGTTGTGATAAGGACTCTGAAAGGAAAACACAGAATCAGAAGGAAGAACAAACGTAAAAGGGAACCAAAGTTCCCCTGATCGGAGGTCCAGGGCATCACTCTCTTAAGAGTGATACTTAATCTGGGTCTTGAACAATAGATCAGAATTACCCAAGCAAAGAATATGAGCTAAGAAGGTTGCAGAAAGAGGAAAAGGCAGTTTTCAAGACCCTAAGATAGGAAAGAAAGTGGCAAGTTAAAGGACCTGAAGGCACATGAGTTTGGCAAAGCAAAAGAGGCAAAACTAAAGTGATGAAGGAGGCAAGGCAAAAGCAGTTAGAGGTTCAGGGTCATAAACCTTAGACTAAGGATTTCGGGTCATGTCCCAAAGACAAGAGACCACACTGAAGGATGCCTACCTGGGGAAGTGACTTAAGTGTTTCAAAGTGTCCAGTTTTTAAAGTGCACTTTGGCTGCCTTAAGCAGAAAATGGATTGAAGGAGAAGGAGAATAGTGATGAGCTGAGTGTCTTCTTTTGCCTAAAAGAAGACAGTGGCTTGGACTCCTGAGATAGCAGTAATGATGGAGAGACATCCACAAATCAAGTTACTTTAAGGCTATCACAAGCCACTACATCGCTTTATTGTTGCAAACTTTACTGCTTTAAAGATGTTTTAATGCTTGTTTGCTTTCCTTTTAAATCTCCACCTAAAGATGTTTCTCAAGAAGTTAATAAATTGACCACACTCATTCAAACTCTTATTATTTACTATATACAGGGCACATGCTATGCACCAGGCATCCTATAAAGTCCTGGGGACACAAAAAGAAAAGACAGCCCCCATTTCCTTGTATGTGAAGTAGATCCTGACATTTAAATCAGAGGCATGTTGAGAGAATGTTTATCATTTTAACAAAAGCATTTATTGTACTTTTTGGTCTATAACATTTTAGTTAATAGTTGCTGTTAAAAATGAAAAATAGAAGCAATGAAGTTGCCCCATTCATAGAATTTTATGTAGGCATCATTCAGTTCCCACCTGAATTGTCTTTACATGTAGACTTTTTCCAGGTTCAAATAGAGTGTGAATTCCTGGCTTATTTATTAACATTGATAAAGTGAAGCCTTACCAAGAAGACAGTTAACATTTCCATATCTTGTTTGTTAAATATGTGATTAACATTTGAGGATGAGATTTTTAACAAATAATGTAATGCTAACTTTGCTTTTTTAGTTTGCTGATTTTTAAGGGTGAAGGAGTTTAAGCAGTAACTATATTTAGCTCAAAACATTCAAATCTAAATGTTCTTTGCATGGTTGAAAAGACTAATTCGAAAAACTCAGACTAATTCACTGTATTTTTCTCACTGTACGATGAAATGCTTAAGGCAACGGTAGTTAGAGGACTTCCCCGCTCTCTTCTGCCTGAGTCCTAGGACAAAAGCATGTGTAAGGAACAATCCTTTAGCTCTAACACAGTGGTTCTCAAGTCAGGGAAAATTTTACCTCCCAAGGATATTTGGCTATTTCTGGAGACATTTTTGATTGTCAAAATAGGGAAGTACCACTGGCATTTAGTGGGCAGAAGCCAGCAATACTGGTAACCATCCTAAAACACAGGAAACAGCCCTGTGTAATAAGTAATTATCTAACCCAAAATGTCAATAGAAACATCCTTGGGAGGGAGGAAGCATTCCAAAACTCATCTGTCCCAGATGGACAACCAGGTACGAGGTCTTATCATGAAGTTTATAATGGGCAATACATCCAACAGGGATGATGCCCTCAACCCATCTGCATTTCCCATCTCCCTTGAAACAGAAACAGTGCAGACCTGCACAAGTGGCCTAGTCCATGAAGCCTCAAAGCTGCACGCCTTTTATCAGGACCAGATCCAAGAGCTTTGTGTGCTGGGGCCAGAATGGTCGGATGGGGAAGAAGGGAAGCGGGACTGGGGGGAAGGAGACTGGATGACTGATGATGTTACCCTAATCTGTTCCTTCGAGACCACTTACTCACTACATAAGCTTCCTTTCTTTCTAACAGCCAAGTACTAAAGAGGTTTCCATTAGCCTACCTGCAAAGTTCAACCAAAAGAGAACTGAAGTCACAGCTAAGGTTGGTTGATCCCATGGTTCCAGAGTCCCTGCCCGCTCCTTCCATCCTGCCCCTCTGTAAGTGCAGGCTCACTTGGTCATCCCCCACAGCGGCTACAGTTGCTCCAGGCATCCGCAGGCAGAACGGCAGACCACAGTCAGAAGCACAAAGAGACGTGTCTTCTCTCACCTCTCTAGGTAGGAAGAGTAAGGCAATTTTCTTTTCCAGATACCTACTAGGTTTCCTTCCGTGTCTCTCCGGCTGGCAGCACTTTAGAAACCCCAGCTTAGTGGAGCCGCTGGAAATCAGAGTAGAACCATCATGACTGCCTCAGGCTAACCACGATTTATCCTGCTGTGGAAATCCCTTTCCTGACTGAGCACATGGCAAGAGCAGGCATGAAGGTAATCAGTGCGCTGCCACCAAAACAAGGTATGAACTGGAAGGTGAGTGGGTAAAACAAAGTTTCTGAGGTTTACCCAAAGGAATGATAATGAAATAACCATTAACTGCAACAAACATGTAATATTCACTATACACAGGGTACCATGAGCCGGAGCCTATGGGATCAGGGACACAGCGTGACCTTGTTTTTAGGGGTCATCATCTAAATAGGAGAAGAGAGTTACACACAAATTAGGTGCATGCATATTTATTCAACTACATTCCAACTAATATTCAAGAAGGTTATAATGTTCATTAAGTTGGGGGGTGGGGATCAGCTGATCTCTATCCCTCTGCTATTCATTGACCTCTGTTAAGAAAGCTCAAACGTTCAGAAACCTCTACTTTGATTAAGAAAAACAGCCAAATACATTCACACAGCACTATCCAGATATTATCTCCAAATGCAGGGAGTACCAAAGAGGCTACAATAAATTACTTCACAAGTTGCAGTATCCAGGGCTACGGTGTTATTAGAGATCTCTAGGAGTCCACAAAACACACTGGATTTGCATTTAATCTTGAGAATAACAACTGTATAGGGTTTCTGCGAGTAATTAAATACATCACAGTGGGATTTGGCAGGAACAGAATACTGACTCTAAGTAGTTTACTGAGAACAACAAAAAGCAAATAATACTAATGATAAATATTTTCTAAAAAAAGTTTCTTAATTCTTTGAGTTTTAAAGATAAAACTAAATTCATTTAAAAATGTTATCATATTTGATTGCAAACTGGTAAATCCTCACCAAAATTTCTCCTAAATTTCTCCCTTAAGTTAAACAATACTCCCAAAATTTCCCATACATGTGCAATAAAAAATTATTTTCCATATACAAATGCACTTTTTCCTCTTAATGTCCCTGAACCCAGGAAAGAGTCCTGAATATGCTAACATGGAATACAATAAACTTTAAAACTAACATATGAACTTTTGAATTACTTCGACAGTCACATACTGTACAAAATTTACTCAGGCTCTTCATTAATTATTCTTTATATTAACCAATCTAATAACTTTCAATACCACTAAATGCTCTGGTAACTCAATATATGAGAGAGAATAAACAGCCAAAACAGACATTTTAAATCACCATATCATTAGCTATGATTTCTTTGCGACGTAAGCCAGGATTCCTAGTCCTCTCTACCTGCACACCTAACAGTGGGGTGCATAAGGAAGGGGTAACTTCTGTAAGAGCTCCAAAAGTCCAAGCTCCAAGAAGCCTTTGTGACATTAAACGAGAACTCTCACTGACGTTTCTCAAACAGTGCCTGGCTCACAAGAGTCTGTTTGAATGAATGATTAACATGGTCAGGTTCACCACATTTTTTTTTAACTCTTTATAAAAAAATTTCTATCGAAATGTAGTTGATTTACAATGTTAGTTTCAGGTGTACAGCAAAGTGATTCAGTTATACATATATATATTTTTTTCTTTTTCTTTTTAGATTCTTTTCCATTATGTTATTACAAGAAATTGAATATAGCTTCCTGTGTTATACAGTAGGTTCTTGTTGTTCATCTATTTTATATATAGTAATGTGTATCTGTTAATTCCCCAATCCCTAATTTATCCCTCCTCACTATTTCCTCTATGGTAACCATAGTCTGTTTTTCATGTCTGTGAGTCTGTTTTTGGTTTGTATCCTGGGCATATGTCCATAGAAAACTATAGCTTAAAAAGACACATGCACCCCAATGTTCACAGCAGCACTATTTACAATAGCCAAGACATGGAAACAACCTTAAGTGTCCATCAACAGATGACTGGATAAAGAAGATGTGGTACACGTACACACACACACACACACACACACACACACACACACACACACAATGGAATATTACTCAGCCATAAAAGAGAATGAAATAATGCCACTGGCAGCAATATGGATGGACCTGGAGATGATCATATTAAGTAAAGTTAAGTCAGACAAATATCCTAACCCCCACCCCTGGTTTACCACACTTGAATAAATACTGCTTTAGTGTGATCTTCAAAATCATTTCATAGTCTAAAATTTTACAATAGCACCTAATTTCCCATCAATGTTTTGCTCAATCTTTAATTTATCCTGCTGTCAGGTCAACCTAGAGAAAGTAATGAAGTTTACAATGGCATTTCTATTTGCCTAAACCCTTATGCCTCTCTCTATCCAAAGGATAACACCCAAGCTTCTAGAAATACAATGTAAGCCACTCCAGCTTGGTCCTCTTTTCCTTCAGTCTAGCCTTATTTTCCACTATTATCAGTCCTGAAATGGGAACTTCTTCAATTCAAAAGCTTACAGCTTCCTGTGCCCCTACTGCAGCTGTCGCTAGATAAGACCTTACACAGGCTTTGTCCCTTCTACAAACGGTCCCTACAGAAGGAACACTAATTGAAAAATGACCTCAATTGCTTCTCTCCCGATTGTGCCCTTTGCAATGTGACATAGCAGGTCCTTCAGGAGGGGGATTTATTTCTTTGCCCCTTGAATCCAGATGGCCTGGTGATTCAAGTTGGTGAACAGACTGGCAAGGAAGTGATGACTGATGTGCCAGTTCCAAGCCTAAGCTTCAGGAGGACTTGCACTCTTCCCCTCACTCTGGGATCCCTGCTGCCCTCCAGCAAAGAAGGCTAGCCCGACAGAGGGGGAGACACTACGGAGGAGAGCGCAGGTGTCCTAGCTGAGGCCACCCTATGTCAGTCTACAGATGGGCAGACGTATGGGAGACCTCAAGATGACCAGAGATGTCTCCATAATCCCGAAGTGACCACAGACACGGCAGAGTCCAGCCAAGACCTAAAGAATCACCAAGCCCATCCAGACTTCTGAGCAGTAACAGATACTACTTTTTTTATAGTTTATAAAAAAATACTGCCCTCATCTACACTGAGTTTTGGAGTGGTTTATTACACAACAGCTGATAGAATCCCCACTACAAAATGATCCCCTCTATTAATCTCCAGGTCTGGGATTAAATCTTACTCTCTTTTTTTCAAAACTCAGCTTCTTGTACAGTACCTAGCACATCATTGGTTCTCAATAAACATTAATTAAATTTCTAGTGTCTTATCCTCTGAATTCTAACCTCTACAATGACTCATGCAATAACGCATCTATTTCGTTTTATCTTCGTAAGGGTGACCATTTCAGTTAGAGTATAGACTAGTTAGAAGATGCATAATGAGTTCAACCTTTAATTCTTCCATAAATTTAATACTCATAAAGCTGAGTTTCTGGCAGCCATACCTGAATGCTAAGATAAATGAGCATCTGGAATGTGACCAAGTCCCTTTAAACTTTCGTGGGTATAAACTAAACTACATAAATGACACTCTCTTCCACATTCTGAATTCAAGTGAAGGTCTACAAAACGTTAACACTCAATTCAAAACAACTTTTTCCTCTCATTCAATCTACCAAGTTAGAAGATAGAATGGCAATCAGCAGAGTAGAAACTCATGACTGGTAGTTTTGGAAGTAATGAGGGGAAAACCTCACCCCACAACCTTTGCATTAAGAGGCAAACACAAACATTCTTAAGCAAACACAAGATTAAAGGACAGTAGTTGGTGGTTTTATATCTCTCTTTGAGCCTAGGACAAAATACATCTTAATATAAACTCAACCATTTAGAATGGATTTTTTTTGAAAGGGTGGAGAAAAAACAATATACTCAAAAAAAGGGAAAAAAAATAAAAGCAAGATCTTTTGAATAACCACCAGAACCTGTCTTGTTCTCATAACGGACTATTCCGCTCCTGTCAGTACAACTGAGGATGAGGACCAAACGGACATGGAGGCTGCTTTTGGGGCTCTGCCATCCCAAAGTCGCCCTAAAACCCTAAAGAAGAATCTAGACCTTCTCAGATTGGTCACCAAAGAATTGTATAAGCTTTGCCTTCCTACGACCAGTCCCATGGAGTGAGGTTAACTCTGAGCTCTTAGCAGTCAGAAATAGCAGGGCAGTGGTGATTAAGGAGATTTTCCCACATGAGATCCCTTATGCTTTTCCAATTCACAGGTTGCAAAATCCTTACTCCTTTATTGGAGTAATTTAATCCCTCCTGGGAGGCAGCAGAGAATTAAAAAACAGGAATATGGAGTCATCACACTAACAGAAGCTATACTGAAGCACAGGCTAAGTGAGACAGACCTGCTTTGAAATCCAGCCTCTGCATGCTGAGCCTCCGTTTTGTCATCTGTAAGATGGGGAAGTAATGCCTGCCTCCCAGGGCCACAGTGCATATCAGATGACCTGTTTCACATTGGTAATTCACCGAGCACACTGCCAGTGTGGCAGGGGCTTAATAAATGGGCCCCTTTCCCCTTGGCAGGGGCTTAATAAATGGGCCCCTTTCCCCTTCCCAATTCTATGAAGCCTCTTTGCTCTGTTTTCTACCTAGTAACATTTTCTCAACCTTCAAGACTGATGCCAATCTCCCTTTTGCAATCTTTCCAGTCAAAGCAACCTGCTCCTATGACACATTCTTTTTGCACCTATTTGACAGTCATTTAATTTTGCCATATATTATATAGTGTAGTTAGATGCTTAGATGTCTGTCTGCACTTCTGTTCGATTTAGACAGTCTTGGGAGGAGCAGTGTCGTCTTATTTCTGTAAATCCTGTTTCCTCCCCTGTCCCTACACTAGCACAATAAAACTTACTCAGGATCCCCAACAAATGTTTGACTTTTCAAGCACTTATTCTGCAAAATATTACGATGTATCAGCAGCTTTTGGTAACCTCTGCATTATACAGTCATTCATTAAAAAAAAAAAAAAGAACGAGCAATGATTTGACATGTCTCCCCTCAGCTAAGAAACACTTTGACAACAGTTGTCCAGAAAAAGGCTTATTTAATATCACAGGATCAGAGGCCATCTGTCTCACATTTTCTCTCCAAAAGTCAAGAATAAATTCCGTCCACCTCACTGCATCTGAAAAACGGAATTAAAATGGAGTAATATACAGCCACAAAGTAACAACTATTTCTAATATATAAGCATCTAGATTCTACTGAATTAAAAATGCTCCTTTAATTACCTTTTGTGTAACAATATATCTATCCATCTATCTGTCTATAGATAGATAGGTCTCAAGTCATAAGCCAAATGGTAATTATCCAGAGAAAACTGTCAGATTAATTTTGCTCATTTCAGTGCCTCAAAGCCCTAACATCGTATCAGCAGTAACAGTTAAAGTAAGAAGTTTTAAATGCAACCAACTTTCTCACCAACCCATAAGGCCTTCTATTCCCAGCCTAAGATACTCTTAAAATCCTGCAACTCCCAGAAAACATCTGACTAAGTACAAATTATGAGTTATAACGAGCTGTCTCTTTTGCACTTCTGTTTTACAGTAAAAATGATGTACTACACATGCATTTTAAAATAAAAGTAAGTCAAATACTATGTACCTTTTTAAGAAATAAGCACCATTTTCTTCATTTTTCTACATCCTTTCTTAGGAAATGATATACTGCCTAGTGATATTTTTCTGCAGGTGTTACATTAATTCACTTTTTCCCTCTAATAGAGGCTTTTTGATTCTCAATTATAGGCTCTATGAGGGTAAGATTTGGTTATATTCCTTTGTCTTCCTACAGAGCCTAAGTACACTGATGTGTGTGAAATTACTTATTTGATTTTATAGTACAGGTGATTCTCTGATGTAAGAAAGAACCTGACATGCCCTGTTTTTCACATCTTCTCCAGGAGGACAATCCAAGAACCATCTACACAATATCCATGCTATTCTTTCACTCATTCATGCAAATATTTATCAAAAACTCACTCTGAGCACAGTTCTAGGTACTGAGGCTAGAGCAGTGATCAACGGGGAAAAAAAAAAACAATTTCTGTACTCATGAATCTATCTTTCTATGTACCTGAGGATTCAAACAGGAGTTCAAGGTTGTAACTTAGCCAAGAACTCTGATGTGATAAATACCCTAAGTAACGTGAAATAAGCAGCAGGAATGGTGTAAGACGATAAATCCGGCCCAAACATGAAGCACTTCATTCACACACAGTCCCAATACCCTAAGCCAAAGTGCCACCTTCACTAGAATGTTTGGTCCAATTTACCATAAAGCAGCCCATACGGCACATGTGAGATCACAAAGCATCCTTGATTCAGGTTCATGAAGCTCATGGGGCCGTTGAATTCTTAAATTTAAAAACAAATCTTTGTTTTATATCATGTTTCATAGTAGGTCTCATTAGTTTTCATGGATAGAAATTGTTAAATTTCACAGGTATAATTCATTCTGAAGCCAGGCTGCCCAGGTTTGAACCTCATGTTTACGCTAGCTCTGCAACCTGGGGCAGATCCCCTGCGTTTATGTGCCCCGATCTCTTTACTGGTAAAATAGGGGTCACGGCAATTCCGAAGTTTTAGAACTCGTATGAGGATTACTTGAAAAAATGTACACAGTCTAAAGCACTTAGAACACTTCGGTTCATACACAGACTGATATGTGTTAACCACCACTCACATTATCTTTACATGATGGTCTTAGTCACTTACTTGATTAGATAAGAAGGATGCCAGGGTATTTAAGGGACTTTCTCAATCCTTTAATTCTAAGCAAATCTCTATATGGACACAGAACATTTAGTATCACTTTTCCACATATAACACTTAAAAAATTACTGATCTATTATACAAATACCTGTTAACATCTCCCGCTAAACGACTAGTAAGTGACTGCTCATTAGAGAAAGTATTTCATGATTCACAAAGGATGCATGAAAACAGTTAAAGCTTGCTTATTATGAATAGTATCATCTTAATATATATGCCACTTCAAAAAAAATGTCTTTTTTGTTCCCTCACACCCACAAACCTCCCATAAAAACAGATAAGAGGAAAACAAAGTAAAGCTTTTGATTAGGGCTCTCCTGGCAAGATATTTTTCAACACCTTGAAAAAGAGCCTTGTTTCACCAAGTAATTGTTACATTAGTAATCCATGTCAGGCTGCAATAAGAGCATTCATGTCACCAATGACTCAAAGTTTAATTTAAGACTTAAGAAGAAGACGTTATCATCATGTGAGAAAGCAAAAGTGTTTGTAATCTCCACATTAAAAAACTAGGCTCTGGGCAAGACCTCAAATTGAATTATTGTTGTTCTGATGTCCATTTGATTGAAATTATACCAGCAGATTATGCAAGTGGGAAAATGAAATGACAGATACTCCATATAATTCAAGAGGAAAAGTGATACAGTTAATCCAAAAATACACGTGAGTGACAGCCTCTGAACCTACAAGTGTACAAAGTGGACATGGAATTCACGGAATTCACTGTTCCTATCCTCTCTACAACTTTTTTTTTTTTGGAAGTATAGTCAGTTTACTGTGTTGTGTCAATTTCTGGTGTACAGCATGATGTTTCAGTCATACATGTACATACATACATCCCTTTTCATATTCTTTTCCATTATAGGTTACTGTACGATATTGAATATAGTTCCCTGAACTAAACAGTAGGTCCTTGTTGTTTATCTATTTTATATATATAGTAGTTAGTATCTCCAAATCTCGAACTGCCAATTTATCCCTTCCCACCCACTTTCCCCGCTGGGAACCATAAGTTTGTTTTCTATCTCTGTGAGTCTGTTCTCTTTTGTAAATAAGTTTATTTGTGTCTTTTTTTTTTTTTTTTTTAAGATTTCACATATGAGTGATATCATATGGTATTTTTCTTTCCCTTTCTGGCTTCCTTCACTGAGAATGACGATCTCCGGATCTACCCCCTCTCTACCACTTTTGAATTGTTTCCAGGTGGCTTAAATTTTTAACTTGATTTTCTACATCTCATTTTTTAAATTTTAAAGTCTTTGGTAAATTTCTTTTCTTCTTTAATACTTATCTATCATTTAATAAAACCGAATATTCACAGGGCTGTAGGTGAAATAATTAACAAAAGAATCCACAGTAAATTGGAGATCTTGAACTACTCAAGAATTGGGTTTTTTTTATGTTCGTGTCTCAATAAAACTACATATATGCAAAATGGGCTACTAGGTGTGGGGCATAAACTGAGAGCAAACTAGAAAACAGGAGTAAAAGTACCCCCAAGGTGACTAGTGTAGTGTCCTTACAGACTCTCCTAGCTGATATCTCAAGTGTAGTACTTTTATAATCTGTTGAATGACAGTAATTTATAATGCTATTGCTAATAGCAATGCGAGCTTTAATTTGAGTCATTACCGAATGCCTGGTGTTTAGCTCTTTATGTATTAGCTCATTCAATACTCGCAACAACGCGATGAGGTAGATACTATCAGAATCTCCACTTTATAAATAAAAAAACTGAAGCTAAGCAAGTAATCTGTGAAACACTGAACAGCTGGTTAAGTAGGTGAACCAAGATTTCACCCCAACGTCTGATGTCTCATAGCCTCTGCTTTTTATAACTAGGTCCAGATGCATAATTATTTTCCATACTGGATACCAGACAAGAGCAGCTTTTTCAATGCTGAGTGAGCCCCCCCACATTTAATGTTGGGGGTTTTGCAACAAGCATCAGCTATGGTTTCATCTGTAATATTCAGTCCCTAGGGCAGTTGTAGCAAAGGATCACACACTGGATGAGTTGAAACAACAGGAATTTTTCTTCCCCACAGCTCTGGAGATAAGAGATTGAAAAATCAAGATGCTGGCAGGGTTGGTCCATGCCAGAGAATCTGTTCTGTGCTTCTCCACGACATTCTGGTGGTTCCCAGAGATCCCAACAGGAATTTTTCTTCCCCACAGCTCTGGAGATTAGAGATTGAAAAATCAAGATGCTGGCAGGGTTGGTCCCCAGTACGGGCTCAGAGAATCTGTTCTGTGCTTCTCCACGACATTCTGGTGGTTCCCAGAGATCCCTGGGCCCCTCACTCGTAGATGCGCCCCTCCACGTCCGCCTCTGTCTTCATCTTCACAGGGTGTTTTCCCCGTGTCTCAGTCTCTCTTCTCCTCTCCTTAAGCATACCAGTCATATTAGGTTACAGGCCCACTCTGCTCTGGTATGCCCTTGCCTTAGTTTAGCTAATTATACCTGCAACAATCCTATTTCCAAATAAAGTCACACTCTGAGGTTCTGAGGATTTGAAATTGGTGGAGGGAACTCTAACCAACCTAGTACAGTATGTTTGCTTTTTACCTTGTTTTTTTAAGGAAAATTTCAGATATACTTGAAGGTTCTTATATACCAATCCCCAAACCAATAATCCTCCTAAAATTCCCAGAGATAAACCCTACCCCAGAACATGGTATTGATTCCATGAAAGTTTCATGTGCATTGATTCAGAAACAATATAGAAAATTATACTGCACGTCACAAAATTTTATATAAATAGAACTGTACTATACAAATCATTTTGCAGCTTGTCTCTTTTGCCCATTGTTTTTGAGATTCACTCCTTTATAGCATTCTATCATATGACTGTGTCACACTATATGTTTATTCACTCCTCTGTGGATGAATATTTTGGGCTCTTTTCACCTTTTTGACATTTTGAACAATATTCCAATGGACATTCCGGAATAGATCTCCCTGTGCTAGAATTTCTCTACAGTATATATACACCTGGAAGTTCAACTGCTAGGTCAGAAGATATAGGCACTAGGCATCTTCGAGCTGAACAGGTATCACCAAAGTACTCACCAAAGTGTTTGAAAAGATTTACACTTTGGCCAGAAGCATGTAAGTACTTATTCCTCTATATCCTTATTCAAGTTTAATGTTTCCAAATACGCAAAACTGAAAAACGACACATAGTCTTTCATGATTTTAATCTAAATATCCTTGATCACAAGGGATGTTAGCCATCTCTTGACACTGCTGGGTTGAACAATGACTCCTCCAAATACATGTCTACATCGAATTCCTGGAGCCTGGGAGTGTTATCTTATTCGGGAGAAGTCTTTGCAAATGAAGTTGAGAATCTTGACATGAAGAGATCATCCCAGACTATCGGGTAACTCCACATCCACGGACAAATGTCCTGGTAAGAGAGACACAGGGAAGATTCGGCCGACAGAAGACAAGCAAGCGACATAAAGCCAAAGGCAAGCATTACAGTGAGGCGGTCATAGGCCAAGGAGGTCAAAAATGCCAACAGCCAAACCTGGAAGAGGCGTCAAAGGATTCTCCCCCAGAGCTTTCAGAGGGAGTGTGCAGCCCTCTTACACCTTGATTTCAGATGTCTGGCCTCCCAAACTGTGCGAGAATAAATGTGCTGTTTCAAGCCACCCAGTCTGTTGCAATCTGTTACAGCAGCTCCATGAAACTAATATAGTTTATTGGCTATGTAGGCTTCCTATTCCTTGAATTATTTACATCCCTTACTCATGGGTTCAAGAACTGTTTGCCTTTTCATGCAGATGTAGGAGTTCTGTATGCATTTTAGATATTAAGCCTATGATAATTATAGGCCTTGTGACATCACTTTGCTTCACGTGTTAAATGAAATATTTCCGTTTTAATTTAGGAGAATTTTTCCATTTTTTTATTTATGATTTGTATTTTCTTTCGCTTAAAAAAATCCTGTCCTATTCTTTATATGTTCTCTTATGTTTTCTTCTAAATTTTTGCTTTTCAAATTTCTGTATTTACTATATTCAGAATGTATCTGTGCAGAGAGTGAAGACAGAATCCAGTATTATCTTTTACTCTAGCTGGGTAGCCAATTATCCTAGCAATGTTCGTCAGTCTACTACTTGCCCCAAACTAATAATGCCACCTGTGACACATACCAAGTTTTTATCTACGCATGGGTTTATTTCTGACCTACTAGCTTATTGACTTGCCTCTCTGCTAACACCAGTCTGTCTCAGTTTCAATAACTGACTGCTAGTAGGGTGTATCTCCCCATGTCACACGTCATTCCTCCTCCTCTTCTATACAGTCTTGGCTATGGCTGACCCTTTGCCTTTCTATATAAATTTCCATATCAGCTTATCAAGTGACATAAAACAAAGGAAAACCCCTGTCAAGAGGCTGTAACTGCAATGACTTACTGACTAAATTGAGGGTAACTGACATCTTTATGACACCAAATTTTTCCCATTCAGAAACAAAAATCTCTCTTCTATGTTCTTCAGTAATTATTTCATAATATTTCTCCACTGGGACCTTGCAGTATTAGGTTACATTTGTTTTTCAGAGGTACTTTATAAGTTGTGATGCTTTTGAGAATGAATTATTTTTTCATGCTGTCATGTTTTAATAAGTTACTATTATTTAAGAAAAGTGCTACAGATTTCTTTCTGTCTGTGGGATAAAAATTACACAAACTTGCTAAAGTCATTACTTTTACTAGTTTCTCTGTAGGTCCCCTGGAAACAGTCTAGGTGAAAAATAAACCACCTGTAAATATGGAGAGGTTACCTTTATAAGTTTAATGACGCTCTTTTTCTTACTGCATTGACTGGGACTTCCATTACAATACAGGCACACCTTGGAGACACTGCAGGTTTGTTTTCAGACCACAATAAAGCCAGCCCAGACAAGTTTTTTGGTTCTCCACAGTGCATGTATCAATTATGTCTACATTATATTGTAGTCTAGTAAGTATGTAATAGCATTATGTCTTAAAAACAATGTATAAACATTCACTTAAAAATACTTTATCACTAAAAATCACTAACCATCATCTGACCTACCAGTGAGTTGTAATCTTTTGCTGATGAAGAGTTTTGCCTCAGCGTTGATGGCTGCTGACTGATCAGGGTGGTGGCTGTGACAATTTCTTAAATGAAGTTTGCCACGTCAATTGACCCCTTCCTCTCAGAAACGATTTCTCTGTAGTATGCAGTGCTGTTTGACAGCGTATTACCCACAACAGAACTTCCTTCAAAACTGGAGTCAATCTGTCAAACCCCGCTGCTGCTTTATCAATTGTGTTTATGTAATATTGTAAATCCTTTGTTGTCACTACGAAAATCTTCACAGCTTCTTCATCAGGAGTAGATTCCATCTCAAGAAACCACTGTCTTTGCTCATCCATAAGAAGCAACTTCTCATCCATTAAAGTTTAACCAGCCATACAGTCACATCTTCAGGCTCTACTGCTAATTCTAGTTCTCTTGCTGTTCCCACCACATCTGCAGTTACTTCCTCCAGTGAAGTTTTGAACTGCCTCCAAGTCATCCATGGGAGTTGGAATCAGCTTCTTCCAAACTCCTGAAATATTGTAAGTCAACTAGAATAATAATAATAAAAAACCTTCCAGTTAATGTTGATACTTTGACCTCTTCCCTTGAATCAATGTTCTTAATGGCATCTGGAATGGTGAGTACTTTCCAGAAGGTTTTCAACTGGCTCTGTCCAGATCTATCAGAAGAACCACAATCTATAGCAGCTATAGCCTTATGAAAGGTATTTCTTAAATAATAGGACTTGAAAGTCAAATTTACCCCTTGACTCATGGGCTAAAGAAGATATGTTGTGTTAGCAGGTATGAAAACAACAGTAATTTCATAGCACATCTCCACCGAAGCTCTTGGGTGACCACGTGAGTTGTCAATGAGCAGTGATATTTTGAAAGGAATTTTCTGAGCAGTAGGCTCAACGTATTCAGTAAACCATGTCGTAAACAGATATGCTGTTATCCAGGCTTTGCTGTTCCGTTTATGGAGCACAGGCAGAGTGGATTTAGCATAATTCTTATGGGCTCAGGATTTTCAGAATGGTAAATGAACAGTAGCTTCAACTGAAAGTCATCAGATGCATTAGCCCCTAACAAGAGAGTCAGCCTGTCCTTTGAGGCTTTGAAGACAAGCATTGACTTCTCCTCACTAGCCACATATAGATGGCTGTTTCGTCTACACTGGAAATCTGTTGTTCAGTGCAGCTACCTTCATGAATTATCCTAGCTAGATCTTCTACATAGTTTACTGCAGCTTCTATATCAGCATGTGCTGTTTCGTCTTGCACTTTATGTAATGAAGATAGCTTCTTTCCTTAAACCTCATGAACTAACTTCTGCTGGCTTCAAACTTTTCGTCTGCAGCTTCCTCACCTCTCTCAGCCTTCACTGAGTTGAAAAGAGTTAGGGCCTGACTCTGGATTAGGTTTTGCCTTAAGGGAATGTTGTGAGTAGTTTGATCTTTTATCTGGATCACTCAAATTTTCTCCATATCAGTAACAAAGCTGTTTGACTTTCTTTTCACACAAAGGATTGATTTACTGGAGTAGCATTTTTAATTTCCTTCAAGAACTTTTCCCTTGAATTTATAGCTTTGCTAACTCTTTGGTGCAAAAGGCCTAGCTTTCAGCCTATCTTGGTTTTAAGCAAACCTTCCTCCCTAAGTTTGATCATTTCTAGCTTTTGATTTAAAGTGAGAGATATGCAACTCTTCCTTTCACTTGAACACTTAGAAGCCATTGTAGGATTATTAATTGGCCTTATTTCAATATTGTTGTGTCTCAGGGAACAGGAAGACCAAAGAGAGGGGGAAAAAAAAGACAGGGGATGGCCAGTTGGTGAAACAGAACACACACTTATCAATTAAGTTCATCATCTTACATGGGTGTGGTCTGTGACACCCAAGACAATTACAATAGTAACATCAAAGATCACTGATCACAGATGACCATGATAAATTTAATGAAAGTTTGATATATTGAAAAAAGTACCAAAATGTGACACAGAGACACGAAGTGAGCAAATGGTGTCGGAAAAATGGCACTAAAAGACTTACACCATGCAGGGTTGCCACAAACCTTCAGTTTATAAAATTGTTAACGTCTGCAAAGAGCAGTAAAGTGAAGCCCAATGAAGGGAGGTATGCCTGGGTTTAGCAGTAAGTGAGGGCGGCCATCGTGTCTTATTCCTGATGTTTCAAGAACTTTGAAATCTTCACTCGCCATTAACTATGCTATTTTCTGCACATTTCTGACATTCAGGAAGTTTCTAGACATGATCTTTTTTTATCCTGAATAGATTTTTCCATCCTAAACAGCCACTGAATTTTAGTAAATGCCATTCTGTTATACTAATATAACCATATGGTTTTTCTTTTACCCCTTAATGTGGTAGGTGATATCAATAGTTTTTCTAATACTGAGTCATTCACACGTAGAATAAAACATACTTCATCCTGATGTATATCATTGAAATTTAATACTTTATTAAGGATTTCAGCATCTATGTAAAATGAGGCTGGTGTTTAGTTTTCCATTCTTACATTTTCCAAATTTAGTCTTATGCAAAGATATATTAGCCTCAAACAAGATTTCTCTCTTTTTCTAATTTCTGAGACAGTTCTTAGAAATTATGTTTCCTTGAAGGTTTGGTAAAACTATTTGAGCCTAGTCTCTTTTGGTAGTATAGACTGAATTATCACTTCACCATCTTAAATGGCAACAACAGTTCATTCAGGTTTTCTATTTCTTCTTGAGTCAATTTTGTTTTCCATCAAAAGTATCATTTCATTTAAGTTTCCTAATTTACTGGTAATACAGAATTCAAAGTAATTTTATGATTTTTAAATTATTCTACCTGTAATTAAATCTCATTTACATTCCTGTGTTTATTTGTGCATTTTTCATCAATCTTGGTAACATCTGTCTCATAGGTCTTCTCATGTGACTGATTCTGTAAGTAATACTGTTTCTTTGCGATTTTAAAATTTCTATTTTATCTTTGTTTTTATTATGTTTATGCCTTTCCAAGTCTCATAAATCTGTGAATATTCAGGCTCAGACAGCAATAGATCAGTTTTCTCAGACAAAAGTGTATTTGGCAAAGACTGAAGACTGTAAGTTTTAAAAAGTAAACAAACCAAAAGCCTTACTTTAAGCTTTGCCAAGATGCTAGTCAGTCCATGGGGTTGTTCTAAATCTATGACCTATGAACCTAAACACTCCCAACAAGAGGCTACGAATTTACGAAGTCTGGGTGGTGGAAAAATCCATCACAATCTCCTCTGAAATGGCATGAGACTCTGCTCCCTTCCCTCCAATGATGCCTGCCCCTGTTATCAGGTTTTATTTGGGGTTCTTGATCTCAAGTATCATATACAAAACCCCTTTCATGTCTCCGGTGCTGAAGGGCATGGGGGTTGCTCCAGGGACAGGACATCACTCTTTAGTACGTGAAGACTGTTGGCTTGTCCACTGCTTCTAGTTAGGGTCGGTTAGTCCCTACAACCCTGCCTCCTGGGAAAGGTTTCTCCCTCCTGAGCCAAACTGATGGGAGGTGATTTGAGCCTGTGGACAAGCCACATGAATCCAAGTTTGGCTCCTCCATAAGCCTCCCAGGATTTCTGTTCCTTGCCATTTCAAAGCAGCAGACATTGTGCTGCCTACACCTAAAAGTCATGAAGGTCCTCTTCCATATACAAACCCCTAGGCAAATACCAGTGTCATTCCAGGCCTGTGTACAAGGCTACCTGCATAGCCACCTGCAGTTCCAACTGAGTTCATGCTCCTTTGAGTAAGGTCTGGAGGGTAGTTTTGGTCCAAGATCTAAAGGAAGAGCTCCCTTCCTCCAGACAAAGCCAGCTACCCTCATCTGCTGGGGTCAAAATTCTCCATAGTATAAGCCTTAAAAACTCACATAATCTATAAAAGTAAGAAAGCAAGTTACACAACTATAAACACCAACCACAGTGCAAAGCTCCAAAGGAAAAGACCCACATGGTGTGCTCTTAGTAAAGTACCCTGGCCCTAACAGAAACATCACCAGCAACGTATGGCTGTGTCCCCCTAGACTTTACTAGGAACCATAATCTTTTACACACAAGTCAACATGAAAATTCCTAAGAATTTTTTTTCCCCCTAAGTCTGCAGCAAACTCGTTTTGGGGGCAAAACCTGACCGGAAGTGGTATGAGTCTATTTGTAATCACTTAAGTGTCTAAAGGAAGTAAAATGGAGTTTAGTCTTTGCTTGGAATACGAACATGCTTTTCACTGTATTAGAAGATTTTGCCAAAACAAAAACTCCTTTTGTAGTGCAAAATAATCTCTCCTAACATTTTCTACCCTGTACAGTCATACTTCTGAATTCAGGAAGTGACTGATTCCATCATATTCTTCTACTTGGCATCATCGATGATTTTTTACCACTTTGCCTAAATTTTCCAAATAGGCTTGTCAGACCCCAATTAAGAAGTTTTCTCCTCTTCTCAGTTTGGTCCCACCAAACAAGCAAGAATGACAGATATTTAGTAGCAATGCCTGAATAGTCTGGCAACTTCAAAAATGTATAAATTGAAGGTAAAAAGACATGAAAAAACAGACCATAAATAGCTCTTGTGGATGAGTTTTTTAAAGTTTTGAATAAACAAAATATTAAGTGGATAAGATCATGTAAAACTTTTTACAAAAATTGTATGGCATATTAACAGTCAAAAAGCAACAGAACCTTTTTCTCCCAAAGAACATTGGCTACAAACGGCTTACAGATAATACTCCTTAGATTTTCCACCTGGAAGTTACTCTGGAAGTGAAAAGGTAATAACTAACTTTCTTTCATACACCAAAGTCAATAGTAATAATGAAGGGCTTTAAGATTAGTGAGAGGAAACAACAGTCTACTGTAGAAAAATCTTCTTATACAACATTTAGCAACCAAAATCTTTCCAATCCTTCCATCTTTTGGCTAGTAGAGCTTAAATTTAAGAATGTACCCTGGAGAGGGCATAATCATTTTCCCCACATAGTAAAATTACTGGGCAGAAAATACTACTTTTCTCAGCACAACAGTAGAAAACCCCCATTCTTTACTTAAAAAAAAAAAAACCCTACATATTTAGAGTTTACTAAGTAGAAACCTAATATGTGTATTTTATGTGACTCCTATTACACAATTCAACCATTACCTTTCAATCTGACTACTCAAAACTTCATATCAACATTCTTCATTACATTCCTCTAAGGGTAGAAAATGTTTGCGTTGGAAATATCATGGGAGGGAGCAAGGGGAGAAGGAAAGGAGGGAAGGGAGGGGAAAAGAAGGATGGAAGAAGGGAGGAGAGGGAAGAAGGGAGGAGAGGGAAGAGTAGGAGGGGGAGCGGGAGGATAGAGGAGGGTGGGGGAAGAGAGAGTGAGAGGAGGTGGGAGAAAGGAGAGAGGAGGGAGGGGGACTAGGGACAGTCACTTGGAGCATGGAACCAGGGAGCCCTCATGAATGGGATTGGTGCTCTTATAAGAGACTCCACAGGGCTCCCAAACCCAACCATCATGTCAGGACACCATGGGAAGGCACCATCTGTGAACCAGGAAGTAGGTCCTTGCCAGCCACCACACTGAATCTGCCAGAACCACGACTCTGGACTTCCTAGGACCCAGAACTGTGAGAAACTTCTGCTGTGTATAAGAAGTCATCTATAGTCTGATGATTTGGTAGAGCAGCCTGAATGTGTAATAGGGAAGAACAAATCTGACTCCATATTAGATCTGTTCCTTTGTCTCTAACCCTGTGCTCTGTTTCCTGTGCTTAGTCATGCTGGTTTTGAACCTTTTCTAAAAGAATGTTGCCTATAGCCTGAAATATACAGGATAGCCTGTTCTCAAGGCTCTGACCTTTAAGAGTATAATACTTTCCCACCCATATAAAGATAAAAAGTTGCAGAAGAGAAAACAGTATTTGTCTTATTGGAGGGTTTGCAAGGACACTCTGACCTGACGTACGTGGACAGCTGCAAGAACAAAGGATTCTGACACCAAGAAGTTTGCAACAACCAAACACACCCCCTCCCCTTTTCAGTTTAAAAGGAGCCTGAATTCTGACTTGCATAAGATGGGTCTCTGGGACATTAATCTGCCATCTTCTCGGTCTGCCGGCTTTCTGAATAATAAAGTTTTTATTCTTTACCCCAACACCTCATCTCCTGATTTATTGGCCTGTCGTGTTGCAAGCAGGATGAGCTCAGACTCGGTAACAAATGGACTAAGACATAAAGGTGTGAGGGTTGGCAAGGAGCTGACGAAACAGGTCCGTGTATAATGCCATCATCACAACCCGACACTTAGAGGAAGGAGGAAACACTGTGGAGCAGATAAGATGAAGCAGTGGGCACTGCCTTCCTCTCAGAGACAACGGGGCCGTCAAGAACTCTTCTCAGCCGGTTTGGTGTAACAGTGAGTGGAAATGATGAAATGAACCCATTTCTCAGCCAGGGGGAAACTGGCCAACAATCTAAGGTCATGGTGGACTCAATCCTGCTTTCTCCAGTCCTGCTGCATTTACGACAATAACCACCTGCCACTTATTACGTCAATAATAAAATTTGCAAGGACTGCCACCTTCTGCCATTAGACATGTACACAATTTTGAAGAGCCAAGTAAAGGAAAAGCCAAATGTCAATCCCTGATGGCCTCGGGCAAGCCAGGGTTCATGTGTGAGAGGAGGCGACTTCTGCCACCAGTCACTTCAGAGGTTCCCAAGGGCCCAGCCTGACTCTCTTGAGAGCGCCACAAAGAGGGAGAGAAGGAGGTGGGGGAGAAGGAAGAAGGGAAAGGATGAAAGATGGGGACGGGGAGGGGAGGGAGAAGGGAGTGGGAGGCTGAGGGGCCCAGCCTGACTGGCAGGTGGAGCTCTGCAAGGGGGGAGCAAGTTGGCAGTCCCCCAACGCAGCCCTTCCTCTTTGCTCCAGAGCTTGCTCAAACCACCTACTTTCTCTGACTGTCCTGCTAAGGAAAGAAGGGGGGCCAAGTTCACACCATGCACATCACCTGTGAGTGCACCAGAGCAGGAAATGGAGCCAATTTGAAAAACAGCCCACAGGGGACAGAGAGAAAGAGGGAAGGCTGGTCTCCTTTTTCTTCCCAACACGCATGGAAGGCAGGTTAGGTGTATTTAATACCTTACCTTTTGAAGGACCCTGCATGTCCATCTGTAATCATCACTGGTTCAAAACCTTCCATCCCTGCTACACCATCAGATGTGCATATAATTTCATAAGAAGTGAAGGTAAGCTGGGAAGGGAATTAAATTCCTCTGTGTGACATAGACATTTTTAGAACAGAGAATGCAGTAGTCAAGCTAAAATCTCAAATCTCAGCAGTGTATAAAGGAGTAAATATATTCCAAGGTGACCAAAAAAATCACAAAAGCAGAAAATCATCACTGTTTCATCAAAACATGTAGAGATTAAAGGCCATTGGGAAAAGAAAAATTTCCTCTCTACAACTATTTGCTGTAATTAAAAAAAAGAAAAGCATGTATAAACCATCTCAACACGGAAGGAACATGCTCACAGAAAGTTCCTGCAATAGGAAAGTACAATTACTAAAATAATACTTCTTCAGCATTCTGCTTGAATTAAACACTTCATGATTTCCCCTTAACTTTGGAGCCCTGGGCTACTCGAAGTCCCCATAATCAGCAGACACTCAAATGCTGGCTGAGTAAAACAAAACAAACATGGGTGTCACACTGAAGGGGTCCGTCCGACTTAGTAAGACACTCTAGAGTAAACTTTTTTAAAGACAGTAAATATGTGCCGTGGTGAAAACACATCACCTCATTAAATTAAATATAACAGTGTTAGGGTTATTTGGGGGGGGGTGGGAATTAGATTATGTATTTATTTATTTTAACGGAGGTACTGGGGACTGAATCCAGAACCTCGTGCATGCTAAGCACACGTTCTACCACTGAGCTATACCCTCCCCCACAACAGTGTTAGTTTTACTATCTAAATGTGATTTGAGAGAGTATGCATGCCAAACTTTTGGAAACAAAATTAAAAACTCATAAAATCAGTATTAATGCTGTTAAAAATGAATATTCTTAAATATACTCTGACAGTAAATAAAGTTTAAAGTATTCTTTAAGTGTGTATGATGGTCTGCCACACAGGGATATACATGGGGGATGTGTGGGATGTGCTAGTATGCCCCTAAAAAGGATCTGCCACCTGTCATGTCCCCAAAAGTGAACCACCTATATTCTGAGTGATAACTAGGTGTTCATAAGATTACTGCCACACAAAACCACCCATGGGAGATAGCAAGTAGAACTAATTATGCTGCTTAGAAAATGATTAAGGTTTATCCATAGGAGGCTTACTTTTAGGAGATCTAATGCAGTCAGATATTGGCAGTTTCCTAGAGTTCAACTGAAAAGTTAGCATTTGAAACATTATATGCACCAAGCATTGTGGTAAATCAACATGCTTACTCACTTAATTTTCACAGCTTCATAAGAAATCTACATAATGTCAGTTTCTACATACACCGTATTTCCATTTTGAGATAGGTACCAGCACATTCAAGGCTTCTAGGTTTGCTCAACTCAAGAGAGAAAACATTAAAAGAGTGACATGGTCTCAGTGACATGGTCTCAACCCCAACTCCAAGCCAGTAAAGTTAGCCAGAGTGACTTAACAGTCAACTGTTTACACATCTGTCTCTCCCAAAAGAATGTATACTCTGAAGTCAGGAATCTTGCCTTATTCATCTTTATATTTCCAGAGTATGAGGCAGGACTGATTAGCACTTAAAGAAATGTTTATTTAATTAGATGAGTTATTTAACAAAAAAAAACCTATTACTTAATTTAGTGTCTATGTTCAGAACTGTATAATCCATGGCTTCCTACTCTGAAAGAGCTTATAATTATTAAAAAGCAGTACACATGACAATACAAATTAAGTGCTTAATTGTGCAAAAAAATAGCAGATATTTTTGGGACAGCAATGCTTCACATAATTATAATAATAGTAATAATAATAATGATAATGATGATAATAGCAGCTCACATTTAACACTGTCTTAGCAATTTAAATTCATTAATTGTTGTAAGCAATGATCCTGGGAAATATGTACATTAGTATTTGTTTTACAGGTGCAGAAAGTAGAGTGCAGCAAGATTAAGTTTCAAGGGGTCACGCAGATGAAAGGTGTTAGATCTGGAATTCCAAATCAGATAGAAGCAAAAAAAATTTTTTTTGTCTGTTTTCCCTCTGTATTTAAACTGTTTCATCTATGATGAAGCCTTCACAAGCCCTGAAGTCAGAGACAACTACCCATTTTTACAGCATGAACCTTTTGGCATTTTGGTAAAGTCTTTGGATCCCTTCTCAGGATAATGCTTTTAAATGCACAGAATTAAATTAGTAGGATCATGAAGGAAAGCAGTTTTACTGCAGTTATAAAAATATTTTTAAAAACAAATTTGTGCTATAGCAATTTGTGTGCATCCTTAAGAACTCATAAACAAGATATAATAAGGGATTTCAAAGTACTAGTTTCAGTGTAGTTCATGAACATAGGCAATATTTCAAGACAGCTGCAATAAAATACATGATACAAAAATATATGCATTTTGCTGGTGATAAAGCCAATAAATACTGCTAGTACCACCGTGGTTTGTTGTCCACATTCATAATGTTAATGCTAAACTTCAGTTAAAGGGTAGTGAAAATAAAGATGCAATGTTTTCCCATCCGAGTTCACAGACTTCCTGAATTCCTTGTAGCTACATGGCTGGGGCTAAACTTCCATATCACTGGCCAAACTGGAAATCTGCACCAAGTCTACTCACCCACGACCCACTGTAGAGATACAATACCCTTTTATGAAGAATGCAGGTGCAGAAGAAAAGATTAAGTCAACAGAGAAAGGACTAACCATGCCCTCTGCCACATATTTGCTCCATGTGCTTCAAAAACTCACAATGTAAAGGTTCTTCTAAAAATACATGAAAAAAGGAGAGAAATGCTTAAACAAGATTTGCCCAGCTCTCGCAAGTAACAAAATTCTACAATCTGTGGGTCAGGTCTTCACAAAATGGACAGCATCAAGAAAGCAGTCATGTCTACAAGACACACTGACAGGCAGCATAAAGAAAACTACCCTAAATAGAAACAGGAATCTCAGACATGAAAACACATTTTCTGGATTCTTACAGAATACTTAATTTAAAATGCCATCCTTTGGGTTTAAGAAAATGTGATGTGAAATAAAATGGCTAATACCAAAAACAACAAATATAATGTGACCGCAGAGCTCAACGAAAATTTAAAACCTCACTTCTCATTACTGGTGACTGGATTTCATCTATGAATGTGCTGACCTTTTTTGATACCCTCCTGCCACAGGCTGCCAATCTTGGTTTACTTAGCAATCATCAATTCACTATGAAAAAAAAAGTCTTTTCTGTGATATTATTTCAAAGTTTACAAGCGATTTTGACAGGTCAAACATCCCTTAGAATATGAAAAGTAAATCTTTCCATCCCAAAGTGATATCAAGAAATTGATATCAAAATATTTCGATGCAGATCTGCCCAGTCCCTCTCCTCCACAAGAGTAAGTAACACTTGGGTGATGCCTATTAATTCTAAAAAAGTAGGTAATTACATAAAACAAAGCAAAAAATCCTTAAAAGACTCCCAGTTTTCACAAACCAACCATTAAACAACTGCACTTATCTCTTAAATCAATATTAAAGGGTCAGGATATAATGTCAGAGAAAGAAGGCAGGCAGAAGAAAAGGAACGATACCAAACTGACTGCTGGCGGTGGGAAGGTGAAGCAGAGAGTCCCAATTTCCTCGCGTAGCAGCTGACAACCGAAGTCAAGTTCCCTGGTGTTCTGGACTAAGAACTAAGATACACAGATTTTTTTTTTTTCCAACACAAATGTGTATAAAAATTCAAACACCATGGCCTGGAGATTTGTCCTGGAGCTACCATATCAAGCCATGCCTTTTTTTTTTTTTTTCCTTTACATTTTGTAGATGTGAGAGCACACAAGTGAGAAAAAGAAGAAATGTAAAGAAACAAATGAACTCTCAGAGGCCTGTGCGATTCGAGGGAGCTTTAGAAATTGACTCCCCCCTTCAACAGATGGGGACACAGGTCCACAGCAAAGACTTGAGTTCCATCAACACACTCTACTCACAGAGCTACTAATCCTAGAAGGGTAGTAGCTGGAATGAGGAGGGAGGGAGAAGCATGATGCAAATCACTGTCACAAACAATTCACAAACAAGAAAATAAAATCCAAAGGAATTGAAATGGGGGGGGGACAATCTCTACTAGGAATGAGAACATGTACTTTCCTTTTACCAGAACAGGAAATGAATGAGTATCAGAGGCAAGGAAACAGAAAAATGCAAAACACAAGAAAAAAAAAGAAAGAAAGAAAATAATTGTGGCATAATGAGGGGTTGATAGTCATCTTACTTTATGAAGAATACTCATAAATCAGTATTTAAAAGATGAACATCCAAATGGAAAAATGGACAAGGGACATGAACAGGTAATTCACAAGGAAAGAAATATGAATGACCAGTATGGAAATGTAAAACTTCACTAACAGCAAAATAAAAACAAGTGAACCTATCTGTTGGGATTTATTTTATGATAAATCCAAGTGTGAAGGAAAAGAATGGCACTCTCACATATTACTAGTTTTGAGGGCAATTTGGTAATCTCTATGAAGAGTTTAAACATCCAGTCAGACCACTTGCAGACATTTATCAAAGATGAACCTATTTAAGAATATAAATGATCATCTCAGCACTTAACAGCTTAAAATGGAGAAAACTTAAGTATCTAAAAATAAGAAAGAAATTGAACAAATTTAGATTTACGCATGCAATGGTCTATTACAGCTTCTTAAAAACATAAACATAAAAATATATCATGGAGAATATTTAATATTAAAGAATGCTCATGACATATGTAAAAAAATTAAAATCATTCCAATTTCATATATACAAAAGAGAGACAACAAACTGTTTAAGAGTTGTCTATAGGTATTGGAATTTTAGGGGCTATTTATTTTCCTCTTTAATAATTAATATTTTATTTTCAGAGAAGCTTCAGGAGTACAGAAGCTTTGCCTCTTTAATGTTTTTAAAATTCTCTAACAGTCATTTTATACTTCTATTAAAGTGTTCATAATGTAATATCAAAGTGCCAAATTCCAGAATAATGCATGTTAAATAAAAGTATGTAATAAAAGGGCCAAAATTTGAGCTCACGATTTTCAGATGAAAATGAGTAATTTTTCCTTTAACATGAAATTTATAAATTAACACTGAAAACAATTTTTTGTTATTGAATTCTCATTTGTATCATTACACAATTAGGAAATCTGAAAAGCAAATAGTTGTGGTGGTGATGGTGGCAGCAAGACCTGTAAAATTTCTTTGGTAATTTTTTTTAAAGATTAAAAACCTCTAGCTCTTATCCATTCTCTGGAACCAGAAAAGACCATAAACAAATGGAAGTAATACAAAAAACACATGAACAAAGCTAACCCACAAAAAAAGCAAGAAAAGGACTCCAATGTCCATTTTTTGTGCAGTAACAGAACTTAAATGTTTGTTGTGCTGAAAACAGCTAGTAAGCAACTATAGTCTGTCTTTTGGAAATATCCAAGAGGAAGGCCATTTTCTTTGCCACCTTTATCTGTTATAAATCACACTGTCTTTGGTTCTGTTTGGATGACGTCCACCTGAATTTTGGAGAACACAATCCAATATCTGATGGGAAGAACAACTTGGAAAGTAACATTACAATCAACTTATGTTTACCCACCCACAGAATCGGCTGACGTCTCCTAAACTGAAAAACAAAACAAGCAATAAAGATATGGCTAGAAAGAAAAAGCGAATACTTGTAGAACTACTGTCCATTTTATGTCTCCCTCTGGACAGTGAGTTACTTAGAAGAGGGGAAAAAAGGCTTGAAGGGAAAAAAAGAAAAGTTCAATGATAGAAAAAACAAGATGAAGGCACTGCAGAATCTAACAGCAATTAGCAGCCAAAAATTAATCAAGATTATAACTGCTAACTTCTATTAAGTAGCTATGTATGCTATCTGCCATTTCTTTCTTCTTTTCCTGGGCTGGTTTCTTTCTCATCCTGTCTGCCTACTTAGGTGTTTGAGATACTTGGGTCCATTTTTTCCCTAATTATGCTAACTTTATGAGGAAAAATACTGACGTAATTTCAAAAACAGATTTCTTCTTTATTATTCTTCTTTTATAGACCAATATTTAAACCAAAGGTAATACATCTTGTAGAAAAGGATGAGATAGAAATTGCAGTGTCATATAAAAATTACCTTCACAGTATATGCTTCTGTATAACATATTGAATAGTATTCATGGTAAATACTTAATACTGACATAGATATAGATATATAAAGAGGGCACCACATATTCAAAACCCAGAAGGATTCAATCCAGTCCCGATCTAGTTGAAAGAAATTATTTACCTTCTAAAATAATCAATGTACTTTGAAGAACTGCTTTCGGTCAAATGTGGAAAAAAAATAAATATCTTGAAGTAGCAAACTAAGACTTCAGGTGTTAAAGAGAGGTAAAGTAAACCAAATATCCAAAGGTACAACTGACTTAAGAAGAGACAGATAACTCTTTAAATTGTCTATAAAAAATATACACATACAACCAAGATGGAAAAGACTATTCATAAAATCATTAAAGGAATAGCATTTATGAATCTAAAAATAAAATTAGTAGCAACCAGACTCTGGGGAACTTATAAGCTCTGGGTATGAAGATGCACTTTTCATTTAATTGATGATACACACGTACCAGTGTTTTTCATATACATATCCATAGTTAGAAATGTCCATCATAGCTAATGGCTACAAAAAAATCCAATAAATTAGAAAATCACCACTGTTGAATTGTGGAAAGCATCTGTGTACAGCAAACATGTAACACTGCTGAGAAAACAGACTAAAATATCGAACCCCCCAACACATCATAAAATCATAGAATTCTATGTTAGAAAGAACATAAAAAGCCAAACTATGCTTCTGAAGCCTCTACAATCTTTGAGGAAGCACAAAACCATGACATTGAGATCACAATCGAAAGAAATTCCACAGCAATACTGAAGTGATACTTTCAAAATTATGGGGAAAACAACAAAGAACAAAATACACAATTTCTACATGGAGCAATGAATGCTGCAGGACTCCTCCACTCAGCCAACAAGCATTTGTTGAAAGCATTTGTGTGCCACAAAATACACGCTATATTTGTGGAATAAGATGATAACCAGGATTGAAATGGCTCCTTTATGGAACATACCTTCTAGAAGTTGTAAGATCAACATGTTTCTCAAAATATAGAGTGAATCAAAATCATCCGGGTGCAGGTTCAAAGTTCAGATGCACCATCCCCAGGAACTCTGATTCAACAGGTATTAGCTAGAACCCAAGATCTGTTTTTAATGAGCTTTAGTGGGAAGAGTGAGGTTTTAGCTCTGCGATCAATTAGCTATGCAGCTTTGGGCACTCGTCACTTAACCTGCTCTCTACGATGGGAATAATTCTGCTCAAAAGGTTTATTCTAAAGAATAAACATTTTTGAAGTGTTTTGCACAGTACTTAGTGTAGGTGTATTCAAAATGGCAACTGTGAAAGTCAGAAAATCTGGATTCACATTGAACTCAGACGCTTACCAAATATTTAACACTGGACAAGTTATTGAACTTCTATGACCTTCAGTTTCTACTTATGTTATTTGTGGGTAGTAATATTCGCACTGTTTACCACAAAGACACTGGAAGAAAAAAACAGATATTTTTGGTAAGCAATAAGAAATACTACATAAAGGTAATGATAGTAGACAGTACCAGCATTGTTACTTAAAACAAAGTATACAAAAACATAACCCTAAAAAAACAGAGGGAAGAGACATTTGTGGGAAAAATTGAGACGCAAATTTTTTAACCTTATTTTTCCAACAAAATATACTTATCCATTCAAGAGTACATTGAGGACTGAATGTGTGTTCAGGAAATAGTAACTCCCCAAATGTGAATCAGAAATGTAAACTTCATACACATATTACCAGTAAAATAAAAACTCAACACCTTTCAGAGCTGCACAAACACAAGCTGGATATAGACTTACAACTCAACAATTGCTGGAAATACTACCCAAAGCATAGAAGACCCTTGGTCACCTAGTCTAAATTAAACATTACTATCCACCAATTACATAAATAGAAACATGGAACTCACAGGAGTTCTATGACTTGCCTGGTGTTATGTATTTGGTAAGCAACTGAGCTCAGTGTGAATCCACATTTTCTGACTCTTCCAAGTAGGCCACAGTTGTTTTCCAGCCCCATTGTGAATACACCTCTTCAGTTCTTATGTCTCTTCTGTAACAATCCCAGCAAGGAATCACCTAATTCCATTGGTCAGCAATCTATCAGTTGTATGCAAATCACCTGGAAAACTTTTCAAAGTATAGATTCTGAAATTCTGACTCCATAGGCCCAAGGCAGAGCATCGGCATTTGTGCAAGATGCCTCCCAAATGATTGTGAAGTGAGCCAGAATCTGGCTGCCAGAGATGTTCACTGTCCATCCCACTCCGTATGTGGGCAGCGCAACTAAACTCCGACAATACTCAGTTGAAATCTTCCCCACTTCAGTTTCCATGTGAGCCCTAGTTTTACTCTTGGGGCCACACACAACACAGAAGCCTAATCTGTCTCCAGGCTAAACATCTCCAGTTCCTTCAAGCGACCTGTATTATGACACATTTCAAACCAAATAACCTAAATTTATCCACATCTTTTCACTTACATTTTGCACCTAGAACAGAACACCATCCGCATTCAGAAACCAACGGTGATACTCCTTCATCAGAGGAACAATATTCTTTCTCATTAATACAACTTAAGTGTGCCTTTTACTAAACTAGCAACAACATATTATGCTTACTTATTTTTAATACACTTATTAAAAACACTTATTTTGGAATATACTTATTCTGGAGTAATTTTAGGTTTACACAAAAGTTGCACGTGTAATACAGAAAGCCCCCACACCCTCCTCATCCAGTTTTCCTACTGTTAACATGTACATTTACCCAAACCAAAAATAAGGGTTTTTTTTTAATATATCTTTTTACACAAATTACTTTCCTGAACACATTTCCTTCATCCTGAACATAGACTTCCGGCTTTTCTTTATCTTTATTTCATGATGCAAAAATAAGCAGTTACATGTCATCTATTAAGACTCAGGACAAGATTTCATCTTGCAAGACTTTGACTCAAAGATTCCAACTCTGAGTTTTGTAAGATGAAAAGTAACGCCCTATACTCGTTAAGATACTCTGAGTCAGGGTCCAGTTAGACAGTATCCACTATCGCCACCAGATTCACGCCATACACGTATCTGGTAAGGCTTCTGCATTTTCATCTTGTTCAACAGGCCATGGCCGGGGTAACATAAAGCTCCCTCAGGCTGCATTAAGGGACTTCTGATGTGTATACACCGTCAATTAATCACAAATCCAACCAACCGTCTGTACATCCAGTTACTCTGTCATTCTTGCAAAGAGACTCGCTACCCCAGCACAGTGCAGACACACTTCATCTCCATGTTTTCATGCTTTCTAGTCTAATACACCCTTGCATGTTGTTCTTCAGCTAAGAGGTGTAGAATATCTGCACAGAGAAAGGAATCCATGCCCCAAATGACTCTGAAATATTTAGGAAAAAAGGGAACGCTCTTAACATCCACTGGCAACTCAGTGAAGCAGTTAATGACCCTGTGTGAAAACTGGGGCTCATGGGAAATCCCCAGAGAATTCCTGATGAGTCACAAACTAAAATCAGATGAAAGAGAAAGGTGGTCTTGGTAGTATTATTTCCTCCAGGAAGAAAAGAATTCAATTTATCCTCCTGAAATTAGTTATTGGCCTCAATTATTATAAAGTTTAGTGCACAAGATGGCACGAGATAGCAACTTATTATTATCCTGATTAAAAAGGATAAATTAGATACGTGGACCCACAGATAGCTCTACTCAGCTATATCAATCACTGCCAGAAGATTTTTCTATACAGTTTACTTCTCCTCAAAAGATGTGAATAATTTCCAATTCTGTTTATCTCTCAAAACCAGGTTGGAGAATTAGTTTTCAAATTGCAAAATAGAACTGTGCTTTCAAGGAAGGCTGCAGACTCACAGCCTTCTTATCACATCAGAGAGCTTCTTAAAATGGGAAAGCCATTTTAAAAAAATATTTTAAAGGCATAAGGATGCCCAAAACAAAGCTCTTCAAACTTACCTCGTAGTAACTCCGAACTGCATTGCAAAATGCTTCATCAGCTACAATCTGGGTTTCCCCATTGAGGAAGGCCTGGAACCGTTCTTTCAGCAACTGTAATTGTTGCTTGTTAAGCTACAAAAAAAAAAGAGGGAATAAGATGAAAAATTTGCCAACCCGTGAAATGTAATGACTTTTAAAAGTTATATTTGCTCTATGCGTCTAAGATTTGATATCTAGAATTAATTTATGGGTCAATTTTAAAATGTTTGTAAGTCACTACCCCACATACTCTGGAATACCCGATATTGCAATGGAATCCAAATTTTCTGCTCCAGACCGAATTCCTGTGATGACTACAAGGCCAGTCTCCTTGCAGAGATAGGAAAAATTCTAAAATCTGAATGAGAAACTGTTGTCCCAAACTGCCAGCTGTGCTCAACAGAGAAGGCAGAGAGGACAAGCACTCTAGGTGAGTGGACAACCAGCAGCCTTGGACAAAAGCTAATAGGAAAGACAGAGGGACCCTGAGAAAGGATCCTCTGAAAGGGATGGCTATTGGAAGCCAAAAGCTTGGATTCCATGAACAGACATACCTGAGCTAAGGAGTGATAAGGAAGGAGGGGAATGAAAGGAATGATAAGGAGAAGATAAATCCAAAAGAGAACGGAAAGGCAACAGGGGGACAGTGAGCGCATCTTTAAGCAGGTTAGGGGAAGGCTGTCAATCAGGGAGAGAAGTGCACCTTCACAGCCAGATTTCCTCACCCTGGGTCTACCTACCACAGTTACTGATTGTGGGTTAGACACGAACTGGGACTCACTAACCACGGTCTCTAGTCATCAACTACAAGCAAAGGCAGCTACTTCATTTGCAGGGTTCAGTGCAAAGTGAGAATGAGGAGCCCCTTGTTGAGAACATTAATTTCAAGACAGCGGCAAAAGAGTGTTAACCCAAGCATGGGACCCTTCTAAGCAGGAGCCCAGGGTGACCACACAGACCCATGCCCACGGAGCCAGCCCTGACGACAGAGGCATATGCTTCACTAGAGGTAGGGTATATTAGATCAAGCAGAAGTATATATATATTTTTTTTTAAATTCTTAACTGGAGAGAGAATATAGTCTTGCAGATAAAACAACAAATCCTGAGATATGTAAGGAGCAGGAAGGGAGTGATCTTTCCATTTCAGTCGATCCTCATCAGACTATTAAAGAACTCAGCCCAGTTCTGGATTCCACAGAGAGATGTGAAGCATTTGGAAACACGCTGAGGATAAAATGATTAAAGGATTAGAAAGACTACACAAACTGCTCTGTTTGGGCTTCGAAAAGAAGGCTGATGTGAAATAAGTTTGAAATGGTTCAAAAGGCTGATTAAAATGCCATTCAAATATGAGAGACAAGCTCTTTCAAAAGATAGGTTTTTATTTAGGATCCTAACAAACAAGACAGCTTATAAAAAAAAACTGCTGCCGGGACTAGCAGACTGATAAAGATGTGTCCCACTGTTCCCCAGTGTGGAGGACCCCTTGCCCTGAGCAGGGAAGAGAGAAGACCATTCCATTTCTTTACCAGGGTTATATTCATTTTGGGGAAAGCTAAACGAAGCTGAAAAGCAGGAACATCACCACTCTGTGACACTCTCCATTTCTGTAATATGAAGAGAATGAAAGCAGGGGTCTTTTGTGTGTGTGCACTAGCAAGGCGAATTAAGCCCATGACTTTAGCTCTCTAAGCGTGGTTGACAAAAGGAGCCAGATGGAAATAGGACAGCAATTGCTGACAGTGAGACAGCTGAGGGCACTTTAGTTGCTAAGCCCTGGGATCCGTTAAGAAGGGCTTCAACTTGCAAACCAAGCATCCAGGTAAAGTAATGGTAATGGTGTTGTAAATGGAAATGGAAATGTACGTGGGGAGGACAGTGAACTGAAGGGGACCTTAGAGATCATTTCTTTGAACTCCCTCATTTGATAAATAAAATATTGTCCAAAACCCCCAACCTAGGGATATCTTCATCAATTTTCTTCTATCAGAGGCATCTTGTTCTTTAAGAACTCCTCTAAATCTTTGTCATTTCTAGCTTGCCAGTGGTTAAGTTTAGCCATGTATCAGTGAGTTGTGTTTTGATGATTATGGCGTGGAAAATTCATGAATATGAATCAAGGAAAGGAGATTTGTGCAAACCACCTTCTTAGAAGCTCCAACAATGTTGGTGTCACTCACAAAACACGCCGGAGGCACCTGGCTAAGTATCAGGCTTCAGATTTTTTATGAATAAGAAATACTGCAGTTGCATTTAAGACATAAAATGACAGCCATATTAAAATGACATACAAACAGTCAATAAACAGAGACTTTATTAGTACACAGAAGAAAGGGTTACATTTCCACATAAAGGAGATAGGGAGGAAAAAAGGCAATTTAAAATCTAGCAATGGGGACAGCAGTCAGAAAGCAGTTTCCTAAAAGCTATTTGTGTTATCGAAATAAACTATATTATACATCAACAGATAGAGACCAATGTAATAGACCCAAAAAACAGACCCAAATACAACCAGAAATGTGCTATAAAATACCTTTACAGCACCTCAAGTCGGTAGTAAAAGATGGTCTATTCAATCAACGGTGTTAGAATAACTGAGCACTCATGCAGAAAAAAAATTAAATTAGACCATAACACACACAGTTACAGTCCAAATAAATTAAAACTTTTACTGTAAAAAGATGAAACTTTAAAGGTATTAGAAGAAAAGTGGGAGAATTCCTTTAAACACCAGGATGAGAAAGACCTTTTTAACCATGAATCAAAATCTACAAGTCATAAATTTAACAGCAATAACATTAAAAATAAATTCAGCATGGCAAAAAATACCATAAACAAAATAATGGGAAGAAAGTCTAACCAGAAAAAAAATTGCAACTCATATCCTAAAGAGTTAATTTTCAAACACATAGATCCTAGAAATAAATAAGCGTGACCAATAAGCCAACAGAAAAATGGACAAAGTGGATACATTCAGAGAAATGGCTTAAGTCATGAAAGCATGCCTCAGTTATTTTGCATTTTTCTTTATATGAATGAAGTCTACATAAGAGCAGGATTCCGGGAAGATGGTCGAATAGGAAGCACCAGAAATCTGTCTCCCACCTAGGCAACATCTGCATTGACAGTACCCGTCTGATGCAAAGATTTTGCAACTCTGGAGTCTCTAAAGACTTGCAACGTGCAGGGGACTGTTTGACCAGAAACTGCAGTGAATTTTAATCAATTTCACCTCTGCACACAGTAGCGGTGACCCATCCCTACCCCTCAAGCCCCACAGTAGCAAAAAGAAATGCAGACAACCTAACTTTTCATAAGTGGAGGACTAAGAAAATCATACTACATCCAAATAGTATATTACCACTATTACATATACTGTTAGCTTTATAAAAAGTATGACAAAGTTCTCTTACGTACTGATATGAAGAGATCTTCAAAACATCTTGGGGAAACAAACAGTATAGAACAGTATGTAAAATAAACCACCATTCCCAGAGAAAAGGGACAAAATCAGAATATGTACTTGCTTTCAAATGCGGACAAACTACGGAAGGAGGCCCTCGGACACTGGACAGATGAAAAATAAGGATGAAAAAGATTTTTCAATCGGTATCACATTACTCATTTTAGGTTTTAAATCACAGGATGCTTTTTATATACTCAAATTTACTTAATTTATATTTAAATATGTGATAGTAGCCACTTTACACATTTAAATCTGATCATCCTGCAGAAAGACTGGACAACAAACCAATCGACATTTTTTTTTTCATTTCTCCTTTCAGGTAGAAGATTTGAACTTGACTGTATTCCTCCCTCTTCCTTTTTTAAAAAACATTTCAAGGTTGAGGATGTCAAACAAACTTAGACAAAAAGAGTCAGAAAAGAGTATTCATGGTACTCAACATTCTCATCAGTGCAGTAATCTTTACAAAATCCATACCGAGTGGTCTCTCATTCTCCATTAGAGCCAATTAAAACTAATACCTGCACACACACACACACACGCACACACACTCTACCTCTATCACCTCACAATGAAGCCTATTTTAATTTTACACAGTTATGCAGGATTGAAATCTGCTTCCCTATGTGTTCCATACATTCTAGTTGTATACTCAGACCAAACAGACTAAACGTTACTTTTCTTCTTCAACATAGCAGTTCAGGAACTTGGAGACAGGTACTAGATTATTTGAGCGTCTTTCCCAGAGTAAACTTTATCCATTCTCCCAACATCCTAGGAGTACTAACCAGTTTGTCCACAAATACAGCATTACGTAGCTAAATATAACGTATTTACATAAAACTAAGTATAAGACGGCACTTTGAAAGTCATTAATAGGCAAATGAAACTCATTACAATAGCAACGTCCCTCCTCAAATATACTGCACAGACTGATGTGATTCTCCCAGGATCCTGCGGCCAATGCAGAGTCAAGTGGGAGGAACACTTCCCACATTGTAAGTACTCTATGTCTATTAATTCAAACTAAAAACAAATTAACTCTTCTTGGCAGTCACATCAACTGACTCACATCAACTGACTCACATCATGCTTATAATCAACACAAATTCTGAAACATCCTTACATGTGCTGCATGAAGCCATGTTTCAACCTGGCGAGATTTATTTGGTCCATTGTTCCAGGTGATTAACGGTCTTGTCTGTAGAATTCTGATTCCTTCACCCTGTGACCAAAGACTTCTCCTAGTGTTGTTGTACCACTAACATAATAGGGTGCTATCCATAATCTCCACCCAGGTCACTATAGAAATTTTCATCAGTCCATGACTCAGGAAGGACTAAGGGTACCTGTCACATGTATTCCTCCTGTTTTGACATAATCAACTAACATTCCGGAGGGAAGCTGGTTTTATTCTTCAGCCTATATTTTAGTTTTGCCCAAATATTATCTTCACACTAGTATATTTACTACTGAATGAATAAAATATTTTTCAAAAATAAAAAATTGACCAGCAAAAACTATCTAATGGGAAGTTTAAAAGAGCTTTTTATATGAAACTAAATTGCAGAAACTTGACTAGAACATAAATATCCTTGCCAACATCTAAATACAACGAAGAGGTTAGTTCTTATTCAAAAGAACACTTCAAATACTGACAGTAAAAATGAAGTTTTATAAATTTTGGCTGGCAGTGATAATTTATCCATAATAATAGTGGCCTCAGAAAAACTACTTAACTTCTAGAGTTCAGAGATGTCTTATGTTTCTTAAGAGTTTTTTTTTTTTTCTCGTTTGTGTTCAAATTATATTTTCGCCTTTTCATTCCGAGTCATGACCACCTGAAGACTTACGCCAGGGTCTTGACGGCAGCAGGAGACCAGGCATTGTGCACTCAGGAACCTGGCAACCACTGCCGTGCAGAGCCTGCCTTGACCTGCAGTTCCCGTCAGGAGTCTTAACACTCGTGGTGGGAACTGCATGATCTCCTGGTGAGGAAAGGAGGTCACAGTCAGATTCTACAGCACAGTGGCAGGTGACCAGTGGGTACTGTACCTCCAGGAGGGTGGGTGCTGGTGTGTGCACAAACCCTAAAGAGAACAGAAAAACAAATGTTTTTTCAGGAGGTAAAAGGATTTATCCCAGGCACAGATGGTCTCTGAAATGCACAAAGGCACAGCTTTAACACCCATTAATGAGATATGGTAAAAAGATATTAACAGGAAAAGACTACAGGATAGGTACCATTTTCTTTTTCCCTTCCTATGGACACTCTGCCAAAAAGATCTACAGAAAACCACTGGGGCAATTGCACGTTTCTGAAACAGACCTCCCCAAACTGGATGTCAGAATGGAATAACAAAGGGGCTCTGGCCCATCTCATACATTATAAAATCCTGTGGGAGGCATTGCTATTAATAATTTCCGATCCAAATAACTTTTCTTACTCTCTTTTATAGACGCGGATATTTTGAATATGCCCATTTAAGACTGCAAATACCAGACTCACCTGACAAGGGACATGGTCAACTGACTAAGTAAAGGCCAATGAGATGTAGGCAAAAGTGTATATGACTCCTGGAAACCATAAAAAGTAGCTGAAGCAGCACCCTTTGCTTTGTTCTCTTTCCTCTTTTCCCACTGGCTGGAATTTGATGTGCTGGCTGCCACCATCAGCTTAGCTCATGAAGATAGTGAAGGAACAAAATAAAAAGAGCCTGAGACCCTCCCAAATGGGGAGCAGCCAGTGCAGCCCCAGGTCGCCACCTCCCAGCTTCCTTGATGTGAGAGAGAAACAAATATCTGTACATATTGATCTTACTCTTACCGGGGGTTCCCTGGTAGTATGTGACCGAACCAAATGCTAACTGGTAGACATCACAATGACATACGCAATCAGGGAGAAACTGCCACAGCACCACCATCCCTGGCTAGTAAGGTTTATCTCAATTTATTCCAAAACAAGATATTCCTTCCGTATGTTAAGTTATATGAAAAACTCCTTATCCAGCGAATTTGCCCCAGTGAACAGTGAACACCAGATTCTAAGTGTCTGGGTAGACTGAATTCTATTGTTCCACAATATTGAAAACGGGAGATTAAAAAGCCTCAGATTTGCAAATACTACCTTAACATATGTTATAATAAAATGTATATCAAAGGGTGAGTACAGAGCAGGAAAATCTCACTGCGTCATGGACAAATGGGCCCCCGGCTAGGCTCCTCCAGCTGCCGAGTGTGTTATTTCCATCCACATTCTCACTGACCTCCTAGTTGAATTCAAGCCTCAGCAAAATGACACGCCATGACTGGGGCATTGTCTCGGGGTAGGGGGGTTGCTGCTGGTGGAACTAGGAAAGTTAAATCCGTGATTTTATGAAATTTCCCTGCTGCACTGCACTGAGCACATTTTACACATGTCTTATTAAATCTTCCTAAATCTCACAGGAAGCGTTTATCATCATTTCATAAATGAGGAAGTTAAGCTCAAAGAAGTTAAGCATCTTGTCTAATTTCACATCTAGTAAGTGACAGGAGCAGAATCTCAACTAATGTCCTCATCTAGAAGTCCACCTTCCTTCCCATCTCCTTACTATTCTCTGTTTCCCTCAGAGCCATACTTTTTCAATAAGAGGTGTTTAATTCCTGCATGTATTTGCTTACTAGTTTAAGTCCTCCCACTACAATAAAATCTGCTTAGCATGAGAACCTGATTGTACCTCACAGCATGAATCCCCATACTAAAATAATGCCTCAAACCACCACAGTGATATCTTCATGTTTTTCATTAATTAGTAAGGTTATTATAGGACGAACAGGGCAGCAGAGTGAGTAATTAAGAGCCCAGGCTCTGGTTTAAGACTACTGTCTGTATTCAGGGTCCCCCACAATTTGTAGGGTCTTCAACAAGTCACTTAACCTCAGTGCCTCAAGTTCTTCATCGAAACAGTGAGAACAGTAATTATGCACATTTAATGGGCTGTCGTTAGAAACACATGGTGCTCCTACTTCAGCGACTACAGAAGCTGCAGACGAAAAATGATCCTAAGATGGATACAGATGAACAATCAGTAATAGACTGTCCAGAGCTGTGCCGTCTGACACAACAGCCACTCACCACACGTGGCTACTGAGCACTTGGCGTGAGGCTAGTCCAAGTGGCACGTGCTCTAAGTCTAAAATGCATACTGGGTTTCAAATCCTCTGTACAAGGAGACCATGAAACATCTCACTAATATTTGCATGTTGGTTGCATGTTGAAAAATATTTTGGATATATGGGGTGAAATAAATTATTAAAGTAACATTCATCATTTTAATAATGTCTTAATATATCTACTAGAAAAACCTGAATTACATATGTGGCTCACACTACACTTCAGTGAGACAGCACTGGTACAGAGAAATGCATGTGACGGTCAAATGTCCCTTGAAGACACAAGTGAACACGGCCTTGCTGACCCCTGCAAAACTCACAGCAGCAGGTCCCACGTGACACAGCTTGTGGCAAAGTCTGTGATATAACGGAGTGAAGAGAAACTGAGCAAGGACCAAAATGCAATAATACCTAAGTATCGGCCTTGTGTTTTTCATTCTCAGAGAGGGAAGCGGGTGTTATCAGTCCCATGTGATGGATGAGAAAACAAACTGATAAGTTACAGTACAAAATCAGGCAGCTCCGAGAACGGGGACCCTAAGCTAGGTCTCCTGAACGCCAGTCCGCATTTTTTACCCTCCCAGGCATGCCCCCAGCCCTCTGGCATGTTCTTATTTGACTGTCCTCATTCAGCCTCACCTTACAAAAGACAGTCACGCTAAGTGCTGAGAAGTTATTCCGCAGGACTGGTTCCTGCTCCTGAACAGGGTGAGAGGTAGGTGAGGGACGCAACTGGCAAGTATGTTGGTGAGTATCCTCTCAAAACCTGCTGTTTGCATTAGCATTGGTTTCACCCACTAGAGTCAAACAGACCTATGACAGTAAATTTTAGTGATCCCCACTAATACCATAAGCTCATTGAAAGCAAAATCAATTGTGATGTTTAATTTTGTGTGTCAACTTGACTGGGCCAAGGGATGCCCAGGTAGCTGGTAAAGCAGTATTTCTGAGTGTGTCTGTCTCAGGGTTTCTAGAGGAGATTAGCATTTGATTCAGCAGAGCAAGTAAAGAGATCCACCCTCAGCAATGTGGGCAGGTATCACATAATTCATTGAGGGCTGAATACAACAAAAAAAAGGTTAAGGAAGGGTGAATTCCCTCTCTCTCTCTCTCTCTGTCTCTCTCTTTGAGCTGATAGGTCCATCTTTTCTGGCCATTGGACATCAGAGTCCCCGGTTCTCAGGGCCTTTGAACCCAGACTGAATTATACCACCAGCTTTCCTGGTTCTCCAACTTGCAGAAGGCAGACTGTGGAACTTTTCAGCCTCCATAACTGCATGAGCCGATTCCTATAACAAATCATATTTTACATCATATATATGTATATGATATAACAAATCATATTTTATATTATATATGTATATTACAATATATAATATAGCTTATATTATATATAACACATCATATTTTATACTGTATATATGTATGATGCATGTATATATGTACATGATCTCCTATTGAGCTTGTTTCTCTAGAGAACCCTAATGTTTCAACCATCATAAATGACAGCCTTAGCAGCCTGTTATAATCAAGCGATTCAGAGATGACTGGGGGGGTAGGGTGGGCGGTTGTTGAGGGTTCAAAGAGAAACAAATCTTAGGAGCTTTTCTGAGAAGTTCTTACTACCATCAAAAGCCCCTCCCTCCTCCATTAAATTCTGACAAAAATCAATAAGCTTCTCCAAACAAGGAGTCTTGAAGGAGTCTATGGAAAAAAAGGCAGGTCTAGGAAGCGGTCCAGGACAAGCTTTACTACCCTCTAGTCCTGCAAAGTCAGAAGACTCTGTCATGAGCCACCATTCAAACTGTGTAGTCAATGACTTCCTACAAATAACTCTAGGGAATTATGTCAAGATACACCATGAGGGAACTGCCCTTTGAGACAGTACGATTTCCCCTTAACCACCCTTAATGTGCAATTTAATACTTAGTGATAAAAGCTAATAATAATTGACCACTTACTACATAGTAAGCACAGTTCTAACATCTTTACAAGGATTATTTTAAAATTCCCATATGGTAGGTTCCTTATTTCAAATAGGAGGAAACAAAGACCCAGAGAAGTCAATAAAGTGGTCTAGTGCATGAAACTTGGGGGCAGAGCCAGGTGCATCTGCTGGCATGCTCTTAGCCACTGGCCGCCCTTGGGGTTGCTTCTGAAACTCCCCAAGCCACATTCTCCACACCCAGGTCAAGACACAGGACCACCAGAGCTGAGCAAAGCCAATCCTGTGATTGATCAGACTCAAGTGGTGAGTGAAAGCTCTCCTTCCCATTTACCCCCCAAACATCATCACATCATTCTTGTTCACATCACTGAGCCTTTGCACACACTTAGTTCTCTCTGCCTGGGATATCCTTCCAGCCTTTGAGAACACAAACGCAGATGAAACCTCCTAGAAATCATCTTCCTTCTGCTCCCCCTCAGATGAAGTCATCCCATCCTCTTTGTGCCACTTCTGCACCTCATACACACATCTATCATTTGCTTAATGTGCCTTTCTTCTTACCAGGGTGCAGACTCCTTTATCAGCAATGCCAGTCATCTCTATATGCCCCTTCCCCACTAAGTCCAATGTTGGCTGATTATGAATTCATCTACAGGGGAGGAAAACCCAGAGTGGAAGAGGATATCAGTGTTCACTACTGCTTTTCTAGGAATGTATCCTGTCACAACCACTGACAAAAGACTCTAGCAGTGGGTAACTGAGTAAGGGACTAAGGAACAAACACAATCTTAGAAAAGAATTCCCAAATAGCTTCTGTGTTGTCCAAATAATAAGTTCATGGCCAGGCTCATTGAGGCTGGAAGAAACAGCAAAGGATTTCTTTGAGCTGCTGTGTGAGTGATTCTGTTTTGCAGATGATATGGCTCTTAAGCAGGAAGAACTCTGTGCCTCAGAACCATCTGGTATTTCATGGCAAAGTTCCTTATGCTGAAACCACATTTGCAAGAAACAGTGATTTTATATTCATCACGAAGAATTTGGACAGGCTTAGCAGCAGACACATGCTGGCTTCAAAGCTCAAACATGCTGACCAGCTCTAGGCCACACAATGGCCTTTTCCAGTAGATGGTCAGTGGCTTGGGATAATTCATGTGAAAGATGAAAACATGATATAAATTTACTTTCCCAAGAAATGTCTGAAGTTTTTGCTCTCTTTCTGAAGCAGGTATGTCATGGAAGAGAATGGCTCTCTGTAAAGGAAGGAAGGAGTATAACGATTACCAAATGGCCCTCAGAACTAGTAACACTTTGTGCTACCATAACAATATTTGAGAGCTCCATTACTGATGAGACTTTCACTTTCATAATTTTTACCTTTTCAGTTGTGGCCTTTTCTTTTTCACTCGGGGAAGTTCCTTTAACATTTCTTATAAAGCTGGTTTGGTGGTGTTGAACTCTTTTAACTTTTGCTTGACTGTAAACTTTTGATCTAGCAATCAAATCTGGAGGAGAGCTTTGCTGGGTAGAGCAATCTGGATTGTAGGTTTTTCCTTTTCATCACTTTAAATGTATAATGCCACGCCTTTTGGGCCTGCAGACTTCTATTTCAAAGTCAGCTGATAGTCTTATGGGAGTTCCTTTTATGTAACTACTGTTTTTCCCTTGCTGTTTTTATTATTTTCTCTTTAATTTTTACCGTGTTATTTAAATTGCAAAGGAAATCACCGACAAAATGAATAGACAACCTACTGAATGAGAGAAAATATTTGCAAATACTATGACTGATAAGGGGTTAATATGCAATATATACAGACAGCTCATACAACACAATAGCCAAAAAAAAAAAAAAAAATCCAATTAAGAAATGGGCAGAAGACCTGAATAGACATTTTCCCACAGATGGCATACAAATGGCCAACAGGCACATGAAAAGTTACCCAACATCACTAATCAGAGAAATACAAAGCAAAACCACAATGAGATAGTTCCTCACACCTGTCAGAATGGCTATCATTAAAAAGACTGCAAGTAACGAACGTCGGCAAGGATGTGGAGAAGAGGGAACCCTTCTGCATTGCTGGTAGGAATGTAAATTGGTGCAGCCACTGTGGAAAACAATATGGAGGTTCCTCAAAAAACTAAAAATACAACTACCATATGACCCAGCAATTCCACTCCTGGGTATAAATCCAGAAGAAAAAAAAGAAAACACTAATTCAAATGATACATGTATCCCAATATTCATAGCAGTATTATTTACAATAACCAAGATATGGCAGATATCTGTCCATCACTAGATTAATGAATAAAGAAGATGTGATATATATATAATATATATATAATACACACACACACACACAAAATGGAATACTATGCAACCAAAAAAAGAAATTTTGCCATTTGCAACATGGATGGACCTAGAGGGTATTACGCTTAGTGAAGTAAGTCAGAGAGGCAAGCACTGTATGTCATCACTTATATGTAGAATCTAAAAAATAAGACAAGTTAATATAACAAAGAAGAAACACTCATAGATATACAGAACAAACTAGTGGTCACCAGCGGGGAGAAGGAAGTGGGAAGTAACAGGGTAAGGGTAAGGGATTAAGAAGTACAAACTACTATATAAAATAAACCACAAGGATATATTGTACAGCACAGGGTATGCAGCCAGTATCTGGAATATAAAGTCTAAAAATTTAGAATCACTATGTTGTACACCTGAACTAATATAATATTATAAATCAAGTATATCTCAATTAAAAATTTTAAAATATTTTCATTTTAGGTTTAGTTTAAAAAGGTATTTTAAAATAAAGCCTGCTCCTAGGATGTTTAGTTGAACGGCTATATTGTGTGGTACATTGTTGCATCTAAGCAGTACATCATAACCTCCTTCCACACTAATGGGCTTCCAAGGTAGGGCTGCCAATTTAAATACAGGATGTCCCATTAAATTTCAATTTCAGATACACAGACAATGATAAAACACTTACATTAAAAATTTGAGATCAGCTTTCTATAAGTATGTCCCAAACATTTCATGTACTAAAAATTATAAATTATACATTATTAACCTAAAATGAAAATGTAACTGGTCATCCTATATTTCATTTGTATTATAGCTTTTGACTCTAGCTCTAAATCTTTGATAACATTTTTCTTTCATTCTTTGGATTGTCTGTGTTTCTGTCTAGTTATCTTTGCCTTTTCAGACTTGATAATGTCTCATGGTCCCAGTCACCTCCAACTCCTTAATCTTTCCAGTCTCAGAGGACATTTCCACAGCAAAGCTCACACCTGCTGTGCAAGACTAACTCCTGGCAAATAAATGAGATGCCACCAAGAGGCAAGTGTGATCTTTACAGAATGAAAAACCAACAAGTTTCTCAAACCCAGCTAATTACAAACTTCGAAAAGCTTTTTTTAAAAAATGTAGATACCAAATAACTACATTTATACCACCATTTCTGAATTCTAAATAGAGTAACCTCGAAAGCTATTCAATTTTTAAGTTCCTGGGGGGTCTGATATTCAGCTAGATTAGGGATTTGCGGGACCTGGTATTGATTAGCTAAAAGAAATCTACCCAACTAAGTCAAAAGGTAGAGCAGTATCAACGAACGAATTGATTTAGATTTTCACAGCACAATACTTGGCTATAATTCCAGACTTTTAACTTTTGACCAACTGAAATGGAACGACAGATACACATGATACACAGGACAGGACTAAAACCCATTTTTAAATTAGGCTTTTGTTCATGAGAAAGAATTACGAGCAGATTTCTCTCCTGGCCAGTATAATTTATAAATCACATTTTAAGATATAAGCACTTCTTAAGTGTTTTGTCTGCTAGGAAAACCTAAAACTACTTATATCTGAAGCAAATTTCTCTTATCTTATCTAGATCTTACCTTAACTTATCTAGATCTTACAGAAGGTGGTGAATTTACACTAAACCTACAAGCTTTTTTTTTTTTTTTCCCCTAATAACAGAATACCAGCCACACCCTAAGAAATTAAAGCAATTCAAATAAACATGGAAAGGGTCTGGCTACACACACAAAAAAACAAACCTCCAAATACAACAAAAACCACAGGGATGGAGACAGGTCATTGACCAGGGCCACTTGTTGGTAACCAGATTTCCCACGTATTGCCACATAATACATTTGGTCTAAAGAGAAAACCTACACTGTGATAAATACATATAAATAAAGGCTTGTCAAACAGCGAAGTGCTGTGTAATATCAGCCAGGGCATATGCATTTTGGCCCTAAAACCCTGTCTGTTGGCGAAAGGGGTGCCTTTGGTTCCACTCCATCTGCTGCCCACCTACTGAGAAATACCGAGCCAAGCCAGCTTGAAAAAAGAGGCCTTATTTACTTCATTAATATTTAGAAGTATTATCAGCTCCATTTTATAGGAGAAAACTTAAATTCACAAAACAGATGTCCAAGAAAATTCAAAAGGGATTCAGGATGCCAAAAACTGAAAGAATCTAGGATATGAATATATAGAACAGAAATCTTAAATATTTTGTGCTGGAGCAGATCTGAACTTTTTTTTTTTTTCGTACTGGAAGACATTATCTTAGTGTCAGTTTCTTTTCAGTTAATTTCTCTCACAAAAATTCTGTTAACAAACCCCAGTTATTCTATATCTATTTACACTGCTAAATCACAGAACCATCCAAAATTATTTTTGTAGCAAAGGACAGCACATTCTATACTTTCTGGAAGAGCTTTCTGAAGTCTCGAGTATTACAAATTCCTGAAAAATACCTGGATATCACTGTGAAATTTGGCTACAAGGGGAGGTGAATAATTACAACATCAATATAGAGATTCAAGAAATACATTAACAGTCATAAATACCATGTAGCACTAAAATCATTAGTTTACTGCAAGGAATTACAGGCAATACTTAAAATGGAAAATCACTGGGCACATTTTACACAATTTAAAAGTTTCCATGTGATAGTTTTGTGATTTATCACATCTTCCTAAACATTAGTCCCACACCCTACATCTGCCTACCAAAATGTCTGGTGTTCTATAATGACAAACTCTTTGGGGGTATGCCACTGTTTCCAGGACCCCTCCCTTGTTAAAATTCCTGCAGGAGATTAGTATGTAAACCCATCAGTCCTTTACAACACAAAAGCATCTTAACATTAGTTGACTAAACTGGCACGACCTACTCCTAAAAGGATAGGGCACATCAAGTAAAGATGTTCCCTCCTGATTGGGCATTGAGTGAGGTAGAGGAAAAGGAGGAGGAGGAAGAAGAGAAGGGAAGGAAGGCAGGGGGAAGGAAGGAAGAGGAGGAGCTCGAAGGCGAGGGCGTGATATGGCCGAGATGGGAACTTCCACTCTCCAAAGGGAGACATCCCAGGACTGCAGTACATCAAGGTGGTCAGCAGTCCTCAGGTAAGCCACTCCTTGTCACGGAACTCAACTGCTGCCATAAATTAGTTCCTCATTAATATATCTTATAAGCACGTTTTTGAAACAAAATGTGATAGGGTATAATTAAGTCAAAGAACTTTTCTAGGAAAAAGATGCACTTCATGCCACACACACATAGGAAGCACAGAACTCATTCTCACAGTATTCATCATTTAAGCCTAAAGCCTTACACCTTACTTCTCTATTACTACATCACCCTATAGTTTTCTAAATGCATGCAAACAGGAAACTTAAAACTTTGACACATTAGCTGTCTCAACTTTCATTTAGAAAGGCTATGTTGCTTTTCACGTTTCTTCAAATATTCAGCAACTCAGTAATTCAACAAATATTGATTGAGAACCTACTAATTACCAAGTACTGTGATAGGGAAGGGGCAGACTTAGAAATAAGCCTATCGTCACATAAGAGTTTAGCGACATTCTGGTGAAAAAAAAAAATTTTTCCAATACTTTGTAAAATAAACTATGAAACTTTGAATGGAGTGTTTAAGTACAGTTATGATTGAAGAAAGGCGAATTTTTTCTTCCTATGATCTTGGTTTGTGAAATAGTACACTTTAGCCAATAGCAACGGCTACCAAAAATAATATGACTGACTGAAAGCACACTCTGTTGTGTCTATAGAAACACACGCTTGCATGTACTTGCAGACATACAGACAGACTCCTCTACCCACCCACTGGGGTAACATTTTACAGGGTGGAGCTTCCCAGCCAATGTGCTACCAACAAGACTTTTTTTTTTTTTAACCTCTGTTCAAAAATTTAAAAACATATGAATCATATTTAAATGGCTCCCTCTATAAACTTTTTTAATGAGGTAACTATCATTTTGGCTAATAAGACTTGAGGCCGAGCCGTCCCCACCAAGAAGTGTCTGTGCAGTCCCAAACAGATCTCCTCTCTCCCCGACCTCTGGTTAAATCTGCTGCATCTGTCAGTACCGCAGGTCTAGTCACAATGAGTTTATAATCAAAAAGTTTTGTTTAGCATACACAAATGTTTAGTTCTCACTGCATTTAACTTGCTTCTGCTTCACACAGTTTTTCTTCGTTAGGTAGAAAGTAAAGGTTACTATTACTACTTTATCCACTATCATTTTCTTTCTTATTGTCACTATGACTTTCTTACATTAGTATTTCTAAGGTGAATTTGTGTGAATTTTCTCAACTATTTATGAGTTTATCTACAATTGGTTAATAAACCAAAACCAAAATCTGACTCTTAAAGGAACTGGTAACTTGGGAAAATGTTTGCCCCCAAAAGTAATGCAATTTAATGAAAAGGATTAAGTAAGGAGTCTTTACAGTTTTGAAATATGTATTTCAAATTTTTTATTTTATGATTGTAATGTCTATATCATGTGAACTTCTAAATTTTACCTATTGAATTAGATGAAATTTATGCCTCAGGACTTGTTAATGCTATTTAAAAAAATTTTTGAATAGTCTGTATTTACACATTCTTAAGAAAACAGGTTTAATTTTTTTAGATCAAGTTTATAAATTCCTAACAGCTCAGTCTCCTTCAGAAGTTTATATCTAAATAGATTTAATGTTTACAGACCTCTTTCCACTAAGATGTGCAACTTTTTAAAATCTAGAATGTCTTCAGACAATACTTACAAATAAAAAGATTCGCCAATAAATAGGCCATACCATGAGGTCGATAACAAAATCTAGATCTGTGTCCTTCAACAACTTTCTGCAAACTAAATGTCTTATTTCACGTAAACGTTATCATGTTAAACAAAAGTACCAAGCAAACCACTGAAACCTTCCCATAATACATTCAGCTTAAATATTAAAAAGTTACGAATTTTAATAGCTTGAAAATTGTTTCACAAGCGAGGTTACAAGAGTGTCATACACAACTCAAGAACTCAAGGTCATGCAATTAAGAGCTAAAATCAAAATCTCTCACCTCCACTGCAAAATCACTGATTTTATCAGCTTAACATGAGATGATCGACACTGTATTGTACATGGGACCAGTGAAACAAAGGGTATTGAAAAGGTGTCAGCTGTCAAGTTTTAGTAGAGATAAAGATGTCAGATGACAGAAACAACACTAATTCAAATTATTAAAGCAAAAGTATTTCCATTATATATTAATGAATTCCCAGCTGTTAAAATATTTTATTTAAAAAAAATTGAATCCCTGGTGAATAATGCTCGGAATAACACTATTTGCTTTGTAGAGAAATATCCGAACTACCGGGGATGAAATATTTTGTATGGTAGAAGGAAACCATGGAACAAGTAAGACATTCAAACAGGGCCTGTGTTTATGTTCTGCACTGACAGGAATATGTAAAGGCTTTGACACCAGGAGTTTATTCTGAAAACACTGCAATTAACACATCATTTTCTTCCAAAGAAAGATTCCTATAGAAATTTGCCTGGATTCCACATTAAATTATGTTAAGAAAATAGTGAATAAGATATAATCCAAGCTGCTACTGCCCCATCTGTTTTCAGCTTTTCTGTAAAGAAACAGAATCAGAGCATCACTTATTGTTTCCTATCATACCACACTGACGGTACCAAAAAGTTTATCATAGAGTTTATAAGCTAAAAGGTTTTTCAGGAAAATTGTTAATGCTTTATTTTCACCTTGCAGATTTGTTCTTACATACTGAAGTTACTGACTTCAAAGGGTAGCTAAGTTAATTGACATGCTACAGCACCAGAATGAACGAACTGAAAATTACAAGGACTCCATAAATATATATTAACACATACTGGCAAGGCTCACGGACTCAAAATAAAAATTCAAAGTCAGAAAGTTAGGCTAAAACAAGTCACAAAGTCCTGTTCAGCTGCTGTGATCATTTGTAGACTAACACTGTAGACCAGCATCTAAGTATGCTTAAAGAATAGAGTCATTCTGAAATTCTTGACAGAAGGAAGTTCATTCATATTACAAAACACACGTATACACATTTGTTAAAAGCAATGTTCGATTTAAAAATATTCCTACCTTTCATATATAATTGAAATTCCTAACACTTGGATGTTTTCCCACATCACATTTATATATCATCAAGTCATGAATTCTTTCCTCCAACCCCATTCAGGTGACGCAGTCCCCTCCAGTCTGTGCCCCACAGGTCAGTATAGACCGAACTGCCATACTGCACCCCTTCAGGGAGCACAAAAGGGAATAAAGGTGAATGGTACTTCCTGGAACTGTGCTACAAGGCAGCCCTCCCCCCACCCCTGCCTTCCCTCTCCCCCTCTCCATATTTATATCTATATCTGTATCTCTCTCTGTACATATATAAATATGCATAAATAAAAGTCCATTTTCAGTGTGTTCCCACACACTGGTGGGAAAGCTCTGAAACATGGCCAAGGGGCAATGTTCTGAAACACTGCTGTTCAGCTTCTTTTACCATAAGTTAAACACATTTTTCTAAGTGCTCTCTGTACCACATTAAATCTGGCATCCCTGACCTCTATGTGGGAACACGGAAAGGGGATGGTAACATCCTTGGTGGATGCTCACTTAGCCAAACTCAGAATTCCAGTTTCTGGTCTAGATGCTTTGTAACAATTTATGTTACTATTCTAAACATTGCTGACATACATGTCCTGCGAAATTGGCTGAAATTTTTAAAAAGTATTGAACAATCCTCTTATACTAACACTCTTATTTGGACAATCAACCTCTAGTTGAAGGTCTTAAAAACAACTAGCAATTATTAAGTACCTGCAGATTAGGAGAAATAAATTATAATTGATGCCAAAAGAAATCCACAGGTAGCCATTACCCACATGGTACTATTTACAGAGAACAGAAGTCCATGTTAAAATATAAAAAAGAAAAAAAGTTATGAAAGGCTTATCTAGGCCTGATCTCATTAGCCTGGTCATTTTCTTGAGTATATTCACATAGTTCAGAGAGAAAAAATTAAGATCAGTGGAAGCATGAGATAACCCCACAAGTGCAGCCACAATTTCCCAAAATAATTGTTTTTCCTACTTAAAGTGCTAAATTTAAAGTTTTAAAAAAACCATCATTTGACAAGATGAAACTCAAAACTGATTATTTTCCTGATAGACAAGCATTAGATCTACTATTAGAAGCAAATGGAACCCCAAAAAGATAAGCTTGTTTCCCTTTGTACTTTGTTAACAACCTCCTTGTAGTGTTTATACACTTGTATTATAATCTTAGTCACTTAGGTACACGTATAACCACCCTATGGCCATGAAATTAGGAGTTGCTCTTGGTGGAAAACAGCCAGGCCTTATTCATTTTTATAGTGCTTGTCGGCTCTCAAATAAATGAATTTCTCGCTCCTTCTGGAGTTATGTAACCCAACCTCAGAAGGAAAGAATCAGGCTGCAAATAAAGCAAATGTTTTGAAGGATGGAGTAAAAGACAATAAAATCTTTCAGAGCATTCACATTAAGACTCCTATAAACATTTTCATGCATATTTTAATGACCACAGAGGTGAAACAGAAAATGCAATCTCACATTCGATTTTGAAAGCCTCTTCCACTGGATGCCAAAGCACAATGACTGGAAAGTAATATTTTTGTGATGTATTCCAAGTACTGAAATTAAGAGCCTGATTTGAGCATAGATGACATGAATTTTAGTACCTGTGCCTCTTAAAAGGACTTCCTACTCAAAATATAGTAAATTGTAGCCACTTTTAAAAAAGGCACTCATATCAAATCATCTCTATCGATCTTAAAATAGTATTTGAAATCAGACAAGCAGGGACATGGGGCAAAAGTTTCATAAATTCAAAGAAAGATGTGATTTGCATACGTTTACTGACCTTTCCCTAAATAGTTTTCAGGGCTGACAGTAAACCACCTTTCAGAATTAGAAAGAATTGAGTTCAATTCTTTTCCTTTGCTACCATAAGAGATTTGGGGATTGAAAAATAAAGTGATAGCTACAAACCATCAATGTTTCTTAAACCAATCTTTATCAACAGAGCTGGGGGAGGGGGAGAAATCACCAGAAAAAAAAAGGCAGGGGGACTCAGGTTAACACATTTAAAGAGTGCTTTTGTTCACAAGGGAAATTTTTTACTTATAACAAAATAAAAATAGTTGCTAAAGACTTTCTCATTTCAGGGGAAAAAAATGCAGACGACTTTAAAGGAAAAATAAGAGGCTAAAGAATCCAAGTAGTTTCAGAGGAGGAAACCATATTTCCACGAAGACAAAAAATTCACTATTTTCCCACCCTATAAATTACCAGTCTGTAGTCTTCAAGACATTGCCAAAATCAGGGTGGAGCTTGCCTTATTTAGGTTTGGTTACTGTATGAAGATGAAGATCTAGTGATGCAATAAATGATGGTTCTGAGTAACAGATATTTTACTGAAAAGGTATACACTTTTAAAAGTGATGAAGCATATGTCAGTTGACAAAAAGCAAGATAAAAAACACAAGACAAAGGATGGATTGAAATGCAAGGGTTAGAGATGAAACTGAAATACCATTTTGATAAAGTTACATTTCTAATTTTTCAAAAGTACAAATAGAAAAGAATTACTAGCTTGGAACATTTCCTTAAGAAAATCACATTATAAATTCAAGGAATATGATAGTAGTGCTTCTGAATTCTCAGAAATTTGAGGGTTTCATTGCATAAAGACTGTCGAAGCTTCTAAAACTTCTGTAAGAAGAGCTTAATTTCATTACACTCAGACATTAAACTGATTCATAGAGAACTTTAACGATGTTAATGGATTAACTGAGTATTATTCAGAAATGAGATCGCAGGAATGCAGAATTCCTTCTTGCCTAGACCTTTGCTATTAATCCAATTGCAAGCATTTCTGAAGAAAACTACTTATTTTTGTAATTTGATTTTAGTATTATTTGCTCTAATTCTATTCAAATTATATGACAAATGTTTAAAGTTAGTAACAAATGAAGAATCAAAGTCTAAATAAGATTAATTCCCTAAGTGAGCATATAAAACAGAAGATAACTACAGCTCATATGAATCTTTAACTAATTCAGAATTTCAGTCACAAGTTTGATTCGTGTGCGTATACATGTATATACTTGGCAAATACATGAAATTAGGTACATATGTACAGTGAATCAATTTACATAGGAAATATAATAGAATCGATATGTATTTACATATTGGAGGCATTTAGAGAGATATGTGCCATATAATTATTTTCACTGACGTATAGCTAATTTATAATGTTGTTAGTTTATGATGTATAGCATAGTGATTCAGTAAGTATACATATATTTTTTCATATTCTTTATTGTTATAGGTTATTACAAGCTATTGAATATTGTTCCCTGTCAATAGGACCTTGTTGTTTATTTTATATATAGTAGTTGGTATCTGCAAATTCCAGACTCCTAATTTATCCCCTCACCCTTTCCCCCTGGTAACCATAAGTTTGATTTCTATGTCTGTAAATCTGTTTCTGTTTTGTAAATAAGTTCACTTGTGACATTTTTTTCGATTCCACATGTAAGTGATAGCATAGGATATTTGTCTTTCTGTCTGACTTATTTCACTTGGTATGATAATCTCCAGGTCTATCCATCCTGCTGCAAATGGCATTATTTCATTCTTTTCATGACTGGGTAGTATTCCATTGTATATTCATACCACTTCTTTATCCAGTTATCTGTTGATGGACATTTAGGTTGTTTCCATGTCGTGGCTATTGTAAATAGTGCTGCTGCAAACAATGGGGTGCATGTATCTTTTTGAATTAAGAGTTTTTTCCAGATACATGCCCAGGAATGGGATTGCTGTGTATCTCTCTTCACAGTTTTGTAATGGATGCTCTAGGAATTATATATGAATTATAGCAATTTGCTGATATCAACATTTTGTCACCTCAAGTGTGACGATATTGTAGATTTGTATATTTCTCTTCTTTGTTTTGAGTGTTGCTTTACATATTTTGCACCCCTGTTTTTTGGTACATAAACATTTGGGTTGGTTATGTTGTCTTAGCAGATTGACTTGTTTATCATTATATACTGTCCCTCTTTGTCTTTGGTAATTTTCTTTGGTAATTTTGGATATTGGTACTACTACTGACTTCCTTTGATTAGTGTTTGCATTATATCTTCTTCCTTACACTTACTTTCAAGATGTAATTGTATTTGAAGTGAGTTTATTGTAAGAAGCATATCATATAGTGGGTCATATTTTTAAATCTACTTTGCCAGTCTGTCTCAAATTGGTACATTTAAACCATTCACATTCAATATAACCATTTATCAGTTAGGGCTTAATCTGCCATTTCATTTTTTTGTTTTCTGTCATCTCAATGCATTTGTTTTCTCTGTCCTGCCTTCTGTGGGTTAATTTAATATATTTTAGAGTTTTGATTTATTTATAATATCTGTATATATTGTTAAGAGGTTGCTCCAAGTATTACCTAAATACATGTACATTACCACAATCTACTGATACCATTCTTTTACCAGCTCATTTGAAGAATCAAAAACTTATCTCCCTATAGGTCTTTTACTCTTTTAATACTGCTTTAAATATTTCATTTAAATCAAATGAGACACTTAAAACCACATGAGACAATGTTAAAATTTTTACTTCAACCATCAAACTTAAGGATAGCTTATTATCGTATTTACCCACATTTTGGGTTATTCTTTCTTCTTTCCTGATGTTCCAGATTTTGAGGGGGAGAGCGAGGAGGTTCTCTGCTGTTTAGAAAACACTTCAAAGCCATTGTTTTGGAGTAAGTTTGCTTGTGAATAATTCTCCTAGCTTTTCTGAGAGTGTCCTGATTTCCTCTTCGTTTCCTGAGGATATGGTGCTGGATGAGGGATTTTAAGTTGGCAGGCTCTCTGTTTTAGCACTTGAGTAACATTGTGCCACTTCTGTCTCCTTGTTTTCTGATGAGAAATCAATTTTTATCTGTAGGTAACGTGTCATTTCTCTCAGCCGCTTTAAAGGTTCTTTTCTTACTGTTAGATTTCGGAAGTTTAATTATCTTGGCATGGATTTCTCTGGGGTTATTCTGTTTGGGGTCTTCTTGGCTTCTTCAAACTGCAGATTTGCCTTATGGAAAATCTGGAGCATTTTCAGCAATTACTTCTTTCAGTACTTTCTCAGATTCACTCTAGTTTCTCCTCTCCTTCTGAGACTCCAGGGACATGAAAATTCTATTATTACCATCCCACAGGTCACCGAGGCTGTGTTCATTTTTTTCAGTAGGTTCTTTGTTGGTATTTTCTATCCTGTCTTCCAATTCACTGATTCTTTCCTCTGTCCACACCATCTGCCACTGAACCCATCCACTGAGTTTCAAATTTTGATTACTATACATTTCATTTCTAAAATTTCCATTTGTTTTTTCTTTATCTTCTATTTCCTTGCTGAGAGTTCCCATTTCTTTGAGGATTTCTATTTTCTCATGGTTTTTAAACGTATCCATAATTGTTCTTTGAAGTATTTTTATTATGGCAGCTTTAAAACTGTTTCTTAAATAAATCTAACATCTGTCATTTCAGTGTTGGTATCTGCTGTTTGTCCCTTCTCATTCTGTTTGAGATCTCCCTGGATTTGGTAACAATGAGTGATTTTTTTCTACTGAAACTTGGATATTTTTGTACTGTGTTATGAGAGATCCTGGGTGTTGGTTAAACTCTGTGTTCTTACTGTTTCTGATGCTGTTCTGGCAGGGGAAGGGCACTTTCTCATTACTGCCAGGCGGAGATAGAAGCCGAGGTTCCCCGCTCAACCTCAGCTGACGTGGAGGAGGAGCCTCTTAATTTCTGCTGGGCGTAGTGTGATTTCTGCCTTTCCTCCCTCACCATGGACACCATGGTGTTCCAATTAGATGATGGTTAACAGCCCTTAGTCTCCCCTGGGCCTCCCCTGCCTGCGTCTCAGAGGGGGAGGGGCCTGCTTCACTGTGTGGGGGCGGAAGTCCGGGCTCCCCGTGTTGCCTCCCCTGATGCAGAAGAAAGACGTGCTCATTACTGCCCAGTGGGCATAAAAATCCCAACTCCCTACTGAGCATCTCTGGTACCACTCAGGCAGGAGTGCCAGGAACCTTGTTAGTCTCAAGAGGGTGGAATTCTAGGTTTCCGCTTGACCTTTGCTGGCACAGGTGGAGATAGGGGCATAGGTTTTTCTATGGTGAACAGAGTGGCTGTTGCCTAAATATTTCCTTTTTTACTAGGTTGCTTGTTTCCTGGTTCTCTGGCTAGAAACAGAAGCCTTTCATTTGGGCTTTAAAAAAAAAAAAAATTTGGGCCTGTTGGTGTTTGTAGGTTTCCTTTATCTTCAACTCCAAGTCTGGGATTTAAGGCAAAAATGACCACCATGCCGTTCCTTGGTTCCCACAGTTTCCAGCCTGCCTACCTTTCCTTTCCCTCTTTACCATTCTTACACTCATTTTACATATGATATCCAAGGTTTTTAGTGCAATCGGGGGGGGGGGGGGGATAGGGGAAAGCATGTCTACTCAGTCTTCCCAGAAGCAAAAGTACTGTATAACACTTTTTTTTTTTTAACATTTTGTATTGATGTATAATCATTTTACAATGTTGTGCCAATGTATAACACTTTTGAAACGACAGAATTTTTGGAAATCAAGGACACATTAGTGTTTTCTAGGGATTAGAGAGGTGACGGGTGGTGGGAAGGATATGGGTGACACTATAAAAAGGCAGCATGAAAAATCCTTGTGGTTTTTGTATCTCCGTGTGATGCTGGATATAGGAACCTTTACACCAGGTGATAAAACTGTATACAGCATAACATGCGCACAAACAGGAACACAAATAAAATTGGTAAAGTTAAGATAGATGGATTGTGTCTGTCAAAACACTGGTTGTAGTATCATGCTTTAGCTTTGCAAATGTTACCACTGGAGCAAACTGGACATTAGATCTCTCTGCATTATTTCTTATACCTGTGATTCTGCAATTATCTCAGTAAAAATTTTAATTGAAAGTAAATTACTGATTTAAAATAGAAATTTGGTTTCCAAAGCTTAAACTATATAGTAAGATATATTCACAGACATCTTGCTTCCAATCCTGTGCCCTCCCCCTTTCTGTAAGTAACCATGTTAATACTTTCCTGTTTCCTTCTACTGCTTCTTTTGGAAATAGATTTTCTATTTTACCCCCTCCCCCACCGCGCCCACTCAGGAAGAATCACTGAAATGTTATTCTGCATCACATTTTTTCATTTGACAGTTTTTGCTGTGATCTTTACATAGATTCTGTAGAGACCTCAGATCTTCATTGTGTTTCATGGATGAACCATAGTTTGTTTGCTCTTATCCGTAATGACACGCTATCCTTGTGCTCAAGTTTTTTTTGGATTTTTGCCAGTGTATTTTGGAATACACCAAAGATTGGATTTCTGAATCCAGTGTGGACATATTTGTAATTTTGCCAGAATTAACTGTGGAGACTTTGTAACACACTTAATGTCTGCTATGGCTGGACAGGCTTCCTCTTTATGCAGTTACTGTGCTTTCTCTGGCTATTCATGTTATTTTTCCTCTTCGAACCTGTAAATACACTGTTGAAGGGCACCTGGATTGTTTAGCTTTTGGCTACTGGATTACGTTTATATTATTTTGTTTTACTGGTCAAAAACTTAGTATATGAAAAAGACGGCATATCAAATAAGTGAGGAGAAGACAGACTTAAATAAATAGTGTTGGAACAACTGGATAACCATATGGAAAAATAAAATTAGATTTGTTCCTCACATAATACACAAGGATAAATTCCAAATTGAGAATAAATTCTAAATACTGAAAATGAGATACTACAAGCACTTAAGAGTCCCTCTACAAGATTCAAACCCCAGAAGCAGTTAAAAGAAGACGTTAATATATTTGCAAAGACATCACAAGCCAAATCAAAATACTTAAACTGTAATTTTTTGCTGCTTGTCAGACACAGAATGAGGACTAGTCTTGATTTGTATTATTCATTTAATACCTCATCCTTAGGGATTGTGTTCTAGTCTACCTGTTTTATGGAGAGGGAAACTGAGGCAAGGGAAGTTGGTGGGGTTTTTTTTCCCTAAAATAGAATGTCACTGTGCATATGAGAAATTTGAGATGAGCATCAGATGTTTCCCTATTTGATAAAGACTGAATCTTTTTGGCACACACTCCTTAGCACAAAATTTCTTTAAAATTTAAATTTTAACCTTTGAGAAAGTAGAACTTCATCTTTTCATTCTGCTAAAGACAATTCAGTTGGTTAATTCCCAAGCAGAAAGATTTCAACTGGAACTGCTTTGGAAATTAAAAGGGAACTTTTCCTACCAATGACTGTTAGTTTCACTAATTTCTAAATGAAGTTCAGTGTTTTGATCTTTGGTTACAAATTGCAGCTGAACTTTTCTGGGGTACAGCTTTGTGAAATTACCTATTAACAGTTTTCCCAGATGTGAGGCCAAAGCAGAATCATTCGAACCTCTTTGTGAGTTTGAGCATTGTTTGGGGCCTTGAGTACAGTTCTTGCTAGAAGGGAATTAGCTAGCACTTTAGGTTAGTTAGCAATCCATCTGTAGTAGGTGAGCTTCTGCAAATTGCCTCAATTAACAGTTTTGATTAGAGAAAGCAAACCATGTTAACGTGCAGAATAATTTAATGAGTTACAGGGGTAACATACCCAAAGCACCTTCTTTCTTGTAGCTGCGCTGCAAAGTCTGCGCAGAACAGTCTCTTTATTTCGCCTCTTACATCTTAGCTGTGTCTTAGCTTTTGCTTATAAAACTGCCTGCTTCAATTTCTTCTTCATGCTTCTTAATTTGAGTTTTGAGCTTTATGGATAAAGCTCTGTGGGACTGACCTAGGAAATCCCACCCAGCCTGCTACAGTACACAAACCTTGAATCAAGTGTCTGAAGGAGGTTTCTATTTAAACAAAAGAAAACAAATTTAATAAAACAACAATTCTATTTGATGGCTGACATAGTTTGATTTACAGTAATCTTTAATTATAAAAATCATAATGCTAGCTATTTTCAAAATCATATAATAAAAGTATAGATTCAATGTGTATGTATTGGTATGTATTTGTAGTAAATATTTTAGGCTTTGTAGGTCATGGCTTCTCTGTATTAACTTTTTTGTATTCAGCAAAAGCAGTATGCGAATGAATAAGTGTGGCTATATTCCAATAAAACTTTGTTTATGAACACTAAAATTTTAATTTCATATAATTCTGACATGTCATAAATAATGGGCTTCTGTTTTTTTTTTAACCATTTATATATGAGGACATATTCTTAACCTGCAGGGCATACAAAAAGTGTGACTCCCATGTTACAGAGTTTGTGGTTTTTACTGAGACTATTGTGGTTCTCATGATATAATTAAGATGGTTATTAAAGTACTTCATTTGATGTTTCAGAAGTCCACATTTGTTTCAGGCTTCACTAAGTTGAGAAGGTTTCATGTCATCATTTTGCTTATGTGATCTGCTTAGTAAAGTCTCCTTATTTGTGTTTAGGGTTTTGCTAACCATGCTTGATTTTTTTTTTTCCCCAAATATTAGCAAGATATCCGTTGGGAGGCAGAATAGCCTGGTGCAGTTAGATTCTGAAGTCAGATTCTATATGCTCGATGTGTGATTTGTTCCAATTTACTTCTGTTCTTCAGTCTCATTTTACTCAGCTTTAAAATGGAAATAATATGAGTAACTTTACCTCCATGTCCCTATACATACATTAGTGGTATATTTTTAAAACAAACAAAAGCTGGGGAAATGCAAATTAAAACACTGGGATCCCATTACACACCTATTAGAATGGCTAAAACTGGAACACTTGACAACACCAAATGCTGGTAATGATGTGGAGCAACGGGAACTCTCACTCATTGCTGGCGGGAATATATAACAGGACAGCCACTTTGGAAGACAGTTTGGCAGTTTCTTACAAAACTAAACACACTCGTCCCATACAATCCAGCAATTGTTCTCCTTGGTATTTACCCAAAGTAGCTGAAACTTACATTCACACAGAAGCATGCCTGTGGATGTCTGAAGCAGCTTTATTCATAATTTCCCAAACTTGGATGCAACCAAGATGGCCTTAGTAGGTGAAAGGATAAAAAAAACTGGTACATTCAGACACATGGGATATTATTCAGTGCTAAAAAGACGTGAACTATAAAACCATGGTAAGACATGATGGAGCCTTACATGTATTGTCACTAAGTGAAAGCAGCCAATCTGAAAAGGCTTCTGTGTGATTCCAACTCTACGACATTCTGAAAAAGGCAAACTACAGAGAAAGTGAAAGGATCAGTGGTTACCAGGGGTTAGGAGAGGGTAGGAATGAACAGACAGAGCACAAAGGATTTTTAGGGCTGTGAAAAGACTATATGATCCTACGATGATCGGCGCATGTCATTATACATTTGTCCAAGCCCACAGATAACACCCAGAGTGAACTCTAAGGTAAACTGGACTTTGGGTGATTAAGATGTGGCCATGTGGTCTTATCAGCTGTAACAAATGTTCCCACTCTGGAGGCTGTTGACATTAGTGAAGTTGTACATATACAGGGGTGAGGAGTGTATGGAAGATCTCTGTGCCTTCCCCTCAACCTTGCTGCGAACCTAAAACTACTTCTAAAAAATATTCTTAATGAAAATAGAAGCTAGCCTGGATAGGAAATATTACCTTTAAAATGTTCAGTCAGACCTCACTTCTCCCCAGCTCCCATTTTTAAGGACATATTCATTTTTTCAGCATTACTTTAAGGGAAGGTCTTTGAAAAAAATGGGAATCCAGTACAACTGTAATGTGAAAAGAAACATTATTTAAGGATTTCCCAATATCCATTGTCTTTTTAATCCTATACTAAAAATGATGTCATTAATTAAAGCATTAAGAAGTAATCAAGACAAGACTGTTCTTTAGAATTGTACAGTTTTAATGCACTGACATTTTCAGAATGCCCCTTTGTGAGCTCCGTGCATTTTCAGTCCAACTTTTTGATCACTTTTTAAGAGAATTTCTGCACCTGAGAGGCTCAACATAAATAAGCAAGGTAACTTATAAGTGATGTAGTTTTCGAGTGTTCGTTTGACTAGAGAACTATAAACACTCCATTGATGGTTAATAAACAATTTGAAATGATGAGTTATATAATTTCACAATCACACTAGCAAAAAGACTTAAATGTAACCATTACAAATTAGCATAATTAAGCATTATAATTATAGACTGTTAATGTAATTAAGTCTAAAAATTGGACCTGTAGAGAAAATGAAAGTGTTCTTTCTCATGGTTTTGCTTTAAGTATGTTTTTTAATTGGGAATGGGAAGAACAGGAAAAGATTTAACTGCAGGTATTGATTTACATCTTGCAGGTGGGGGTCAAAAGGGACTTGGTGCGGATAAAGACATAATTAGCTTGCACTTTTCTCTAGGATAATAAATAATGTTTCTGTCCTATGTTGCCTTAAAAATCTGTGAGGAGAAAGAATGGACAGTGGTAGGTCCCTACTCCTTGGTCCTTTTACCACAGTGTTTCCACGTTAGCTATAACCCCCAAAGAATATGAATCCTAGCTTTATGACAAACAGTGCATCAAGAGCCAACTGAAAACAGGTTTTCGGTGTGTATTAACAACAGCGTTGGCTCTGTAGAGTAGGTTCATAGTATGACACTGCACTTTAAAAATGACTATACTAGTACTAGAATTAGGTTTTATTTTTAGCATCTAATTTACTGCGATACCTGGAAGATAGAAAGCACTGAAATATTTATGGAATGAATAAATACTATGTGCCTGGTACTGTGGAGAGATTCTGAAGACAGAGCCAATGCCTCACAATAAAGACAACTCTCCCCTCTCCCCACACCGACCCATACGGGGTGTTTAATACTTGTAATTCCCGTGCTAAAAAGGTCTTTGACACTAGGTTGCTTTCTTGTTTGTTTTCTACAAAACATTTATTATCTAACAGACTTTTTAGCTTTCAGCATGTTCAGTCGACGTTTTACATTTATAGCTAAGTAGAAGTAGATGCCTCTTGTTTTCTGGCGTTGTTTTCTGTCATGAAAATCCTTCAGTCAACATGTATAACCTCCGTGCGTATATCATTTCCTTCTGCTAGATGGGGAACTGATTTGCTTAAGAAACCACGCAGCATGATATTATTACAAGGAGAGTAGTCCTTTGGGACTTCAATGGGACTTCAGTGGACTACGTTCTATGAAAGGAAATATACAGGAGGGAAAGACATCAGTGCAATCTCTGATTAACTAGGGACCATATATACTGGAATCTTAGAAGAGGAAAAAAATAAAAGCAGTCATTTAAATAAATGACTAAGTAGATAAATAAAAGATGAGTGTAGCAAATTACTTCCCTAATCAGTAGTCCTGCTAAGCACAGTGTAATGCACTAAAATATTCTTGAAAAAAATCACCTTCCTATAAAAAAAAAACCACTTAGTAACATGCATTTAAAGTTTCTCCATGTCTTTTCATGGTTGATAGTTCATTTTTTTAAAATATCCACAGTATCACATTACAAAGCTGTTTCATACTAGGATGTAAAGGAGCATTTTTTTTTTTATCTTAAACCATTGCCATCTTTTTAACTTTGCAATTTTGGTGATTTTAAAACATCTTTTATGATATGAAACAAGGTATATAATCCACATGCAGAAAACCACATGAAACAAACAGAGAACTTAATGAGTTACTACAGGCAAATGCCCTTGGTTTGGTGACAAGGTAACTGGGCCTTGCCAAGTATCCAGAAGCCCTCCTGTCTCCTCTCTCTCTAAGAAGATAAGCAGTTGTGGTTCTAAACTTAAATTGGAATTATCAGTATGAACTTCCATATATATGTACATATATATCTATCTAAAATTAAAGGTCCATAAGCCCATATTTCCTATTTTTACCCTTTCTACTGAAAACAATAACCAATCTAGTAACCATGAGTATCCCTAGTGCCAAGCCTGAGGTCCTTACATACTGTTTTTCCATGAATTCATCCAATATTATAATTTTATGGACACACAGAACATTATTATGGCAAATGCTAGAGCTTTGGAAAATGTCCAGTGAATAGTATGTCTCTGTTCAAAGTTTTCTGAATTTGGTTTTCTTTACGTTTACGGTGACTTCGTTGGATCTAAGAAGTTAGATCAGCTGGGGATCTAAATCTTAGTATGCCTCAAAGCAATGCTTAAGTATCTGCATGAATCTTCTCTAGTATCAAGGAAGTGGTTATGTATCTCTTGTCAGGTTAGCGCAGGCAAAGCTGCTGTTATTCTTTTCCTTAATGTTCCTCCACAAGACCTCATGCTCTTGATCAGCAGAGTTGCTGTGGTATTTAAGAGTAACAAGCAGCAACCTTAATTCAAAAAAATACATGCACCCCAGTGTTCACAGCAGCACTATTTACAATAGCCAAGACATGGAAGCAACCTAAATGTCCATCAACAGATGACTGGATAAAGAAGCCATGGTATATGTATAAAGTGGAATACTACTCAGCCATAAAAAATAATAAAATAATGCCATTTGCAGCAACATGGATGGACCTGGAGATTGTCATTCAAAGTGAAGTAAGCCAGAAAGAGAAAGAAAAATACCATATGATATCACTCATATGTGGAATCTAAAAAAAGAAAAGATAAACAAACTTTTTTACAAAACAGAAACAGACTCACAGACATAGAAAACAAACTTATGGCTACTGGGGAGGAAGGGATGGGAAGGGATAAATTAGGAGTTCGAGATTTGCAGATAGTAACTAATATATATAAAATAGATAAACAACAAGTTCATACTGTATAGCACAGGAAACTATATTCAATATCTTACAGTAAATTATGGTGAAAAAGAATGAAAACGAACATTTTTATGTTCATGTTTGACTGAAGCATTGTGCTGTACACCAGAAATTGACACAACATTGTAAACTGACTATACTTCAATTTAAAAAAAATGTATAGACAAAAGAGTAACAAGCAGCAGAGAATTCAAAAGAATGGTACCATAATTCTGCAAAACTACATTTTACTTTCATTCTAAATCAGAAAAGATGCAGAACTACAGGAAATGCTGAAGCTATATAAACGTGAACATGGGAACATGATCGTTGACTGAGTGGAGCAAAGTTTAGGGTGTGCAAAGTCCCTGTCAGGAGGCCGAGGTGATGTGTTTACTAAGCCAAGGCAGAGCTCTGAGCTCCCTGAGGTTTTGTGGTTTGGGGCATGGGCTGGAGCACTGGACACCCCCCCACTTGCATGCTGCCTGTTGCTGGGTGACAGACAGGACTAGGAAGAAGCAAAGGCGAGCACATCAGAATCAGGAAAGGAAGCCTCTTCCTCCTACAGTATTCCCCTGGCATTCGCTGCTGACAAAGCTTAACACCGTGATCAGTGCAAAGGACTATTTCCCAGTGTTCAGCTCTCTTCTCTAAGAGCAGGCAGAGAAGGGTGGATTTGGAGCCAGGAGATAATAGATTGATAGCTGTCACTTCTGGTTAAATTCTCCCTCTCTCCTATAAACTAACATAATCTTTAAAGTTCTTTGGGAATCATTTAAAGAAAAACAACCTCCAAATGACTTACTTTGGTTCTAATATTACCGATCTTCAGATAATAGGCTAAACTAACATATTTCTAGACCTGAATACAGTTTTGAAGAACACAGAGGCAAGGATTATGTAAGTGGTAGTTCTGGCAGAAGTTCTTAGTGCTAATCTAAGTAAGTCATGGTTTGATCTTTATTATGTTTACTGAGATTGTCATATTAGAATATTTCAGGCTACTTTACAGTGAGCTGTGAGAGGAAGATAAAATCATTAGGCTTGTGGTTAACAGATGACAGGACTCTGGATGATCAATTTGTTTATCAAGACACATTAAGTTATTTAAGTCAGTGTTAAAGCAGCATTTATGTTATAAATCTACTAACTACTCTTGCCAAAATAGTGAAGTTACTGGAGAAGGAATTAATTGGGCAATAAATTCTAGATTCTGGTCTTTATTTCCCAATCAGAACATTGTTCGATGTGTCCTTTTTTAGTTTGGATACAGTAGTAGAAAGAAAAATAACAGGTCAAGTAATTTTTTATTGCCAGTTCTAAGCAACTTTATTTCAGTTTAGAGCTGAGATCATCACAAAAGTGATTTATTCATTCAAAAGAGAACACTAATACTCTACAGCCTCAGAAGTAAGAAAACATTTATGTAGAGTCAATTTTTACAGCTTTAATATAGTCTTGTAAGTTATCTATGTTATGACTAGCTTCTGACACCACAGATCCCCTAGCTGGTGGCTCTGCCCCAGGAAGAACGCCCCAAAGACCTGAAGACACTAAGGGCGGTAGGGCTCATTTCCACTTTCAGAACTGATCACGCAACAAAGGTTTGTGTATCCACTTTCTAACACAAATATTAATACAGATAAAAAGGCATAACTCCTACTTAAATGAGAGAGCACTGTTTTATTGGAGAAGTCACTTTAAAAACCACATGACACACAGGGAAAGGGGGTGGGAAGGGATAAATTTGGGAGTTGGAGATTTACAAATGTTATATATATATATAAAATATATATATATAGAAATAGATTTTAAGATATAATGATATATAAAAAATAGATTTTAAGAAAACTTTCTTCTGTATAGCACAGGGAATTATGTTCGATATCTTGTAATAACCTTTAATGAAAAAGAATATGAAAACAAATATATGTGTGTATATGCATGACTGGGACATCGTGCTGTCAGCTAGAAATTTACACATTGTAACTGACTGTACTTCAATGAGTCAGTAAGTAAGTAAATAAATAAATAAACAAAGCATATGAAACATCCATAAATAGCTAGTTCATAGGTCAGTGTGCCTCCTCTTATCATCCTATTGAAGGCTAAGCATGAGGAGGGCTGCAGCAAATGAGCAGTATCTGTGCACGTGTCTTCTTTCTTTCCTCTGTTCCTGGAGGAAGGGTTTGCGTTATAGGGCACACATTTCCTGGTAACTGCTGCGTGTTGTAATGTTACCACTGTTCCTGTTGGCCTTTCACCAGCCCTTCATAATTCCATGACCCTCACCTGTGGCTTCTCTTGGTACTTGTCCTGGTTACCAGTCTAACTGCTTAAGTCATAACCGGGAAAGACGTTCCTGTGACATGTCAGGGTGAAAGATTTAGGACTACAACTGAGCTTGCCAGCTAGCAAGTATGGAAACTTTTGATCTTTGGTTCCACTGTTAACTCATCTGGACCTAAACTGCTGGAAATATAAAAGAAGTAAAAGGTAAGTATACAAGAATTCCTCCAGTGGTAATCGAAGCACTGTGCTGGATGGCAGCTTTGGGAACACAAGGAGGAATCGTGTGCATTTTGCCCTCAAGATACTTGTCGTTAATAATGGAAGAGAAGGCACACACAGCTGACACTAAACAGATAACATACTGCTCAATAGGTACAACAAAGTCCTCCCACTGAAAGTCACAAGCTCATGACTGTTAATAATGCTCCTTATCAATCCCTGGAGTTTATTCATTGTTTCACGTACACTTCTAACAAATTCACTTACTTAGTTTTTAATTCTATGATAGTAAATAGCAAATAGGTGAAGATAAGAAACTCTATAGGCAGCAAAGTGATTAGAATGAAAAGTGATTGGTTGACTTCAAGGCAGGACCTAGAAAATCCTATAGTGTACGAACTTGAAAAATGTGTCAATCTAGAAAATCTAGGGAACCATTAAGGAAGTCTAGGGAAGCAGACCCTTCACAGTACATTGTGTCCTGCGGGCATCTCTTCAATGATTTGGAGTAATAATTGCCATTCATGATCATTCAGAAGTTTAAGAAAGGTTTAAGTATTTTCTGCTTCATTGCCTTAGTACCACACACTCTAGCGGTACCGAAATCCTTGGCATTTCCTTAAAATACCATTGAAGAAATAGTCTATGAAAATGGTAAACTACATGATCTTTTGTCTTTAAACACAACTGTAAGTTGTGCCACTCATTTGCACAGTATTTCAGAGACCAGATGTTTTATTTTATTAAAAAATAGTTTCCTAAAAGAATAAAGATGACTGACACATAATTTATACCTGTGGTTGTAAAACTGCACCATGACAGTCTTCAGTGGTTGTGAATACTTGTGTCCAAACCATGATTTATAGGTATGCCTTGTTTTGGCTTAGAAGAGGTCATGTTAAAACAAGTTCACCAGTTTTCTTTTCTAGAGGAACGTACCAGAAAAACATCGATTATGCCAATGGTCTAGCACTGAAGTGGGGAAAGGAAACTACACAGGTCAGGATTCAAGCTTCACCCTAGACTTTTCCAAACAAACTAGAGTTCAGGCCCAGTCCCAGCCTCAGTCAGGGACCCAGAGGCAAGAGAACTGGTGGCCGGGGATAAATGAGCACAATGGACTGCCTTTCCCAGGAACTGGCCTCAGTGTGGCTGTCAGTTCCTTCAAGCAAAAGCCTCGTTGCAAGACTTAAAAGAATGAGTTAAAAAAAAATCCAGCACAGGTGGAAGGTCAAAATTAGAGAGCCTACGTACCGAATTCTCACTTTAAGTGATCCATCCTTCAGCCTTACTTAAATTTGAGTATAAATATGTACTAGGAAAACCAGGACCTAAGCATGTTATTTTAAAGACTGTTTTCATAGCTGTGTTTAAACTATATAATGCTCAGCTGCAAATCACTTGTTCACGAAAACGTTAACAATTTAAGATGAATTGAGCGTCTCGTTTCTTTTTGAAGGAGACCAATGACGTCAGAGGTCTGAGCGGCCAAGCCGCTAGATCACCATCTAGCAGTGAAAGGTTGCTGTGATTTATGGTTTGTGTCACGTTTTCCTCTCTGTTTCTGATAGGAAACACCATGGAAAATGGCGAGCTCTGGGTCACAGGGGCTGCAGTCTAACACGCTTCCAGACCCTAAAGTGAGATTCCGTAACAACAAAACCCTCTCTCCCCTGCTCTTCTTCTTAAACCACCAGGGCGAGAATTCATGGAGGTTTTGTTGTTCCTACCTTGAAAGGGAAGAGAGGCGTCTTCCTGAATGGTGACTACCCTTTACAAAACACATGTTGGCAATACTTCCTTTTTTTCACTTAAGATTTGCATTGTTTTAAAAGCAACAAGGTAAAGGATTAAGTGGATTTCCACAAACAGCACTGAGCTCTACAACTTAAGCTCACTGGTATAATTTTTTTAATGTTTTTTTCCTGAGTTTATGTACATTGGGACAAAGGATAAGGGAGTAGGAAGGCAAGAGGCCTGTTTCCCAAAAACACACATGCATGCATACAATAACAGCAATGTTAGGTTTTCCTTGTTAAAAAAGATTTCATGGTTATTTTAGAAAATATAAGAATTAAGAAATACAAAAAACCCAAGGTAGTCATTTTAAGAATTATGTGTATCCTTATGTCTTTTTTATATGTGAATTTGATCACAAAAACGGGATTGTGCTCTAATTGTTTTATGTGCTGTCACCAACAGTGGTCCTCAGTCATCATTTTCATGGTTGTATACTATTCGATTGTATGCATGTGTAATTATTTAACCAAGCACTTAGACGTTGAGATAGTTGGTAATAGTGGAAAATTAGACACTGTGTTTTGAGGAACACGCTTTAAAAAAAAAAAAAAAAAAGAAAAAGCATGAATGTCAGGATCAGCCCACAGAGATGACAGGAGAGACATGATTCCTGCACTGATGGAGCTTACGTTCTGATGGGAGTGCCAAACAGTAAGCAGGTGGATGGAGACATGTAACGGGATAGACCTACACCTCGGGTGCATGTGCGTGTGTGTGCATATCCACATTACACAAAGGCACAGAAGGTATTACTGAGCTGAGGCCCAGTGAGACAGGGCCAGCTGTCACAGAAGACTTGCATTTGAGGCAAAGGGAATGGGATGTGCAAAGGCCCTGAGGCAGGTGTGTGCTCTGCTTGTTCAAGAGAGGGAAAGTTCTTTGAGCACCTCTGATGTTTTTCCTCTTTGAGTATCAATTGTAGACGTTAGCGTCAGTTTTAAAAGCTAGGATTTTGGGGTTTTTTTTTGCATTTATAGAATAATTTGGGAGACATCTGACATATTCACAGTACAGATTCCTCCATGATAGAAATACAAATTGTCATTCCATTTATTCAGGTTATTTTTATGTCCTCCAAGAATTTTTTAAGAGATGGATTTTCCTGTATTGTGGACATTTTTAGACATTTTAAGTTTTCTTCTGCTAGGGATTTAAAATACTTTGTTAATTGTATGTTACTTTGTATGTTACCTTATCAAAGACTTTATAATAGTTTCTTAAAAATTTATTCTTTTAGCTTTTCCATGTACACAGATATATAATTTCCAATAAAGACAAACTAATTTTTTTCCTTTCCTATGGATATTTTTAATTAGCATTCTCTTTTTATTGCATTGACTAAAAAGTCCAGTATGTATCTTAACAGCAGCAGTGATAATAAGCATCCTTACCGTCTTCCTATCTAAGGGAAGCACATCTAGTATCTTACAACTAACTATTGTATGTGGGGATTTGTGCTAGATATACTTTGATGCCCTTTACTGAATGAAAAACCTTGAATACTGTTCCTTGCTTGCTAATACTTTTGGTTAACAAAGCAGGACATTAAGTATCTAGATCAAATCATTTCAAGCATTAATTGATATGATCTGTGTCACTTGGCTTTTGTCGTTTAATCTGTTAATGTAACAGATTTCATTAGGACATCTTTTCCATGTTGGACCACGTATGCATTTCCGGCATAAACCTGAGTATATTCAGGCAGCACCATTATCAATTGGGAGCTTACTAGAAATGAGACTCTCAGGCCCCATCTTATCTCTACCGACTCAGAATCTGAATTAAGAAGACTCCCAAATGACTCCTATGAATGCTAAATTTCAAGAATCACTGCTCTGGAATTTGATCACTGTTTGTAAAGGTTACATGTGTGTTTGGAAAAAAGCATATTATCTGTGAGGTAAAAATTTCTAATTTATTCTGGCAAGTTGTTATGTTGAACACTCTGTGCTTTGTATTTTGAGGATTCTGAGGTGCATTAAATTTCCAATGTGACTACATTTATCAAAATATTTCTCAAATAATATTTACATTGTAAATCAAATTTCTAGTAGGAATAAAACTAGTATTATGACTCGGTATTTCCCCTTATTCATTTATCAAATGCATAATATATTCCAGGTACTGAACTAGACGGTGGGTAACAACCTTATGTATAAAAGCCATTTATGGGGCACCATTTGCATATGATGCTGTGTACCTCCTAGGATAACGGAGTGACTGGGGTGACTCTTTTACTGACAAGGAGTCAGTGGCAGTCCTTCTAAGGTCTCGTAGCTCTAAATGACAGAGCCAGGATGGAAACGCACCTGATTTGAGGTCCAGTGACTTTTCTCCTATATCAGTAAAGGTGCTGGGTGAAAAAGGTATGATTATGAGGCTTTGAACCAAACCCTTCATAAGAGAAAATGAACAATACGAAGTTTTGTTAGTACACACTCACTAATTTGAGTGCCAGTGTTAACATTTTAATGTCCTTATCTAGCCTCTTTTGGGCACTTACATAGATTTTAGTCTTGTATTTGGTTCCATTTTTAATTCTTTAGAGTAATTATATATTGAATATTTACTTAATGAGCTATACTCATTAAAAATATGCTTCCGTCTTCTCTTAACCAGAAATTAACACAACACTGTAAACTGACTATACTTCAATTTAAAAATAAAACAATTTAAAAAAATTTAAAAGAAAAGCATATTGTATTTTGTGTTTTATTTCTTGCATTTAGTCACCACATTTTATAGGTAGTATTCTAGCTAAATTGGCACTATCTTAGAGCTGACATTTAAAGGGAAAACACACTATTCTTGAATAGTGGGAAGATTATAAACTTGAATCTATTTAACATTTTGTTTATAAAGTCATTTATGATTTACATACCCTGTGACTATGTGAACCGTGAACAGCATTTTCACAGTGGGAGACCATTTTTCTAAATGAGGCACACCTGGACAGATGACTGCACCTGTCCTTGCCATCGATACAGGGAGCCTTTTCACTGGGCCACTTCCTGGGTGTCCAAAGTAACTGTTAACAGTTGTCCCCTGCAAAGGGAGGTTTCTCATCCTCCCCACCTCCCTGTCTTGGAAAAATAAAGCAGATCAAGCAAGTTTGCATAAATATCTTTTATGAGATCAGGAAATCGAAAACATTCCACCCATAGTATAGTTCTTTTACTTTCCTCTAGGGACAAGCACTTCATGAAGTAGAGTTCATAAGAAAACAGAATTCTCTCTACAATGGCGTCTACAAAAAAGGTCTGTGATGAAAGCAATGGAGGGGTTTCCTCCAGTGACTTTAAAAAGATCCTTAAGTTTGTAGTCAGGAAGTTTCTTCTGTACTACTACACATTAAGACTAAAATAAAAGGAGGCTTTGCAAAGACATCTTTGGTTGGCTCTGCAGTATCTGGGATACTACAGGACATGTACATGGGGTGGCGTAGACACGGAAGCAATAAGCAAATATCTTCAAGGAGTCGTGTTTCCAGTTTTAATAAAGGATTTATCATTGTTTCAACGAATACTTCACACCTTCGATGACCTAGTTAGTCTCTGGGGAAGTTTACATGCTTGTTTTGGCTTTTCATCAAGGGGAACAGGATTTTACCTTGATCCAGGGGCCTGGTGAGCTGCAGCCCTGGGCAGGCAATGATGACTGAATCAAGAAGGAAGATGGTGGGTCGGGGGAGTTTCATAGCATCTTTTGCTGTTTTATTCTTCTTGGTAATTAAAGAGTTAGGGAAAGAAAGAGAACTCCTTGGTTAGAGCTTTTCCTTGGTGTTGGAGTGCCTTTGCAGACATACTTGAAGGTATCGTGAAAATAAAAATTCTGTGTTTGAACTTCAAAGAATAACGTTTAAAGGTCAGGAATTGGAGGGATGGACTGAGGAGTTTTAATCAATGGAAGGGGAAATGAGGGGGAAATCCTGTGAAATCATAAAGGGCTTGAGAGCTTTTATTAAGGGAGGATTTTAGTGCATGTGATGGTAAGGCTGAAAGGCACAGCTTTTTATATTTCTTCATGTGCACTCAGTACTCTTTGAACAACAATCCAATAGAAACACTCTAGTTCGTACAAACATGCCATCCGCCATGAATCATTAGAACTCCGCAGATCCCACCCATGGTGTATTGGAACAGAAGTTAACAGAAGCATGGGGCTGCTAGGTAAACAGTTGCTCTTGAGAGACCAGATGAGATGCTATATTAGTTGTTTCCTGGCCTGGGGTGAGCCATCTACACCATTTGTTCATTCTATTCATGTTTAAAACAGACCATCTTATAATTGGTTCAATTTCTTTGCTTTGCTTTATTAAGAAAATAGACTGAAAGGGCATCAAATCTAATTTACTTAAAATTCAAAATGCCAAGCTACTGAATACTTTTGAGAATCTTATGGGTGGGGTGCTTCTTTTAAAGACTATTGCATTTTTAATAGTTAGTTTTAAATGGTATGTTTTTCTGTTTTTTTTTCCCTCCAACATCGTATGTTATCAGAATAACGGTGCTTTCTGTTCACCAAAGAGTGTACTTGAAAGTACATTTTGCTTGTTGATATGTTGGTTTGATTGGCAGACAGTGACCCTGCGTTTTGTTTTTAGGGTCATTCATTTTTAGTATTCAACACAGAAAGCAAATGTGATATGTGGAAATTGGTCTGTTGTTTACAGACAACTTAGCCATTTGATTTAGTTCCCTTAAGGCATCGACATTAATATAAAACAAATTTTCTTTACCAGGGATGATTTTAAGAAATCAGATGCACATACACCATGTAATTTAATGACAAAACTGAGATAAAGGTGCATTTCTGATTTAAGCAGCCTAGTTGGGAATTTTCATACTTATGTCTTTAACTTTGAACAAACATATTAGATTGAGTTCATTTCTTTTTTAATTGTAAAATTTACTCTGCAATTTGAAAAACTTCCAAGATAGGCTGCCTTTGTAGAAATTCTTTCATCCTGTCTTGTTATGCTTAGAAGAACGAAGTAGCAATGAAAGAAAAATATTGATTAAGTCAGTATATCACAATTGCCTTGTCAATGACATCTTGGGGAGTCTTTGGTCAGACTGTGAGGAAAGCTGCTATTAATCCACAGCTGGTATCAACTGCTATGCCGCAGGACCTCTCTATGCGCTCCCCTGAGCCCTAGACCAGTGCAGGACAGACTCAAGTTTTAGTTCACATTGACAGTCAAAAAGAACAACCCAAGGAAGACTGGAATGTTTGAAAGAAGAACTGAGAATAGCTAAGGTTGAAAAACGCGTGTGTATTTGTGTGTGCATGTGTACACGTGTCTCCAAAAAGAATCCCATCCCATCCCACTTCTGGTTTCCCCAGTGTTCTTGTGGCAGAAAAATCTCAAAATTGGACAGTATTTGCTACCTAAAAAGAGAGAGAATTTCTTGTATATGACTGAAGCTGAAGAAGTTTAGCACCTGAACCTCATACATTACAAACTTGTAAGTTGTATCCTTCCTTACCGCATGGGCACAGTCTCACACAACCTGTATGACTTTGCTCTGGTCAACATGGCCTACAGTGTTTAAGAAAATTCAGACAGCTGGGAGAATTAATGCACCTGGGTGTATACTATGGGCACATCGCATATTGAACTCTGAATTTAAATGCTTGCTTTCCTATTTTAGGTGTTACCATGTCCTTATGCACTTGCTTATAGTTAATATTCCTAAATCTTTTAGTATTTAGACTTGTTGTCAAGGAAAAGTCATACAGATGAACTTTTGGGGGAGCTTGGCTCTACTAAAGGCTTGGATTTTATGCCTGTAAATTTTCAAGTATTGGAGCAATTAAGCGGAACTAGTCACGCACTGGAGTATCTTTAAGAGCCACGTGGAAACAAATTTCAGACCCGGATGGTGTTCATAAGCTATAATTTGAAGAATGACTGAAGGATAAGAGTACTAGATTTAGACACTTATTTTAAAAAAACAATTTCATACAGATTAAGTTGGATGTTTTATTCATAAGAGCTGGTTTGATCTTTATATGCCTTGATATTTTAAAGTCCTGTAGTTCCTGCTTTGAATTCATTTCTATACAGAATCTTTATTTTCAAAAGTTAAATTAGACAAGAAGGGGTTAGTATCTTCTGCGATTATAAAAACTTTCATAAAGTCCCTATAGGGAAAAAAAAAAATCATCCAAGAAGACAGTAGAGTGGTTTTTGTTTTTAATCCACAATTTTATCATTGCAAACTCAGATACCGGGACGTATGTTTCCTCAAACCTGCCCAGTATGATTCCTTATTCGTACGTGAACATGTAGAATTCATCCTCCCTTCAGCACTCTACCTGCAACTCTAGTTTATTTTTCTAAGAAAATGGGTAAGTGCCACTTCTGCTTCCTTCCCTGTGAACTGCTTGTTCAAGGCTGCTCTGTTAAGGAAAACACCTCTATATGTCCTAGCCTTGCAGATGTTTCCCCACACACTTTGCCTTTCTAAATTTTGTTTTTGTTTTTTGTCTTCATACACAAGTCTTAAAGTTTCATCTAGTCAAATTATCAATGTTTTCCTTTTGGCCTCGGGGTTTCATCGGAAAATAACTTTAGAAAGCATTTGTTGAATGTACACATTTATCTCTAGACATTTTTAGCTGTAAATTAATTTCTTAAAGCATATTGTTATGACTGTTTTGTTGCTGCGGGAGGGGGAAGGATTTGTATCGATGTCCTCTGGGTTTAAAGACTAAAGATGTTCTGGGGTTAGGATGTAACGCTGCTGGTAAGTGGCCTTCTGTGTTCCTTAGCAAATATCCCCAGCAAGACCCTTTTTCTTTTGCGTGTTGGTGGCTGAGGTGATTAAATAGAAGTTCTCACTGCTAAATGCTGGAGTCAGTGAACAAATGAAAGGCTAAACCTCCCCTGAAATGTTTGGGCCTTGGCGGGGGGGGTTGGAGGTAGGGCAATAAGCCTTCCTTTCTGACAGATAAGAAAGTGGTTATAAAAACACTAAGCCCTGAATACACTCTGCCTGCTATCGCTGGCATTCCTTCCAGTCTAAATGGTACCCTAACACGGAAATGTCCTCCTTCACCTCTTCATCCTCACCAAAGTGTCCAGTGCAGCCAAGCCGAGGACCCAAGGGAAACCACTATCACTGCCTCTGCCACCTGACACTTTCCATCTCTCAGGACATACGGATTCTGAGCATATGCGATGAAGAGTTCAAGAGGGCAAGTACTGTTTCCTTCTTTGTGGTCAGCATCCAACAGGAGGCAGGGTGTTCTCAGTGTGAAAGGAAGGGCTAGTGAAAGGGTAGTTGTCAACTGTTTCCACTGCTGAGGCAGTCATTTCCTCAATCCCAGGGACTGGTTGAGGACTCATGTCCTGGGGAGGACAAGTCCACGCAAGCCTGACCCAACACAAGTGACAAAGTGGAGCCTGTGACCTCAGGAGACTGGTTTTATTGCATAAGGCTTTGCTTGCATTGAAACTCCTCTTGAATCACGGGAAGGGTGATTACCAGAAGACTTAAAAGTCTTGCCATAGCTTGGTCAGCCTAAGTTCCTCCAGGACAAAGCTGTAGCCCAACCAGATCCCGTCTGTTGACTCACCGCAACGAGGGTGAGCATACACCAGAGGAACCACTCGTGGGACGTCTCTCCAATAAAAGGAAAACAGCGTTGTTAATAGGATTTTGGAGAAAGAGGGAGTTTAGGTGAAATTTAAATGAAGCAACTTTTTGATACGTTCAAAGCAAAGCAGGACTGTGTAGAAATCGGTCAACATCACTGCGAAGGGGACCTTGGTCCCGTCTCCTTGGAAACTACAAAGTTAAGAGCAACGTGGGATGCTGTACCCAGAAACCCTCTTCCGGAGCTCTGCACTCAGCAGTAAACCAAGGCTCCTTCTATGTCCAAGAGACTTCCGTCTTCCAGGCAAGAGTGAAATGCTTCATTCTGACTGTAATTTCAAACAGCAAAGTTTTTCCGGTAGTTTGATTAGAGAACTAAGTTTTTCCATGAGTAAGAAAACAGTATTCACTCAAAAGAAAGGAGTTACTATAGCACTTCACAGTAGCATAAGGTCCTCGAGAAAAACAAAGCTTCCTGTTGGAAGCTGGTTGTGTCTGTTACTCCAGCCTGGTGAACAGCTGGGCAGGGTCTTACTTTCTTTGAGTTAATTTTCACCTTCTCAGTCTCCCGAGCGAGCTCTGTCAGATGGAGGGCACTTATGTCATCTAGTCTTTGAGGACTGATTGTCACAGACCCTCTCTCTGATCATGTACTGCGCATGTACCTCTCCAGTCTTTCAAGCTGGCTGGACCTGGGGAGGTGTCTAGTTGAGGGGAGGGGACCAGATGTTTGGCAATGCTTTGCCTCATCTCCTGAGTAACACGAATTTTTGCAAGTGATTAAAGAGAATCCAGAAGGGTGCACTACACCTGCTAGTGCCAGAAGATTCCCTGGGATGCAGTTACTTTGCTAGGTTTGCATTTGCTCCCTTTTCCCTCCCCCAGACACACAACTGGGATGAGCTGTGCAATGTACTAGGCACTTAGATTAATTACTAATATGAATACAATGTGGTTTTCATCTTCAAGGAGCCAGCTTCTAGTCGGGGAGATGGATATGGAAGCAGGCTGTTGGGACACACTGTCATCAGTATTAACCTTCTGTACTGGGGACACAAAGCTGATGATGGCTAACTGCCCGCTTCCAAACATCCATTCGCATTTTAATTATTCTTCAGGCATCTGGAATTTGGGCCTCATATTGGAATGTCTCTGGGCTCAAAGAGGAGGGTCAAACTGTCACTTCATAGAGAGTAGGTGTGTCATTCAGAAAGCTTTGTTATAGTGAGTAAATAGCTCATAGGCCTGTGGTTTCTGTAGTCCTTTCTGCAATGCCCCAAGAAAGTGTTCACACAAGTTCCTGATACTTTACTGTGCTGTCAAATGCTGTCAAGTGGCATGAAACACAGGTGACCAAACTTTCAGTTTTTTGAAGAGCAGGCACACCTTGAAAAACCCTCATGAGATGCAAGGACGTAAGATATCTTGTCTCACTCAGCCGGGTAAAAGCACAACCAGTTTTTCACATTTAAAAGTTTTATTCTTCCTGGAATGGCTCACCCAGGGACTGCTGACACGAGAGAGTCAATAATGGTGTTTTCCAAATAGGCCTTCATACATTCAGGGTACCTAAGTAAGTATTAGGCAAGGCCTGCTCTTTCTAGCCATAGGGGTGTAGCTTTGAGAAACATAAAGGCACCCTTCCCATGGAACTTGGTTTCCAGTGGGGAGAAGGCTTCAGGCTGAAAGGACCGGGTCATAAAGCAGGCTTCTGCTTCCCAGTGTGAGCTTTCATTTAAACTCTTGAAAAAAGAGGTGGTCAAAACAAGTTTGAAAACTGCTTTTACAGAAGAAAAAAATGGAGTCTGGCGATGCCTTACTGTCCCCTCCTTTTCACGTAACGGCGGGAGCTCTGGGAGCGGCAGCTGCGATGCTACCTTGAATACAGGACTCGTAATGTTAGTGAAAACACCGACGCATCTCAGAACTGGAAGGCTGGCTGTGCTGTTTCTCACCTAGTGGGTACCACACACTCACTGTTAAGTCCATGAATATCAAAATTCTTGAAAAATTCTTACAAGCAAAATTTCCCAACACTGACAAACAGAAGAGCGACAATACTGTCACTCCTGTTCGCTCACCTCCAGCTGAGCATCCTTGTGTAAATCTAACCTGTAAATGTACCTCTTGTCTGTTTGTCTGTATCTGCAAATCGTGTTGACTTTGCTTGAGGAATTATCTGATCAGTCCTTTCCCTCAGTCTCTTGACGCCATAATCCTCCTTCCCCCGCTTTTGAAATTTGCTGTTGGCATTCTATTACTCCTTAGAAGCAGACCTGCCATTCTCCTGCCTCTCACCCATCACCCCAGTGATGCTAATTTGCCACTTACAGGAAAAAAGAAAATGTATTTAGATGTTGACTACAGACATGAAAATATGAAAGATCACAGTCCATACGATCTCTTCTAAAAGGTATAGTTTGAATATCTGGATATGATTTATTTCTTCTAGAACATTGTTACTGGGCTCTTCTCTCCCAGAAGGACCTACAGACAACTGGGTTAAGGGAGACCTTGTGCCAGGTGGAGCTACAGGGAAGGGAAACAGCATGTGTTGTGCGGTGGGGAGGTGGGGAGCGGGGTGGGAAGGGTTGCTCTAAATGACGTGAGCCTTGCTGGGAGAACAGTGTTGGAACCCCAGGATAAAGAGCTTCACAGAGGCAGATCCTGGAAGAAGCCTGGTCTTCAGAGATCCTGGCAGTAGGAGAATGAAAGTGCACTAAATATCTGACTCCCCCAAAATCCAAGAAGGAACTGCATGGCTAGACTGGGTCATCTACACTCCTGAGCCCAAGAGAGAACAGGTAAGCCTGAGAACAAACAGGCTCCCCTCTGCTGTCTCTGCAAGGCGCCGGAATGGGTGAGACTCAGAACAGCATCAGCTTCACTCGCTCAGCTTGACTTACCTGGGGGTTTACATAAGCACTGACGCCTGAGTGCTTCCATCAATTTGCATTCAATAGTCCCTAAGAAGGAGGGGTTCCCACCACTCAGGTGAATCTAATATGCAAATTAGAGAACCAATGTCAGACTGGAGCCAACAAAGATAGCAATCTACATAAGACCTATAGCAGGAGAGAGGAAAACCAAAACAAATGTGAAGTGAGGTAGAAATGTTGGAGGAGACAGTTAAACACTTGGGGGGGAAAGCACACCTATGGGAAGTGAATTGCTAAAAAACTCAAGCGTGATTAAACAGTTTAGTTTCTGAATAAAAGGGAGGAAGGCTGGTCACTGCTGAGACCTGATTTAATGTCTTAGAAGACTAAGTGTAAAAAGTATCTCAAATCACAGAGCGAAAATATGAAAAGATGACAAGACAGAAATCAGGAGAAAAATGAGCTCTGGAGAGGACATTCGAGAACTGAAATGAAAATAATTGGAGTTAGTGAGGAGAGTAAAGGACATAAATAGGAAAGGTGATAATTACATGAGACAATCTTCCTGACCTGAGCTAAAGGAAGAGCTGGGCCTGCAAATTGAAAGGACTCAATAAGGTCTAGGCTCACTTGATTAGAAAGCTCCATCGTCTAGATATATTCTGGCAAAATTCTTACTTTCTCTAACTGTATAGATCCGAGGAGAAAAAAAAAATCAACTTCAAGAAAATGGTGGGATCCAGTTGGCCTTGGTTTCCTCATTTGCAAGTAATTTAGGAAGAGAGGAGGTAGAGGTACCACACATTGAGAGAAATGGACCACAATCCAAGGATGTAAATTTTCCAACTTACATCATTTACCTGCCTAGGTGAAAGAAAGATGTCTTGAAGATATGCCAGAATTCGGAGAATCACCACATACCCCACTTAAGGATTAGATGCTGACCAAATAGTAAATGAACCAAAACAGAGACTTCAAGATGGGAAAAGATAAAGAGGAAGTATTCACAGTAAACCTTAACATTATTGGTGCATAGATACTTAGAAATTAAACCTAAATAGGTGGAGATAGCTGTTCTGGGGATTTGTAATTTAAGTGTAAAACAAGGACGCAGTAAGCCTCCCTAAAAATGCAAAAGTAAACTTCATCAGATAACCCAAGTGATGGAAGTGGTGGGGAGAGAAGTAGAAGGAGTCTAAAAAGATTTTAGGGCAGAGAAGGAGAGGAGAAATTTAAAAATACAGAAGAATGACCTTACTAGGGGACAGAAGGGGGTTATATAGAGGGTCATAGTTGGAAAACGCAGTTTCTTAACCAGAGTATTTGCAATCTGGTTTTCAAACAGTCATCATCTGATTATGAGAACAGGGAAAAGGAAGATGACTACTAATGGAATGGAAGAGTGAAGCAGAATTTCTAAACCAATAAAGGGGGAAAAACAACAACTTGCTCAGCCCCTCAAAAATAAGGAAATGGAACAAAAATCGCAACATAAAATGACTAAACACACAGTAAGATGGAAGGAATACAACTAAAATATCAGTCATTATATTAAGCATGAGCAGATTAAATCACAAAATTACAAGCCAGATATGAAACTGGGTTAGAAAGGTAAACTCAGCCATACGCTCTGTTCACTGCTTTGCTGGTAGTATGTTCATAAGAATGCCTGAAGTACAGAGACGCATTAAAATGATCCTAGGAAATGCAAAGTAAGTCAATAGCACAATATTAATATTAGGAAAAGAGACTAGGACAAGGAGAATGAGTAAAAATGCAAGTTTATTCTGAAGGCAAATTAAAAATATAAATGCACCAAAAACATTTGAAAGTGCACAGTCCACTGCATCAGCACATTTGGTGCAGATGACCAAATAACTTTTTTGCATCTGTTGATGTACTGTAACTTCCTCAGTCATTTCCAATGAAAACGAAGCAAAACAGGAATAGAAAGAAACTTAAAGCCAATCTTCAAAATTCAGAATAGTTGCTACTAGAGTTGTCTGAATACCAAACAAGTTATCCAGTCACACTGTATTTAACATGTTCTTGAAGATTTTAGTAAATATTAATAGTAAAATGGCCTGTAAAGGCATTGAAAGGGGACATTATTCCTTTTACTGATAGATACTACTCTGTATCTAGAAAACCCAAGAATCTAGTTTAGAAAAAATAATATGAGAATTTGATAAGGCTACTAGATAAAAGGTATAGACACAAAAATCAATAGCTCTTTACAATGCAAATAACTTAATTTAGAAGAGTGACAAAACTATATTTAGTAATTCAACAAGATAAACATGAGACAGGTGAGAAGAAAACTATAATTTTCCTGACATAAAATCAAATCTGAACAAATTGACTGACATTTCTTGTCCTTAGATGGAAGGTTCAGTAGCATATAAATATCAAGCCACTCAAAATACATACATTTAAAGCCTTTTCATTTCAGATCCCATCCTGGTTATTTTTATAAGTAGAAGAAAAAAATCAAAGTTTGAGGAGAAGAATAAATGCTCAAGAATAGAACACTTACTGAGGGGAAAACTGGCTACTCAGATTGGAATATTCTCTAAATCCAATACTATAAAATCATTACATCAATATGGTTTTAAGAATAGTTAGGTCAGTGGAACAAAATGAAAAAAAAAAAGCAAAATACATTCTATAGGAGAATTTATAATAGTGATAGTTCACTACAAAAATAGGAAAGGATAGATCCTTTATTGAATGATAATAACATGATTGAAGGAAATGTGGATTCTTATGTATAAGAGTAAAATGAACCACAAATGGGATATCATAAATACATATAGAGCCTAGATGCAGAGAACTTCTTAATCAAGACTAGAAATACAGAAATTATAAAAGAACATCTGACTTCATGAAATCTCTTTTGACTAGCAGAAGACACCGTAAACAAGGTCAAAAGTCTCCCCCCTTTGCAAATACGGTGCAGATGATAAAGTACCTATAGCAATTCTATCAAAAAAACCTCTTACTAATAGATAAGAAAACAGGGTAAAGAAATGAATAGACAGTTCAAAGAGCAAGTTAAAACGAACGTATTTATGGAAAGTGGCAAAAATGTTGCTATCAGACTAATAACAATTTTAAGATAATGCTTTGTCTCTCATGGATGTGGCAGGAGAGGTATTCTCATATATAAATTTTTAGAGTGATCAGGCAAAATCTATTAAGATTAAATGTACCCTTTTACTCGGCATTCCCACATATGGGAGTCTACCCTACAGAATAAAAGCACCCTTAAGTAAGAATATATGCATGAGAATGGTCTTAGGTGTGTTACTTGTAATGTCATAAAGCTGAAAACATTGTAAATGCTGTCAGCAGGGGAAGGGCTGTATGAATTGCTGTGCAGCCATCTATCATGTACTGTTATGGAGCCCCTAAAAGAATGACTCAGAGCTAAACCAGATTACCTGGAGGCGGGGAGGTTTCCCTGGAGGTACAGTTGAGTGAGAAACACAGGCTACCAAAAACCACATGATTTCCCATTTTTGTAAAACCAAAATAATAACCATGATTTAAAATATCTCTATGTGCAGCTTACGTAGTTGTGTGCCTATGTGTATTTGTAGAACTGTGAGTGTGGGGGAAAACTGTCCAAATTTTATCAGCTGTTGAGGGGGGTGGCATGGAGGTGGAGTTCAGGGGTTGATTTCAAGACTCTGTGCAGAGAGAAGGCTGGTGAGAAAGTAGTGCGGAATCAAGAAGAAAAGAAAAAATTAAAAATGATTGTGGTATTTATGTATTTATGTAAAATTATGTAATGTGTAAGGAATAGACTTTTTAAAATTATCATAGTCTCGCTTTTGGACTTCCGATGTCAAGATAAGTTGAGCCTACACTCTTTCCTCTTTTCTCCCAAAAATATTGAAAGGACCAACAAATACATAAAAATTTAAAACCTTGGCAATAGTGCTAGAAACGTGGAAGGATGCCACCTAGTAGCCTGAGCCTTTGAGGAATTTCTAGCTGCTCTGCAGCAGACAGGATCAGACAGAGACGTGCTGGCTGGCCCCTGAGCCAGCACATGGAACCGATGGGGCCTGCCGAGCAAGTAACCAGCCAAAGAATGGATTTCACCCAAAAGGCTGAAGTCTGTAGTTTCAGAGTAGCAGGATATGGGAGCATCACGGGGGGGAGGGGGAAGGCGTGAGGTGGTGCACAGAGTGACAAAATGAAGGCCTCAGAACACGTATCAACAAATTCTGCACGTATGACTCCTGACTTTGCTCACTGAAGACTGTTCACAAAATAAGTGAGAGCTTTGCTTCCCTTGACCCTCAAATCTTGAAGACCTTGAAGGAATATTTGCTGGGTCCAGAAGAGGGGAAAGAGGAAGGGGGAAGACTGAACCAAGGAGTCTACACTCAGCTGTACATTGTAGATGAGGGTCAAAATTTAGGTTACTGTCTAGCAAATGCTCCCTTTCCCCCTTGCTCACTCTGGGTAGAGTGGAGACCTGCCCCTTCACTTAAGCTTGGCTCTCTTGGGGCAGGGCCCCTTAATCTTGGGCCTCTCGACCTTCTGACTTGTTTTAGCCAATGCAATATTAGTAGATGTGATGTGAGTAGAGGTCGGAAACATGCTATCCAGTCGGGGTCGGCAGCCTGATCTCCACCATGAGAAGAGTGTGTCTTGTAGCTTCTGCTTCTTGAGCCCGGCTCCAGCATGAGACCAGTGGGCACTCAGCCTGGTCAACCACAGCCTGAAGCAGAGCTGCTCCAGCTGAAGCCCAGCGAGCATGAGAACAAATGCTTTTCGTGTGCACTGAGAGTCCATGGCTGGCTGTTACGCAGCAGCAGCTGAATGAGACAATTCAAATAGGCAGTAAAATGACTGCTGTTGTGCTGGCCTAAGAGCTGTATGCTCATCTAACTTCAACAGAAGAAAAATTTTTGAACTTGAAAAAGTACCCTACCTACATGAAAAATCACAATGAGGAACAAATTAAGAAGTGGAATGGAATAAATAGCAGTGAACACTGAAACTAGTAAACCTTACGATTAGGTTTAAATGACTGCTCACAAGAAGTCTTACAGCAGTTAGGAAAAGACTTTCAAAACACAAGAGCGGTACTGTCAGGAAAAACATCAGGAATCTCATGTCTGCAAAGTTGATGTTGGCCTGGAAGGGAAATTAAAACCTTGTTTCCTGTCATATTTTATTAGGGGAAAAACCATATGTAGTGCTAATTCTCAATGGTGATAAGCAAATGTAGGTTCAAATATGCTAAATTAAAGGTAACCAGTGGTAAGAAGGACATACAGTATTAAAAAAAAAAGATGTAGTATCTCCTTCCAGCACAGAGGAAAGGGTAATTTATTGCCTCCCTCCAGGACTAAGTTTAGGCAGATGTGATACTGGCGCCTTTAGAAAGAAGTGGCCTTCCCTAAACTCCGGGATTTTTTGGCTGTACACAAACCCACCCTGCTAAACCACCTGCCTCACCCTTCTGGGGATGCGAACAGGAAGCTAATGCTGCCTTTTGTGCTGTGAATAACAACACCCTTTCTCTCTGATTCAGGAGCCTCATGTCCTGCTCCAGACCTGTAAAAACATTGGTGGGCTAATTTGTTAGCTTGCATATAGAGTGAAATCTCAGACTCTGCACAAACATCGTGCTGTCCTGTGTGTTAAATATTTTTCATATCACACCTGGGTAGAGGGTATAATATACTGAGACTGAATATAACTGTCGTCAAACTTTTATAATGCAAAAAATACAGCAACTGAATCTGTAAAGCTAAAATTTCTAGAAATAAGTTACTTTGTATTTTAAGTCACAGTTGAGACATCTTAACTGGTTCTTTCAAAATTTAACAAATACTCATATCTCCTAAAATTTGTATTTGTCCATCACCCTCAAAAAGCTTGAGTATTGAATATTTATGGATACACATACACCATATTTAAAAAGTAATACAAATTAAGTGCCCATGAAACAGTTTAAAGCATTAAATACAGTCGATTTCAAAGGAAATTTCAACACATTATTAGAGTAGAAACAATTTAGTCTTTATTTGCTTGCTTAAATCCATTTAACTAGAAGTTTGGTACAACTAAAAATTCCAACCTCACAAAAATTAAATATTCTTCTGAGTAACTTGGGATCAAAGAGGATATCAAACATGAAATTAAGTTACAGGAATGATAAGAGACACACTCTGCAGCAAAGGTCATGGTAAGTGGACAAACTGTAGTTGGAAGAATATTCATAACCTATGCTTTTATTAAAATGATCTGAAAATAAATGCATTCAGGCCTAGAAACTAAGGGAGTCGAAACTAACTTTTCCTTGGAAATGGTTCTGGTTCTCATTGCTAAATATAAGCCTGTGCTCACAGACTGTTCCATTTTTAGAAAAGAAAAAAAATACATAGCTCTTTCATGTAAGGAAATAAATTGGCCTGAGATGGCTTTTTTGTCAGTTAGTATGTTTCCAGTGTATATTCTTTTAATTTTCAGAGAAAGACAAAAAAAATTTTTAGAAAGTCAATTTTTTATGCTCAAAAAACATCTTTCAATAACTCAGACCTAGAGATTAATACTTAGGTCAATATGCAGTGCTTGAAACTGAAAGGGAAATTGAAGTTATTTTCCCCTCTATTTTAAAATTTTTAAATGCTTGCAAGACTTTAATTCAGAATCTGTGAACTGCATTGATTTTTCTGGCTGTTAGTTTTTTTACAGCCGGTTACTAACAAAAAATGTGACTTATAATATGCAAAGTTTAGACAAGACAGAAAACTAAGCAGACATAAGTTTATAACCTATACAGCATGCAGAGCAAACAGGGTTTTGCAAATGTGAATGCTAAACATCAGAGAGCAAAACTGGTGAGATCTAGCTGTCTTCATGCCTTTAAAATGTAAAAGGTGATTTAAGGAAAGCTTTATAAGAAAAGTCGGATGAGAATTTGAAGGGCAGTCCTAGAAAAGTAGTTTAGTTTGCTACAAGTACGAAAGGAGGTGAAATGTTTTGTATGCCAACCTTTTGCTGACATTAGAGCAACGCCATTAAAAGTAATACTCGTTCACTGTATAACATTCAGCATGTGTATAAATACATAGAAACATGTTTTCCACGCAGAACCTTTCCCAAGCTTTTGGACTGGATTTTGTTTCCTCATTTTGTGTTCAAGGCACCCCCTTCATTCTTCTTTCTCAGTGTTTAATGTACAGTAATATAAAGTTCTGTGCTTATTTTCCTATTAATATAGATAGCCTTAAAATTTAAACAGTCTTTGTATAATATCAGCAATTTAGTGCTGTCATTAATAGCACTCAGTAAATGAGCACTGATTTTTGAATTACTGGGATTGATTTATTATAGGAGTTGCTAAGTAGAATAAACAACCTGTAAGTCTCTGGTGTATTTATACGATGGACTACTACTCAGCCATAGAAAAGAATAAAGTAATGCCATTTGCAGCAACATGGATGGCCTTAGAGATTGTCATTCTAAGTGAAGTAAGCCAGAAAAAGTAAGAAAAATATCATTTGATATCACTCATATGTGGAATCTAAAAAAAATTTTAAAGACACTAATGAACTCATATACAAAACAGAAACAGACTTGCAGACATAGTAAATAATCTTATGGTTACCGAGGGGAAAGGGGGTGGGAAGGGATAAATCTGGGGGTTTGAGATTTGCAAATATTAACCAGTATATATAAAAGTAGATAAAAAAAAACAAATCTCCTCTGTATAGCACAGAGAACTATATTCAATATCTTGTAATAACCTTTAATGAAAAAGAATATGAAAATGAATATACATATATATATGTATGGCTGGGACATTATGCTGTACACCAGAGACTGACATATTGTAACTGACTATACTTCAATTAAAAAGCAAAACAGCCTATTAGCCTTAGGCCAAGTAGCTTTCCAGAATGTTCTACTAGTTTTCTACACTCACCAAAAATGTTTGAAAGTTCCCATATCATGTCCTTTTCAGCACTGAACATCACAACTTTAAATTATTAATCTAATCAATAAAACAATCTTACTGTTTCATGTGCTTTTCATCACTGAGTAGTTAAACATTTAAATATTAATTCATATGAATTGTCCTCTCTTCTGTTTTACTGAGTTCTAATTCTAAACATTAACTTTTGCTCATTTCATACAGTACAGTTCTTTTCCCGGTTTGCTTTTTAATTTTCCTCAGGATTACTTTGACATACAAAATTTTGTGTATTTAAAATCATTGATTCTCATGTCCTTTGCCTGGAAAGTCCTTCCTTATTGAGCCTCAATTTTTTAAATTTTTTTAAATTTTTTTTTTTAGAGCTTTATATGGTTTAAGCATCTTGTCTAAGTGTTAGAAAGTCCACCGCAGCTACTGGATTTTTATTAACTGTGCACATGGGTTTGTGAAGAACTGACATCCAGCTTCCCAGAAACATATGGTATGTTTCTCCAATTATTTAAGCTTTCCTTTAAGTCGCTTAGTAAAAACTTGTTTTCTTTATATAGACCTTTCAAACAAATTTTTTTCCCTATTTTAGTTTGTGATTAAACTTGCCAGTGGAATTTTCTATGACATTAAAAAAATTATTTTTGCTATTCAGGAAAGCTTTTATTTTTTTGTTGTTGTTTTTTGGCAAGTTTCATTTCTACCTATTGAATTTCCTGAACTCCTTATTTGCTGTTTAATTCAGCTACTCAATTGAGTTTTTCTGGATGGAGAGCAATATTAAAGTGATATTGTTTTGTTCTGAATTTTAATGGGACTATCTCAATTGTTCATTCATTAGGAACACTTTGTTTTGAGAGAAAGGTGGTAATGTGACTCCCAAGATTTGTTTAATCTGAAAAATCAGGAATCCATATTAAGCACTTTGTTTTGAGAGAAAGATGGTAATGTGACTCCCAAGATTTAATTTAAAAAATCAGGAATCCATACTGAATTTGACGAATACCTTTTTAGCATGTATTAAGGTTATACGGTTTCCAAAAGTTTGACCTGTTGAAGCATGAATTAATCAATGTGTCTTTTAAACCATTCTTGAAGAAATATGACCCGAATCTTCATGGATATTTTACTAGACTGATGAAACTGATTCACTTCTATTTTCCCAAATATTTCACATCACATTTCCAGGTGTTTTCAGATTACTCACGCTCCAACTCCACCCCTTCTCATCTTTCCTAGTTCACACCGTCACCCTAACTTAAGTCTAAACTCTTGTTTCTTTCTCTCCTCCTTATGAATGGATCAGCTCAGTCCCAGTTCCACCCCTAAATAAGTGGAACCCCTGCCCCAACCCCGCACCGGGAGCTCTGCTCGTCCTCAGTGTTTTCCACCTGGTTTGTTGGAATGGCGTTCGCACTGGTCTCCCTATCTGCCTCTCCTCCATCCTTTCTCTGCTGTCAGACTGGATTTTCCCCTGAAACACACATCTGATCGTGTCAGCTCAATTTTCAAAGCCAACAGGTGGTGTCCCATTGCCTTCACCACGAAGCTAAAACCTCTTATTGGGTCATTTCTGACTTTGACGACCTTCAGGTCCCCACAGTTGCCCCTGTTCCAGCCTCAATGCCTCACTTATTTCCACAGAAGCCCGATACGAGGTTCTCCGAGGCTAGAATGATCCACTGCTGCAGCTTCCCTCGTAGGCTCGGAAGGCATTTCGTCTTGAAAGTGTGTTAGGATACTCAGCTACTCACATTACATTGCAGTATCCTTCGCATTTGTATTCTACCTAATGCACAATGGTTTAATTTTCTTGCATCTTTCCCTCCTGATAACTTCCTGAGCGCAAGAGTGGGCGGGCCTGATCCATCCTGTTCCCTGTGCCTAGACAATGGAGGCTCAGATACACGGGCTCCCCGGAGCCCACAGTGTAGCAGACCCCGGTCCCTTCTAGAAGATACATCTAATTCCTTTACAACAGTGACGTTAACCCACCGATGACCCGCAACAACCACGTGATACAGTGCTCGAGGCCGTGTTTGCCCAGACTTTGCCCCTCTAAGGCCGTGGTTCTCAGCGTCTCCTGTAGGTTAGGTCGCCTGGGGAGCTCTGAGGAGTCAATCGGGTGATGTCTGGGCTCTCCCCCAGGCCAGTTATCTCAACCCCTAGGCTTGGGCCTCAGCATGGCTATTTTCAAGAACTCCCTAATTCTCATTTGGAGAGAGATTTGCCCCGCCCACAACAGCAGAACCTCCAGCAGCGGCGGTCACGTCACTCGGTTTATCCGGAAGCCTGAGTAGAGCTGGGCGGGGCACGGGGAGTTCTCCTGGGCTCCAACCTCTTCTGTCCGCCGAGCCCGGCTCCCCTGCTCTGAGGTTGGCTTCCAAAGCCCTGTTGGCCCTGGTTGCCTGCAAACCCTCACGTGTGCCCGCAGTGGTCCCCGCCTCACAGCTGCTGTCCAGGGCCGCCCGCGGGGGCCACCGTGCACACTGCAGCCACCTCGGGGCCTCGGCCTGCAGAAGCCCGGCCGCGTTCTCTGCAGCTCTCCAGTCTTCATCTGTTTGCTCTGCCCAAGCTATGCTGGCCGCTGGGTTGATGAAAGGAGTGCCTTTCTCTTTGGTGCCCATTTAACCAAGAACCACACAAAGCAAAGCCACCTCTTGCCCACTGTGTACTGAGCTGAGGGAGTGGGGTGTCTGTCAGCTGGTGGGGAGGGGTGTGGGGACACATTCAGCCCGTAGCGTCAGACCAGAGGCCGTGTGGGTTACAGACACCATGTGTGAGGACTCACTCTGAGGAGGCTGCTTGTCATCTGTCAAAATGGTCTGCTTGACTCTCTTCCTTTAGGGTGAGCCTTTGAATCCAGGGGACCCTCAGTCTCTATTTTCAGTAAACCTTTTCCTAGAACAGTATTTTCTTTTCCCTCAAGTTACTAAATTCACTTCACAATCTGCATGATGCAGGGTGGGTTCGAAGTGGGACAGGAAGGGAGAAAAAGCAGTGAGCATCTGTCTGTGTGGCTGACACCGTACGAACAGATTTGTTACAGTGTCCTCAGTAAGTGAGGCAAGGTGCTCTGAGGGTTAACAGTTCTGCCGACAAACCTGGGCTCCTGTTCCTGTCTCATCAATTCTATGCCTCAGTTTCCCAATTTGTAAAACAGATACTGGTTCCCGTTTCCTGGGTAGTTATGAGGATTGAGTTAATCATGTAAGTGCACAGAACAACACCTGACACACAGAAGTGCTTAATAAACGTTAGCTATAACAATGATTTCACCCTTAACACAGCCAGTTGAGATTTGCTACTACCGTCACTTTACAAGAGGAATGAACAGCCTCTGATGTTAAATCACTTGTCCCCGGTTACCCAGTTAACCATGGACAGACTCAGATCCACAAGTCTCACTCTGAAGCCCACACCTTTTGTTACACCAGATAGTCCCTGACAAAGAGATGAGGGTATTTTAACCATTACTGGTATTTTGAAGTCTATAATTAGGAAGTTTTTAGTTTCTGTCTTGTGCTGGAGGAGGTAATTAGGTATTTATTTTGATGGAGGCACTGGGGACTGAACCCAGGACCTTGTACATGCTAGGCGCGTGCTTTACCACTCAGCATACCCTCCCCCTAGGAAGTTCTTAGTTTTTATTTCATCTAAGAGACCACAGAGGCTATTGACTTTTGGCAGACAGATAATATTTCAAGAAAATGGTTCCTTGTATACAATGAACTGGAAGATGGAGGGGCTTTTGCTGAGGTAAAGAATGGGCAACATGATGGGTGGTGAACAAAGTGATGGAGTCGCAGAACAAAACAGACACTGCAGCCTGGAGACCTCAAGGAGTCCTCAGAATGGCGCCACTGCACCGTGGGCCCAAGAGCGACCCTCCCAAGGCATGGAGAGAGCTCTGCCACGTTATGAATTTGCAGGGAACAGAAATGCTGCCAAATCCCACCCAAAGGGCAAGGATGAGATTTGGACCCTAATTCCTACCTATGAATTTTAAAACTGTGTTGGCAGAACAGTGGAGCTAAGTGTCGTCTATCCAGTAACGATGAAACTAAGCTGGACTGTCTGGAGGGCAGTGCTAATCAAAAAGCAGGAAGTCCCATTAGGTATCTCACCAAGTTGCTCACTGAGGTCTCTAAATCTTGCGGTATCTCTCACATTAAATGCAGACGCAATTGGACAGTCCAATTTGAATGGCAGCCTTGCTGTGATCTGGAAATATATACTTACGGCAGCTGTGACTTTTTTTTTTGATACTGGCACTTAGCAGCATATGCTGTCTTTCAGATTATCTGTATTTTTCCATCATAAGCTCTAGGCTTTGCAACTTGGTTGTCATTCCTCATTTGGGTTTTCTTTTTAGAATAAAATGTATCTTCTATGCTCTCCTGTGACTTTATATGCATGAGATCTTTCGGCTATTCTGTACTGAAATACAAGACACAAAAGGGAAAATATTTGCTTGTAAGTCTAAACATATGGCTTCCAAAGGAACTGTTATTACTTGCATAATTATCCACAGTATGACTTTCTTCACATCTAAGCAGAAACATTAAAAATAGCATACATTTCTTTTTGCAAAATTGAAAACATTATTTTGTGTCCTTTTTAGGCATTTTGCTTTCAATTTAATAAGTCACAACTCTCTGACTGACAGTTTTAAAGATCACTAGCGAATGACCAGTGTGTAAGGTAATGTGACATTTCCGAAACCTTTCAGTTTCCTCTTTTATTTCACCTTAAGATTAGCCATGTAGTTTCAGCTCCTATGTTTGGTTTAAAAATATTTTAAATAATTATGGAAACAAAGTAGGATTAAAAAAAAAAATTCCTGTTTTCCTAACAGGATGGTCTTAGATTTATAACGACTTTGTTATATGTTTCAGATTTGGGGAACGAAATCTTCGTGTTCCCTTCACCCTCACTACTCAAGCAAGCTAGAGCATTAACGAGCAAGTTGAGGTCATAACCCTGGATCTGGGCTTGCCAATATCAACCGATTTTCTATGACTAATACGTCAGGTGCTTGTCTCACCCAGCCAGGTCGGCGAGTACAGACACCTGAAGGTGCATGCTTTAAGCCTTCCTTTATTAAGGGACAAGTTTAGCTTTAATTATCACATTTCCCTTTGTTAATTGGTGGTTGACAGCTGGCTGCAGACCATCATGAAGGCTGTATATAAGACCAGAAACTCATTTTAGCCATCTCTGCCTCTCAATCTGTACTTCCTAGATTTGTGAACCAAAAGCAATGCAAATTTATTGTCTCCCCAGTGAAACAGCAAAATGAGAGGAAAAAGATCAGTTACAGTAAGGAAAACTGAATTCTAGAAGTGTAACTTCACAATATAGATTATCTGAGTTCTATTATGAAATTTTACTTCCTTCACCCTTTTTAACTACAGCCTCATGAATAGACTGAAAACCTGGGCGTTCTTCCAGTCAGTGATAGCTTCCTTCCACTGTCATATTTTCCTAAAGGTACTTGGAGTTAGATTATCTGGAATGTGACTAATTTCCAGTTACTAAAACTATTTACACACTACCCTGTCTAGGGGTGAAGCCAGAAGGAATAAGAAAAAGGCACAATGGGGGTGCCAGCTGTGTTGAATTGAAGCCTCTGCTGGTCTAACTGCATGCTTTTGAGTGTTCCTCTTAACTATTGACTTTTCCTTCTAGAAGTAATCATACAGTAATTCCTCTCCAACCAGGAAGCTAAACTTTCCTGAAAAGCACTGTGGTTGGCACAACCTTGGTCTCTGAGGAAATACAGGGTTAGGGTAACATTACGTTTCAAAGCATAAACTTTGGACTCAAACAGACCTGGGTTTGGAACCCCAGCGGCATCACTGATCTGCACAGGCAGTTTCCTCAACGTCTGAGTTCACATTTTCCTGCCTGCAAAATGGAGGTAACCACCTCTTCCTCACAAGAGTCATGAAGATTAGATGAGAAAAATGCTCAAACCTAGGAAACACTCAATACAGGGAGATCTCTTTCTAGGAGTAAACTTTAAAAATTTTTAAGAAAAGTTAAAATATTAAAACGTGTATTTAAAAACTCATTAAACAAAATGTCTAAGTGCCTGCTTGAAAACAACCTATATTTGATAAGCACTAGAAAACCTGCTTTGGCAGGCAGCCTTCTGAATCTTTTCTTAGGGAATAATTTTTAATTCAGTAGTTAATAAGTGCTAGACATTTGTCCGTTATAGTTGGCTTTTGTACTTTATATGTATTAGCTCATTTCATTCTTATGCCAGTCCTGTGAAGCAGACTCTTATTATTCCCACTTCCCAGGCAAGGAAGTAAGCTACAGAGAGGATAAGGACGAGGATGGGTCAGTTTCCCAGCAACGAGCAAACGGTAGAGCGGGGATTTAACTTCAGCTCCGTCCAGAGGGCCTCAGCTGCTGTTGGCTAGGATGTCATCTGTGGACACACCTTCTGCCACATTTCTGTGTTTTGCAAAGTTGTCTTTAAAGCTTTGGAAATAGCCCTTACTTGCTTGAGATTTATTGTCTCTTGCACTGGCATATACCCTTGCTAACACCTTTTCTAAGGTGTTAGCAAGGTGGCTTTTCAAAATGATGGTGCTGGTACAGGGCATGTTTTTCTTAACTGAATCGGTATGTTGAGAGGGAAAGGAATGAACAGTCCACCTTATCTCCCTACCCCATGGTCAACGAGCGTGGTTTTCGGGACATGTAACAATTATTGGGTTTGTCTGAGGACAGTGAACCACATGGCATATTGGTAAAATGGTCACAGACGCAAAAGTATTCTTTAATCAGTGTAAAATATTTCTAAATTTTTCTGGCTAACAATCATTCTTCTTGTATTTATAAGACAATGGCTCAAAAAAATTCAAAAACCTTCGTATGGCGTGCTTACCTTCACAAGAGCTACAGAAATTGAGCCCAGAAATCAAACACCTGGGATTAGCTCCACAACCAGCCAGCCCTGGGTGTACCCTGGAAGCATCACCTAACTGGAGTGTGTCTTCTCAACCCAAAGTTAAGAGATGAGAAAAGTTACCGCATAGGTCTGTTTGGATGAACAGGTAGGTCTACGTTTCCACAGCACATTCTGGGCTCTGCACTGACAGCCACTACTGCAATTAAGAGAGTTCTTAATGTTATCTGGTATCTTTCTCTACATAGAGGACACATTATATCCCTACCAAAGAGCATTTGTATTTACTTTTAGAAATATTACAGACAGCTTTATTTTTAGTAGACTTGAAGTGGGTGCTGTAGGAAGACAAGAGTCTGGTCACTAGTGACGCATGAAGTTCCTAACTGCTGCTGCCCTCTCCCAATGGGTAACTGGCCACTCACTCATCCACGCGCTTAGCAGACATTTCAATTCTCCAAAATTCTGGGCACTCTTCTGGGTGCTGGCTGTCCACCCTTAGCTTCCGGGTTTTTTTTTTTTTTTTTTTTTTTAAAGACATAGGCCAGCAGTAAGTAGTATAAGGTGACCAGGATTCTCTGGCCATTTTAATTAGCTGTCTTCAATAAGGAGGGAGAATTATACATTATTAGGCTTGAACTTAAAACAATCTTTGATTTAGGGATACTGAGGTCCTACTTGATATAATTTGAACTTGAGCCTTGACTTTTCGCTGGACTAAAATCCAACTGTTAGCCTTCTAGATCTTGATCTGGGGCCAGTGCACCGTTTGGAGCACATGAATTCTGTTACATGCCAGAACATGTACCCTTCACTCAGTATCATCCATCAGTGTCCGATAAGCCCCTCCATTTGGATTAAATTCATGAGTGGAAGAGTCAGAGTGACTCTCTGTGCCTCAGAAAGCCAGCGTCCTTGGTCAACCATCTGCCCCAAGCCGAGTGGTGGCAGGGGATGCAGAAGCAGTGAATCCAGGTAATAGGATGCCTAGGCTGCAAGTGTTACTTGTAGTTTAAAAGACTCCAGATTTTCTAGCTGGGGAACATAAGGCTCAGAAGGGTGAAATGATTCCATGCAAACTAGTTAACATGTTAGTGGCATGCCTGCCTTGAATGCATAAGGTAGGTTCCCTTTTCTGGGCCTTGGTGTTTGGTTATTTCCTCTACCCAGAAGTGCCTTCCTATTGATTTGAGTGACTTATTCTCTCATTTAGCTCTCTAGTCTTAATCCTTAGAGTTCTTTCTTCTCTCACCATTCTAAAATAGTACTCGTTCCTGTGTAACACTCAGCACCATCTTATTCTGTGTTCTACACAAATACATATACATCTACACAGCCAGCCCTCTGAATCCAAGGACAGGGAGAGCTGACTGTACCATACCATTTTTATGTAAGGTTTTGAGAATCTGCAGATTTTGGTATCTGTGGGGTTCCTGGAACCAATCTTCCATAGACACCCAGGGACAACTGGATTTGTGTCTTTCCATCTCTTCGTTTAGAATGTAAGCTCCACAAGGACAGGCTATTTTTTCTGTCTACAATTTTATTCTCCATGCCTAGAAGACACCTGGCACACAGTAGGTGCTAAATATTGTTTCAATTAATGAACAAATGAATGTATCTGTTAATCAGACATTTGTGTGCTTATGATTACCAAGTATTATGCCGGCTGCCAAGGATACAATTATAAATAGGATACAGTCACTCTAATCAAGATCTTATTTTCTAGTGGAAGAGAGTCAAAACACAGGAAATGTAGTGTTATATTCTGTGACAGGGATATGTTCTGTGGGAACAACTAGAACAGCGGTCTCCAGTCTTGGGGTTCAGAGAAGGCATCCTGGAGAATATGATACCTTAGCTGAGTCTTAGAAGAACCTGAGAAGAAGTATGTTGAGTGAAGCAAAAGTGTGGGAGGAGTGATAGGGGATGCAAACCAGACAGAGGGAACTCTGACTGGAAATGCCTGGAAGAGCAGGAGAGCTCAGAGCATTTTAGCAGTTATGTGCCTAAATGAGCAGATCTTAAAGTTTTCAGGCCAAGTTGAATAAATTGTTAGATATACTGATGAAATAAATATATACAATAGCCAAGACATGGAAGCAACCTAAATGCCCATGGACAGATGATTGGGTAAAGAAGTTGTGGTATATTTATACAATGGAATACTACTCAGTCATAAAGAATGAAATAATGTCATTTGCAACAACATGGATGGACCTAAGATTGTCTGACTTACTTCATTTAGTCTGATAAAGACAAATATCATATGATATCACTTACATGTGGAATCTAAAAAAAAAAAAATGACACAAATGAATTTACAAAACAAACAGACTCACAGACATAAAAAACAAATTTATGGTTACCAAAGGGGAAAGACAGAAAGATATAAATTAGGACTTGAGGATTTGTAGATACTACCAACTATATATAAAATAAACAACAAGGTCTTACTGTTTAGCACAGGGAACTATATTCAATATCTTGTAATAGCCTATAATGAAAAAGTATGAATAACTGAATCACTATGCTGTATACCAGGAACAGATCATAAAGCAACTATACTTCAATTAAAGAAAAAAAAAAAACTAATGAAAGTTACCACCCCCAAAGCCACATACCACAAATTAAGAAGACCAAATAGACAGTCTCCAGCCTACATTAGGTTTTGTTACTGTATCAATTATCTGAAAAAAAAAAATCACAAAACAATTTTTCCATTAGTTTTCCCAAATAAAACATTTCAAAATAGAAGTTGATAAACATGATAAAGTAGATCACACTAAACAGAGATAAGACATGCCATCCAGGAAAACTGGAGAATTTCTCTTCAAATATATCACCCCCGAAAAGCCACCTACCACCATCAGTGTTGATATCCCTTTGGAAGTTCTTAATACTGTGATAAGAAATATACCACAGTAAGAAATACTGTAAATGATTATATTATTTGCAGACAACATCTACATAAAAGATAACTGTAAAATTAACAATATTTAGTGATGACATGTACACAATAAAAGTCGCATTGTCATAGAACAGCAACAAGGTAGAAATCAAAACAAAAAACCCACAAAACAAAAATCATAAAATACTAAAACCGAGCAAAAGTTGTAATAAAATCATGCAACATTACTGTAATGTAAGAAATAACTCAGATGAAGAATGGATGTTCCTTTATAAGAAGCTAAATATTGCAAAAATGTCAATTATTTTAGTTAATTCTGATTTTTATGGAATGAACTATCCATAAAAATCCACTGATGGAATAAATCAGAATTTAATTTGAAGAGTAAGATGTTGTCTAGTACTTTGAGAAACATCAAAGAGACAAGGCAGTTTAGCCCCATTTGATATACTTAGTTCTATTTGATACATTTATTACAAAGTAACAATCATTAAAACCCTACAAATTGGAACAGCAGACATAATTATATGGAATTTAATATAATATATTTGATATCAAACTAAAGGTTGGGAAGAATTACTTAATTAACTAAATATCACCATAGAAAACTTTCCATTTAAATGTATACCTTATAGCATAAAATATGCTACTGCTACCATAAATAAATCTTAAACCAATTTATCACATGAAAAGTTTCATTCTGCCTCTATGGTAGAAATGAAAATTGAGTATTTATCAGGTTTCTGTAGGAATATGAATTTCCTTCAAGCTTTGCTGCAAGTAGTTGGAGAAAACAAAGTCAAAAGAGAGAAGACCAAAGATTTTAGCGCAATAAAAGTTAACCTCTCTGCTCACCATAAGATAGCCAAAGAAAAGCTGACTTCGGTTCCCAACTATTTCTCCTAAAATCCCAAGAAGGAAGAACTGAAGAACTTCAGCCAGAGTCAATTGAATCCAAATTTAAAGAGCAAAATTCCTATGAAGTATGATATCCAGAATGTTCTACTCTAAGCAGACTATTTAGTATGACCGGTGTATCACTCTGGGTCCCCAGAGGAAAGGGACGGGATACTCAGAATGGGATTATATGAGAGAATTTATTACAAAAGGGTGATTTACAATGTGTGGGTGTAGGAGAATCAAGGACGGCACCCCAGCCGGCCCTAGCAGCAGCTGAAGAGGTGAAGGAGCAGCTACTGCAACCCTGAGAAGTAGTCACATGGTTGGTTACTTCGTGGGGAGCAGTGTATTCTGGCTAAGGAACACAGCCCAGTCCCGATGACTGTAAAGGGGAGACAGGGAATGAACATCCTCACTTCTTTCCTCCCTCTACCTTCTGCCAGGTTCCTGTGGGCCAAACTCAACCAGAAGCCACAGGACAAGAGTCCATACAGGTGAGCCTCTGGGGCAGAGAGCAGGGTACAGAAGAGCGGAAGGTGGGTCTAGAGGAGCAAACTAAAGAAATCCGGTGCAACAAGGTAAGCCCGCCCTCATCACCTGCCTTCTGCTTTCAGCTCTGGTATGCAGCTTTATTCTTGCCAGTCTCAGGCCCCACCCTGAAAGCCAGGGATTGGCCCTGACAATCTGAAGTCTTTCCCCATTCCACTTCTACCGTCTTTGAGTTTGATACTTAATATTAAATAGTATTTTTTTAAATAATCATGACAACTAGAAATGTGATAAGGGAAAGATCATTAAGTTCATTATGACATCCAATGTAGACAACTCATAATACGACATATGAAAAATAAAGTGCATCTTTCACACGTTAAGGTTGTAAGTACATGAACTATTAAAAATGAGAAAGTTGATGTTAAAAATGTTGTATGTCAATGTACTCCAGAAATTCAAAGACCATTAGACTACCAAATACAGAAGGAGGCGTAAAGGGGAAGGAAGAAAATGAGAAGAGGAAACACTTGTCTACATTATTCAATAAGGGCCCAGGCAATGCTTAGTTTGGAAACAATAATTTTGCTCTAAAGACAATTAGAGGAAATCAGCTAGAGAGCCTGCTAAGCCTTTCAGTAACCACAACACCTAGGAAGTGTTTTAAAAACGGAACCACAATCAGGGGCACAAATCAAAAACACACCTATCACATTTGCATGTGGAAGAAGGCACAGAGGAAAACAGTGCTTTCATTTCCTATGACTAAGGTACTTAAGAGATTATGATGATTTTCAGAATTAGCTAATACCCGAGTAGGAAAAACAAAAGGCTTCATTAAAGGAACAATGCTTTCTGTGAATACCCGATGACTTCCGTGTCTGAATGAATGCTAGCCAAAGCCTGTACTCATTTAGCAACTGGGATATTTTTCTTTCCTACCAAAAGCACAAAGAAACTTTCACTCAATATATAAGAACAGGGAGAGAAAGAAAGCCATACAATTATAGATACATCTGCCACAATGGAAAAAGCTATCAAAATGGCATCAAAAATGGTAAGTTTAGAAGGAATGCTAATAGTCTGATCAAGGACTACTCTGACAGTAGACAGTGAAACTTCACAGGTCAAAGAGTTACAACCAAAGTTTGGAATGAAGGGATATTTGATGGCACAAACAGAGATGACAAACTTGACATGCACCATCAATTAATGACAGCATCTGGTAGCCCCAGGTGACATTTATTTGGCTGCCAGGCAAGCTGACTTAGATCTAGTGAATTCCCTCCTCTAAGGGGATATGATCCTGTTTCAAAAGAAACAGACTATTAACTCCCTTTGGAATCCTTATCAAAACCTCTGCTTAGAACCCTATTAGCCTCTAACGCTTTGTAAGGGCTCAGTCTGAATCAGCCTAGATCTCAAGAGCCAGTCTCATCAAAGTGTCTAGATCAGTCATCTCAAATGCAACACTACTGCTCCTGAATTCCTAGTCTTGGGGAAATCCACCACTATCTGTCTACCCACCCAGTGGTTCAAAACCAAAAGCTGGAAGTCATCATAAGTCTTTACCTCTTCCTCATGTTCATCCAATCCATGACCAGATCCCACTGATCCTTCCCAGCACAGTATCTCTCTAGCTACTTAAGCTACTACTCAGCTTGTCATGTTTTTGCCAGGACCTTCCCAGATACTCGCCTGGCCTTCCTCTAATCTATCCTCTTCATGCTTGCCCAGAATAGTCTTTCTAAAAGCATTCACCTGATCTTATTTCTTCAAAATCCTTTCCTAGGGCTCATATTAAAGAATAAAGCCCAAACTCCTGCAAAAGATTCTGTGCATTCAGTTCCCACCTCTTGTATTGTTTCATCTCTTGTATTTGCTTAAATGAACTAAAACCTTATCATCCATAAAACAAGTACATTATAGATATACAGATTACCCAAAAATCTTACCAGAACATAGAAGTTCTAGACTGGACAATGAGCCAGCCTAGAACTGGAACAGGACAGGATAGAAGTCATCCCTAATTCTGATTAAGTTTAGAATCATCTAGAGAGCTTAAAAAGGGGTGGGGGTGGGGGGCGGTCAGAATCAATATCCAGGCCAAGCCCCAGAGTTCTGATTCACTTGGTCTAAATGGGGCTTTTCTTAAAGGCTTACCAAGTGACTCTAACGTGCAACCATGTTGTGAACTATGGAGTCAGCGAAAACACCTGTCTCCTCCTCCAGTCCTGCCCTTGAGTGGAAGGAGGGGGAACACAGGACCATCTCTCACACTGACTGCATCCCTGCATTAGAACAACTTCTAACAAACTCTGAGAGGCTGAGAGCTACTAAAAAGAGAAGAGTATTTCATACTCCTTCTTGCCAGAAGTACTTCAGATACCAGTCTTCCCTGTTCCGCTACCAGAATGGACACGATCCTGCCACCCTCGGTCACAGGTGTTTCCCCCGGACCAGTAAGACAGGTTGAAGCAGTGTGGGTATCCCCAGGAAAGTTCTACTGTTTACCCTCAGGTATCAACAAAGGCTGAGGGAAGCCACTGAGAAAACCAGCCCTCTGGATTCCACTGCTTGGCTTCATAAATTAAGGGCAAGAGAGGCAAAAATCAGCCTATTCAGGAAAAAAACGCAATGCACATGGGTTGTCTGTCTTGCTCATAACAGGGCCTTGGGAGAATTTTCTCTGTCCCAGCCAGAAGCAACCCCATTTGTGAGTGTGACCCTACTGCCATGTCTCAGCACACTTGCCCCAAACTAGATCTGAGCCTCCTCCTCCCAGGGATCCAGAATCTCTCATTCTAGGCAGTCTGTTGGTACCTACTGTAATAACGTGTCAAGTCCAAGGCTGTATAATAGTCATGCCCATGAAGAAACAGTGTCCTACACTGCATGTCAAGAATGAGACCAGAAACAGAGGGAGAGGACGTGCAGCCCTGGGCAGAAAAATGAAGTCTAGCTGCCTTTGTTCCTAAGAGTTTCCAGTTCGCAAGTCAAGGCCCTTGAGAGGCCTGGCTGATCACCCTGCCCTGCAGCAATAGGGGACACCACCCGGTCCTCAACTCCCACCCTTTTGTTTAACTCCCTCAAGTTGGTTTTATTACTCCAGAGCTGAAAGAATCTTGACCAGGACATGTTTCGTCCAACTTGACCTGATGAACGCAGCACTGGGCAGAATCAAAGATCAATGGCCACCAGCCCTTCTCTAAAACCCAAGTTGTATCTACAAATCTGGAGTTGCAAGTTAACAGGAGAGAGAAGCAGGAAGGACACTGGTTGTTAAATGAAGTAGCATTTCGTAAGTGAAGAGAATAAAGCCAAAGGTCGAAAGAGAAAACAAGCTAAACGTGTAAAGAAAAGAGCTGAAGACATAGGTTTTGAAGAGGTTAGAGAAACTTCTTACAGCCACAAGTGACAGTTAGCCAGAGTTTATACTCTAGTATCCTGGCTTCAAATGCAAAATTCATTCCACGATATGAGATCTGTCTCATGGAAAACCCCACTGTGAAGTCACACGTGTGACTAGGGAGGTCACAGAGGGGCTGGAATTGAGTTTGTAGTGCAGCTGTCATGCCTGGCTGAATAGTTCTAACAAGGGCCTATTGTTTACGGGAACCGAAAGAAGCAACAGAATATGAAGATGTCACCAAAGGCATCCCATATGGCAAGAAAAGGAAAGGGATTACCTATAAGATTTTATCCCTCAATAGACAGGGATTAGAGGAATGCCATGTTTCCTGGCAACCAAGAAGAGTGGATACCGCAGGGAAACAAGAACTATGCTTACTGTACACAGACACTACCAATTAGCTTTTACTGTAAGAAGTCACCTCAAAGCAGTAGCTAAGAAACAATCCTGTAATCGCTCACAATTCTGCAGACTGACAGTTTGGGCAGCGGGGTGGTTCTTCTGCTGTTCCTGCAGAACACGGACTCTTCATGGACTCATTCACGGACTCTTGCTGTGTTGTATCAATCACTCTAAAACTCATGGGCTTTAAACAAGAAATATTATTTCTCATAATCCTCTGGATTAACAAGGCAGTTTTTCTGGTCTGGATCAACTCAGCTGTGACCGGATTGTTTAGTAAAAATCCTATCGGCCAAAGCCAGTTACACGGGCAAGGCCAGACTGCGTCGCAGAAGGAACTTCCCCAGTGCATGGGCACTGGCAGTGTGATTGTTGTGTGTGTTTAAAAAAAGTCGCAACTGCCAATGGACACCTAAGTGCAAGTTAATCCATGTATAAGAACTAAGAGTAACACATACACATCCCGCAGACACTCTGTCCTAGAAACACAAGCCTTCTCCTTTCTAGAAATCACTGTCTCACCACACAGGCAGGAGATGAGCAGGAACTCATGGGATACTTAATGATCTACCATATTAAGGACAATCCTGGGGCTCCAAGCATCCTCCAGGACATCCACATAAATAGAAAACCCATATATTATTCGAGCTTAAGTCAAGTTTATATAAACAAAGTATTTTTACATGGTTTTAATATACAGTTTCTCAGTAATACAATCACTATACAAACCCAGGGAAGACAGTATTCTGTTTCACCAGAAATTTTACTAATGGCTATTTGCTGGTTTGGACACATTACTGGCCATGGTGTTGGAGTCAACAATAGCACATACTTACATCACTCTGCACTAGTGACTGCCACACTCAGTGATTTTATTTAAATATGACTGCATGCATTTAAAATGATATCTTCAGGGTAGTTGTGCTCAAAGAATACTGATTTACTTATTATTTCACTAAAGTTATTTTTACTTCTTTATGCTATAGATAGGGCACTGCACTGATTATATTATCTTGCACTAAGTAATTTATTGTATTTTGTACTTATTAATTTATTTAAATTTGTAAATATTATAGATCTATTATCTGTGAAATTCTGTCTCAGGACAGAAAAAAACAGTATTATAAAATTGTCTTTAAAAAGGGAGCACTGGTCCTGATGGACTTGAATAAGTGGCTTAGCGTCCTCACATTCTGATTTTAAGTGCATGTGTTTAAAAAATAGTTAAGTTTTCACATTAGTTCTCCAACATCAGTTTTCAGTTACTTCCCTTGGAGATTTAGGCTATAACCATTCATATGTTTGAAAGTTATCTCCTATTCCCATGGCTCAAGAAGAATTCTCATTTCCCTGTGTCCCAGGGACCCTAAGCCCCAAACAGCAGCAACAGCCCAGTGGTAAATAAAGTCATTCTCAGCCACAGAAAGAAGAAAGCCATCATGAGAATCAGGTCACAGCTAACGGAGCTACAGACACCCCTTCCTGGGAGGCAAAAGATGAGAGGAAAGGAAATCAAGACTGGCTTACCCACCAGCCCACATTAATGGAGTGTGCATTACCACCAAGTCACCAAAAGTAATTTCCAAAAGTTTTGATTTTTCTTTTTTTAAAGATTCTTCCTACAGAGGACTACATGAATCAGATTAGCAGGAGCTGGAACACGCAGTCTTGATTTCATCTCCAGCTTTCCAATGTGTCCTTGGCTAAACTATGTTAACACATAAGAGCTTTAAGTTCTTCAGCTATATTCCTGACATATATACATAAGTTGGTCTGAAATCATGGAACAAGTTATCTCAGGATAATAAAGAAATAACTTTTGGAGGGAAACAGAATGAAGGAGACAGAAAATTGGTATACAAAGGATAGTATTTTAAAATGCACAGCAAACAAAGCACGCATGATATCCTCCACAAAGAGTTCACCTCCTTGAGGAATTATGAAGTCATGCCAGATTATGACATCTGACAAAGGTAAAGTTAATTCCACCATAAAATTTAACCAACTGACAAGACAGACTACGGAAGGCTTGACTTGGAATTCCACACTGATCAGGATACAAGAGCAAGAAAAAAGAAGGGTCCGTTAACAGAGATGGTAACAGGGCCTAGGTCTAACAGCAGATCCGAAGGGGGAAGATGAGTCTACAACACGAAAGGGCAGGTGTGAGGGAGGGGCAGAATTCAGAGGCTGAAAGTGAAAACAGGGTCCAGGGAGAAGGCAAGTTGGAAGGCTTATGAGCAAAAGGCGAACAAAGAATTCAAAATGAGTTCTCTGTATCTGAAAGGATACTGGGACACCCAGCAGAGAAGTGATCATAGATGAATAAGGCAGAAATCCAGTCTCCAGGCAACAGGGACACCAAGATGAGGCCGGGACTGAACACAAGACCAGCCCAAGGCTGAGTCTACGGCCTTCTGCTTCCAGCTCCTTATTCAGAGGCCCCACCAGGGACAGAGCAGCCCTGTCTAGGGGGCAAGGCCCAACCTTCAAGTTGGGGTTAAGTGTCACAAATGCAAGAGAACGAGTTGAGCATAGACACAATCCAGACATAAACTAACTTGCATTTCACATTCATATTAAGATTCATCTAGTGGTAAACTTTCATAGCTTTGAAGCTAGAATACCCACCCTGCCCTTTACTCTAAAAGAGTACCCGATAATAAAGAACCCTAAACTCAACCTAGCAAATCCCTGATTCCTAATAGATAAATCACCAAAAGACGTATCTTCACTGTATTTCTAGGCCTTCCTATCTCAAAGCATATGCCATAATAATGCAGATAACTGTAAAAAGCTATGCTCGATAACTTTAGGAGGAATGTTAAAATATCCTTGGATATCCTGTATTCTTTTAAGCACAGGAAACATTTTAGAAGACTGGCACTCAAATACTAGGATGGAAAGTAGGAAATTATGTAGGAAAATTCCCTTCTGTATAGATCTATAGTGATGTATCCTAAAGTCACACAATTTGTGGTCAGGGACCCAGGCAGAATGTATGCAATCCAAAGTCACATCAAATAAAAGACCAGAAACCTGTAAAGTCTAATGTGGTTAGAAAGGTCAAATATTTGAGTTTAAGAAACAAAAGGGTAGAGATTCACATAAGGCAGTTCTAAGAGACTGAGCAAAGCTCAGATGTAAAGACAGACATGCAACAACATCTAAATCAAGAGATATAACAATCATTTTAATTCTAAAGCTTCTTTGTTGCCAAGTCTATATATTTGCGTGTGTGTATAAGTGTATATATATCTTTTGTTTTGTTTTGTTTTTTTGTTCTTTTTATCCCAAAAGCTCATACCAGGGGCAAGATCAAGGTACTTCTGAGAGATCTGAACTTCAAGGGAAGGATTTTCAATCACCGTTTCCCCACAGATAGGATCTGAGCCAAATAACTATCCTCAATTCTCCACTACAAAAATCTCAGGAATGAGGGAGGAGAGGGGTTTATCACGGCCAGTCAGAAGCTGGATAATGACTACAAAAGGTGATAAATCTCTTTCCAACAGGTCCTTGTATTGGTGGCTGTGTTGACACCACTGTGGATGCCCATCACATACCATCTTCAAAGATCACGCTCTATCTCAGGCCTTTAGACAGTTGCAATGCAGTGCACACCCAACCTCAGTATTATCTTCGTGAAGTCTCGATTTCTTTGCATGGCACTCAGGGACAGCCACAATTTGACCTTTCCAGCTTTACTCGACCCCCTCCCACAACAATGCTTATGCTCATTATGCTGCAAATCTCACCAGACTGCACCAAGTCCTCCCAACTACCTGCCACCACTGCCACTCCCTTGAACTCGTCCCCCTTGTCAAAGTCTTATTTATGAATTCATTCAAAAGCCACAATTTCCTTGATGCCTTTTCTAATCACCCCAATTAAAATTAACCCTCTTGCATAGGTGTCCCATGCTTTATAATTTTTTTTTATATTAGAGGCCTCACATTTTTAAGTTCATGGCCCCTTTGGGAGTCAGACACCAGGCCAGGTAGCTGGGGAGAGAAGCAGCCAACCGCACACCTAGCCCAGGGCAGGCCTCAGCCTGCAGTAGGCTCTCACGGACAGGGGAGACTCTTCAACTTTTAAATGAAACTTGGTATTTTCACTGTGACACAGGACTAAACATTAATTGCTAAAATGAAACTTTATGGGGCTATGGCCAACAGCAGGCCCTGATAAAAGTTATTACCCAGAAAAAGTCATGGAACCCACAATTTTATCCAAGGAGAAAGGCTTAAAAAAAAAAAAAAAATCAAATGTTCCCAGAGACAGAAGAAAACAAAGTTGCATTATGACCGCACATCACCATGGTTAAAATATCAAAGGAGAAAACACAAGCATACACGTATTCTTTAAAAAAAAAAAAATTCAGGAGTAAGGAAATATGGTGAGTTCTAATTGTTTTTCTGCAGGGATTTTGTGATCAAGTTTTGGGGACATTTATTATAATGCAGGGTAATAAATGGCAAGCATTGCATCTTACATATTCCATTTAGTCATTAAAATTAAAGTGCTGAGGAAGTTTAAATATTAAGTGATAAAGGTACTATAAAAGCTAGATAGCAAAGTTTATTCACCCCCCACCCCAAGGAATAAAAAGATATAAAACTGATTTAACAACCCTGTGTAAGAAAAATTGCTTTATACACTAAAAAGATTGTATACTGTTATAGCCTAAAGCAAAAGGTCTAACTCTCTCAAATACCAAGAAAATTATAGTAAATACTTTACAAATGTTGAGACTCTCAATAGGCATGCTTTGTAAATCTCAGAAGTAAACTAAGTTGAGTTTAGTTAGATGCAAAAGTGGTCTAACAGGAAATCTAAATGAGGGGTTTGAAACGCCATCTCAAATTTTTAAATGAACTATGTATATTCAGAAACTCAGCATGAGAATTATGGAAATAAAGGAATTGTGGTATAAGCTGTGAGACAGACTATGCTGGTAACTCTCCAAATACAGAGCCAAAATTTAAAAGAGGCTGACCCATGACTTACATCTTGGTAAGGAAGAAGCAAGATCAAATAGGCTGAGCATAGTCAAAAATGAGATTCCAGGAAACAAAACATAAAAAAATACTAAAGGTGATGTGATGGTTAGTTTTATGTATCAACTTGACTGGGCTAAGGAATGCCCAGATAGCTAGTAAGACTATTCCTGGGTGTGCCTGGGAGGGTGTTTCCCAAAGAGTTAGCATTTGAATCAGGATTCTGGGTAAAGACTGTCCTCACCAATGCTGGTGGGCATTATCCAAACCACTGAGGATCCAAAGAGAACAAAGATGGTGAAGAAAGAATTTGTTCTTTTTGTTTGTTCTGGGATATCCATCTTTTCCCTGCCTTTAGCCATCAGAGCTCTTAGTTCATGGACCTTCAAACTCGGACTTTCATACCATTAACCCCTCAGTTCTCAGGCATTTGCAGTCACATCACCAGAATCACATCATTGGCTTTCCTGGTTCTCCAGCTTTCATACGGCAGACTGTGGGACTTCCCAGCCTCAAATCATGTGAGTCAGTCAGCTCTGTAATCAGTCTCCCTCTCTCCATGTATAGCCACCCACATATATATACCCACACACATCCAGTTGGTTCTGCGTCTCTGGGGAATCCTAAAACACCTGATTATGTGACAAAGTCAACCAAAGCTTTCTTGCACATCATGGGGTGACCCCCAAAGTCGGCACCCACTCCCTTCCAGCCCTGTCCAGGCTATGCATGACCCTGCAGCAACCCCCTATCAAAAGCTGCTCAGTGTGGCCAGCAGCCTTAACCAGGGCGCTTGGTAAAACCAAGTTCCTCTGCCCCATCCCACATCTGCTGACCCAGAATGCCGGGAGGAGGCCCGGGAATGTGCATCGTAAAGGACTCCTCAGGTGACCCTAATGCATGCTACAATGTGAGAACCACTGCTCTAAACCAGAATGTCTCTCTTCTCCATTATTCCTCATATTCATCTCTTCTAATCTAGTCCCCTCACCTCCTACCAGGTGGCTTCTGCAATAAACTCCTTTCAGTTCTGCTGGGTCTTTCTCTTTCTTCAATAGTCACGTGTACACCTCTGTATCTTTGTCCCCTTCACTGTATTTACTGTTCTTATATCATTCCACTTGTTTGTTGAAAAACCAACCAACATATACTAAGCCTTTGCTATGTCTACTTAACTCGGATTATTTTTTCTTCACTGAATCATTAACAACAGCCCTGTAGCAAAGATACTATTCTTATTATACCTATTTAAACACGTGGGGAAACAGGTTTTCAAAAGTAATTTTGCTTCAGCTCACACTGCTAGGAGTTAGTAAAGTTACTATTCAAACGCAGGCAGCTTCAACAGTTTATTGCTCTTAATTATTATTTTAAACTTTAATCTCCTTGAAGCAAATTTTGCTTCACAGTATAAAAAGGAAGCAAGAGACTATGTTCCTGGCATGAAGAGTAGTTGCCGTGAGTGGTAAAGGTATTACAGCGCTGGCTAGTGCCAATGAGTGAAGTATTGGAACAGAATGTAACCACTGCTGCAGAACCACACAATAGTTTGCCAGTACAGAAGGTCTGAACCTTTTGTCTAATGAGATCATCTCATTAGAACATGCAATATTTATTTGCCCACAGCTAAGCTCTTGTTTCATAAATATCCCTGATAAAAGCGATGCCTTTACTCTTGAACCCAATAACTAGCATGACTAAGACAGAGGTCCCCACTGAGGCAGTGCTCCAGAAGGACAATCCCTTCCTCAGTCTGCGGATCCCAAGCCACTGTTGGAACAAAGAGGTCAAGGGAATCTCAGTGTCTAACTCCATTTACATGGAAAGAAGTCTCCCCTGAAACTGGCGAACACCTGTGTGACCCAGAGAGGGGAGACCATTCACCTACACGCCTCCACGCGCCAGGTCTGTGCTGAGTGTCTTCTCCGGAGGAGCCAGGGCTCACCACAGCGCAAACGTCGCCGAGATCAGATGCCAGGAGATGGCAGCGTTGCATCCCAACAGATGCCAAGGCCGCTAATGCCCTTCACTCCCCCACCACGCTGTCTCACTCTCCAAGGTCACTGCAAGTTAAAACATTTCTGAGTGAGTGGACCGTGTTGATACTCTGCATCTGTGTGGAAAATACAATGCTCTGACCTCTCCCTCAAGAGCTTCAGACACCAAGGCAACCAGCAGCTTCAAGCAACTCATGAAGCAGCGGATGATGGGAAAGAAACTACATCCAGGAAACCTGGAGATTTTTACACAAAGGCTATTGAGGGGGAGATCTGTCAACCCCAAATATGCTTCTTTTGCATAAACATGAAGCATAAACATTATCTTGAGGTGATTTTTTTTTAAAGAGTAATAGCAGACATAGCAAAATCTCTGACAACCAAGTAGAAGTTACTCTTCTGAAAGAGTCATTTACATTTATAAGGGAAATCTCCATTTGTAAATAGTGTTTCCCTCTCTGTTCCAGGGAGAAGGAGAAGAAGTTTCTAGAAACTCTTACCACTGGATGAGGCAAGTGACAAATCTGCATAAAAACCATCCGCTCCCTGGTTTACCACGCTTTGCCTAAAAACCTCCCATAACTGGCTTCCCACCCACTGCCCCTCCCACTGCCCCTGTCGCCAAACATCCTTTCTCTTTAGCTGGAAATATTTAAGATGGTAGCTTGGGCCAGGTCAGAGTTACTCGACTTTCCCACGTCTCTCCAGGTATATAGAAGTAACACAGTATTAAACTTCTCTTTTTCTCCAGTTAATGGGATGTCTCAGCTAAGAACCTAGAAGGGTAGAAGGAAAATTATATTTCCTCCCCTACACTATCTTTCTGAAGACTCTAAGGGAAAAAAAAAAAAAAAAGAGCTTCTGAAGTACCTTGGAACAGCTTCTCATGTTCTATTAAGGGTTTCAATGCAAGAACATGGAATCCACTTTCCAAAGTCCCAGGCAGGTTAACGAATAATTATGAAAACTTTCAGCCTTCTGCACCTACAGTTTTCATTTGAAGGCTAAGAAATTCAGTCTACACGTAGTACTTCCTTACTAAATAGAGACAATGCAGAAATCCACATTTCTATCAGTGATTAAAAAGCATGTTAGTTGCTCACTTTCTCATAAGCACAAGTCTAATTTGTGTTTATCAAAATTTTGAAAAGCTTTTTTTTTTTTAAACAACATATGTTAGCAAATTCTGAAGTTCTCCTCGGTCTAAAATATCTGGAGGAAAGTTTTTTCACTATATTTAATCTGTTCAGTCAAAACTCCTCTATAACAATTTTAGTTTGCATTTTCCCAAGCCTCTTCTAAAGTACAATTACAGCATGTATGAATTCTGACATACATGACAGAATTATTAGACATATATAGACTGTTTGACTATTTGTACTCGGGACAGCAGACATGCCATTGCTTTAGATTCCCAGGGAAGCTCCCCTAGTAAAATCTCAGATTTCATAAACTCCACAGCTCAACCGCTGCCTGCCCTCCCCCAGATGCCAGCAGCATGTTTATTCTCTATTCAAACCCAAAGAAAGTGAAGTTAGTATCTGTCTATTAAGGAATGTCCATTCAATTTAACACATTTTTAATGAAGCATTTATGCTTATAACTGTAGGTGGCTGGTGTAAAAGCAACATTTGATGGAGTCTTTGCATGCAGGGAGCTTTCAACGCAAAAAGCTAGTAATGCCAGAAGCTCCAACAATAGCCTGTGAAGACACTCAGCTAGATGAGAGGCGCCCCGTTCACCCTGGCAACATTCTTCTCAGCCACAGGCATCACCCTGCAGCTAGCAGGCTCCTTCCCTGGCCACCCAGGCACTTGCAGAAGGGCTCGCTGGGACTAGTTGTCTACAGTGAGACAGTGGTGTCCCTCAGCTTACTTGCTTCAATTTCACTTATTGTTGTAATTATTTCTGTTATTTAAATATCACATGCGTTAACATGGGCCCACCAAGCAGCAGACACTAAAGGTTAGATACGCAAAAGACACGGGGGTCATGTCCCAGTACCTTCGGGCTGCTAGAAACAAAAATACCATAGACTGGGTGACAAACGTTTATTTTTCCAGTTCTGGAAAAGTCTAAGACCTGGAAAGTCTAAGATCAAGGTACGGGTAGAACTGGTGTGCGGTGCGCGCCCACTTCTCAGTTCACAGCTGGCCATCTCCTTGCTGCATCTCTCCTGAAGCAGAAACAGGTAAGAACTCTCTGGGGTTCCTAAAGGTCCATCTCCTAATACCATCACCTTGGGGGCTAGGATTTCAACACGTGAATTTTGGAGAGACACAAAAACACTCAGTCCATCACAAGTAGGGGGCAGGAGGTGGCAGGGAGCAGCCTCGTACAAGATGCGGGTGTGATGCCTGTGGAAGAGGAAGGAAGGAGGACTGAACTTATGACAAAGGTTCAAGGAAGGTTCAACCAGGCCATTGGAGAGTCCCTGAGCTAAAGTCACCTGCCAGCACAGTCCCACAACTTGGAGGAGCATGCCTGCCTTACTAGCCCCTCTGTGCCACGTCATTGGCTAGGCCGGCGAGAAACAGGACCTCGTGGAGGAGCTGGAAGCAAAGGGGCAGCGCTGGGCTGTGGATTATGTGCCCCTGCGGGAGGCCTGAGGGCACATTCTCCTGGTCACCTCAGTAAACCCAACCTGCAACAGCTAACGTTTAGTGAGCATTTACTGTGTACACCAGTGTTTTTATGCCTTAATACCTACCACCCTGTCGTAGGGCAAGGAAGCTGGGGCACGAGTAACTGTCCACGAGCAAACAACTAGTGCCAGAACTGGAACTCGGATCCAGAAGTTCTCACTCCATCAGCAATTTGAGTGGAAAAGTGGTATTATTTTTTTTTATCAAGTTGAGTGACTCACTAAAAAGTCAGAAAATTAGAAGTGTCACGTTATACCTAGTTGACACAACTGAGAAAGAGGAGGAGAAAGAAATCTGGAAAATCTAGGAGGATTCTCCGCCGTCCCGTGTGCCTGACGTCCTCTGAATGATGCTGCCAAGAGCCGTCCTGTCCTCGCCGAGCTCCCGTGACAGACAGTGGGAGATGTGGAGGATGACGACCATGCTGCACAGTGTACCAGGTGGTGTCAGTGCAACAGGGAGCAGCAAAAACAGGGCAGGGAAGGTGGAAATGTGTGAATAAGAGATGGGGAAGTCAGGAGATGCCTTGCTGAGTTGATGGTCAAGCAGCAGGGAAGGCAAGGAGGCAAGGACACGGGAGGAAGAGCATTCATGGTTCAGGGAGCAGCAAGGACACAGGGGCAGAGGGAGAACATGACAGCAGGTTCCACGAGCAAGCAGGAGGCAAGCTGAGTGGAGGAGCAGGAGAGGAGGTGAGAAAAAGGATGTGCCCCTGCAGAGCCCCTCGTCTTCAATGAGAAGGCCCTGGAACCCACCGCGGTCACTGAACAGAGGAGCAACCTGACCTTTGTTGTAAGAGAATCACTCTGAGCGCTGGTAGGGAACAGATGAGAGCTGGGGGCGCGGGGCCAGAAGCAGGTGTAGAGGGATCCTGGCAATCCTGCTGCGGACTGCAATCCCCACGCCGAAAGGCCCAGCAAGAAATTAAAGAAACCCCACACATTCACTTTCACAAGTTAAAAAAATCTAAAATGGAAATGGTGTAAGGTTCATCAGGGTTGTGCGTTACGCTAGAAAAATAAGGCCTGACTACAGTCGTTAGAAGCACACAGAAGGAAAAGGCCTCAGCGCCAGCCCTTTGCCTGTTTGCTCTCCCACCGATTCCCCTGCCTTCCCTCCCTTCAGAGGACCGAACTCCAGGAACGTCAGTACCCAGGCTTCCTGACAGATTGGCTACTGGTGTCAGACCAGAAGGAGAACGGACATGATGAGGAGGGGAGAGTTCAGAGTATTTCTCGCCCCACCCTGACCCCCCACCTCCTCTACTCCAGGCGGTACCTCCAGCTGTCACCACATCTCCCTCATTGTTTCAGTTCCCCGTGGGCAGCCTCGTCCACGGTTCCAGTCACCACTGGGTGGCCCTAGACCCTGGGTTCAGCTCCCCTCTCCAGCTCTGACAACACGAATTCCTCCCTGTGTCCCTTTAGCCCAAGGGATGGCAGCAGCTTCCCACAGCTGATAACCTCTGCATTGCATAACAGACCCACGTTTGCTCTTTTGGCCTTCCAATGCCTTCATAATTAGTTCCCTATATTAAATTCCTTCTATTAAACCACTCTGTAATCGTTTTTCTGACTAGATCCCAATATACGCCTACATCAAAAGACACACAAACATACGTTTCTATACTGTGTTAAAGTCTTGAAGGTTATTGTGTATCTCTCTGTCAATCCACACTGTATCAAATCCTTCCCGGGGAAATCAGGCGGGAGGGATGGTAGGGGAGATAGAAGAAACGGAAGGGCAGCAGAGGTGGAGGGCACACACCCTGTGCCAGTTTCAGTGCTCTGCAAACATATTCTCTGCAGCCCAAGGCAAAAGCCCCCAGACACGTCCTGGCATACAACTCTGGTAGAAAACCCCAGCCCAGTCCTTCTGCAAAGCCTGCTGCTCTCAGCCAGCACAACCAGGCTCCAGGCACTCCTAAAGGCAATGTCCTGAGAGCTGCCAGAAATGATGGTCTTGCTTTCGCCAGTCCTGTACTCTCAGCATATAATCAGAAAGTCAGGAGAGGACGCACATGCACAGAAAAGTCAATAGAGAGAAACTCAAGCCATTGAGGTGTCAAGACAAAGACACCACCCACGTCTGCTACAGAACATCGCCAAACAGGACACCCCACGCCGTGCTGCTTAGCTGTGCTGGAACAAGGCGTGCTTCACATATGCAAGGACTGAGACTCCCCTGGGCAGCCTCAGGTCTAATGCTTATTAACTCTGCGGATAAACAGCACGCATCAACAAACAGAAAAATCTAGCTTCAAGTGTGTGCAGAGAGCAACAAGTTCTATAGAAAAACACTTAAGATGTCATTGTGCTGCATAAGTGTTTAGTATGAAGGGAATGCTGTGCTGACCCCGGGGAAGATGGGTACCCTCCCTGAACAGAGAACAGGGCTTCAGCACTCCAGCTGCCAGTCACCGCTTAGTTTCATTCAAAAAGGAATCATGTCCTCAAAAAAATCATAGTATAAAGGGACATCGCCAAATTTATATGAGATAAAAAAAATCAGATAATGTTTACTGACTTGTTATATATGAAAATACACCCCATATCAATATAACCTATAAAAGCTTTGAATTACTTAAAAGCCTTTCTCCCTGGAGAGGAAGTGGTTTGCGGTGGAGTCTGAAAGCTTTTTAAAGTGTGACTGTGATCCCCCCATCGGCTTGCAGTCAGGGCAGGAGAGGAAGACCGATGGGAAAACAAGCGTGATCCTAGAGAAAGGTGTTGCTAATTTCAGGGAGGGAGCGTTTCCTTGTTGGCATTAGTAGTAGTCTTTAGCAGTACTCTGCCTGGACCAAAATCATGGAGAGGAAAACAGGAAGGGATATTGGGAGCTACTATGCACGTTATTTTATTTAGTCCTAACAATCCATTTCTCCAGATCCGAAAAGGTATATATGAGAGGGACTGAAAAATACGGTTGTCATCTCTCTGATAAATTACAAACTGGAATTCAAAGGACCCCTAACATCAACATTATTCGCACTCACAAGAGAATTCTGAGGGCAACGAAGAAATGACAGCACCCTGGACCAGAATGCGGGGTGTGGGGAGCCTGGTCTTGTAGTTGGAAGGTACAGGATGTGGTCCTCAGGAAGAAAAACCTAGAAACAGGAATTTGAAGTCCTTCACTTTTAAGACTAAATAGGAAGCAAATGTAGACTGCATCTGCCCTTCAAATCCTGGCAACTTCTGAAATCTACACACTATTTTCCATTGCATAAAAGCTTCCTCTGCAAATATGGCCAACATTTAATTTATATGCTGCCCCCTCACTGGCATACTGTCAGTGGCTTAACTCCCTTTCCAAAACCCTTCTCCTCTGCTTTCCTCTAGTACAGAGGCTGGTAAGAATAGACTAATATCCCAGCCTTGTTTACAGCTCTAGTTTGCCAATAAGATAGAGAAAGAAGTCGAGGTGGAAAAGGTACTCCTTTCCAGAATAAAGTCTCTCCATGATAAAGCCCATAGCTCCTTCTCCTTTCCTCCTGCCTGGAACAAATACCTAACCTGCAGGTGGTTGCAACCATGGGGGCAAAGCCTCGGGCTAGGGATGGAAAAGCAGGAAAACAGGAGGAAGCTGCTTTAGGACAGCATCACTGAGCCACCCTCCTGGCCAATGTGCTCTTGTAGAGAGAGAGAAATAAAGTCCAGTCAGTTGTTTAAGCTATTAGACAGGCTTTCTGTTCAGAGTCAACACCATCCTTACTGGAACATGCCCAGATCTTTTGTGTTTCCCATCTTGGTAATGGTTCTTTGTTCCACAAGGGGCACCAGCAAGGTCCTAAGAATAATCTCTAAATCCTCCTCATTTCAGTCAGTCCCTGTTTGCTTCTCATTCTGTTTCTTAAACATTTTACAGCCTCTCCTGCTGCTCCATCATCCCACCCACCTTCACAGTCACCACCTTCACTCAGGCTCTCCTTCCCTAGACTACTGCAGTGCCACCCAACTCCTCTCCCTGTCACCAATCTGCCACTAGTCCTGGACACACAGATCTCTACTTACAGGCTTTGCAAACACACCAATATCAATTCTCAGCTCCCAGTTTGCCTCAAGAGTCTTCAAAATATGGGGCGCAATGGTGGCTAAAAATATGTGAAAAGTGAGATTTTTAACTTTTTTTAAAAGTAAATAAATTAAAACAAGATACCATTTGTGTTAATCAAATATACAAAGACATCTAACAATGGAGCAATAGTAAGGACTAGATGTTTGTTAAAATAAACCCATTTTACAGAGACATAATATTCAAAGTTAGCAAGGACGCAGTGAGATATGTAGGAACATAGATGTCCATTTGTTCTAGAAAGGAATTATTCAATATATACTACAAGCCTCAATATGTACACATTCTTCATTCCCAGTCTAGAAATACTGTGAACTCCATCCCTCATCCCCTAAGACATACTCAGATGATCACAGCATAAACGTTTACTTTTGATATGCATATACAAGAATATACAACATTAAAAAGTATTAGAGTTTTTTGAATAGAAAAATAGGATATAGTGCTAAGTAGAAAAAAAAAAGGGCAAGGTACGAAAGTGTTTCTAGCATGATTAACAGCAGGGAGCGAGGATGAGAACAATAAGATGAATTGCTCAGCACTCACTGCTGTTACCCTCTGGTCAGACTGTAACTTATTTCCCCCCAGTTTCTCTGCTTCTAGACTTTATAAGTACATATTATTTCTTTATTCAGAAAAATACACAGAATTCGGGAGATTTATGAGTAATAAAAAAAAAAGACAGTAAAAACTGAAATAGTAAAAGAGAAACTCAGGTCGAACTGTTTTAAATGAGGACGCCCTTCCCTAGTCAGATCCAACACTGCTTTGCGGAGGAGAATGGGCGCCCTGAGCACAGGTGCCCCAAGGTCAGGCACTTGGAATCAAGATCAATCACCTTCTCAGCAGTGTGACAGACGATTACAGTTTATGAGAATTCAGAATTCCAATTATGAGATCCTGACGTTAAAATGTCCTATTCAAACAGTTTCCCCATATAATCCTAATCTCCTTCATAAAGCCACTGTGGAAAAAGCACTCAAGTTACCATCGGTCAGGCTTTAACTGTAGGTGGTAATGCTCAGGGGCAGGTGATTTGTCCTGCCATATACCCACCCACTCCTGTCTTCAGTGCAAACCAACAGAACAAGTTTAAATGAGTTCTTATACCAGAAACAAAGTAGTTCTTATCCTGCAAGGAAAAACAAAAAAGACACCTTGGGAAGCATCTGAAATAAAGATCCAAGGGTTTCGAGGTACAGAGACCTGAGAATTCAAACACTATCATTTACAAACTGAATGACCTTAAGCAGATTGCTTACACTCTCTGAGCAAACACAGAAACAGAAATGGGATAAGCCCAAACTTCAAAGGCTTAAAAATGTCATTTACTCATTTCTTTTAAAAGCCATTATGCATTTTATCCCTTTTTTTAATCCCCTTTTAACCTTCAAGCTCTGAAGAACACCTTAAAACCCGGGTAAACATTAATATTTCAGGCACATTATGTAGAGTTGACATTTTAGACTATACATTTTTTGTGAAGAGATTGAGACTATTCTGTTATGAGGCCTCTGAACAGCAAATATGTAATTCTGAAATTAATGAAAGCATTGGGGGCCCAGTGAGGTCCCTGATGTGAGAAAAAAACAAAAAAACCAAGTGAAAAGTGCAGTATTTAAGCAAATACACTGAACAGAGCCATCTTTAAAGAAAATAAAAGAAGTTGCTTTGTAAAAAGTTAAAATGTTCTCACCGTTAGCCACTCGGCTCTTGTGGGGGTAGAAACACAGATGGTACCACCTACTGAAACCATTATATATTGATACGGTCAGGGAGCAGGGCCCAAGGGCCATGCACTAGAAAATGAACTCAGTTAACTTCTGCCAAAATGTTACTGATGGAATGCACACACACCTCATATACTCCTGACTACCCAACTCCCTTTACTCCCTTATTGGTTTGTTCCTTAAACTGATTAAAATACTCAACTTACTTGAGTTTTGGTCAACTGAAAATTTATACTATTTTACATTAAAGGGGATATCCCAACAGACTCTGTTTTATGGACATGGGAGTCATATCTATCTATCTATCTAACTATATACACACACACACACACAGGATGAAAAGAGTTGGATAACTAATTCAATGACAGCCTTTAATTTTATTCTTATCTTTACCATACTGGTTAATATCTATAGGTAAAAAAACAATGCTGAACGAGAAGTTTCTTTTGAAATTCCTTTCTCCAGCCAGATGTTTCTTTTCTACCCTATCAAGGTCATTTTAGGATCTATGGGCCTTATTCCAGTTAAGAGCTTCCTTAAAACAGTCACATAGAAAATTAAAACATAATAGGGAATATGCAATTAATATGAATACATTGTTATGTTCCTAAAGGAAAACCAAGAGCAGGTGAAAAGAAAAACACTTGTTTGTTAGTGACTATCGATCTGAAGAGTATTAGAAAATTCATCCAAACAGAAGGTTCCATGATCTTTAAATGTGCTAATAAAGGCAGCAGAATGATTTCAAGAGGCTGTCTCACCCTGCAGAAAAGCAAACGCCACCCTTTACCATCAGCCTCCCTCCATTTCAAGTTCACAAAAAATAAGAATTTCCAAGAGCGGAAAGACACACTCCTAGAACTATGTCGGGTATAAACAAGTGCTTAGCACGCTAAATTCTTTAAAAGTCGAAAGGACTGTTGTTAACATTTTAAAACCCCCAAAGATAACGAACAGTAAAAGCATATAAGACATAAAAAATATGAGTCATGTCAAAATGAAACCGGACTTCAAACTTTTCATTAGCAACACTAGAAGCGAGAAGATTGCGGAGCAATGCCTTCAACATTCTGAGGGAGAATGATTTCAACCCAGACTTCTATGCCCAGATAATTACTCCATCAAAATAAAGAAAACCACAGTCCTGCGTGGGTTTGGAAAATTTATCACACGTTCTCCCATACAAAGGTGCATGTGACAAGGTTCAAACAAAAGAAAAAGAGTCTCCAACTCAAAAGAACTATGGCGGGAGAATGGCAACTCAGCCTGCTGTCCAAACACCAGTTCAGATTAAAGAATGCCACAGGAAGGCTACACAAGGGACAGATCTGCGGTCAGAAGGGAGAAATCGAGAGATTAATGCCATCCTCCGGAAAAGCGACTCTCAAATCTAATCAGAAATGACATCCCATGGGCTGGACAGTCCCCTCTGTCCTCCAGATCCATGTGTCCCCTATTGTCCACCATGCTCTGTGCCTCGGGGGATTAATGACTCACCACAGCAAGCACTTCTGCACCCAGCTTCTCTCTGGTGACTGGTCCCTCCACCCAGAGCCCACAGCCTCTGTCAGGCGGCCCTTCTCCCACCCAGCTCAGGTCACAGCTCCCTTCTTCCACCCTTGGAGGCCTAGAGGTAACTAAGGGCTTCTCCCTGTAGCCAGCTTCTGAATGCTTCACCGTCCCCTCACTGGTTCTCTTCAACCTGCCTGACCCTCTAAGTTTGTGAATTTCCTACTGAGTCCGAGTTGATAAGCCCCCTTTGACTGCAAAAGTCAACAGAAAAGTAACCCTCTTGCTATCCAGCAATGAAATTTATAGCTAGGTTATATTATCAGCACAGATGTTTTCAAAAATACAAATATAACATCCTAACTGGAACAGAAAGAACCTAATCAAGTCACTGAAATAACATGTATCTTTGTATGTAAATGCTTGGACATAGCTGACCTACAAAATAAAATAAACTAAATGCATGCATCCACCAATATATAATGGAAAAGGCAGAATTTAAGGAACTGAAAGTTAACAGTATTCTTTGTTTTTGACATTTTGAAATAAGGGCTAAGTAGTTTATATATATACCCATAAAATCAAGTACATGACAACTGAAAATGAAGACTGACACAAGCATCTTGTACTGGTAACATGTATTAGAAGCATCATTGCTGTTAGTGACATTTTCAAAATGGTGAACAACTCTTAGGAGAGTTCCCAAAGCTCAACCTTCCTTCAATTTACCCAGAAGTTCTAGGAAAAATCATAATGTATTAAACCCATGCAAGAGATACTTTGCATTCTGTAAATGAAGAGTTATGCTCTAGGCTCAAATAATTACACAACAGCTTTAACTACGTAAGTGTCCAACAGGGCATTCATATGCCATGTGTGACGGACAACAGAGCATGCATTTCAGGAGTTCCAGAACCCCTGGATCCTGCCGCTAAATACCAGTAGCGACACCCCCACCTCCAAAGTCAATCACTGAGAAAACCAAAAACAGCCCTTAAGTTGTTTTAAATGTCTGCTGGGGGTATCACCATCCCTGTTGAGAAACGCTGGTTTATAATTTGGAACTTAAGGGGGCAATGAAGGGAGATAAGATGCGCAGAATTTTTTAAAAAAAGACTCCAAGAAAAATACTTTCACAAGAAATGCAACCAAGCATATTATACAGTTTTGCAGTAAAAAGGAGTCTTGATGTAAACTCAATTAAGTTTTCAATTTCTAGAATCAACTCCTCAAAGAGTAGAGATCTTAATTTTTTTTTTTAAACACAAAATGTCAATTAGCAACCTTGGGAGGGTATTTTTTTCCTCAAAGAAAAACGTCTGGATACAGGTGCTGCTGGCAATGGTTTCAGAATCAAGTGTGTCTGGCCTGGCATCTCTGGGTTCCCTTAGTACTTCCCTCAGTCACAAGAGGATTGTCTCCTGTCTCATATATCAGAACTTACATCACACGGCCATCCGTAGCTGCCAGGGAAGCTGGAAACGTAGCAAGAAAGAGGCGGGAGATAAATACCTAGTGAGTAACACTAAGAGAAGAGCGAGCACAGCTATAAGGTCCACAGTTGAAAAACGCAGAAATCAAGGTGTGAGTGTATTAAATTAAAAAGCTAAGTGCAGGTAGGATGTGGATATTAGAACAGATTATAACAAAAATCAAACCTCTTAGTGTAAAGTTAGCACAAACACAACAGAAGTTCTTCTCTCTCACTTAGAGGTCCCAGCCAGGGCAGCAGGTCCCCTCGGAAAAGCTCCCAGGGCTCTGGGCTCCTGCAGACGTGTCCCCTGCTGTCCTCAACAAGTAGCAACCCTGTCCTCATCCAAACGGCTGCTCTAACGACTGACAGGGATGTTCCAGCCAGTGGGAAAAAGAAGAGACCAGGGAGGAGGTGTCCCTCCCTTTTAGGGAATGGCCCACAGGGTCTGCACACATCACTTCCAGTCACACTAGCTCTTGGCGGTATCTGGACCAGACAACAGACCCTGGCTGTTCCCCTCTGAGGGCTATCAACAACTTGTAACAAGCTGGAGCAGCAATTTGTATGCCACATACTGACCCCTGGCTGGCCAAGACTCGCTTTCTGCTCTACGCAGCAAAATCTCAGCAAACTTTGGCCTGTCTTCCTGAATTCTGTAAGAGAGACATTGCCTGTGCAGCTCCCCCGCAAGACGGACGGTCTCATGGGACCTGGTCCTGTGCTGCTGGGGGAGAAACAAAGTCGACTTCCCCCTGGGCTGTGCTCTTGACCCACACCCTGCGGACAATCAGGCTCAGGGCCATGGTTAACAAAAGGAGGGGGAGAGCAAGAGGAGAAAAGGCAGCCATGCTCCCAGCTGGCAAGTCTACTGCTTGTCAGGAGGGGGAACACACCGGGGTCAGCCAGTGGAAACCAACAGCGTTAAATAACCGTATTCCGAGAAGAAAGGGAGCCAGGTGACCGAGTGGGCTAGATCTCCCTCCCCCCCACAGGAAGTAACAGCTGAAGTGAGAAGAGGATGGAGGAGGAAGATATCCTATTTCAACTTATGAAGAATTGGCCAGAAGAGCTAAAAACTGAATTCACAATAGTAGAGAGTGAGAAGGGTCCCCCCGGGGAATGTGACTGGGGATGGGGAGGATGGGATGGGAGAATGTAGCTTTTTACTGTCAGTTTGGCAAGGCTTGGATTTTAATCACATGAGTGTTATTTCATAAAATAGCTTAAGTAGACTTAGCACATCATAATCTTCAAAATAACACTGTTTTACCTCGTTGCCCATCGTAACGTATTTTTGAATTTAAATCACAGTGAGTAAATACCACCTGTATCCTACATATAAATACCCTCTTCGGCTACCACGATCTTCAAACCAGAACCACTGCTGCAGCCTCCCAACTGGCCTTCCCGCCTCCACTCTGGCCTCTACCATCTATTCTCAAGGCTGTACCACCTTAAATTCCACACAGATGGGAGCCCCTGGAATTGTGTGTTCTACCTCCTATTAAGATAGCTCTTCCCTTAGTCTCTGTGACAAAGGCCATCCTAACTTTCTTATATTCCTGGCTGTCCCTTCTCCATTTCCTTTGCCAGTTCAACCTTCTCTCCTGTCTTTTAAAGCCTGAAGTTCTTTAAGACCAAATCAGTAAAAACTTCCTCTCTGCTGGATTCTCTTTCCATTGGCCAGTCACGCCCATGGCTTCAGTCAGAACCTAAAAGACAATTCTCAGATTTACCTCTTGTACCCAAATCTCTCCCCTGAGCTTCAAACTATCCTTTGAGCTGTACTTATTTGAAGGACCATAAATTCAGCATCTCACCTATTAGATTGTAGCAATGCCTGTGTTGGATTGGATTGTATATAATCTCAAATATTTGTTTAAGGGAATAAAAAGGAAAAGTTAAGCCTACAGGCCAGGATTCTAGGATGTGGTGATCAAACTCTGGAAATCCTTACAGAATTTTATACTTGAATCACATTAATTTTTCATAATTATTCAGACGGTTCATCCTCCCCTGTCATCTGAGGTGTACTGTTCTAACATGTGACTGCAGAGTGACCCTAACTGAAGCAGAGACGGGAGAGCAAGAATGTGTTATATCTCAAGCTCCCTTACCACCGGCCTGAGAATACGTGCACTCCCTCTGGCTGGGAAAACCAGAGCTTCACAAAGGTAGCCTCAAGTTGTCCTCTGTTTCAGAATTGCTCCTGACGATACTCAGCATTTTGTAAGCCTTGTTGACTACAGCAGCAGTTTGGGTTTTAGATATTTTTCTAGAGAACCGAATTAAAATAAGATTCTCATCTCTTTAAATAAGAGTTGGAATATATTTCCCTAAATGTGTTAAAGGAGTAAGAATACAGGTTTCATGGCAGAATTTTCCCCATCTTCCAATAAAAATATTCATACAGACCCATAAAAATATTTTAAGAGGTAACACTGCAAACTTAAGTATCAAACTAAAGCTCACTTTCGAGAGGAATGTCCACTAACTTCATAATCCATGAAGAAATTTGGAGATACAGTCTCTAAAAACAAGTATGCGCTGCCCAGTGAATCAAAACAGTAAGCATAAACACGAGGAAGGCAAGGAAGATTTATATCATGTCACTCTGCCTGTCGCTGGCTCCTGGAAGGGAGAGCTGAAACGCCATTGAGCAAAGACAAAAGAGCAAAGACAAAACAAAAGCAAAGGAAACAAAACACTGAAAATGGAAAACAGTGAGATTAAACACATCATATCAGCAATAACCAAAAATGGCTCAAGCTCTTATAAAAGCAAAGACTAGGCAAAAGTTGTTGTATTGATTTTCAATACAAAATAACCCCCAAAATAAACTGGGAGTTTGAGGTTTGCAGATACTAACTACTATATATAAAATAGATAAACAAGTTCATACTGCATACACAGGGAAATATATTCAATATCTTGTAACTTATGATGAAAATGAATATATGTATGTACATGTATGACTGAAACATTATGCTGTACACCAGAAATTGACACAATATTGTAAACTGACTATACTTCAGTAAAAGTATATATATAAAAAACCCAAAATGTGTGCATACCCACATATTCACATGCAGATAATGTGTGTACATATGTTTAAACATATATACAGGTGAACATACGACTGTGGATGTTATGGATACCTATCAATATATCTCAAACTCCCCCAAAAGAAAGTTTCAATGTTAAAATTGGACAAAGTAGAATCCCTGCCTACATACTCTATGTAGAATCAAAGTAGAATCCTTGTCTATACAAACTCTGTGGATCAAGGGAAGGTGGGGTAGAGGGCTAACTTGGGAGTTTAGGATTTGCAGATACTAATTACTATATATAAAAAGATAAACAACAAGGTCCTACTATATAGCACAGGGAACTATATTCAATATCTTGTAATAATCTATAAAGAAATATAGATTATAAGAAATATAGAAATATAAGAAATCTATAAAATATGAAAAAACATATATACGTGTGACTGAATCACTATGCTGTACACCAGAAGCTAACAACACTAAATCAATTATACTTCAATTTAAAAAGAAAAGAAAAAAATAGAAGTTGGAAAGCAGATGAGATTTAATTTACTCATAATTTTCTAAAATGTGTCCTAAAAAGCAAATTTCATGCAGTATCCTCTCTATTTTCAGTAGCACTGCCGAAATGGAATAAACAAGCATGAAAAGGCTAACAAAAATGTTATAGATGCAAAACTTCTGGCAAGCCAGTATTTTAAAAAATAAATTAATTTGTAATTAGAAAAAAGAAAACTGCCATCAAAATGTATGGATACTTCTAGAAATGCAAAATAAATTAAAAATACAGTCGAATCTTGAATACTGGGGTTAGGAGGACTGACCCTTGGTGCAGTTGAAAATCTGCGTATAACTTACAGTTGGCACTCCAACTGCTCTGTTCCTCCGTATCCAAGTTCTGCATGGGCAGATTCAGCCAACCTCAGACCAGGTGGTACTATAAAGTATTTATTACTGAAAAAAATCTGCATGTTGATGGGCCCTCTGCAGTTCAAACCCATGTTGGTCAAGAGTTCATATAATTATAGTAGGCTAATTTAGTCATTACAAAAATGACAAGATAGGAATGATTAACACAATGATGCTAATTTAGACATAAAACTTAATCCTAAAGTCAGAATATGCATATATATGAATTTGTGATATAAAAATACTTAGATACATAAGATGAAATAACTCCGTGAACTGCCCTCTGTCAGCAAAATAAGATTAGAAATTACTAAAATGAAAATAAAACTTCAACACTTGAAATTTTTAAATGCCTCTCTGATTAACTATAAATACTGGTTCAAGGAAAAAAATAAGATCTGAAATAACAGATTTAGCACAAAATAAAAGTAAATTTCATTATGTAACAAACTGATCCCAAACTGTATCCAGAGGGAAATTCACAGCTTTGTATATTTTCATTTTTATACTTTCATTCTTATTACAAAGTAGAAAATAAAATAATCCTAATTAAGTCAATTGAAGGAAAAGAACTACTCCCTTATGTCTCCCAGTTACCTTGAAAAAACCTTAAGATAGGAAATATACACAAGATCTTATGGTAGCTCACAGAGAAAAAAATGTGACAATGAATATATATATGTTCATGTATGACTGAAAAATTGTGCTCTACACTGAAATTTGACAACATTGTAAAATGAATATAAATCAATAAAAAATTTAAAAAAAACCTTAAGATAGAAATTGATTCATAAAAATAGAATTTATGAAGTCAACATGTATATTTGTAAGAAGAATATTTGAGATACATAATAAATTTTAAAGGAGGATAAAATGTGAAATAAGACTTAAAAGATTGAGAAAATAAGCAAGAAATATGTCCAACTCTATGTTAACATATATGAAAATCTAGAAGTGACCAGTTTTCTGAAATTATACAATTATCACAATTGAATCTGGAATAAGAAGAAAAATCTATTAGGCTAAGGGAAGGAAAAATATAAAATAGGCTCTGGATGTAGTTCATTTCATGAGTGAATTCTTCACAAGTCCAAGCGTCAGATACAGGGATCACCCCAGAAATGCAAATACAATTTAATAAGAAACCTAGAAATCTGTCACATCAGTAAAATAAAACTAGGTAATCACCTCAACTGATGCAGAAATTTGATAACATTCAAAGTCCATTCCTTAACATTAATTTATCCTCAATGTTTAAAAGCAAAAAAGTTATCCTAAAATACTGACACTATACTCACTGGCAGAACACTGAAAGCATTCTCAGGAAAGCCCGGACTAGGACAAAGGTACTAGCAACAAATACACACACAGTTCTGGATGTTCCACCAGGACAGTACCCTGTGGAACAGAAGAGGTACAGTTACTGGACAGGATCAGAAAGAAGTTATCACTATCAGCAGATGATTCAACTGCCTACCTAAGAAATCTCGAAGGATCAAGTAATAATTACTAAAATAATCAGTAGTGCACTGCAACACAGCCAGTTACAACAACAAAAAAAATTAGAGCTTTGCATTTATCCATAAAGGACAGGATGTCACAATAAAAACAAAAATCACAAAATGCTTAATAACCTTGATTATAAATGCAAGGGGTCTGTATAATGAAAACTACAAAATATCAAAGTCATGAGAGGCTTAACCGAAGAGATACGCTATGTTCCTGGAAGACTGAATTAAAAAATAGTTTCCCAAAACAGGATTAAATTTAAAATGATAGCATCTAATTTGGAACACATCCATGCAGTAGGCACTACACAAAGTACTTCACATGCATCATCTCTTTTAATCATAGCAGGAATTCTATGAGGTCATTATCCCCATTTTACAAACAAAAAAGCCAGCATCCAGAAAGATGAAATGCCTTGCTCACACAATGAACAGAATAGAGCCAAGGCCCTCTGAATCCAAGGAATGATCTCCATCAGATATTAAAATATAAAATTATCATAAATGTTATGGTACTAGCAATAGGAAAAAAAAAGATAATGAATTAGAATAGGTAGCCTAGAAACAGATGTAAAGAGAAACATACACATAATCTATCAATCACTGAACATTATTTAGCCAATGAGAAAATTTCCGCTTGTTATATTCTCTACTATATTCTCAGAATATTTTGTGGATAAACTCATGTACTAAGGGCTCGATAAATATTTGATTAATGAATTAATGAAGGAAAGAATATAGATGCTTCGGCCGTACAGCTTAGTAGTGAAAGTAGAGCTTAATTAAAAATCAGGCTGCCAAGAGTTGTTTAGCTATTTGGGGAGGAAAGTAAAGTCAACTCCTTGATTCAAACTTTAATTCAGGATGGGAAATTGATTATTCTAAAGCTTAAGTGAGAAATAAGTTTTTAAGGAAAAGATCAATCCAAGTATACCTAAAAACCAAATGAAAGGCAGACTACAGAAACACCTTCCAGAAAGGAACACTATCTTCAACATATTGATGAAAGTGTCGCATTAATAAGTAAAATCAAAATCTCAATAGATAAGTGGGAAAAGGATATTAGACCATATACATCCATTCACCATCCCAAGCAATCAGAAAAGAGCAAATTAAATCTCTCAGCTATCAGACTGAGAATGATAGCCTTTTAATTATTCATACTCCTTGCCCCAGTAACATTTTCATTATAAAAATTCATTACTAACTTGAAGGTTATAAAATGAAAATACTCAAACCATAAAGTTCACAAGTGCTGTGATAAAATTTCAAGAAGCAAAACATCAGTGAGGCACTACAAGGTAGAAAGTTCTTAGGTGCAAACCAAGGACTTAACCTATTAATACAGTTTGAGGAAAACAGAGGCTTTCCTTACTGTCTACCTAACATTAGAATTTTGGAAAAGGCAGAAAAATATCAAGACACTCCTAAGTTCTTGCTTCGTTTTAATAACTTCACTTAAAATAATTACTTGAGAATGCCTTCTAAGGTTTACATTTTGAAAAACCCAAATGCATTCCCACTGCACACACTGAGAAAACAGTCCAGCCACTAATGATCTTACAAGACTGTTGTGAAATTCATTCTTCAGTTAGGCATTACTCAGGGTCACCTTCAACTTTGAGGTTTCACTATATTCTCCTTTCCAGTTCATTTTGTAATGGAAAACACTCAGGCTTACCGTCCTATATTTTCTGTTGGTAATGTGGTGATCAGTGGTTTTGTAATGAATAAATTACACAATTTGCTAATGTAATTCAATCGCCTCCAGCATATCACCAATTTAAAGATCTTTTAAAAGTCTAAATGCACAATCCAACAGTACTGATTCAACAAAGTCTAAAATATTTCGATGTGTTTGTCTCTTGCTTAAAGCATCCCTATTACCTTTTCCTTAATATGTTAATATGGGTTTACTCACTCGGTAATCTCGCTCACTGTTGCAAATTCTTTCACCTTGCCCAGGTGAAAATAAGCCATAAGCCATTTCCCTGCAGTTTCTTTAAAACAGGGATTCTCAAGCCTTATTGTACACTGGAATCACCTGGGAAGCTTTACGACCATAACCCCTGAGATTGATTTAATTAGTCTGGGGTACAAACTGGGTAATGGGAGTTTTAAAAGCTCTCCAGGTGACTCTAATGTGCAGTTAAGGATAAAAATCACAGTTTTGTTTTGTTTTTAAAGAAAATAAGTCCTATCAAAATCCTTAGGTAACTTAAACAATGGCCCTAAAATAAAATGTTACAGATTTGGGACAGTTCCATGATTTGATTTTTGAATAGCCTTAAAGCTTTGGGATGATGTCATTTGTTGTAATGACATTCTCCTATTTACAATCATTAGAATTTTTTTCCTAGCCTAAAAACTTAAACACATGACTATGAAACCCACCCTCTTTTCCACAAGAAAGGTCTCATTTGAAATGCATATAAAACAGCCAATAACTCAAGAGGCCCACCTCACTAACCAGCGATAACTGGCAGGATTTTCTATTCAGAATTCCCATACCTAGTAGCCTGGCAATGGGCTTTCTTAATTTTGTTTTGAAGGTCTTTCATGACCTTACAAACAAGGCTATTTATCTTGTGAGGGTACAAATGAAGGGAACTGTTTCCATTTAAAAAACTGAAGAGGGAGCACACAATTACAGTATTTTATTTCACTTTAGAAGCAGTTGATGTATATCAAAGTTACAGATTTCATTTTTTGAAAGAAGCAAACTCCACTATCACTTAATCCATTTGAGTTTTCATTTGCACAGCTCATTCCGCCAAATTAAGTGCTGTGCTCTCCAGATACCCTGTGGAGGGACGGATGAATCAGCTGAAACAAGCAGCATTTGTCTGAGATATTGTTTTAAGTCCAGTCTGAGGTTTCACTTTAATGTGTGGTTTCCAACTCACTCCCCACAGGCCAATGTACTCCCTCTTATTAAAAGCAGCAAACGACATAACCCATCCCTTCTGTGTTTGCAACGTAAAGTACCAGAGTTCGAGGGGCATAAAGCATGAATTGTCCTGATTCCCTAAGAGGATGGGCTTTTTAGACTATCACCAGATCGGCAGGAAATCTGCGAGGTAGAAAGGCATACCACGGGGCTTCTGCACGGCTTGTGTCTGGGATTTGGGAGTGGCACTGGCACAGAGTCTCTCTGAAGTCATTAGTTCTACACCAACCAGTATTATGGCTTTTTTTATGGCTCTCTTCAGAAAGGGTGGGAGGAGTCCTGCAGGTCTCAAAACATGTTTAGGAACACTGTTTCCACAGAAGAGTCGACTTTCCACCTTTACATTCTTTCCTCCATCCTATACCTCACTAACTCTTTCAGACGTGGACTAAATCTGACGCTTCCGTGTATCCGACAGGCACTACCTTCTTATACCCCATGCACCATGCTGGGGATACATCAGGCCACAGTTGTATCTTAGGCTTCAAAGATGGCACAACACAGCACTAAGGCACAATGACCCCCGGCATAAGGTAAGTGATTCTCGGCCTTTGTAAATCTAGCCCATTTTTTCATAAAATTGGCTCTCTTCCTAAGCTCCGGGATCACCTAAGCAGTAACAAAGTTTTCGTTTTGTTTTTTGGGTTTTTTTTTTTTAAAACCACAGAAAGTACTCCCACTTCCAAAGAGGGACGAAAGTGACCACTTTATTGTAGGATAACCTTCAGACAGAAGGAACTGCAGGCAAGAACTCACTGTATTATTTCACCCAATAGTATTTCCCCACCATGCTCTCTTCCTGATCAGTTTTACCAAAGGAGGTTACCTCCCCACCATCTGCAATTTCGGTGTTATTTGTACATATTTCTCAAACGTAGTGTGGAAAATTATGCAAAGTGGTGGGAGTGATTATATAAGGAAGTTTAATAAGGCAGTTTCGTGTGATTACAGTGGCAATGCACATAAAAATACGAAGAACATGGGTATATAAATCACATGGAATGTTATTAGGTACCATTTTAATCCCCTCATTTCTAGTTTAAGTTAGTCAAAGTCAGATGAAGGCAACGAAGTTTAATGATAAAATAATGAACAATACAACTACTGACTAGAAACCTACAGACTGGCTAACCAAAACTGTTAGTGCTTTAAGTCATACACACCTGAAATAGTTATAAATTGAGACCCGCAATCTGTAAACCCACTCTATGGAACACACTTAACCTCTTGTGGTGGTCATTATGTTGTCAGATTCTCCCTACCTTCTAATCAACATGGTCCTCTGATTTTCCCTTTAGGGTCTCAATGTTTTCCAAAGGTTCGAAAGACAAAATGCCTTTATTAAGTAGTAACTGATTAGCTGTATCTGTGTCATTGTTTTCTGGCTTCAATGCTGTTCCCACCTTGAATGAATGATCTAGAATCATCCAAGGTTTATCACTGTTGCTAACTGAGGGTGCAAAGGTAATCAAGCTAAATAAGTATCAGAGGTTCAAGCCTTATTCACAACTGAAGTCATTTTTGACACCGAATGTTATTTCACATTTGTACCATGTGTGAACCATTTAGGTGGTGTGACCACCTGGTACAAGGTTTTGTCAGTCGTTGGTCTATGTTCACACCTAGAAATTTCTATACAGCCATAAGTTACCAGCTGGGCATAAACTAACCACTGCTATTCTGAGCTGAAATTTCCCAGCTAGAAGTAAGGACAGGCATGTTTTAGTCAACTGAGTTTAATGCTGTTAAGCTTTCTCAACTTATGGATACAACCTCTTATTAGCTCTGTGGGCCATTTTAGTCAAGTGGAAAAAAAAAAGAAGAAATAAATACTGCACCTTAGCTCAGGTTCACAGAAACTCACCAACCCTAACAGTGAGGGCTTTGATTGCCAGGATAAGGCTTGTTATCCTCCTGTGAATAAATTTTCTTCATTTATTCGATGAAGACACTTTCAGATCTCAATTTCTGAGTTTCTAAATTCTCAAAGTTGCGAGAAGTGAGTAAGCAGCAATATGCATTTCAATGACAACAATTTAAGCTATTAAATCCTTTTACTAAATGTCTGACTACTTTAAGATACTGAATAAAAATACACAATGGATTAGTGATTTTGCAATTATCCTGTTACTTCTTTTATATAACCCAACTGTATAATTCAAGACAAAGTTTTTGGCATTAATTATTGGCTTGTGCATCAAATTCACAAGAACATTGTTAAATTCCCATTTCATTTTGTCCTAGGAGAAAACCTGACTGCCAAGAATTGCTCCAACTCCCTTTAACGAGCAACATGCTTTTTAAAAGAAGTATGGGGCCATTTGAGTAAGTTCGAATAAGAGAAATACTTTGGTTGTTTGCAGGTCTCCTCCTTTAAAAAAAAAAAAAAACTCATGAAACTTCACCTTCAGTGCTCTCAATACTTAGAAAATAGAGATCTCCTATCATTCCAAGTATTTCTGCACACAACATATGCAGTGTTTTGCTTCTTTTTTGTAGTTGCAATTTTCTTTGTAATGCCTGGATAAGGTTTTAACAATGGTCTCCTCAGTGGTATTGTGACTGCACCTGTTGCCAATTCATGATTTCTGGAGAAACATTCTATTTAAACAGGAGTCAAAGAGACCTGCACTATTTGAACAAGCAAGGAGAGTGTTTTATTACCAAAATGCATCAGGTATGCACAATGTAAGTCAGCTACCAGTGACTTTTGACAAAAGTATCTTCAATAACAATGTTCCAGGCAGGAATAGCCTCTTAGTTTCAACATACCTTATTTTTATACTTTAACGCACTGAAAATAAGCTTAAATGCAATATGAATGACAAACTGGAGACTGAATTATATACATAAAACTTTACATGACAACATAAAACATACATCAGAAAGTTCTTAGTTTAAGAGTGACTAGTGACGTTGAAATTCTCTTGACCTACAAAGATAAGAACTTGGTGACTGCAGTGCAACCCAATGCAAGCAAAGGATGAGACAATAAGGTACTCACCTAGGAGAAGGGAAGGTGCACAAAAACTCCACAGGGCACTCAAAACTGAACACAGGAATGGTTGCTTCAATCATGCCAGTGGATTAGGGACTAGAAAATGTTACTCGGAAATACTCTCCTTCAAAACTGAGGGGTCTGCCTAGATCCCAGCAGCTTTTCCAGCTCTGGCATTCTGTGACTGAGTTACCTAGAGGGTTAGGTACTTGAAGGATCTGTGGAATTAGCTGCCAACTGTAGAGAATCATCTTATCAGCACTCCCGGGGAGTGAGTGATTCCAAACAGCTGATTAGTTGAGGCCTGTTTGGGGAGTGAGTGATTCCAAACAGCTGATTAGTTGAGGCCTGTTTCAAGAGGTTGGGAAAATGTGGGTGGGAAGGTAGTGGGGAAGACTGCATTCACTCTGAAAGTTTTTCAAAAGTGAATTCAGAAGCTCTCCAGATTTCTAAGAAATGCATCACAGGCTGGAATTAATGCTTCAGACAAACACCAGACATCTGTGCAACTAGGCATGCCTTAGGCAAATTACAATCTCTCTGGGTCTCCGCGTCTTGTCCCAAACTAAGGGGCCTGTTGCAGATTTCCACTGAACCTTCTAGGTTCAGCAGTCTTAGTAGAAAGATTTCCCACCTTCTGTTGAAAACATTTACCCAGCTAGGGCAATCTCACTAGCTAGTTTTGTGTGCTACGGAACATTAGACCCCTAGAGTCCTGATTTAAAACTGAAGTTGACAGACATTTCACCTGAAACAAACTCCTTACCTCTCTGGGGAAGAAAAAAAAGAAAAGCATTCGTCGTGAAGTGGTTATGCACCAATCCTTTATTTTCTTTAACAGTGTGTTTCGTTGGGCCTGACCAAACCAGGAACTCCTAACCCACAGCAACTCTCCGAAGCTGCACACCTCCCTTCTTAAGATTTGATGTCCCAGTTCCATTAGCAGCACAGGATACTTGTCAGGTTAGCTTTGTTTTTTATTCACCGAGGAACACTCCTGCCCCTTCGCCCTGGAGAAGACTTCTCTCCAGCTGACGGAAGTGTTCAGATTCCACACTTACTCAGATCCACGGTAAAGCCCAGCCCCGGCAGGGCTAAGTGGACAGGAATGCACCAGAGCCTTTCGAAATTAAAGTTGATGAGAGCAGCACTCCAGCCTGGCCGAGCCCGCCGGGTGCCACCGTCGCACTGCCTGGGCTGTGGGGTCGGTCTCGGTCCCACGGACGCCAAGCTGACAGCTTCTGCCAACCGCGGGAAAGACGCGTCCGCTGCAACCCGACACCCAGCGGGCTAAGGCGCCGGCCTCCCCCCGCTAAGATTCCCTTGCCCTCCAAGACTAACAAAAATACAGGGTCCTGCAGAACGACAGCGGGCTGACGCCCCACAGCTCCCCCGGGAGAAAAGCCCAGGAAAGAAGTAGGGGCAGGAGGCGCCCGGTCCTGCAGGCAACTCACCTTCTGCTGCCTCCGGGCCATGTCGGTGGGCTGCTTGGCGTTGAAGGGGTATGCGATGCATCTCACCACGAAGACGTAGAGCTGCAAGCGGATCCTCCGCTCCTGCTCCTCGTCCAGCTGCCGTTCGGGTTCGTCTCGCCCCTCGCTGAGCACCGAGGGGCTCGGGCTCACCGGTCTGGCCGCGCCGCCGCCGCCGCCCGCGCGTCCCGCCGCGTCCCGCCGCCCTTCCCGAGCCGGAGCCGGCGGCGCTCGCTGAGAGCCGCCGGCCGCCACCAGCACATCGCGGCTCTCCTCTTCCAGCCCCTCGTCCGACTCCTCTTCGCTGGAAGACGGGTCCAGCATGGTGCTCGGGGCGCCCCGCCGCTCGGCCCGCGGCCCCCGGGCGCCTCACCCCCGGCGGCTGCGCCCGCGTGTCTGAGGAAGCCGCGCGGCTGGCAGCAGCGGCCGCAGAGCGAAAGGGAAACTGGCCGAGGCTTTCCGGACACGTCGAGTTAGACCCAGGAGTGTTTCCTACCACCAGGGCGAAAGGGGCGGGCGGGAGCCGCGGGGAGGATGGAGAGAGGGGGAGCCGCCGGGATTAAATAGGCGGAGTTAGCGCTGGGGGCGAGCCCGAGCGCCTCGGGAACTGCTCGGCCGGCTCGGGCCCCATCGCCTCTGTGGTCCTCCGATGTCCGCGTGCCGAGGCGGAGCTGCCCGAGCGCCCGGGCGCAGGTGGGGAACCTGTGGCGCCTACAACAAGCAACACGTGGAATGGAATGTTGAGGAGCGGGCGCGGGGCCGCGGAGTGCGCGTGCGCGCGCCGCCGCCGCCGCCGCCGCCGCCGGGCTCGCTGCCCGAGTGCCCCGCGCGCAGTTTGCAAAGGCTGGGGGCAGCTGAGCGTAGAGATTCTGTGTGCGCCCCCCCGGGGTGCTCCGACTACCGTGACCCCACCACCCTTTCCGTTTTCTCCCTCAAGCTTCCTGAGGGGAAGGCGGACAGGGAGCCGGAGAACTGCTCCCCACCTTCCGCCTCCCCAGGTGAGGGGAGCGGCTGGAACCAGTGTCTCAGACTCGAATTTGATACCCGGGGTTGAACCCCAGCGCGGAAAAATGGAGCCAGAGCCCTTCACCTTCAAATAACTTTGGGAAAAGACTTTGCAAAGTCTCTAGCTCTGCTCTGCTGCTGTTTGACGCTCATGCTGAAGTCCAGATTGTAAAAGTCAGAGGAACGTTCTTGAAAAGCAAAGCGAAACAAAACAAAACAAAACAAAACACACAAGGCTTTCCTTTTAAACTGCCTTTATTTCTGTAGACGCATGAGCCAGATAGATTTTATATTTGCGAAATGACACTGTGATTTATCTCACACGTAGCTTGATTATTTTCTGGGTTGGGATGTGGTTGACTCAAAGCAGGTTGTGTAGTGTAGACATTTATCAGCAAATATTTGAGGGCACATCGGGTGTCTAGCACTGTTAGCGTTCGGACGAGCTCGCAGCGCATTAGGGCCCACAGCACTTGGTCACTGTTGATTCTGGCCTCAAGTGGGCGTCTCAAAGCTGCACCCGAAGCCTGTCCTATCTGCGCAGATTTCTCAGTCCCAATGCCAGAACCACCTAGGAGTTTCTTTTTGTGGTTTTTCCGGTGTTCTTAATCCAGACAGGGAGTGGGAATCGGGGAAACAGTACTTTCAACACAAGGTGCAGTGTGCTGTGGCCAAGCTGGCAGGGAGCCGACGAAGCTCAGTGCAGTTATCACCGGGCGGATGACACTACCCTCTCTGAGCTTCGCGTGACCAAAGAGCGCTATAGCTGTTGCAAGCCACTTGCACTGTTAGTCCACATGCGACAGGCTTTCCTTCTGCATTTACTCGTATCCTCCCTAGGTGGGGTAGAGCGGCAAGGAGGCGTTTACTCCTGGGGAGCCTTGCCTATTTATCCATCCTTCACGGTGCCCACAGTGATAAAAAGTGTTCACTGAGGGTGTGACTGCTGGCTGGTCTCCAATTGCCAAGGAATACAAATCTCAAAAACTGATATGTTTAAAGACAGTGTTTCATTTTTTACAAGGTAAACAATAAATGGCAAGCTTATTCAAGTCATAGTATCTAACACCATATACATGACGCTTTACATTTTGCAAAGTTTTCTAAATGTGCTTATCTAATAATGTCACCAGAGTAACATTTTGAGACAGGTGGTGGTGGTGATGATGACGATTACCATTTACATGCTTTGTACCTGGTACTGCCCTAAGCCCTTTAAATACATTGTCCCATTTATTTTTAATTCCATTGTACAGATAAGGAATCTAAGACTTAGAAAATACTTTTTCCTACAGAACCAACAGCTAACAGAACAAGGACTCAACATATTGAATCTTTTCTAGTTCCAAGTAGCGGCTTTTTTCTATTACAATTTGTCTGATTATAAATCAGTGTATTAAATGTATGATGTTTATTAAAGTGATATCTAAAATAAGAATTTAATTCCTAGGCACATAAAAGTACAATTTATATATAGCAGCTTTATTGCCCATTCTTTCCTTGCCAAGGAAAGGTATATTTTTCAGTTTCCTTTATTAATTAGTTAAAACTACTTGATGTGATAGCTTATTAGTCTCTTCCTATTTAAAAAAAAAAAAGCATTATCAAATTAAAGATTCTCCAAGCCTTGGAAATCCCACTGGAAAACGTCTAATACTTTGTAGAGTAACATATACAGTGTTTTCTCTATGAAGATGAAAATGGTTTCAGGGGCATAAATTAAAGAAATATTGAAAACAACAAAGAGAATATGTAAGGAGTTTATTAATTACACATACACTGGTCAAGAAACTAACATTGTTAAAACTATGCTGGGTATATTTAGAAGAACAAGATACAGTCTCTGACCTGAAGAAGTTCACAAGTTAAAGAATAACAGCTGAGAAAAACAACTATTTTTTTTAAAAAACAGAAAATAAATATTCCTATTGCAATCTGATGATCATTCTAATAAGCCAGGAAATAATGGTAATACAGAGGGAAAAAAATACTATATTCAAGACAGAGTAAGGGAAGTCTTCCAGAAGGCTTTACATGTCTTGAAGAATGATTCATACCTGTTGGGGTGACGGCACTGTAGACAGGAGGAACCACGTTTGCAAAGGTATGAAATTACTTACATTTGGAGACTCAATCTGGAGCAATGCAATGGCAGTGAAACCAGAGGCAAGGTACCAATGAGATTACTAAGGAAATCTGGGAGAGAAATAATGAGGGCTTGAATTTAAGACAGGGGAGAAAGGGAGGAGGAAAGATTAAGAGGTGGACAAGGAATTAATAGAACACATATGAGGAGCTAAGGTAGAGGGTCAAAGATAGAGTATAATTCCCAGGATAGGGCAACTTGACTGATAATAGATGAAGTATGAACTCCTAGAGGACACATAGGTTTGGAGAAACATCAAGGTTTGAGGAGCTTATCAGAGAGCTCCTAGACCCAGTTGGAAATAGCACAGGGAACTGTGTTCATATCTTGTAGTAACCTATAATGAAAAAGAATATGAAAATGAATATATGCACATATATGTATGACTGAACTATTATGCTGTACACCAGAAATTGACACGACATTGTAAACTGACTATACTTCAATTTAAAAAAAAGAAAGAAAGAAATGCAAACCTGTCACTCAAATCTGGATGAGGGAACCATCAGTGTATTGGTGGCAGGGCAATTGAAGCTACAGATGTGGACGATGATGTCCAGAAAGCATGAGTTCAGAGGGAGAAGAGGGCCTATGATAGGTCTCCGGGGAACCCTCCCTTCCTCTTCCAAATGAGGCATGGTCTGAAGAAAAGGAATCTGAAGAGAAAACTTGATCATTAAAAATTAATTGTGCCCTAATAATTTTTAATTCACATTTTCAAATTTGTGCTTACACTAAGGTTCTTGCCAAATGCCTACCTTCAATATTACCTTTTCAGGCAATTATAACATCCGTTGATGCTCTGAGATAATTGAGTAAATTATGCCCAACATAAGTTTATGATGGGTTGGTACCATTTCATAAATGCACCAAGTACACTTGGATTTATTCAATGATTTATTTTTACTTTTGTCAAGGTGAGCATAAAAACAAATTGAAGTAATGCTGCTTTGTAATGAAACACCTCTAATGCTAGGGAAAGATGGATGCACAGTAATAAAATAGAATATAAAATGTGTTTTGGCAATGCTATTTAAGGAAACAGGTGTGCGACCTGAATTGCTATGGGTGGTCTGTTTTCTGGTTGAGAATTGATTTGTGCATTTGACCTGAAGGGAAGGTATTAACTCTTTCAAGTCACAGATGCAATCATTCTTTCATTGAACAGACATTTTTGGGGCACCCACTCTGGGCTGTGAACTATTCTGAGTAAATAAAAACAATAAATCTTAGTCCCTGAGGAGTTGTATATGAAACAGACATGAGAAAAATAAGGAGTTATGGTAAAATATGATCTTGTGGTAATAGAGAAAAATTCACAAAATATCCCTTAAGTGTTTTGGAAGTCTGTTATCTTTTGTAGTTATACCTGAAATTATATTACAATGGAGAGAAGAATCTTTTTCATGTCAAATGGAAGGACCAGTTTTGCAAATATGTCTGAGAAAACTATCAGTTCACAAACCTAACTAATAAAAGGGTATCATTTACAAAAAATAAAAGCAACAAATGTTTTAAAAACTGTAAGATGAATACTTATATCTTATGAAGGAATAATCCTTCTGGTAACCTCATTTAAAACTCTCTCCTTACTTTGCTTTTTCTTTTTCACCTCTCCAGTTAGAATTTGAGTTCTAGCAAGAATTGTTCTGGGACTCCACTTTTTACAGATAATGGGTAAAAATATATGCAGATGATCAGCACAAATTGATTAGCAAATGAGTAGTCCACACAAACACACACGATACAGTCAAAGGATCATTCTGAAGATTAAATAAGATAATACATGCAAAGTACTAAGAGATTGCCTGGTATAGAGTCAATTCTCAGTAAATGCAAGTATTTTATTGTTATTATAATTGCTTTATTATTTAGCTCACTTTTAATTGTAGGACTATAAAAATAAATTGTAGATAAACTACTAAATGGTTCTATATTGATTGATTTTAACATAGCTTAGAATTTATATCTCTGAATTATTTGCCTTGAAACAACCAGACTAAAAGAACTCCCAAATATGTGTCAAGGTGTTTTGTTAAGGTCTTAAAGATTTCATAATTTTTATAAGAAGGCTTGACCCTACAATAAGAAGTTACTTTCCTTCTGTTCCTATTCAACCTGTCAGCATTTATTAATGACTGATTACAGTTCTGTTGTTTGATTTACATTTTGTGAGCAATTTGGAAGTGGTAACAGAAATGAGTTTGTTAAAAAGTACAGGGAGGAAAGAAAAGTGTAAGTATATTGTGACCAATGGGCCCCAAGTGTCATGAGAAGAGTCTTGCATCAATTCAAGATACATAATATATTTGATGATAATTATGGTCTCCTAGAGAAGCAGGTACTTAGCTTACAAGAACTTGTTGGTGTTTTGAATGTTAATAGAGACACAAAATACGTTTTTTTGTGGGAATGGATAAAATCTAGTAATTATACTCATAAATGGATAAAGCAATAATAGTCAGAGCTTTTTTCCCCTCTAGCTCTAACAGTTTTTTGTACTTTTATTGACTCTGTTGTTAAACACATTTTTTGCCAGTCAGTAACAGTTACTGAGTGCCTTTTCTGTATTAAGCACTATATTAGGGTACTGTAAAGAGACCATTGCATTGATTGATGAGAAATTCAACCAATGTCTCAAGAGATGAAAATTCTACTGTAAAAAAGAAAAAACTTACATCATTTCAACAATGATGCCCCCAAAATTAAACTAAATAGAGGTAGAGTTTCTATTGGAAAAAAGCATATGGGATAGTCAAATGATATTAAGTGGGAAAAATAGATGTGTTTTTATCAACCATTTACTATTACCCTGGCCTGTAACAGTGATTAACAACCTTGTTCTCAGGACCCACTTACACTCTCAAAAGTTATTGAGGACCCCAAAAATCTTCCAGTTATGTGGGTTATATTTATTTAGTATTTCTAATATTAGTAAGATAAAACTAAGGAAATTTAGAATTGGCCATTCATTAATTCATTTAATAATAATAGTAAGCCTATTATTAACATAAATTACATATTTTTATGAAAAAACACCGTATCTCCAAAAGAAAAAGTTGAGTGGAAAGAGCTGTATTATTTTACAGTATACAAATCTCTTTAATGTCTGGCTTAGTAGAATTTATGTGCCTCTCCATTCTCATATCTGCTTCTATATTCAGTCCATTGTAGTATACTGTTTTGTTTGAAATAGATGAAGGAAATCTAACCTCACATAGATATGTGATTGAAAAATTAAGAAGTATTTTAATAGACTTTTTACATAACTGTGGATATTCTTCTTTGATATTATATCAAAATTCAACACACGGTAGTTTCTTTAAGGTTAGTTGCAATGTGGAATCTCAAATCACATCAATAAATTTTTCTTACTTTGTGATTTTGAGAAACCCATTGGTCTATCTTGCCCTCTGAATGGATTTTTTACTGATGCATAATTCTGTAATGTCATTCATTGATCATTTGGAAAACACTGGTTCATTGGGTAATGTATACTGTCCAAAGTTGACACATTTTATTTCATTACATAGAATCCAAAAAAATTACATTTGTCAAAAATCTCATCAAAAAAGCCATTAAATACTGGAAAACGATCAAGTTCACATTGGCAGATAAAGTTTCACAAAATTCTAGTTTTAACTTGAAAGCTTGAATTTATCGCTGTCAATATAACTGTCAGTTGTTTTCCTTACTTAAAGCGACAAGCTTGCTTCACTCACATTTGAGAAAATGTCTGCCAAATATCTAAGTATGAATAATTATAATTTGTTTGTTAAGTTGTTATCTGGAGTAAAATGTGTGTTCTATGAAAAAGCGGCTAGTTCAACTTGCACCCCAAACAGCTGCCTCTCCTCCAGACAACCACTGTACCTCATTATGCAGCAGAAATGTTTTGCATGTTACTTCCCATTTCACCTCACAATATTTTTCAAGTGTGTACCCAAGGGTTGAGATTTAGCAACATCAATATTTTTACTGTTTAATCAGAAATATTCTTAAGTGAAACTGGCTTATTTTAGTCCCATTAGTCTGTGCCGGTGAAGAACACAATGATTACTAGTTGATTTCGGTGTCATCGTTTTGATTCTTGCTAAAGCCCCAGTATGAAGCCACCGTTGCTGCCACGTCATCTATGCAATGTCAACACAGTGAAAAAGACAAAGCTCTTAGTATTCCTGTGAAAATAGTTTCCACCTCACAGACCTCCCTGATAGGATTGCAGGGACTCCCAGGAGTTTGAGGACCATATTTTGAGAATCCTTAGTTTTCAAGGTTAGGTCTCTAATTTTACTATTGAATCATCAACTCAGTTTTGGTTTTTCTTTTTTCTTCTCAGCAAATGTTCACTCTCAGGTATCCTTCTCTCTTCTTGATTTAAGGACAAAGTAGGTATTATACTATGTGGAGCAATTATATCCATTCCAGGGATCTTATTACGTTTAAAGGTGTAACTTGTGAAAATGGTTTCATTCCTATTTTAAATTATCGGATATCTAAAATTTTCACGAATTTTTTTATACATACAATTGGCCCTTCACAATTAAAGCATTGTATTAAATTAGAAAGATTGTTCTAGAATATTAATAACAAAATAGTTTTCCATTAAGATAATTCTGCATTTGGTAACATGTAAATAATTAATTTAACATCTAACAGTATCTTGGATCTGAATTTAAATGTTATACTATTATTACGTATTTATTAAATTTCCCTGGATTTCTTAGTAAGCTCTAAAATACTTTTCCACATCTAAGAAATGAACATAAAAATATGTATACAGTATGGTTAAAATTTTTCAACTTTAAGTTTTATTTTTTCTGTTAATATGGACACTTAAGAATAGCTCAATTGCATTAAATCAGTTACAAGTTTACATTCGAAACAAAACTTAGGAATTTAGAGTCAAGTCTACATGATATAGAAAACTATTCACAACAGGACATTATTAGAACATGTACTATTTAGTGAGGATAAAGCCAATAATTCTGTGTTGTTTGTAGTCAACATCATATTTTTCCATCTCACTCTAAAGCAAATAACATGAAAATAAAATCTATATAAAAATAAACTAATAAGAATCCCTTTATTTACAGTGGTCTTTTAATATAATTTAGTTGTGGGGGGACATGAGTTAAAGCCAAATAGCTGGGCGTACATGTATAAAAATCTTGGACCCTCTCTGCTACAAGAAGAGTTTGCATTTCTGTAATGAAGCTCTTGGCTTTTATTTGTCAATATTAGATCCAGAAGAAATAAGTATTCTAATAAGGAGACAACTATTTAAAATCAGAAAGTGTGGATGAGTTCAAGGGAGTCTGAAAGCCCCTAAAATTGTATGTATAATGTATCCTTTCTATGGACTGTTTTTTTTAAGGGGTGTTTCCAAAGTTTTTTATCTTGGAGTTCAAGACACCAAAAAGCTAAGAACCACTGAATCTGTGTTTTGGTTAGAGTGGAGTAATTTTACCCCATATGAACCAGGTAAAGCGTATAAAGCCTCAGGTCTGTATGTGATAACTAAAGTGACCTAAACATTAAGGATATGAACCATAAACATGTAACTACATCTTAATAATTAATAGGGAGTTTTGTTCATCAATTTTCCTATAATCTCCTTAAATTAGCTATGTGTTTTATATTAAAATAAGAAGGCTTATTAGGATGTGTTTATTTAAAAATACCTGTATCTAAAATCTGAACAAAATAATGGGCATAAATCACTTGTGAAAACATTTCAATGCCAGGTAAATAAAAGGAGACTTTATTACCAGTTCAATAGTATCAGCAGGTAGTTAAACAGGTTTACTATCATACCTTAATTTCTCACCACTCTCTAGAAAGTTTAGCTCCTGTCTCATAAGAACATTTTTTTTTTTGCAAGGAGATGATCAGTGATGTCTCAGTGTCTCAGTTTAGAGACTCATGATGTTCTGAGCTAATGTCTTATTTCACAAAGTTATAAATTTGTATTGTAATAGCAGTTGTTTATTTTTCTGCTTCTTAAAATTCTTAATTTGGAGGGAAAAAATAATTACAAATCTCAGTCTGTACTTTTATTTACCATGTCATCACAAATACACACACACTCACACCTGCATACACAAACACACATGCACACACACACATTCAAGCTATTCAATATTGCATCATTTTTCTTTGTTACAGTAAAATATTTTCCTCCTACAATTTTTTTCCTGATAAAGATTTTCTGTTCCCAAACTCAAAAAATCTTTGTATTTCCAAATTTTACAAATATAGAAATATCCATAAGATGGTGCTGTATCTTTAATTTAATTTAGTCAGATACTTGAATGCTAAAATACATCTATTATATATGTGGTTAAAAGACTAGGTTAGAGTTTAATCTTTAAAAAAATCTTATGCTGTAAGGATGTCAGTATAAGTATGATCTGAACCTTTACATAACTGATTTTTTATGTATCACAGATTGCTAAAGCATCTTTGCCTAGATTTAGTTGCCAACTATACGTGAAAAAAATAATTGAAATTCTCATTTCAACTGACATTTTCTGAAGAATAACCATTTTGCAAATAGCACGTAAGACAAATGAAGTGGCTGAATTATATACAGTATCAATTTCTAGCAAGGTCAATCACAGTCTTTAAAAGTCTTTGAAACATCCAATTTGATGGAAATTAGAAATGACATTGCATGCAAACACTCCCTTTCAAATGTTGAAGAACTGTAGAGGAATTAACTTCATAATTTTCTCTACCTAGTAAGATTATTTATCCAATGAGGGAAAGGTAATTTAAGACATGCTAATTATTTAATATATTTCTAATTTTAGGTGATACAGTCAGGAGAAGTAATGTTTCATATCCCATTTAATTACCACTTATAAACCAATTTAATAAACATAGTGCTTAAAGATTGGTTACAAGATCTTTTTTTTTTTAGGTGAACAATCTTACGCCAAAGGAACAGAAATCATTGCAGTGGAGGTGACAAGTTGACAAGTGAAAATATGTTCATGAAAGGAAATATTTGGAGTCATGAAGCTTGATAGTATGAGTACAGGGGGGTATCCAGGACAGGAACCAAGTTGTCATCACATAACCACATGAAAATCATGAATAAAGTATTTCCTGCTATGATTTGGGGACATATTTAATTTTATAAATTTGCTTTTCTATCAATTGCTCATAATTTTTTCTCCCTTTGAACAGTGCCATCTTCTGAATTACACCACATCTCTTTAATCCAATTTGTTGCTATAATTTTGCAGAAAACTTTAACTAGATTAGTAGTCATTATGAAGTACTAATAAACAGAGAATGCTATAGAGCATTATTTTACAAAATAGCAAAACCTAGTCAGCAGTTATTATTAAGAAGTTATGCATTTAGGCTAAAATTTTCTGTCAGCAAAATATCGATATATACTGCTATCTTTAAAAATTATAAAATAATTCTAAGAAATATGTGATACCAGATTTGTGGGGGCATTTTTACCTTCTCAAAAATTTCCCAGAATTTCACATCCTTACTTTTTCTTAACATATATTTTTTCTCATACTGAAATAGAAAGTCTGAATAACATTGGGGATTCTGTAAATAACATGACACAGCAAAACTTGTACTTGTGTGATGTAAAATAAAAAAATTAAAATTAAGAAACTAAATCAAGTAATGTTGTTGACAACCACTTTCACTAAGATAATCCATCAGCTTTTCAATGAAATATTTTTCCATTTACTTGACCATGGTGTTGGTGACAATTTCAATAATTAATACTATATATATCTATATATATTATCTATAGTATATCTATATATATACTATAAATACTATATAGATATATATAGTATTTCAGGCAGATGTTGGGATGTATTTGAAGGCTCTGAGGCAAGAAGGAATTTGGTTTGTTCTTAAGACTGGAAAGAAGGCCCGGGTGGCTGGGAGGCAGAGAACTGAGCCAGACAGAGTTGAGCCCCGTAGCCCATCCTGAAGGTTTTGGCCTTTATCTAAGAGCCATGATGGAGGGAGAGGGTATAGCTCAGTGGTAGAGTGCATGCACGAGGTCCTAGGCTCAATCCCCAGTACCTCTATTAAAATCAATCAAGCAAGCAATCAACCTAATTACCTCCCCCTGCCCCCAAAATTAAAACAAACCAAAAAAATTAAAGTATATCCACAGGGCTGCATCCTAAGGGCCATGATGGGTGTTAGGCACCAGCATTATATTCACATTTTATTTTTTTATAATAAAAATCATCCAGGTTGTACTGCAGAAACTAGAAGATGGCAAGAGCTGTGAAGGGGATGGAACTGGAAGCAAGGAAGTGACTGGAAAGAAATGTAGGAGGTACAACTGAAATAACTTGAACAAATGGATATGAGGCAAAAATGAAATGAAGATGTTAAGAAGGTCTCTCAAAATTTGTAGTTTGTGCAGCACTGGGCTTCAGAAATTCTAATTGAAAAATTTTTTGTTTTTTATCAGATTTCAAAAATAGCCTTTTTGTCTTGGTGTCATTCTCATACCATGGAATCTTCAGCAATTCAATCCTCTTTGTATTATAAGATTTAAGTCCCTACCAGCATGCTAAATTCTTCCCATTTAGTTCCTATTTCATCTGGAGTGTGGGGACCATAAAATTAGTAAGCTTTCATGAGTAAAGTAAAACCAGCTTTAATACCCTGAATCCTGTCCAGGAGCTCAGGATATCAGTTATATTTCTATTTCTGATCTTTATTTTCTTCATATTATCTTATAGTATTTTTCAAGTCAAGAATTTCAAACATACAGTCTCTGTACAAATATAATCGATTTTCAATAAATAAAGCCAAAAAAATCATTGTGATGAAAATCTGCAGCAAAAATAGTGGGAAGATTATTGATCTTTTCCCCCCTTTCTTTCAATACTACAATTAGTCTATAACTCTTATTATAATAATGACACTGATAGATTTAATTATATTCCTAACATATATGAACTGGAGGCTAGAAATGGTTCAGGATTAGCAGTAGCTATTAAAAGAGTTTAGCTGAGACAGAAGGAGTTTCATCCGAAATCCTGCCTGGAGAAGATCTGTCACAGGATACAGCACTCACTACGATGAAGGATGCTTTAGACAAATTTATTGCTTCCAGACTATTAGTCAGTTTCACATTGGTGATGCAGTACTGTTCAAATGTTCCCATTTAAAATATTAACAGGAAAGTTTGGAGCTTTATCTACACCACCAAAATTTTTTTCATGGTATCATGGGAGAAGGTTTGGGATTAAAAAGGCAGCCTATGTTACAATAGAAAGTAGAACAAATAACACCGCTAATCCTTGAATTTCTCTGTGATTTGATGTGAGGAACAAACTGCCCCTAACCTGAACCCAAACTAACCCTAACCTTGACCTGAATCCTAAGTGAATTAAATGCAAAATGTATGAAGGGACACATCTCATTTGGCTGTATCTTGCTTTATGGTCAACAGAGAAGGAAGAAGGATAAATGAACATTTTCCTCCCATTGTAGTGACCTAACTTTTGAAGTCATGTACTTATTTGGTTGTTTTCTGAATTTTCTGTATTTTATAAATAAAACCCAATTTTTTAAACTACAGAACAAATATTAAATTCAAATATTTTCCCATTAATAAAACACTCTTTGGGGCAGAAAGTGTCCTAATATAAGACTGCCACAAGTTGTCATTAACGTTGGGATTTACAGAACATTATTAGCCTGGGTACCATTAGTTGGGTTGTGTCTCATACAAGTCTACTGCTGTAAGAGGAAGTGACTTCCTTGATGTTGTTTCCTACTCTTGTCAAGATTAGAAATTAATTACTTCCCCAATGATAAATATACCTTGTGGTTTTGTCATTTGTGAATGGAGAATACTGTTTGAAAAGAACTCACTTCAATTTATTTCAACAAACATGTACTGAGCACCCATGATGCACCAGGCACTGAAGTACAGCAGGAAATAAAACAGACTTAAAGGAAAAACTAGAATTTCCATAACACTTTTAACACTTTCAAAGAGATTTGATGGCTATTTATTTTATTTTTGACAATAGTCTTACAAGGAAAGTACAGAGAGTAAACGGTTTGCCAAGGTATAGTTCTTTAATTGATGAAATATTCTAATTATAGACCCATTACTTTTCCCTGAGTTATTTACCTTTACTTCATCCTCCAACTGATAATCTTTGCCTGGATATCTGAGAATAACTCATTATTTCATGTATAAGTAACAACATGGTGTAGACTCTGTACCCATACTCTCAGGGTATAAATTATTTCTGCCATTTACTTGGCTGACTAGCAAACACCATAAAACTCGGTGGAATAAAGAACAATCAACTGTTCTCTCTCAATTCTTTGGGGGTTATCTGATCTAGGCTGGGCTGTGCTCCAAATTACAGGTTAGTTTCAGGTCCACACCACCTGTCTTTCATCCTCTTTGGCCAGTAGGCTATATCCTGGGACATGTTCATTTCATAGTGATGGCAGAGGCATAAGAGGAGAAGCCATCCAGGCATGAATGGCTTGGATGAACAAGGCCTCTGCTTGTGTTATGTCTGCTAGCATCCCGTGTGCCAAAGCCAGTCACATGACCAACCCAAGCATCGTAGGATGGGGAAGTGATGGTAAGGGAGGGTGAATATTTTTGAATGATGACTTAACATCTCTTGCCTTTGTTCCTCTCTGTATAAAGCCCTCCGAAGGTTGCTGTGAGAATTCAACAAAGCCTTTTGATGCTTCACCCATGGTTAAGTGCTAGGGAAACAGTTTCACTGTATCTCTATGTCTCATCTCATTTAATGAATCCCACCTCCAGGCCTCTCACAGCCATCCCATTTCCTTTCACATTCATTCCTTTTTTTCAAAGAAGCACATTTGTTTAGCCCAAGACAAAAAGTTTGCGCTTCAGTGTGGCTAGCTCTAGTGCCCATATCAGTAAATAATTCATCTATAGGAAAAGTGTCTCAGGCAAGCCATGCGGGTTTCCTTTTTTTATTGAAAGCCCACCTCATCATTGGGCTTTCCGATCCAGATGAGATTGCTAACATCCAACATCCAGATTAATGAGGTAAATATCTGTCTTTGTATTTTCTAAATTTTCTATGATTAATGTTTGTTTTCCAAAAGGTAAAAGGAATTATCATGAAGATAATCTAATTCAAGCTATACCACCTCTGCGAAGTTTCCTCTAATTTATCTTCCTTCCTTTGTAATTGTTGATATTTTTCCTTAACCTTCATTACTCTAGCAACTAGATTGCATATGACATGTTTTTATTCCTCTTTACCAAAATGAAAATGGTTTCTTATCCTTGTCTCTTTCCTAAAACAGCTCCTGACACAGGTAAATGATCAATAATTTTCACTGAATAGAATTAGGGATAGGACAGAAATTGAATGTACTGAAATCATTGATTTCACTTCTGTCCCACTTTTAAAAGTGATATCCACTAAAAGATACAGTTTCCTGTTTGTAAATTATACCTCAATAAAGTTGACTAAAAAAGGTTTCCCAAAAGACAAAGTATAAATGACTTATGGCATGTTATCTTTTTACTGGCAGCTAATGATATTTATTTTGAAATGGATGTAAGACAATATTACTGAACACTTCAAAAAATGAGCTTTGACTAGAACTAAAAAATCATCATTGTACAGAATATGGAGGGTAACACAAAACAGTCTTTTCAAAAAATGGTGTTAAAATAACTGGAGGCCCATACAAAAAATAAATATCAAACTTTATCTCCTTTCATACACAAACGTTAAATAACTCAAATTGATGATAGACCTAAGGCAGAAGCTAAATCTATAAAATTTCTAAAAGAAAAAATAAGAGAAAATATTTCTGACCTTGAGTTATGCAAAGGTTTCTTAGATTAAATGCAAAAAAAAGTGAAATATAAAAGGAAAAAAGATAAATAGGTCTTTACCAAAATTAAAAATATTTTACCTCCAAAAGACACTTAAGAAAGTGAGAAAGCAAGCTTCAGATTGGGAAAAAAAAATAGCAACACATATATCTGACAAAGAACTTGCTTCCAGAATATATAATGCACTTGCACAACTCAGTAAGCAATCAGCTTTAAGGATAGGCACAGGATTTAAACAGACATTTCACAGAAGATATACAAACGGCAAGTGAACACATGAAAAGATGCTCAGCGTTATTAGGAATTAAGAAAAATGCAGATTAAAACCACAATGAGACAGTACTATAAGCCCATTTGAATTAAAATTAAAAAGACTAACAATACCAATTGTTGGTGAGGATGTGGAACTAATGGAATTTACATTCCGCTGGTGGAAATGTAAAGAGGTGCAACCACTTTGGGAAATTATTTGGCAGTTTCTAATACAGTTGGACATACAATTACCATCGGACCCAGCAATTCGAATCCTAAGCACTTTGCTACCCCACAGGAATGAGAACCTATAATCACACAAAGACTTGGATATGAATGCTCAGATCAGCATTATTCGCAATAGCCAAAACCTAGAAGCTATTCAAAGATTCATCAGCAGGTGAATGTATTAAAATAGAAAGTATAAAATAAACTGATACAATTGAATACGACTCACTAATAAAAAGGAATGAACCACAGATATATGCAACATGGATCCATCTCAAAACTAACATGGTGAGTGAAAGAAGCCAGACACAAAAACGACATATGTATCATTCTATTTATATAAAATTTTAGAAATTGCAAACTGATCCATCAGGGCCAAAGGTAGATCAATGGTTGCCTGGAGCCAGGAGCAGAGGGAGCTGGATTGCAGGGGCCATGGGGAATATTTTCAGGGTTATGAAAGCATTCCATATCTTGATATGTAGCAGTAGTTTTTCAGGTACCTACATTTGTCAAAACTCAAAAATTGTATAGTTAATATGCAGTTCATTATTTGTAAATTATACCTCAATACAGTTGATTTTAAAAATAAAAGGTTTCCAAAAGGCATGGGATGAAATAATCCATAGAGGATTGACATTTTATGGGCAGATAATTTATTGCAAAAACAGAAAAAAAGTAATACTGCTGAACACTTTTAAAAAATACTTCAGGGCTTAAAAATCAACATTGTAGAAAGATGGAGGGTCACATAATGAAATACAAATTTTATTTTTATTCTTATATATCATATTCTCCCTGAGTATATGAATTCTTCCTCCTGCCCACTTCCTTAGCTAAACAGGTCAACATTGCTTTCCCTTCTTACATCCCCCTCTCTGCCTTATCCCTCTCCTCTCCACACATTGAAAAAAGACCGATTATTTTACACATTGCTGATTATAAAAAAGGGTCAACTTTTTTTGCGGGGGAGAATTTTCAGGCATAAAATTAAAATCCTAGTGGTCGTACACATAATCCCATTAAAGCGATTGGAAGTACTGACCCCAAAATATAAATTAAACATTTTATATTCAGTCTCCAGAATTCAGGGGAAGCACTCCCAAGGTCAAGGCACTGAATAAGTCCTTACAAAAGCTTGTGCAATTCAAACCTAATTTAGTGCAGCTCAGAGGACTGTTGCTGGTTTCTAGTTGCTATCCCCTCACAACTGGCACACTTGAACATGCAAGTAGATCTTACGTTTGTTTTTTCCTTTCCTAAATATGATGTTTGCAAGGATTTGTTTCCAAAATAAACTTAATTTTTCTGTAGTCTGACCAAAAGTCACACTTGAGCTTTTTAACAGGACATTCTCTATAAGTTCCAACTACTTTTTTTCACCTTGATTTCAAAGGGCTAATACTAAAGAAATATAAAAGTAGTCAAGTGAGATTCTTTGGAATTCTAATAGAATCTGCATACTTGGGGATTTTTTTTAACTAGAAGCATTGCCATATATAGAAATAAATTTTCCTCTGGCAAACACATACCTACCCATATTTCTACCATACTCACAAATTTTCAAGAGCTGGAATTGGGAAGAAAAAAATCAGAGTTGGTAGGACAATACTACGTAATCAGCATTTTTAGTTTATTTTTAGTTCAATTTTCCAAATCTTTCATAATCCTGACTTATCCACAACAATATACCATGCATGGAAATATGGGGAAGTCTGCAGCATTTTGAATATACAGCAAAATACTATTAACATTTTTCACTATCACTGTCAAAGGTTTATTTAAATTCTAGAGTTTGTGTAATAAGATAGCCACTTGCTAACACCCTGAAAATAGCCACCAGTGAATTCAAATGATGGGTTGGAGACTGACTGGAAATATAAAACTTGCTTTCCTGCAAACACACAGCTTATGAACAATAAAAGTACAATCCTGGCATGAAAGCTTCTTGTTGATAGTGCTAATTTTCAGCAGTAAAATTACCTGAAATTTTTCCAAAGCTAACTTAAGTCTATAGCCTTCCTTTCTGTTAACAAAACCTCATTATTATTAGAAATGTAGTATCGAATCACACTGCAAGTAAAACATTTAAGTAGCTAATAATAATAACAGTAGTAATAATAACCAAAGTTACACCCAGAGGCATTGCCATTTACAAAAAGCTGAAAGTATGTATTATAAACAAGCATTTTACTAAGACCTATATATAAATTTTCTCCCTGAATTTTTACAAACTCCCATGAAGTAGTTTCTGTTATTGTATCAACAGCTGAAGAAATTGAGACTTGGAGATGTTGAGTAACTTCTTCAAGGTTGTTCAGCTAGTAAACAGCGGAGCTGGAATTTGAGTGCAGATGGTCTAACTCCAGAATTCAGCCTCCTAAACACTGAATTGCAGATATTTGCAAGTGATTGAGGGGGTGAAAGGTAACTGTCTCTAACCTTTAAGTAGAATGGCAGAAACTAGACACATTCCTTAAAAGCCCTCAATTTAACCAGGGGTATAGGAAACTGGTTTTATATATATATATATATATATATATATATATATATTCATGATTAGACAGATAGCCATGCTGCACATTATTATGGCAAGAAACATAATATACGCCCATATACGTATTTAATCCTTGGAGAGATTACGACCTTGCCCAAGGTCACAGAGCGAGTTGAACAGCGGAGCTAAGATGAAACCTAAACCACCAGGCCTTGGAGACAGTGTTTGTATTCTGGATTTTACCTTCCTGCCTCACAGAACCCACTTTCCTCCTCACATTGAGGGCTCCTCTCTTTCCTTTCTGCCCACTCTTTCCTCTTACTTCTGGAGTTTATTCTGATGTCTTTGTTACGCTCCTCTTGCAGGGAGCTCCCTAAAGATCTCCTGACCACGGGACAACTTTCCACTCGTTTTCTGTTACTCACGGTCTCTTCCCATTGATGTGATGCTGCCTCTTATAAGCACCTATAACTGGCCTCCTGTATTAATTTTTGCTCTCCTGTTGAGGCAGGAAGGGGGCAGGGCACAGCCATTCAAGAAATGCTACAGGAATTCACATCAAAATGGTAAAAGATTTAACCCCCAGTAGGCCTTGAGGCTCAAGATGGTGGGAGATTTAACTGCTAGTAGACCTTGAACTTCATTATATGCTCATTGTAATGTATTAACATGGTGAATGACATGCCCACAGGCACCATGGCAGTCCCAAGGCTAGCCACAAAAGGTCAAAGAGTGGGAAATAGCCAACTCCCTGGGATTCCCACCCCTTTCCAGACTAGTTAGACTGGTCCTTCCACTTATTAACATATGAAGGCACTGAGCCCATAAAAACTGGCAACACTGTGTGCCTCAGTGCCTGGCGCCTGGAGGCCACCGCAGCTCTCTCTCTATCCCCAACTTCACTTCGGAGACTGCTTGCAATCAGTCTATGGAGTGTGTACCTACTTTTACTCTAATCTGAGCACCCAACTCTTACACCTCGTGGCCTTTCTCTTGCCTTTCAATGTATCTCTCTGCATAAATCTGCCTTCACTCAACTGTGGCTCGGCTCTTGAATTCCTTCCTGCGCGAAGCCAAGGACCCACACTTGGCGGGGCACGTCCCAGGGGCTCAACCGAAGCCTGGGACAAGGCCCTCCTCATGCCCCACATCCGTTTTCCTGCATCACTATTTTGGGGAGTTTATTACAAGTGTTATTACCCTATATTTTCTAAACCAGAGCATAAGAGTTAATGCATGGACTTACCTTCTCTCTTAGCTTTATATTAACATATTATTTTTGAGATCATGGTATTTGCTACATTATTGTTATTTTTAATAACATTTAATAGACAACTACTTCCTTCTCTGCAATATTCTTAAGTATTTTAATGTGCCATTATTTTTCTAATTGTAATTTTGTTTTCATTTTATTTCTTATATTTTGAATAATATATAGTTCATTAACATTTTTCCAGTATATTTTCTAATGGTATTTGATTTCAAATCACAGTGTCCAAAGTTCTCAGCCATTTTTTGACTGAAATAAATGAGAACTATTGACTGCAACAGGGAGGAACCACTAGTATGTTCATTAGACTTTCTACTTATATTTATACCATAAAGCTAGTCATTTTTATTATTTTATTTCAGAATAGGGTATCCTCATTAAAGTCCCTAGTTTTCTTGAGGAAACATTCCATTTGAATTTCCACATAGTTTCAGAGGATACAGGTTTGGTTGAAGCTGTAATCTAATCAGATAGAGATTCTCGCTGATTGTGTTACCACTTTTCAGAGTGTATTTAGAGTCAGGGATGAGTCTTGTTGCAGCCTGAATGGTGCTTTTGTTCATATTAGGAGACAACCTTCTCTCCCTCAGGACAGTACAGTCATCTGACAGACAACGATGGTGATAAATACACACGTCCAGGGCAACTGTGGATGTTGGCGACACTCCCTGGAGCTGTGCACGACCAACCAGAGGCCCTGGCTCCGAGGAAGACCCCATCAATGCTCCTGTTTCTTTCTTTCTTTTTTTTTTTTTTTTGAGTAAAGGTAGATTTATTTAGAGAGATACGTACTGCATAGAGTGTAAGGCAAGAGAAAGGCAAGGAAAGAGGTATGGGAATTGGGTGCTCAGGCTAAAGTAAAAGTAGGTACACACTCCATAGACAGAGTGCAGGCCATCTCCAAAGAGGAGGGAGCAAAAAAGACCATTACGTGTGGTGTTGCCAGTTTTTATGGGCTCAGTAGCTTCACACGCCTACAGGTAGGAACATTCCAACTGCCCTGGGGAAGGGGCTGGGATTCCCAGGAATTGGGCCATTGCTCATTCTTTGGCCTTTTGCGGTTAGCCTTGGGGCTGTTATGGCGCCTGCAGGCATGTTATTTACCACTCTGTTACAATGAGCATATAATGAAGCTCAAGGTCTACTAGAAGTCAAACCTCTTAATCCTCAAGGCCAACTAGGAGGTGAATCTTCTGCCATTTTGGTGTTAGATTGCTGTAATTCCTTGAGTAGCTGTGCCCTGCCCCCTTCCCTCCTGTTTCATTCCCCTCTCAGAGATTTTACTCCCATAATCTTATGGGTTGCAGAGGCGTGATGGTCAGTCTCCTGAAACTACTTCCAGGCTGAGTAGGGGCGTTGACCCTGCCTATCAGGGAGTAAAAATCTCTGAATGCCTAATCTAGGGGCCCCAGGGGCAGGACAGCCTTTTGTTTCTGCATCAGAGGACAGTATGGGCTGGAATCCTCACATAGCCATTGTCTTGATGTGGAACTGTTGAAACTGCTTTCATGGCCTTCTTATGAATCTTCTTGAAGATGGAACGCTCCTGTTTATTTCAGTGAACTTTTTCTGACTCAGCCAGCATGGAAAAGAACTGAAGTAATCAGACATGGTTATTTGAATTTGGCAGCTGAGAACCCGGTATGTTGAGATCGTACAAGAGAATCATTTGATCTTTTAGTTTTCACGGCACCTCAGTTTCTCCTGAGTGCCAGGGAATCTTGCTATTCATCAGGATCTTGCTGTTTATCAGTTTAAACCCAAATTTCTCCCTCGATTTCTTTTTAAAGCCATGATGGGGTTTTAATTGTCTTGTGATCTTCATGTTTGAATGTAGCATTTCAACATCCTCTAAAACAATGTGAAATGAAGTGACATTTTAACTGCTAAATATAATTTAGTTATTTAAATTACAAAATTTTATTATACTTTTTTGAAGAAATCTCATTTCTTATCATATAATAATGTAAATATTTTAATTAGAAGAATTATGTTCCTTATGTATAATTTGCTTGATAAGCACTGAAATGGGTAGGACAAAAATAGATGGTTAAGGTTATTATTGAAAGTCCTTACACTCGAAGAATAACTAAAATTCAGTTGTATTTGTCTGGGAGTGGAGGTGGGGATATGCACGAGCTTGACTTTAATTAACTAATTAGTTACTTAATTTTTTGCATATGTTTTGTTTTAAATGAGATTTATGAACTTTTATAGGGAAACAAAAAGCCTCCTTAGTAACCAATTATGTGTAACATAGGATGAAATAGAACATTTTTGATCAAGTGAAAAACAATATTAGTAAGATTTTAGGGGAAAAAACTGTGGGTAGAAAACTTCAGACATTGATCTCAGTCATATGAAGGGTACAAAATTTGATGGGGAATTCAGAAAATTAAGGATAAATCATATTGTGTGTGTATGTATATGTCTATATATGTGTGCATGTGATACTTATAGTTATAAGTTCAGAAGTACTATTCAAGCTGTATCTTGAAAAATATTCTCTATTCTCTTTCACTTTTTTTTTTCTGTATAATTTCCATTAAAAAGACTTTGAAGAAAGTCTATGGATTAATTATTCTGGTCGTTATCAAATACTCATTTTTTTCTACAGTTCTTTTTTTTCACCTTTGATGAGTATAGAGACAATGATTATCTGTTTTATACACTCTGAGACTGAAGTTGGAATAAGGCTTTGAGATTAATAAACTGTTCATCTAACACTCTTTTTCTTATAAAACATGGGAACTAGGGATGAGATTAAAATGTAATCTCTAGCCACTATGTCCATAAATATTTTCAGTTTTTGGGTGACTTTGAGATGAATAACAGAATATTTAACTTTTGAATAATAAAATTTAGTCCAGAGTTGAGTTCAAAACCAAGAACTCAAACACTAAAAGGTTTCTTAGCAAGCAATGATTGAAAAGCTGGAAAGCAGGGTAATCTAGAATCAAACTGAAGTATCTCAAACTTCAAACGAACATAAATCTCAGTGATTTTTATGTCTTAAGCAATTTACACATGTCCAGCCAGTGTAGCCTGGTGAAATGTATCCATTGTGTTAGGTTATATATAGTCCAGAAAAAAGCTCATATACTAAAGACAAGCTACTCTGAGTAAGTGTGCTTGCATATTAAGAGGCCAGATAACAAAATGAACATACTTGTATTTGCCCTTAGAGGTATATTCCAATGTTAAATTAGCATCAGACTTGTTTGGGCCAGATTCCTCTTCCTCTAAATGCTTAGGTTTTTACTTCCTACCTTTACTTTGCCCGCTCCCTGCCAGCTAACTCATTCCTCCATTCATTAACACATTCTTCCTTTAAATACCTTGCTGTTTCATTCAATCAGGTTACAATTAGCCAGGGGAGCCATTCAGTCTCTTTGAGGCAAATTTGCTTATTGCTGCTTAATACGTTGATTTCAAAGTTTGTCTCTTAAAGCAAACTCGTTTCCCCTTCTTCCAAGTTTTTGAGAGGCACTCGTTGGAGCTCTACATCGAAAATCTAACCACCACAGAAGCTTCCCTGGAGCAGGCGCTCAGCAAATATTGCTGATTGATTGAGAAACCTCATTAACTGAAAGGCTGGCCATAGCTTTTATTCCAGTTCAACTGGTTTCTGTATAAAGCTGGGGACTGGCAATTACAGGAATGGTTTCCATTTCCCTTTGCTGTTAAAAGAAACTAGCAGAATTAAGCAATCAATGACATTACCAAAACAATGACTGCATCTAAAACGGAACATTCCCATTGGCTTGTGAGTCATTATTCAATCTCTTGAGATTCACCTGAGTTTGCATAATCACTTTGTTGTGAAAATTTAGAAGAGAAAAAAAATCTTGAATTTGAACCAGGACTATGACCTATTCAACTTCCCTTTCCCAATGTGTACATCTGGCTACTTTATTAGCTCGTTCGTTGCTTGGGTTCTGTTATATTGCCTTTGGCACTGTGAGGCATACTCAAATTAACGTGAAATCTTTGCCTTAGTTCCCTTAGGGCTTGATTCCTCCGAAATTACCTTTGGAGGCAGCTCTGCTGATCAATGTCCACTGATTTAATAAGGAACAATCACCAGTCTTAAGACTAAGAAACTTTCAGCTGCTAAGTTCGTTGTGCTTCTTGCTTCAAAAGCATCTTCCTCCAAATAAAATCCATGGATAACATGGAAAACGAAGAGAAATTAAACTGCTATCTTTAAACAGCTTCTAAATTAGTAACCAAATGTCATATTCCTGCTAGATATTCTAGTAAGATAGTTTCTACAAGACCACTACTAACTGCATTTATGGATTTAGAAGTAAGAGCCAGTTTGCTCTTTCTTTATGTCAAGATTTCATATTCTCCACCAGACAATAAATAACAATTTATAAAAAGCCACAACTCCTCAATATCTTTTCTGCATTTTTAAAGACTCTCCCTCATTTGGTATATATTTGCCTGAGATTCAGATATGGCAGCGATGTTTCATAGGGAGCAGAGCACTCCCTGTTTGGAGATTACAAAAACCCATGGTCTCAAAGAGGGAAAGTCAATGGTCTTGGTACAGGAAAAGTGGGGCGCAAGAAGATGCCCATGTTCCTGGTCCCAGGTGAGTGAGTCCCTGGGGCACACCCCATCAAGTGAGGGTCCTTGGCTTCATGCAGGAAAGAATTCAAGAGCTAGCCATAGTTGAGCAAAGGTAAATTTTTCAGAGAGATGTACACTCCATAGACAGAGTGTAGGCTGTCTCAGAAGGCCAGAGAGACATGGATAGGGTGGTGTTTAGTTTAAAGTAAAAGTGGATACACGCTCCATAGACAGAATATGGGCCATCTCAAAAGGCAAGATAAAGGCTATGAGGTGCAGGGTTGTTAGTTTTTATGAGCTCAGTAATTTCATATGCTAACAAGTGGGAAGATTATTCCAACTACTTTGGGGAAGGGGCAGAGATTCCCAGGAATTGTGCCACCACCCACTTTTTGACCTTTTATGGTTAGCCTCAGAACTGTCATGGCACCTGTGGGTGTGCCATTTACCATGCTAATATATTGCAATGAGTGTATAATGAAGCTCAAGGTCTACTGGAAGTCAAATCTCCCGCCATCTTGTGTCTCGAGGTCTACTGGGAGTTGAATCTTCTGCCATCTTTGTGCTAATTGCTGTGTCATTCCTTTAATGGTTGTACCCTGCCCCCTCCCCTCTTGTCTCTTTCTCATAAGATCCAAAAGATCTCAGAATGGCGGAAATCTATTTCTGCCAATTATCAGATATGTGAGTTTAGGTATGTTCATAATCTTCTAGGGCCCGAATCCCCTCATCATTTCCTCATACATATATTTTACTTCATGGTCACTACATATGACACTGTAATATGGTTTATAATAGAGTGCTGTGGAGAACATACGAAACAGTTGTCACATAGCAGGTGTTCAATAAAGGATAGCAATTATTATCTCCCTATCTGGGGCTTAATAACATCCTTTTCAGAGATCACTGAAGAATGACAATTATAATTTGCTTGGTACTATTCTCCTGGACTCTAATGTATAATTTCTGTACCTAGTGTTAGTGCAACATGTTCTCACGATGAGCTCTAACCTATTCTTAACACATCACCTCTTTCCTGCAAAAGCATCCAAATCGTGTTAGTTCAGAAAAACAATCCCATTGAAATATATATCCATGCTTTCATTAAGAAAAAATTCCTTATATATTTGTCATCAGATAGTGCATCTTTGTTTTTACTCAAAACCTAATACCAGACAATAAGGTTATTCCCATGGCATATATCTGAATAGTAATCAGGAAGTGTGATATATTAAAAATATCAATTTCTTAAAGAGAAAAAGGAAAAATGAGATTTTGTCTAATCAAGAAACTTAAAAGGTCACGAAGCATAGAATTTTGGTAGTGATAGAGCTCCTGATTCTTTGGAGCTCATATTATTCAATTCTCTCACTCCCTCTCCTTCCCCCACATTTTTAGAATAAGGAAACTCATGTTCATAGACATTAAATAATTTTGTTGTGATATTGCTAAGACCAAAGCTAAGACTCTTGATACTTTATTATATCACGGTGATTATTTTCTTCATTATTTACACACAGAGCTTCGAGCGGAAGACAGGGTGACTAGTCACTGGTTTTGCCTGCTCAAAAGCCATCACCTTTCTTTTGGTAACAGAACAAATTGTTCCTGTGGGCATCCAATCCACCCCTATTCTTGATTCATGTGATGAGACGGACTGAATCCCCTCAATAAATGTTAAATGAGTGAAATAATTAAGTAAACTGTATTTTATTCATCAGCAGTGCATCTATGCATTTTAAAAATAGGTGGGAAAGGCATATTATTTACACTGCCTAAAGATAACTTTGGGTGTGTATAGGTATTTTTGGCCTCAAGTTTCTCAAAGATTTTCAGCAGCAGTGCCATACAGGTGGTAGCTATTCTCAAGATAATAAAAAGCAGCAGTAGGCATTTTGCCGGGCATTTTGTACAAAGTAAACAAAAAGAGCTGGAAGAAGTAGAGATGGAACCTTGGGATCCCCTAGTGTCCTCTTGTACTCCCATGTTCACTAGAATTGATGGAATACTAGAGCAAATCCATCCAGGCAGGATCATCAAATGTTCACCTCTCCAGTGAATGATGTTTGGTTCTCCTTGCCAGGCAAAACCTCTTAGTGACCTGATGTCATGGCTGACGACAAAGGCAGCACTGAATGAATAATGTGGAAGGAAGTCATATACACCAACTACAGTGTGGTGACCACTTGCAGAAATGAAGAGGGTATTTAAAGTACTAACCAAGTTTTATTTTCCCCATTTCATCTAGCATTTTATATAGGGTTATGGATGATGGTTATTTTTATAATTTAGTTGATAAATAATTACAGGATATCAAACAGCACTGTAACTATGTATGGTGATAAATATTAGCTAGACTTACTGTGATGATCATTATGCACCGTATACAAATATCAAATCATTATGTTGCACACTTGAAACTAATGCAACATTATATGTCAATTATATCTCAAGTAAAAAAAATTTAAAAGCAAAACAAAACAAAAGCCAGCACTGTGAGTAATTCTGAGGAGAACACAGAACCTTGGATACAGAAATTGGAGTTGGGTGCATAACTGATGAGATTTATGGATTATTCCTTTTTAGGGAGTTTAGGGGAGAAAGAATTTTCCCGTACCCTTAAAAGTTTCTTTTGGCTCATCTAATAATCAGTTGACATAAGACAGATTAACAGGAGAAAAACAAATTTAATTTTGTTTCAAGACAGAACAGTAAAATGAGATACATGAGACATCTGGAGCCGAGAAGTGGGGAAAGGGCCTGGGTGTTAAAGGGTGTTAAAGGGTGTTAAATGGTGTTAAATGGGAGGCAATTCACAGGACAAGAAAAGCAGGTGGGTAGTAATTTGATGTTTGCCCTAAAATGCAGTTAGGTCACTCACATAACAGTTATCTCTGGTAATAATTCTCATTCTGGGAAAGACCCCCCTAGTTTAAATTCTTCTAGGTAGTTATGGGAGGAACAGAAGTTTCTCTTGAGCCCCCAGGGTCCTGATTACCATTAGGTCCAAATAGACCACATGCCAAAGTGACACATTTGGGGAAGGCTCATTCTGAACCCCTCCAGGGAGCAAATGAACATACATTATTTTGCTTCACTTTGGTTGAAGCAGCATTCTTCTGCTGGGTTGAGAGAATTAGTATTTGGATCCCACGTTGTTAGTGGGCAATCGAGGGATGGGATTTAGAGGATATTCATCTGATGGGGCCGTCCAACATCTTTGAACATTCTTCTTATAGTTTGGCAATTTTCTACATTGTAAATTAAGCCATCTCAAAAAGCAAGTAAATTCACATACCCAGATTTACTTTCATCTAGGGTGCAGGCATGTGGTGCACAAGTATGGACTGCAGATATGTTTCCACGGTTTTCTGGCTTCCAGGATAATTGTCATTCTTTTTTTAGATACATTTTCTTTCTGTTGCTGCTTTTAAATTATTTTGAGTGTGTGTGTGTGTGTTGGTATTTTGTGTTTCACCACACTATACTGTGCATTGGTTTCTATTTATCCTCATTCGGATTTCTTGGGATTCTTCAAACTGAACATTCTAATTTTTTTCATCAGTTCTAGGAAATGATTAACTGTTACCTTTTCCAATATTAGTTCTCCCTGATTCTTTCTATTCTGTCCCTCTGGAATACTACTTTGCATATATATTGGTCCTTGTCATTCTGCCTTCTGCATCTTTTAATCTGTGTTTTTGTTCTGATTTTATCAGTTTCTTTAGGTCTGTCTTCCAGTCATTACATTAGTCCTCATCTCCGCTAATTAGCTGCTTCATCCTTTCTTCCAGGTTTGCTAATGTAAATATTATTGGATTATAACATACATTTAAAAAGTACAGAAATCATAAGTGTAGCTTAATGTGTTTTTACAAAGGGAACACACTCACTTACCTGCACCTCAGGAGGCCTCCTCATGCCCCATCCGACCCCTCTTCCCATTCCAAGGGTAACCGATATCCTGACTTAATAGAATTGGTTAGTTTTGTCTGCCTTTTGATTTTCTGGGAATGGGCTCTTAGCATATGTTCTCTTCCGGTTATGGCTTTTTTCTTTCAACGGTATATTGGTGCAGTTGCATGACATTGTAGTTTGGTCATTGTCATTGCTCTATAGCATTCCTGTTAAAAAATATACCACAATTTAATCATCAATTTTACTGCAAGTAGACATTTACATTTATCCAGTTTAGGGCTATTAAAACAGCACTGCTATGAATTCTCTTGCATGTGTTCTTCTTATTAACATTTGTATGTATTTCTCATGGGTAAATATCTAGAAATAGAAGATTGATAACGTGTGCGCAGGTTCCACGTTAGCAGGTATCACAAAACAATTTTTCGAAGTGATAATATCAATGTAAATGTCTACGGCGGTGTATGACAGTTCCAATTGCTCCACATCCTTGTCATCTTTGTCTCCTTTTCAATGTTGACATTTTCATGGAATTGGTAGTGTAGGAAAACTGAACACATTTTTAGACATTTATTAGCCATTTCAATTTCCTTTTTTTTGTAATATCTGTTTCAGTTTATGGCTCAATTTTCTTTTGGATTGTCTGTCTTTTTTTTAATGGATTTGTCTGAGTTCCTAAATATCCTGGATATAAGCTCTTGACAGTTATATAAACTGCAAATATCATTTCCCTGTAACTTTTTCATATTCTATGAGGGTGTCTTTTAATGATCACAAGTTCTTTATCTTAATGCGGTTCAATGTATCCATTTTCTAATTGCTACTGTGATTTGTGTTCTATATAAGAAATATTTGCCTATCCCAAAATACTAAACCTACTGTCCCCTGTTTTTTTTCCTATTTACTTTATTTATTTACTTTTCACATTTTCCCTTGATACACTCCAATGTCATGTTTGCATAGTATATGAAGCAGGAGTCAAGGTTTTTAAAAACTCATATAGATATTTAATGCAGAATCAGTAATTAAATCCCATTGAATTGCTGTGGTACCTTTGCTATTGGGTCCCACTGTTCCATTTATCTATCCTTGCATCAATGCCACAGTTTTAGTTATTGTGGCGTGGTACTAAATCTTGAAATACGATAGTCTAAGTCCTTCCAACTTGTTTTTCTTCATGTTTGTACCCATATTTGATTTATATTTGATGTACCTATATTTGATTTAACAATATTTTAAAAGGATTTTTGCATCTATGTTCACAAGATGGTGGTCTGTAATACAAGGTGGTTTCTCTTCTTTGTGATATCTATGTTGGCATAAAGTGAAATGGGAAATATTTATTCTTCCTCTATTGTTTGAAAGAGTTTATCTAAGATTGGTATTATTTCTTATCTAGATGTATGGAAATTTTCATAAGTGAAGCTTTTGGAGAATGTGGTTTTCTTTGTTTTATAAAAATAATCGGTTTAGTTTTTCAACAGATTTAAGAGTTTTTTTTTCTATTTTTTTTTTTTTTTACAAATGATTGTATGTATTTAAGAGATACAATGTGATGTTTTGCTATGTGCACACACTGTGAAATGATGGCCACAATCAAGCCAATGAACATATCCGTCCCTCACATAGTTTCCATTTATTTTTGACTTTCTGCTCTTTCTTACATTCATTTTGGTACGATCAAAATTCAACATGCTGATCACAAAAGTCACTAACCTAACTTTTCATTGTTGTTCGACTGAAACATACAAAAGTGCTTCTAAATTCACAAACTAAATTATATTTAGGACTAAAAAGAGCTAATGAAAAGGCTTTTAGTAGAACACAGGCTGCCAAAATAGCAAATTTCCCCTGAATTTGTTTATCTGTTGAGTAGTTCCTATGGTTTCTCTACAGTGTTTTTCATTTATGTTGAAAATATGTTTATACTGTGAATTTGGCATAAACATAAAATTAAAAAGTAACAAAAAATTTACTTTTACCATTTTTACTTGTAATTAAGACATTTTCTTTCTGTTTCAAACCGACTCTTACATATTCCATCTTGTCTTACTAGAGCTGTGACTCAGCAAACCATATTTCTGTTTTGCCAGTTGTCTGCCTATTAGACTTTGACAAAGGAGAATTTTTAAGGAAGACTGGAGGCCTGGAGAAGGGTAAAGGGACATGTTCTTTCTTTCCTGATTTGCTTCCTATGACTGTCAACATCACCCGAGCAATGATTTTTCACCCTGGACAGTAGGTAACAATAACAGTTGGTCCCAGTTTCTACTTCTTTTTCCCAAACTTAAAACAGCCTGTCTCATTTTTGCCTTCTCAAAGGGACCAGCACCAGTTGGCAGTATCCTTTCCTCACGTATCTGAGTCCCAGCTCCCTGATGCCTCTCCTCTGGGACCGTGAATCGCAAGCACCAGCCAGGCAGTTGCTACCCCATAACACTTTGGTGTTCCTCTTCTGTATTTTCAGCTCTCTGGTTATCTGTTAAGTCAAATCTTTCTACTACATCCTCTTGTTATAATAGCTGGTGTGATTTCTATTTCCTTAAGTGATAGGCCATTTCTTAATCTATACTTTTTCATGACCAATGACAGAAACTTACTTAAACTAAATAAAGAAGAAAACAGACTTTATCGTAGGATGTAAGTTTCTCTTGGAATCCTGGAACAGGAAGTACAGTCAGGACCGGTAAGCTTTAGAAAACAGCCTGAAACTACGATTACTCCTTTTTGTCTTTCTGGTACTCCACGGTCGCCCGTCTCCTCTATTCTTTCTTCCCCTTCTTTCTTTCTTTCTTTCTCAGTAAACCTATTTTCCCCTTCACCTTTCTATCATAACACCCCGCAGCTCTGGGGTCAGTCGGAATTCCAGTTCCAGAAAGGGAAGACACCCTGAGTGGCCTTGTTTGCACAAATATCTGCCCTTGGTCCTAGCAGCTTTAGTCATTACAAATCCCTCTATGGGGCTCTACCGCTGCGGTGAAGGAGAGAAGCTGCCAAAGATGAGGACTTTGTGCTGAGTGTGTGGCTCAGAAATTTATAAATACATTTTCTTTCTCTAAAAAGGATCACAGCTTAAGGAGGTTTTGGGTTTTTTGGACACTATAGTTAAGGCATATTCCATCTGTGTATAATAATTATTAGGTTACTTTAAAAAAATGTAAGTATATGTTCACTGCACAAAATTATAAATAAAGATGAACCAAAATTAAAAAAAAAGGTATCACACAAATTCCCACCACATAAGGATATATATTTCCCAAATTACATCTATGTACATTTATACATGCATAGATATTTATAGTCTTTTCAAAAATGGGTTTTTACATTAGCAATAATTTTAAATAACTTTACATGTCAACAAACATGTTTCAAGAACATCATTTTAAAAGTCTATCCAATAATTTATGAAACACAGTTACTAATAACATCCAGAGTATTGGACATTTGCAGCCTTTAATAATACAGCTAAATTTTTGCAGATACCATTAATTATTTCCTCAGAACAACCTTTTAAGAGAGGTAATTTTGACTTGATAAACATATATTTCAAGATACTTGGTATGTATTTTTTAATTGCCAGGAAGTTTGTGTACATATCATCCAATTGCCAAGATGGCTACATCAATCAACATTGCCTCCAACAATATAAGGGATTACCTGTTTTTTTCCTCAACACAGTTGTTGTTATCAATTTTTAAAATATGACAAATTGAGAGGTAAATACCTCTGATACCACATTACTATTTCAATGTACATTTTATTTTTAAATATTTAGTGGAAGGCTTTTGACATTTGTTGGTCATGCTTTTCTGTGTGCGTGTGTGAGTTGCTTCCTTTCTACAGAGTTGTTCTTTACCTGAGTAATTTGTAACAGTTGAAAAGATTTTATTCAATTTCCATTTTAGGTTTTAGTGTTTGATCCTTGAACCTATCAATTTTCTAGGTTCCTATTACACTTATTTTGTAAGTGCCATTGAGGCTTAAGCTAATTTCTCTACCTTCTCATCTCAATCTCCTATTTTATTTAAAAAAAAGTCTATCACTGAAGTAAGTGTTCATTAACCTATCAGGAATTGTATATTAACTTGCTCTAATTTGGTCAAAAGCTAAAATATAATTTTTTTTTTTTTTGTAAATAGCACTAAAAATAATAAATCCATGGACAGATGAATTGAATTACTTATAAAGCTTATCTACTTAAGATTCAATGAACTATGTCTATTTGCTAATCTGATTAAAAGATGTCTTACTGAGTGAGTGATAATGACTTAAAACATTGTTTATTCCAAGTATCACATTTGAATTTTAATAGAAGATTTGTGGACATGAAATATTTTAATTTTAAAAGAGTGGAAAGTTCATGCAAGTAAGGAGTATTGGGGGCACTTATATATTCTCCATGGTTCAGATGTTATTGGCAGTTATTCACCAGCCTCACCTGGAGATGACAATTCAGTAAGCAACTACCTAAACTTTAAACATAGAAGATGAAACAAACACGAATAAATACAAAGCACAATTTTATAGATTATGAAAAAATAGAATAAGCTTATAGTTGAAAGAATTTAAACTCCAGTAATTAAGCTCACATAATTACTGGAAGATTATTGCAAAGTCATACTTCAAATGGTTTGTAGTTGTTGGATTCTAATTTTTAGCTTTACATCACATCAACTCCAGTAATTTAAAACTTCTTTCCCATTTCCTAGGTACATGTGGGAGAGATGATGTGAATGATAAAAATTAAAAAAAAAAATTCCTGACTTAGGGAAAAATAACCCTAAAACATTCTGATTCACTTTTGTTATATATATTTCAATTCTGTTGTGTGGGAAACAGCAGAAGAATTACACATATTAATGTTTAATGTGTAAAATATATCCTGATCCTACTTTAAAGGAAGAACTCTGAGTCTGTGGTGTCAGTGGCTCTGATTTATTTCTTATAGGGATTTGAACCATTTAATGGAACAACTTCAGAACTCATTAAGAATGAAAATTCTGGGAAGGCCTGCGGGTGTTATTGATTCCTTGGAGGCAGGTGATGATATAACACAGGGAACAAAGTACATTGCTCACTTAAGGAGGAATCTGTAGGCGTTAAGTATATGTTCGGGGTGATGCCAGCAGCACGGCTGAATAAGATGTCCCTTGTTATATCCCACACCCTCAACAACAACTTGGCATCCATCCATGGGCAAAATGCCTTTGTCTGAGGACTCTGCAGTGGCTTGTGACCTGGCTCTGGCCTCTCCTGGGTGCAGTCTGGGAGTCTCTGGAGAGCAATGTTTTAGACAATCACCTATGGGTGAGAGAGCTTTTGCTTCCCAGGTTTTCAGTGGAGAAATTCAGCTCACTATTGGAGCAAATAAAAAAATACAAGCCTGGATGCATTATAGAGGGTGAGAGGAGATTTACCCGTGTCACCTGCCCTCCCTCCCCAACCCTTAATGCCAAGCAGGAACTTACTGGCCTGTGATTTCTCCCCTGGGGGAAGTGAGGACACCAGTGAGGACCAAGCATTCCCCCTGTGTGAGGTGTTGCCAAAGAGTCGCAGGTCTTTCTTGCCCCGTATGGAGCACCCAGTCAGGAGCATGCGCGGCTGGAGGGAGGGGAGGGGCTCAGAGAGTGGCAGGTATGACTTGCAGAGGCCAATAAAGAAACTCGGGTCCTGCTAACCATATCATGGACCTCCCACAAGAACTCCACCCTCCAGCACCAAGTAGCTTCACCCACAGATCTCCTCAACTGGCCCATGAGAACTCTCAGTGCTCATTTAAGAAAATGTGGTTTACATTTTATTTACTGTCTGTCTGTACTGTTTGAAGAAACATTTATGGGACATTTATATTACTGTATGTTGTTCACCAGTTACCATTTTCAATAAACAGCTCAGAAACTATTAAGTTGGTTCCTGAATTTCTAATCTGACCATAATGGACTCAATGAGCACTAATGCTTAATGAACCCTTGTAGTAGGTAGAAGATTTGCTGGGTTGGTGAGAATCTTAATTTGTGTAAGTGGTGTCCTCTGCCTTCAAGTTGTTACTTAAAATAGGAGACTAAAACCAAGATTAGAATGTGCTAAAATCAAGCATTATAAAACCCAAGATTCAGAATAAATACTCTGATATCCTAATATGAAAGCAAACACTAAATTATTCAGATTTAATACATTAGACCTTTCCTTTACCTTTAATTTTAGCTCAATGTGTAGTAAGAACATCTTTCATACACATCTTTTGCACATCAGCAATTCCTTCTCCATGCTTTGCTGGCCTAAAGATGGATTAAAAGACTTTCCCCAGAGTGCTTTGCTTTGGAGTAACCTCATTGATTGTTTCCTTCCTGACATGACTTTGTGAAATTAGATTGGGACACGCTTTTCCCTGAAGAGCTCTACATCCACAAATGCTTCCGATTACATGAAATCGTTCAGAGTGTGAAGGGTCATCACACAGAGAAGAGTGTTCGGCTAGTCCCCATTGCCATAAGTGACAGGATAAGAGACTATGAGTTTAAATTGAAAGAGAAGAAGGGATTTGGCTTACCTAGGGGAAGGTTTTATTACTTAAACCCTTCTGTCTTAGACCTGCACGGCTCTCCTGTTAACAGTAAGAGCCAAGAGCTGCTTGAAACTTACTATGCGTCAGGCACGGTCCTAAGTCTTTACCTCATCATGTTGACTCATTGACTATTTGCAGCAGTCCTTTGAAACAGATACTGTTATTATCCCTGCTTTGCAGATAGGGAAGAGTCGGGATTATAAACCCAGGCCAAAAAAAAAAAAAAAAAAAAGAGAGAGAGAGAAAGAAAAAGATTTACACTCTTACCCGCTCCATTATGGGGTCCCGTACCGACTCAGTTCTTAATTTACCCCAGCTTCTTTCAAGCTTAGCCTTTCTGATCTGTCCTCCAGAGCCCGTCTTTCCATGCTTGCTGACAGACATTGCTTCTCTGAATCTTATGTGCTGAATCATGTAGTTTTAATTAAATCTTCCATAATATTTCAGAAGTATTACCCATTTAATCTTTTCGGGTGAGTTACATGCAGAGGAGAGTTCACATCTATTGGTTTCTTAACAGATGATTCATTAAGTTTTACATTGCTACCTAGTAGCAAAATTTCCCAGTCATGTTTTATAAACACTCACCAATTAAACAGACGTAATCAGTTAAACAGTATTTCAAGGAAAGCTTGGTAATGAAAATATCTAACTATCAATAGAAGATGATAAATGATTATGTTAAGTTCTCCGTGAAAGAAATGGTCTGTTCTTGTTTGACAGATTTTTTTCCTAAAATCTCACACAAGCTAATACTGAAAGCTTAGACAAGCTTAGTTAAATGAACGTAATTTCTGTTTAGTTAGTTGAAGATTACGGTGTGCTCCCCTCCAATATGCAGCCTCATTTCCAGTTATCATCTAGTTGTGCTTTGCATTATTTTCCCTGCTACCATCAGCCACTGGGCTACGATCTCATCAAGTTTCCAAGTCCAGCTGGGTGGAGTCTTCTAATGGCCCCCATTCTGACAGCATCTAACAGGGTAGAAGGCATGATGGAGAATTACAGCCACTTTGCACAGATTCACTTCTGATACAGCACTTTTTTCTAATTTTTGATGTGATAGGTAACATCTCAAATTGCCTTTTTTTTTTTTTCTCTCAGGAGCTATATTCTCATTCTATAGATATCTTGGCCCTATTCTGAAATGTTCAGAATTTAAAGAAACTTATTGCAAGATTATTTGGCCAGATTAAACACTGAATAATTTCAAGTGGCTCTGGACAAAGCCAAGCACACTGAGGAAACATAAGTTTCTGGGTTTTCTCTATATGGATTTCCTCAAAGTGTGATCCCTGTTATCTTCATCAGAAACACCGAAGGTGCTTTGTAAAAATGGAGGTACCAGTCTCCCCCTTGATCTATTCAGTCCAAACATCTGGACTGACACCTATACTTTAAATAAGCATCACAGGTTACTCTTGCATATTCACGTTTGGGAACCAGTGTTTTGCTATTTAGACAGCACCTACCTCCAGAAGCAATGACATCAGAGAGGAAGCATGGATGAGTATAGCTTTCAGACCCTTTCGAAGGAGGTGAGCTTCTCAGTCACCATGGTTTACGCCAGGTGCAGAGAATGAAATAGATACAGCACCGGGGGATCCAGCCGCGGATAGGTGCCCTGTGTAAAGTCAATTTATATGGTGTGGATGTGGGGTATGCCATCTGCTCCTGAGATAGCTTGCTGTAAAATTCAGCCCTGGCGGGGTGATCCATTATGGATGATCTCATTAATGTGAGGCTGCCCCAATAGGAGGTGGGTTCCTAGGCCTCAGGCTGAAATATCCTGGGTGAACACGGGCCTTTGTTCTGGTTCTCCATGAACCTTGATGCGATGGTGCTCTTCTGAATGAGTATCGCTGCTATGATGGGTTCTCATGCTTCTTTACTTTCTAGGGAATCTTCATAATAACCTAATATTATGTAATTTGATTTGTCTTTTCCTTATAATCTCAGAGAGCTTAGCAAAAATTAGTATAAAAATGCATTTAAGTTGCTATTCAGTACCATCAAAAGGAGAGTGATCATCAATAATAGAAACAAAGCAATTTTCATTTTATTAGAAATATTCTAGTTTTTAATGCCTGGTTATGTTTGTATCTGTTCTCTCCTAAGAGTAAAAGAGGAAAACTGCAAAACCAGAAGCCTAGTTTGTGTCAAAACACAAACTCTTGATAGTCAACACTTGGGCATCTTTCACTGAGCATGTTTACTGAGCGTTTCTTTAAAATTTTAATTTTTTTTTCAGGAAGATACCCATAGGTCTGGGGCTCAGATGCCAATTAATTGAAAGTTATTCAATGGAAGCAGCATTAATGTAGAAGTTTGAAGGGTACTCCTCTTACTCTTGGAATTCTTAAACAAGATGAAAACAATAAACAAATAAACACAAAATATATCAGGATTATATTGAATTTTTAGATTGAAAGTAGGAATAATGAAGTGGAAGAAAAATGTTCAGGAACTCTCAGTCTCGTTGTCCATGGTTCCCATGTTGCCTGCTTGTTTGCCAATCCTAAAACTTCAGGATTTTATTCAGTTTTGTGCCCCCTTCACAACTCTTCCATAATTTAACTCATCAATTTCTTTTCTTTAAAAAAATAGGAGCAGACATTCAACTTAAATTTAATAATTTTTAAAAGTTCAATTATTCATTCAACAAGTTTTATTGAGCACCTACCAAGTGTCAGGCACTGAGGATTCATCAGTGAACAAGACATATAAAAATCTTTGTGTATTTTCTAGTGGTGTAACCCATCAATTTCTTTGCATTTTAGTCCCACATTCTTTGTCTAGGCCCTAGTTCTTTCATGCTCAGACTCATTCCATAAAAACTTACTGATATTCGCTGGGAACTGTTCTGAGCATTACAGATAAAGGAATGAGCAGGTCATAGTCTCTGCTTTCAAAGAGTTCTCAACATAGTGGGGAAAATGGTAGAACTTTAACCTTCATGAGAAAGATTCCATTTCAAACAGCCAGCAACATCTCAGGTGGAGATTGTAAGTTGGCTTAGAGCCATGCCCTCAATGTTTTGTCACCTAGCTGACACCGTAACTGAGTCTTTAAAAAGCCATTATACAATAATATCAGGCCAACTCAGTGGGTTCTATTAGCATAGGCCATTGATGAAATCTGTTTGCTCTAAAGTGAGATCGAACCCAAACTACATGACCAAGAATGATTGGGAAGTGAATTTTCTCATGGGAAACCAGGGTACTGCTGACGGAAGAGGGTAGGGACGAAAGCACAAACTAGTATCTAGCCCCCCTGTCCATGGCTGGTCTCTTCTCTCCGAAGTTGGACATTAAATGTCACGTACTATTGCCATTATTTACAAGATCCTTCTCTGAGAGCAGAACTAGAATGGAGCAGGTGTCAGAGGCTGGGACAGGGGATAGGGTAGAAGAGAATGTAAGGAGACCAGGAGCTTGAAAGGCTGGGAGAAGAGACCAGCAAGAAGAGAAAGTTGCAGAACAGCTAGGCTGGAAGTGAAGACAGAGCCTTTGCTTACTCTTGAGATTTTGTTTAGCGCTATGCCTAGTACCAGTTAAGCTAATTTCCTCGTGTTCAGTGTAGAATTGATATTTAAGTATGGATAGACACAATTCTTTACATTTTGAAACTATTCTAAGATTTGAAAGATAAATAGTATTAGGTCATATAGGTTTGAATGAGAACATGTTTTGTCCTAATGTATAAGTGAATGCTTTTTTTCCAGTTGTATTGAGAAATAATATATATATAGATATATATATAAATCACTGTATAAGTTTAAGTTATACAACATAATGGCTTGATTTATGTACACTGAGAAATGATTACCACATTGGTTCAGCTAACTTCCATCTTTTCATATAGATATAATAAAAAGAAAGGAAAGAAAACAAGCAAAAAAAAAAAAAGAATTTCTCTTTGTGATGAGATCTCTTAGGATTTATTTTCAAAATGATGCTATCATGATGATGAATGTTCTTTAATCTTTATAACTAGAACAGATTTCAGGGACTCCCCATAACTTAAGTTATATGATTTGGGGGCCTACAAAACGTCCCAGTGTTGGCAAATTCTAACCCCGCCTCCTGCTGCTTCCCAGACCTGGAGCATTTGCTATGAAGTCTCAGAGTTAAGCTTTTTGGATTCTTGTGTAGACTTAAATTGGATGAGCTGGGTAACAGAAGCATCTGGCTTTAACTTCTGTTTTTCTGAAGTTTTACCAAAGGGATTTTTATAACGATTCTGTTTAACCTCATTTTCATTTGTCAGTGTCAACCTCTTCTGTGGGAGTCTTAAGCTTACCTTCTGTGACCTGCTGGTCGTTTAGCAGAACCAAAAATATAAAAATACCTTTCTAGGCTTTAGTGTCAGTTAATATCTTTAAGAAATAAACCCTATGTACATGCTCTTAAAAGTTCACATTCCTGTCTTCTTTAACTATCAGATTCACCTAGATAAAGTCAGTCACATTGTACAGTTTTTTTTTTTTTTAAAGAAGCAGCTCTAACATATTGCCATTTCGAACAATTTTTGCTGTTTAATGCCACACTTTTATATTGTAGACAACTGTGAAGTGTCTTGAAACTTTAGACCAAGGGGTTCATATGTAATTTGGTTTGGAGAAGAACAGTAAGATACTATAAAATGCTGCAGTGATAAAAATAATACTAAATGTAATTTCATCTTTTTCTGTTCTAAGAAACCCCTCGGATCTTGAAACAGGCTGCTATTTGTCCATCAACATCCATTCTCTTCTTCTTCTATGTGAATGGAATTTTCAGTGGACCATCTTGGCCACCCAGCCAATCTCCTTTATATTTAAATGTGGCCATTATGAATTAGTCCTTACAAAGATACAGCACTTAAAGAAGAGGAGCTTTCCCTCTTATGTCTCTTCCCTCGTCCTGCTGCAGGGGATATAGATGGGGTGGTGAGGCATCTTTGAACCTGCAGCTGCTCCAGGGATTCAAGAGCAGCCACAAGAAACATGGGAACCTCCTGGACTATCTGCCATATGACCGTGAGAGGAGAAAGAAATAAACTTCTATGTTATCTGAGCCATTTTTAATATGGTGACCAGTTAAAAGCAGCTGAACTTACAGCATAGCTAATTCAATAGGATTTTTACATGTGTAAATAACTATTCTTTATCATGGAATGTCCCCTGTGAAGAACAATACAAAGCATAAATACAAGAGCTTTATACAAAGAAAACGACCTCTGATGGCACTCCTCTTCTTGCATGTTATTCATGGCAATGACAATGGTGGAAGTGGGGAATGTATCTTGCATCATCTCCCCATACACTGTTTCCCAAAGGTCGTTCATTCTTGCACCACCTTCATAATACTTGATGCCACATCCATGTCTGCTTTTATTACTATTTGTTTCACAGTTTTTTAAAATGGATTGTTTTTATAACTGATAAAAATGGAAATTGATATGCTTTGGAGTAAGTAGAGGGCATTTATAAAAATAAATGCACTAAGACACTAAAAAAAAAAGTATAGCAAAAAATTATTGCCTACCAAAGGCCCTGGGCCCAAGACCTGATCTCTGTTTATTAAAAGAGATCACTTAGATTGTGACGTATGTTTAAGACACACTAGCAAGAAATTGAGACTTTCTCTTTGGCATAATTAACTGAAAGAGATTTGGAAAGGGAAAATCTTTACCTTTATGTGATTAAATTTTATAGAATGCTGCATGAAACTTAGAATCATCAGGAGTACCCCTCTCGCAGTAGAAAATGCTGCTTTCTGATTCTGTTTCTCATCAATAAATAGGAGATTGCGATGATCAGAAATAATGTTGGGTGCTGAGGTGTCAAGTGTAGTCTAGTATGTAGTAGAGATTCACTCTGTTCCTTTGTCAAACTCTTGTCCTGAAAGTAGACAAGAAGATAGCGAACTACTTAGAGACTTGAAGTCCTTGCTACTTACTGTATCTTCTCGTATTTTTGCTTCTGAACTGGGCATTAGGTAATTTTAAAAAGTAACTTCAGTTTACCAATCTGTGATTCCCAAGGGTGAAATCATGGCTTCATCGACGTACAAGCCTGAAATGAACATCAGGGGCAGACTGGTTAAGCCTGAATGGACATTTAACCTTGGACCTGAAAATAATAAGCATCGTTAAAGAACATGATGAAAGGAGAATGGGTTATTTTAAAGCAAATATAGATTTGTTTAATTTCAATGGTTTCTGATTACAGAGCAATCTTTCCAAAACTTTGAGGTCTTGTTTGGAAACTGTGAGCACACAAGGATGCATTTCTGATGAAACAGTGTATAAATGTTCTACTTAGAGAAGTGGCAGCTTAAGAGTGCTACCTATGAAAACTGAGTGCAGTGTGGGCAGACCGTATCGGAGCTTCCCTACAGGAACTCTCTCATGCCCTGGGTCATCAAAAAAGGGTTGATCATTTTTTTTTTTTTTTGGCGTAAATTTGCCATTAACGGAAACTTTAACATGCTCTGAAGCATACATCTTCTGAACAGTTCTAGTTGTAATTCAAACTTCTGCATTCACACAAAACTATCCTTTTTTTCCATACTGCTTAGCTATCAAACAAGTAGGAATTTCATTTGTCCATTTAGCATTCCATATTAGGTATCCCTTAGGTGGAAAACTTAAAAAAATTTTTTTTTCTCTTTTCTTTCTAAAATACAACTGGGTGAATTCATCCGGATTTGCACAACACCGTGAGGTTTCCCTGCTTTAAAGAGGAGGCAGTATACTGGGCAACTGTGTATTCAACATAATCTATTTCCTTTTTCTTCTGGCCTCACAGATAAACCTTATTTCCCATTCTTAAGTGTAGCAATAGCTGAGTTCTAGCTGATGCAAGACAGAAGTGTTACACGCCATTTTCGGGCTAGTGCAGAAGACGGAATTGTATGATTTCTCCTGTTTTCTCTCTTTTTCTCTGTCAGCCAACTGGGTTCGGAGAACTCAGTTGAGGTTGATGAGTTCTTAACAGATGGTGGGACTTCAGTCTGTAAAAAGCCTATGTCCCAGAATAACTTCATGGAGCAAACTCTGTCCCCCCCACCCCCCACCCACTGCAGCCTCCTGTTCCCACTGATTGGACCTCATGTGAGAAAGAAATAAACTTTTATTGTGTTAATCCACTCATATTTTAAGGTTATCCCTAAAGCCATGAGGATTGACGTGGTCAAAAGTATCAGATAACAGATGATCATTTTAAAGCCAAAACAAAACTAGTGACATTTCAAACCCAGGCACCTACCAGACAGATGCTCGTATGGCCCAGGTGACACACAGCCAGCTTTCTGTTCAGATGAGCAGGAAGGGGAATATTGCCCTCTCCACATTCTGCTCCAGGACTTCAGCATCCACATCTCCACTGGCAATAATCTCAAGATTTCAGGAAAAAAGGCTTGGTAAAATAGTCCATTGTTCTTATTTTATAGGTGGAAAAAAATTGAGATTTAGATTTTTAAATGATTTGATCAAAATTACTTAGTTGTTAAATCAGGACTGTAAACTAGTTTCCCTAACTTGTTGTCCAGCTGACTCATATTTAAGGGTCATTAAAAGCAGTTCTATTCTGACGTATGCGAAGATAATTATGAGCTAGAAAGTCCAAGGGACCAGTCCTTCACTTTAGGTAAGTAAATGTCTGTAGATTAGAATAAAAGTGGATGAAGAATGGTTTTAATTCTTAGCTACTCTTGTATTGAGAAGTAGAGTCGAAATCCCTTCCCCTTGAATTGGGCTGGCCTTTTCAATTTGTTTGACCAAGAGGATGTAGCAGAGGAGATTTCTAAGATTAGATCATAAAAATCCTTGAAGCTTCTACTAGGTTCTTTTGGAATACACTTTGAGTTTTCCTTTAAGTGTTTGACTACCCAAACCTGTCAGCCCTAATGGCCACATGTAGGACCTCTCAGTCAACTGCTCCAGCTGAGTTCAGCTTCCTACCACCCATGACAAAGTGCCAGACATGTAAGTGAAGCCACCTTGGACTCCCCAGATCAGCTCATTTGTCAGCTGAAAAACCACAAATTGAGAGAATTGACCAGCTGAGCCCCGCTCAGACTTCTAATTCAGGAAATCATCAGCTACGATTGAAAATGATAGTTGTTTTAAGCAGCTAAATTTTGTTGTAATTTGTTTTATAGCAATAGATAAATAGGCTGCCCAGTGAATGAGAGAGTCTCTTTACTATGTAGCGTGATGTTTATAAAATGTGGGACAGAATCAGTCTCCCTGATTTCAAATCCTGGCTCCACTGTGAATTAATTGTATGATCTTTAGTCTCAGTTGCCCAAATTGAAAAATTTGGGTTAAAATCATGCCCACCTTATAGTGGGGATTAAGTGAATTAACATATTGTTAGAACATTGCCTGGCACACAATAAATTAATCATAAAAGTAACCTTTTCCTCACTTATTAATTTCTCACTGTAATGCTCACAACACAGCCTCCTTTTTGGCTCAGTAGGATGCTAATGTCTTGGTTTACCAACCACATCAACTTGGCCAAGTTGGAACTGCTCTTCCCAGAATCCCCTTTCCTCTTGTTTTCGGTTAGAGCCAGACGAAAGAGGAGCTTCTGCAGGGTTTGGAAGGCAAAAATGAAGCAGCAGTCATTTCTTTCTGTATTAGTTTCTTGAGACAGCTTCACAAATTACCCCACAAATTTAGTGACTTCAGATAGTAAAAGTGTATTCTCGCAGTTCTGAGAGAGACCAGAGAAGTCTGAAAGGAGTGTCACTGAGCTAAAATCAAAGTGTCCGCAGGGCTGTTCTCCCTCCAGAGGCTCCAGGGGGAATCTCTTCCATGCCTCTTCCAGGTTCTGGGGACTACTGGCCTTTCCACAACCCACCCCCCAATCCTCCCCCACCCCCGCCGGAACCTCAGTCCAGCTTCTGCCTGGATGGTTGCACTGCCTCTTCCTCTGGTATGTGTGTCAAGTCTCCCTCTGCCTTTTTCTGATATGGACATTTGTAATTAGACTGAGGGCACATGGATAATCCAGGATAATCTCTTCACATCAAGATCCTTGATCTAACCGCCACTAAAAGGATCCCTTTCTTCTTATCAGGTAAAATTTGCAGATTCCAGGATTAAGACCTGATATCTTTGGGTCACCATTTTTCAGCCTCCTATTTCTGTCGCCATAATATTTACTTTATTCTTCTGATTGACTCTGTAGGCAACTCATACAGCAGTTTATAAACCATACCACTTTGGGTAAGTGGGAACTACTTTTCCCAGAACCCCCATTCACTGTATGGTTCCAGGTTAGAGTTGGGCAAAGGATGAACTTGTACAGAGTTTGAAAGGCAAAAGTGGAGCAGGAGTCACTTCTCTCTGCAGATCATTATGGTTACACAGTGACAGACAGAGAAGTGCTGTCAGGTTCTAGGCTGGCCTCTGTCCCCAGCGTTAGCTGAAAAGGGAAGCAACAGTGTGGTCTGACAAGCTCAAAATGATAGGTCATTTTAGGCCAGATTACTAGAAGTATAGGACCTGGAGTGATGGACATAATAATTACATACCATTTTATATAGCTCAGATCTCAAGTGCTATCATTTTATGGACGATACATGCTAATTTAAAAATATTCAAGTAATATAGAGAAGTACAAAGAAAAAAGCAAAAGATCATCTTTACCCACAACTCATAATAACCTTTTTAACCTTAAGTGAATATCATTCCAAGTAGTAAATAGGCAATTAGGACAAAAGAAAGGTGACTTAAAGGATTAAAGGATTTATGAAAGGACTTACGATTCATAGTTAGAAAGTTATGGGGAAAAAATTTCATATACCTGAAGGGCAGGCAATTAGACTGAACATAAAATTTCTAATTATATGTTTATTTCAGAACTTGGTAGAACTTCACTGACTTCTTTTGTTACTAATTGTTTTTCCCTTTATGTTGACGTGTGTGTGTTGTATGTGTGTGTGTTGTGTGTGTGTGTGTGTGGAGTAACTGAAGAACTTTCTTTTTAGAACTTTATTTTTTTTAGAGCAGTTTTAGGTTCATAGCAAAATTGAAAAGAAGGTACAGAGATTTCCCGTAGACTCCCTGCCCCCGCATATGCATAAGGAACTCTTGGGAGTATAGCAATTTAACCAGGACATAGTTTCCTTAGATGACAACATACCCCTTTGACCTGTATATTTGGATCTTCTTCATTTCAGGGAAATTATTCTTCAGACCTCTAATTACTTTTAATAATGTAGCATATGTATTATGTCGTAGCTAATTATTTTAATCCCCTTTTCATCTTTGGCATTTATTGGGATTATCTCAAGCCTTTCCTCTGGGTAATTCAGATTTTGAACCATGTCAATTTTGTTCCTTGCCAATTCTAAGTTAGGGATTAGTTCTGAAATAATGTTGTTTCTCAAGCCATTTACATAGTTGCTTTGTCATCTTCTGTTTGATTTTATGTTTTATTGAATGACTGTTCATATTCTATATTTCTATGGCTCAAAGCCCCTTGGGAGGGCTTTTCTTTACCTGGATAATGTTTTCTTCCATATAGGGTTCTTCATCTGTCTTTATATGCTGTGTTTTATCCTTCTCTTCCCTCTCCTTCCCTCTCTAAGACTGCTTATTTTTCCTTTGTGGTTGTTTTTTTGCTTTTTTTTCCCTCAGCTTACTCATTTTTTGCTGTATGAAAATGTTCCTATCAGCTTTATTAATCATAGCTCCAAACTGGAAACCCTCAATGTCCACCAACAGGCGAATGGACAAAAATACTGTGGTGTATCATACAATGGAATAATACTCAGTAGTTAAAAAGAAAATGAACTGCAGATGAAACCACAACACGGGTAATTGAGAGAAGCCAGACACAAAGGAGCACCTACTGTATGAATCCATCTATAGGAAATTCTAGAACAGACAAAACTAATCTATAGAGACAGAAAGCAGATCAGTGGTTGCCTTGGGCCTGGGGTGGATGGAGACTGACTGTACAAGGGTGTGAAGGGGATCTCTCGGGGATGAAAATGCTCTAAATCATGATGGGGTTGTGGTTGCAATCAGCTCACTCATTTTTGATGTGGCAGTTTTATCCAGATCCTCAGTGTTTTGATGTAAAGTATTTAGATTCTTTTTGGCAACCTTCAGATTTTGCCTAAGACTGATTTATCTTCTGCTTGAAGACTGGGGACTGTATTTTCTCTCCTTTCTGAAGCTTGAAATATATGTAAGAGCTGGAGTCTCCTTCACAGGGCTGGAGTGCCGAGTTCTTGTTTTATATTTGTAAACTGCCCACCCCAGTCTTTGTAGGTCCACATTATCTAGTTCAAGGTATGTTGTATTTTCGAGACAATGGTTTCGGGCTTTAGATTGTTCCTCTGCTTTGGAATTCACTCCGCAGACAATATGATTCTTAACAAAATTTTCTGCCTCTGCTGAGCTTCTAAGAGCCTGATGTCCGTCATAGTGGCTTCTACTCTCAAGGCTTTCCCCTGCTGCCACTCACTCGCTAGTACATCTCTCTCCACATTGACAGTGTTAGTGAGAATTTTACCAATTCACTTTTTCCAGAACAAACTCAGCAATACTTCTCGGGAGTTTGGAGATACATACAAAAGCTCAAGAATTTTCTATTTTTTTTTCTTTTATTGTAATAGACTTGTCATTTTTGATTGTTGTTTAATTCGCTTTTGGGAGCAGGAGATCTTGCAATCCAGTTTTGCTTTGTCACCGTTAAAAAGACTTTTGACAACACATTTGAAACAGTATTGTAATTCTGCAACTGATTTAGAAGGAAACAATCGAAATAATAAAGTGATTCAAGATGTTGATGGTTAAGAAACATGTAAAATTGTCATTTAAAAAGGAACAGAAGGTCTTTACTTACGGAAGATTCGGATCCAATCAGTAATTATTAAAAGTCTTCTATTAGAGCAATGAATAATTTTAGTGTGTGTAACTCCAGAGACAGGAGAAATATCAGTGAGTTGAAATCACAGGGGAGCTGATTTCAGATTGTTACAACAATGAAACTTAAAGGGTAAAAGTACACCTACTTCTGGGTCTTAGCTCTTGTTTTTTACCTTCTTGAAACTTCCTAATCCTGTGATGTCTGTGGGAGGCACAGCATTAGTCTCATCCATCCACAGGGATTTTGCAGATCTTCGTATTATTATTTTCATCTCTCCCACATCTGTTCTTCCACTGTACTGTTGAACTATTAAAGTCTACATAAAAGCAAGTGGGATTTGATAATATTTGTATTTTTGTACTTTGCCTATACTATTTGATCCACCTTAGTGCCTAATACAGGGTCTTGAACAAAGAGTAGATGAACAGCAATTTTGACTGAATTCAATTAGATAATGTATATTTAAAACACATTTACTCTACAAATCATTGAATTAGTTTGTTATAATAAAATTTGTCCTATTAATAAAAATTAAATTTACTGAGAGACTCTCTCTATATCCTAAGGCATGTTTTACTTAATAAAAAGAAAATTCCCCTGGTTATATCCCCAACTTATCTGAAAATTTACTTTTTTTTACAAATTTCATAAGATAATTGGACTCACACAATCTTTTGAGTATAATCATCAAATTTTTAAAAAGGCAAAGTCTTATAGTATGATATTATATTGACTACAAATAAATATCTGGCAGTATTACACCCTTAGTTTCCAGTGTTCTAACAGCCTGCAAATCTCATCTTCGCTTAAACTTGGAGAATTTTAACATTCCCTGTAAGAACATACCATAGAAAGAAACCAACTTGAATGCCTTTCTATCCCACTACTAACCTTCATAATTAATGAAGTCTTTCATTATTTAAATAAATGTGCTGAAACCATTTGTCTGAACTAGCAGCTACGTATTAAACTGAATTATTAATAGTTTTGAATGGGCAGTATTTAAGGATTTATATGTGCTATACATTCAAGTGTTTCTAATATATTTTTAAAACAGCGTGCTCAGCCACGATGTCACTTAATTGGTATGCCATGTGCTACTATTAGAACGAAAGCCTTTATAATGGATTATCACAGTTTGCTTTAACCACTGAAAGCATGGAATACATATTTTAACAATTTACGCATTTTCCTGTTTGTATTCACTAATCCTAATCTCTGCCCTCTTCACTGGCACCCTCACATACTCTTCTCTGTTGACTCCCCATGTTTAGGATTTATCACCTCTTAGTGCTACAAGCTTGGGTCCGATTGCCCTCAAAGGTCACTGGATATCTTTTGTAGAGGCTCCCTTCACCTTCTCCTCCTTCTCCCCCTCCCTTCCTCCTCCTCTCTCTCACCTCCTCCTCTTCCTCTACCTCCTTCCCCACTTCTCTCTTCTTTGTCCTGCTTTTGCAAAGGGGAGGAGAAGCAGAACTGAACCGATCTCCCAGATGTTCTGCTGTGGGTCTGTAAAATGTTTCCATCATATTTAAAACTGGCCCTTCTATTTTGTTCCATACATTGCATATCTCTGGAGATTTGGGAAAGAAAAATAGGAACCAGATGAAGAAAGACAAGATGAGGAAGGAAAGAAGTGGAGGGAATCACGAAGAATGGAGGGATAGATACGGAAAGTTGGAGGGAAGGGGAGGAAAATTTGGAATGGGGCTACTGGAAAAGGTAAAGGTTGTGTTTAAAGTGAGATCCAAGAGGTCTGATAAAATATAGGCAGAAGAATTAGAATGGAAGTCGGTCCTCAAGGTCTTTTCATCCTCACTCTTTGTAGATTTTCCTTTTGTATTTTAATCTCTATCACATTGTTTTCTATCTCTCTGAATTCTTTTTCCTTATTTTATAAAATTAAAAAAAAATTAATACACCTTGATAAAGCACACACACATACACACAAAACCCTGAAACCAGACTGTCATTCTTCAAAAGCTCTCTAAATCTGAGTATGCTCTGAGCCAGATCTCCCATGCTGGCCCCTGCACCCATCAGCTCCAGTTAACTACCCCCACTACACTATGCACAGCAGGCTGTGCCCACAGACTCAGGGAGATAATATACACTTAATTTTCTTTTCTGTATTTTTATGTTCTGTGGTACCTTTAAACAAAAAGTCTCAATTACAGATTGTTGTTGCTCACAGTTTTATGAGACAGAATTTAATATTCTCTTTTCAGTGTGACCAGACATCTAATGTCTGCTTTTCCCCTCTCTTAATAGTAAGCTAAAAATGTTTTCCTTAGTAGAAGTTGTGGCTTAGAGTTAGTTACTCCAGTATAAACAAGTAGGTTTCCTTCTTTCTTTTATCTCTCCTCCCTCCCTCCCTTCCTCCCTCCCTCCCTTCCTTCCTTCCCCTTGGGTAATTTCTCTCTGACACAGTAGAGAGCTTCCTGGTCCTGCTGCACAAAGGTAGTAGGTGTTTTCTCCTGTAGGAGAGGCTGCAACAACTTCTAATGTATACACATCAAGACCTTACGCTGTGTATAAATACAAGCTGTCCTCCATGTAAATACAAGGACCTTTTCACACTCTTGGAGTTCTTTATTCAATTGACCGAAACACTTTTTAGATGGTTGAATACTTTACTCACGGTCCCACCTGTAATTTATAATCATTTTCCCCAAGCCCACCCTTCCCCCATGTAGGTGGGGAAAGCGGATAAAGGAGACTTTTTCCACTAAGAATGCAAATATTGAAAATAATTTGTAAATCATATACCTGGAGCATTAATAATGACTTCGATGTGTAATCTGGAGTACAGTCTAAAGAGATGAACCTTGCCAGTTGAGTACAACACAGTAATGATGTTAAGAAATGCTGTCATATGATAATGTTACTGCTACACTTTGAAAAAAGCAAATTCCAGCTGGAGAGTAAAATCCAAACCCCAGAGCAGAAGTTAACCTCAGTTTTCACATATAAAATATTTATGTTTTAGTGAAAGATAAATCCTTGTCTATGCTTTCCTCCCGGCCTTCCCTGTCTCCATGATGTTTTATTTGTGAAATTAGCCTTTCTTCTAAGAATGAAAGAATGAGCTCTCTGCAAAAACCTTTCTCATGTGGTTTGTCTCCTGAAATGATGGGCTCTGCAGGACCCTTCCGTTCATGGAGATTATATGTGTTTCATGCAGATCAACCTGTAACCTGGGCAACAGAGTCGACAGCTCAGGCTATGCTATTATGAGGTGAGCGGCCGAAGGCATTCAATGTCACAGCTCCCTGCAGAAAGAGCTGACAGGGAGGAGACCCAGAGACAATGACACCTCTGTTATTCCCCTGGCCAACATCAGCCCAGATGGTGAGGAAAACAGGCTGGGAAAATGGACTGTCATTCAGCACAGATATGTTGAATCCCTATTTAACCTGCTAATCAAATCATGGATTTTGGAATCAGATGTGTCTCTTCTGATGGGGAAGGGGAGGACAGACGAGATAGGCAGAACCAGTAGTCTTGGAGAGGGGGAGAGATTAGAGACAAAAAAGTTATGGAGAAATGTAGAGGGGTTGTTAAAAATAAAATGAAGCTGAAATATACAGGCCAGTTTATTTTCCAGAGAAGCCTTGTGTTCAGAACCAAGAACCTAGAATGAGTTGAACTGTTCTAGAATTGCTGACTGTGTTTTCTCATTATATTTGAGAGCAGGAAAGAGATGGAAACCATTCAGGGAACTGAGGGAGCAGGAGACGGGCCGTGGGGCGTGGGGCAGTCTGGGGATGAAACATGGTCAAGAGAGCTTTCTTTCTTCTTTTTTTTCTCTATCTCTCTGAGTTTTTTTTTTCTTTCTGATTATGAAAGCAACATATATTCATTGAAAATTTGGTAAGTGGAGAGATATATGGCAAGAAAAATAAAAATCACTTGCAAGCTATATTCAGATAAGCAATAACATTATACTTTGGTGCATTTTCTCCTCAATTTTTTTTTCTTTGGCTTTTATATTCTGAAACGCAGTTTTAGTTTTTATCTAATCCTTGCATGCATAAGGCTTTAAGAGAACAAGAGTTCCGCAGAGCTTTTCAGGAAAAGCAGCACTTTAAAGTTTTAATGGATTCTTTTGATATTAATCACCATGTCTCTAAGTAACACGCTTATTTTGACTTTTTTTTTTCTTTTTCAATTGAGGCATTATCTCTTGACTTGAGAATGATGAAGACCTAGCTGTTGCTAAAGTATAATTTTTAAAAAGGTAATATTATGACTCTCATGAAATCTTGAAGTGAACACATCATACTTAGTGGTTTAAAACAACAGTTCAGTTTACAATTTTTCTTGTTGCCATGGGTAGACTGGGCAGTGCCTGAGGTCTAAATGAGCAAGAGCAGAGGCTTCCAAGCTGACTAAATGTACTCTCACTCCACCATTGGCCTGTTGGTCAAGGAGCATCACAAACCTGCCCAGTTTCAAGGAGGTGGAGAAATGGACTTTAACTCTGATGGGAGGAGGGGCAATACATCCTTGCAAAGAGGATGGCCACGGAGAGCTGTGCTTTATTAGGGGAGTGTTCACTACAAAGTCGTTTTTAATTTTTGTTCCCACTGAGTTACTGTTCCCTGTGTTCTTGTTTCTCTGATGATGACAGGGAACTGCCGTATTTAGGAATGCCTTTGGTAGGAAAGTTTATCTTTGGAAAGAGCTTTATCTCTCTTGGACATAGCAAGTTTCCAGTATGAAATAAAAATAAAGTTGATCCTGAGGTTTGTGCTGGATCCAGAATATTATAGAACTTTGGTAAAAATAAATTTTGTAAACATAATACATTAGTCTATCTCTCATGTAACAACATTAAAAGAATAAGGTGAAAAGACTTTAAGCCAAAACTTTACTGGTGAAAATTTCACTGGGGACTTATAAGTTGTCCCCAGAGCTACAAAAGTCATAGCCAGTGTGTAAATATACTAAAAACAAAAGAAGCACTTAATTATGACTCGAGTTTCTAAGTGAGTTTTCTTATTAAAAATGCAATTAGAGTTATTACTATTTTTAAAAGTAGAAAACACAAAAACATTCCGGATAAAAGTATAGTTTGGTTTATCCCTCTAACTAAATGCATTCTAAAACTATATTATCTCCTCAAAATATTAAAAAAAAAAAATAGAACTATTATATGATCCAGCAATCCCCACTTCTGGTATTTATCCAAAAGAACTGAAATGAGGATCTGGAAGAGATATCTGCATTCCCATGTTCATTGTAACATTATTCATAATGGCCAAGATATGGAAACACCCCAAGTGTCCACCCACAGATGAATGGATAAAGGAAATGTGGTACATAAACATACAATAGAATATTATTCAGTCTTAAAAATGAAGGAAAACCTGTCATTTTTTATAACATGGACAGACATGGAGGACATTATGCTAAGTGAAATCACGGACACAGAAAGACAAACACTCTATGATATCATTTATATGTGGAATCTAAGGTAATCAGCTCACAGACACAGAAGACAGAAAGTGGTTGCCAGGAGCTGGGTGGGGAGGGAAATGGCGGAGGTGACGGTCAAAGGGTACGAAGTTTCAGTTATGCAGGATAAATAAGTCAAGTCCTGGTGAGCTCCTATACAGCATAGTGCCTAAAGACATCAGTGCTGTTTTGTACAGTTCACATCTGCTGCAAGGGTAGAGGTTATGTTGTGTCCTTATCACACACACACACACAAACAATGATAATAATAAAGGGGCAGGAGGAAACTTTGGGAGGTTGAATATAGATACGTTTATGGCTTCGATGGTGTTGATTTCACAGGTGTATAGTTACTCTCAAACTCATTGAGCTGTATATATTAAATATGTACCACTTTTTACCTGTCAATCACACCTCAAAAAAGTGGTTTAAAAATAAAATAATTAGTATTTGTTTTTCTGCAGAAAAGATTTGCTGACCTCTGCTTCAGGGCACTAATTTTCCAACCTCAATGGTCTTCTAAACCATTTTGAATACTTTAAAAAAAATGTAGCTTCCTGAGTTCTATGCTTGAAATATTAATTTAGCAAATCTGTAGAGGCCTAAGAATTAGCATTTTAAACTCTTCCATCGAATTCTGACTCAGATAATCTTGAGCCAAACATTAAGAGACTCCACCTAAGGGTCAACGAGTAAAGCTCAAGGGGCAGTTTGCAGGGAAATTCAAAGAGCTCTCTGCAATATTTTTATCCCTTTCTCCCAAATTAAAACCAAGCCTCCATGCCTTTTGTCTTTCCTACAAAAGACAAAGTTCCCCTCATTATAAACTCTCCCTTTTGTGTAAAACAAATACATTTCCTCTGAAGTATATAGCCTTGGATATTTCACAAAGAGGCTCTCAAAAGTAGGTTCAGCCTGACACATACTCTCAGAAGGTTTACAGCAATGATTCCACTCTGTCCGTCATGTGTTCATGAATAAATTTTGATTTGTTCCTGCTCATATAATTTTACTTGCATTGGAATAATTCATTTAAAAAGGTTATCTCTTGTCCTTGGATAATTTTCTCAAGGAAATTATTCAGGCAAACAAATAAATAAAGCACTTGTTTCCTACCAGCTTCTCACTAAAACTTACTATAAGGTGAATTCAATATTGAGTTTCTTCTGTTTATACCTCCAGAAAGGAAATTCTAATTTAAGAAGCACACAGGCAGCTCTTGGTATTTAATATTTGAGTGATAAGCATCAGGATGATCTTGCCTTGATCAGAAATGATTAACTAGTAATACAAAAAATGCTGTTTAGGGTAAGAAATTGTGAAGAGGCTGCGTTCTAAGATGGTTTCCCTATTAATTCTGATCCACGGAATCCTGTGAACTTTGGTTAAAAGTGCACATTCTGAGGAAGCCCTCCTGGAGATACTGGCTTGCTCATCTGGAATGGTTCCCAGGAGTCTTTATTTTTAATAAGAAGCCAGATCATTCTTTCGATAAAGAAAGATTAGAGGATGTTGTTACAAGGTTAGATTTTACTGATCAATGGCAATCATCGCAGGCTTTTTTCTTCAGGATGAAGGAATTACAGAAAAAGAAGTTGGACTGGTGTTCAGGCATCATTTGCAGATGTTTCTGAATTCTTCACATGGATTTCTGCCTTTGGTAAAAGAACAGAGATGCTTGATTTGAATCTGTTCCATCACCTCAGTTCTTTAGCTGTTCTGTACTTACCATGTTTGGCTTAGGTGCACAGAGTCCTTAGATGGGGTAGTTCTACTTTATACAGCCCATTTTTTAACCTCCTTGCAAAAAAGGATAAGCCTGACCTCCCCTACTCTGCCTATTTCACATCTCCCCATCCTCGTGACTACTATATTAGTGTGTAGTGTTAGTATAAAGAATTTGATATACAATATTCTTCTCTCTGTAGACACATATATAGAAGAAAAATATTTGTTTGGTGGGTGTTTGGAACAGTAAATTATTTTCAAACTGAGGAGGGGCAAGTTTCCATGTGATGTTTTTAACCAGAATCAGAAAAAAATGTATACAGTTTGAAAATATTCTCAATATTAGGATATAATTCTTTGTAAAATGAAAAATGATTTCTAATACTTTTCCTATCAGCTGAAGGAAAAGTGCAGCAGGTTTTTTCTGATCGGTGGAAATATGCAGAAGATATAATGATTTTTAACTAGCAGTAGTCTCCCCTTGAAGGAAATATGAGGGGTGAAAATTTAATTTTAACAAAAGAAGACATGGTTGAAAAAATTTTAAAGTAAGACAGGTGTCTTCTAATACATTCCTTTCAATATTAGGATTATGTGATCTTTTCAAACATTCAGAATCTCTTGTTTTAAAAAATACTATTCTCATCACTTTCCTCCATTTCATTTCCCCTACATGCAAGTTTGATTGTAGTGTATACAGAGTTAAGGAGAAAAAACCCTGGAGTTGTGCACACTCCTAGGATAGAGAAAGCTGAAAATAACATGCTCCCATCTATCAGCGAGGAAGAACTTTTCCTGAACCCATCAGAGAACTAAGGACATGAGCCAATGGGATAATCTAAGCCCATGGAGGGACAATGTCCTCCAAGGAGAGAAGGAACGTGTAGGGAGGATCACCTATGTAGAGCAGGGTAGGAAGGGACGCCAGCCATGGTACTTGTACCCTGGCAGAAGAAATGGCATGCCTATCTCTAGGCACAAATGTTATTTAGCTCAACCTCTGCAAGTCTGTGTAAGATGTCTGGCACTCAACAAAAAATTACAAAACACACAAGTAAGAAAAATAAAATCATTTTCAAGAGACAAAGAAATGACTTAAATGTTAGAAGTATTAGGAAACTGTAATTGCTCTTTAAAAACAAACTTTGCCTTTAAAATACTTTAAGATTTAAGAAAGAATTGCAAAGATAGAACAAAGAATGCTCATACCTGTTTTCCCTGATTGTTAATTAGGAGACACAGTGGACAGGTATACATTTATCAGAACTAAGGATCTATTATTGATACATTGCTATCAACTTACTTCTGAAGGTTATTCAGATGTCACTAGTTTTTCCTTAATGTTCTTTTTCTGTTCCAGGATCTTGCCCACAAAATCACACTGCATTTAGTCATCGTGCTGCTTTAGCTTCTTTTGGTCTGAAACAGTTTCCCAAACTTTCTGATGTACTGGACAGTTTTGAGGAGAATTGGCCAGATATTTTGCAGGCTGTCCCTGAGTCTGGTTTTGTCTATGTGATGTTTTTCTCATGGTTAGACTGGGTTTTTAAGAGAAAGACCACAGAGTTAGTCATGCTCACTCCTTCATACCAAGGACCCATGCTGTCAACATGACTCACCACTGATGAGGTTGACCACGAGCACCTGGCCTAGGTAATATTTGCCAGGGTTCCGTCTGTTTAGTTTCTTACTTGCTGTGAGAACAGAGTGGCAACTTCCAAGCTCCTTACACGTGGAAGAGAAAACTAGAAGTCCCTGTTGTGTTATTCTAGCAAATGGTTTATTTCATTATTTTAAAACTCATGTGCTTAGAGTTTTGCGAAGTTGTCTTACAATTTTTTTTTAAAAGTTCTTCTGTCTTAGTGGTTATTTCTTTTTTGCTATTTATAATTTTGTATAATTTTGTTTTTCCCTTTTACTTCTGGATTAAGTTAGCTAATGAACTGTCTACCATGTTAAAATTTTCAACTGATACTTTTCGATGATATTAGTTTAACTTTTTTTCTGTTTGGGAGTCCATTAATTTTTGCTTTTATATTTATGAATTTCCTCTGCTTTCTTTCATTTTCTTCTTATAGCTTTGTAAATTGGGTGCTTAGTTAATGAATTCTCCTTTTTTATTTGTATTTCAATAGACGTTTAACACTAAAACTGCTTTAGTTGTTTCTCACAGATTAGTTGTATTTTCATAGTTGTTATTGTTAAAAAATTTTGAAATCTTGATTTGTATTTTCTCTTGACCCATGAGTTATTGTATTCACCTATTTTTCAATTTTTATGTGATAGAGTTCTTTTAAATATTTTTTAAATTATTAATTTCTAGGTTTATTGCATTATATCAAATAATACTATTAGTATTATTTCCAGTTTGGTATTTATAGATTTTTTCTTTTTCTTTTTTTTTTGGTTTAATTTGTAGTCAATTTTCATAATATGTTACATCAAACATTAAAAAGAAAGTATGTCCTCTAATGTTAGAGTTTAAAGTTTGACGTACATCTACCTTATTTTTATCCTGTTTATCTGTCAGGCATTTCTCTTTACTAATTATTGGTTCGTCATTTTTTCATCGCTATTTTCTGTTTGTTTTCTACAGCAGTATTGAAATTAGCTACTTTCTTAGTTCATATTCATTCTCTGGATACAAAATTTGAGCAGCTTCTTGGAGGAGCATTCTCAGGAGAAAACAAGAAAAGGATGCTGGGTAGGGCAAGGTGGGGAGAGCTAGGTAAGGATGTGGGAGCCCAGGGGGAGCTGAGCATGCATTACGCCGTGGAGTTGGTCAGGCCCGCACGGTTATAGTAACTAGCCGTAGGCCGCAATATATGAGCTGGAAATAGTCTCGTGAGTGAGGCTGTTTCTGTTGCTTGTTTGCAGTTCTCTCAGGAAAGGAGCACCTGTGAGCTGTTAGCAGCCCACACTGACAACAGCTAGGGGATAAGTACACTGTCCTAATAAAGTGGATCAGGGAGGGAAATAAAGACCATCTACTACAGCTAAGAATCTTTTCTTCCCTTTTTCTGTCATTACGTTTAAGGGTTTTCCCCCACATTGAAATAGAATGCAAACCACATGGGGATGGGGTACAGTATGTGCTGACAAGCTTAGCATTGTCTCACCTGTACTTCACGTATTCGCACTACCAGTCCTGAAATTTGGGGCCTTTGATTTTAACAAATGTCAAGGTAGCCATATTTAATTATCTTTTCTTTTTAATATATATATTTTTTTCTGGCATCAATTGCTTGAAAACTTTCATGATTTATTTTCCTATCCGTTCCAGGTATAAAAACATTTTTGGTGATAATTAATTTTTCTATTAGTGAAAAATGGTAATAGATGTATGAGGCCTGTAAGTTATAGATTGTAGGTATTTGCATAAGAAAGTTGGAGAGACTGCTTTGTCTCACTCTGCTGTCCCTCTTGCTCCTTTCCTGTGAGCTTTCAAGGAAGGCTGAAAAACTAAACATGACTTTTTTCAGACTCTTTACAGCCAGGGCTCCATATGTGATCAGGTTCAGTCAGGCAGAGGCACCCACCAGAGTCACACAAGGAGGGAGTGACGTGGGGTAGTGGCTGTGCAGGTGAGATTTGATCTTGGGTCAGACTGTCCAAGCTTCCAGAGCAGCCAGAACTCAAGTTCTGTTGCCTGTTCCCTAATGTCATGGATGCCATGGTGCTGCTGGAACAACACTGCAGTATGGTTGGGCATTTCTTCCGGTTGCATCGCTTCTGTCTGTTTTTGTAACTCTCCCTGAAACTATATCCTGCCTAAAAATGGGTAGTAAATCCCTCCCTTCTCAAACCATCTAGAGTGGATTTCATTGCCTGCACTAAGGACAGTGACCTAGACAATGACAGTAATAATCCTAAACACAACAGGATTATTCTTAAAATAATATCTCAGTGAGGTTACCACGTTCCAGGTTCTGCTCCTTAACTGTGGGCTCAGGGAGCCATCCCTGTCAGTTCTCTGGGGTGACGAGGTTAAGAAATGGACTCTTACTACTGAACTGACACAGAGACAAATGAGACTGAGGTGGAGGGCATAAGTCTGCATGTTAACTAAATGATCAAGATGTCAGGGGCATTGCTACCTAAACTCAAGCAATATGATCTTAAGCCTGGGCAGAAAAACACACAGAAGCTGACAGAAGTGAACCTCACAGAAACCAACATGTTAATATTTATCAAGTGTCAAAAGCATAATCACTGTAGATTTGCAGAGTCTGTCTTCAGTTTCTTAGGGGATGCTCTCAGGGTGGTGGCAGCAGGGGCAGAGAAGTCGGTGTGGGGTATCAGCCACCTGTTCTAGTGTTCAGGCCCTGGGACCTGAAGTCTTGCCGTGCCACACTTTTGTACGTTATGGATTCTCCCTTGTACTCATATTTTAGGTCCTAGGAATTTTCCTTTTATGTCCACTTACAGGCAGGATCATAGACTATCATTAATATGAAATGCTGAATCATAATGATGAGTGAGTGAGAGAATACTGAGTAAAAACTGGCGGGATTTATATCACCTGGTGACAAAGCTCTCAGGTCATAGCTTGAAGGACTTGTCAGTAAGACTAGAATGCTTCAGATTGGTTGACCATACATCCCCCTACCAGGGCAGACCTAGATGAACATCACGAAGTTCAAATTTGTTACCTTTTTGTTTGTTTGTTTTTTAAAGTCTATTCTGAGATCTGTTTTACCTCTCTTTCTGTGTAGTATGTTACAATCTGGACTCTGTCTAGACCTAGATCTTGAGGTTTGATTGGAGGACATTCTACTCTCCCATTTTCTGGTTAATTCTTAGGTAATTACATTTACAGCAGAGATGGAGAGAAAAGGTGATTTCTTGATTCACCCTTCAGAAGACAATCTTTTTTTCCAAGTTCTTGGAGTGGGTCCCTTTCAAACCATCAAGTACTGACAACACCAATCTGCTAATATTCTCAAGAAATATCTACCTACACAGTCTATCTTTAGACTTTAAGAATGAAGGCTTGTGAAACTTATCTTCCCTCTAATTTTAAACTTAAGTTTTAAGTTCTACTTTTTTCCTGCAAATGCAAGTGATTATTCCCAGCCATTGTGACTGTATCTTGGCTGTGTTTCAGTTACTTATAACTAGCATCTTTTATTTTATTTTATTGTTTCAACATTAAATGAATTTTCAACATTCAAAATTCAACAGTTTTAGCATATTTTAATAAAAGTTAATTTTTAAAAATCTAGCATTCAGTTTAAAATTCAAAGAAAAACTTAAATCATGGTGTAGGGTTTATCTCTCATCTAACAGTGTGACCTGTCATTTTTGAAATATGCTGTCTGAAAAAATTTCTTGAAGAAACTTGGCACTACAATATAGTTTATACAGCTATATCCTTGTCACCAAAACTAGCAAAAAGTCAGTTCACACTTAGGATCAATTTTGTAAGTTTTATTAAAAATAGAAAAAATCATCTTAAAGAAATGTTGCTTTGGGAGTTTGAGACAGCTAAAAATGGTGAATGAGTCACAAAGATTCTACTAAAAGCTCTGTCTAGAAAGATCAAAGAAGATGCATTTCCCTTTCTATAGGAAGCTTTTTGACATGAATAGTCACAGGAATAAGTTATTCTATACCGATTATGAGTAGATACTCCTGTAGGCTTTATAAGAAAGAGTTTCCCAAACCCTCTCCTTTAACATGCATTTCTGAAATTAAGTCTGGAAAATTTTTTTAAAAAGGTTTACAATTGCAGCTATGTTATGATTGCTTTTTTGCTGCAATGCTACTCATAGTATTATCCTTGTTAGGCTTTCTTTCTCTTCTGGCTCTTTACCTTTAGCAAGACCAGTTTTGTAAAGAGCTTGCCATAGTTTACAGTAGAAATACAAGAACGATGAGGACTATTAACACAAGAATAATGACATTATTAACAAAATATAAACACAAACACCAGGGTGGGAAGGAGAGCAGAACTCAATGCTCATGAGTTACTAGACACTGAAAGTTATGGTGATCAAGTCCAAAATTTAAGGCTGCTCTCTGGGTTCAGATAGAGGGAATCGTGATGGTTGTGGTGGCAGGAAAACCAGGTATCATCGGAGGTAAACCTTAACCTCAGCCTTTGGTTTAGCTCCTTCTGGGAAAGGAACTTATCTCAGGGTCTGTTTATAAAAAGTATGTAACATGTAGCATCTGACAATCAATCTCAGAGAAAATGTAGGGGCATTTAACATCTTACTGACTTTTATGTCTCCAGTAACATTTATTGAGTGGACTTGAGTTCAGAAGAAACAAGTTTTTCTCCAACCTCTTGCTTTCAAACATGTTCCAGAGAGTATCTTTTCCCACCTCTCGAAGGTATTATAGATTCCACGGGTTTCTAAGAATAGTTTCATTTTGATTTATAGTATGAAATAATAAATCAACGGAGGAAAGCTGGGGAACTAAAAAAACATGTGGGAACTAAACAACACACTTCTGAACAACCAACGAGTCAAAGAAGGAATCAAAAGGGAAATTTAAAGCAATCGCAAAATAAATGAAAATCAAAGCACAATAATCAAACAGTAGTTCTTTGAGGAAAGTTCATAGTGATAAACGTATATATTAAGAAAAAAGAAAGATGTCAAATAAACAACCAAACTTTACACCTCAAGGAACTAGAAACAGAAAAACAAAGTCCAAAGTAAGCAGAATGAAGATCATAATAAAGATCAGCATGGAAATAAATGAAATAAAGACTAGAAATATAATAGAAAAAAAACCCTATTACTTGTTTTTTAAAGGTGAAATTGAGAAACCTGAGAAAAAAGAGAGAAGACACAAATAAAATCAGAAATGAAAGAGGAGACATTACAACTGATATCACCGAAATACATAGGAGTGTAAGAAACTACTATGAACAATTATATGCCAATAAATGAGTAACCTAGAAGAAATAAATTCCTAAAAAATTAAAAGTTACCAAGACTGAATCATGAAGAAATAGGAAATATAAACAGATCTGTATTGATTCAGAGGGTTGAATCAGTAATCAAAAACCTCTCAGTACAAACAGTCCAAGACCAGATTATTTTACTGGTGAATTTAATCAGCCGTTTAAAGAAGCATTAACACTAATCTTTCTTGAACAATTCCAATAAATTGAAGAGGAGGGAATACTTTCAAATTAATTTTATGAAACCAGCATTACCCTGATATCAAAAGCAGACAAGAATACTGATGAACATAGATGTAAAATTCCTCAACAAAATACAAGCAAACCAAGTTCATCAGCACATTAAATGCATTATACATCATACTCAAGAGGAATTTATTTCTGAGATGCAAAAATGATTCAACATATTCAAATTAATAAATGTGATACACTGCATTAATAGAGTGAAGGATAAAAGTCAAATGATCATCTGAATAGATGCAGATCAAGCATTTGACAACACTCAGCATTCTTTCTTGATAAAAAAAAAAAACCTTCAACAAGTTGGCTATGAAAGTAACATATCTCAACATAATAAAGACCATCTATGACTAACCCACAACTAACACTATACTCAATTTTAAAATGTGGAAAGTTCTTCCTCTAAGATCAGGAAGAAGACAAAGATGCCCACTCTCATCACTCTTACTCAACATAATACTGAAAGTCCTACCTATAGCAATCAGGTGAGACAAAGAAATGGAACACAGATAAATTTGAAAAGAAGGAGTAAAATTACTGTTATTTGCAGATGACTCAATCAAAAAACTGTTGGAACTAATCAATGAATGCAGTGAAGTTGTATGATATACACTGACATAAAGAAGTCAGTTGTGTTTCTGTACAGTAACAATGAACTATCCGAAGGAGACATAAAGAAAACAATCTCACTCACAATAGCATCAAAACAATAAAATACTTAGGGACAGATTTAACTTAGGAAGTGAATGATCTGTGCACTGAAAATGAAAAAAGTTGATGAAGGAAATTGAAGAAGGCAAGAATAACTGAAAAGAAACTCTGTAGATTCATGGATTGGAAGAATTTATGTTATTGAAATGTTCATACTGTCCAAATCCACCTATATATTCAATACAATTGCTATCAAAATTCCAATGACATTTTGAACAGAAAAAAGAAAATCCTAAAATTCACATGGAAACATAAAATAGCCAAAGCAATACTGGGAATGAAGAACAAAGCTGGAGGGATCACATGTCCTGATTTCAAACTATACTACAAAGCTATAGTATTCAAAATAGTATGGTATTGGCACAGAAATAAACATATAGACCAACGGAACAGATTGAGAGACCAAATGTAAACACTCTCATATATGCAGGAATATAAAGGAAATGGCATGAGTAAATGTGAGGAGGTAGACCTACCCATGGATATTCAGGGAACAATAAGCAGGGGCATCGCATACAAACGCTTGGATTTATGTTGGAGATTATTGGGAATTAAGGCTGGGTAGGTAGTTCAGAGGCAGATCTTGAAAGGTCTTGAATACTAGGCTTTGAAATAGGCAAAATGCTGCAACTGAAAATTTTAAACCCGTGTAACCTGAACAGTAGGAATGAGGGTGGGGGCATAGAAAATATCATACAGGAAATAAATTCTGTGGTGTGCCTAATTAGGAACAGAAATCACACCAAGCATTATCAGGAATTCAGCATTATTGCAAGTCTCTTCTGCATCACAAGTTATTTATTAAGCTCAAGACATCTTGTATAAAGGCTGGAGAATCTACTTTCCAGTTGCCAAAGGTTTGGTGTGTATATGGTATCTGCATGTACCCAGGTGCTGGGCTGCAGCATTTACATGGCTCCTCCTAAATTCACTGTGACTGCCCATGGGCTTCTAAACGTTTGCTCTTAAAACCCAGGAACGCAGACTTCTTTATTTTCTGCCCCCTGTTTGTTGTAAGTTATCATTCAACACACTCTGTGCTATGGATAATGAGTGTTATATAGGGCAGACTGTTTACTAATTGGACAACCCAGGTGCATAACCCCTTGGTGCCAGGATCTCATATCCAGCTAATTCAAGCTCTCAAAAAAAATTACCTTGTTCTTGGTCCAAACATCACTGCTATTCTTTCTAAAGTATCTTCTTTTAAAATCTTAACCACCTTTTTCCAAATTAAAACTCTTTGCTCCTTTGAAGTTTATCTTTTTGTTTCTTTCCTTTTCCTTTGATTCTTAGATCTGGTATTAACCAGCAGTGTGAATTTAGATAATTCACATGACTTTGGTAGGTCTGTTTTTCAAGACTGAATGATCATGACCTACCCTGTTCAGCTGAAGATGATGAAATGTATGGGGAGGTTTTCTGTGAACTATTTGGTACCACAAAGATAAGGGGTAGCTGTTATTTCTGTTTCTATATTTTATTTTATTAATTTCCAGACCCCTCCCACTGGCTCTAACACCGCCACCTCAGGCATATCCTGGATTCCTTTCCCATTGTACTTTACTCAAAAGAAGACAGAGTATTACACATATTTAACAGCTTCTGGAAAAGTATCTGTGTATCTGGTAGTTGGTGGCAGAGGCAGAATTTTCTTTTTTGTCCCCACTCTCTATTTACCCACATGTGAGGAATATAGTTTCTGTTTCTTTCAGCTTTCTGAGATTTCAGATCATGCACTATGTGGATGCAAATGACCAATTGCAGTAATTCAAATTTCATTTGCTTTTTTGTCCCACCTATTCTGGCAGGCTCCCAAACTCTTGCAACCCACCACCCCACCTCCTAAGCATTCCTGGAGTCTCTGGTCAGATAACACCATGCTGATATCTAGCTTTTTATTTTCCTTTTTCTACCCAGTCCCATTTCACCTGGTTATGGCTCTGTTCCCTAGACATTGCTGCATTCGCCAGGTGCTGGCCCCCCTTCTTCCACAGTTGAACCATTGGAGCTTGGGAAACACCAAGGCTGCAGGGAGCACTGCTGTCAAGTGGGGAAGTAGCTTTACTCCCCTTCTGTGCAACAGTCAAAGTGCTGCTGAGACACGTCAGATGGGACAGAGTCTTTGGAGAAAGTGTTCCTCCAGTTTGTGCAGAAACTTCACACCCTCAGTTTCAGATACGAATTCAAGGAATAACTTGACTGGAAGGCAAACCAGAGTGGTAGACTCAAGACCAACCCAGAATTTCCATTCCCTTCCAGCCTTTCTTTTGTGGTCAGACTTGAGATACTGACATTCTTTTTTCTTGTAGGATGTTTTTTCCCCCCTCAGGAGGCATTTCAGTCTTCTAATGGCCAAGCCAGAAGTTCAGTTTATCAGACATGCCCCAATGTATATAAAAGGTGAAAAAAAAATTGTATTCTTAAACTCTGGCACCAGAATGCTTTAAAGGATGAAGCTTCTTTTAGAAAAAAATATCTTGATAACTGTCTGGAACAGATGGAAACTTGAGACTCAAAGGTCTAGGAGTTGGCAGCTACCAAGACATTTTGTTGCTAGAGGGTAAGGGTGAAGAGCAGAGACATAAGTAGAGAGATGCCATGGGGATCAGGTAGGACTAGGTCTTATAAGGAAGTGGGATAAGAAAAACCTGTGAGACGAGGGAGGCTGAAAAGGACATCTAAAGAACAGGAAAGTCTTATCAGTGACTTTAAATACAGTGGTTCTTGTATTCCTACCCATTTGCGGAGGACTTTGGACTGTTAGAGAGAATAGAATAGAAGACTAGAAAATTTAAGACAATGTCACTCAGATTTTATGAAATAGAGGAGTTCCCAGCTGACCTCTGGGTTGTGTATGGAAGAAAATCAACTAAGCTTCAGTCTGGGAATATTTCTAGAAATTTCTTTCCAACTTATAGTACAATGAAGAGGCAAGAATCCAGCCAATGGAAACAGTGTGCAATTGGCTCAATTACGTTGCTGCTATTTGGAGAGGATGAACCTGGGATGGGTAAATAGTCTGCTACTCTGGGGAGAGTACCATTTGTCTTGGCAAATGAAAATGAAAGAAGTGTTAAAATTTGACTTGAGTAATAAAACCATGGAGAATTTGGAAGAGACACAAATGAGGAAATTCATATAATTAAATGAAAGTCCAGAAGCAGCAGCAGCAGAGAAAGATACAAGACCTTCTCCTGACTAAAGTTTTGAAAGTAAAGCGAGGGCTTAGATATGGAGAGCATTCGGATTGTGGGCAATACATTCTTGCGAGGAAGGGGTTTGTGTTAATATGTGAAGAACTGGCAGTCATGAAATGGGTAAAAATAAAAATAAAATGTGGACACCGTGATTTTGGATCTCTTGTGCTGAATATCCTGGGAGTCAGATTCCAGAGGTAGAGTGGATTAAGGAGGGATGGGGAAGTCATAGAAAGTTAGGACCAACCTGGAGAGTGTGGGAAGGAAAAGAAAGGGGTGGCATAGAATAGAGAATGGATGCTCGTTTAGAGGGAGATGGCTGTGGGGAGAGAATGAAGCTTGCGTTTATGGTACATCACTGTCACACAGGGGATTGTCAAGAGTCATGCCAGTTGGGTTATTGGTATTAGTTGTATCAATACAAACTCTCTTCTGCCCAGGGGTCTTCTTGTATCCTGTGCCTCAGGCAGCCTCTAAGTCCTAGCATCTTACTGGTAAGGCCTTTTTCAATTTAGGGCTGGTCAGCATCAGTAAAATGGAATGAATAGAGGACTACAGCATAGATGACAGCTTCCCAGGCCCAGAACCAGGACCTCTTATCCAGGAGGGTACCTATGATGGAGATGAGTATGGGCAGAAAATGAAGATGTGAAGATGATGAGGAAGATGGCCAGAGACCTCAGGGCAGTAACGTGAGCTTTCAGGCTGGAGCTGGAGTGCCCAGTGTGACCATGTTTCATCTGCCTCAGATGTTGGGACAATAAGGTCATGAGCAAGACAACGGAGACCAGGAACAGGAGGAAAGGAATAACCAACACTGCCACTTGCTGATATATGGAAAAAATCCGCTGAATGTCTCAAGTCTTTCAATCACAGTGCTGTTTCTAGCAAAGTGCCTCATAGACTTTAACTGAATCGTGATGCGATGCCTCGTAGCTGAAAAGATGATTGACAGACAAGAAATCAGCAGGCAACCCAGCAGCAGCCGAGGAACCAACTTCACAATTCTCCGCTTCAGACAGAGGAAGATGGGATGGCTGAAGGAAGAGACTTTGATACAGTAGAAGACAGCAAGCAAGGAGGTTAACCAGAACGAAAGTGTTAGTAAATTCCCAGACGATTGCCAAGTACCAAAATACATAGTTAGGGTGGAGGTAGGAGCAGAAAATTGAACAGCATCGATGACCACTGTTGACAGAAGCGGCAGATGCCCAGAACAGTGAGAATCTTGTCCACAGGTGACAGCCTTTTAACCTGCGCCCACTCTCTGCCCAGCACCACAGCAGTTAAGCTGCTCTGCACAATTATTATCAAGGACTCAAGCATGTAGACGATTATGCAGAAGACAGTGAGTTGGATGGGTATCATCCTTCTAATCCAAAGAGGCTTCCCAGGCACAGACTCAGAAACCCTGCAACGATTTCCAGGTAAGGACCAGGTTCCCGGCCCTACTAGAATTTCATGCAAGAAGATATTCCCCTCTGGATGCAAAATGTCTCTGGCGGATGTTTGACTTTGCCATCTTCCTATCTACAGCATTTGCTTACGCTTTGCTTGCTGGTTTGCAATTAGGCTTGGATGCAGGGAAATGTTGTTTGAATGTGGAGTCTTGCTTCTGCAATGATTTGATTATTCCTATAAAAGGCATCCCTATTTCATAACCATAACCATGTTGTTTATTTCCTCTTTATCTGCCTGAGGTATCTTTAGTTTATTCCTCCATCTACTTTATATGACAGCTTCTCTCCTTTAACCTGAAATTTGAACCACAGGAAAGAGAAATCCTTTACTGTCCATTCATGTCCTGGGTAATAGCTTCTAGACTGCTCGCTGAGTTCTGGAACAGAGTCAACTTCAGAAACCCGGTCTCGCTGGCTTCCACAGCAGCTGAGGGTGAATGCTACAACCAAAATGTGAGTGTAAATCAAAAATAATAAAGAAAGCCTTTGCTCTGAGATTCCACCCACAAAATTTCTGGAACCTGAGAACTTCAAGTATCCTCACTCAATATGGGCCACTTTCTTTGCTGCCCATTGAATTCCTCAACTCAGAGAAATCACTGCACAGCATCCACCAAGCTCCCTACAATTAAGGTGTGGCCTCCTTGGCTGGCGTCCTTCTGACTCCAGCCCCTTGAGCACATACTTTATTTCTGTATCTTTGGGAATTGTTCTTGTTCTATTATCATCACTGGTTTTTTTTTTTAGATTAAAAAAAACCCTGAAGTATAGTTGATCTACAGTGTTGTGTTAATTTCAGTTGTACAGCACAGTGACTCAGTTATACATATGTATCTATTCTTTTTCAGGTTCCTTTTCACTGTAGGTTATTACAAGAGAGTGAATATAGTTCTCTGTGCTGTACAGTAGGACCTTGCTGTTGATCTGTTTTATATATAGTAATGTGTATCTGTTAATCCCAGACTCCTAATTTGTCCCTCCCCCTCTTTCCTCTTTGGTAACCATAAGTTTGCTTTCTATGTCTGTGAGTCTGTTTCTGTTCTGTAAATAAGTTCATTGCATCCTCTGTTTTTAGATTCCACATATAAGTGATATCATATGATATTTGTCTTTCTCTGTCTGACTTATTTATTACAGTAATGTCTAGGTTCATTCATGTTGCAGCAAGTGGCACTACTTCATTTTTTTTATTACTGCTTTTTGTTTCCCTTACAGGGTGAGGCTCTGTCACTGCACCCCTTACCACTAGTGAGACAATTTTTAAACATTAAGCCTAATGAATAGAGCAGCCTAGGAGACTTGCTCTCTATGTTTGTTTATGTATTTATTATCATTGAACTTCCCCTTCTCTGAAAACCAGCCTGATGGTGATGGAATCACTGATGGTGGTAACTTCAAATGCCCCTGACCCTGGTGCAATCTGGTTCTGTAAAACTGTAGCCTTCTGTAAAGTCCCCATTAGGTATTTCTGGAAGTGTCTCCTGTGGGCTGGCAAGCAAGTCTGACCCGAGGAAGGGCTGATCTGTCAGGCACCTGCTGAGGGTACGGCCCCTGGCAGCGACTTCCCTTTCCAGCCGTGCAGCATGGCTGGGCGCACCGTCCCCTATCAATGTGCTCCCGCTGCTCGGAGCTTCATCCCTGCAGGCTCTGAGCCCAAGCTGAGCAGCCAGTATCCCTGGGGCCACAGCCCTGTATTCACGCTCTGGGCTGTTTGAGAAGACTTAGAAGCTTAACCCCTTACCCTTCTGTCCTTTGTAATTTCAATGAGGCAAATTTGATTTGCAGTTGCCCCAGCAACTACAATAGGACTCTCATGAAGCAAGCTTTTTTTCTATCTCGATTCTGGGACCATCATTCCAAGTATCCAAAGTTACTGGTATGAAGTGAATGCATAGTGGTGTGTGGCATCTTGGAACATGAAAATGGTAATTGTAGTCTTTGGAAGCTGTTTTGGACAAGGGAAAAAACTATACATTACTTCTAAAGGTCTCAATATATAGGAATCCATAGCTCTACAGACAGACTAGAGGATGAATTCAGGAAATGAGTTCTGGAAAACTACACCATATAGACATCACATATTTAATTAGTGGCTTCAAAATTGAGAAGATAATTATTTTAATTACTAGTTGGTGAGGGAGACAAAATGAAAGTCATTGATCCTATGTGTGATAAGCACCAAGTCTGTACGGACTTTTAATCATTCAAGGAAGAAAAAACACAAGGAATCCAACGTGAAGCTTAGAATTCTTGAATGTAAAACAAGAAACCTCTGGAACTCATGATGCATAGGTAAACCATAATTTAAAAAATTACACTAGGAAACAGAATATTAGAAAGCATCTGCTCTGAGTTCTTGGCCAAGAATTCCAGGAAGTTGCAAGAATCAGGAAATTTAAAAAGTAAGACTATAACATAATAGTTTGCAATTAAAAGGTGAATTGGTTGAGATGCATCCAGATATAAGGAGGGAGAAAGATGAGATAAGAAATGATGGTAAGTGAAACATGCAGTCATAGCATTAACATCCATCCTGTCCTGGATGCGCTAGGCGTGCTCTCTCCTGGATACACTGCCTCATTCTGGGAACCCTCAAGGCTTGGCCCTACTGCACCCGGCAGGCGCACCGTCTATGTGATAGTGACCAATGGATACTATTTGGGAAAGTTCAAATGTGAGACATTTAAAATGAGTTCCTAGACTGGTGATTGATGTTCCCTGGGGTCAGGAGTTTAAAGGCTGGTTTTATTGTATGTACGTATGAATCGTGCAGAGCGATTTTTGGGGTCCCTTGATTCAGTGCCTAGAACACTACAGCACACAGTAGGCACTTAGAAAATGCCTGTTGAATGAATGATGAGTACAAGGAGAGCAGACTAGAGAACCATGTGTCCTATTATATTACAAGTGTAGGTGCCTTGAAAATCATAAAACCAGCGTCCTAGCCTAAGAGAGAAATGCACACATGTGATTGTATTCCTGTCATTCAAAAACTGAAATTGGCCAAGATGCTAAAATATAAATGTGCCCAAATAGGCAGCTATTTTTTAGGGAAAAACTTGTGACTTGGGTGTGTAACTGGAACAGCTGCATCAAAATTGAGTAAGACGAGGGTGGGGAGGGTATAGCTCAGTGGTTACAGAACATGATTAGCATGCACAAGGTACTAGGTTCAATCCCCAGTACCTCCATTAAAAATACATAAATAAACAAATAAACCTAATTACTCCCCCCCCAAAAGAACAAAATCAAACAAAAAGGAACTCCCTTTAAGAAAACTGAATGAGACAAATGGACAAATGGTGATTATGAGTTCTAATACATCCAATGTGATATTGTGGAGAGTGGGTCCCATGATGTGCTCTGCTGTGAGTGTGCATTATCAATCAGTGTTTGGACCAACGGGTTGGCACATGGATCCTAAGTTAAACAATGTGTACTCAACAATGTGACTTCAACAGTTGTTAATATAATGTGGTCATTTATTTACATCGTAGGTAAAATAATGTGAATATTCACCCCTCCCGGAATATTCTCATTCTAATCCCCAACACCTGTGCAGATGTTGCCTTATGGACCAAAAGGGGCTTTGCAGATGTGATTAAGTTAAAGATCTTGAGATGGGGAGATTATCCTGGAAACCTGGGTGGACCCAATGTAATTATAAAGGTCTTCATGAGAGGAGGCAGGAGGGTGAGATTCAGAGAAGGAGAGGATACTATGGAAGAGTCATGAGCCAAGGAATCCAGGCAGATTCTAGAAGCAGGAAATACAGTCGGTTAACAATGCCGTGTTTATTTCTGTTGTACAACATAGTGATTCAGTTATACATATACATTATATTTAATATAGTCCCCTATGCTATATAGTAAGACCTTGTTGTTACCTATTTTATATATAGTAATTAGTATCTGCAAATCCCAAACTCCCAATTTATCCTTCTACCCTCCTCTTCACCTCTCTGGTAACCATAAGTTTGTTTTCTACGTCTGTGAGTCTCCTTCTGTTTTGTTAATAATTTCATTTGTAACGTGTTTTTTTAAGATTCCACATATAAGCATCTTTCTCCTTCTTACTTATTTCACTTAGTATGACGATCTCCAGTTCCATCCATGTTGCTGCAAATGGCATTAGTTCATTCTTTTTTATGGCTGAGTAGTATTCCATTGTGTGTGTGTGTGTGTGTGTGTGTGTGTGTGTGTGTGTGTGTGTGTGGTGTGTGTGTGTGTGTATACACATATACCACATCTTCCTTATCCAATCATTTGTCAATGGACATTTAGGTTGCTTTCATGTCTTGGCTATAATAAATAATACTGCTATGAACATTACGGTACATGTATCTTTTTGAATTAGAGTTTCCCCCAGATTCATGCCCAGTAGTGGAAATCAGGATCTTAAAGTGACTTTGCACTCACGTGTCCATTGCAGTACTATTCACAACAACCAAGAAGTGGAGACAACCCAAAAGTCTGTCACCAGATGATTGGATAAATAAAACATGGTATGTACATATGAAGGAATATTATTCAGCCTTAAAAAAGAAGGAAATCTTGCTATCTGTGACTGCATAATGAATCCGGAAGACATTATCCTAAGTGAATTAAGCTAGTCACAGTAGGACCAATACTTCATGATTACACTTATATGAGTGAGTCAAACTCATATGACTATTTTAAGCAGAGACTACAATTGTAGTTGCAAAAAGCTGGGTGGTGGCAAATGGAGTGTTGTTATCCAATGGGCATATACCTTCACTTGTGCTCGAAGAGTCAGTTCTAGAGATCTGCTATACGACATAGTATCAATAGTTAACAATATGGTGCTATGCATTCAAAATTTGTTAAGAGGGTCAATCTCACGTTGAATGTTCTTCCCACAAAAACAAAACAAAACAACAAAGGGACACAAAGAAACTCAGGTGTTGCACATGGTGATTCCCTTGACTGTGGTGATGGTATCACCAGTGTTTGCCTAGGTCTAAACTCACTAGATTGTACACATGAAATAGGCATGATTCTACCTCAATAAAGTTGTAAAAAATAAATAAAATCAATAACTGGGGCCTAATTGCCATCCCTAATACTCTGCCTTAATTATCTGGGGTGTAGACTGGGTATCAGGATTTTTAAAAATCACCCCACCTAATTCTAAACGGCAGCTCAATTTCAGACACACTCCGTTGGCACCGCCTCTGTGGAGAAGATACCTGCCTGTGTAGTGAGAATAACAAAACCGCTACACGCATTTTTACTTTGAAAATCATTTGTAGGGTGAAATGAGCTCTTAATTTTATATGCTATGCAATCCATGTATGAAAGTGGCCCTTGTAAGATATATTTTATCCCTCAGTGCCATTAGAGAACATGGATTTTGCTGGAGCTTTCTTAGTTTCCAAATTTGTGAATATGCAGACCATTCTTATATGATCCAAAATTCTGGTATATTGAATATGCTGGAAAAGCCACAACATTCCTGTGACTACAAATGAAATATTTAATGCTATGTACATCAGTGTTTTCAAAGCATTCACTGATTCCATGTGTGTTTTAATTATCTAATAGCATTAGAGCCTGAACATTATACAAAATGTAGGACTGTGGCTTCTAAACAAAGCCGTCTTTGAAGATCCTATGAAGACATATACTGTATGGACCTCTTTTAGCATCTCTGTGTTCTATCAATCCAAAGATAATTCAGCTTTGGAGGTAACTTAAACCTACTTTTGCACCTACATATAGTAAAGGAAGATTCTTTTGTCCACAGGAAAAAATTGCATTCATCCTTGAAGACTGTGGGGAAAAAATGATTTCATCCTCACCTTAAAATGAATAGCGTGTTTTGTTTACCTGCCTTCCTTTTGTAATTCCCTTCCTGAAAAATAGAACTCCTTTCCCCCCAGGCTTGTCACTGAGGTTTGCCTTTGACCCTTGTTAAAGCTATCCCAGATTTAACAAAAAACGCTGCAATCAGGTGTTTCCCAATCAGCCAAACGCATTTTCTTCCTTGTATTACTAGCCTCCAGGAACACTCAAAATTGATCTTTTGTCATGTGGCAACAACTCCCAAATGGTCAGCCTTTTGAAAGAGTATCTAATAGAAACTAATGTGGTCCAAGCACAGGATCTGAACTCATTCTGTCTTCTATTTTTGATTCTGCCACCAACCTGTGCAGCCTGAAGCAAGATGATTTTTTTCCTTTGCTTTTTATCTCATTCTTTAAATAAGAATCATGGCATTAATTTGTTTAGTCTCCAACTTATTGAGTGTACACATTACTGAAACCCTGGGAGCATGTACCCAGTCAACTCGCAAACTGCAGATTATGGAATTTACAAGAACTATAATTTAATCCTAAAATGATGCCATCCAAAGGCCTGAGGCAAAATGCTGACCAAAAGGAGTTAGAGACGCTCCACCATCCCACCATCAACAGCAGAACAACCGGGATTCAGGCGACGTGCGTAACTCCACTGGGCACGGCCTGTTCTCATCACTCTTTCCAGGCACTGTCTCTGATGCCTTCGAAGGTTTCAGCACTCAAGGTTCAGAGCCTCTGGTGATCCGTGGTAACGTGGAGGAGAATAGCTCTCCCCTCTCCTGTGACATTCAACTAGAGGGAAACAAGAGCCAAGCACCATTCCAGAGCCTCAGAGATGTTTTCTTTACTTTGTGTCTCTCCCTCGGACTTAGTTTATACTAAGTCCATGAAGCTGGGAGGGGTTACGGCAGAAAGATAAACTCCACCCTCAGAGACACTCCTCTCTTGCAATATCCAGAGCCATGGCTCCTTTGCATTAATAGCATTAGCATCTCCTAGAAAATAGTTATGTAGGTTCTTGAGCCCTCCGCAGATCTACTGAATCAGAGATTCTGCGACCCAATACTCGAATCTTAATAAGCCTTCTAGGTGATCTTAATGCTTGATACGGTTTGAGAATCATTGATTTAAATATACATCCTGCCTGGTTCCTTCTAGCGTAGGGATGACTCAGGTCATGGGACGTACAGGTTACCGTGCGGTCACTCCCCAGAAAGCTCCAGTGGTAAACAGATTTCTCTGACTCCAATGAAAGGCACAACCTGGGCCCCAGCTGACACTTTCTCAAAATATAAAAGAAGTGAGGTTTTTGTTTCTGTTTTTAATAAAAGGTGTCCCACTGTGAAAATGTCCTTGTTCTAGTTTAGGGGGTTATAATATTTTCAGAGGTTGAGTACTTTAGTGAGAGGTTTTGGAATAAATCTTTAATAAAAGTATGTGATAATGGAGAGTGAGAGCTGGATGCACAATGGAGGAGCTGTGAGAAACCTTTGCTTGGTTACCTTCTGTAGGTTTCTCAGCGACAAGGTCAGTAACTCATCAGCCAGCCCTGGGTGCCCACAGTGCTGCCAACCCTCCTGGTGACTTGGGTACATCTGTACCACTGAAGGATTGGCACTGGGAAAAAAACAGAACCGGGAAAATGAAAATAGCAACAAGGAAAGGCAGGGAAATGAAGAAAAAGGCAGGAGTAAGAATTGAAGAGGAAGAGGACAGACATTCTCAAGCCTCCTGGTCTTTGTCCCATCTCAGAATCTGGAGTTGTTCACAGGCTGCCAAAACCCTCTTTGTAGAGGCAAGAGAGGCTGTG